>NC_054469.1:188196491-189695241 GCF_017639515.1 Carcharodon carcharias
GGGGGAGAATGAGGGGGGAGAGAGAGAGGGGGAATGAGTGGGGAGAGAGGGGATGAGGGGAAAGAGGGGTGGATGAGGGGAGAGAGAGGGGGATGAGCGGAGAGAGAGGGGGTTTAAGGGGATGGGGGGATGAGGGGAGAGGGGGGATGAGGGGAGAGAGGGGGGGATGAGGGGATAGTGGGGGGGGAATGAGGGGAGAGAGAAAGGGGGAATGAGGGGAGAGAGAGGGGGAATGAGGGGAGAGAAGGGTGGATGAGGGGAGAGAGGGAGGATGAGGGGAGAGAGAGGGGGGGAGGGAGAATGAGGGGTTGGGGATAGAGTGGGGGGATGAGGGGAGAGGGGGGACTGGGTGAGGGGAGAATGGGATGAGGGGAGAGGGAGGGCTGAGGGAAGAGGGGGGGATGAAGGGAGAAGGGGGGATGAGGGATGGGCGGATGGATTCAGGGCGGATGAGTGGAGAGAGGGGGGATGAGGGGAGACACAGGGGGATGAGGGGAGAGGGAGGGATGAGGGTTGGGGGGATGGGGATGAGGGAAGGGGGGGATGAAGGGAGAAGGGGGATGAGGGGAGAGAGGGGTGTGGGGAGAATGGGGGGTTGAGGGGAGGGGTGGTGAGTGAAGAATGGGGGGGATGAGGGGAGAGAGGGGGAGGGGATGAGAGAGGTGAAGGGGATGGGGGGGATGAGGGGGGAGAGGGGGGTTGGGGGGGGAGAGGGGGGGGATGGATTGGGGGGGATGAGGGGAGAGAGGGGAGATGAGGGATGGGGGGATGGTTTCGGGGGGAGAGGGGGAGAATGAGGGGAGAGAGAGGGGGGATGAGGGGAGAGAGAGGGGGGATGAGGGGAGAGAGATGGGGGATGAGGGGGAGAGAGGGGGGATGAGGGGAGAGAGAGGGGGGATGAGGGGAGAGTGGGGGGGAATGAGGGGAGAGTGGAGGGGAAATGAGCGGCGGTGTAGGGATGAGGGGAGAATTCGGGGGAGAATGGGGGGATGAGGGGAGAGAGGGGGTGTAAGGGGATGGGGGGGATGAGGGGAGAGGGGGGATGAGGCGAGAGACTGGGGATGAGGGGGGGATGGGGAGAGGAGGATGAGGCGGGAGAGAGGGGGATGAGGGGAGAGGGGGGGATGAGGGGATGAGGGGAGAGAGAGGGGATGAGCGGAGAGACAGGAGTGTAAGGGAATGGGGGGGATGAGGGGAGAGAGAGGGGATGGGGAGAGGAGGATGAGGCGGGAGAGAGGGGGGGATGAGGGGAGGGGGGGATGAGGGGACCGTGGGGGATGGGGGGGGAGGGGAATGAGCGGAGAGAGGGGGGAATGAGGGGGAGGGGATGAGGTGAGAGGGGTGGGGATGAGGAGAGAGAGGGGGAGGGGACAGGGGGGAATGAAAGGAGAGGGGTGGGTATGAGGGGAGAGGGGTGGGAATGAAGGGAGAGGGGGGAATGAGAGGAGAGAGGGGGATGAGGGCAGAGAGGGGGAGGGGAGAGAGAGGGGGGTGAGGGGAGAGAGGGGGAGGGGATGAGGGGAGAGAGGGGGGGATGAGGCGGGAGAGGTGGGCGGGATGAGACGGAAGAGAGGGGGGGATGAGGGATGGGGGAATAAGGGCGGGTGAGGGAAGAGAGGTGGGTATGAGGGATGGGTGGGAAAGGGGGGGATGATGGGAGAGGGGGGGAATGAGGGGCGAGGGGGGGTGAGGGGAGAGAGAGGGGGAGGGGATGAGGGGCAAGAGGGGATGAGGCGGGAGAGGTGGGGATGAGGGGAGGGGGATTAGGGGAGAGAAGGGGGGATCAGGCAGGAGAGAGGGGGGGATGAGGCGGGAGAGTGGGGGGATGAGGCGGGAGGGAGGGGGGGATGAGGCGGGAGGGAGGGGTGGATGAGACGGGAGAGAGGGGTGGATGAGGCGGGAGAGAGGAGTGGATGAGGTGGGAGAGAGGGGCGATGAGGGGAGAGGGGAGGATGAGGGGAGAGAGCGGGGGATGAGGTGAGAGAGGGGGTGACGAGGAGAGAGGTCGGGGATGAGGGGAGAGAGGGGGGATGAGGGAAAGGGGGATGAGAGGAGAGAGTGGGGAATGAGGGGAGAAAGAGGGGGGAATGAGGGGAGAAAGGGGGAATGAGGGATGGGGGAGAGAGGAGGGATGGGGGAATGAGGGGAGTGTGGGGGGGAATGAGGGGAGAGTGGGGGGTAATGAGGGGAGAGTGGGAGGGGAATGAGGGGAAAGGGCAGCATGAGGGGCGGGGGGGATGAGGGGAGAGAGGGGGGATGAGGGGAGAGAGGGAGGGAATGAGGGGAGAGAGGGGGGGATGAGGAGAGAGGTGGGGGATGAGGGGAGAGGGGGGATGAGGGGAGGGGGGGAATGAGGAGAGAGTAGGGGGGAATGAGGGGAGAGTGGAGGCGTAATGAGGGGAGAGTGGGAGGAATGAGGGGAGAGTGGGGGGGAATGAGGGGAGAGTGGGGGGGAAATGAGTGGAGAGTGGAGGATAATGAGGGGAGAGTGGGGGGGAATGAGGGGAGGGGGGATGAGGGGAGAGAGGGGATGAGGGGAGAGAGATTGGGGGATGAGGGGAGAGGGGGGATGAGGGGAGAGGGGTGTGGGGAGAATGGGGGGTTGAGGGGAGGGGGGGTGACGGGAGAATGGGGGGATGAGGGAAGAGAGGGGGAGGGGAGAGAGAGAGGGATGGGGGGATGCGGGGAAAGAGGGGGGATGAGGGATGGGAGGATGGTTTGGGGGGGTGAGGGGAGAGGGGGCGAATGAGGGGAAAGAGAGGGGGGATAAGGGGAGAATGGGGGGATGAGGGGATGGGGGGGTGAGGGGAGAGAGAGGAGGGATGAGCGGATAGAGGGGGGTGTAAGGGGATGGGGGGGATGAGGGGAGAAGGGGGGAGGGGGGGATGAGGGGAGAGAGGGGAATGAGGGAAGAGGGGGGGATGAGGGCAGAGGAGGGGGATGAGGGGAGAGGGGGGATGAGAGGAGAGAGGGGGGATGAGGGGAGAGGGGGGGTGAGGGGAAAGTGGGGGGGGAATGAGGGAAGGGATGAGGGGAGAGTGGGGGGGAATGAGGGGAGAGTGGGGGGCTAATGAGGGGAGAGTGGGGGGGGAATGAGGGGAGGGGGGATGAGGGCCAAGGGGGATGAGGGGAGAGGGAGGAGGGGATGAGGGGGGGAAGAGGGGATGAGGCAGGAGAGGGGGGGATGAGGGGAGAGAGGGGGGAGGGGATGAGGGGGGGAAGAGGGGATGTGGCGGGAGAGGGCGGGGATGAGGGGAGAGAGGGGGGATGAGGGGAGAGAGGGGGGATGAGGGGAGAGAGAGGGAATGAGGGATGGGGGGATGAGGGGAGAGAGGGGGGGATGAGGGATGGGGAGAGAGGGGGGATGAGGGATGGGGGGATAGTGAGGGGGATGAGGAGAGAGAGGGGGGAATGAGGGGCGAGAGAGGTGGATGAGGGGAGAGAGAGGGGGGATGGGAGGAGAGAGAGGGGGGATGAGGGGAGAGAGGGGGAGGAGATAAGAGTGGGGAAGGGGAGGAGATGAGAGGGGGGAGGGGGAGGGGATGAGGGGGGGAAGAGGGGATGAGGTGGGAGAGAGGGGTGGATGAGGCAGGAGAGAGGGGCGATGAGGGGAGAGAGGGGGTGACGAGGAGAGAGGTGGGGGATGAGGGGAGAGAGGGGGATGAGGGGAGAGGGGGGATGAGGGGAGAGAGTGGGGGATGAGAGGAGAGAGTGGGGAATGAGGGGAGGGAGGGGGGAATGAGGGGAGAAAGAGGGGGGAATGATGGGAGAAAGAGGGGGGAATGAGTGATGGGGGTGAGGGGAGGGATGGGGGAATGATCGGAGAGAGGGGGGGAATGAGTGGAGTGGGGGGGAATGAGGGGAGTGGGGGGGGATCAGGGGGAGGGGATGAGGGGAGAGGGGTGGGGATGAGGGGAGAGAAAGGGGGGAGAGAGGGGAGATGAGGGGAGAGAGAGAGGGGGGATGAGGGGGTGGGGATAGAGTGGGGGGATGAGGGGAGAGGGGGAGTGGGTGAGGGGAGAATGGGATGAGGGGGGAGATGAGGGGAAGAGGCGGGGATGAGGGGGTGGGGATAGAGTGGGGGGATGAGGGGAGAGGGGGGAGTGGGTGAGGGGAGAATGAGATGAGGGGAGAGGGAGGGATGAGGGAAGGGGGGATGAAGGGCGAAGGGGGGATGAGGGGAGGGGGGGATGAGGGATGGGCGGATGGATTCAGGGCCGATGAGGGGAGAGAGGGGGGATGAGGGGAGAGACGGGGGATGAGGGGAGAGAGGGGGGATGAGGGGAGAGACGGGGGATGAGGGGAGAGAGGGGGGATGAGGGGAGAGACAGGGGGATGAGGGTTGGGGGGGATAGGGATGAGGGAAGAGAGGGGGATGAGGGATGGGGGGTGGATTCAGTGAGGATGAGGGGAGAGAGAGTGGAGGATGAGGGGAGAGTGGGATGAGGGGAGAGGGGTGTGGGGAGAATGGGGGGTTGAGGGGAGGGGAGGGAGGGGGAGGGGATGAGAGAGGTGTAGGGGATGGGGGCGAATGAGGGGAGAGAGGGGGTGATGAGGGATGGGAGGATGGTTTGGGGGGGTGAAGGGAGAGGGGGGGAATGAGGGGAGAGGGGGGGTGAGGGGAGAGAGATGGGGGGTTGAGGGGAGAGAGGGGGTGATGAGGGGGGAGGGGGGGATGAGGGAAGAGTGGGGGGGAATGAGGGGAGAGTGGAGGGGAATGAGGGGAGGGGTGATGAGGGGCGGTGGGGGGATGAGGGGAGAATGCGGGGATAAGGGGAGAATGGGGGGATGAGGGGAGAGGGGGGGATGAGGGGAGAGAGAGGGGGAATGATGAGGGGAGGGGATGAGGGGGGAGAGAGGGGGAACGGATGAAAGGAGAGTGGATGAGGGGGGGAAGAGGGGATGAGGCGGGAGAGGTGGGGATGAGGGGAGAGAGGGCGGGGATGAGGGGAGAGAGGTGGGGGATGAGGGGAGAGAGGGGGGTTGAGGGGAGAGAGGGAAATGATGAGGGGAGAGAGGGGGAGGAGGGATGGGGGAATGAGGGGAGAGTGGGGGGGAATGAGGGGAGAGTGGGGGGCTAATGAGGGGAGAGTGGCGGGGAATGAGGGGAGAGTGGGGGGAATGAGGGGCGTGGGGGGGAATGAGGGGAGAGGGGGGGAAGAGGGGCCAAGGGGTATGAGGGGATGAGGGGGGGAAGAGGGGATGAGGCAGGAGAGAGGGGGATGAGGGGAGGGGGGGATGAGGGGAGAGAGGGGGGTAATGAGGGGAGAGAGGGGGGATGAGGGGAGAGAGACGGGGGATGAGGGGAGTGAGGGGGAGGAGATGAGAAGTGGGAGGGGGAGGAGATGAGAGGGGGAGGGGATGAGGGGGAAGAGGGGATGAGGCGGGAGAGGGGGGGCTGGGCGGAGGGAGGGGGGATGAGGCGGGAGAGGTGGGCGGGATGAGGTGGGAGAGAGGGGGAATGAGGGATGGGGGATAAGGGGAGAGGGGGGATGAGGGATGAGGGGAGAGTGGGGGGGAATGAGGGGAGAGTGGGGGCATAATGAGGGGAGAGTGGGGAGGAATGAGGGGAGAGTGGAGGGAATGAGCGGAGAGAGGGGGGATGAGGGGAGAGAGAGGAGGAATGATGAGGGGAGAGAGAGGGGGAGAGGATGAGGGGGGAGAGAGGGGGAGGGGATGAGGGGGAAGAGGGGATGAGGCGGGAGAGGTGGGGATGAGGGGAGAGAGGGGGGGATGAGGCGGGAGAGGTGGGTGGGATGAGGCGGGAGAGTGGGGGGATGAGGGATGGGGGATAAGGGGGTGAGGGAAGAGATGGGGGGATGAGGGATGTGTGGTAGATGTAGGGATGATGGGAGAGAGGGGGGGAATGAGGGGCGAGTGGTGGTGAGGGGAGAGAGGGAATGAGGGGCGAGGGGGGTGAGGGGAGAGAGGGGGGGATGAGGGGAGAGAGAGGGGGGGATGATGAGGGGAGGGGGTGAGGGGGAGAGAGGGGGAACGGATGAAAGGGGAGTGGATGAGGGGGGGAAGAGGGGATGAGGCGGGAGAGGTGGGGATGAGGGGAGAGAGGGCGGGGATGAGGGGAGAGAGGTGGGGGATGAGGGGAGAGGGGGGGTTGAGGGGAGAGAGGGGAATGAGGGATGAGGGGAGAGAGGGGGGAGGAGGGATGGAATGAGGGGAGAGTGGGGGGAATGAGGGGAGAGTGGGGGGAATGAGGGGGGAGTGGGGGGGTAATGAGGGGGGAGTTGGGGGGGAATGAGGGGAGAGTGGGGGGCTAATGAGGGGAGAGTGGGGGGGAATGAGGGGCGAGTGGGGGGGAATGAGGGGAGAGGGGGGATGAGGGGCCAAGGGGGATGAGGGGAGAGGGGGGAGGGGATGAGGGGGGGAAGAGTGGATGAGGCAGGAGAGAGGGGAGGGGGTGATGAGGGAAGAGAGGGGGAGGGGATGAGGGGGGGAAGAGGGGATGTGGCGGGAGAGGGCATGGATGAGGGGAGAGAGGGGGGATGAGGGGAGAGAGGGGGGATGATGGGAGAGAGGGGGGAATGAGGGGAGAGAGGGGGAATGAGGGATGGGGGGATGAGGGAAGAGAGGGGGGATGAGGGATGGGGGAGAGTGAGGGGGATGAGGAGAGAGAGGGAGTAATGAGGGGCGAGAGGGGTGGATGAGGGGAGAGAGAGGGGGGATGAGGGGAGAGAGAGGGGGGATGAGGGGAGAGAGAGGGGGATGAGGGGAGAGAAGGGGAGGAGATGAGAGGGGGGAGGGGATGAGGGGGGAAGAGGGGATGAGGCGGGAGAGAGGGGGGATGAGGCGGGAGAGAGGGGGGATGAGGCGGAAGAGAGGGGGAATGAGGGATGGGGGATAAGGGGGGTGAGGGGAAAGGGGGGGATGAGGGATGGGGGGAGAGGGGGGATGAGGGGAGGGGGAGTGGATGAGGGGGGTGAGAGGGGGAATGGATGAGGGGATGAGGCGGGAGAGGTGGGGATAAGGGGAGGGGGGATGAGGCGGGAGAGAGGGGGATGAGGCGGGAGAGAGGGGAGAGTGGGGGGATGAGGGGAGAGAGGGTGGGAATGAGGGGGGGGGATGAGGAGAGAGGTGGGGGATGAGGGGAGAGGGGGATGAGGGGAGGGGGGAATGAGGGGAGAGTGGGTGGGGAATGAGGGGAGAGTGCGGGCGTAATGAGGGGAGAGTGAGGAGGAATGAGGAGAGTGGGGGGGAATGAGGGGAGACTGAGGGGGGAATGAGGGAAGAGTGGGGGGGAATGAGGGGAGAGTGGGGGGGAATGAGGGAAGAGTGGGGGGGAATGAGGGGAGAGTGGGGGGGAATGAGGGAAGAGTGGGGGGGAATGAGGGGAGAGTGGGGGGGAATGAGGGAAGAGTGGGGGGGAATGAGGGGAGAGTGGGGGGGGATGGAGGGGAGGGGGGATGAGGGGAGAGAGGGGTGTGCGGGGGACGGGATGAGCGGAGAGAGGGGGGATGAGGGGAGAGAGGGGGGAGGGGATGAGGGGGGAGAGAGGGGGAGGGGATGAGGGGGAAGAGGGGATGAGGCGGGAGAGGTGGGGATGAGGCGGGAGAGGTGGCGATGAGGGGAGAGAGGGGGGGATTAGGGGAGAGGGGTGGATGAGGCGGGAGCGAGGGGGGGATCAGGCGGGAGAGTGGGGGGATGAGGCTGGAGAGAGGGGTGGATGAGGCGGGAGAGAGGCGCGATGAGGGGAGAGGGGAGGATGAGGGGAGAGAGGGGGTGACGAGGAGAGAGGTGGGGGCTGAGGGGAGAGAGGGGGGAATGAGGGGGGGGTGAGGGGAGAGGGGGGGGATGAGAGGAGAGAGTGGGGAATGAGGGGAGGGAGGGGGGAATGAGGGGAGAAAGAGGGGGGAATGAGGGGGGAATGAGGGATGGGGGTGAGGGGAGAGGAGGGATGGTGGAATGATCGGAGAGGGGTGGAATGAGTGGAGTGGGGGGGATCAGGGGGAGGGGATGAGGGGAGAGAGGGGGGATGGGGGGAGAGAGGGGGGATGGGGGGGGGAATGAGGTGAGAGGGGTGGGGATGAGGGGAGAGAGGGGGAGGGGATGAGGGCAGAGGGGAGAGGGGGGGAATGAGAGGCGAGGGGTGGGAATGAGGGGAGAGGGGTGGGAATGAGGGGAGAGGGGGGGAATGAGAGGAGGGGGGGAATGAGGGGGATGAGAGGGTGGCTGAGGGGAGAGAGGGGGATAAGAGGAGAGAGGGAGGGATGAGGGTGTGTGGATGAGGGGAGAGAGAGGGAGGGGAGAGAGGGTGGAATGAGGGGAGTGGGGGGGATCAGGGGAGAGAGGGGGGATGAGGGGAGAGAGGGGTGGGGATGAGGGGAGAGAGGGGGGGATGAGGGGAGGGGGGGGATGAGGGAAAGAGAGGGGTGGGGATGAGGGGAGAGAGAGGGGGCATGAGCGGAGAGAGGGGGGTATAAGGGGATGAGGGGAGAGGGGGGATGAGGGGAGAATGGGATGAGGGGAGAGAGGGGGATGAGGGTTGGGGGGATGAGGGAAGCGAGGGGGGATGAAGGAAGAAGGGGGGATGAGGGGAGAGGAGGGATGGGGGTGGATTCAGGGAGGATGAGGGGAGAGAGATTGGGGATGAGGGGAGAGGGGGGATGAGGGGAGAGAGGGGGTGACGAGGAGAGAGGTGGGGGCTGAGGGGAGAGAGGGGGGAATGAGGGGGGGGTGAGGGGAGAGAGGGGGGGATGAGAGGAGAGAGTGGGGAATGAGGGGAGGGAGGGGGGAATGAGGGGAGAAAGAGGGGGGAATGAGGGGGGAATGAGGGATGGGGGTGAGGGGAGAGGAGGGATGGTGGAATGATCGGAGAGGGGTGGAATGAGTGGAGTGGGGGGGATCAGGGGGAGGGGATGAGGGGAGAGAGGGGGGATGGGGGGAGAGAGGGGGGATGGGGGGGGGAATGAGGTGAGAGGGGTGGGGATGAGGGGAGAGAGGGGGAGGGGATGAGGGCAGAGGGGAGAGAGGGGGAATGAGAGGCGAGGGGTGGGAATGAGGTGAGAGGGGTGGGAATGAGGGGAGAGGGGGGGAATGAGAGGAGGGGGATGAGAGGGTGGCTGAGGGGAGAGGGGGGATAAGGGGAGAGAGGGAGGGATGAGGGGGTGGGGATGAGGGGAGAGAGAGGGAGGGGAGAGAGGGTGGAATGAGGGGAGTGAGGGGGATCAGGGGAGAGAGGGGGGATGAGGGGAGAGGGGTTGGGATGAGGGGAGAGAGGGGGGGATGAGGGGAGGGGGGGGATGAGGGAAAGAGAGGGGTGGGGATGAGGGGAGAGAGAGGGGGCATGAGCGGAGAGAGGGGGGTATAAGGGGATGAGGGGAGAGGGGGGATGAGGGGAGAATGGGATGAGGGGAGAGAGGGGGATGAGGGTTGGGGGGATGAGGGAAGCGAGGGGGGATGAAGGAAGAAGGGGGGATGAGGGGAGAGGAGGGATGGGGGTGGATTCAGGGAGGATGAGGGGAGAGAGATTGGGGATGAGGGGAGAGGGGGGATGAGGGGTGTGGGGAGAATTGGGTGTTGAGGGGAGGGGGGGTGAGGGGAGAATGGGGGGATGAGGGGAGAGAGGGGGAGGGGATGAGAGAGGTGAAGGGGATGGGGATGAGGGGGGAGGGGTTTAGAGAGGTGAAGGGGATGAGGGGGGGAATGAGGGGAGAGAGTGGGGGATGAGGGATGGGGGGATGGATTGGGGGGGATGCGGGGGGAGAGGGGGGATGAGGGATGGGAGGATGGTTTGGGGGGGTGAGGGGAGAGGGGGGGAATGAGGGGAGAGAGAGGGGGGATGAGGAGAGAGAGGTGGGGATGAGGGTAGAGTGGGGGGAATGAGGGGAGAGTGGAGGGGGAATGAGGGGAGGGGGGAATGAGGGGAGGGGTGATGAGGGGCGGTGGGGGGATGAGGGGAGAATGGGGGGATGAGGGGAGAGGGGGGGATGAGGGGAGAGAGAGGGGGGATGAGCGGAGAGAGGGGGATGTAAGGGGATGAGGGGAGAGGGGGGGATGAGGCGAGAGACTGGGGATGAGTGGAGAGGGGGGGATGAGGTGAGAGACTGGGGATGAGGGGAGAGAGAGACTGGATGAGGGGAGAGGGGGGGATGGGGAGAGGAGGATGAGGCGGGAGAGAGGGGGGATGAGGCGGGAGAGAGGGGAGAGGGGGGAATGAGGGGAGGGGGGGATGAGGGGAGGGGGGATGAGGGGAGAGAGGGGAATGAGGGAAGAGGGGGGATGAGGGGGGAGGGGAGAGGGGGGAAGGAGAGGCGAGGGGTGGGAATGAGGGGAGAGGGGGGGAATGAGGGGAGAGGGGGAAGGATGAGGGGGTGGGGATGAGGGGAGAGAGAGGGAGGGGAGAGAGGGGGGATGAGTGGGGAAAGGGGGGGAATGAGGAGAGAGGGGGGATGAGGGGTGAGAGGGGGGATGAGGGGACAGAGGGGGGGATGAGGGGAGAGTGGGGGAGAATGAGGGGGGAGAGAGAGAGGGGGAATGAGTGGGGAGAGAGGGGATGAGGGGAAAGAGGGGTGGATGAGGGGAGAGAGAGGGGGATGAGCGGAGAGAGGGGGTTTAAGGGGATGGGGGGATGAGGGGAGAGGGGGGATGAGGGGAGAGAGGGGGGGATGAGGGGATAGTGGGGGGGAATGAGGGGAGAGAGAGAGGGGGAATGAGGGGAGAGAGAGGGGGAATGAGGGGAGAGAAGGGTGGATGAGGGGAGAGAGGGAGGATGAGGGGAGAGAGAGGGGGGGAGGGGGAATGAGGGGTTGGGGATAGAGTGGGGGGATGAGGGGAGAGGGGGGACTGGGTGAGGGGAGAATGGGATGAGGGGAGAGGGAGGGCTGAGGGAAGAGGGGGGGATGAAGGGAGAAGGGGGGATGAGGGATGGGCGGATGGATTCAGGGCGGATGAGTGGAGAGAGGGGGGATGAGGGGAGACACAGGGGGATGAGGGGAGAGGGAGGGATGAGGGTTGGGGGGATGGGGATGAGGGAAGGGGGGGATGAAGGGAGAAGGGGGATGAGGGGAGAGAGGGGTGTGGGGAGAATGGGGGGTTGAGGGGAGGGGTGGTGAGTGAAGAATGGGGGGGATGAGGGGAGAGAGGGGGAGGGGATGAGAGAGGTGAAGGGGATGGGGGGGATGAGGGGGAGAGGGGGGTTGGGGGGGAGAGGGGGGGGATGGATTGGGGGGGATGAGGGGAGATGAGGGATGGGGGGATGGTTTCGGGGGGAGAGGGGGAGAATGAGGGGAGAGAGAGGGGGGATGAGGGGAGAGAGAGGGGGGATGAGGGGAGAGAGATGGGGGGATGAGGGGAGAGAGATGGGGGGATGAGGGGAGAGAGGGGGGATGAGGGGAGAGTGGGGGGGAATGAGGGGAGAGTGGAGGGGAAATGAGCGGCGGTGTAGGGATGAGGGGAGAATTCGGGGAGAATGGGGGGATGAGGGGAGAGAGGGGGTGTAAGGGGATGGGGGGGATGAGGGGAGAGGGGGGATGAGGCGAGAGACTGGGGATGAGGGGGGGATGGGGAGAGGAGGATGAGGCGGGAGAGAGGGGGATGAGGGGATGAGGGGAGAGAGAGGGGATGAGCGGAGAGACAGGAGTGTAAGGGAATGGGGGGGATGAGGGGAGAGAGAGGGGATGGGGAGAGGAGGATGAGGCGGGAGAGAGGGGGGGATGAGGGGAGGGGGGGGATGAGGGGACCGTGGGGGATGGGGGGGGAGGGGATGAGCGGAGAGAGGGGGGAATGAGGGGGAGGGGATGAGGTGAGAGGGGTGGGGATGAGGAGAGAGAGGGGGAGGGGACAGGGGGGAATGAAAGGAGAGGGGTGGGTATGAGGGGAGAGGGGTCGGAATGAAGGGAGAGGGGGGAATGAGAGGAGAGAGGGGGATGAGGGCAGAGAGGGGGAGGGGAGAGAGGGAATGAGGGGAGAGAGAGGGGGGTGAGGGGAGAGAGGGGGAGGGGATGAGGGGAGAGAGGGGGGGATGAGGCGGGAGAGGTGGGCGGGATGAGACGGAAGAGAGGGGGGGATGAGGGATGGGGGAATAAGGGCGGTGAGGGAAGAGAGGTGGGTATGAGGGATGGGTGGGAAAGGGGGGGATGATGGGAGAGGGGGGGAATGAGGGGCGAGGGGGGGTGAGGGGAGAGAGAGGGGGAGGGGATGAGGGGCAAGAGGGGATGAGGCGGGAGAGGTGGGGATGAGGGGAGGGGGATTAGGGGAGAGAGGGGGGGATCAGACAGGAGAGAGGGGGGGATGAGGCGGGAGAGTGGGGGGATGAGGCGGGAGGGAGGGGGGGATGAGGCGGGAAGGAGGGGTGGATGAGACGGGAGAGAGGGGTGGATGAGGCGGGAGAGAGGAGAGGATGAGGTGGGAGAGAGGGGCGATGAGGGGAGAGGGGAGGATGAGGGGAGAGAGGGGGGGATGAGGTGAGAGAGGGGGTGACGAGGAGAGAGGTCGGGGATGAGAGGAGAGAGTGGGGAATGAGGGGAGAAAGAGGGGGGAATGAGGGGAGAAAGGGGGAATGAGGGATGGGGGAGAGAGGAGGGATGGGGGGAATGAGGGGAGTGTGGGGGGGAATGAGGGGAGAGTGGGGGGTAATGAGGGGAGAGTGGGAGGGGAATGAGGGGAGAGGGCAGCATGAGGGGCGGGGGGGATGAGGGGAGAGAGGGGGGATGGGGGATGAGGGGAGGGATGGGGGATGAGGGGGAGGGGATGAGCGGAGAGAGGGGGGAATGAGTGGAGTGGGGGGAATGAGGGGAGTGGTGGGGATCAGGGGGAGGGGATGAGGGGAGAGAGGGGGGATGGGGGGGAGGGAAGAGAGGGGGAGGGATGAGGTGAGAGGGGTGGGGATGAGGGGAGAGAGGGCGAGGGGATGAGGGCAGAGGGGAGAGGGGGGAATGAGAGACGAGGGGTGGGAATGAGGGGAGAGGGGTGGGAATGAGGGGAGAGGGTGGGAATGAGAGGAGGGGGGAATGAGGGGGATGAGAGGGTGGCTGAGGGGAGAGAGGGGGATGAGAGGGGAGGGGAGAGAGTGGGGGAGGGGATGGGGGGAGAGACAGTGGATGAGGGGAGAGAGGGGGGATGAGGGGAGATGGGGGATGAGTGACTGGGGCGGATGAGGGGAGAGAGCGGGGAAAAGGGATGATGGGAGAGGGGGGGATGAGGGCTGGGGGGATGGATTGAGGGGATGAGGGGAGAGAGGGGGATGAGGGGAGAGGGGGATGAGGGGAGAGGCAGGATGAGGGGAGAAAGGGGGGATGAGGGGAGAGAGGGGGGATGAGAAGAGGGGAGGGGGCGGGGATGAGAGGGGAAAGGGGTGGGAATGAGGAGAGAGGGATGAGGGGAAGGAGGGGGGATAAGGGGAGAGTTGGGTGGGGATGAGGGGAGAGTGGGGGGAGAATGAGGGGAGAGAGAGAGGCGAATGAGTGGGGAGAGAGGGGGGATGAGGGGAGAGAGGGGTGGATGAGGGGAGAGAGAGGGGATGAGCGGAGAGAGGGGGTATAAGGGGATGGGGGGATGAGGGGAGAGGGGGGATGAGGGGAGAGAGGGGGGATGAGGGGATAATGGGGGGAATGAGGGGAGAGAGAGAGGGGGAACGAGGGGAGAGAGGGGGGATGAGGGGAGAGAGAGGGGGGGATGAGGGAAGAGAGGGGGGGATGAGGGGATAGTGGGGGGGAATGAGGGGAGAGATGGAGGGGGAATGAGGGGAGAGAGAGGGGGAATGAGGGGAGAGAGGGGTGGATGAGGGATGGGGGGATGGATTGAGGGGGGTGAGGAGAGAGAGGAGGGATGGGGGATGGTTTGGAGGGGAGAGGGGGGAATGAGGGGAGAGAGAGGGGGTATGAGGGGAGAGAGATGGGATGAGGGGAGAGGAGGTGATGAGGGGAGAGTGGGGGGGAATGAGGGGAGAGTTGGGGGGGAATGAGGGGAGAGTGGGGGGGAATGAGGGGAGGGGGAATGAGGGCGGGGTGATGAGGGGCGGTGGGGGGATGAGGGGAGAATGGGGGGATAAGGGGAGAATGGGGGGATGAGGGGAGAGAGAGGGGGGATGAGCGGAGAGAGGGGGGTGTAAGGGGATGGGGGGGATGAGGTGACAGACCGGGGATGAGTGGAGAGAGGGGGGATGAGGGGAGAGGGGGGGATGGGGAGAGGAGGATGAGGCGGGAGAGAGGGGGGATGAGGGGAGATGGGGGATGTGGGGAGAGAGGGGGAATGTGGGGAGGGGGGATGAGGGGAGGGGGATGAGGGGAGAGGGGGATGAGGGGAGGGGGATGAGGGGAGAGGAGGGATGAGGGGAGAGAGGGGGGTGAGGGGAGAGAGGGGGATGAGGGGAGAGAGGGAGGTGAGTGGAGAGGGGAGAGGGGAGATGAGGCGAGAGAGGTGGGGATGAGGGGAGAGAGGGGGATGAGGGGAGAGAGGGGGATGAGGGGAGAGGGGTGATGAGGCGAGAGAGGTGGGGATGAGGGGAGAGAGGTGGGGATGAGGGGAGAGAGGGGGGATGAGGGGAGAGAGGGGGATGAGGGGAGAGAGGGGAATGATGTGGGGGGAGGGGATGAGGCCGGAGAGGTGAAGGGGATGAGGGGGGAGGGGATGAGAGGGGGAGCGGGGAGGGAAGGAATGAGAGGAGTAGGGGATGAGGGGGGGAAGGGGAGAGAGGGGGGAAGAGGGGAGAGAGGGGGGATGAGGGGAGAGGGGGATGAGGCGGGAGAGAGGGGTGATGAGGGGAGATGGGGGGATGAGGGGAGAGAGGGGGGAATGAGGGGAGAGGGGAGGATGAGTGGAGGGGGGATGAGGGGAGAGAGGGCAGGGATGGGGGGGTGAGGGGAGAGAGGGGGATGAGGGGAGAGGGGGGATGAGGGAAAGGGGGGATGAGGGGAGAGGGGGGGATGAGGGGAGAGAGGGCAGCGATGAGGGGAGAAGGGGGTGATGTGGGGGGATGAGGGGAGAGAGGGCGGGGATGAGGGGGAGAGAGGGGGAGGGGATGGGGGTGTGAGGGGAGAATGGGATGAGGGGAGAGAGGGGGGATGAGGGGAGAGGGAGGGTTGAGGGATGGGGGTGAGGGGAGAGAGGAGGGATGGGGGAATGAGGGGAGAGTGGGGGGGAATGAGGAGAGAGGGGGGATGAGGGGTGAGAGGGGGGATGAGGGGACAGAGGGGGGGATGAGGGGAGAGTGGGGGAGAATGAGGGGAGAGAGAGAGGGGGAATGAGAGGGGATGAGGGGAAAGAGGGGTGGATGAGGGGAGAGAGAGGGGGATGAGCGGAGAGAGGGGGTATAAGGGGATGGGGGGAATGAGGGGAGAGACGGGGGGATGAGGGATGGGGGGATGGATTGGGGGGGATGAGGGGGGTGAGGAGAGAGAGGGGGGATGAGGGATGGGGGGATGGTTTGGAGGGGAGAGGGGGGAATGAGGGGAGAGAGAGGGGGTATGAGGGGAGAGAGATGGGATGAGGGGAGAGAGGGGGGGTGAGTACAGAGGGGGTGAGTAGAGAGGGGATGAGTGGAGAGGGGAGATGAGGCGAGAGAGGTGGGGATGAGGGGAATGAGGGGAGAGGTGGGGATGAGGGGAGAGGGGTGATGAGGCGAGAGAGGTGGGGATGAGGGGAGAGGGGGGATGAGGGGAGAGAGGGGGATGAGGGGAGAGGGGGTGATGAGGGGAGAGAGGTGGGGATGAGGGGAGAGAGGGCGGGGATGAGGGGAGAGAGGGCGGGGATGAGGGGAGAGAGGGGGGATGAGGGGAGAGAGGGGGGATGAGGGGAGAGAGGGGGATGAGGGGAATGATGGGGGGGAGGGGATGAGGGGGGAGAGGGGAAGGGGATGAGGGGGGAGGGGATGAGAGGGGGAGCGGGGAGGGAGGGGATGAGAGGAGGAGGGGATGGGGGTGGAAGGGGAGAGAGGGGGGAAGAGGGGAGAGGGGATGAGGGGAGAGGGGGAGATGAGCGCAGAGGGGAGGATGAGGGGAGAGGGGGAGATGAGCGCAGAGGGGAGGATGGGGGAGAGGGGGATGAGGCGGGAGAGAGGGGGTGATGAGGGGAGATGGGGGATGAGGGGAGAGGGGGGATGAGGCAGGAGAGAGGGGGAATGAGGGGAGAGAGGGGGAAATGAGCGGGAGTGGGGGATGAGGGGAGGGGGGGATGAGGGGAGAGAGGGGGATGAGGGGAGAGAGGGGGGACGAGGAGAGAGGGGGATGAGGAGGGGTGAGGGGGGATGAGGGGAGAGTGAGGGGGAATGAGGGGAGAGTGGAGGGGCAATGAGGGGAGATTGGGGGGGAATGAGGGGAGAGTGGGGGGGAATGAGGGGAGAATGGGGGTGAATGAGGGGAGGGGAGAATGAGGGGAGGGGTGATGAGGGGCGGTGGGGGGATGAGGGGAGGGAGGGATAGAGTGGGGGGAGAGAGGTGGAGGGGATGAGGGGAGAATGGGGGATGAGGGGAGAATGGGCGGATGAGGGGAGAGAGGGATAGAGTGGGGGCAGAGAGGGGGAGGGGATGAGGGGAGAATGGGGGGATGAGGGGAGAGAGAGGGGGGATGAGCGGAGAGAGGGGGTTATAAGGGGATGGGGGGGATGAGGGGAGAGGGGGGATGAGGAGAGAGAGGGGGGGTGAGGGATAGTGGGGGGGAATGAGGGGAGAGAGAGGGGGAATGAGGGGAGAGAGAGGTGGATGAGGGGGTGGGGATAGAGTGGGGGAATGAGGGGAGAATGGGGGGTGAATGAGCGGAGAATGGGGGGTGAATGAGGGGAGGGGAGGGGTGATGAGGGGCGGTGGGGGGATGAGGGGAGGGAGGGATAGAGTGGGGGGAGAGAGGGGGAGGGGATGAGGGGAGAATGGGCGGATGAGGGGAGAGAGGGATAGAGTGGGGGCAGAGAGGGGGAGGGGATGAGGGGAGTGAGGGGGATGAGGGGAGAGAGGGGGGATGAGCGGAGAGAGGGGGATGTAAGGGGATGAGGGGAGAGGGGGGGATGAGGGGTGAGGGGGGATGAGGGGAGAGAGGGGGTGAGGGATAGTGGGGGGAATGAGGGGAGAGAGAGGGGGTTGAGGGGAGAGAGAAGTGGATGAGGGGGTGGGGATAGAGTGGGGGGATGAGGGGGGGAGAGAGGGGGAGGGGGGGTGAGGGGACAATGGGATGAGGGGAAAAAGGTGGGGATGAGGGGGTGGGGATAGAGTGGGGGGATGATGGAGACGGGGGAGTGGGTGAGGGGAGAGAGGGGGGATGAGGGGAGAGGGAGGGATGAGGGAAGAGAGGGGGGAATGTAGGGAGAAGGGATGAGGGGAGGGGAGGTTGAGGGATGGGCGGATGGATTCAGGGCAGATGAGGGGAGAGAGGGGGATGAGGGGAGAGAGGGGGGATGAGGGCAGAGATGGGGGGATGAGGGGAGAGGGAGGGATGAGGGTTTGGGGGGGTGGGGATGAGGGAAGAGTGGGGGGGGATGAAGGCAGAAGGGGGGATGAGGGGAGAGGGGGGATGAGGGATGGGGGGTGGATTCAGGGAGGATGAGGGGAGAGAGGGGATGAGGGGAGAGAGAGTGGGGGATGAGGGGAGAGGGGGGGATGAGGGTTTGGGGGGATGGGGATGAGGGAAGAGTGGGGGGGATGAAGGCAGAAGGGGGGATGAGGGGAGAGGGGGGATGAGGGATGGGGGGTGGATTCAGGGAGGATGAGGGGAGAGAGGGGATGAGGGGAGAGAGAGTGGGGGATGAGGGGAGAGGGGGTATGAGGGGAGAGAGGGGTGTGGGGAGAATGGGTGGTTGAGGGGAGATTGGGAGAATGGGTGAAGGGGATGAGGGGGGATGAGGGGATGAATAGGGGGGAATGAGGGGAGAGAGGTGGGATGGGGGGATGGTTTGGCGGGGTGAGGGGAGAGGGGGGAATGAGGGGGGAGAGAGGGGGGATGAGGGGAGAGAGGTGGGATGGGGGGATGGTTTGGCGGGGTGAGGGGAGAGGGGGGAATGAGGGGGGAGAGAGGGGGGATGAGGGGAGAGAGGGGGTGATGAGGGGAAAGGGGGGATGAGGGGAGAGTGGGGGGGAATGAGGGGAGAGTGGAGGGGGAATGAGGGGAGAGTGGGGGAGAATGAGGGGAGAGTGGGGGGGGAATGAGGGGAGGGGTGATGAGGGGAGAATGGGGGGATAAGGAGGGAATGAGGGGATGAGGGGAGGGGGGATGAGGGGAGAGAGAGGGGATGAGCGGAGAGAAGGGGGTGTAAGGGGATGGGGGGGATGAGGGTAGAGGGGGGATGAGACGAGAGACTGGGGATGAGGGGAGAGGAGGATGAGGCGGGAGAGAGGGGGGATGAGGGGAGATGGAGGATGAGGGGAGAGGGGGGATGAGGGGAGGGGGGATGATGGGAGAGGGGGGGATGAGGGGAGGGGGGATGAGGGGTGAGAGGGGGGGTGAGGGGAGAGAGGGGGATGAGGGGAGAGGGGGTGATGAGGGGAGAGAGGGGGTGATGAGGGGAGAGAGGGGGGATGAGGGGAGAGAGGGCGGGGATGAGAGGTAAGAGGGGGGTGTAAGGGGATGGGGGGGATGAGGGTAGAGGGGGGATGAGGGGAGAGGAGGATGAGGCGGGAGAGAGGGGGATGAGGGGAGGGGGGATGAGGGGAGGGGGGAATGAGGGGAGGGGGGGATGAGGGGAGAGGGGGGGATGAGGGGAGAGAGGTGGGATGAGGTGTGAGAGTAGGGGTGAGGGGAGAGAGGGGGGATGAGGGGAGAGAGGGGGGTGAAGGGAGAGGGGGGGGATGAGGGGAGAGAGGGGGGTGAGGGGAGAGGGGGTGATGAGGGGAGAGAGGGGGGATGAGGGGAGAGAGGGCGGGGATGAGGGGTGAGAGGGGGGATGAGGTGTGAGAGTAGGGGTGAGGGGAGAGAGGGGGGGTGAGGGGAGGGGGGGGATGAGGGGTGAGAGGGGGGATGAGGGGAGAGAGGGGGGATGAGGGGAGAGAGGGGGGATGAGGGGAGGGGGGGGATGAGGGGTGAGAGGGGGGATGAGGTGTGAGAGTAGGGGTGAGGGGAGAGAGGGGGGATGAGGGGAGAGAGGGGATGAGGGGAGAGGGGGGGATGAGGGGAGAGAGGGGGGATGAGGTGTGAGAGTGGGGGTGAGGGGAGAGAGGGGGGATGAGGGGAGAGAGGGCGGGGATGAGGGGTGAGAGGGCGGGGATGAGGGGAGAGAGGGGGAATGAGGGGAGAGAGGGAGATGAGGGAAGAGAGGGGAATGATGAGGGGAGGGGGGGAGGCTGGAGAGAGGGGGAGGGGATGAGAGATAAGCGGGGAGGGAGGGGATGAGAGGGGGAGGGGATGAGGTGGGGAAGGGGAGAGAGAGGGGGGATGAGGGGAGAGGGGGGATGAGAGCAGAGGGGGAGATGAGCACCAGGGGAGGATGAGGGGAGAGGGGGATGAGGCGGGAGAGAGGGGGTGATGAGGGGAGATGGGGGATGAGGGGAGAGGGGGGATGAGGCGGGAGATGTGGGGATGAGGGGAGACGGGGGGATGAGTGGAGGGGATGAGGGGAGAGGCGGGATGATGGGAGAGAGGGCAGGGATGAGGGGAGGGGGGTGAGGGGAGAGAGGGGGATGAGGGGAGAGGGGGGTGATGAGGGGAGAGAGGGGGGGTGAGGGGAGAGAGGGCGGGGATGAGGGGAGAGGAGGATGAGGCGGGAGAGAGGGGGATGAGGGGAGGGGGGATGAGGGGAGGGGGGATGAGGGGAGAGAGGGGGGGATGAGGGGAGAGAGGGCGGGGATGAGGGGAGAGGAGGATGAGGCGGGAGAGAGGGGGATGAGGGGAGGGGGGATGAGGGGAGAGAGGGGGGGATGAGGGGAGAGAGGGGGGGATGAGGGGGGAGGGGATGAGAGGGGGAGGGGATGAGAGGGTGAAGGGAGAGAGGGGGAAGAGAGGAGGGGGGATGAGGGCAGAGGGGGGATGAGGAGAGAGGGTAATGAGGCAGGAGAGCGAAGGGAAGAGGGGAGAGGGGGGGATGAGGGGAGAGATGGGGAATGAGGGGAGAGGGGGGGATGAGGGGAGAGAGGGCACGGATGAGGGGAGGGGTGGATGAGGGGAGAGAGGGGGGACGAGGAGAGACGGGGGGATGGGGGGATGAGGAGGGGTGAGGGGAAAGAGGGGGGATTAGGGGAGAGAAGGTGGGTATGAGGGGAGAGGGGGGATGAGAGGAGAGGGGGGATGAGGGGAGGGGGGGATGAGGGATGTGGGGATGGGTTGGGAGGGGATGGCGGGGTGAGGGGGGAGAGGGGGGGATGAGGGGAGAGAGGGGGGATGAGGGGAAAGAGGGGGGATGAGGGGAGAGAGGGGGGATGAGGGGAAAGAGGGGGGATGAGGGGGAGGGGAGAGGGGAGTGTGAGGGGAGAATGGGATAAGGGGAGAGAAGGGGGATGAGGGGAGAGGAAAGGATGAGTAGAGAGGGGGAATGGGGGGATGAGGAGGGGTGAGGGGAAAGAGGGGGGATTAGGGGAGAGAAGGTGGGTATGAGGGGAGAGAGGGGGATGAGAGGAGAGTGGGGGGATGAGGAGAGGGGGGGATAAGGGATGGGGGGATGGATTGGGAGGGGATGGGGGTGTGAGGGGAGAGAGGGGGGAATGAGGGGAGAGAGAGGGGGATGAGGGGAGAGAGGGGGTGATGAGGGGAGAGGGGGGATGAGGGGAGATTGAGGGGGGAATGAGGGGAGAGGTGATGAGGGGCGGTGGGGGATGAGGAGAGGGAGGGAGAGAGGGGGAGGGGATGAGGGGAGAGAGGGATAGAGTGGGGGGATAGAGGGAGAGGGGATGAGGGGGAGGGGATGAGGGGAGAATGGGGGGAGAATGGGGGATGAGGGGGGAGAGAGGGGGGATGAGCGGAGAGAGGGGGGTATAAGGGGATGAGGGGAGAGGGGGGGATGAGGGGAGGGGGGAGAGAGGGGATGAGGGATAGTGGGGGGGGAACGAGGTGAGAGAGAGCGGGGGAATGAGGGGATAGAGAGGGGGGATGAGGGGAGAGAGAGGTGGATGAGGGGGTGGGGATAGAGTGGGGGGATGAGGGGGAGGGGAGAGGGGGGTGTGAGGGGAGAATGGGATGAGGGGAGAGGGAAGGATGAGGGAAGAGGGGGGGATGAGGGGAGGTGGGGATGAGGGATGGGTGGATGGATTCAGGGGGGATGAGGGGATGAATAGGGGGGAATGAGGGGAGAGAGGTGGGATGGGGGGATGGTTTGGCGGGGTGAGGGGAGAGGGGGGGAATGAGGGGGGAGAGAGGGGGGATGAGGGGAGAGAGATGGGGGGATGAGGGGAGAGAGGGGGTGATAAGGGGAAAGGGGGGGATGAGGGGAGAGTGGGGGGGAATGAGGGGAGAGTGGAGGGGGAATGAGGGGAGAGTGGGGGAGAATGGGGGGAGAGTGGGGGGGAATGAGGGGAGGGGTGATGAGGGGAGAATGGGGGGATAAGGGGAGAATGGGGGGATGAGGGGAGGGGGGGGGATGAGGGGAGAGAGAGGGGATGAACGGAGAGAAGGGGGTGTAAGGGGATGGGGGGGAGGGGAGAGGGGGGTGTGAGGGGAGAATGGGATGAGGGGAGAGAGGGGGGATGAGGGGAGAGGGAGGGATGGGGGAATGGGGATGAGGGAAGTGGAGGGGGGATGAAGGGAGAAGGGGGGATGAGGGGACGGGGTGATGAGGGATGGGGGGATGGATTCAGGGAGGGTGAGGGGAGAAGGGATGAGGGGAGAGAGAGTGGGTGATGAAGGGAGAGAGGGTGGTGAGGGGAGAGGGGGGGAATAAGGGGAGAGTTAGGGAGAATGAGGGGAGAGGGGGGGGAATGAGGGGAGGGGGGGTTGAGGGGAGAGGGGATGAGGGGAGAGGGGGTTGAGGGGAGGGAGGGGGGATGAGAGGGGAGGGGAGAGAGGGGGGAGGGCATGAGGGGGGAGAGACAGTGGATGAGGGGAGAGGGGGGGATGAGGGGAGAGGGTGGGATGAGGGGAGAGGGGGGATGAGGCGAGAGAGGTGGGATGAGGGGAGAGAGCGGGGATGAGGGGAGAGAGGGGGGTGAGGGGAGAGGGGGTGATGAGGGGAGAAAGGGGGGATGAGGGGAGAGAGGGGGGATGAGGGGAGAGGTGGCGGGGATGAGGGGAGAGAGGGGGATGAGGGGAGAGAGGGGAATGATGAGGGGAGGGGATTAGGGGGGAGGGGATGAGGGGGGAGAGAGGGGAAGGGGATGAGGGGGGAGGGGATGAGAGGGGGAGCGGGGAGGGAGGGGATGAGAGAGGGAGGGGATGACGGGGGAAGGGGAGAGAGAGGGGAGAGAGGGGGGATGAGGGGAGAGGGGGATGAGGCGGGAGAGAGGGGTGATGAGGGGAGATGGGGGGATGAGGGGAGAGGGGGATGAGGGGAGAGAGGGGGGATGAGGGGAGAGGGGGGATGAGGGGAGAGAGGGGGGAATGAGGGGGAGGGGATGGGGGTGTGAGGGGAGAATGGGATGACGGGAGAGAGGGGGGGGATGAGGGGAGGGGGGGGATGATGGATGGGCGGATGGATTCAAGGGGGATGACGGGAGAGAGGGGGGTGAGGGGAGAGGGAGGGATGAGGGAAGTGGGGGGGGATGAAGGGAGAAGGGGGGATGAGGGGAGGGGGGGATGAGGGATGGGGGGTGGATTCAGGGAGGATGAGGGGAGAAGGGACGAGGGCAGAGAGAGTGGGTGATGAAGGGAGAGAGAGGGGATGAGGGGAGGGGGGGGAATAAGGGGAGAGTTAGGGGGGAATGAAGGGAGAGTGGGGGGGAATGAGGGGAGAGAGGGGGGAATGAGGGGAGAGGGGGGATGAGGGGAGAGGGGATGAGGGGAGGGAGGGGGATGAGAGGGGAGGGGAGAGAGAGGGGTAGGGCATGAGGGGGGAGAGACAGTGGGTGAGGGGAGAGAGGGGGGATGAGGGGAGAAGGTGGGATGAGGGATGGGGCGGATGAGGGGAGAGAGGGGGGAAAGGGATGAGGGGAGAGGGGGGATGAGGGATGGGGGGATGGATTGAGGGGAGAGAGGGGGGTGAGGGGAGGGGAGATGGGGGAGAGAGGGTGGATGAGGGGAGAGAGGGGGATGAGGGGAGAGGGGGGAGTGGGTGAGGGGAGAGGGAGGAATGAGGGAAGAGGAGGGGATGAAGGGAGAAGGGGGGATGAGGGGAGGGGGGATGAGGGATGGGCGGATGGATTCAGGGCGGATGAGGGGAGAGAGGGGGGATGAGGGGAGAGAGGGGATGAGGGGAGAGATGAGGGGGATGAGGGGAGAGACGGGGGATGAGGGGAGAGGAAGGGATGAGGGTTTGGGGGGATGGGGATGAGGGAAGAGAGGGGGGATGAAGGGAGAATGGGGCATGAGGGAAGAGGGGGGATGAGGGA
This sequence comes from Carcharodon carcharias, assembly GCF_017639515.1. Taxonomy (NCBI): domain Eukaryota; kingdom Metazoa; phylum Chordata; class Chondrichthyes; order Lamniformes; family Lamnidae; genus Carcharodon; species Carcharodon carcharias. Next base: position 188,219,834 of record NC_054469.1, read on the forward strand.
TGGGGAGATGGATTCAGGGAGGATGAGGGGAGAGAGGGGATGAGGGGAGAGGGGGTAACGAGGGGAGAAGGGGATGAGGGGAGAGAGAGGGGGATGGGGGATGAGAGGAGAGAGGGAGGGATGGGGGGTTGGATGGGGGGGATGAGGGGAGAGAGGGGGGTAATGAGGGGAGAGAGAGGGGGGATGAGGGGAGAGAGGGGGGAATGAGGGGAGAGAGGGGGGGATGAGGGGATATGAGGGGGATGGGGTAGGGGATGAGGGGCAGAGAGGGGAACAAGATGAGGAGGGGGGATGGGGAGGTGAGGGGGGGAGGAGGTGTAAGGGGGCAGGAGGTGGAAGGGGGCAGGAGGAGGGAAGAGGGGGAGGAGGAGGAAGGGAGAGGGGGGAGGAGAAGGGGATAGGCGGGGAGGTAGAGGGGAGGCGGGGGAGGAGGAGGGGGGAGGGGAGAGGGTGGGAGAGGAGGTGGGAAGAGGAGGATGGAAGAGGGGGGGCAGGAGGAGGGGAGAGGGGAGGAGGAGGAAGGGAGAGGGGGGAGGAGAAGGGGAGAGACGGGGAGGTAGAGGGGAGATGGGGAGGAGGAGGAGGGAGGAGAATGGGGGCAGGAGGGAGAGGGGGAGGAGGAGGGGGGTGAGGAGAGAGGGGGGCTAGAGGGGGAGGGGACGAGGGGGAGAGAGGGGTAGGGGATGATGGGAGGGGGAATAGAGTTGGGGGATGAGGGGGGAGGGTGGGATGAGGGGAGAGGGTGGGGGGATGAGGGGGGAATGGGGGGAATTAGGGGAGAAAGGGGGGATGAGGAGAGGGGGGATGGCGGGAGATGAGCGGCGAGAGGGGTGGATGAGTGGATGAGGGGAGAGGGGTGTGAGGGGAGAATGGGGAGGATGAGGGGAGAGGGGGGATGAGGAGGGGGGATGGGGGGAGATGAGGGGCGAGAGGGGTGGATGAGGGGGGAGAGGGGGAGGGGATGAGGGGGGAGAGGATGAGGGGAGAGAGAGGGAGGGGGGATGAGGGGAGAGAGGGGGAGGGGAGAGTGGGGATGAGGGGAGAGAGGGGTAGATGAGGGGAGAGAGGGAGAGGGGAGAATGGGGAGGATGAGGAGAGAGGGGGGATGAGGAGAGGGGGGGATGGGGGGAGATGAGCGGCGAGAGGGGTGTATGAGGGGAGAGAGGGAGAGGGGATGAGGGGAGAGGGGGGTGAAGGGAGGATGAGGGGAGGGGGGATGAGGAGGGGGGGATGGGGGGAGATGGGGGTCGAGAGGGGTGGATGAGGGGAGGTGGGGTGAGGTGAGAGGGGGAGGGGATGAGGGGGGAGAGGATGAGGGGAGAGAGGGGGAGGGGGATGAGGGGATGGAGGGGGGGATGAGGGGAAAGGGGGTGAGGGGAGAGCGAGGTGAAGGGAGAGGGGGGATGAGGAGAGAGGGAAGGAGAGGGGGGAGAGGGGGGATGAGGGGACGGGGAGAATGGGGGTGAGGGGAGAGGGGGGTATGAGGGGAGTGGGGGGGATGAGGAGGGGGGATGAGGGGAGAGGGTGGGAGGAGGGGGGATGAGGGGAGAGGAGAGGGGGAGGAGGAGAGATTTGGGGAGGGGGTAGGAGGGGAGATTTGGGGAGAGGAGGGAAGGGGAGATGAGAGGGGAGGGGAGAGGGGGGAGGGGAGATATGGGGAGTGGGAGGGGAGATATGGAGGGGGGGAGGGGAGATATGGGGAGAGGGGGAGGGGAGATATGGGGAGACGGGGGGTGGGGGATATGGGTAGAGGGGAGGAGGGGAGCTATAGGGAAAGGGGTGAGTGGAGATGGGGGGGCAGGGAGATATGGGGAGAGGGAGAGGGGAGATATGGGGAGACGGGGGGGTGGGGATATGGGTAGAGGGGAGGAGGGGAGCTATAGGGAAAGGGGTGAGTGGAGATGGGGGGGCAGGGAGATATGGGGAGGGGGTAGGGGAGATATGGGTTTGTGGGGGAGGGGAGATATGGGGAGAGGGGAGGGGAGATATGGGAAGAGGGGGGGGTGGAGGGGAGGAAGAGTGGGGTGGAGGAGAGATATGGGAAGGGGGGGAGGGGAGATATTGGCAGGGGGAGGGGAGATATGAGGAGGAGAGGGGAGGGGACATATGGGGAGAGGGGGGGACGGGAGATATGGGGAGAGGAATGGGTGGCGGGAGGAGGGGGAGATGGGTGGTGGAAGGAGGGGGCGGAGGAGGGTTGATGGGTGGCGGGAGGAGAGGGAGATGGGTGGCAGGAGGGGGCGGAGGATGGCATGATGGGTGGCGGGAGGCAATGGAGGGGGCAGAGGAGGGGGAGATTGGTGGGCGGGCGGAGGAGTGGGTGATGGGTGGCCGTGGGAGGGGGCGGAAGAGGGGGAGATGGGTGGGCAGAGTTGAGGGTGAAAGAGGGGGAGATGTGTGGGCGGAGTAGGGGGTGGAGGAGGGGGAGATGGGTGGCGGGAGTGGGCGGAGGGAGGGAGAGGGGAGGGAGTGGGGAGCAAGGGGAGGAAGGAAGGGGGAAGTGGGGAGAGGGGAGGGGAGGAGGGAGAGGGGAGGGGGATGGGGAGGGAGGGGGGAAGTTGGGTGGCGAGAATGGGCGGAGGAGGGGGAGATTGGTGGCTGGAGGGGGCGGGGGCGGAGGAGGGGGAGATGGGTGGCAGGAATGGGCGTGGGGGGGAGATGGAGGCGGGAGGGGGGAGGAGGAGGAGATGGGTGGCGGGAAGGGGTGGAGGAGGGGGAAATGGGTGGGGGGGAGAGGAGGGGGTGATGGGTGGCAGTAAGTGGTGGAGGAGGGGGAGATGGGTGGCAGGAAGGGGCGGAGGAGGGGGAGATGGGTGGCGGGAAGGGGCGGAGGAGGGGGAGATGGGTGGCGGGAAGGGGCGGAGGAGGGGGAGATGGGTGGCAGGAAGGGGCGGAGGAGGGGGATATGGGTGGCGGGAGCGGGCGGAGGAGGGGGAGTTGGTTGGCCGGAGGAGGGGGAGATGGGTGGTGGGAGGGTGCGGAGTAGGCGGAGATGGGTGGGCGGAGGAGGGGGGAGATGGATTGGTGGGGGAGGGGGCGATGGGTGTGTGGGGGAGGGGGAGATGGCTGGGCAGGGGAGGGTGCAGAGGAGGGGGAGATGGGTGGGCGGGGGAGGGGGAGATGGGTGGGCGGGGGAGGGGGAGATGGGTGGGCGAGGGTGGGGGAGATGGGTTGTCGGAGGAGGGGGAGATGGTGGGCGGGCAAGGGGGCGGAGGTGGGGGAGATGGGTGGGCGGGTTTGGGGGCAGAGGAGGGGTAGATGGGTGGCGGGAGGGAGGATGTGGAGATGGGTGGGCGGGGTTGGTGGCGGAGGAGGGGGAGATGGGTGGGCGGGGTAGGGGGCGGGGGAAGGGGAGATGGGTGGCGGGAGGGGGCGGAGGAGGGGGAGATGGTTGGCGGGAGGGGGCAGAGGTGGGGGAGATGGTTGGCCGAAGGTGGGGGAGATGGTTGGCCGGAGGAGGGGGAGATGGATGGCGGGGGGGGGTGGTGATAGGGGGCATTGGAGGGGGAGATAGGTGTGTGGGGGAGGGGGAGATGGGTGGGCAGGGGAGGGGGCGGGGGAGGGGGCAGAGGAGGGGGAGATGGGTGGGCGGAGGAGGGGGGAGATGGGTGGGCGGGGGAGGGGGAGATGGATGGCCGTTGGAGGGGGCGATGGGTGTGTGTGGTAGGGGGAGATGGGTGGGCAGGGGAGGGGCCAGAGGAGGGGGAGATGGGTGGGGGAGTTGGGTGGGCAGAGGAGGGGGAGATGGTGGGCGGGCGAGGGGGCGGAGGTGGGGTAGATGGGTGGGCAGAGGAGAGGGAGATGGGTGGGCGGGGTAGGGGGCAGAGGAGGGGGAGGTGGGTGGCGGGAGGGGGCGGAGGAGAGGGAGATGTGTGGTGGGAAGGGGCAGAGGAGGGGGAGAGGGATGGGGGAGAAGGGAGGAGGGGGGAGCTGGGTGGCTGGAATGGGTGGAGGAGGGGGAGATGGGTGGCAGGAGGGGGTGGAGGAGGGAGAGATGGGTGGCAGGAAGGGGCGGAGGAGGGCACGATGGGCGGCGGGAGGGGGCGGAGGAGGGGGAGATGGGCGGCGGGAGGGGGAGATGGGTGACGGGATGGTCGGAGGAGGGGGAGATGGGGGTTTGGGTAGGTGGAGGAGGGGGAGATGGGGGTGTGGGTAGGTGGAGGAGGGGGAGATGGGGGTGTGGGTGGAGGAGGGGGAGATGAGCGGGTGGAGGGCGGAGGAGGGAGAGATGGGGTGGTGGAGCGGGGGGTTGGAGGAGGGGGAGGAAGGAGGGGGAAGATGGGGTAGGAGATGGGGCTGGGGGATGATGGGGGAGGAGGGGGGAGAGAGAGGAGGGGGTAGATGGGGGAGTAGGGGGAGAGATGGGGAGGGAGGGGCAAGCGATGACCAAGGGGGAGAGATGGGGGAGAGGGAGGAAGGGGGGAAAGTGGAGGTAAGGAGTGTGGTAGGTGGGGTGGGGGTTGAAGGGAGGGGGGGAAGGTGGTGATGAAGGAAGGGGGATAGGGTGGTGGTGGAGGGAAGGGTGGAGGGTGCTGGGGGTGAGTGGGATTGGTGGTGTGTGGGAGGGAGGGGACTGGGGGTGTGAAGGGTGGAGTGATGTGAAGTGGGGAGGTGTTGGTGTCAAGGGGGGAGGGTGTGTTAAGGGGTGTGAGGGAATGGGGATGTGAAGGGAGGGAGAGGGGAGTGGAGGTAAGGAGTGGGGTAGGGGAGGTGGGGTGGAGGGTGAAGAGAGCGGAGGGAAGGGAGGGGTGGGTGGGTGTGGGGGTGAGGAGGTGGAGTGAAGAGGAGGGGAGGGGTGGAGTGATGGGGAGGAGGGAAGACAGGTGGAGTGACGGGTAGGAGGGGGGTGTGACGGGGAGTGGGAGGGAGGGGACGTAAGGAGGGGAGAGGGGAGGAAAGGAGTGGGGTTTGAAGGATGGTGGGGGAGGGGGAAGATGCGTGACAGGGAGGGTGCGTGACAGGGAGGGGAGAGGGTACATGACGGAAGGGAGAGCATGTGGGACAGGGAGGGGAGGGGAGAGGGTGTGTGATGAGGAGGGGGGGAAGATTTAGATGGGAGGAAGAGGATGGGATGGGAGTGGGGATGTGATGGGTAGAGGAGTGTGAGGATGGGGAGAGGAGTGTGAGGGGGAGGTGGGTGAAGGGGGAGGGGTTGCTGCCAAGTGGGATGGGGATGTGAAGGGATGTGGGGGAGCGGGGATGTGAAGGGAGGGCAAGGAGAGGGGAGGGAGAGGAGAGGGAGAGTGGAGGTAAGGAGTGGGATAGGGGAGGTGGGCTGGGGGTAAGGTGGTGGCGAAGCAGGGGGTGTGTAAGGTGGTGGCGAAGGGGGGAAGGTGATGGCGAAGGGAGGGTGGAGGTGAAAGGCGGGGAGGGTGGTGGAGGAGGGGGGTTAGTGTGGTGGTGAAGGGATGGATGGGGGTGGTGAAGGGATGGAGGGGGGTGAAGGGTGGTGGAAGGAGGGGGTGGAGGGTGGTGGTGAAGGGCGTGTTTGTTGAGGATTGGGGAGGGAGTTTGGAGGGAGGTGGAGGGTGAAGGGGATGGTTGGAGGTAAGGGAGAGTTTGGAGGGGGTGGTGGGGGTAAAGGGGGTTATGGGGTGGTGGTGGGATTGGGGGTGGTTAGGGTTGAGGGGGAGGTGTGGTGGGGGGTGAATGGAGGTAGTGGGGTGGTTGAGGGTGAAGGATGGGGTCTGAGAGGAGGTTGAGGGTGAAGGGTTGGGGGTGAAGGGGGTGGTGGGTGGTAAAGGGGAGTTTAGGGATGGTGGTGGGGGGGGTGAGGGTGAAGGGTTGTAGAGGGCTTGGGTTGTAGGGAGTGGTAGGGTGAGGGGAGGTGGTGGGGGACTTGGGAGTGAAGGGTGGTGGGTGGTAAGGGGTGGAGGGAGGGGGGCGTGATGGGAAAGGGGAGTGTGATGGGGATGGGGGATGGGGTGAAGGGGGTTGGGAGTTGGTGGAGGTTGAGGGTGAAGGATGGTGGGGGTGAAGGGGATTTGGGGTGGTGCGGGTGAATGGGGGGGGGGAGTTGAGAGGTGAAGGTGGAGGTGGGGAGTTGCGAAGTTGTTGGGGGGTTGGGGCAAAGGGGCAGTGGTGGGGGAGGTGAAGGGGAGGTGGTGAGGTAGGTGAAGGGGAGGTGGTGGTGGGGGTGAAGGGGTGGTGGGGGGCGTTGGGGATGAAATGGGGTGGTGGGGGTAAAGGGGCTTTAGTGATGGTGGGGGGTGTTGGGGAGGAAGTGGGTTGGTGGGGGAGGAATTAGGGTGGTGGGGGGCTTGGGGGTGAGGGTGAAGGGTAAGGGGGGTTGAAGGGAGGGATAGGGTGGGGTTGAAGGGAAGGGGAGGGTGAAGTTGAAGGAGCGGGGGTGAGGGGAGGTGGTGGGGGACTTGGAGTGAAGGGTGGTGGCAGGGGTGAAGGGTGCTGGGGCGCGTGCAGGGTGGTGGGGGGCTGTGATGGGGAGGGGGGTGTAACGGGAAGGAAGAGTGGTGGGGGTGAATGGAGGCTGGGATAGGAGGGGAGGTGATGGGGGGTGTGGGGTGGTGGGGGTGTGAAGTGTGGTAGGCACGAAGGGGTGAAGGGCGGTGGTGGGTGTGAACGGAAGGTGGGGGTTGGAGTTGAATGGGGAGATGGTGGTGTGAAGGTTCAGGTGAGGGGCGAGGCGGAGTAAGGGGTTGAGGTGGGGTGAAATGTTGGGGCCTTGTGTGTTGAAAAGGTTGGGGGAGTTGGGGTGAAGAGTCCGGGTGGGACGGGGATCAAGTGTGGTGGGGAGTGAAGGGTTGTGGTGAGGTGAAGGGGAGGGGGGATGGGGTGTGGTGAGCAGTGATTGGGAGGTGGGGAGGGGAGGAGTGGGTTGGGATAGCAGGTGTTGGGGGAGTTGGGGTGAAGGGAATGGCGGGGTTGGGGCGAAAGGGTGGTGTTGGTGAAGGGTCGGGTTTGGATGGGTTGAAAGGTCAGGTGAAGGGTCAGGTTCAGGTGAGGGGTCGTGGTGGAGGTGAGGAGTTGGGGCCATCTGGGGTGTGGAAGGGACACGGGCAGGTGAAGGGTCGGGGTGGGAACGGAGGTGGTGTGATGGGGAGTGAAGGGTTGTGGTGAGCTGAAGGGAAGGGAGGATGGGGCATGATGAGGGGCCATCGGGAGGTGGCGAGGGGAGGAGTGGGGGAGGGGAGGGTGGGTTTGGATGGCAGGTGGGGATAAGTGTGAGGGTGGGATGAAGGGGTGGGTACAGGGGTTAGGGGTGAAAGGGGAGTGGAGGACATGGGGGAGAGGAGAAGGGGAGGGGAGTGGGGGGAAGAGATGAAGGGGAAGGATGAAGGAGGGCTGGAAGGGATGGGGGAGAAGGGTGGGGAGGGGCTTGGGTGAATTGTGAAGTGGAAATAAACGTGGTAAGGGGACAAACGGTGTTGGGTGCAAATGGTAGGATGAGGGGTGAACACAGAGAGGTAAGGGCAAAGGCGAAGATCGGCTGTACAAGGGGTGAGGTTGGGCGAACAGAGTCTGGGGTTGGGATCGTATGAGTTTCCGGAAATCCTCCCAACGGTGACTGCCAGCAGAGCATCTCTTCAAGACCTGACGGCGCCTTGACTTGCAGCTTGAATGCATCAGTGAACCTTCCAACAGGATTGCTAAGGAGCCACCTGTTCAGCACTCCCTGGCTGGGAATTAGCAACCCAACGCAAATAAATGGAGACTGTTTGTCTGGTTGAATGTGTCAAGAGTGTATTCCACGAACTAATGATAATTGGTGTATTCAAAATATTTCTAGACTAAAATCAGTCAGCGTTGTTCTTTTGAAAAAAATCTGCACAGTGTTACCAATCTAAATGCACTAGAAACACAACAGCAGCTAAAGAGGGAAGGGATCAAGTTAATTATGTGTCATTTCACAGCACAACTGACTGCACTTCAGAAAGTGCTTCATTGTGTGTTGGGTCATTTCTGAGGTCATGACAAGCACTATAGAAATGCAAATTTATTCTTCTGCCAATGCTAACTGACCTGTGCTTTCGATATTTCCACCCCCACCACCAACACTGCCACCCCCACCCCCCCCCACCGCCCCCCCCCCCCCCCCCCCCCCCCCCCCCCCCCCCCCCCCCCCCCCCCCCCCCCACCACCTTTGTGTTTAGTTGTACAATTGTTGAATTCTAATTATTAATTTCTGCTTGGTGAAGCCTGTTAAAAAGCAAAATACTGCATATGTTGAAAATCAAACAAAAATGCTGGAAACACAGGCCAGGTAGCAGCAAAGAGTTCACTTTAAGAGTCTACACTTGAAATATTAACTTGTCAGTTCTCGCTACATCATTAACAGTTAGTTTACATCTGTTGTCCGAAAATTACTAGAGCCTAACTTCACTTATGGAGCAAAAACAGAATTTCCTGCAAATACTCAGCAGGTCTGGCAGCATCGGCGGAGAAGAAAATAGTTGACGTTTCGAGTCCTCATGACTCTTCAACAGAACTAGGTGAATCCAAGGAAGGGGTGAAATATAAACTGGTTTAAGGTGGGGTGGGGGGGGGCGGTGGTGGTGGGTTGGGTGGGGGGAAAGAAGTGGAGGGGGTGGTGTGGTTGTAGGGACAAACAAGCAGTGATAGAAGCAGATCATCAAAAGATGTCACAGACAACAGAACAAAAGAACCCATAGGTGTTGAAGTTGGTGATATTATCTAAACGAATGTGCTAATTAAGAATGGATGGTAGGGCACTCAAGGTATAGCTCTAGTGGGGGTGGGGGGAGAATAAAAGATTTAAAAATATTTAAAAATAATGGAAATAGGTGGGAAAAAGAAAAATCTATATAATTTATTGGAAAAAAAAACAAAAGGAAGGGGGAAGAAACAGAAAGGGGGTGGGGATGGAGGAGGGAGCTCAAGACCTAAAGTTGTTGAATTCATTATTCAGTCCGGAAGGCTGTAAAGTGCCTAGTCGGAAGATGAGGTGTTGTTCCTCCAGTTTGCGTTGGGCTTCACTGGAACAATGCAGCAAGCCAAGGACAGACATGTGGGCAAGAGAGCAGGGTGGAGTGTTAAAATGGCAAGCGACAGGGAGGTTTGGGTCATTCTTGTGGACAGACCGCAGGTGTTCTGCAAAGCAGTCGCCCAGTTTACGTTTGGTCTCTCCAATGTAGAGACCGCATTGGGAGCAACGAATGCAGTAGACTAAGTTGGGGGAATTGCAAGTGAAATGTTGCTTCACTTGGATGGTGAGGAGAGACTATGTCCGGCCCATCTCCCGCGCATCCGCCCTCACGCTTTCTCCTCCCTCCCAGAAACATGATAGGGTCCCCCTTGTCCTCACTTATCACCGCACCAGCTTCCGCATTCAAAGGATCATCCTCCGCCATTTCCGCCAACTGCAGCATGATGCCACTACCAAACACATCTTCCCTTCACCCCCCCTATTGGCATTCCGTAGGGATCGCTCCTTCCGGGACACCCTGGTCCACTCCTCCATCACCCCCTACTCCTCAACCCCCTCCTATGGCACCACCCCATGCCCATGCAAAAGATGTAACACTTGCCCCTTCACTTCCTCTCTCCGCACCGTCCAAGGGCCCAAACACTCCTTTCAAGTGAAGCAGCATTTCACTTGCATTTCCCCCAACTTAGTCTACTGCATTCGTTGCTCCCAATGCGGTCTCCTCTACATTGGAGAGACCAAACGTAAACTGGGCGACTGCTTTGCAGAACACCTGCGGTCTGTCCACAAGAATGACCCAAACCTCCCTGTCGCTTGCCATTTTAACACTCCACCCTGCTCTCTTGCCCACATGTCTGTCCTTGGCTTGCTGCATTGTTCCAGTGAAGCCCAACGCAAACTGGAGGAACAACACCTCATCTTCCGACTAGGCACTTTACAGCCTTCCGGACTGAATATTGAATTCAACAACTTTAGGTCTTGAGCTCCCTCCTCCATCCCCACCCCCTTTCTGTTTCTTCTCCCTTCCTTTTGATTTTTTTTCCAATAAATTATATAGATTTTTCTTTTTCCCACCTATTTCCATTATTTTTAAATATTTTTAAATCTTTTATTCTCCCCCCACCCCCACTAGAGCTATACCTTGAGTGCCCTACCATCCATTCTTAATTAGCACATTCATTTAGATAATATCATCAACTTCGATACCAGTGTGTTCTTTTGTTCTGTTGTCTGTGACAGCACAGAATTGCAAAGAGAAAGTTGTGCCTGATGAACAAAAACAGAATTACCTGGAAAAACTCAGCAGGTCTGGCAGCGTCGGCAGAGAAGAAAAGAGTTGACGTTTCGAGTCCTCATGACCCTTCGACAGAACTGCTGCCAGATGCTGCCAGACCTGCTGTGTTTTTCCAGGTAATTCTGTTTTTGTTTTGGATTTCCAGCATCCGCAGTTTTTTTGTTTTTATCTTTGTGCCTGATGAACTTGTTTGAATTTGAACTTTTATAGAACAGGTTTAGCCTTCAATTGGAGTATTTTGTCCATGAGGAGATAATCCAGGTTTGACATGAGGAGCACCATGTGATGCACAAAGATGCCATGTTGGAGTAGCTGATGATTTATCAGAGTCTATGTATGTATGGTGTCAACTATTTTTGATATCAAAAATAAGAACGGTACAAGCTTATGGTTGGGCATTGAAGCACTGTCTCAATATCTATGCAATTTGAAATATGAAGTTCTGGGCACAATTCATTAGGAAGAATCTGAAGGCTTTAGAAAAGATTTACCAGAAAGGTTCCAGGGATGAGAGACTTCAGTTGCATAGATAGATTGGAGAAGGTTGAGGGGTGATTTGATAGAGTTGTTTGAAATCATGAAGGGTAGTCAGAATGGATAGGGAGAAATGGTTCCCAATGGCAGAAGGGTTGAGAATCAGGTCACTGATTTAACGTGAATGGCAAAAGAACAACATGAGGAAAAACATTTTTATGCAGCAAGTGGTTATATCTACATTGCACTGCCCAAGAGTGTGGTGAAGGCAGATTCAATCATGGCTTTTACAAAATAATTGGATAAGCACCTGAAGAGAAAAATATGACGGGCTACAGGGAAAGGGAGGGGGGCTAGCTGAGGTTTTGCAATGAGCTGGCAGAGACCTAATGGGCCAAATGCCTCCTGTGCTGTAACCAATCTATGATTCTATTTTTTTTTTGAAGAGTTGACTGAAATAGTGGACTGAGGAGTAACTATGGATGTTATTTATATGGAGTCCCAGAAAGTATTTGATAAAAAGTCCCTCACAAGAGACTATTAGCTAAAGTTGAGACTCAGAATTGAAGAAAAATTATTAATCTGGTTCAAAAATTGGCTGAGTGGCAGGAGACAGACAGTGGGGTTAATGGAAAAATATTCAAATTGACAGGATTTGACTAGCAACATTCCACAGAAATCTGGCCTGAACTCTTTACTGTATTTATTAAACAAAAGAGCCACATATCCAAGTTTGCCAATGGCACAAAGATAGGCAGCATTGTATGTAGTGAGATATGAATAGATTAAATGAATGGGCAAAACTATGGCAAATGGATTTCAATATAGGCAAGTATGAGGTCATCCACCTTAGACCTAAAAAGGATAGAACAGATTACTTTTACAAATGGTGAAAAGCTAGAAAACCAGTGTAAGTCCAAACAAATGTGGAGTCTTTGAACATGGATCACTAAAATATCAGGTACAGAAAGTAATCAAAAAGAGTAATGGACTGCTAACCATTATACCTAGAGGACAAGAATAGAAGGTGGGGATATAAGAACTCAACTTACAGCTATGCAAAACCCTGGTAAGACCACACTTGGAGTACTGATAGCAGTTTGGGAAACTGCACCCTAGGAAGGATAAATTGACCTTGGAGGGAGTACAGCATAGTACATCATTTGGGTACACATACTCAAATGACATCTGGATTCCAAGGGTTAAATTATGAAGAGAAATTACACAAACTAAGGTTGTATTCCTTAGATATCAGATAATTAAGGGGTGATTTGATCAAAGTTTTCAAGATAGTAAGAAGAATCATTAGAGTAGACAAACTGTTTATGCTGTAGGGGGTGCATAGGACTAGAGGACATTATCTCAACAATTGACCAGATCTTTCAGGAGTGAAATTAGGAATCACTTATATGCAAAAAGATAATACAAGTTTGGAACTTCCTTCTGCAAATAGCAACTGATCTATATCAGTTGTTCATTTTAAATTTAAGATTGATAGGTTTTGTTAACAGCGGCATTAAGAGATATGGGGAAAAGGTGGGTATATGGAGTTAGGGCACAAATCAGCCATGGGCTCATTCAATGACAGAAGAGGCTAAATGGTCCTATGTTCTTCAATGCTGCCTGACTTGCTGAGCATTTGAGACATTTCCTGCTTTGTTTGACACAAAGCTGTTTGGATGCATTTGTTTTTAATCAGTAGATTCAGATTGTATTATTAGTAACTGTACTTTACCTCTCCTAACCTATTGTTTTAGGAGAGGAACGAATATCACAAGTTATTTGCCCTAAAACAATAGATTATTTGAAATATTGTACTACTGCTTAATATTGCAATTGCAATTGCAAAACAAATTATTGCTTTATAGTAACTAGCTTTATGGAATGTAGTGACTGTACCTTTAAGACTTACTGGACTGTGTAGTATCATATGACAGTGTGAATGAATCAGCCCGAAGCATGAGGAACCTTAGGGGTGGAGTTTGTGTCCAGTTGTGGTTCTTGATGGAAGCATGTAACTGCTGCTGAAGCCCTGTAAATAAAGTTCACTGTTTCTTATGAGAAACCTGCCTGGAAAATCAAGTCTATAATATGCATCTTTTAATTGACTCTAGGCATTATAGCATTTGCCTCCCTTTACTGCCTATCCTTGTATGAAATGTGGAAAAGGTGCTTTGCTATCTTTTTTGTAGTTCATTCAAGGAAAGTGGGCTTTGCTGGTTAGATGAGCATTTATTGCCCATCCCTAATAGCCTTTGAGAAGATGGTGGTGAGCTGCTTCTTGGACCACTGCAGTCCATGTGGTGTAGGTACACCCACAATACTGTTGAGTCCAACACCAAAAATATACTCCTAAATATGAATTATTACAAAAAAGACAAATTATTCTGAGGCAATAAAATAATTGAACTTGAGTTATAAGTAAATTAGAATTATTAATTGGTGTTTTTTACAAGATATTCCATTGAAATACATTATTTGTCTGACGTGAATATTGAAATTATGTTAAGTCAAACTTGTATCCTCTAAGTACAGCATTGACGCATGTAAAACCGTTACTACAGTTACTACTGCTACTCCCTGTCAACCATTGTGTCTGCAAATCCAAATTGTTTGTGAACCTGCCTTGCTGACAGTGCTGTGGTTTGGGCCAGTGGATAAGTTAGATACAATTGCTGCTATTAAAAACTCACAAAGCAGGGTTTGAGCATCTTTGTCAACTACAACTAGATTTTCCTCACAGATTCCAAAAGTTGCCATCCTGATGTTGGTCAATTCATTTGCAGTTGCAATTTCTCACATTTTGCTTCTCTTTCCCATCCTGCAATATGTAAATTTCAGAAGGGCCAGATTTTTTAAAGGTTATTTTGTATCTGTAACAAAGTATAACATCTTTACCATGACAGATTCAATACACTCAGCAAGTGGAACCATAGTCTTTGTACCTTCCAACATCTCTGTGACCAAGATACCCCCACCCCCCAGCCCACCTGATCCATTTTGCAATTGCCCATTCTTCATACTACTTCTAGAACCAAGTTGTCTAGACATAGCAGCGATAGGGATATTTGACCCTTCTGATGGAGGCAGGGGGCCGGGGCGGGGGTGGGGGGGTTGGGGGGGTGGGGGGGGTGGGGGGGGGGGGGGGTGGGGGGTGGCCAGTAGAAACTACGTCTCTTAATCTTTCAGCCTCAAAGCCTCTAGTGTGGGCCAATTTTAGCCCCCTGTCATCCCTTCTGATGATCCCTCCAAGAACCTGTCCTAAATGGCAAATGCAACCTTGGCCTCCACTTTCCCACATCCAGGAGAATGGGTAGAATTGACAGACAGAAGACCAGATGACTCCTAATCCTACCAAGAGGAGATAAATCCAGCCCCTACTGTCACAGCTGTACTAGATGTGCACATAAAATAGCCGCCACTGAACCTGTTATAATCCTTTCAATATTGAGCATCACAAAGACAGCAAAAGATTTTATTTTGCTGTTGTGAGTTGATGACCTCCTGTTCCACATGTAAGGCAAATGGCAGTGAGTAGAAGACTTGGAGCTAGGAACCACTATTGTGAATGAGAGATGTATAAAAGTGCTGGAAGAGTCTGCTTGTAGGCTGTGACTTTGTTGTCTCACCGTTATTGCTTAAAAAGGAATTTAGTGATTCTACCAATGTATCACTAAATAGCAAGGACAAAGTTATCCTTTCATCTTGGCCTCTGGAGGTGCTCAACATCACAGATACCAGTCTTCAGCCAATTCGATTCACTCCACGTGATATCAAACGGCTGAAGACACTGGATAGTACAGAGGCTATGGGCCTTGACAATATTCCAGCAATAATACTGAAGACTTGTGCTCCAGAAATTGCTGCGCCCCTAGCCAAACTGTTCCAGTACAGCTACAACACTGGCATCTACCCGGCTATGTGGAGAATTGCCCAGTAACGTCCTGTACACAAAAAGTAGGACAATTACCATCCCATCAGTCTACTCTTGATCATTAGTAATGGAAGGGGTCATCAAAGTGTTAGCAAGCACACTTCCTTAGCAATAACTTGCCCACTGGAGCCCAGTTTGGGGCTGCCAGGCCCACTCAGCTCCTGATCTCATTACAGCCTTACTTCAAACATGGACAAAAGAGCTGAACTCCCAAGAACATCAAGGCTGCATTTGACCAAGGGTGGCATCAAGGTGCCCTAGCAAAACTGGAGTCAATGGGAATCAGAGAGAAAACTCTCCGCTGGTTGAAGTCATAGCTAGCACAAAGGAAGATGAGTGTGGTTGTTGAAGGTCAGTCATCTCAGCTCCAGGACATCACTGCAGGAGTTCCCCAGGGTAGTGTCCCCTGCCCAACTATCTTCAGCTGCTTCATAGATGACCTTCCTTCCATCGTAAGGTCAGAAGTGGAGATGTTCGCTGATGATTACACAATGTTCAGCACCATTCACGACTCCTCAGATAATGAAGCAGTCCATCTCCAAATGCAGCAAGACCTGGACAATATGCAGGCTTGGGTTGACAAGTGACATGTAAAATTTGAGCCACACAAGTCAGGAGTATGATGGAATACTCCCCACTTGCCTGGATGAGTGCATCTCCCACAACACTCAAGAAGCTTGACACCATCCAGGACAAAGCAGCTCACTTGATTGCCATCATATCCACAAACATTCACTTCCTCCACCACCGCTGCACCGAAGAATTGTATACCATCTACAAGGTACACTGCAAAAATTCCTTCGACAGCACCTTCCAAATCCACGACCACTACCATCTAGAAGGACAAGGGCAGCAGATAGATGGGAACATTGCCAACTGAAAGTTTTCCTCCAAGTCACTCACCATCCTGACTTGAAAATATATTGTCGCTCCTTCACTATCACTGGGTCAAAATCCTAGAACTCCCTTCCTAACAGCACTGTGGGTGTACCTACACCAAGTGGACTTCAGCGGTTCAAGAAGGCAGCTCACTACCACCTTCTGAAAGGCAACTAGGGATAGGCAGTAAATTCTGGCCCAGCCAGCGAAGCCCACATCCCGTGAATGAATTTAAAAAAGTGATGAGTGAATAATTACCACAACAGCAACAAATCAAATTGCTCATTTTTTCAAATTGCTTTCAGTGCCCAATTTGGATCTTCACTTACCCCATTATATAAACATAAAAATCTATAAACACAATTAACAAATGTTCCAATTTCTTCTAACTTCAACGAATTCTCATCATAAACTCTTGGATCTCAGACACAATAACAAATTTTATATTAATTATATGTTTATTCATTTTAAAAAGACCATCTAAAGCCTAGGAATTACAGCAATGGACCTCATATTATTGTCAGTAACCATGGTGTGACCCAAATCCATCAGAACCAATATATTTCACACAAAATACTGCCTTGACTCAACCTGTCCTGTCTTAAGTCCCATCATTCAATGAGTTGGTGCTATTCTTTTAGATGGTACCCTCTGACCTTTATACTACAGCTTCTATTGTGGCCCCAATCCCAAAACTTTGCCCACCGCTCTCCCAAGTGGATTTGTTTACTTCCAAATCCCATTGTATTCCCAATCTCAACCACAACCTTCTGCTTCTTTCAGTTACTGCCACCCCTTTTGCTCCCCTACTTAATGACATCCTTCCTTCTTAAAAATGTTTCTTCAAATCCTTGGCATTAAAAAGCTAAGAGGTAAAAACTGAACAGATCAGTCAAGAAACATGTCAAACATATACTGATTGGAAGATGCACAGAAGAGAAGATAGAAGGGTGACTTACAGAAAGGGTGAGAAACTGTGTAGGTGATAGAGACACATCAAGATCTTAATGAGAAATTAAAATGCAAAAGATTGGAAATACTCAGCTGGTCTGGCAGCACCTGTGAAGAAAACAGAGTAAACATTTCATGTTGATGACCCTTTGTCAGGCCGAAATCTAACTCTTCTCCACTGATGCTAGATCTGCTGAGTTTTTCCAGCATTTTCTGTTTTTATTGCAGATTTCCAGCATCTGCAGTATTTTGCCCTTGTCTTAATAAGAAAAGTGTGCAAAAACTATCAGGAAACATGGAAAAAATATTTTTAAAAAGCAGCTGAGAGAAGCACAGAAACAGCTTGAAGAAGGAACATTGGTATGTTGACACAACAGTTAAAATGGCCACTGCTATTTTGACCAGCTTTTAACTTATGATTTAGTGCATTTTGCATAATCGTTGCTAAGTGTAAGCTGTGAAACATCATGAGAAATTTATGTACACTGTCACAATGGGTGAGAAAAATACCCCGCACAATAATTAAAACTCAGAAACTGGTCATTTTGCCCAACTGGTCTGTGCCGGTGTTTACATTCCACATGAGCCTGCACCCACTCTACTTCATCTAACCCTTCCAACATGTCATGTTACTTTTTCCCTCATGTATTTAAGAAGCTGAATAAAAATATCTATTATTTGTTTAACTCCTTGCAATAGTGAGTTCCACATTCTAATCGCTCACTGGGTAAAGGGGGTTTTCCTGAATTCTTTATTGGGTTTATTAGTGATGACCTTATATCTATGTTCCCCAGTTTTGGTCTTGCCCACAAGTGGAAACATAATTTCTACATTTGTCTTACTTGCACTGGCCTCTGATGCACAGATGATTTGAAGGAGTTATCCTTTCTGATAACACAAAACTGATGCCCTCTGACCTCTCCTTAAGAGGATATATTTGTGAACTAAATATATGACTGTAAAGGGAAGACAAAAGAATTGAAGCTGGAATTACAACTTTGGGATGGGGAGAAAGGAAAAAGTAGTATTAACTGTCAGGGAGTGGGAAGAAGGAGTGCCAGTGTTAGCGGAGATTGGGAAGGCAAGAGTGCAAGAAAGAACATGGGACATGGAGGGGAGTGTTTTGTAAAAAAACACTGGGGGTACTGTACACCTGTGAACTGGGTCCAAAGCAGTACAGTGCTTCTCGGAACTGGAGGACTGGATAAAAAGATCACCATTGAGGTAACATTTAACAAAGTGATGACCTGGTTAGTCTATCGAAAACTCAAAAATTACTTTTAAAAATGCATTATCTGCAAAATTGATAACCACTTAAATTAACCAGAATGCATGACCCTTAACTAAAAAAAAAATTGAGTAAGAATGCTCCTGGATCTCCTGTTTGGAAATACATATTGTGCCAACATTGGGAATTCCCCAATCAGGCTTTCACATTCTTGTATTTTTTCTTCCAAAATAAGTGAATGTTATGAATGCCAACAGCTTAATTACAAGGCTTGTGTTAACCCTTTATTTTCATGTGTTACAGGCTAGCAAATCACTTTTGTTAGTGTTCTAGGTTGGCACGTAGGAGCAAGGTCTTAAAACTACAGTTCCAGCAAATTGTCGTCATGGAAACTTTAGATATTTCTGGGCACAGAATTCACTTTGAAGTCCAAATTAACGTTTATCAGCTACAGCACACAACATTTTTTTCTAATTAGTTTAGAGTGAATATCACTCATCACAAGTTGAGAAACTTAGCCTGGCACTCATCCAGTCTTGCCAGACTTCAAGATGATAGAAACAGATGGGTTGTGGTTGTTATTAGCTTTCAATGATGGTCATGGGAATTGAGGTCACAAAGTCCAGACTGCCAGGGGCTCTTCGATAGAGGCTTCTAAACCATAACAAACCTTTTCTGTAATAACCTTAAAGCAAGAAAAAGACAATAATTTTCACAATACCGTACAAAAGTAGAACAGAATTACAAATGACATCGCCAATGTAAGAGTCCATTTCTCAGATTTAGAGGCACTTATTAACATAAATGCCCCACACATTTAGCTTTAGCATTTCTTTTTTTAAAACTGCTTTGGACTTTTCTATCACCTCCCATGGGGACTGATTTTCAGTAGTGAATACCTTGAGTAAGAGACCTCAAATAAGCACTTCCGCATAACTATAAAAAATCACAAGCTCTAAGCTGCAGATGAGGTAGGGTCCTTTCGAACACGCCTCTGCTTCTAGAATATCTATCAAATGCCTATCGTTGGTTAGATGACCAGCCGGTGATTGTAAAAAAAAAAGGAGGCTGTTCCATGGCAGATTGCGTCTGAGCCTAATTTGGCTAGCAATGCCATTTAGTATGTTGAAAGGAGTCTTTGAGTGCTAAGCCTCCTATATCTAACATCTGTTCAGAAGAGCAAGTGTTCTAAATTTAGCAACCAACCCTAAACTCAGTTTGTTGAATCCTTGGTTCCTGTTGAGCAAATTCGGGTGTAATCAAAAACCATCCAGTGCCTGAAAAAGTGAGCTTTCAAGGCCAGCAATAACTAGATCTGGATTTAAACAAAAAATTCCATCAAACCTAATATCCATTTACACAAGAAATGTAACTCTGATCATCTTTGAGAAATTTCAACTGGAACCCTTTATAATAAGCAGCCATATTCTGGACCATCTCAAGTCTAGTATCTAAGCTACATGATAGTTTCTGTGCATTAAGAAATAGCTGTAATTCTTCAAATTTGTTAAATATTTTGTATCAGTCTTCAGAGTGAAAAATGAGAATAAAGTACAAGTGATGGGTGGTTGGGGGGTGGGGGGAGGGTTGGTGGTGGCTGTAAAATTCCTAAATTTTATGTAAATAATGAGACTATAGATAAATAAATATCCAGGATTTAACGGTCATATTGATGGTTTTGACCCATGGATTTTAAAATGAGGAAATTGTAAATGCTCTAGATTCAGAAAATATCCCATTTGATTGCTAATATCATTCAATTATTTAAGAATGCGAGGGATAACTAGATGATTAACAAAAATGTTAATGCATGGAAATGGTGGCAACCTATTGTCATAGGTAGTGAATTGTTTAAGAGGTAGGAGGCAATAGGGATAACGGGATAACGGGTATGTACTCAAATTGCCAGAATATAGCTTGTGGTGTCCTCCAGTGATCTGTACTGTGACCTTAGCTTTTCACTAGATTTATAAATGAAGAGAGAGCTGCTTCTCTAAGTTTGCTGATGACACTAAGTTAAGCAGCCCAGTAAATAGTGTAGATAGAAGCATAAAATTGCAAACGGATATTGGCAGATTAAGTGATTGAACAAAACTATGACAGATGAAGTTCGCTGTGGGGAAGTGTAAGGTCATTAAAGGTCTTTGGACCCAAGAAAGTTAGATTAAAGTTCTTTTTAAATGTTGAGAATCTAGGAACAGTGGAGGAACAGTTTGATTCCGCAGTACAAATACAGAAATCGCTGAAAGCTTATGTACAGGTACAAAAAAAACCTAAGACTAATAGAATAAGAACAAGCAGAAACGTGGGAACAACAGTTGGCCATTCAACTGCTCAAGCCTGTTCTGCTGTTCAATTGGATCATACTTGATCTGAATCTTAACTCCATCTATCCTCCTTGGTTTTATAACCAGAAATAACCTTGCAGATTGCAGGACAAAATACCAGACACTGAGGTGCTCACCTGAGCTGACATGCCAAGCATCCACACCATATTGAGGCAATCACAACTAAGTTGGACTGGTCATGTAGCCAGAATGCCATGACACCCATTTATCAAAATGAGTCTTCTATGCAGAGCTCGAGTCTGGGGTGCACTTTCTTGGCAGTCAAACGGAGTGCTACAAGGACACTCTGAAGGTTTCCCTTAGTTTTGATATTGACTTTGAGTCTTGGGAGAAGCTCACCCAGGATTGCTGCACTTGGTGCAATGAAATAAATAATGGCTCAGTCTCCTTCGAAAGCAAGCATCAGAGATAGAGAGAAATTGCAAGGAGAGGAAATCCCGAGCCAGCAACTCATCCAAAGTTCAATCATCTTTGGGATGCTGTTCTATTTTCTGGGCACAATTGGCCTTAACAGTCACCTAAGTACTCACTAGATCCCTACCAAACAACCCAGAAGAACATGGTCATCTTCACCTTGAAGGACAAACATTTCCCTTGCCTAACAACAAGCCATCGGTCTCAGTGGTTTTGTGTTGGAGAGTGTTCCAGTTTTCATTACGAAAGTGTCCTGCCATGACCCCTGAATGGCTTATGTCTAATTTTGAAGTTTTGCTCCATTGTTCTGGATTCCCCAATCAGAGCAAATAGTTTCTCTCTATCTACCCTATCAACTGATTAATCATCTTAAACATCTTAATTAGATTATCCCATAATTTTCTGCCCTAAAAGTGAACGGAAGTCTAGTCTATGCAACATGTCTTCATAATTTAAATCTTTTAGCCAGGTATGATGAATCTGCACTAAGACCAATATATCCTTCCTGAGATGAGGATGGTAGAACAAGGTTGAGGGGCTGAATGGCCTAATCTTGCTTTCATGTTTAGATCGGGACAAGGAATCGCAGCTAACAATTGTGGTTGATGATAATACCATTACTGTAATTCCAGAGGGCAGACCTTTTGTGACATCCTTTTAATTGAACTCTTGTTCCACATACTGTTAGATTTTTATCAGATGGTAAAGGTATATTCTGGCTCTGTGGTGAAGATTAACAGCTTGGCAAGTATCAAATGAAAAGTGTCACTGTCACTTTTGCTATTTACAATAGATACTTCCCTCTTTATGACAAAAACACTAAATGATCACAAGGCAGATGGACCGAGAAAAAGCTCCATATTACAGCCACAGACTAGAAATGAGGGCAGCATGGTTTTCCATTATACTACTACTTTAGATCTAAGATTCCAGTTGGAAGAGAACATTGCAGTGTTGAAGTACATAAACAGGGAGGGAAGTGGCATTACTAACTCTTTATTCTATGATAATCTTAGAGTTTTAAAACCGGTATGGAGAGAAAATGGTGTTCCATAGTTTTGCACTTGATAGAGGCCCAAAACAGCATAGCACAAATTCTCAGCAAATTCTCTATGATTTAGCACTTTGATTGGAAGGTGATCAATCAACATGTCTTTTGCAAGTGAGGGCATAAGAACATAAAAAATAGGAGCAGGAGTAGGCCATTCGGCCCCTCAAGCCTGTCCCGCCATTCAATAAGATCATGGCTGATCAGCCCCAGGCCTCAACTCCTCTTTCATGCCAGCTCCTCATAGCCTTCAACTCCCCGATATTTCAAAAATCTATCTACCTCCTCTTTAAATACTTTCAGTGATTTAGCTTCCACAACTCTCTGAGGTAGAGAATTCCAGACATTCACTATCCTCTGAGAGAAGAAATTCCTTTGTATCTCAGCTTTAAATGAGTGTCCCCTTATTCTGTAACTATGTCCCCTAGTTTGAGACTCCCCCACTAGTGGAAGCATCTCAATTTCTACTCTGTCAAGCCCCCTCAGAATCTTGTACGTTTCAATAAGATTATCCCTCATTCTTCTAAACTCTAATGAATAAAGGCCTAACCTGTTTAGCTGTTCTTGATAAGTCAACCTCTTCATCCCAGGAATCAGCTTAGTGAATCTCTTTTGAACTGCCTCCAATGCCAGTATATCCTTTCTTAAATACGGGGATCAAAACTGTACACAGTACTCCAGGTGCGGCCTCGCCAACACCTTTGTTAGTTGTAACAAGACTTCCCTATTTTTAAACTCCAATTCTCAAGCAATACAGGCCAAAATTCCATTTGCCTTCTTAATTACTTGCTGCACCTGCATGCTAACTTTGTGTTTCATGCACAAGAAAACCGTGATCCCTCTGTGCTGCCCTTTTTTGGAGTCTCTCTTCATTTAAATAGCCTGCTTTTTGATTTTTCCTACCAAAGTGCATGACTTCACAGTTTCCTACATTGAACTCCATCTGCAAATCTTTTGCCCACTCACTAAGCCTGTCTATATCCTCTTGCAGATGTCCTCATCACAACATGCCCTCCCACCTATTTTTGTATCATCAGCAAATTTGGATACATTACGCTCTGTCCCCTTCTCTAAGTCATTAATATAGATAGTGAATAATTGAGGCCCTAGGACTGATCTTTGTGGCACGCCACTAGCTATGCCTTTCCAATTTGAAAAAGACCCATTAATCCCGACTCTCTGTCTTCTGTGTGTTAACCAATCCTCAATCTATGCTAATATGTTACCCCCAATTTCGTGTGCCCTTATCTTGTGCAATAACTTTTTATATGGCACCTTATCGAATGCCTTCTGGAAATCCAAATACACAACATCTACCGGCTCCTCTTTATCAACTCTGCTTGTTATATCCTCAAAGAACTCTAGCAAATTTGTTTAACATCATTTTCCTTTCACAAAACTATGTTGACTCTGTTTGATTGCATTAAGCTTTTCTAAACGTCCTGCTATTTCTTCCTTAGTAATGGACTTTAACATTTTCCCAACAACAGATGTTAGGCTGACTAGCCTATAGTTTCCTACTTTGTATCTCCCTCCCTTCTTGAACAGGAGCGTCACATTAGCAGTTTTCCAATCTGCTGGGACCCTCCAAGAATCCAGTGAGTTCTGGAATATTTCGACCAATGCCTCCACTATCTCTGCAGCCACTTCCTTTAAAAGATGATACCTGCAAGAAACACGACTGACAACCAGGCTGAATAAAGAAGGTTCAGAAGGGATTTGAAAAAGCAGAGAAAGTGTATGAAAAGAGATTGGCAGCTTATATAAAAAGGTATCCAAAAGTCTTTTATAGGCACGTAAATAGTAAAAGGGTGGTAAAAGGAGTAGTGGGGCCGATTTGGGACCAAAAAGGGTATTACACATGGAGCAAGTGGCACGGGTGAGTTATTAAATTAATACTTTGCATATATCTTTATCAAGAAAGATGTTGTTGTGCAGGTCATGATGAAAGAGGAGATAGTTCAGATACTTGAAGCATTTAAAATTGATAAGGAAGTTGTATTGGATAGGCTGTCTGTATTAAAGATGATAAAGAACAGGACCAGATGAAATGCACCTAAGGATACTGAATGAAGTGAGAATGGAAATTGCAGAGGCACTGGCCATAATGTTCCAGTCTTCCTTAGACTCAGGAATGGTTCCAGAGGATTGGAGAATTGCAAATGTTACAACCATGTTCAAAAAAAGGGTTTAAAGATAATTCCAGCAACTACAGGCCAGTCAGTTTAATGTCTGTGGTGGGGAAGCTTCTAGAAACGATAATTTGAGACAAAATTAATAGTCTCTTGGGCAAATGAGGGTTAATTAAGGAAAGCCAGCTCAGGCTTGTTAAAAGCAAATTGTGTATTACTAACTTGCTTGAGTTTTTTTGATGAGATAACAGAGAAGGTTGATTAGGGTAATGCTGTTGATGTGGTACACATGAACTTCCAAAGGCATTTGAAACAGCACTGCACAAAAAACCTGTGAGCAAAATTAGGGCTCATGGAATAAAAGGGACAGTAGCAACATGTCCAAAAAATTGGCTGAGTGACACAAAACAGAATAATGATTCATGGGTTTTTTTCAGACTGCAGGAAGGTTTATAATGGAGTTCCCCATAGGTGGGTGTTAGGACCCTTGATCTTCCTGATATATATGAATGACCTACACTTTGGTGTACAGGGCACAATTTCAAAAATTGTGGACGCTACAAAACTTGGAAGTACGGTGAAGTCGAAAAAGATGGTCTAGAACTTCAAAAGGAAATAGGCAGGTGGGATGGGCAGACAAATGGCAAATGAAATTTAATACAGAGAAGTGTGAAGTGATTTATTTTGGGAGAAAGAATGTGGACAGTCAAAATAAAATAAAGGGTACAATTCTAGAGGAGGTGCATAGGGGTCTATGTGCATAAATCATTGAAAGAGCCAGGACGGTTTGAAAGAGCATTTAATAAAGCATGCTGCATCCTAGGCTTTATTAATAGGACCATAGAGTATAAAAGCAAGGAAGTTATGTTAAACTTGTGGAAAACACTAGTTTGGCCTCAACTGGAGTATTGCATTGAGTTCTGGGTGTCACCAGGAAGGGTGTGAAGGCATTGGAGAGGGTGCAGAAAAGATTCACGAGGGCGGTCCCAGGGATGAGAAACTTCAGTTATGTAGATAGACAGGAGAAGTCGGGATTGTTCTCCTTGGAGAAGAGAAGATTGAAAGGAGATTTGATGGAGATACTCAAAATCATGAGGGGTCTGAGCAGAATAGATAGGGAGGAACTGTTCCCACTGGTGGAGGGATCAAGAACCATAGGACACATAGTTAAGGTAATCGGCAAAAGAAGCAATGGCAAAATGAGGAAAATCATTTTCATACAGCGAGTGGTTAGGATGCACAGCCTGAGCATGTAGTGGAGGCAGGTTCAATTGAGGTATTTAAAAGGGAATTGTATTATTAGTTGAAGGAAGAATGTGTAGGGATACGAGGAGAAGATGGGGGGAATGGCACTAGATGAATCGGTCCTTCAGAGCGCCAGCACAGACAATGGGTCAAATAGCCTTTTTCTGTGCTGCAATCATTCAGCAATTCTGGTTATAAAATAAGAGCTCCAAGTCTTGGCAGGACACAATCTTACAAAAACAATGTGAGGCACACATTAATCCTACTTGAAGAGTGGACCCATTCACAAGCCCATCACACATTCACTGGCATCTCGCTCACTGCCAGTTCAGGGGAAATCACCACTCATTCTCTCACACACACCCTCACATTCCCATTTGGCCTCATCTCCTCTGGAGCTCACTTCCTCATCCCATTCATGGCTCCACTCAGCACACACATACCTGGTATCCTTCTCATTTGGCCTTGCTCACACTCTCTCCATCTGTCTTTATGCCAGAAAAGGTTGCGCACAAGCGATGGGAGAGGTCCCAGACTGGGGGTGGAGTGCCAGACATCAAGGTCCTCACTCTCTCCGAGAGTCATGCATTGGAGCTGGCCAGAGAGGATGTTGACCATTCCTGTGGTGCTGGGGAGGTTGGTGGCAAGCCAACATGAGGATCTTGCTTCAGGTCATCCCTCTCTCAACGCTACTCTGTCCACTGTTCTGTGTGTAATGCAGCTGCCAAGCACTAATAATTTGCACTTTCTGTCCTAGGCACATCTGCGATGTTGCCTTCAGGCAACCTTGACCCCAACCCCAGCACTGGGAGCACCTTGGATGAGGACCCTGAGGTCAGCACCATCGAAGACCTGTCACAGCGCCCACTCACCCCCTCCACCAGTATAGCGACACACACCTCGGTGGGACCTAGATGTAGAGCAGCCTTGGGATCACAATCTGGTGAGCACAGCACACAATCTGTTCCACAGAGGGCGGAGGCTGGGACATTCTTGGTCACCGACACTCGGAGGACTCCTGGAGGCAAGGAATCTGCTGAGTCCAAGTCAGATGATGGCCTCTGGATTCAGTGCTCAATCAGTTGTTGGAGCTGCAAAGACAATCACGGCAACATCCATAAGGGATGTATGGTGCATTCCTCAGATTGCAAGGAACGACAGAGGAGTCCATCTGCCTTCAGTCTGAGGCATGCTAACGCACCAAAGTCAACACTGGCACGATGGCAGCTGCCGTGGAGACCTTGATACAGGACATCAATCCGACGTGGCTGAACTCCATCACTGATGCCATGGTTGATTTTCAACAATGTCAACGCAAGAAGGGTGCTGGGCAACTCGATCTCACTCCAGCTTCCCCATCTTCTCAAGTAGTCAACCAGGGGCCATCGGGCACCACAGGGGGGAGGACCAGCAGCTCAACACCCCAGGGCCATCTATCCAGGTGACTCTGGAAATGTCCGGCCGATCAAAATCCCCTCTTCCTGTAACCCTATCATCTCCAGCTCCACAGGCTGAGAAGCGTGAGCCTGGCCCACAGTAGAATACCCAAAGCAGGCCAGGTGCCTGCCAAGGCCATCACAGACAGGACATAGCAGTCAGTAGGCTGCCTCCACCTCCACTGTGGATGTCCAGACAGCACCAAGGCATAGTGGCAGGGTCAGTAAGGTTAAGAAGGTGCAGTTGCACTGTGTAGGCACAGGTGTTAATCACTTGTACATAACGTTCACTATTGTAAATAAACTCCCAAGAATGTCTCCTTGCCTATGGCTTCTTGTGATGATGAGCAGTGTTCATGTCACTCAGATGTGAAACCTTGGTTCCTGCACAAAATAAAGGCAGGTGTCTCAGTACAGGGCCTCTTCCCTGTGCAGTGTGTAACCTTCAGACTAAAGTGATGCTCTGGCTTCACACTCACTGGACACATCAGTGATGCCTGCACCTCAATGGTGCTTTTCATTGCTGCCAGAATGTCCTGGGCAGGGTTACAGAGTTCCATCATTCTCTCTGTGTGCTCTCAACACCTTTGAGGTGAGATTGGCCCTGATCTCTTCAGCATCAGTGTCCTGTGATAGTGTGGTCCTGAAGAAGTCAGGTGATGAAGGCTGCCAAAGGATCAGGTGCATTTAAAGTTTCACAGTTGAGTTTCCATGATATGACCTTGATCACAGAACGCAAGCGAGCTGCCCTCAGCCAGACAGGAGACAAAGATTCACAGAGGCTATGTGAAGGTCAGAAACCAAGGTTTCACATCTGAATGAAATCAACACTGCTCATCATATTAAGGAGCCATGGACAAGGAGACATTCTTAAGGAGTTTATTTCCAATAGTGAACATTATATATAAGTGATTAGCACCCATGCCCACATGGTGCAACTACATCTTCTTAACCTTCCTAACCCTGCAGCTATGTCTTGGTGCTTCCCCCAACATCCACAGTGGAGGCAGCGGGACCCTACTGACTGCTATGCCCTATCCTTGATGACCTTGTCATCCTCCTGGAATCTTGTGACTATTAGGGCCTCCACTGCGTCTCCATGACATGATTCTGAGCACTAAGGGTTTGTGTGCTGCCATCAGCCACACAGGAGTCAAATATTCATAGATTCAAGGTGAAGATGTCAGGACAGTCCTCACTGCATCATGTCATCATCCTCCACGAATCTTACAGCAATTACGGCCTTATGAGCATGCCTGTGTCGTCTGTCCAGTGTGATGGCCTCATGGCTGGCAACTTTGCCTTCGAGGACCTCATCACGCTCGTCCTCTTCAGTGTCTTCTTCATTGGAGGAGATCCATCTCCTCCTCAACCAGGTCCTTCCCCTGTTTCAGCGCCAGACCGTGTATCATGCAAGCTGCAATGATGCACAACACCCTCTGGGGACTGTATTGCAGCACTCTATCAGACTTGGCAAGGCACCAGAACCTCATTTTCATTACGTCTATCACTTTCTCCACCAAAGTCTGGGTTGCAGCACCAGCTTCATTACACCGTCTCGCTGTTGCAGTCCGAGATCTCCACACAGGCGTCATCAGTCATGTCCTCAGTGGGTAGCCCTTGTCCCTGAGGAGCCAACCCTGCAACCTCTCTGGACCGTGGAAGATGTCAGGGATTTGAGACTTGCTAAGGATGTAGGAGTCATGGATTCTCCCTGGGAATCATGCACAGACCTGTAGAATGCGTTTGTGGTGGCCGCATACCAGCTAAACATTCAACGAGTGGAAGTCCATGAGGTTGACTTAGTGGACTGCTTGTTGCATCATATGAGTGCAGTTGATGGCACCCTGCACCTGTGGAAAACCAGAGATTGCTGCAAATCCCAGTGCTCTTGCTTCCTGGCTTTCTTGATCCTGGGAAAAATGCACAAGGTTCTCTGTCTTCACGAAGATAGTGTCTGTGACCTTCGGATGCACTTGTGGGTAGAGATTTGCAAGATCCTGCACACGTCACCTGTGGAGCCCTGGAAGGAACTACTGGCATAAAAATTAAGTGCTGCGGTCACTTTCATGGCCACTGGCAGTGGATGCCCTCCATGTCCCGGTGGTGCCAAATCCTGCAGCAGGTGGCATATGTGACCAACCAGTCCCCTAGACATGCTCAGTCTTTGGCAACACTGGTTCTCAATCATCTGCAGGAATGACAGGTGCCATCTGTAGACCCTGAGCTTTGCGAAGTGCCAACAAGTGACTGCTCGCAGTGGATTTCCAGCTGCATGCACAGGAGGCCCTGTCGCACCTTTCTCTTGAGAGTGGTGCTCCTCCCATTGGCAAGCCAGGCGCTTCCGGTGCTCCCTTCTCTTTCTTCTTTACTCCCTGTAAGCCATGAGGCATACCACTAGGCTCCATGAACCTGATGTTCTCCTCCTGCAGGATCAATGACAGAGATGCATGGGTTAGCTTACGTGGTCTAAGGACCTCTCTTGGTTGAGGCTCCGGCTGTGTCTCAGGGCTCCCTCACACATTCCAGAAAGTGCTGGCCACCACTTGGATGGCCAGTGGCTTTCCAAAATCCCACCCAGCTTTGCCCCAATCCACTTGACCAATTGGTGTCAGCTTTGGCAACTGGACTGCATGCAGTGCTCTCAGCTGAGGCACATTCTCCTAGCCTGCACTGTGAGCCTGATCCGTAAGGGAGTCTGGTCCAAACCCGAATACAAACATTGGAAGGGGCTCTGAGTGCTTCCACCAGTGACTGCACCATGGATAACTTTTGCAAGGGGATTCTGCAACTTGCCCAGTCGGCCAATTGCTGCCTCCTAAAACACACATTAATTTGCAGTCTGCGCCTGAGGGGTGAAAAGTTCTGGAGCATTTGGTGGCATATTCATGCTTTGCATTGCTCGAGTGGGCAGAAATGTGCCAGAGGCCGACTCCAAGCACGTCAATGGAGCTGTTGTTGAATGGTCTCAGCTGCGGAAGAATTCTCACTTTTGATAAGCTTTTCCAAGTGCGTAGTTGCTTTCCCCTACCCATCCTGGCATGTGCTTGTGTGCTTCCATCAGTCTGTGCTGCCTTGCCTCCAGTCCTACCTGCACTTTTTTTAAAACTTCATTCATAAGTGGGCGTCACTGGCTAGCCCTGCATTTATTGTCCATCCCTAATTGTCCTTGTTTAGAGGACATTTAAGAGCCAACCACATTGTTGTGGGTCGGGAGTCACATGTAGGCCAGACCAGGTAAGGACAGCAAATTTCTTTCTCTAAAGGACATTAGTGAACTAGATGGGTTTTTACGACAATCGGCAATGGTTTTGTAGTCATCATCAGACTTTCAATTCCAGATTTTTATTGAATTCAAATTTCATCATCTGCCGTGGTGGGATTCAAACCAGAGTCCTCAGGGCATTACCCTGGAATACCAGCTCAGTGATAATACCACTACGCCACCGCCTCCCATGAACTTGAACTCTTGCCCCAGCACCACACCAAAAGCCAGCTGGGAAAAAGTGACTTGCCTGTGCCTCCTCCCAATTGCGCAGTGCATCTTCCTTGATGTCCTATGGGCGATCCTCACGAGCACTCTGGAAGGTTGTGTGCATTCACCACAGAGTTCCCCTCGATGTTCAGTTTACCAGGTGCGTGTCTTTTAAAGGCAGTCGTAAATCACACCATTTTGAAGTCATGCCAACATGGGAGGTAAACTTGATATGGGCGGGTAGGGGGGTGATGGGACGATTTCAGCGTGTGGACAGAATAATGAGATGCAAATGCATTAAAATTAAATTCTCGCGTTGAGAAATGCGGCCCGCCATTGACGGGCAGAATGAATGATCGCAAACTGATTTCACCATGGCATAAAACCAATTTTTGGCCTTCTCGCCATGTTATCTGCTCACAGCGCCAAACATGCCCGGCAATGGGACTGGATGATTCCTAACATTTCAAGAAAAAGTCTGCATAGGGAGATAGGCAGGTTAAGTGAGTGGACAAAATTTATCAGATGGTGTATAATGTGGGTAAATGTGAACTTGTTCACTTTGGCAGGAAGAACAGAAAAGCAGTATACTATTTAAATGGATTAAGATTGCAGAACTCAGGGGTACCGAGGGATCTGGGTGTTCTGGTACATGAATCACAAAATTAGTATGAAGGTCCAGCAAGTGACTGAGAAGGCAAATGGAATGTTGACCTGTATTGCAAGAGGAATAGAATGTAAAAGTGGGGATATTATACTGTAGCTGTACATGGCCTTGGTGAGACCACATCTGGAATATTGTGTGCAGTTTTGGTCGTCTTATTTTAAAAAAAGGTGAATGCTTTCAAAACAGTTCAGAGAACATTCACTGGACTCATTCCTGGGATGAAGGGGTTGTCTTATGAAGAAAGGTTGAACAGATTGGGCCTATATCTATTGGAGTTTAGAAGAATGAGAGGTGATCCTATTGAAACAGATCCTGAGGGGACCCAGGGGATATTTCCTCTTGTGGGAGCGACTAAAATTAGGGGATATAGTTTAAAACACAAGAGGTCCCCCTTTTAAGACCGAGATGAGGAGAAACTTTTTCGTTCAAAGGGTCGCTGGCGTGTGGAATTATGTTCCCCAGAAAGTAGTGGAGGCTGGATCTTTGAATTTATTTAAGGCAAAGTTAAACAGATTTTTGTTGGGCAAAGGAGTCAGTGGTTATGGGAACAAGCAGGAAAGCAGAGTTGAGACCAGATCAGTCATGATCTTATTGAATGATGGAGCAGGCTTGAACGGCCAAATGGCCTACTCTTGCTCCTATGTTCCTATGCTCAATGAGACCATGGCTGATCTTTCACCTCAACTTGACCCTACTGCACTATCCCCACATACTCCAATTCCTTTGGTACCAAAAATGTCAATGTTAGTCTTGAAAATATTCAACAACTAAGTATCCGCAGCTCTCTGGGGTAGAGAGTACCAAAGATTCACAGTCCTTTGAGTAAAGAAACTTCTCATCTCAGCCCTAAATGGTTGACTCCTTATTCTGAGACCATGACCCCATGTTCTAGATTCTCCAGCCCAGGAAACATTTTCCCAACATTTACCCTGTGAAGCCCCTGAAGAATGTTTTATGTTTCAATTAGATTACCTCTCATTCTTCTCAACGCCAGGAATGGAGGCCCTGTATGTTCAATCCCCCATCCTAGGAACCAGTGAAATGAACCTTCATTGCATTCCCTTTTATGCCCTTGCTTAGATAAAGAGACAATAACTACACACAGTATTCCAGGTGCGGCCTCACCAATACACTGTATACTTGTATTAAGACTTCTTTACTCATACACTAATCCTGTTAACAAAAGCTAACATAGCATTTGCCTTCCTAATTGCTTCCTGTAACTTTATGATTCAACGTGCAGTTATGTACAAGGACAACCATGTCCCTTCTGAATGCAAGCATTTCCCTGTCCCCCATCATCCATAAAACATGCTTAATTTTCCCCGCCAAAATGGATAGCTTCACATTTCGCCATATTATAATTGATCCACCATGTTCTTGCCCACTCACATAACCTGTCTATAACCTCTCCAGCCTCAATGCAACCTTCTCATTTCCAACTTACCCACCTATGTATCATCAGCAAGTTTGGATGTTACATTCAGACCCCTCATCTAAGTCAAATAATATATTATAAATAGATTGTAAATAACTGAGGCCCTAGTACTGATCCTTGCAGTACTATATTAGTTAAAGCCTGCCAACCTAAAAATGACCAGTTTATTCTTACTCTTATTTCTGTCCATATAACGAATCCTCAATTAATGCTAATACATTACCCCAAAATCCACAAGTCCTAATTTTGTGTAATAATCTCTTCTGTGGCACCTTAGCAAATGCTTTTTGAAAATTCAAATACACATCAACTGTTCCCTTATCCAACTAACCAGTTGCATCCTCAAAAATACACCAACAGATTTGTCAAACACGATTCCCTTTTTATAATGTGTTGACTCTGTTTAATATTACGATTTTCTAAATTCCTTGTCACCATGACCCAGTATTAGATACTAACTTTTTGCCTACTACTGATGTTCTTTTCTCTATTCCCTCTTTCTTAAATAGAGGGGGTTACGTTTGCTACCTTATAATGCTTGGGAATTGTTTGAGAACTAAAGAAATTTTGAAAGATCAAAACCAAATGCATCCACTGCATCTGCCTCTTTTAAAACTCAAACATGCAAGTTGTTAGGTCCAGGGGATCTGTCATCACTTCGTTCCCTTAATTTCTCCAGTACTATATCTTTACTTATACTTTTTTTTAAATGTATAAATTTTTCATTATTTCCAGAATGTTTTTGTGACTTCCATCATGAAGATATATACAAAGTATTTAATTAATGTCTCTGCCTTCACTTGTTACTAATGATTCAATTCTTTCAGCAATAAATTCACACTTTCCCGTGTTACGTATATTGCTCAATTCAAGGTATTTTTTGTGACAATAAGAAATTTGAATTATCAGGATTGGACAACATCCTCTCCTCTAACATGCTAAAATGAATTGAAGATGATTATGCTTCTAATATGGTTCAAGGGAAGTAGTAAGAAAAGAAATGAACATTCACAATGTTCCAGCTGAAATGTGTCAAAGGGCAATACCTCTAATTATTTTCTTCGATTCATTCTTGTCTCCGATTGGATATGGAGTACTTTTTTTAAATCGATGTAATCTAGATTTTAACCCCATCAGAACCATTACATTAATTAAAGCATTTGAATTACAACTTGCAAGTTCTCCGTGGTGTTGCTGATGGATACTCCTGACTTTGGTATGCAATTCTTATGTTTAGTTGCTAACTTGGCATATCCTTTAAGACTACTACTTTTATTTAGCAAGCCCAGGTAATTTTAATTTGGCTGTAAATTGTTGAGGTCACTCAAAGAGCAACTGTAATCATGTGTAAATTTTACGCTGCAGGTTTTTTTTTAAAATGGTTATTTGCAATTGTATGACAATGTGACACACTGAAGTGTAATGTCTCACATACAATGGATGGTCACACAGCAAAGAGCTTGTTATATTACTACAAAAGGGAAGTGCTGCAGATGCTGGAAATTTGAAATCAAAAAAGAAAATGCTGGAAATACTCAGCAGGTCTGGCAGCATCTGTGGAGAGAGAAACAGAGTTAACATTTCTGCGACCTTTCATCAAATCTGAGAAAAGTTCTAAATGTAATAGATTTTAAGCAAGCAAGAAGGGCAAGAGTGGGAAGAAGAACAAAAGGAAATGTTGAACCCATCAACCATTCGTGCCGGCAGAATAGCAAAATCTGTAGAATACTCCTGATTAGCTGAAATTCCGCAGTTGTTGATCTGGGTTAGACAAACTTTTGTTTGGTGCCAACAAGAAAAATAATACCAACATTCCTTGCAAAAGAGGTGCTTCCACAGCACAAGCAAGACAGTCTCATCTGCCAGGGGTCTTGTGACATGCCAACCAGGTGCAGAGGTTAGACCTAAGCACGCTCAAATCTCTATGTGATGGACGTGTGAGAAAGTTAGAAGTGTAGTCGATTGGAGAGGAGAAGTTGATTGATTGTCAATTGGAGAGCAGGTGAAGTTGATAGAGCAGGCGGAAAGCTGTGGTATGAAGCGGAAAGCAGACATCACGAAAGAGTAGGAGATTCTGCCATCGAGTTTATCCACCATTCCGAAAACCAAGGAGAACCATCTTGGAATAATTCAACGAACAGGCATTCTCTACAGCAAGGAAAATGATGACAGTGGCTGGCTATCCAGATCTCAAAGAAGCCCTGTTAACATGGCTTAACACAGCCCATTACAACTACAATGACAGATGATTGGCTTCAAGATGTCCTTGTTCACATCTTGTATGAGTATGCAGAAAGAGACATGTTTAACATGTATGAAACCAGACTGTTACACAGTCTTTTGCAAGATCACTCTTTAATGTTTAAATGGGACATGTAATGGTGGAAAGCGGAACAAAGAACATGTCACTGTTATGGTCTGTGCCAACATGGATGGCACTGAAAGTTGCTGCTTTTCATGATAGGGTAGTCCAAGAAGCCATAGAGTTTTGCAAAATTCAAGACACCACCCACAGAGGATCTCCAGCATATTTGAAGCATGGGTCAGGAAATTGGATAATATGTATCAATGAAAGAAAAGGAAGATTGCTGTTATCATAGACAACTGTCCCATGCACTCCAACATTGCTGGCCTGAAGAACATCAAACTGATGTTCTTGCCTCCCAACACCACAGCCAACATCCAGCCTATGGAGCGGGGGAGATTAGGAACTTGAAAATCTCCTACTGGCAGCAGCTAACCTCTCAACTTATCAAGGCCATCGATAAGAAGGACTACAATCCCACTGTTCTAGAGACCATGTTGATGCTGCAAAAGGCATGGAAGATGGTGTAGGAACCCACAATTGCAAACTGCTTCCACCACACCAAGGCTGCACAAGGCAATGAGAATAAGGAAGAGCAAGATGATGCAAATCAACCCGATGACAAGGCACTTTTCTCTCACCTGCGGGAGGCCCTACGGAGATTCCAGCAGGGACAACCATGGAAGCTTACATTCTTCAGCCAAAAAAGTCAATGACTCTTAAGATTCAGATGAATGTCCACCTGTTTCCCTGCCGATGTCAGTCTGAAGGTTATAGAGATGCTCCAGGATTTTGCACTGCAGCACAAAAATCCGAAAACATGTTGGACTGCATTGATAACATGGTGGACTGTATCGCTCATGCCTGAAAACAGCACACTCAGCAGAAAAAGATTACAGAGCTTTTCCAATGCTAAATCGCGCACATTTTCAACCTCCAGTCTTTTTAAAACTGTGGACAAATGGAATAAAGATTTTTTTATTCTTTCACTGTCCATTTTTTATTCGATATTTGAATCTGAAAAACAGAAAGTAATGTGTTAGAATGACCCAATATGTAGCACTTCAAATACAGTACTGTGTCGATTGTGTGTGTAGGTATATCAGATTATATAAAGACACATTCATGTGGCAAATTGGGTCACCTCAGCTATCATCAGCTATCCTTAGGTGAATGCAGCTCCCCTGGAATTTGACAGATCGAGGGTTTACTGTACATGACAAAAGGTTTCATTGTGAAAAACCAAAGGGAGTGGCAATTGAATAAGTAAAGAAGCAAAAGATGTGCAAAAATGAGATGCGAATCATAAGACAACAGCCACCTGAATGCAAAACAAGAGGAAAAACAGGACCAGCATAAAAAAAACACAAAATAAAACGGGGACTGAAGTTATGATGTAAAATTTTTCAACTCAATGTTTAATCCAGACAGCTGTAAAGGACTCAATTGAAAGATGAGATGCTGTTCCTTGAGCTTGCCTTGAGCTTTGTTGGAACCAAGGACAGAAAGGTTAGAGTGGGAGCAAGGTAAAGAATTGAAATGCCAGACAACAGAAAACTCAGGGTCATGCTTGCAGACTGAATGGAAGTGCTCTGCAAAGTGCTCACCCAGTCTGCATTTGGTCTCCCCAGTGTAGGGGAGACCACATGGTGAGCAGTGAATACTGTACAATATATTGAAGTAGCACGAGTAAATCGCTGTTTCACTTGGAAGGGTTGTTTGGAGGCCCTTGAACTGAGGGAGGAGGTAAAAGGGCAGGCAATATTCTCCTGCACTTGTATGATAAGGTACCCT
The DNA here is from genome assembly GCF_017639515.1 of Carcharodon carcharias. Lineage (NCBI taxonomy): Eukaryota > Metazoa > Chordata > Chondrichthyes > Lamniformes > Lamnidae > Carcharodon > Carcharodon carcharias. The sequence continues at coordinate 188,255,801 of NC_054469.1, forward strand.
GGGAAAAAGGAGTGGTGACTGAGGAGCTGACAAGGATATCTTGAAGAGAATGGTCCCTTTGGAAGGTGGCAGAAATGGCAGATGATCTACTGATTACGGAGGCTGGTGGGGTGGAAGGTGAAGACAAGGGGAACCCTGTCATGGTTCTGGGAGGGAGGGGAAGGGGTGAGAGAGCAGAGGTCCATGAAATAGAATGGACACAGTCGATGGCCATGTCATTGATTTCAACAATTTTAGATCAAAATCTGAGTCCCCATTTTGTTTCAATTTTTTTGGTGGTTCATTTTTTTTTCTCCTTTCTTAATTCACTTGCTTTGCATTCAGACAGCTGCTATGCTGTCATTCGCACCTCATCTATACACACATTTTATTTCTTTACTTGTCCCATTACCACACTCGTTGGATTTTCATAATGAAAACCTTTTGTCATATTATCTGCCCTACCTTCCACCTTATCACAGACATTCCCTTTTGTTGTTCTTCCTCCCTCTCCCCCACCCCACCCTATCTTTCATTAGCTCATTAAATTCCTAACTTTTCTCAGCTCTGATGAAAGGTCACCGACCTAAAATGTTTAATTCTCTTCCTCTCTCCAGGGATTCTGCCAGACCTGCCAAGTGTTCCAGCATTTTCTGTTGCATTACTGGTGATATTGCAAAAAGGAACTCAAGACTAAGTGAAGCAGGGTTGCCGTTCAGGTGATGACAGGCCCAAAGCCTTATTCAGTTCCCATTTTAAAATAATTTTTAAAAACTACTCAATATTATTCATAGTTAAGTAGAAAAACGTATGGAGATTTGAGAAGCAGAGAACAGTTAGTCAGAAAAGTTGGCCTTTTTCAATGGTATTGGCTGAAGAGCTGGAAATTGCCATACTGAGGCACAACAGAAATGCAGAGGGAATGCAATTCCAGTGCACCAACTTAACATAGGCAGTTTCTGCTATAATATAGGCAGAGGAATTTCTAATGCAAAAACTAACGAAAAATGCAACAGGAAGTAAGGTTTTGTAGATGTCTACATAAATACATTAAGATTTTTAATCTATTATTGATCAGTAATCTCCAGAGGCATTACTTAGGTTAATTCCACATATGATTATCAGTAGAGAAGCATTATATCATGTCATGCACAATATTATTCTGTTGCAGATGAAATTATGTCTCTTAAAGGTTACAAAGTCGAATTAATTAAGGTGAGTTAATTGACAGGTTGTTTGCTTTCCAGGATGGAGCTCCAAATTCTGGCTTAGCTGCAGATTGGCTTTGGTCAGAGTCCATAATAGCACAAAAGAAATTGGCCATTTGGCCAAATTGACCATTTGGCCCACTCAGTCCATGCAGGCTCTCCCCTTTCCCATAGAGTTTCTCTGTACAGATTTACTTAGTGAAAGTTAATTTGCACATAATTAGCCTATGGCAGGGTGATGCTCACACATTTGCAGGCACTTCCCATCATGCATCACTTTTTAGGCACACAATTCAAAGGCATGGGCTATTTTGCTTTATTTCTGAATTTTGCCCATTTTGATACTGAGGTTTGCACAGAAAAATGTAACATATTTAAGAGAGCAATGTGCCCATATATCATTAGCTAATTGCTTAATCCTTGATAGTGTAGAAGATCCTCAGTAGGGTATTTGATCCTGTATTGCAAAAGTGCATAGCTACTTTTCAGATCAGTATTGTTGAACTGATGAAACAGGGTTTCAATTTGGCTTAAAACTCAGCTAGTAGCTTAGGAAGAGTCACACAGCAATCCTTGGAGAATTCGTACCCATGGCTGAAGTTAATTCTTTTCTATTAAAACATTAGAACCACAATAGTGAATCACATAGGGCAGCACTTTCCCATCAGCGAGCAGGGCCCTCTCGCCGATACGTAAAATGACGCGCAGTGACATCGGCTGGGCATTTGGACGTCACCGCGCGTCATTTAGATCGTCAGTTCGACTGCGCGCCCGCCGAACTGTCAAAGGCCTATTAAGGCCTGTTAAAAACTAATTAACTCAATTTAATGAGCTGCCTGTCCAACCTTAAGGTTGGTGAGCAGGCGAAGAGCCCAGGTGACCTTCACATTTTTCTTGAAACCTCATCCACAGGCGAGATGAGGTTTCATGAACTGTTTTAAAATCTAATAAAAATGTATACATTTATTCTTTGACATGTCCCAGCTCATGTGATAATGTCACATGAAGGGACATGTTCTAAAAGTTTAAAAATCCTTTATTTAAAAGTTTAAGGCTGAAACAAATCTCCCTGAGGCACCTCCATGCCTCAGGGAGATCTCTGCACTCTTTCGCGTGCATGCACAAAAGAGTGCAGGGAACCACTCAGGGAATCCCCACCGCCTGCACAGGGCTTCCAGGCGCGTGTCACAATGGGCAGGCCTTAATTGGCCCACTCACATAAAATGGCGGCGTGGCCCCGATCGGGTTCATGCCCGCCCCCCCAAACGGGGGGGAAATTTCTGGCCACAGATTTAAAAAGCTGAACTGGCACAGATTGTACTTGTTGAGTGGAAGGCACTTTCTTCCAGGGTGTCTAACCCAATACAGATTGTCATTCTGACTGTAGTTATACTGCTTATCTTTGATCAATTTAAAATAGAAACCAATTGAGTGACATAAGATGTGTGCAGCATTACAGCCCGCTAATTGGATCCCTACTTTATAACACTGTAAACCCGACACTACTATCTGTATAGAACCATTCTACTAGATCACCAGAGATTTCAAGAAAAAGGCAGAAACTTGGTGAGATTTCTACATCTCAAAGCACTAATATACAAACAAAATCCACACAGTTGATTGATGGTTCCAGGCTGAAGTACAGTATGTATTCTAAAACACTGAAATCCTGTACCAATTAAATACAGTATTGCTGAAATAAAATATAAATTACAACTCTGTACATAGTAATACAAAAAACACTACGAGAGGGAAGTATATACACAAGACTAATTCAGAACAGCAGCTCTTGAGCAAGCCCCAAGTTTTTTCATATTAAAATCAACAGTCGGCCGTTCATCACAATTCTTTTCAAATAGACTGACTCTTAAGCACCCAAACAATTTTGCACAACTCTTTATGTACACTGGATGGCTTTCTGAAACAATCTTTAGTCCATCAGATTACACCTTTCCTTTATTGCATGGGATGCAGAAAACCCTTTAGTCATTATATATAATCTTGTGTATAAATTATTTAAACCAAATCCTCCAATGAGATCTTTCATTATATACACAACATTGTTGTAAAATGTACCATTACTTTGCTTTCTTCAGCAAGTGCATGCATACTTACTCTCATAAACCTTTAAAACAAATCTCCAGTCTGCTCCCTGCATTCCTGCAGTAATACTGTTTAAGCACTAAACTGCCTAACAGGCAAATCAGAGTATTAGTGTTTAGACTTGTAACATACAAAGCTTCAGGCAAAGGGTCCAACATGATAATTGAACGTGCACCCATGTGAAGCCAAGTCAACACAGTAGCAAGCTTTGGAAGACAAAAACTGGATAGAACAATCAGTTTTGCTTCAATGTGCTTATTAGACACAGAAATAAGGCAGCTTAATAGAGTAATGAAAACATGGCACGAGTTAATAAAAAAAATCAGAAGGTGCCTAAAGGTTAGAACACAATTTTGAACAAGAGGGACAAAATAAAAATTAAAAGGCTCCTGAATCTAATCAAGATCTTTGGTAATTAAGAACAGATTTAGAGATATTCATGATTTGCATCCCAGTTCTTTTTAATAAAATATCTATTTCCTGATTAAAATACATCTCAAAATGTTAATTTGCAAGATAGAAGCTGGTGCTCTCTTAACTGAAGTCTTGGTTTTACTTAGCAAAGCCACATTTTAGTGTACTCTATTTTCTGTTACTGAGATATACTATACCTTTCTTTAAAAAAGGAAAAATATTAAAGGATTTTATTCTATCCTCTATATCACAGAGTCATTAATATAAACAAAAAAAACGCTGTACAATCTATAAAATGCTCCATTAAGAGGTCTATACAGTGATGTGTAATAAGTGCAAATGTTGCAGCTCAGTTAATCCAGGATTTCCTGTTGTTCTGCTTCTTGGAGGATGCTGCATCTCCTGATTGATGTAGTACAGTTCCTTCAGGTTTAGTGGATGGGGTCACCTGTGATCTCCCAAGGCTGACACTTTTCCGCTTTTCATGACTTGTGGATGCCTGAGCTTGAGGCGTGCTGCTGCGCCGCTTTACTGTGTTGGAGACCTGGATGAGCCGGTTTGGGCGTACAAATACACCACAACTAGGATTGCAGTGAAAGTATTCTTTTCCTTCAATAGTGCCCTGATGTTTGCCTGCATGACAGTTAAAAATGCAAGAACATGGCATTTAAATAATATCCACCTTCTGCAAGTTCCAAGGTAACCAACAAAACATGGCGACATCAAATATGTATGATAGTATGGACAACATAGTGAGCAAGATGGAAATGTGGCATATTTGAATGAGTAAATAATGGGCGGTTTCAAACTAACATTACAATAGGCTAGTGGTATCATACACAATTGAACATATAACTTAGCTCAGTTCTTGGAAGCTGAAGTTGCAAATCATTTAGGAAAAAAATCAATCCAGAGCTGCTCTCACTGGAGCAGTGAAGGCTAAAGGAAGATTTGATAGGTGCTCAAAACCATGTAGGGTATGGACTGGGTAAATGAGAGACTGTTTTCAGTGGTAGAATGGTTGGTAACCAGAGGGCAGAGATTTAAAGTAATTGGCAAAAGCACCAGAGGTGACATGGGGAAAATTAAAGTTACACAGCTAATTGTTATGATCTGAATTACACTGTCTGAAAAGATGGTGAAAGTAGATTCAATAAAAGCTTCCAAAAGGGAATTGGATGAATACCGGAGAAGGAAACTTTGTCCAGAGGAAAGACCAGGGCAGTGTGATTAATTGGATAGTTTTTTTTTAATGTGGATGCTTCCTTCCTGTCTGTGTTCTCTTCATGAAGGTCTAAATAGACTAATAGTAATAATGAAGACGATGGCGCAATGTATTTGCATCCTAATTGCTGCAGAGTGCTCAAGGACACTAGAGTGAATTTCACTGTTGCAGATCTGAAGCATACATATACGGAAGGTGCCAACCTCATTGCCAGATTTGTGCTGTTGGAGACGTGGCAGGCATGCTACAATTGGCCTCAGTGTCTCAGAGGAAAATTATTAGCCAGGTTTCTCAAACTTGCACAAAGTGCATGCATGACACTGTTCATGGGATTCAGCTGTTACCTTTGATTTTAAATCCCTGTATGGCAGTGGTGAGCAAAAGTGTAGTGATTCGCCGCAAGTGGAAAGTGAATACTAAGAAACCCAGACCACTCTCACACAGGACCAACAGAAGTGGCAGCAGTGTGAGAAGTCAAGTGCCTACACACAGATGAGCAATGGCATGCAGGTGAAGTGGGAAAGAAGGTAGGGAGGGGGCTGAAAATAAATACTGAAGGCAATCAGTGAATGCAAACTTGGAGGTCACTGTTTAGCCTATTGGTCTCAGGAATTTTAAGACACATAAATAGGGTGTTAGATGCATTGTGCCAGTGTCAGCTCTCTGAAAGATCTACTTGTTTCCTCCAATGCCCCTGTACTTCTAATTAATCTATTTTTCAAATATTTATCTATTTTCTTTTTAAAAAGCTATTTTTGATTCTGCTTCTCACCAGCCTTTTTGCTAAGGCATTCCACATCTTAACAACATTGTGCGTGCAAAAAAGATCTCCAGACCTCTTCCTTCACTTAACGTTTCGAGTCCGTATGACTCTTCATCAGATTCATATGGACTCGAAACGTTAACGGTATCCCTCTCCGCAGATGCTGTCAGACCTGTTGAGTTTTTCCAGATGTTTTTGTTCTAGATTTACAGCATCCATAGTATTTTGCTTTTTTCTCTTCCTTCATTCCTTTGGTGAAGATTTTAAATTTGTACCTTCTTGTTAAATGACTCAGATCAATGGAAATAATTTTCCTGATGTAGTTTTCCAAAGTCTCTCAATTTTAATCTGATCTCTTTTTAAGGGAGCAAAGCATCAGTTTCTCTCTTTAAAACAAAAGTCTCTTATTCTTAGCTTCGTCTTGGCGAATCACTTTTGTATTCTCTTTATAGCCCTGAAACTCTTCGTAAAATATGATGCTCAAAACTGAACATAATGTTCTAACTACAGTGCAACCAATGTTTAGTTTAAATTTAGTATTACCACTTACCGTTTTGACCTTATGTCCTTATTTATAAAATCTAGAATCCCATGTGCTTTTTTAAAAAGAAATTACAGCTTTTACAAATTGTCCTCTCTCGTTTAAGGAGGGAGATATATAAACCTTAAATCTCCATGCTTTTACATTCCTTTTAAAGTTTTCCCATTGTGTGTAGATGTCCTCTCTGTATTCTTCCTCCCAAAATGCATCACCTCATTTCTCCACATTAAAAACTCACCCAACATCAAACTGCCCAATCTACTTATCTCCGCCTGAAGTCCATTGCAGTCCTCTTCACAGTAAATTATAAACTCTGTTTTTCTGTTGTTTGGAAATTTTATTAAATGTCTGCTGAACACAAATCCAATAAATCAGGACTGCTTGAAATTATACAAAATGAGGAGGCCATTCAGCTCCTTGGGCAGGATCTTCCGGTCGGCTAGTGGGGACGGGGCTCGCTCGCTGACGCGTAAAATGATGCGGGATGACATCGGGTGGAACTCCCAATGTCACCCTGCATCATTTCCATTTTCAAGTTGGCGGGGGTGCAGCCGAGTCAGCTGCGTGCCTGCCAACCTGTCAATGGCCTACTGAGGCCATTAAAAAACCAATTTAGATAATTTGTGGGCCTGCCTGTCCAACCTTAAGGTTGGCAGGCAGGTCGGGAGCCCTGGCAGGCTTAAGAAAAAGCATGAAACCTCATCCATGGGCGGAATGAGGTTTCATGAGTGATTTAAAATCTGCACATTGAGTTTTAAAAAAGTTATGGTCATGTCCCAACTCATGTGACATTGTCACATGAGGGGACACGGAAGGGAAACGTTAGGATGGTTTTTATTAAAAATTTGAAGTCTGAACCGATCTCCCTGAGGCAGCACTTAGCCTCAGGGAGATCTGTGCGCTCTTTCACGTGCATGATTGAGGGATTCCCCCCCCACAAACCCCACACAGGGAGTGCACAGCACTTCCTAGCGGACATCACACTGGGCGGGCTTTAATTGGCCCACGCACTTAAAATGGCGGCACGCCCCCAATTGGAGACTCCGATCGGAGGTGCGCCCGCTCGGGCCTGCTCCCGGACTCCACCCCCCCCACCCCCCCATTGGGCGGGGGCTGGGGGGGTGGAATTTTTCCCTTTAAGTCTATTCTGTGATTCAGTTAGATCATGGGTGATCTAGATCATGATCATGCATCACTTATACTGTGGAATCAAACAAGTGCAGAAGATTATTTATTGCTACTCACCAGCTGGAGTATCAAGTTCAACTCCAACCCAAATTCCAGCAGAGAAATCCACTGCACCAACATATCGGATAGTTCCATTCTTGTTGTTTCCAACAGATGCACGCTCTCCCAGCATGACCCAACTTGGTAGAGGCTCACCCTGTTCTGCACCGGCACTGTCCTGAATATCAGATAAACCTGAAAGGTTCTTTGAAACAGAGTTATCTGGGCTGCAGGTGTTATCAAATATTTCCACATGGTCAGCTTCCTCACAATACAGAGGGTTCTCCAACGTATTTGGTAATCTATTATCAAGTACTGTTGTCTGTGATTGATCATATGCCAAGCTGCAAGAATCCTCAGGAAGCTCAGAAACATCATTTGTGCACTTTACTGCAGAACTTTGCCATTTTTCATCAAGCTCTAGACTATCTACAGAAAGTCTATTAGAGTCATCAGAGGAACCTGTACTGTAAACCATGGGTTCATCAGGCAGTTCAAGGTCCTTTCTTGCTTCCTCAGCACCCTGAAAATCTGTGAAATCTTGACTGCTGAAAATTTCTACATTCACTATTGAATTAAAGGAGTCATCATCATCTCCTCCCTCTTCCGATATGCTACCTTGTGGGTTTAATGTGCAGGACAATGAATCTGATGCATATATATCTGGGATGGTTCTATAAACAAGTATAGATTTAGACTCAATGAACTGTTGCAATACTGAGGTTTCATTCATTAAGGCACTATTTGTTGGGAGTGACACACTCTTCCGCACGTCTTTTAAATCTGCGTTTTGCTCCTGAGCTCCATCTTCTTTCTCAGAAGACAATTTTAAGTCAGATAGACTAATCTTTGTCACAGTGTCCTGTAGGTCAGAGTCTCGTGTCTGGTTACTCAGCTGGTCTGTGCTCTCAGCACCAGTGAATACCACATCAGAAAGTGTTGCATTGGAGGCACTGTGGGAGATGTAACCGCTCGTCATACTGCTCGTAGTTGGACTACGAGAAACCTCATTTTCAAGGAAACGAGAATTCAGGAACTCAGGCTTGGACGAAAACAAATCTCTGTTCTCAAGGCTTGCATTATACACATCAAAGTCTGCAAAGTCTTCTGGAATGTAAGGTTGGAAACCATGAAAGCCTTGAGAGCTACTGGTTTTCTTGCTGAGGTTCTCCACTTCATAGTCCTCCTCTTCAGAATCCTGTGGTGAGTACATTTTGCAAAATGGTCACATAACTGCATTTTATCATACATTAAGAAAATTAGTGTCACAATAGGTAAAGAAGCATAATGGTTCAGACAGGACACATGATTTTCTGGCTGATTTATTGGAGAAGCTGTAACTAAATGATCTCATTTAATTCCAATTTCTTGATTTGAAGTTCAGCCGTATTTTATCTGCTGAGAGTTCCGTTTAGCCTGTCCAAATACACAGACCTGACTGGTCAACTTTCAACTCATGGATTTGATCTTGAGTTGAAAAACATTTGCATAAGTTGAAAGTAGTAACACTGCAAAAAATGCATTGTGCAATTTGTACAGCTGAATACTCTTGTTGAATGTTATTTTAATAAGGCTGATATCAGTAGCTAATCTTAGGTTGTTGAAGCTTTGAAGAGCATATTTTATTCAATTTTGTATATCCTTAGTTCAGTAGTGCTGATTACACAATGCATTACAGCTTCCTACAATATATATGTAGCCTTGTTAAAACAGGATTTAATATTGTGTATTCCAAGATTTTGCATAAATTGTCCACTTTCATTATATGAATGCTGTAACCAATTTCAGATAGGTTTCTGAAATATGCTTCTCCACCTTAAAATGTGAATGGCAAATAATTCATCAAGATTTAATAATATGAGATGGTTACCACTGCTTTTCACAGATAAATATGCCACAGGGGTGCCATAGCATAAGATCCCACCTTCCCCATTACTTGGCAAATTTGTTAATTAGAAGCTGAAAATTTTGAAACAGTGGTCCATAGGCATGACAAAAAAAGCTATCATACTGCCAAAACAAATTCTGATTTCCATCTTTAACCATAAACGCTGTTTACTTTCAGAGAATTGCCAAGTACTTAATTGAAGTTAAAAACAAATAATTCTATATCACATGTTAGGATCTAGTATATCTGCCTGAACAGGCAACTGGGGTCTTACTTAGGCTTTTCACTTGAAAAAGAGGCTTAGTCAAAAACTGAGGGTCGCTTAATATTCCCTCCAAGTTCTGTGACTCAAAAAGATAGCAGAAAATAAAGGCAAAACTTTAAAGGGGGAAAAATGTAGTGTGGAACTCTACACATGTCAAAACATAGGGTCAAGCAGGTGTAACCCATTCCTACACCTATTCTCTTTAATCATTAAATCTTCAAAATAGATGAACATTGAACAATAATAATTTGAAGTTTAGAGGTGCAAAATCTTCCTAATTCTGCCAATGTCATCCCATAATTTGTGAATGGGCAAGAAACTCAAATTTGAGAGAGAAGGGTGGAAGTTATGGTCCTTGGCCAACATGTAGCAGTGCTTTAGCAGTCTAAGTATGAAACTCATAGATATAGTAAGGCAAGTTTGGAGGCTGTCCGGTTCAACAATGATGAACAGATAGTCTTAAAATCGTCCATCAGAAAGAGTGGCAGGTCAATTTCAGTAAGTTTATCCCCAGATCAATTTTCCCAACTGGAACATCTTATAAATCTCATACTATATCCATTTTAAATCTTGATGAATCACTCCAACCATAATTCCAGATCATAACGATGTAAGGTGATGAATAAATTAATTTCAAAGATGAGGCTTTTTAATGTAATCTGCTTTTAAAATGGTAATCATACCCTAAATGTAGTTAGAATTATACAGATATAGGGCTGAGAAAGCTGAGAAAAAGCCTATATTATTAACTTTCATGTTGCCAATAGCTCTCCACATTTCATTTTTTATTTTTTGCTTGATGAAAGATGACAAATTGTCTATGTACTATCCTAAAATAAGAGCAGCCACAAAAACAGCATGTTATCTGTCACAGCAAGAATTGTGTACATCAATTAGGGAAGACCACAAATCCACATGATTCAAACCACAGTAACAGAGAAAAAAAAATCAAAATAAAGTCTTGATTAATGACAATTCAGTAGGCTTGTGTGCATGTGAGAAAGACAAGAGATTGTGTTAATATGGTACTAGAGTAGGAATGTGTTGATGTGATCCAAGTATACTACTTTGAAGAGGGCTGGAAGGAAACATACTTCCAGCCTCACGGTCATTAAATGTCCATCCTTACAAAGTCCTTAGCATGGGTCAAACTATTTTTATTAGACTTTTTTCACCTATACCAAGGATCCTGGGGAAATATTACCACAATTAGCTACTTGTAGTGAACATGTAATGAATGGATCAAGAATGTTTGAATGATTTTGCTACAATACTAAACAATGAAGCTATTCCACCCATGTAGTTTGGCACTAAAAACTTAACCAGGGAAAACTACCAATTTGATTTGTATACTGTAGCTGCAAAACAATAGTTAACAAAATCTCGATTCTATGATGCTCAATCCACAATCTGCAAATCTGGAATTCCTATAATGCCTACAATGGGTTATTGAAAGACTCAAGGCTTTCTCCCCCACCCAGGAAACAGTCTGACTTTGTCTCAGCTGCAATACTATAAATCAATGAATCATGCTTGGAGATATTTAGTCATTTGGTTATTTTTCTTTTTAAAATTAAGATCAGTCTTCGATTAGGCATTTGTAGATTTATGAGTATATTTTAAAATTCAAAACAGATTTCCATTACTCAGAAGACATAATTCTAGGAAAAGGAAAATTGATGAGTTATAGAAAGTATTAGCATAGTGTACCTCCAGGAAAAAAAAAATTATAGTGGAGGGATAACTGATTAATTTTCACTGGTGTCAATCACCAGTACCTATAAACAGATGAAATAAGATCAGATTTCTAAAATTTAAATCAAAATACACAATTTCACCAGCTGATAATATAACAGTCCAGGAGTTGTTTCTTGGTACATTCATGTAGAATGACATGGTAAGATTTCTAGAAGAACACTGTATATTAGAATGCAGAATATTGCAACATGTTTGTGTCATGAACTTGCAACTGCAACAGAATGAAAGTTAATATCAAAATAGCGAACATCTTGATTCAAAGAACCATTCCTTGTTGTTACTGACTTAAATGGCAATAAGATGCACCAGTTGTGCTGTCATGGGAGTCCCGGCGGAATCATTACAAAACATGTACAAAAAATTCAGGGCAACAATCACAAAGAGAGTGTAGGATAAGGTTCAAATTAATTAAAAAAAAGGCAAATTTAGGACTGGTATCAGGATTTTTTTTATACAAAGACTGAACAATGTGTGCAATGGACTTTAGATACAATATTGGCAGTGACAGACCTTTAATTATCAAAGGTTGTCTGCATAGCCAAATAGTAGACTGCAAGACAGAGGAGGAAGTGATCAAATTTTACAGCACTCTGATTGGGATTGCGCCTCGAATAACATAAGCAGTCCGGGAAAAAGGGCACATTATTCGTACAATGGATACAGTGCAGAGCAGAGCTACTAAGCTGATCCTCAGTGTATGAAGCCTGAGTTATAAAGGAAGATGAGATAAAGTGAACTTTTCAGCGTAGAGAGATGATCTCCAATATTATGCAGGTATACGATTTTTAAGAGAATTGAAAAGGTAGTCTATAATGGTTCTGCACATTGAATTGAGAGTGTAGGATAAGGTTCAAATTAATAAAAAAAAAGAAAAGGCAAATTTAGGACTGGTATCAGGATTTTTTTTATATAAAGACTGAGCAATGTGTGCAATGGACTTTAGATACAATATTGGCGGTGACAGACCTTTAATTATCAAAGAAACAACTGTTTGTATGGTATAGTTAGAGAACTGCACAATTTTTTTGAATTAATCATTAAAGTGGGGAAAACGGTCTCTCTCATGCATTATCTTGTGATGAATATAGGTTTATTCAAGACACAATAGAGCACAATTTAGTCTGCAGTACAACACAGAAGGCAAACCGAGTCAGCCATTAACGCAAGGCAATCTAAGTAGGTTGCAAAACCAGGCATAAGCTAGTATGTTGTTTTGTGCTCTTGAACACAAATTAAGTTCAAGCCTTTTAGATCAATTTATTCCTGAAAGTTTTCAGGAAAAATGTCATCAGGAAAGTGAGCAAAGCTCATGCACCCTTTCACCACATAAATCAGGAAAATATGCAACTGTGAGCTGAAAGATGTGGTACAGCTAGGGCCCAAAATCTGGTGAAGCTTATGAAGTTAAGTTAAAATATAACATTAGGTTATGCAATGATCAACATTATCCACTACATGTTCTATTGTGACCTCCTCTGCTCTTTAGGAAGAGGAACTTTATCTGTTAGCATTTATGAACGCTAACTTACCAACTAATTCCATTTCTCTATTACCAGCTAATTTCAAAAATATAAACAATGATAATACATCAAGTCCCTTCATTTATAAGCAATGTATTTAATTTAAATAACAACGTTACTCAAACTAAGGCATTTAGCCTCAGGCTACATTCAGACACAAAGTGAGATAAGAAAGAAACCACAGAGAAGTAAAACTATGGTTTACAAAAATGCAGGATATGCTTGTGTTTCGAATAGTCTATACTTCCAACAGTTTTGCAATACACTTGAATAATTTTCCAAGTAGACATTAGAAGAAAGCAAACAAATGGCTTGCCTGCAGAACAGATAGAAAATTATGGCTGCATTCATGAATGTTTCAGCCATAATCCTAGTGAAAGGACCTTAATCCCACCACCAAGTATTATGACATAAATAAAAGGAAAACTTACAAACGTGTCCTTATTTTCGTTACCGTTTTCTACTGACATGGGGATGGCACTGGTTCCTGTGGGTACAACACTGCTACTGCTATGTACCAGCATGCTTTTATCCTGAGGGAGAGACATGCTCTGCAATGGTCGAGACACACAATGAAAAATGTCACACTGCTAATGACACATTAATCAAGACTACAAGCATGCAGTTAGTTGATCAAGAAACATAACCATGGTTTTAACATAAATACTCCACATAAGCTGCAAACATTCAATTCATGCACAAAAAAAAAATCATGCCTCTTCATTATACGTAAGTGGTTCCGTTAGATTATTTAACTGACGGCCTATAAAGTGAACAATACTGAAGTGTGTCATCTATTACCAGCCATCTGTAACAAGTTTACTGCAGGTACTTTGCATACAACATACAGTGAGCTTCATTCTCCATGCTATTCAAAGATATAATTATTTTTTTCCTTTTAACCCAAACAAGCTTTTGGAGCATTTCATTCAAGATATTATTGCTGCAAACAAAGCTCCTGATTAAGAATGATTCAGTATTCAGATCTGGCCTACTTATTTCTTAAGCAGGTTATTTAATTCAGCTATCACAATGACAGTTCTGCTTTGAACCCTGATGGTATGTTTTATTCAGCAGCTACAATATTAATTATTTGCTATCAGAATGAATAGTTACAAAGCAGTCATTACAAAATGTAAAATTAATTTAGATGGTTACCATATTCTTGCAATATCTCAACTAGCATTAACATTTGGGCTTTCTGAGAGTATTATTAATCTTAAATTGGTTGTCATGTCCTATGCAGTGGGATAATTCCCTCCATCACTCAATCTTAATTATTTGTCAATACAGCAGGAATCAACAAAGTGTCTAGATGATCCCTCCTAATTAGCAAGGATACTGTGGATACATGGGTACTAAGTTGAAGAGTACAGAAAAATGGCAAAGTAACAACTGCAGCATTCCTTATTCTTCAAAAAAAAAAGTGAATTTTGTCGTGCATCCTCCCAGAAATATTGCCACTTACCAGATACAATGAAATTTGCTATGCAGGTAGAAGTTTACTTGAAGCTTCTAGAGGCAGGTAGATTCGAGATTTGAGAGGCAACCGAGTTGTGTGGCGAACCCAATATGATTTTAAAAAATGCAGTGCTATCATCCATCAGGCAAACTAATTTGGTGTTAGGAATTTGAGAGGTATACAACACTGAGCAAAATGGAATAACAACTCAAAGATGAAGATCAGCCTGAGAGGTACCTACTTTCCCTACAAGTTCTCATCTCTTGCAATATAAAAGCTCGCTTGTCCTAACCATGCAATGTGAGGATTGAGGAAAATCATAAGAACGGTCGACCCTTTCTTTTATAGCAAAGAAGAATGTGGAGTTTATTAGGGTTGTTTTACACGGTGCTTTGGAACCTGAACAGACAGGTATTTTCACCATTACCCCCACCCCCTTGCTTCTAGTAAGCTTTGGGCAAAGTACCAATGATACAGCAGGGGTAACAAATGGGGAAAGCTGTTTATTGAATTGTTAGAAGCTAGTTATTAAATGACAAATCTCACAGTTCCTGCCCTCTGAAACTTAAGCTTCTGTGCTAGCATAATTCAGACACCTGTGTGACTGTGATCAAAGCTACAAGTGTAGTAATTATATAAAATAAAACATTCAATAAAAATAGAGTAGGAGGAAATGAGACAGGACAAAATTTCTTTAAAAAGACACATATCCTTTGTAAATTCTATTTGCTTGGCTTACTAATCCATGGAAATAAATTAATATATTTCAAACTAAATTTGCTCTTTACAACAAAGTTATTATAGAATGATCAGCACTGGGCAATTATTTTTGTTTCGGGAGTTCACCTATCAAGACTTAAGTTCTTCTATCAGTTATATTGCTTATTATGTTGAGCTCGTTTTTAAAAATCCAACAATAATGTTCCCCTATATTAAGAAGAAGCTTGATTTTCCACGCCAATGTAAAGATTTAAATTTTACCTCATGTGAAAGGAGAGGTTTGGTTTCCAGAGGTTGCTTGCCTTTACGTTCCTCTCTTACAGGCATAAGTGACTTCAGAAATTTCGGTGGCTGAGGGGAAAATGCTTTAAGTGGACTACCCATCAATGAGTGAGGACTCTCTGGTGCAGTGCCTATCAGTGAAAGAAAGTAAAAGGAACAAACCATCATGAACTATCAGATCATAGAATTTTTTTCAATATTTCATGTCAACTGCAACTACAAGGAATAATTTTCTTTTGAGAAAAAAAACATGTGAACTGATTACTGGTGGATCAAGATATCACAAGAGTTTTCCACCTGTACTTGGGGTGGGGGTGTCCGGGGGCAACTGCTGCCCTGCCACGGAGGCAACTGATTTTAGGGATGGTGGTGTCCAGGGGCAACTGCTGCCTGGCCCCGAGGCAACTATACTCGCGGTCCGGGGTGGGGTTACTGGGGCAGCTGCTGCCTGGCCCTGGAGGTGACTGTATTTGGGGTGAGGTGTGCAGGGGCAACTGCTGCCCTGGCGTTGCATCCCCCGCACAAGCAATCGAGGTGGTGGTGGTTGTGTGTGTGTGTGTGTGTGTGTGTGTGTGTGTGTGTGTGTGTGTGTGTGTGTGTGTGTGTGTGTGTGTGTGTGTGTGTGTGTGCACAGGGTTGGCGAGGGAAGTGGCCATGCAGTAGGGACACCTGTATAAAATGACCATCCCTCTGCAACTGAGACAGATCAGGTGCAGCCACAGTGAAAATATTGGGGTGGGGTCCTAGCCAATTCACCCACGCAAGCAATGTGGAGGCACCAATGTGCCACCAAGCCCTCCAGACCTTACCCCCACCACCCCGGCACAGACCACGCAGCAGTTGGACTGCACAAGTTGTACAATCTCCTTGCCAATGCTGGGCATGTAGCAGTCACTGCTGGAGGCGTTCACAGCCCATTGCAATATCAGCAACCCAGTTTGAAGCAGTGTCCTCCCTGTCGCAGGATGACAGCGTAGCCATGCAGCATACTCATCTGTGGCCTTTCGAGGGATAGCCAGCACTTCCCGGGAAGCATTAAGGGGCGGTCACACAGGGCCAGGAAAGGATGCTAAGTACACCAATACTAACCATGTCTCTCTCCCTTTCATGCTGCAGGAGGACCACGTCAGGATCATGGATCCTGGTGATTTAGATGTATGCCTGATGGCCTACAGAGAGTAAAGACGATGGAGGAGAGAGTGACTGGGGCTCCTGGCCACGCAAAGGCAGGAGCAGCAACCTCATGAAGAAGGGGCAGCAGGAGCTCCCACACATGCTGGCCAGGAGTGACAGCAAGCTGTGGGCTGGTCAGCAACCAGCAACACCCAGGGTCTATAGACGCTGTCTGTCATTCCTGCAGATGACCAAGGACCAGTGTCACCGATGACTGCGCATGTCTAGGGACCTGGTCGCTCATATCTGCCACTTACTGCAGGACTTGGGGCCAAGGGGACATGGAGGACATCCACTGCCAGTGGCTGTGAAAGTGACCGTGGCGCTTAATTTTTATACCAGTGACTCCTTTCAGAGCTCCACAGGTGACCTCTCTAGGATCTAACAAGCTGCCACCCACAAATGCATCCATGAGGTCACGAATACCATCTTCTCAAGGACACACAACTTGTGCATTTCGCCCAGGACCGGGACAGCCAGGGTCATTGGATTCACCCTGATCTTGGGATTCCCACAGGTGCAGGGTGCGATCGACTGCACCCATATGGCACTCAGGTTTCCATCGGTGGACTACATCAGCCGCAAGGACTTCCACTCACTGAATGTGTGGCTGGTATGCAACCACCAGAAGCACATTCTGCAGATGTGCGCAAGGTTCCCAGGGAGTGTGCATGACACCTACATTCTCAGTCACTCGCAGATCCCTGCATCTTCCAGGGTCCACAGAGGCTGCAGGAATAGCTCCTTGGGGGCAAGGGCTACCCACAGAGGCTGTGGCTGATGACACCCATGCGGTGGTCTCAGACTACAGCAGAGCAAAGGTATAATGAGGCTCATGCTGCAGCTTGCAACTTAGTGGAGTAGACCATCGGGATGCTGAAGATGTGGTTCAAGTGTCTGGACCGGTCTGGTGAAGCCCTGCAATACAATCCACTGAGGGTATCACGCATCATCGTCATCTGCTGCACCCTTTACAGCCTGGTGCTCCCATGGGGAGAGACAAGCTGGCTGAGAAGGAGCTGGAGGTCTCCTCGGATGAGGAGGATGGTAGCAGGGATGAGGGTGAGGAGGTCCTCATTGGTGATGATGATGGGGATGAGGCCCTCCCACTGGCTGGATGAGACAGCCGTGCTCGGGAGGCCCTCATTGCTGCAGATTTGTGGAGGATGATGACAACATGCAGTGAGGTGTCCTCACAGATTCCCACATCGCAGTTGTGAACGTTTGACTCCAGTCTGGCTTATGGCAGTGCCAAAAGCCTCTGTCAGAATGTTCCTGTCATGGAGATGCAGCGGAGGTCCTAATAGTCGCTCGATCGCAGGAGGCTGATGACAACATGCAACGAGGACACTCCATGAATCTTCACATAGCCTCTGAGAATATCTGACTCCTGTCTGGCTGAGGGCAGCTCGATTGCGGTCCATGATGAGGACCATCTCAGTGATGCAGCCATGAAACTTTAGGTGCATCTGATGCTGTGTTCACCTTCAGCACCTGAGCCAGTCAGGAGCTGGTGCACAGAATCAATGGTCACAGATGCTGGTGTGATGGGGGCTAACCCCCCTTAAATATCCTGAGAGCACACAGAGAAAATGCGAGAACAATGTGGCACCTGCCTACCACACTCAGTGATGATTCCAGGGAGTGTGAGGTTGGACCATCACTTTGGTCCAAAGGCTGCACAGAGCACAGGGAAGAGGCCCTGGACTGAGACACTTGCCTTTATCTTGTGCAGAAAGGTTTCACATCTGAGTGACAAGAACACTGCTCATCAGAACAAGGATTGACAATAGTAAACAGTATGTACAAGTGATCAACAGCCATGTCCAGGCCATGCCCAGGCTGTGCAACTACTTCTCCTTACCAAGTGGTTATGGTACTGGGTTTGTAACCCCAAGATCAAGAGTTCAAATCTCACAATGGCAAACTATGAAACAATGTAACTTCATATGAATAGGGCTTGGCCTAAATAGCCAAGTGGTTATTGTACTGGGCTTGTAACCCCAAGATCAAGAGTTCAAATCTCACAATGGCAACTATGAAACAATGTAACTTCATCTGAAACAGACGGAAACATGTTTGTACTCGAAAGAGTTACATCTTCGTGTCCAGGTCGCAGCCGATGCCATCCAAGACCTGAGAACGGTCGTGCTCGGACCCGATGTAATTTTAGGTCTTGAGGTGGCCCAGGTGCGCGGTGGTCTTCTGTCTGAGTGTTCCCCTGTTCGGACGGAATTCCACATTGGCCCCAAGCCCCGAACCCTCCCTCGGGTGCTGGTGCCCCGCAATATGAGCCTCCTCGGGGACATGCCCTCTGTGCCTTTTGGCACGGCAAAGAGGAGCTTTTTGTACGGACTGCTGCTGCACACCTTCCATTTTCTCGCCCTTGCCCGCCGCCCAGACACGCCCTGGCATGCCTTGTTGCCGTCCGGCGGCAGAGGCCCCTGATGGGAGGCCCTCTACGGAGGTATCCTCCCCCTTTCTATCGGGGACCTGGGTTGGAGGGTGTTGCATGCAGCAGTCCCCTATAATAGGAGAATGCATAGGTTCACGGACTCTCAGGACAAGTGCCCTTTTTGCGGTCTTGTGGAGTCTGTGGACCATGCATATATAGGGTGTGGTAGGCTGCACTCCCTTTTTAGTTATTTGAAAAACCTTTTATTGATGTTTTGTTTGCACTTCAGCCCCACGCTCCTGATCTATGGGCACCCGGTGCGGAAGGGGGTGGGGAAGGAGGAGAACCTCCTCGTGAACCTGCTCCTGGGCCTGGCCAAGTTGGCCATTAACAGGTCCAGGCAGCGGGCGATCGACGGGGGAGTCCTGCCTGATTGTTTATCCCTCTTCCGTGGCTACGTTCGCGGCCGGATATCCCTGGAGAGGGAGCACGCGGTGTCTGCTGGCACTCTCGAGGCCTTCCATGCCTGGTGGGCACCGCGGGGACTGGGGTGTTTTGTTGACCCCTTTAATCACATTTTGATTTAAAGTTTGTAAGTTTCCGTTAAACTTTGTTCTTGGTTTTACAGCTGACCTGAATTAGGGGCTGTGCCTGATTTATCCCAATTTTGTTAATTTGGTTTTATTGGTTTTAACTCAAAAGAGTTACATCTTCTTAACGGCTTGGCCTAAATAGCCAAGTGGTTATGGTACTGGGCTTGTAACCCCAAGATCAACAGTTCAAATCTCACAATGGCGAACTATGAAACAATGTAACTTCATCTGAATAGGAACAGATGGAAATGTGTTTGTACTTGAAAGAGTTACATCTTCTTAACGGCTTGGCCTAAATAGCCAAGTGGTTATGGTACTGGGTTTGTAACCCCAAGATCAAGAGTTCAAATCTCACAATGGCAAACTATGAAACAATGTAACTTCATCTGAACCAGATGGAAACGTGTTTGTACTCGAAAGAGTTACTTCTCCTTACCAAGTGGTTATGGTACTGGGTTTGTAACCCCAAGATCAAGAGTTCAAATCTCACAATGGCAAACTATGAAACAATGTAACTTCATCTGAAACAGATGGAAACGTGTTTGTACTCGAAAGAGTTACTTCTCCTTACCAAGTGGTTATGGTACTGGGTTTGTAACCACAAGATCAAGAGTTCAAATCTCACAATGGCAAACTATGAAACAATGTAACTTCATTTGAAACAGATGGAAATGGGTTTGTACTCGAAAGAGTTACTTCTCCTTAACTGACCTAATCCTGCAGCTACATCTTGGTGCTCCCCGGATATCCACAGCGGAGGTGGAGGCAGCCTGCTGACTGCATTGCCCTGTCTGTGGTGGTTTTGGCAGG
This sequence comes from Carcharodon carcharias, assembly GCF_017639515.1. Lineage (NCBI taxonomy): Eukaryota > Metazoa > Chordata > Chondrichthyes > Lamniformes > Lamnidae > Carcharodon > Carcharodon carcharias. Next base: position 188,276,127 of record NC_054469.1, read on the forward strand.
CGTCCTCTGGAGGGCTGAGACTCGGAGAGCCCGGGCTGGCTTTCAGGTTACTGCGGTGAGGCAGTGGCACCCTCCTCGGCCTGTGGAGCTAGAGCTGCTGGGGTCACAGGAAGAGGGGTTTCAGATGGGCCGGACATTCTCGGAGTCACCTGGGTGGATGGCCCCGTGGAGTGCACCTGCTGATCCTCATCCCTAAGGGTGCCTGAGGGCCCCTGGCTGACTCCATGAGGGGAAGGGGTAGATGGAGTGGAATCGAGCTGCCCAGCATCCTTCTTGCGTACACACTGTTGGAGGCCAACAATGGTATCAGTGATGGAGTTCAGCCTGTGCAGCAGTGCAGGAGCAATGTCCTGGGCCAAGGTCTCCATGGCGGCCGCCATCCTGCCAGTGTTGACCTCAATGCATTGCAATGCTGGCGCTATCACCGCAGGCTGAAGACAGATGGACTCCTCCATCGTGCTTTGCAATCTGAGGAGTGCAGCGGACATCCCTTTCTGATGTGCCTGAGCTTACCTTTGCAGCTCCAGCAACTGTGACATGGCCGAGTCCAGAGGCTCATCATCTGACTCGGACTCAACAGGTTCCTGGCCTCCAGCAGCACTCCGAATGCCGGGGACCTGGGTACTCCCTGCCGCCGCCTGCCATGCATCAGACTGTGCACTGTGCTCACCAGTATGTAATCCCATGGCTATTCTAAAGCTAGGTCCCACTGAGGTGTGTGTCTCTGCGCTGGAGAAGGTTGTGGGTGAGCGCTGTGATGGAACTTCGAGGACGGTGCCATCAGATTCCCCTTTGGAGATTTCTTCAGGGCTTGATTGGAGGCAGATTCTGTCGGTTTTTTGGCGAAACCAAGGGGAGATAATTAGTGCATGAGTGTCTGATGGATGTTGCACTGCTGGATCCTCACTTGGTACAGCACCGCTGTCCTCACTGTCAGCACAGGAACGGTCCAGATCATGGCTGGTCAGCTGGATGGCTCTGTTTTCAAAGTCCGGGGGGACCTTGATTTCGGGTACTCCGCCACCGGTCTGCGACCTCTCCCTCTCGTTGTGCGCCAGCTTGTCCTGCATGGATAGAGATGGAGAATATGTAAGCAGAATGCCTGCCAGATAGATGTGCCTGGCCTATGCAGGTGGTGAGTGGTCCCATGGGTGGGCTGAGGACAATGAAGGATTGTGTGAGAGAGTGAATGGTGATGTCCCTTGAAGTAAGGGCCTGTGGATGTGTACTGGGTTTGTGAGTGTGAGAGTTGAGAATGATGAAAAGAGTGACTTACCCTGGTGGAACTGAGATCATTCATCCTCTTGCAGCACTGGGTGGCTGTCCTCTTCTGAAGGGTGTTAGCGCTGATCAACGCTGCCACTGCCTCCCAAGCCAGATTGGTGATGTTGCTGCCCATCCTGCGGCCAAAGCAGGGGTACAGGACGTCCCGGCAGGCCTCCACAGCATCCAGCAGTCACTCAGAGGGCTGCAGTCTTTTTTCCTTTGCTGGCCATGCCTCCCAGGCAGTGTTGGTGAGCTGGTAGCAATGAGCGGTGTGCTGGCAGCTCCTTTTAAACATGGTGGCCGGTATGATGCAATGGCGGGGGTGCTGGCGGGAGGGCGAATGAGAGCCTGCCCATCATGGAAACGGCGTGTTTCCCGGAAATGCATTAATAATGAGGTGGGTTGGGACAATACGACATGAAAACCCGCCATCACGACTGGTGGGTGAAACGTCGTTAGGGCAAATTTGGGAAAATTCTGCCCAGGGTTTCCACCAAACGTTTGGCAGAAGGTGGAGAAGAGAGTGGGGGAGGGGGAGGAAAGGAGAGGAGAGGGTGGGAGGAAATGAGAGCAAAAAATTAAATACTTGAAAGATTTTAAGTATTTCAGGAAGCCTGACAAGATGGACATTTAAAATAAAAATTAAATTTTAGCGTATGCTAAATATTAAAAATTCAACATGATCTTATTGTACTATTAAATGTTCCATATTTCTGTCTTTTCATGATAAGTATAATTAGTTGATTTCACTTTGCTGATAATTATATTTACCTCCAGTGTCTTTTACCCTGCGTGGTGAATCTTTAGGTAGGGTACCGTACCAGGAACATTCCTGAGAGTTGAACGAGCAGTCAGAAATATCATGATGACTCTCTGAACGACCCTAGCAGCATCAGGAAAAATAAATAAAATGGTTTACTGCTTTTACAAAAACAATGAATCAATTATTTTTAGTTGTATGCCAGAATAGCCAGGAAATTAAAACCATATGCTAAACTGCATGTCATTTTAACTTAAACAAAACTATTGAAATCTTCAGAAAAATAGTTAAACCACAGTATGGGGTGAGAAGAAAATTAATGCTGTTTTTAGGATGTGCAAACCTTTTATAATGGAGGCAATTCCAGCAACGTAACGAGTCCTTTTGATGCAAAATGATTTTAACATTGCACATTTCCAAGTTGACACACTAACTGGGACAGGTTAGATCAATCATTACGGGAACCGAAGATGCTCCTTTAATGGACTAAATTATCCAAGTACAATATTTGCACAATAAAAATGGAGAAGTCAAAGAACAAAACTCTCAAGTCCAGTTCACTTAATCTACTTCCATCTTCATGTGACTGGGTACAGTGGAAGTTTGTTGTAAATGGCTGTGGTTTCCTGCTTCTGAACACAGCAGCCTGTTACTTTTTTTGTCCATGGAAGGGAACGGGAGGAAAGTCATGGGTTGGTGTGGAAGAGTTAGGAAACAATTCATGGTAGCTTTACAATGACCTATGTTAGAGTTCATTGCAGTAAGAACACTTTAAACAAAGTTGTGCATAATTTGAGTTGCTTTTAAGAAAATTTGAATAGTTATCATAAATATTGAAAGTAGAGAGCTGCAGTTCCTTTTTCCATTTGCTATATGAGGAGGACTGGTATGTGTGTTGAAGAACCTCACAAGAAAGGCCCCACCTTCATATAAGCCTTTGGTCAAAAGCAAAGTAAAATTTGCACCACAGAATTGACATTTAGGATAACAGTTAAGAGACTCCCTTCATATGGCCACATGAGTACTAGTGTCATGCAATGAAATAAATGTCATGCCTACATCAGTGTTACTTTTACTGCTCTTTTACTCAAGATCCATCAATAACTTTATTACAAAGATACTGCAGATGCTGGAAATCTGAAATAAAAACATAAGATGCTAGAAACACTCAGCAGTTCAGGCAGCATCTGTGGAGAGAGAAACAAAGGTAATTGGATCATTTTTTGCAACGGAGGTGAGAAACAGGAGCTGGGACTGTTTACGTGCAAGAAACCCATGTCTGTTGGGAAAGCAACTGAAGTTTGGATTTTCATGGTGCAAGCCTTTAGCTGATATGGAGAACGGTTTCCTGTCCAATTAAAAATGGTAGATGAGGTTTCATGATTTTTCTAGTTTGCGCCGGGGCTCCTGGCCTGTCCGCCAACCTTAAGGTTGGACGGGCAGGTCCTTTAATTACATAATTGACTCTGTCAATGGCCTCAATTGGCCATTGACAGGTTGGCGAGTGCGCAGTTGATTTTGCTGCACCCCCACCTTCCTGAAAATTTAAATGGGGCGCGGTGATGTCGGGAGTTCTCCCCGACATCACCCCGCGTCATTTTATGGGTCAGCAAGCGGGCCCCACCCCCACTTGCTGCCGCGTAAACTCCTGCCCTATATGTACAAAGTTCTTTTCAGGTTGAACCTGAACCACATCTAATCCTCCTGGATCTTATATGGGCGTCTCTAATGTGCACTGAAGTGGAGCAGTGAATGCAGATTTGTAGATTTTTGTATAAAATATGAGAAACAGAATGTAGGTCTTGGGCTTGTAAAGTTTGACTTGCAGTTGGATTCTGGAAGATTTTTTAAACAAGAGGTAGTCCAATACTGAATTTATACTGTTTGATGGTTTTAATACATTTAGTTGTAGAAAGTAAGTACAGCACCAAATATGTTAACTTTCATCTTCAATGGGTTATGGCAAGGATTGTGGGGAAACGGCAGGAAAGTGGAGTTGAGGATTATTAGATCAGCCATGATCTCATTGAATGGCAAAGCAGACTCGATGGGCCAAATGGCCTACTTCTGCTCCTACGTCTTATGAGGGAGAGGAGGGAGGTCCTCTTCCAAGAGTGTGGCAGGAAGAGGCCACCTCATCATGCAGCAGGGGCACTTCTCTGTTCAATGTCATCTCCCTTTGACTCCAATTCCTCCTCTTCTGTTGCCTCCTAGGGGCCTCACTGTCCTCAAGCTCCACACCTCTTTGGAGGACCATGTTATGGAAAGCATAACAGGCCACTCCAATGACTGAGGGCCTTGCAGGAGGATATTGGAGGGCACTACCTGACTGGACCAGGCACTGTACTCAGTACCCTCTGAGCCTGCAAAGCTCCATCAATTTCGAATCTGATGTGTTTTTCAGCCTTAGTGAAGAGGGCATCTGTCACCTGAGTGATGCACCGGTCTTCTCTGACAAGGTTATAAACGTCTGTGACCATCTGCCTAGAGAGTTGCAGTCTCCTTTGACATTGGTTCACAGCCATCTCCAGATATCTTCACCTCTGAATGTAGATCTGTGCTCAGGTTAGTGTCTCCTTCTTGTTCCTCATCCCTCTCATCTAGCTTCCTGCTGGCTGGGGTTCTGTTCTTCCTAAGCAGGCTGTTGCTCTTCATTTCCAATGATCTCAAATTCTGAGAGAGCAGCACCAGCTGCAGCCTTCCTGGTGATCGTGGAGTTCAGCCATGCCAATGCTCTGATATCCATGCAATGCCAGGAGGGTGATGGCTCCCTGAACTGGCAAAGTTCTTAATGCTGACTCCTTCCCTGACTGTCGATAGGCTGAAACTTTAATTTCAAATGGGCAAGCCATTTCACCTATGAAAAGCATGATCAATTACCTTTCTAGGCTTTGCTGACCTCCGTGATTCACCCTGACATGGTCCTCACCTGCCTCCAGCTGGTCTGAGACAGAATGCTGCTGAATGCTGGCTGCCCCCAGGAAGATTCAAAAAGTTTGCAAAGAATGGACCCTTAACAACTTTAATTGGCTTAGTTGGGGGCACCTGCAAGTTTGGAGGCCCACGCTTGCCCCCACTCTGAGAAAAATCTGAGATACTGGAAATGGAGATGGGATGCTCAGCTTCTTGGCATGCTGTTATTTATCAGGTAGCCGGGCTCTGTTTCAGCCCCATCTGGGCTGCGAAAACCCAGCCTCACATTTCAGCTTGATGACCTTTCATCAGAACTGTTCTCATGGGAGGTCATCGACCTGAAAAGTTAACTCCGTTTTTCTCTCCATTAACACTGCCAGACCAGAGTACTTCTAGCATTTTCTGTATTATTCCATCAATAACGTTGTTGAGTATGTGTTTTTCAATGAGTGGTCCAAGCATTTACAAGTTTTAATATCTGCCAATGGCTTAAAAGTTGTTAGTGAAAAAATTCAAGCCCAAGGTTCGAAAGATGGCCCATGCCATCACCACCTAGGGATGTACATGCTAAATTGCTGTTGTGAGCCTGTCCTTTGGCTGTAATTTGATTTGACCAGATAGATTTGAGTCACAATGATTGGAAAGAGAGAGGCTGTCGAGCTCATTATTCTACACGAGCCAACAATTCTACCTGTCCAAATTGCTGCCTCTTAAATGCTTCCAGAATTTTTGTCTTCGCTGTCCTTAACTGGGAGGTCATTCCATATAAATATTGTTTTATATCAGCAAGTCAAATCCCAAACTGAATTAATTTAAGGGAAGTTGGGGAGGGAAGTTGAATTGCTGGCATTAGCTGTTATAGTCCTGGTTTTTGAGCACACTCAACGTATTATGCATTTGCTCAAAATTTAGATTGCATTACTGATCTCAGGGCCGAGTCCCTGATCCAATGTTCCTAATTAAGAGGTAGTACTTGAAGGGTTGGAAAATTGCTGGACTACAGCCCCTGGCTTTCCATTCATTTAAAATGGAATAGAAAATCAAAGTCTCCAGGGTACTTATAAGACATTGTTAGGGATTATCCTCTGGACAAATAAACACCTGCATTTAGCAGCAAAACCATCAATTTCACGCTCTTACCTATGATTCCCCACGAGCTCTAGCATGCACCTATTATATTTATGTAGTGTTTAAGAATTCATTGGTAACGTACCCTGTACTCATCCTCTTCATATCCAGAAAGATCTGATCGACTACTGGAGACCTGTAGAAAGCAAAAATGTAACAAGACAGGCAAATCAGAGATTTTATAATAATTTCTGCTTGCCTCAAAATGTCTTCCTTTCCTGCTTTGATCTAAGATTGTTTAATAAGCACATTTAAAGCATGGTTGTGAATTTTAGGCATATTATTTTCCATTACGTTTCAACATTTACAACACACACAGTTAAGGGTGTGATCTGTAATAAAATTAATACAATTCCCATAAGTAATTATAAGCACCTAAAAGTGGTGGGCACATTACATGTCCGTTGCCATATTTAAGCAGCAAAAATAAACGAGCACATTTAAACCATTTTTTGCTTTTTACACAAGAAAGCCTTTGAATGAGCACAGAAGTATCTTCCAGGATAACATTTTGAAATGCTTCAGAGTACAATCTACATTTTCTAATATGGTACATCTCGCCTCAGCACATCAGCCGTGTGTCTACGTTCCACAGTCACACAGGCTCTAACTGAACATTTTACACCAAAATATTGCAATATTAATTTCTGTAAGGCACCATGAATAATGCAAGGAGAATGCATGCTATTTCCTTCTGCTGCAGTAACTCAGATCGAAAGTGGGCAGTGAAACAGAACTGCAAACATGCACAAACAGTAGGGAGAACTATATAGCATGGGAACACAACACCTGTTTCCATTACTGTCTTGCATCCCTCACTACTTTGATGGTTTCTAAAATGGCCACAATTTATGCTGTCTACACTTGTTCAATGATGCCCAGATCATTATTCAGTGCAGTGACTGATATAGGAATAGATCTACTATAAATAGCATCAGCCACCAAGTCAAGAAAGCAATACATAAGGCACATTAGTGTATGAAATTAAAAGGCTTTAGCTCTGGTCATTAGAAAAATTCAATCTGCTGCCTGTCTGCTGCTAACTTTTGCCCACTGCAATGTACATGCATGCATGCTGATGTCAGGTACTATTTTTCATACCTTTCACAGCAACACCTCCAGACCAAGGTTTGCAAAAAGCCAGTCTTGCCTTACTTCCCGCTGACCTCTGCTTTCAGTTTCTTCAGTTCCCCCAGTAAGAGCTTTCATCAATGGTTTGAAAATGTTCAACAGGAGCTGGGTCATTGAAGGTATTTTGGTTGGGGAGAAGGGAAAATAGGCTGGACGTGAGGGCTATTTCTCAACAGGTGACTTTGAAACATCCTGCTGTTAGTTGAAGTTGTTGCCAGGATAATTAGGATGATTTCAATGGAGCTTCTTGTACATACATATAGATATAGTCTGTCATTCATTTCTCCTGAGAAAGGTTAATCAATCTGTGTCGCAATGAATTTTTTAGCCCCTGGTACTTGGGAGGAACTCTTGGCTGGAGGGTGGAGCTGGTTACCACCTTGCCTACAAATTAGTTACTTTCAATATTATTCCGCTTAGTCAGCATACTTATGGGCCATCACCATCCTTGCGTTACCAACAAGATTATCTGGAAATGATAGGTAGCATCTTACTTCAGAATTATGATTATAATTTCATCTGTTTTCTTCAGTGGTAGAGTTATTATGAAATTAGCCACTTGTGTGTAGAACTCCAGTCAGTCAGCTACGCACGTAGAACATCATAGGTAACTGAGAAAGCTCTCGTTTTAGATTATCTTACTCAACCAAAAAGTTACTAAAATTGTATTAGATCCATAAAGTACCTCCAGAAATAAACTGAACTGTAGCTCCATGAGTACAAAATTTCATTTCCATTCACAGATTAACACAAATTAGCTGTCCAAGATAAAAATTAACAGGGTTTCATTCACTTTTACTTCCACTCATGTCACCAAAATCAGATGTTAACTTCTGCAATCCTCTCCTGTACACGTTTTACATATTGGTGGTCATTAGGAACCTGGAATAGTTCCTAACCACTGAACAGAGTTGTAATTTCATTGCACTGATGCGATGTTGAATGGTCACTTGCTACAATAATTGCATGGTCATCTCCCTTTTCTGGTTTGACAAGATTCCCAGTCATTAGAATGATATTGAACTTCAGCTGTATATTTTAACCAGGGTGCACACAATTTATTTCCATCTTGGGGAGATGCAAACTACTCAGTGCGGCTGACAAACCGCATCAGTTTCAAAATAATATCACTTTGTGTAGGTCAGATATCTTTTATTAGCCTTCCAGTTACACAGTTGATCTTTGAGAATATTCTGATAATCTTGCATAACACTTTTACCATTGTGGAATCATAATGGATGTGAGTACAGGCGCGAGACATGGCAACACCATAGGCTTGTTGTACAATTCCATCCAGCAAGGTTCCACAGTAGGATTGAATCCACACAGAATTACACTACTCTTGGTAAAAGAAATTATATTTGGTAACTAGTTGGTACCCCCATTAAATATTCCAAATTCATAAACTTAGTGTTTGCTTATTCTAAACAATGCATGGCTGGAGTAATTGCAAATAGACTGCTGATTGAATAATAATTTGAACTAATCCATATTTAGCTAATACCAAGGCTTTCTCTTACTGTAGATCAACTCCAGTTCTTGATTAAATTGCTCAGTACATCAAACAGCAGACAACTTGGGCTTCATCTCATGGTCAAGGCATTCCTGGTTAGGTTGCTAATTCTTATTAGTGTTTTTAATGTTGATGTTTACTGTTGATCTCCAACCTGATTCTACTTTATATTGAAGGTAAATCATGTCTTTTTATATTTATCCAAGGGATGTAGGTATCATTGGCAAGGCCAACATTTACTGTATATCTCTAAATGCCCTTTATACCAGGCTTAACACTTACTGCCAATATTTTCACACAGCATTTTTCTTTAACAGGCACTTATCCTTTTGACATAAGCCCAGGCCAAACTCTTCCTACTTTTCTATAGAGACTCACACCAAGGCACCAATATGATCAAAAAATTAAGTTATCAAATATTAATTCATCAGGGCATAGGGTTAATGACATCGAGGCTTCCTACATTAACCAGCAGTCTATTTATTCCAGCTATTTCCACTAATTGTTCACTGCAAACTGTCACTGTCCAGGGCCTACCCCATTTTTGCATATTACATCAATAACTTAAGTAAATTCCTCATTACTGGGGCTGGCTAAATATTGAAATTTTTCAGGGAAATGAGGCTGGTTAGCTCTTAGTTTTGAAGTATTTTCTATGTATAAATACTTTCTACATTTTCTTTGGATAGGGCTTTTCTCTTCTTAAAATGTTATGTATGTAATTTGCCCCCGGATCATGAGTTTTATTTGTCCAAGTGCTGGAAGCTGGAAAACAATGGCTTGTCTGTTATAAAAGGTTGTCTTTTTGACTTGCACGTTTTAAATGTATGTCCTTCCTGTCCGCAAAAGTGACATATACAAAACCCTTCACTGTTCAGTGATCTTGTATTTTTGCTATCCACTCTTTCTGTGAAATTGGTATCACTTCTGTAAGGTTTAGATACAGTGGATGGTGTTGCATTGCCTCCATGGCTCATCATAAACTGTAATTTCTCCATTCTCTGTAGTCTCTCCATCTGATCCTTCTGATGCAAAGCAAGTTGCTTCACTAATGTAGTAAGCTCAAGCAGAGCAGGGTCTTGTACGGAACCAACAAGCTGTGGAGGATCTCCAAAGCTTTCTTGACCACTTTGCACAGACATGGACTGAACCTGGTCATGAACTTTGACTGGCTTTCTGGATTGTCTAGAGGACACCTTATTTTCACACTGTAGCTGTTTCAGCTTAGTTTGCTGTCCCTTGAACGTTACCAACTTTGGTTTTATTGGTGGAGGCTTCTGATGAGTCTCTTGATCAAGTCCAACATTCATGAATTGTGGTTGAATTTTGAAATCCTTGCGTATGGAAGCACTCCGTTTACTTGCTCTTGCTTTAAAAGTTCTTAACACTGCCCCCACTGCATAGTTGGGCTTGACATCATATGACTGCTGAAAATTTTGAAAGAAACCAATTGCAGGATCTGGTGAGAGTCGAGAGCTCCCATATTCTGCTCTGAGTTTCTCAAAGGCTCTCTCAGGAGTCTGGTCCTTTAGTGGCAAATTAAGAACAAGCATTTTTGCTCTTCCCTTAAGGCGGTGCACAACAAGTTCAAACTGGAACGTGGCAGGCACTTCACGGACAGCCAGTAATTGCTGCATATCCTTTATCCAGTCTTCCACGTCAATCCTACAGTCTAGACTTCCAGTGAACTCAGGTACACTCACTAATTGGTGAGATGTAGTCGTAGAATGATACATGGTCAAAGGTAATAAATCAGATTGACATCTGGGCACAGGACAGGAATGGACAGGAGAAATGGAATGATTGTCCATTACTGGTGACCTCCAGTGGACTTCAGTTAAGTGGCTGCTTGCCTCCATCGGTTCAGCAAGCTTCTTTTTCTGAGGAATAGATATGAGCAACAGCATTCAACTGTATGACTTTGGATATCTGGCTTTTTGTTTTGGGTTTCCATGCTATGTTAACTGATTTCTGCTGCATTAAGCAATTGCAAACACTTGGCAAAACACACTATAGCTGATTTCATTAAAAGTCAATTAAGTAGGTTTAATTTTGCCCTGCTCTATCCTATCTTAATCTAGACAGGAAAGCCATCTGGATCGCATTCCTATTCGTAACTTCTGTCTCTTATGCTGATCTCAATTTTTATATTACTCGTTGCTAGAACAGTGCCCAATAGTTTGGCCACATAGGAACAGAAGGAGGCCATTTAGCTCCTCAAAACCATTTGGTCATTCAAGGAAATTAAGGCTGACCTGTGACCCAACTTCATATGCCCGCCTTTGCCTTCTTCAGATTTACAACTGATCTAGCATCAATTGCCATTTGTGGAAGAGTGCTCCAAACTTGTACCACACTTTGTGTGTGGAACTGTTTCAAATTACACTCCTGAAAGGTCTGGCTCTATTTTTACACTATGCTGCCTAGTTCTTGACTCACTAACCAGCAGAAATAGTTTCGCTTTTTCTGACCTAGCTATTCCTACTAATATCTTGAAAACTTCAATCAAATTGCCACTTAATCTTCTGAATTCCTAGAAATACAACCCTGGTTTGTATAATCTCCCTTAATTTGATTCTTGGAGCCTGGGTATTAAGCTAGTAAACACTATGCAGCGCTTCATTCAAGGCTAATATATCCAGAAATACTCTCTGTACTCTAGAGGTAGTCTAACCAAGGCTTTATATAGCAGAGGCGTGATTTCTACCTCCTTGTATTCTGGTCCTCTAAATATCAAGGCCAACGTTCCATCCACCTTTTTGATTACCTTTTGTACCTATTTAAGGTACTTTAAAGATTATGCACCTTGAACCACAAACAAATTTTGATCTCTACTGTTTCTTGCTTTTCTCCATTTGCAAAATACTCAGTTTTATTCTTTTTAGGTCCAACTCACATTTTCAAACATTGAAATCCATTTGCTACAGTTTTACCATTCACTCAATCAATATCTCTTTATAATTTTATGATTCTACACAGTTTACAATACTGCTCATCTTTGTGTCATTGTTAAATTTAGATATGTGGCTTTCAATTCCATCATCTGAGTTATGGATAAATATGGTGAATAGTTGAGGCCTCAACACAGATCCTTGAGGGAGACTACTAGTCACATCCTGCCAATTAGAGTACCTACCCATTATCCATACTGTCTCTTTTGCAGGACCAATTTCCTAACTAGAGCAATAATTTGCTTTTATTTCCTTGAGCTTCAACTTTACCTTATAGTCTCTTATGAGGAACCTTATCAAATGCTTTCTAGAAGCCCATAAAAATAACATTCGTAAAGGTGGAGGGGTAGCATTCTTGATCAAGGATGGCATTGGTGCAACAGGTAGAGATGACTTTTGTTCAGGAGATCAGGATGTTGAATCAGTTTGGGTGGAGAGGAGGAATAGTTAGGGGAAAGAAGTCACTAGTGGGAGTCGTCTACAGGCACCCTAACAGTAACCACAATGTAGGACAAAGTATACAAGAAGAAATATTGAGTGCTTGTGATAAAGGGACGACAATAATCATGGGTGATTTTAATCTACATATGAACCAGAAAAATCAAATTGGCAGTAGTAGCCTGGATGAGGAATTCATAGAATGCTTTTGAGATAGTTTTTTTTTAGAGCAGCACATTCTGGAACCAATCAGAAAGCAGGTTATGTTAGACTTGGTATTTTGTAATGTGACAGAATAAATTAATGACCTCAGAGTGAAGACACCCCTAGGTAGCAGCAATCAATTGAATTTAAATCCAGTTTGAAAGGGAGAAGAGTGGGTCTAACACTAGTATTTTAAACTTAAATAAGGGCAACTTTGTGGGCATGAAAACTGAGCGAGCTGAAGTGAACTGGGATACTAGTCTAGAGGTCAGATCAATAGAGGAGCAGTGGCAGACATTTAAAGGGATATTTCAGAATACCCACAATAAGTATATTCCTACTATAAAGAAAAATTCTAAGGGGAGGACCAACCGTCCATGGTTAACTAAAGAAGTTAAGGAAAGCACCAAACTTGAGGAAAAATCACATAACCATGCAAAGATAAGTGGCAGGTCAAGTGACTGGTCAGAATATAAAGAACAGCAGAGAATGACTAAAAGGTTAATCCAGAGAAAGAAATTAGAGTATGAGAGGAAGCTAGCTAGAAATGTAAAAATGGGTAGCAAGAGTTTCTACAGATCTTTAAAAAGGAAAAGAATAAGTAAAGTGAATGTTGGTTCTCTAAAGAGTGACAATGGAGAGTTAATTGTAGATAATAAGGAAACGGCAGATAAAATGAACAAATATTTTGCTTTTGTTTTCACGATAGAAGATACAAGAAAATTCCAGTAGTTGCTGTAAATTAGGAAGTGGAAGGGAGAGGGGAACTTGGTGAAATTACAATCACTCGGGAACTGATAGGAGCTGCGGGCTGATAAAAATCTCCTGGGCCTGATGGACTTCATCCTAGGGTCTTAAAAGAGGTGGCTAATGAGGCAGTACATGTATTAGTGTTAATTTTCCAAAATTCCCTAGATTCTGAAAAGGTTCCATCAGATTGGAAAAGAGCAAATATAACCCCTTTATTGAAGAGAGGGAGGCAGAAGACCAGGAAACTACAGGCCAATTAGCTTGACATCTGTCAGGGGAACGTGTTAGAAAAGATCATCAAGTCGGTTATAGCTGGGCACTTAGAGAAACTCAAGGTAATTGGGAAGAGTCAGCATGGTTTTGTGAAGGGGAAATAATGCTCAGCCAATTTATTGGAGCTCTTTGAAGGAGTAACACGCACTGTGGATAAAGGGGAGCCTGTAGATGTACTGTACTTAGATTTCCAGAGGCATTCGATAAGTGCCACATCAAAGGTTATTGTGGAAAATAAAAGCTCATGGTCTAGGGGGTAACATATTAGCATGGGTAGAAGATTGGTTGGCTGGCAGAAAGCAGAGTATGCATAAACCAGTCTTTTTCTGATTGGCAAGATGTGACGAATGGAGTCCCGCAGGGGTCTGTGCTGGGGCCTCAACTTTTTACAACTTATATCAATGACTAGTAGCTAAACCAGTAGCTAAATTTACAGATGACACAAAGATAGCTAAGAAAGTATGTTGCAAAGAGGACATAAGGCGGTTGCAGATAGATGTAGATAGGTTGAGTGAGTGGGCAAAATTCTGGCAGACAGGAGTATAATGTGGGAAAATGTGAAGTTGTTTACTTTGGCAGGAAGAATTAAAAGCAGAGTATTTAAATAGAGAATGGCTGCAAAATTCCAAGGTATGGAGAGATCTAGGTGTTCCAGTGCATGAATCACAAAATGTTAGTATGCAGGTACAGCAAGTAATTAAGATGGCTAATGGAATGAATTTGTTATGAGAGGAATTGAACATAAAAGTAAGGATGTTATGCTTCAGTTGTACAGGGCAATGGTGAGACTACATCTTGAAAATTATTTGCAGTTTTGGTCTCCATATTTAAAGAAGGATATAAATGCATTGGAAGCAGTTCAGAGGAGGTTTGCTAGATTGATATCTGAAATGAGCAGGTTGTCTTAGGAGGATAGGTTGGACAGGCTGGGCTTGTTTTCACTGGAGTTCAGAAAAGTGAGGGTTAATTTGATTGAAGTATATAAGATCCTGAATGGTATTGTCAAGGTGGACTTGGAAAGGATGTTTCCTCTTGTGGGTGAGTCCAGAACTAGGGGGCAGAGTTTTAAAATTAGGGGTCGCCCTTTTAGGACAGAAATGAGGAGAAATTTTTTTCTCTCACAGGATTGTGCAACTTTGGAACTCTGCCTCAGAAGACAGTGGAAGTGGAGTCATTGGATATTTTTAAGGCAGAGGTAGATAGATCTTTGCTCGGAATCAAAAGGTTATCGGCATAGATGGGAATGTGGAATTCGAAATACAAATAGATCAGCCACAAACTTATTGAATGGCGGAGTGGGCTTGAGGGGTCGAATGGCCTACTTCTGCTCCTATTTCCTATGTTTGTACATTCTATGGTCTACTGCTTTAGTCAATTCTTCAAAAAAAATCAATCAGGTTCATCAGGCATGACCAACCCTTTAAAAAAAAAAAATCCATCCATGTTCCCTCTGACTAACTGAAAATTTTCAGATTTCAAACACCCTACCCTTAATTATAGATTCAAATAATTTCCTGACAACAGATACCAGGCTCATTGGACTGTAGTTCCCTGGCTCCCCTCAATCACCATTCTTAAAAAGGCAAGTAACGTGCAATTTTCCAGTCAAAGTGAACCATAATGGAGATAGCTTTGAAAGATTACAGCTTGGGCAACTGCAATGTTCTCACTTCTTTTAAATTTCTCAGGTGGAAACCATCTGGTCCTGGGGTTTTGTCACTCTCTCTTGTAATTATTTTCTTCATTACTGTTATTTTGATAATGTTCATTTTGGCGAGTCCCTGCCCCGATTCAATATTAGTTTCCTTGAGATTTTTAGCATGCTGAGCTCTTTCCTTACTGTAACTGCTGACACAAAGTAATTATTCAATATGTCCATCATTTTCCTTATTTTCATTGATAATATCACTTATCAGTTGCCAAGGGGCTCACATCGCTCCTCTTTTTCTGAATATAATTGTAAAAGTTTGCGTGTTAATTTTGATATTTCTTGCAAGTTTTTTTTCCCCCAAAATACCTTATCGCAGCTATTATCTGTTTTGTCACGTGTTGCTTTTTTATATATATCTTTCCCATTCACCAAGATCTGTGCTGTTGTTTGCATTTGTGAATGCCTTTTCCTTTAGTTTTATTTTGTCTCTTACCATTTTCATCATTATGATCATATTTTTGAAAAGTGAAGCTCTTGTTCCTTAGGGGTATAAACTAGTTCTGTATCATATTAAATTCTTTTCTCAACACTTCCTACCAATCTTGTCATTTTAATCATTAACAGGCTTGCCTAGTTTAGTGCGGACAGTCACTGTCTCACGGCATTGAAGTCAGCCTTACATAAATCTGGAACCCTATTGCATTTCTCCCTTTCAAACACTATGTTGAATTCAATCAGGTTATGATCACTATTAGATAAATGTTAGCATACCATTGGACTGTTAACTAAATATGACTCATTGAGCAGAATTTTATGGCCCCTCCCACCGACAGGATCAACCGGTCCCACCAAAGGCAATGGAGTTTTGAACAGCTCACCATATTATACGGCCCATAAAATTCTGCCCATCGTTTGTTATTAAACCTAATATGGCATGTTTTGTTGATCATAGAAAAACTATTCTAGCTTACTCATGAAATACCTTTTTGACATGCACTGGTTTTGTTTTCCCAATTTAAATTGAAAGTTAGAATCTCTCATTGAAACCACCTTGCCTTGCCCACATATTTGTCTATAATCCCTTCAATTGTGCAACCTACCACTTCAGAGCTGCTACCAGGGAGGTCTATACACAATTCCAGTTGCAGTTTTGAATCCTTTTCCATTTCTTAATTCCGCCCCAAAAATCTTCACTACTTACCTCTTATTATAGTCCTCTTATGCTTGAAGCAATTTTATCCTTAATAACAAAGGCTCCTCCTCCCTCTCTACAACCTTCTCTGTTTTTCCTGTAGACCTTTTAATCTGGTGTATTTAGTTCCTTGTTCTGATCATCTTGCAGCCATGTCTCAGTAATGGCTACCATGTTATACCCATCAAGTTCAATGTGCCTGGTAATTAATTCAATTTGTTCCACATTCTCTGTGCCTTTGCCTAAAGAGCATTTATTTGGCCGGACACCTTAAACTGCCCTTCAGCTCTAATATTTCACTCTCTCATTTCTTATTTCTTTCTCCTGGTTTAAATTATTTTACATCTTTTGGTTTTCTCTTTACTTGTCCTACCTAAAGCAGAATTTCTGACTTTTACTCTATTCTCTTCCCTTTCATTTGTTGTTGAACTATTATTTAAACTATCTTTTCCACCTGAGCCTGTTCACCCATTTACTCATTCAGAGGTCCTTATTATTTACCTATTTATCCTCTCTTCCAGGATCCTGGTTCCAGCCGATAAAGGTGGAGTGTTCCAACAGTTCCTTCCTGTCCCAATGCTGCATGAAATGGAAATCCCTCTTTCCTACCCAATTTCTTCAGACACATGTGTACCTCCATAATGTGATTATCTCTATGCCAATTTGCACATGTCTTGGGTAATAATTCAAGATTATAACCCTTGAGGCACAATCATTGGAAACACATATCTAAAACTTAGTTCTAAAGTTTTCCGCTTGTCTAAAAGGCATGAATGCACATGCACAAATATAATGCAAATACATATAATATTACACTGTTCACTTCAGGTCTTATCTTGCAACCTTCAAACAGCTTATTCCTTTGAGATACAGCTGCTCAGTTGTCTCTTTTTAAAAAATAGTTATTTCCTTTCAGATCCATGCAAAAAGGCAGATTTCATTAATTAATTAATTCAATCCCTATTTCTGGATCAGAAATGGAATGTAATGTCTTTTTTAAAAGTACTAATTGCCTGCCCAAACTGAGGCACATGATGGATGTGAGCTTCAAATTTATTTCCCACAAGCTTCCAATGATTGTCTTTAAGAGGCAACAGCAGTGATCATCTTTGTTAATATTCCAGTGTTGCTTTTCTTAACCTTAAAAAAGCAGCAGCTATCTCTTGTCCCAGCTCAGCAGTGAGGTAGAGGCAACAGAAGATGCCCAACAGCCTAACTAATTTATTCTTTTATATAAAACCCTCATCTTCAATCTTACAAAAAGAGCTAACTGAATATTAAACAGCTCTGAACACTTCAAAATATGCATGCAGTTATGCTTACCAGTAAGAAGCAGCTGTTTAATTTACAAACACAAACCGTGCTTGGGATGCAAGCAGCTATTTAATATATATTAGAAACCTTACAAAGGTGCTTACTTCCGACATTTCCAGCAGAGCAGGAAGGTCTAACTACAATAGGCAGTATCTTCATTAAATGTGATTTATAATGGAAATATAAAAGCAAGGACAGAATGCATAATTTTAAAATGGGAACCAAATTACATCTGCATATTGTGATCTAAAAAAATCCCCACCCACTACTCCCACTTCACCTGAATACTATACTTGTTCTTGACCCGCCAACGTGTATCACCACAGGAGCTCAACTAATCTAAAAATATTTTGCTTCACCCTTTCACCTTTTGGAAGACCCTTTTTAAACTATTTTATTTTTAATATGATCAGTTTTAACTTCTGTGTTTCACAGCAGGCTGAATTGAAAGTAATACTTTCCACATCTTTTATACGTCTTTGCTATGTTCAGTTTTCTCATATAATTTTTGAGGTGACTGATAAATAATTACAATAAATCAGTACCATAGTAGCTGCCCAAGTAAAATACTGGAATTTTGCATTAAAATGCTGGATTTTTGCATTAAAAAGAAAATGCTGGAAAATATTCAGCAGGTAAAGCAGCAACATATAGAAACAGAGTTAATATTTCAGAACTTCTGATGGAAGAGCATCACCCTGTGGGCAGTTGGTGTGGATGGTATGGATGAGCTATGAATACTGACACTTTTAATTCATATGGACCTTCATAAAACAGTGTTGATTACCTGGATGATTCATTGGTGCCATTGGGAAGCTTGCTACATGTATTCACACAAATCACCTCTACAAAGTAATCCTGCTGGGGCCAATCTAAACAAAATATCTCTGACCTCAGGTGCATGCTGTGTAGCCCAAGATGCGTGATACACTCAAACATAATAAATTGTGCTAACGTAGGCAGTTTCAGTTCACGAACAAGTGCTGGCACAGACATGATGACCTGTAGCTTCTATAGAATTAAATCAGAAAATGCTGGAAAATATTCAGCAGGTAAAGCAGCAACTGTCAAGTTAATGTTTCAGGTTGATGATCTTCCATTAGAAAATCTGAAACATTAACTCTGTTTCCTGACAGGATTACCTTGTAGAGGTGATTTGTGTGAACACAAGTAGCAAACTTCCCAAGGGCACCAATGAATCACCTAGGTGATCAACACTGTTTTGTGAAGGTCCATATCAATTAAAAGTGTCAGTATTTATAGCTCACCCATACAATCCACACCAACTGCCCACAGAGTTCAAATAGGGTTTCCATAACCTAAGACTTCATCAGAAAACCAGCAAAGGCAGGGCCCTTCAGAGTGCGAATGAGTTGAAACATTGGCATAATTGCCCCTACACCATGATAAACAAACTTGCACTTCTCTTAGTGATTCTTCCTAAGGGCATCAAAATAAACCATTGTCCAAAATCTGGTTGCATCTCGTGCTAGATATGAAGGCTTGCTAGTTAGTGAGATACCAGCCCAAAGAAACAGTTAACAAAGATGTGATATCAAAATGCTCTATTCCACTAATAAACACCCAATAATTTTTCCAATAATAAAAATCAAATAAAATGCAGAGAAATCTTTAAAACAAATCCACGGTTACATACTTATTGCCCAAAAAGCACTTGTTACCCTGCCTAACCGTTGCTACCTTTCTGCATACAAGTGCTTTAACACCTTTCCTCAGCTGCATTTTAAAAAAACCTTCTTGCAAAGTGCTCCAAATGCCAAAACTTAATTTAAATAGCAGATGCTCTGCTACAGTCTGGGAGTAGACTTTGTAGTATTTCATTACTCCCCAATTACTTGTTTTTTTAAAAATCAGAGTCTTAGCCAAAAGCGATAACTTAAAGCTTTTCTAAGTGGAACATTACATGCCAATACAGAAATTGATTTCACAAAAGTTTTTTTAAAAACCTTAAAGGATTCAAACATGCCAATTTGTTAATCACACAATCAGCCATGCAAGTGCCCCTTTTTAAACACATGGTGTCAAATCAGACAGCAGCTGATCTATGCCATTTGTTGCAATACGTACATGGTGAACATTAGGTGTGCTGACGCTCCTCTTCATGTGCCTTCCTTTTGACGAAAGTGCTTCTTTTACTGTGACTGCCTAAGACAGGAAGGCAAAAGCACAAATCAACAAAAATCTAATGAAGATTTTTTCTATCATGCCTATGAACAGTCTGGTCTCATTGTAATTAGTAAACGACAAAGCAGCTGCAGCACAATAAATGAAACCCATGGCAGGAATGCATAATAAGCTTGCTTTCAGTGTATGAAGTTACTTTGGATTAACATTGTTCATGTTTCTAGTTTTGACAAAGCACAGGGTAGAGCCCTGAATCTGATTATGCTTAGGAACATAGATAACAGTGTGCATGAACATCTCCATAAAGGGTAGAGTGCAAACCATCATTGGGCACTGAATAATTGGAACCTTGGCTGGTGAAGCCATTTTTCACAATCCAGAGACTGAACATGTGAGTGCGCACTCTTCCCAACCCCAGTAGGCAAATCACTGAATCACTAACAATGCCTGTGGGCAAAATCACACCCCATATTTTGCAAGCCAAGTGACGAAAGGAATCAGAGTTTTTACACAAAAGCTGCACTCGCAAATGGCCTATCCCTCTAGGTTTGATGCCATTGATTGGATCAATGAGTGTCTTGGGTCTAGTGATCTGAAATAAACATTCAAGGGAGTAGTACATAGGTACTCCTAACACTACAAGCTAGCTGAACATTTACCCGATCACCACTCTAAAACAATTGTTTAAAATATTTTGTATTGTATACACTGGCCAACTTCCTTACAATACCTATGAAAATACTTGTTCTATGATAGAGCCATAACTGCTGTATACATTTTGCTCTCTGAACTAGATAATAAATGTCTTTTTTAAAAAAATAGGTCTTTATGCTTATTTCTCATTATTTTGGAGGTATCGCTTCAGTACAGAAATGCTCAAATCTAAACAACACATAGATTCTTAAAATCAGGACATTTTGTTTCAGATTTCAACAGCCTAGATTTGCAGTTATTTTAAATAAAAACACTCACCTGCCTGAGTCGTTCCAGACTCAGGATATTTTCCACCTCCAGCACTCCTCTTGTGTACTTCTCAATGTAGGTTTCGCCATCACCTGAACCATCATTTTCACTCTTGGCTGCCATAAGTGCTAAAGTCTCTCGGTCCTCTGCTTCTTCAGAAGCCTGTACAGGAGGAAGAAAACTTGTCGGTGTTTTGAAAAACAGAATGCAGTGGAATTTTGTTCCAAGTGATATGCAGAAGTGTCAGCTATCATACCTCCATAACAAGGATTGAAAATTTTAGTTGAAATAACTTATTGCACCAAAAAAATTGTAGGTTAAATTTTAACCCAGGTTAAACTCAATTCATATTTAAAGAGGGGGAGGCAGTGGTATAGTGGTATTGTCACTGGACTAGTAATCCAGAGACCCAGGGTAATGCATGGCAGGTGGTAAAATTCGAATTCAATAAAAAATCTGGAACTAAAAATCTAATGATGACCATGAAACCATTGTTGATTGTCATAAAAACCCATCTTGCTTACTGATATGAGCATTCCCCTTCAGGGAAGGAAATCTGCCATCCTTACATGTGACTCAAGCAATGTGGTTGACTCTTAAATACCCTCTGAAATGGTCCAGCGATGCCGCCATCCCATGAACTAATGAAAAAAAAGTACCAATTCTACTTAAAATTTTAATTGAGGTGAAAGCTTGGACTGTTCAAGGCTTGAGTTCCAGGCTATATTAATGAGTAGTCCATGATAAAAGCCACTGAGGCTTATTATATCTGAGAAATATAGTAGGAGGTCAACCAATGTACCAATTAACAATTCTATCATTTGTCTATCAATTACACAGCAGCTGCTAGAAACCAAATCAAAGTTACAATTTTTCCTGTATATTTCTAAGTGCCACCAGTGGCTATTGCCTCCCAAGTCAGAAAATTATGGGTTCAAGTCAAACTCCAGAGATTTGATTACAAAAATCAAGGACAAAAACACTGAGGAAATGCTGGACTGTTGGAGGTATAGGCTTTCAGTTGAGACGTTAAAGCAAGGCTATGCCGGCTTTCCAAAATGGGTGTAAAAGATCCCAAGCATCATTACAAAGAAGAGCAAGAGGACTTATCCCCAGTGGCCTGGCCAATATTTATCCTTTAATAAGCATCACCAAAAAGCAGATTACGGATTACACTGCTGCCCGTGGAAGCTTGTTCTACCCAAATTGTCTGCTGCGTTTCCTATATAACACCAGTGCCTATGCTTCAAGTTAGCTTGCGAACATCCTGAGGTCACAAAAGGCGCTATATAAATGTGTGTTTCTTTTTTCAACCACCATCAGAGGGCAGCCATAGAGCTGAAAATTTTTTTAGTAAGTAAAAACTAGTTTGCGGCTTCTCATCTGAATAATTATTCAATTTAAAATTGAAATTATTCAGAAGTTTGTTTTAATACTATAATTTTCTTCCACAATTGCTCTTCTTTCGAAAGTGGTGACTCACACCGAGTTTACCACCTCTGGCTGAACTTATTCCGGGAGGCGTCAGCAGAAGTGATGTCATGGGAAGGCAGCAGTGTGGCGCGTTTGGGTGGCATCTCTGGGGAGCATGCAGGAGAAATTGTTTAATGAAGAATTTAAGATCCAATGCAAACAATGAATCATTTACTTTCTCATTGATATGTTTCATTCATTATTTTTTCATTGTATGCGAACATAAAAAATAAAAAAAGTTAGGATGCTTCCTAATGTTTGCTCTGCCTGTTGTATTTTTCCCAAATACAAGATCATGCAGTGTCCTTCTGGGTTGGGCTGGTGGGTTTGTTCTGAGGGACAGATCTCTGTGCCATTTGGTTAGCAGCAACTCCTCAGCCCGCTCTTTGAGCTTTTTAGCACAGGTCAAAGGTCACCAAGGAGAGCTAATACTCTGCCAGACTACTTGGAGCTTGCAGAGTCACCTGGAGCAATGCACCCGCTGGGAGGGGGAGACCCCCATCACCGACACTTACCTGGCTTTTTGCCTGGAAAAGCTGGGATAATCACCAATTGCCAGCGGTTTCCTCTTGGTCTCCTGGTACAAGACTCCAGGCTGGAGGTGAATTATGGACTTTGAAGGAGTTTTGGGGGGGGGGTTATAAATTGCTCCAGACTTCTGATCTCAATTGCCGACCATGGGGTCTAGGAGATCCTCATGTCTCCAGATTAGCTCCTCCAGGGAAGGAGGAGCACATCATTCGACCCCGCAGGGAGTCTCTTCAGGAAACTGGTTCCTCTGTGATCTCGCTTTTGATTGGGCTGTGCTGCATTGGATGTGATGTCACCACTTGGCAATGCCTCACGTTGATGGGAGCTGTAGTTTCTTTCCCCTTCTTGGTTGATGCTGATGTCGAATTATGGGACTGATTTGTTTAAAATATTGTTTTAAAATCTCCCAGAATGTTTTCTTTGGCCACTAGAAGATTGATACTGATTCTGGTGGACTCCCAGCCATTCCAGGAGGGTTGGTAACCCCAAATGAGGTCCTGCCCCTCAAGTGTCAGTCACATTTGATTACCATATTCAAGCATCCATTATTTACACATAGCAATGGTAGCAACCTACTCAACAATAGGTGGCATCACAGCAAAGTGAGATGTATATACACACACACATACACCTGGACCAAGATATCAATTTTTATTAGAATCTTTGCCAATGAAAAAGATTCCAATTAAAACCTCTATCAGTTACTCAGATGACCTGTTTGAATTGTACCACTGGAAGAATCTTTAGCCATGCAGTGACCTGCGTAGAATAGAGGCCTTACAAGTTACATGTGTCTGCTTTTCAGGATGAAAGCATTATGGGTTCACAACAGCTCAATTAGTTTGTTAAACCTCTGCACTTTTAATTGGAGAACAATTTTGCACTTAGTTTACTTTAGACTTATGTAGAACAATGGGTTCATGGATATGTTCATGAGACTATGATGATATTAATGATGTAGCTACAACATCAGTAGTCAGATTACTGAGAAGCTCCAAGAGAGCTCAGAGCAGAACAGTCTGTGCCCTGAATACGATGGGCTTACCATAATGGCTTTGTAAATAATTCTTAATAACTTATTTGAAGTTAAACTATACTGACTATCTCAAGTCTTTCAGAGAGAAGCAAAGCCTCATCATGATTTGGCAAGACTAAAAAGCATGGTATTAGTAAAATCTCACTAATGCTCAGCAATGACTTCAATAAGACATCGAAACTTGATGGTAGCAGTGAAGGCTAGAGCCTAGCAAATTGCAGCCACAGATCAGCAACCCATGAGTGACGACCAGTGAAAGAAGCAAATTGACTTTGTAGAGACGAAGATCAGACCCAAAAAGTACTGTAGTGAGGGGACAGCAAAAGGCACATGATGCCACTGAGCAGCCACTAATCCTTCCACAGCCTTTCTAACACATCGAAGGTCCACAGCAAGGACAGCGACGGGAGCTCTGCAAGAGACAGTTCAAAAGGTACTGAATGGCTTTGCGGTTACATGAGAAACATCAGAAACACTAGGTCTGTACACCTTTATATGCAGTGGGGCCCATAGTTGGCGCTGGAAGCAGTTCAGAGAAGGTTTACCAGAATACTACCTAGAATGAGTTGTCTTATGAGGAATGGTTGGACAGGCTAGGCTTGTACCCGCTGAAGTTTAGAAGAGTAAGAGGCAATTTGATTGAAACACATAAGATCCTGAGTAGTCTTGACAGGGTGGATGTAGGGAGGCTGTTTCCTCTTGGGGGAGAATCTAGAACTGGGGTCACTGTTTAAAAATAAGGGTCAGCCATTTAAAATGGAGATGGGGCGAAATTTCTTCTCTCAGAGGGTTGAGAGTCTTTGGAACTCTTCCTGAAAAGGCAGTGGAAGCAGAATCTTTGAATATTTTTAAGGCAAAGGTGGATAGGTTCTTGGTAAGCAAGGGGGTGATAGGTTATTGAGGGTAGGGGGGATGCAGATTTCAAGTTACTATCAGATCAGCCATGATATTATTAAATGGTGGAGCAGGCTCGAGGGGCCAAATGGCCTACTCCTGCTCCTTGCCTTCGTATGATGTCCTGGAGTGCCAAGACATTAAGGAAGCCTCAGCATCCTTTGATGAGGTTGTGGGAGCCTTTGAAAAATACTTCAGCCCCTTAAAGGATTTCATTATACAAACAGCGAAATTCAATCAGAGGAGCCAAAGACAAGAGGGAATCCATTGATTCCTTCATTAATGATTTATATTGATTGGCAAGTACTTGCAGCTATGGAGCCCTAAAACACAAATTAATTTGCAGCTGCATTGCTGATGGCATGCGCAACAACGAGCTGTTGGAATTTTTGCAATATAAACAGAATTTGACCTTAGAGAAGGCCGAAGAGATTGCAAGGCAGGCCAAGTTGCAACGTTAAAATTGGGATGACATTGGGAGGGGTCGGCCCAGTACTTAGGCCTAAATGTTGGGAGCATCACCACCAAAAAAGCCCGCCAAAACTATCGAAGCAGCCTGGAGAACTCTTCCATCTACATTCAAATGCTCCAGATGTGCTGCTAACACACAACACCGCCATGAAGGCTGCCCAGCAGGGGGAGCTGAATGTTTTCTCTGTGGCAGGACTAGTCATTTAAACAGTTTCGTAAATCAAGAACAGCATTCAAGAGCAGAAAATCAAAACATGTTTCCAACCAATTTGAAGTCCAAGAAATAGGAGATGTATCATTCCAACCTGATGATTTCCTAGGAGAGATGAAAGAAGCTGATAAACAGTTCTGATCTGTGGAATTGGAAGTTCAAGGCTACAGGACAGAATTTAAACTTGATACTGGTGCAGGAGTCTCTGTCTTATCAGACAGATTGGATTGCTTCCAAATTGGCTAAAATAAGTCAAAATTCAAATTTAAAGCCACAAAGGCCTGGAGGCACAAACCTCCAAATGAAGGGTCAGTTCACCACCACCTTTGCCATGATGAAAAAGAAATTAATGAAACTCTCTATATTTTACAGAATCAGCCAAATTCTCTGCTCAGCGGGTCAGCATGTTTAAAACTTAGTCTTAAACAAAAGCTCGACAATCTTTCATTGAAAGGGATAACCCTTGCAGTCAAGTCAGAGATCACAGCCCAGTTACCAAGGTCTCAGCTCAGGACAGTAAAGTACCATTCAAGGAGGAATTTCCAAAAATGGATGAAGAGCCAATAGACTTCAATTCAGCAGCAGTACATGGCGTTCATTCATTACGAAGTGAGTCATTCTTTATTATAGAAGCACCATCCACTGGACCACAGCAGGAGATTGCAGATCTCTCAATTCTTTTCACAAATAGGCTATAAGATGACAATCTGCTAAAGGAGCTTTTAGACCCAGGTTGGCTCTTTCCTGACAAAGGTCATGAGGAGGCCAGTGCAGAAACATGTGATCCATGGAAGACAACGTCCTTGAGATCGTTACACTCTTTGACTCCATTGCCAACACAGATGACGTCTCTGTTGTCATTTTTGAGGAGTGAGCTGAAGTAGCTGCTGAAGAGCTGAATTTGTATATTTGTCTCACTGAACCCACAATGGAATCCATTGTAAATCGCTGGCTAACCACATTGAACTATCCGGGGAGAAAGAAATGCTTGATTCCAAGTTGGATCAAACTACTAGAAGGAACGTACAGCCTACTCATTTGTGTGAAAGTAAAATGCAGTCCACATTTGAATTTCATCAGCAAGTTATTCTTATGCTTTAATCGTCCTTCATAGCAGAAGCAGAGGCCAACTTTACAGAGCTTCTACAGCTGACGAGTCCTACACAGGAATTTCATTAGACCCAGTTTTGGAGATTCGTTCTATTGAAGGTGGTGTAGTCTTACCTTCTCATGCTGACACCTTCATCCCATTGCCTCCAGTGGAGCAACCTCATGCTGAAACAAGCATGGAAATGGCACTTTACAGCCTTCGGGACTGAGTATTGAGTTCAACAACCTTAGATCATGAACTCGCTCCTCTATCCCCACCCCCTTTCTGATCCCCTTTTTTCCAGTAATTTATATAGATTTTTCCCACCTATTTCCATTTTTTAAAATGTATTTCCATCCATTGTTTTATCTCTACCTTTTAGCCTATTTCGATCTCTTCTCCCCACCCACCCACACTAGGGCTATCTGTACCTTGCTCGTCCTGCTTTCTACCCTTAATGTCACCTACTAGCACATTTCTTAGCTACACTGTCAACACCTCTTTGTCCTTTTGCCTATGACATCTTTTGGCAATCTCCACCTATCACTGGCCCTCTATCCAGCTCTACTTGTCCCACCGTCCCCCCTCCCCTTAATCCAGCTTATATTTCACCTCTTTTCTATTTTTCCTTAGTTCTGTTGAAGAGTCATATGGACTCAAAACATTAACTGTATTCCTCTGAAGATGCTGGCAGACCTGCTGAGTTTTTTCCAGGTATTTTTATTTTTGTTATGGAAATGTTATCACTACCTACTGAAACTACAGTAGTAACCTAAAAGTAATAGGGAAGTCGTATTTTTTTCCATGTCCTGCAATGTCTTCAGGATACATTCTTTTTTTCGCCCTCCAGATTTATTCAAATCTCAGAGATTGAACATTTTTTTCATTGTCTATGCAGCAGTGAATGACACAGCTGTGAAATTCTTCATTGAAGCTGAAGATGCTTTTTAGACCTTTTCCCAGTGTGCAAAGAGGGAGCAGAACATTCCAGATAGAATGTTAGTTTGTCCTCTTCCTATTCAAGAAAATGTGATTGCTCATATCCTGAAGCGTCCTTCCTTGAATCAATCTTCCATTGAAAGGGTTTCACAACCTTTGTAGTCAAGTTAAAGATCATAGCCCAGTTACCAGTGGTTCTAGGAAGCTGCTCTCTCACACCGCCAATGTCCAATATGTTTGTCTTTCAGAGAAGAGAGGAGCAACTACACAGGTCCACAACATCCACCAAGAGAGCCGAGAACACTTGTGGAGATTGAAACCCTTTGTAACAGTGACTGGGGGCGTTGTTTGGGGGGGGGGGGTGAAAAGAGGTAGGAAGATGCATAAGAGTTGGATGGGAATTGAAACAGTACAAGAGGTTTACAGATGTTTGAAAATCCAGCGTAAATAGTTTCACAAAACAATGTAACAATTAGAGATTACACTTGGGGGAGAGATGTAGAGTAATGGGTTTATGGGTATGTTAATTAGACCATGATGCTATTAATGATGTGATTGTGACATCAGTAGTCAGATGATCAAGAAGCTCCAAGACAGATAGGAGCAGAACAGTCTGTGTCCTGAATATCATGTGCTTACCCTGAGGGGCTCTTTGTAAATAGTTCTTAATAAATTGTTTAAAGTTAAATTATACCAACTATCTCAAGAAAGTCAAAGGGAAGCAAAGCCTCATCAAAGTTCGATAAGACAAGAAAGGAAGGTATTTATAAAACCTCATTAACACATCGCAATATCATCAATATGACATTGAAAAAATTTATAACATATATACGTAATATAAAAATGGCACTTAATGATAATGAGCAATATGAAAGGCTTAGAACTTGAATCTCCAAAACCAAAGACTGCGTGGAGACAGGTGAAGCACTACTGTAGACACAAAAATGTTATTGGTGAGGTTTGACATGAAATCTATATTGTGAATATAACGTTTAATTGATGTGCCTCACTATACTTAGAGTGCCACATACTGTAATCAAAGAAATTGAACTGTATTGCATTTTTTGTAATGTCAAATATAAATGTTATGTAATGTAATAATTCATAAAAAGTAATTTTTGGGCGAAAAAGGTGTTAGGGTCTTTTGAAATGCTATACCTGTCAGCATAATATTGTCTTACATTCTAGAATTTTCATCTCAAAATCATGTCAACTGCAATGCATTTT
Source organism: Carcharodon carcharias (assembly GCF_017639515.1). Classification (NCBI taxonomy): domain Eukaryota; kingdom Metazoa; phylum Chordata; class Chondrichthyes; order Lamniformes; family Lamnidae; genus Carcharodon; species Carcharodon carcharias. The sequence continues at coordinate 188,304,591 of NC_054469.1, forward strand.
AATAGACTAAAGTGTAAACTTTTTTTTACATCAATGTGCAAGGCCAGATTTTAGCAGGTGAGCTAAAGGTATTAAGTTCTTAGCAAAGCCCCTTTGCTCACCTAGAACCAGTATGCACAACAGAGCTTCTGTTTGCAGAAATAATTTGGCCTAAACTTTTCTGAGTTTCTGCCAAAAAATAAACTTCTGAGTGTGTAACTCTGGGTGAATTCTAAGGTCAAGGACAGCATTTGGGGTAAAATACTTCTCCACTTTATCATGAGCACTAACAACTTCCAGGTGAGGTTCCGTATGACTTGGTTGCAGAATAAATCTTTTTGATCTACCATAATAATGCTGAATCTCAGAAGAACAGTTCAAACAGCAGTCATAAGACTCCATCTTCCTGACCACCCCATATCACACACTAACCTCCTCAATTACAGTGCCAATAAATTACTGACCTCTACCGAACTATGAGCAATTTTGCACTTGGGATTTTAAGTCTACCTAAACTTATTCGAAACAGGGTCATTGAAATTAGTGAACTAAAATAAATCTTTCATGTGGTGGGGCAGTTAGGATTGGCCAATAGATGCTGGCCTAGCCAATAACACCCACACCCCATGAACAAATACAAAACATTCAAGTACAGGTTTCATTAAACACCTGGTTTCCACAATTTCAGTATTTCTTATTCAATAACATAATTATTCCAGTTATTCTCCACTAATAAGCATTTTTGTTCATTAGGTCATAGTCACAGCTCTCCCAGGGAGTTGTACATGGATTTACCTTAGGTATGTTGGATACTATTTCATAGGTAACACCACAGGAATGAAGAATATGTTTGTAGGACATTCTTCGCTTCAGACTCTGTGTAAAACTCTGTAAAGTAAGTTGCCAAAGAAGAATAATTTTGAATTAATCATTTAATTCATCAACCTGCTTTTCTAGTAACAAAAAATTAACAGGCAATGTAAAAACATAAAATTGCAGCCTTTACTAACGCTCTATTTATCCTTCACATTGCTGGCTTCCATTGGTGGATATCGTGCATGCCTGATTTTTTTTAAAACTATCAACCATTTTTGTTATAAGTTTCAGAGAACTTGTTTAAAAATAGTTTTTAAAAAACCCACAGATCTCGTTCATTCAAACAACTGGAACGGCCAAGTCACCACAGCGCCAAAATAGAGGCTGGATAATATAGCATTATAGTGGCTTATCCCTTGACCCCTCAAAGCACTTCCATCTGCAAGCTCAAATAAGGGCTGCAATGGAATACCCACAATTCACCTGTTAATGTGCAACTCCAACCAAAAAGTTTAAGAGCATCCAGAACACAGCAGTTTAGTGGATTTATGTCTGTACCACTGGACTCAATATCCACCACTAGCACTCTGTGGCTACACTACGTATGCTCAAATCAGATCTTACACTTCAGCAACTCACTAAAAGGACTTCAACAGTACCTTCCTCCCCTGAAACCTCTACCAGAGAAAGACAAAAGCAGCATTATCATGGGATTATCAGCTCCAAGCAAGGCACCATCCTAATTTGGACACTTGGTTTTTTTTTTTTATAGCCACTGTGTCAATAAATGCTGGCCTGATGAAAAAGGAGCCCGCTTGATTGGCACCATATCCACAAACGTTCACTCCCTCCACCACTGACGCACAGTAGCAGCATTGTGTACCATCTACAAGGTGCATTGCAGGAATTCACAAGGGCTCCTTAGACAGCACCTTCCAAACCCACAACCACTATCATCTAGAAGGACAAGGGCAGCAGATAGATGGGAAATCACCACCTGGAAGTTCCCCTGCAAGTCATTCACCATCCTGACTTGGAAATATATTGCTGTTCCTTCACTGTCACTGGGCCAAAATCCTGGAACTCCCTCCCTAACAGCACTTGGGTGCACCTACACCACATGGACAGCAGCAGTTCAAGAAGGCAGCTCACCACCACCTTCTCAAGGGCAACTAGGGATGGGCAATAAATGCTGGCCCAGCCAGCGAAGCCCACATCCCATGAATGAATACAAAAAGAAAATCCTGGAATTCCCTACCTAACACCAAGAGCGACAGTGGTGCAAGATGTAAGCCCATCACTACCATCTCATGGCACCTAGGGTTGGTAATAAGTGTGGCCTTGCCAGTAATGCCCACATCCCAAAGACAAGGTTTAATATGATTGTAACATGGGCTTCAGTGCAAGTGGTTTTGACTTTGCACTGACACTAATGCTTGTGAAGAGCGCATCAGACAAGACCAAGTTCTCCGGAGAGTCTCATTGATCACAACTCAGGTGTCAATCAGACACTGACTGTGGATTCAGGCTGCACTTACACTAAAACTGCAGCATACGATTGAAGCCAAATACTTTGGACCAATAAAGAAACATTTCAAGTAACCTAAACAACATATAATATGCCAGCTGGTGTGCCACTGTTCGCTCAAAAACAAATATTAACCACCAGTCCCACAGCAATAAAGACTCAGCAGATTTGGCAGCATCTGTGGGGAGAGAAACAGAATTAATGTTTCGAGTCCAACATGACTCTTCTTTGGGGTTCCAAACAAGAGTCATATTGGACTAAAAATGTTAACACTGTTTCTCTCTCCACAGATGCAGCCAGGCCTACTGAGTCTTTCCAGCACTTTATTTTTATTTCAGATCTCCAGTATCTGCGTATTTTGCTTTAATTTTACTGTTCCCGCAGTGCCAATTAATGACTGCAGCTATTATCTGAGGAAAAGTGTCATGAATTTCTACTTAGTTGTGTGAAAGATAATTTAATAACAGGGAAACTTAATAATTCAGCTGGAACACTGGCTGTTGGTTCTCATTGTTGGTCAAGATGGTGAGGCACTAGCTGAATTCCTTGTTGCAATCCATTAGTAGAAAGAGAAGTTATGGTATGTGATGTGCACATAGTGATGCTCCACTTGTCTGTGGAAACATTAGATTTTTTTTCATGTATATCAACAACTTCTTACCTGCTTGTTATAAACATTGACAGCTATACGCTTGCGTAACACCAACTCCACGGCCGCTGGATGGCTGAGTTGCACTGTAGTCTTTACAATCAAATAGATGCGTTCATTCTGTGGGGTAACTTTGTTTAAGTATATGGAATCATGGACTGATGAGTCCCAGGAGGCAACAGCTGAGACCTAAAAATCCAAACAGCAGCACAATCAACCTTAAACAGAATCTTGTGTGAGAAATCTACTGGTACTTCTGTAGTTATTACAAATTTAAAATGCATTTACTGTTGTTAGAAAAAAGAAACAAAAAATTGACGTGCTCTTCTAGATGAATAGTACATTTTCTAAGAAATAAAGTTCAGGAGAAAGTATTAGTTTTGCATTGCCTCTTCCCTGAGGGAACTTGTTTGAGAATCACACACTAACTGTAGCTATTTCGTGAACATTAGCATCGAATGGCATCCCATGAGATCCAATAAAAGTCTGAGAACTCATCGATACCAATACCAAAAATAAGCTGCATCAGCAACATTGCACTGCTATTGGTTTTTCCTGGGCGCAGCCACTTCCTGATCAGCACTCAGGCCTGGCCTAGATGTTGATCTGCAATAAAGCAGTTCCCTGCTGTTTGTGGAAACAAGGCAAAAAACAAATTAAATTAAAAATACTTGATAAATCATTAGGAGAATGGACAAGTCATAATTGTCTGGTATTCTTTATACTCAAAGTATTCCTTTCTCCTTCATTTGACAACCTTCCCCTTTAGAACTTTTCATTTTAAATGGTACTGCCAAAGGGAGTTTTGTCAATAATACTAATCATTGTTACACAACAGAAACCTCCCATATTCAAATATTTTTTGCAACTGAACTAGAATTTGTTGTACCAGTTATTAAAGGATGAGGACCATTAGACAATTGATATCAAAGGAATCACAACTTTAACTTTACTGGGGACCCAAAGCACAAAATTCTTAAACTACCATAAATATCAGTCTGTACAGGTCAAAGTGGTGATAAATACAATCTGGCCCTCCTTCCAGATGGTGGCACTCACAGGGATTGCATCTCAGGAAGTGGAGAATGTGCGGTGCCTATGATTTCCCAAAATACCACAACCATGAAAGCAGTTCTCTGCTGAATTACAAAATTACAGCCTTCCACTGCCATGAAATTTCCCTTCCAATAAAAAGGATTCTGTAAAATAAAATGATATCGGTATCTAAGACACCAAGGCACATCAGTGCTGGGAAACAGAATAATTTCCATTTCAGGCACTCTGCGGCAGCATCAAGCAAATAATCCACAGGGCAAATCCCTTGGTAAATGACCCACTACTACGTGTGGCATTTTAAATGAGTTCTCCTGTTTCTCTGTGGAATAAATGTTAGAGGTCAGCCAGCTGCAGCCTGCTGGTGTCAGGTCATTAAACAAGACTTGCTGTAATTCTGAAATATCTTTCAGCTTAGTGTAACGTGCTCATAAACCAACTAGTAAACAGAAGGAATACCAATCAACTCATGCACTGAAGCGAATTTTACTCTATTGCTAAATCCAATGATTTTTGTTTTGCAGAGTGCGTAACAATAACTCATCTTGTCAAAGCAAGGAGAGGAAGAAATCAAAGACAGAAATTAACTTGAGAAAAGATAAACACAGTGAGAGAAGATATCATAGTAAGCAAAAAGCAATCCCTTCTGAACATAGAGGTACTTATAAGACTTGGGACTCCTGGCCCTCGATTTTAAAATTTTCATTGTTGTTTTCAAATCTCTCCATGGTGTCAGAAAGAGATTACAAAAGCTAAGCGAAGATTTGAAAAGAGATGGGCAGGAAATAATAAAATGATTTAAAAATATAAAATTTATAGAAAAGGACAAATAGAGATAGAAAAGGAAATCTTGTAGAGGATGAAAGGATGGTATGGATATTAAATAAGTATTTTGCCTTAGTTTGTGTGTGGAAGTGGGACGAAAGGCTACAAATGCAGGGTGGAGACTAATTAGGTAATTATTTGGATGAGGTAGAACTGGAAAAGCATTGGAGGAACTCAAAAGTGGAAAAGGCACTGAGCCCTGATGGCAGGCATCCTAGAATGCTGAAATAAAGTCACTAAGCAAGTATCCTTAGATAGGCAGCTTGTGTCACATTGCAGGATTAACATTATAGCATCTCTGTTCCATCAGGGAGAAAGGGATAACCCAGGTAACTAGAGACCAGACAGCCAAATATCAATAGCAGATAAGCTTCAAGTGGCCAGAATACAACAACAGTAACTTTAATTTCTATGGTGCCCTTAACATAGAAAAACGCCCTAATGCATCTCACAGCTATAATTGGATGAAAAAATACACTGAGCCAAAGAATGACATGGGCCAATTAAAGAACAGGTTTGTATTAGGCAAATGTTGGCTAATAAATTTTATGGTGTTCTTTGAGGGAAAAAAAGTGTATTGTTAAGGATATAGCACATGTTGTGTATAAGGATTTTCAAATAGCATCTGATAAGGTGCCGCATAGGAAGCATTGATAAAATGAAGATACACAATCTTAAAAATGGTGTATCAGCATGGACACAAAGTTGGCTATGGAAAGAAAAGTGGGTAGTAGTAGTTAATGACAGTTTTTTAGGATGGGAGAAGTGTAAAGTGGTGTGTCCCAGGAGTGGTGCTGGTCCAGTGCTCCTCTCAATAAATGGTATGGCCTTGGGTATTGGGAACATATCAACATTTTAAAACACAAAAATAAGTAATATGGCTCCCGTGAAGAGGATTGTGAGCAATTACAGGCGGATAGGTATTGGCTGACTTCCTTGCACTACATCCAATCAAGCCTTGGAATCTTTTACATTCTCCTGGTGTCAGCTGTGGCCTCAAGTTTAATGTTTCATTGGAAAGACAGCACCACTGACAATGTAGCATTTCCTCAGTACTGAACTGAAATATCAACCTAGCATGGGGTGTGAAAACTGACAAATGGGCTAAATAATTGGACTTCAGTAACAACTGTGCTTCTAATCTCAGAAACTGAGACATTTGTGGTCTCATCTCCCCTTTCCCTCCCACAGTAAAAAACCAACCTCCTTTGGTCCCCAACCTGGTTCTCACGACCATTTTGTAGCTCCTACCTTATGCTGCTGCTCCTCCTCTGCGGCTTCTAGTGCAGATACAGCTAGAAATTCCTAACCGCAATAGTTTCAGAAAATAAGGAATTCCTACCCACAGTACATGGAAAAGATCAATCCTTCAGAACAGCAGCAATGACAGATAGGAGCTCAGAGTGGTGAAGAGGAAAAGACTGGGTCTGTCAACCGGGGAGGTGGTAATGAGTGCTTGTACGAATTGTGGGTGGGTGAGAGTGAGGAGACACCTGTGTGAATTGGGAGTGGAGAGGGGTGGGATGAATTGCGAAGACAAGAGAGTGACAGTAAACTATGGAGGTGGGGCAGAAGAGTCCCAGCTGCAGAGTGAAAGAGCACCAGTATGACCTGGCAGAGGGGAAAATGACAGCATGTATAGGGTAGAGGGAGAGGGAGGCAAAGTGAGCTAATGTGAACTAGAAGAGGGCAGTGGCTGGGCAGTATCAAAATGAATTGGAGAGTGGAAAACAAAAAAGACTGGCTCTGTAACTTTGGAAAAAAATGGGGAGGATTAATAAGCCATTTCAAAATAATTTACTCTCAAAAACTAAACTTAAACACTGGTCAAATTTCATAACTGAACACCAAAACATAAGCCTCAGTGGTCCCCACCTTCTTTGTGAGAAGAAGGTTTTTGACACAAGCTTCTGCAATTTCCCACTGATCCCACTAATTAGGCTTGCTAACATTACAGATCAATGCAAGGGCACATATGCACAATGCCAAATTGAACTAAGGGGGCCCTTGCAATATAAAACTCCCCCTAGACCAAATCTGAATTCAATCACTATGATTTGCATCATGCAATCACGTTGGCAAGGATCACTGCAAGTGTTGCACGTGTGGTTGACCCAGAAATCTATGACCAGGAGTGAGCAAGCCACATGAATGAACTGATGGCTGTCAGCACCACAGATTGCAGGGAAGTGGGAGGCAATGTAATTGATACCAGCTTTAGGGAAATGCAATGAAGCCTGCAGCAGAGGTCTCTGTGAGCTGTGTGACAAGTTGGCGACTAACCTGCACCAGAAGGTAATACATATGCCAAAAATAACATGGGCTTTTACACATATTTTTTATCAGTGCATCTTGTGGTTAGGTGAATTCAAAAAGAACCTGCTATTTTCTGACAGCTGGCTTTTACCAGTCTTCTACCACAGATGAAATTGAGCAGTAGATCCCCCACTTTCCAGCGTTATATGCTAACTTAGGGCCAAATTTCATCAATGCTTCCAGAGAAATATGAAAAGGCAGCTTGACATTTAATTTTCCTCATCTGCACAGGATCTGTTGGAAAGGTAATGCACATTGCAACAGAATTATGTGAAATATGTTGGTCCTCTGTTTGTTAAGAGATTCCTAGGGAAGTAAGTCAGTGAGCTAGAGTATCCCAGGAATATATCCTAAAATATATCCTACAATATCCTAGGAAATCACTGGATTTAAAAAGAAAACATTTATATAGGTGCACCAGAGAGCTTTACAGTCAGTTGTAATGTCAGAAACACAGGAGGCAATTTGTGCATAGCAAGGTCCTAAATCACATTTCAGAGCAATGTGACTATGACCAGATTTTTTTTATGTAAAAGGTGTTGATTGGGGGATATTGGCCAGGACACCAAGAAGACCTCTGTACTTAATGAAATAGTGCTGGGGGGTCTTTTACATTCATCTGAGGGGGACAAACAGAGCCTTAGTTTAATGTCTCATCTGAAAGACCAACACCTCTGACAATGCAGCATTCCTTCAGCACTGCACCAGAGTGCCAGTCTAAGTTTTGCGACTTTTCTGAAAAGGGACTTAAACCTATGATCTACTGACTCAGAGGTGACAATGTTCCCACCGATTTACACCTGACATTTTAACTTGTCTCAATACTTGTGTGAACACCAACAAAGCATTCCACTCGGAACAGAGTCTCAGGGAGTATATTGCTCAGCAGCTGCACCAATCCATCCTGTTCTATATTCAGGTAACTGCATGCTGTGATCAATCCCATATACTGCATCAGCAGATGCTGGTTACCAAAACACTTGAACCAAATAAATGCATCTCTTCTGTGATCTGCAGAACTCTCCAATTGGGAGCTGGTAATTTTAATGTATGTGAAGGAATGCTTAAATACACCATAAAGAAAATAGCTATGAAAGTACTACATTTTTAGTACTACGGGTGTGAGTAGTTGATTTGAGAAATGTATCCAGCAGTGACATTTTACATTGTCTGCTGAAGAATTGAGACAATTTGTGGTCAGATTGATCTAAAGGCAATTATTTGTGATTATAATTAGCAGTATAACTGGATAATTCATTTCTTTGTTAGATGTTACCACAAAATTAATGCGACCATTAAAATTCTGACTAAATTGACATCTAGTGTAACATGCACTCCAATATGACATTGAACAGCGTAACAGAAGTGTTAATATTATGAATAAGTGGTTTGGTACATGGAACCCAATAACAATGGTTAACACAAAGAGGAAAGATGATAATAATCTCCATTGTACTTGATCCAAGGTACTCAGTTATAGACAATTAATAAATATCACAGCAGAGATTGAGGGGAGGGAAAAATGTAAGGCACTGAAATACTGAACAGGTATGAGATGTAAATTAAATAGACAGGCTCTTGTACCTCTTCTTCACTGTGCTTGATAATGGGTAAATAGAAGAATTGGCTGCCATGTTCTTTTGGTAAAATTGAGTTCACTCCAGGAGCATGGGGACCAGTGAGCTGTTCATTTGCACGGAGATCATCAGCTAAAGGAATGACAATAAATGCAAGATAAAGATATCTATGCCAAAGATGCAAGGTTCTTAAATTTAAATTGCTACTTAAGACTTTTTTAACCTCCTGCAATTGAAAATTATAGTGCAATATTGAAGTAGCCAGGAGAGCTTTCATGAGCAATACTCAAGGAATTACTCAATTGGAACTTAGAACCAATTCAAAGGTCCAAGAGGCTTTCTTGAAAGCCTTTTAAAATTCAAGTAGTCTGGACAATGTAGCACCAAGCATTTTTAAAAATAAGATATTAAAAACTAATGCATTCAATTCAACATACTTATTAAGTTGTAACACCACAAAGTTACAAAAAAGTAAAATTCACAGCAGAAGCAATATAATTAAAGGCTAATAATAACTAAAATATACTGGGAAACACTCCTACAAGGGAGAAAAGCCTCACTAATGTCAATGTCGATTATGGATTGCTACTTTTGGGTTGTGACGTTTTGCTCACAAACGAGAAAAAAGAATGCACACACTTCTTTTCACTGTTTCTACCAAAGCAACGGATTTTTATTTTCCAAGTTTAATCAACTTGTCTCTCACTCCATTAGGGCTAAACTCAACTGGACAGCAGTTCTTTCAAAATATTCTCTGACTGGTTCAGATGCCCAAAAGTTTCAATTTTGACAATTTGACTTTTTGATTCTTATATGGAGATTCCCTTCTACCAGGCTGTCCAGACTGTCTAATGTTATTTCCATAAGTCATCACAGAAACCTCCTTCTCAATGTAGGACAAAAGTAAGCAATTCATGAGCGTACTAAACTGGATCAAGACCTCAAAGATCAGATACGACTGAACCGTCTTCTCGTGTAACACTTCTCTCTCATTCCTTATAACATATTTAATGAAACACATAACCTTCAAGTACTTTAACAGAAACCTTTTAGGTAGGAATCTAAATCCATTTGTTTCATTTTAAAACAAATATTTCATTTTAATACAAATATTTCATTTTTACTACATTTTTGACAACTTAAATTTTAAAATTATTCAATGACCTCAGCAGTTGAAAGCCAAGAGTTGCATGGGAAATCCACTGTTGCAGAATAATAAATGGCATTTGTACGTAATACCAACAATTTGAATATATTTTATGATACGCAGCACATTTAGTGAAACCAAGATAGGCTGCAGAGTAAATGAATATATAAAAAGTGGACCTAAGAGGAGTTTAAAAGGACTGAGAATACAAGCATGTGGCGAACATATTACATTCAAAGCATTGAAGATGGACAGTGTTTATGTATTTTTTTCTCCATTCTTTAATGGGGTCTGGGCATTGCTGGTAAGGCCAGTGTGTTACCCACCCTTAATTGTCCTTGGACTGTGTGGCTTGCTGGGCCGTTGCAGAGTGCAGTTAAGAGTCAGTCACATGATCATTGTAAACAATTGTGATGTTGTACAGAACTTTCCACCACCAACATATATTTAAGATAGGATGATCTCTCTGCTCTGCCACTAGTGGAGCACAACTTGGCTATTTTGGATCATCTAAAGTGCAGAAGTCAATAGGACAAACAACAACATGAGATTACCTCCAAGAATTGCAGGTACATGTGAAGCATAAAAGAAATATATTTTCAAAGCAACCATAACCATCTTCTGCCTGCCCATCCATTTTTCTACAAGCCTAAGAACCATAGGCCTCCAATTGTTAAATCTGGACATACACAGATCCCTGTAGCTCAACTCGCACCAAGTCTTATTCACCCATCATGCCTGTGATTGCTGACTTACATTGGTTTCCCATATAACACTTCGATTTCAAAAACCTCATCCATGTTTTCAAATCCCTTCATAGCCTTGCTCCCCTCCCTGTAACACTTTCCACTCCTACAAGCCTTCGAGGTTGCTGCGCTCCTCCAATTATGGCATCTTACACATTCCAGATTTTAATTGCTCTTCCACTGGCCACTGTGCTTTCAGCTGGCTTGGTGTCAAGCTCTGGAATTCCCTCCCTAAATGTCACCACCCCTCTTCCCTTCTTTAAGGCATCCCTTAATATCTAGTCAACCTTTTGGCCATATGTTCTAATGTCTCCTTCTGTGCCTCAGTGGCAACAATTTTATTGGTAAAACTCTTGAGGTATTTTGGATTGTTTTCTACATTAAAGGCACTATATAAATGACAGCTGCTGTTCCTCTTCATTCAGTAACAAATAGTGAATCTTATGTTTGGGTGAAGCTGACTGCATACAGCTGAAGAAACAATTTGTAATGAAGAACAATGTCCAAGTTAATATTAGAAGCTTAATACACTGCATCATTGAATGTGTCCTTTATCAACAAATAATCTGCATATTGTAACCAATGCAAATCCAATAATATGATTTTCTTCACCCAAAGGCTCCTTTTTTGGAGGATGAATGACAGACATTCTATCATGTGTCAAATTTTCTCCCCTCTCGCCTATTGCTACAGGTGAGAGCATAACCAGACAATCTGATCCTCAGCTCAGCTTCCACCTGTCCTACTTTTAAACTGACTATGAGGAGTTGGCAGGAGCAGCCCAGCGGTGTATCGCTTCCATGATTCATGGAAAAATGCTGGATCTCCACTCAGTACTTCCCCACAACAGTGTGCTCGAGTGGGTATATTAGATATGAAACTCAGCACCTTCTCTTAGCATGTTAGCCCACCATCTCCATACCTGATTTGTTTATGTTTTATATCCATGGGGATTATTTTTATTTTCTGTTCAACCTTTTGACACAAAAAATTATTTTCTCATTAACATATTGGCTCACCATTTAAGTCAAGGAACAGGACAGGGATATGAGCTTCCATTCCTGGTGGTGATATCCTGAAAAATATACTTATTTAGAGCTAAAATTAAAATACACAGATTAAGAGCTCAATACATTTTTTTAAAATACAGAAAGGAAATGTTCATTATGAAGGCCAGCACTTAGTATCAAAATGTAGACCACATAATTATTGAAAAATGTTCCCGGCTTGTTTCAAGTTCCAGTGAGATTAATTTGAAGCAAAAGAAAACTTGCTATATTTTGATAGCTCAAATAGATTACTGTTGTCTGTTGTCTCAGGAACCTGCACACCATAAACTATTTCTATGCAGGTAACATGCAATGTCCACTTTAAAAATTGCTCTTCATTTCACTGGTACAATCAGGAAGTGAACCATTTCCCAACAGTGGCCATAACATGATAGAATTTCACCTGCAGTTTGAGGATGAGCAACGTGGGCCTAACACTAGAGTTTTAAGTTTAAATAAAGGCAATTACAAGGGTATGAAGACAGAGCTGGCTTAAGTGGACTGGGAAATTAGGTTAAAAGGTAAGATGGTAGAGAAGCAGTAGCAAACATTTAAGGCAATATTTCATAACTTTCAACAAAGATATATTCCACTGAGGAAGAAAGACTCTGAGAAGTGGCTGCAAAGATAATGGATGCATTGGTTATAATCTTCCAATATTCCCTGGGTCCTGGAAAGGTCCCAGAGGATTGGAAAACCACAAGTGTAACACCTCTATTCAAGAGAGGGAGGCAGAAAGCAGGAAACTATAGACCAATTAACCTAACATCTATCATAGTGGAAACACCTGAATCCATTATTAAGGAGCTAATAGGACATTTAGAAAATTGTAATGCAATCAGGCAGAGTCATCATGGTTTTGTGAAAGGGAAATCATGTTTGATTAATTTAATTGAGTTCTTTGAGGAAGTAACAAGCAGGGCAGACAATGGGGAAACACTAGATATGATGTATTTGGATTTCCAAAAGGCATTCAATAAGGTGCCATATAAAAGATAAGAGCCCATGGTTTTGGGAGAACATATTAGCATGGATAGCGGATTGGTCAGCAAACAGGAAGCAGACAGTCAGGATAAATGGGTTGCTTTTGGGATGACCAACTGTAACCTGTGGAGTGCCACAGGAATCAATACCTCAACTATTTACAATCTACATTAATGACTTGGATTAAAGGACCAAGCGTATGGTAGCTAAATTTGCTGATGATTCAGATAGGTAGGAAAGCAAGTTGTGAGGAGGACACAAAGAGTCTACAAAGGGATGTAGATAGTTTAAGTGAGCTAGGAAAAATTTGGCAAATGGAGTATAATGTGGGAAAATGAGAGCTTGTCCACTTTCGCAGGAAGAATAAAAAAAGCAGAATATTATTTAAATGGAGAGACACTGAAAAAATCTATCATACAGAGAGATCTGGCTATCCTGGTACATGTATCACAAAATGCAAATGGTTTGGAAGGCAAATGGAATGTTGGCCTTTATCGAAAGGGGGTTTGAATATAAAAGTAGGGAAGTATTTCTACAGCTGTACAGGGCCTTAGTGAGACCACATCTGGAGTACTGTGTACAATTTTGGTCTCTTTACTTAAGGAGGGCTACAATTGTATCGGAAGCAGTTCAGAGAAGGTTCACTCAGATGATTCCTGGGATGAAGGGGTTGTCGTATGAGGAAAAGTTGAGCCAGGTTAGGCCTATACTCATTGGAGTTTAGAAGAATCAGAGGCGATTGTATTGGAACATCTAAGATTCTGAGGCAGCTAGGAGGATGTTTCCCTTGCAGGGGGATTCGAGAACTAGGGGGAGCAGTTTAAAAATAAGGGGTCTCTCAGTTAAGACTGAGATGAGGAGGATTTTCCCCCCCAGTTGGCTGTTAGGCTTTGGAATCCTGTTCCCCAGAGAGCAGCGGAGGCTGAGTTAGACAGATTTTTGATTGACATTGGAGTCAGGGTTATGGGGACAGGTAGGAAAGTGGAGTTAAGGCCATAATCAGATCAGCCATGATCTTATTGAATGGTGGAGCAGACTAGAGTGGTCAACATTCCCATGCCTGGTCTCCACTGGTACCTCTTTTGCTTCATTTACTAATCCAGTCATCGTGGGGAGAATTCCAAGCACAAATGAACACTGTCCCAACTAACTAATTATTGTGAAATATTAGCTGAGGGAACAGGGCACTGGGATATTTCATCATAGAAGTGTACTTGCACTTATAATTATCAGCATGGTGAGGAGATCCCAATTTCATCAAGGCCACTGGAAAAGGGCTTCAGAGACAGGTAAGAGAGTTTCAAATTGTGAAACAAATTACATTGGACGGCCTTTGAACACTGGATAATCTAACAATTAGTTATTAAGCAGCAGTGTTAAGTATCACTTGACCAGCTCACTTTGAATGGAAAGTGCGTACTGTGCAGAGATTTAGATGCAAGGGGGAAAAAGTACTTGAGACAGGGAAAACAAATCTCTAGAAATGTATGGGAGCAGTTAACATTTTTTAATATCTAGATTTCTCAAGAAGCTAAGAAACTCTCAGCTGGACTGAGAAAGATCAAAAAGAAAGGGAATGTTCCACCTCTAACACTCACAGCAACTTTAAAGCAGAGTTATCACAAGAGATTTGAAGTAGGAGTTTTACTGACCAGTCTGCAGGGGCTCCTGGAATTCCACTGCCTGGAGCAGGAACAAGCACAGCATTTCTCTCCTCAGTGAGGCCCACCCACTGCTCCACCAGCCTGGCTTCCCTCTCCACATCATCTTCTGTTTTTTCTACATGAAAAATCACAAGATGATATCAACCAAACAAACAAAAGTACTAGCAGATACGTCTGTGGTGCTTCCTGGTAATTTCTTCTATCATAGTTTTGAAACTCTTGAAATGTTCTTGCTGTGGCCTTTGACACCCACTACACCTATATCTAATAAATATGTACATCATGTTGTACACTGACTGAAGTATACACACCTTGCTTGTTGATTACTTTCTGAATTTGTTCATCTAAGTACTCCCGACGCTTCATCAATGCATCAGACCATCTTTCCCGCACTTCATTCAAATCTTCCTCCTGACCAATTACAAGGGTAAAGGTATAAGACATTGCTTACTAGTGTACATTTTGGTACTTTGAAAATGTATTGTGCAGTGCCACTGAACCGTTCTACAAGAAGTTACAAAAAGTTTGCAACCTACCAGTAGTTAGTTGCAACCTCCCCTTTTTGTTTCTGCTGTTTAGAGAAACTGCTCCATCCCAGAGTGCAGGATGAACTTAATACTGTGCTGACAGAATTTACAATCACATTTCCAATCTACATCTGAGGTGTTCAATGTGCTTTTTTTCTGACTGTAATTTTCCCAAAATTGGAATGGAATCAATAAAATAGATTTCTAAATATAAACCACCTTAACTCTACAATTTTTCTGTCATTCTTCCCTCATCTCTTAAACATGTTCACTCATGCTGAACTTGAGTGAGAATCAGTTTGATATTTAACCACAATGAGCATCCCAAACCTATCCTCCTGATAACTCAAATATGCACTTCCAAGCAGGGGATCAGTGGATAAGCATCATTGGTGGGAACCATGTCCTTTTTCTGTTCCTTTCCTCCCTAAATCAATAGTCCCGAGTCTAATTATAATCCTGCAGCTAAATCACAAACTATTGCAGGTCAGGTACTGAACCTGGGAACCTCCTGTCCCATGTGGTGCAGTTCCATGCTTGTGCCAATGATGTATCAGAGGAATACCTGCTATAAATGGCCAAATGCAAGTTTCTACTAAATTTATAAGTCAAGGTTGCAAAAGAATAGGGCCATAACCATTGTAAAACTGTACAGTAGCACTTCAAGGGTGAAAATCTTTGCTGTTGTTTGGCCTTTAGCTTACCTGCATATTTGACACCAGAAAGTTTCAATTGAGGTTCGCAAGTCTTTGTAATGATTAAGAAATAGATGAGACCCTTCACAGGACAGATCTTTTATTTTCAAATACCCCATGCAGTGGTTACATGCATTCATGCTATAAGCATGGAACTTGTAGTAAACAGCAGTTTAATATTCAATATTACTGTGGCAAGTAGCAGAGAGGAAGCTCCTCAAAATGTTAGTAATTGCAGGAATCGAAATACTCAATGTTCACCATTCATGGTAACTGCGTTTTCCATTTTTATGCAATGCTCTGAAGAAAACTGGAGATCATGATGTCTTATTAACATGATGAGTGGAAATAAAATTAATGTTTGTGCCCATTTAAAGGATCAAATGAATCCAAAGGTTTTTTTTTAATTATTCACAAATAGTATGAAAAGATACTCAACAGATACTATGGAAACATGTCACATATAGGATAAGCCATTATTTAGAGAGGTAACATTCTTCTTTCAGCAATTAAAAGCAGAAGTGTCACCAATTGCATTAATTTTCATATTTCATTCTTATTTTTTGCCACAATTTATAAAAGTTTATGCTTTTCCACTGTTAATTTTTTTCCAAAATTGGTATTTCGAGCCCTGCTTTAGTGTACATAGGTGAAATGGAGATGGAGCATATCTTTTTCTACCTGCATTTAAAAAAAATAAAGCTTTCAATTCACTACTTCATTCAAATGCAAAAAGGAATATTCCAGTCGAAACTAAGTTCAAACTGCAGATACTTCTGCGCAACATTCTCAATCTTTTAGAACATTTCCTTTTAATAAAGAGAATTAAAGCTTTTATGGCTACAATTATTAACTTGTTTTCCTTTTTTGTTTGTAAGTGTTTCATAACTAAAATACTGGCTAACTTCCTGGAAACAACTCATAGATTAACCAAAACAGTTGAGCAGTGTATGCTTTTAGACACATTTAACCATTACATTACTTTAGTCATAGCAAAGTGCCCCACTTGTTTTCAGACTTAGTTTCCCCAAATTATTGGCTTTTTCTAATGACCATAAGTAAATGTAATTTTTAATTTATCACATATAAACATGTGTTTATGCTTTATCACATTATGCCAGAAGGTGGCACACAGGAGATCAGGAATTGACATGTTGAAACACCAAATTTGTGCCTGTGTTCAGAGTAAATTGATCTGAAACAAATATGCTGGAATATTCTTGTTTAAACATTAGTTATTTGGCATAGTAACTTAAGAGAACTGAACCTATATGGTTAAACAATTGCAAAGTTGGATTAATGACAGTCTACTGAAAGTCCTGTATGTGGACAGTTTCTTCAATAATATTTTACACCTAAGTTAGAGAACTGACTTAAATCATTGGGTCCCATTCCACCCTAATTGCTTCTTCCCCGGTGCCCAAATAACACTGTGATCCAGTGACAATGGTTATGCCTTCAGCTTTGCATACACTGTTTGTTTGGGGCACTGAGCCATTCCTCAAAAGCCTCACATTCAATGGCCTGGACTTTGCAGTTATAATGATGGCATTACAACTGTGAAGCTGTAAGCAATTTCTGGCTTCTGCGCATGCACAGGTGAATGCAGGAATCCAGAAGTTGCTGTCAGTCATTTCATGTTCCTGCACAGGATGCACCTTTGAAGTCCTCACTCATCTGATGAGAGCTTCCCCTTTAATGCAGTAATATTGTTGTTTGAAACCCCCCTAAAAATCATGCATCATTAATGAGGTTTAAATGGGTTTTTAATGAATAACGAAATCATTCTTCTGAACAACCTCTCTGACTCTGGAAAACTAATTTTATACCACTGTAATGTCAAAGCTTTCCATTGTAATAAAAAATCCATAATTTAATATAATTTTTGAATGATATTCCAGCTTCTGCAGTACCCTCTAAATTTTTTTTTAAGTAAATAGTATTTTCTGGTTTGCCACCTCTGAGAATTGTTCAATGTGAGCGGCTGCATATTCTGCTATTTTTATTCATTCACAAGTTGCTGGTGAAGCCAGTAAGGCCTTCATTTATTGTCTATCCCTAATTTCCTCAAGGAGGTGGTGGTGAACTTGATGACATCATTGTTGTTCGATGCCTATAGTTCTCCTTGACTTGGCACCAGTTTCAAACTAACATTGGGAAAGGTGAAATCCACAAACTACAACACACAGATCACTAGATCTTTGCGTGCAGCATTCTTCCAGGCCAGCAACAAGCACCATTGCTTTGTCGCTCACCACCAACTTTGAACCATACCCTTGTCTGTGTTAGGTTAGTTGTTCTCAGGCAGGATAGTTGGGGCATTTTGGTTTGTTCAGCATTTCTGGTCTAGCAAGAGGAGGAAAAAGGTCCCTCTCCAAATCATTAATCACTGACCATGATGCTAGGTTACAGGTGCTCGTCATTTTATTGAGCAAAGTAGCCTGTTTGTGGGAAAAATACCACTGAGAAATACAATCTTTTTTTCTGTGTTAATTACAATTACATAACTGCAACAAAGAACGATTTCATGATGATGAAATTACATCAAAAATCAGTCTCAACAGTTATTTCTTGGGTCTAAAAGCAACAGTTATTCAAAAATCTGATACCAAAATATAAAATGGGTATAGAGGATTCAATTTGTTCTTGTGATTGTAAAATTAAGAGCTGTATGTAGTATAGGCAGGTGATACATTAATGGATTATCAGTAACTTCATGACAGTTACAATGGTCATTGTTTATTTCGGGGATTGATTTGGGAACATTGGCCAAAAAATCTCAACTATCGTTGGTCTTTGATAACCACTGCTCTTTGGATCCTAACAACTATGTGACTGTAATAACAAATAACATGACGAAAGTGGGATCTGATTAATTTCTTAGTCAAAGCAAATCCCTTTTTAAAAAAAAAAGTTTTTACCAGGATCATAATTAGAAAGGAGGATTCAACATTTTCTTCCCATTTATTATAATATGCAATGGTATGAGCAAAAATTTATATATTTGAAACATGATATTTTTTTAAATCAGTCTAGAATTTGAACACATGAATTAACAAGTTTAGTTAAGAGCTAGATCAATTCTTCATCATCCTGCATTAGAGATTAATTCACATAGGTACAGGTTCCATGTAGCCTAACAGTGTAAGAAGATTTCACTTGTTTACATGCTTAGCTGTAGAGGGAAAGTAAATGTTGAAGTACAAGATGTTTAGCGATGTTCTAACAGTCTGATGGATAAACGATTTACACCATGCCAATTTCCATAAGATGCCTGAAAGAACAATGAAACAGGATTCCAATATCTGACTGGGTTTGATGCTGGGACAAAAAAACAATATAAAATGTTGTTAAAAATTGAAGCAGTATTCTAAATTACTGAGATGACAAGCTGCTGTTCACAGGCAAACTGACTGCAAGAAAGCACAGTCTAAATTTCCATGGAGGTGAAAAATGAATAATACATGTTTCTGCATGGATCCATACCAGGTTTACTCTGGTACATCTGGTTCAACCATCTGTAATGAATACTTGGTTGTCATTATTCACCCTCCCCAAAAGAACAATTTTAGATGTATCGACCTCACCAAAAGTTAAACTTTCTGATGCTCATGCCTGTACACATCATGTTAAGATTTGATTTAAACAGCTTCAAACAACAGTAATGTTAATCCAAGCATGATTAAGGGATACACTAC
The DNA here is from genome assembly GCF_017639515.1 of Carcharodon carcharias. Lineage (NCBI taxonomy): Eukaryota > Metazoa > Chordata > Chondrichthyes > Lamniformes > Lamnidae > Carcharodon > Carcharodon carcharias. The sequence goes on from NC_054469.1 coordinate 188,323,844, forward strand.
TTTCCTGTGCTATGTGACATCTATTTTATCTCAGAAAATTACAATTGGATATTGTTAAAACTGAATGGTTTAGAAAGTGCATACAAGAAAAGAAACTATCGCTTGTTAAAACCTAAACTTTCCATCTCCATTGCCTAATTTGCGAGTCAGTTGCTGATGCTGGCCAATGTTGTGCTTCATGCCATATAACTTATGATAGCAACGATACCTGGTAACTATCCATATCCTCCTCCTCCTCTTTCTGGCAGGAGAAAATAAACTTAGTAAAGACACTGTCATGCAAACATTTCAGAAACACCACTTTATCACAAAGTTTTACACTGTTCATAATAAATACATAGTGTTTTGTGATTTATCTTCAAAATTATGCATCTCAAAAAGATTAACTACAAAATTCACAACTGGCTCTTCAAGAAATTTATACTGACAGTAATTTGAGACAGGATGTGAATGAGATGCAAACAAATTGATGGAAACTCTTTTCAAAAGCTATTAGATCCCATAGCACTCTGTTGTAATGTAAAAAGCATTGCAGTTTTTCATGAGCAACAAATCAAACGTGTTGCAACATTTTTTTTTAAAATGAGGTTTTGAAAAAGCTTAAGAAATTCCAGACGAATATGAACAGAAACACAAAGCAGCAGCTAAGAAAATACCAACAATAATCAAACTAAAAGATTCCAATCCCCCCATTCTATTCTTTGTTAATTAGATATTGTTTTATTACTTTTCAATTAGTATAATTTGCATCTAATAATTTGAGTAACTCTTCATCAGCTACATCAGTAGCAATCCCACTGTTCAAACACAGCCCAGGTACATCATGTAGCAATGCCCATATTTCAAACACAGCCCAGGTACATCATGTAGCAATCGCTATTGTTCAAGAACAGCCCAGACACTTTATGTATCAATCCCTGTTGTTTAAATTCAGCCCAGTGACATGATGCAATGACACTTTCCCTGCCCAAACAATATTTAACACAATCGCAACACATCATGCAGTGACCCCTCATTAATCATAGTCCAACTACCTCATGCAGCATTTCCCCAATTATAGTCCAGCTATGTTAGTTGATTCCCTATAAGTGCCCTATGTATTATGTAGTCATCTCCCATGACTGAAACACGCTTCAGCTCCATCATGCAGTGATCCCTATTACTCCTCATCCAGCTAAATCATGCAGTAAATCTCATTATTCAAAGTCTAGCCGATGATGCAGTAATCCCTATTACTCAAAGTCCAGCTGCATCATGTAGTGATGTCAATTACTTAACACAGTGAAAAGTCATTGGACGCAATTGTCCCAGATTTGCACAAAGTGCAGTAGTTTTACACGCCAGCTTTTCACATTGTATTGACCCATTCCCAGTGCATCCCACTCACTAATTGTACATTCACAGGGAACATGCCAGGTCACTGGCAGGCAGGCTCGGATTTGCCCACCACACTGTGACCTCAATGCTTCCTTGCTCCGGGCACCATTTTTAAAGTGCACCAGAGTGCAGCCTACTTCATGTCTTCAGACCAGGACTGCTCCAGGCAACAGATGGCCCTGAAAGCAAAGAAGATGGCAGCCCTAAATTTAGTGACGCCTCCTGGACACAGCGGAAAGCTGCCGCGATGTCCTCTATCCCCGCTCTGGCCGCAGGAGATCCACCAGAGTCACCAATTCAGCCTGGGAGGCAATTACAGCAGTGGTCAGCGCCAACAGAGCACAGAGGAGGTCAGCCATCCAGTGCAGGAAGAGGATGAGTGCTCTCATCCATTCTGCCAGGGTAAGTCAACCACCTCATCACTCTCAATTCTCGTACTCGCAAACCCATCACATATCCACAGGGATCTCATGCCTCAAGGGACAACACCACTAACTCTCACGCATACCCTCACTTCTCCAATGGACTCATATTCTCTGAAGCTCACGTCCTCATCCCATCCATGGCTTTGCTCACCACACAAACATTTCGCACAGTGTTATGCATCCTGCTCAAACTCTCTACATCTGTTTTCATACAAGAGAAGTTGGCTCACAACAGCAGGGAGGGGCCCTGGACCAGGGTTGGAGTAGCCCACATTAGGCCCCTCACTCACTTTGAGGAGTGTGCCATCACACTGACTAGTGAGGAAATGGACCATGCTTGAAGTGACAGTGAGATTGGCAGTGAACACCCACATCATCCCCCTCTCAACGGTGAGTGCTCTCTCCCCTGCTTTTGACTCTGCTGCCATGGACTAATTATCTTTACTTTGGTTCATAGGGAGCTCTGCCAAGTGACCGTGCCCTCAGCCAGCCAGTCCCACAGCTCCATCCAGGAAGCACTTCCAGCCAAGAGGACACCTCCATTGAAGAGCTGGAAATAAACAGCCTGGAAGACCCATCACAGTGCTTACCCACACCTTCCATCAGTGCAGAGAACACATCTCAGTGGAACCAAGATCTAGATCAAGTTTGGGTTAACAATCTGATGGTCACCGCACGGATATGTGTCTGCAGCAGTAGGAGATAGGTTCAGCCGAGCTCCCTGACACTCGAATGACTGCTGGAGAAGAGATATCTGTGAGGTCCGAGTCAGATTAAGGGCCTCTGGATTCAGCCTTCCAACTCATTGTGGGGTATCAGCAGAAGGTGGGGGAACATCACGCAGAGCTGTTGGAAGCCCTCAACAGAGTGGCACATGAGTCGGGTGCCTGCGCCCAGCTGCTCTCTGATGAAATGGTGCCCACATGTGCGTGTATGGAGGTCTCCATGGGAAAGATGGCAGATGCCATGGAGACCCTGGTCCAGCAGAACACGGAGATGCATGCAGACCTGCTTTCCATCATGGTAGTCATGGGCAAGTTCCTGCAGTGGCAACATGAGGGGGAAATGGGGCACCTTGACTTGGCTCCAGGTACTCCATCCTCTCAAGGAGCTACACCGAGGCCTTCAGAGGAGTGGCAGCTGGACACCCCTTGGGAGTCTCAGAGGCTGTCCTCTCCCTCCGAGTCCCCTTTGCCTGTGACCCCCCTCAATCTCGTCCTCTGTCATCGCAGAGGGAGCAGCTGGCCCACAAGAGGACAGCCAAAGCAAGTTGGGGTCCTCAAGCCTAGGTTCTCCAGAGGACCTACGCCGAAGTCATCTGAGGCAACAGGGCCAACCATTGCACAGGCTGTCTTCACCCCTGCTGCGGATGTCAGGGCAGCACCTAGAAGCGGTGGTAGGCCTTGAAAATTGAAGAACTTGTGATCACAAGTGGTTGCACGGGTGAACACATTTTGTCACTTTTTAATCTGCAAAAAATTCACTTTCACCGAAAAATGTATAATGGTGTCTTTCAGCTTCATTTACAAGCTTCATGAGTCCTCTCCCTGCATTCCCCCACCCAACATTGGCAGTTCAGCTGCACATAGCTGGACTACGACTGATTCTGGAGGGAGAAGTGTGTGTGTGGGGCAGGGCCTTTTGGGACCTCATGCAAACAGTCTCCCATGCACATAGAGCTTTCCTCCAGCACACGTATCTCAATGTCCCAAGCATTTTCAATGCTGCCTGCTGGGGTTCTCTTTCAGTCGTCCATCTGAGCTGACCTGCATCCCTGCCCACCCACTGATCATACTCCCATGCAGCATCTGTGCCCATCCAACACGAGGCTCCGCTCACTTTTGATTAGAGAATAATGGTAGTGGTCACATTTCTGCTCAGCTCCCGTCCTTTCCCCTCCCCCAGTCGTTTATGTCCTTTCCCCCATCACAGTTGAACCCCTGGCATCACCGTCACCTACCAACCCGAAATCTTGTCACTCCAGGTGTTTAGGTGAACATGCACATTCCGTTCCTTCCTAAGATTCCCACCCTCAATCACATTGATCTCCCTTCCCATCCCCAGGGTCTGTGTCTGCCTCTGAGTACCCACCAATCACCCTCGCTGTCCCTTCTACCGCTACCGTTGTATCCTCACCCTCCCAACTCACCCTGCCCCCCTCTCATACTCATCATACCCTTCCACCACACCCACCCTCAGTTTGCTCCCAGGAGGCAGTCATTGATTCCACAGACCCCTCCCTTCCACGTTCACCTGGACAATGAAACCCCTTACTCCCCCCTCCACCCTGACTCCTTCCCCACTTTGAACTCCTTCCCTTACACCTTCCTCCCCTGTTGCCGCATTCTCCCCCATTATACCTCCTCCTCTGTACTCCCTCCACCGGGCCAACACCTTCATCTCCACCCTTCCAACCTCTCTCCACCGACACCTTCGCCCCCTCCTCTAACCTCACCCCCTGATATGTTCTTCCCCTCATCCCAACCTCACAGCCCGACGCCTTCATTCCACAACATCCCTCTAACCCCACCACCCCCCCCCCGCAACCCCACTCCCAACCCCTCCAACAAACCATCGGTACACCTTCAAGTCAAACTCAGACCTTCCTCTCCCTCACCCCCCAACTACCCGGTACACCTTCCTCTCCCACTCATAGCTGGACCTTCCTCTCTCCTCCTTCGCCGATCATCCATAGCAGCCCATGGCCAAGACCATGATGTTCCGAAGCAGACCCGAGACATCAACAGAGACCTCCCACCTTCTGAGAGCTGCTTCATGGTGGAGCCATGTCCATGAGAATCCACCCAGCATGCAATGCATGTGTTCCTCCAAGATCTTCTGCTCCTTGGATGTCCGCGATCTGAGCAAGACCCGAATGGCAAGTCCCAACTTCTGCACATCACACTTGTCCAGATGTGTTTTCGCACCGGTGTAATGGTAAACCTGCCGTGGAGGGACGATTCCGATTGGGCCTTACTCTGCTTCCCATTGGTGGGATGCAAAGCGGGTTCATGCCAGCCTCCAGGGGATTGACATTCCGCCATAGCGGAAACCATCAGATGATCCTGCTGTGCTTTCATGCAGCGCAAAACCAATTTTTTGTCCTTTTCACCATATTGTCATCCTCCCACCGCCCGCCATGATGCCTAATGCCAATGGGGCCGGAAAATTCCGGCCAATGTTTTAGCAATTTGCCAATTACTCAAACATAAATCTAGTTATGTAGGTGACTCCACCCTTTCCAATTGCTTAATACAGCCATACAGCACCATTCAGCAACAGCCCTCCACAGCATCACTGTGAACTAGCTAGTGTTCATTTAATAACATGAGTCCATAAGGCAGTCTCTACTTGGCGTAGCTGCTGCAATCAACGAACTGAGCAGTTGTCATTTGAAGCATAGCAGGCCACCTCAGTCCTGTGGAGTGCATATCCTGTTCCATATGGTAAAATCCAGGATGCTTCTCAGGTGCGAGAAGTGTCATCCACTGGAGCAGCTCAAGTTCTGGGTGTTGGAGCTTGAGCATCTGGTTTCACTGCAGTGCATCCGCAAGGGTGAGAGCTATGTGAATAGCATGTTTCTTGACATGGTCAGATTGCAGCATAACAGCACACAGGCAGAGGGAATAAGTGACCACCAGGCAGTCGAGGAGGACCAGGAATGGGGTGGAGGAGTCACGAGTGCATCTTGTTCTCCAACTGGTATTCAGGTCTGAATATTGATGAGCGTAATAGTTCCTCTGGGGAGTGTATACTTAACCAACTCCATACCACCTTGCTAGCTCAGCTGTACAGGGGTGTAGGAAGAAATTGTGAAAGCCATTGTGATCGGGAATTTTATAGTTAGGGGAACAGACGGGTGTTTCTGCAGCTGCAGTCATGAAACCAGGATGGTATGTTGCCTCCCTGGTGCCAGGGTCAAGGATTTCACTAAGAGACTGCACTCTTGAGGGGCAAGGGTGAACTGCCAATGGTCACCATCCATATCGATACCAATAACAAATAACATTGGTAGAAAGAGAGGCAAGGCCTTACAGGCAGATTTTAGGGAGGTGGGAAGGAAACTAACAATGGACTCAGAGGTAGTAATCTCCAGATTACTGCTGGAGCCAAATACTATTATGTATAGAAATAGGGGGATAGAACAGATGAAGAGAGAGAGATGGTGCAGGAATAAGGGCTTTAGATTTTTGGGGATACTAGGACAAGTTGTGGGTGAGATGGGATCGATAAAGTTCAGACTAGTTGGACCTCAACAGAACCCACACCAATGTCCTCTCAGGTGATTTGCCAGTGCTGTTGGGGTGGGTTTAAACTAACTTGGCAGGGGAAACAAAGTGCACATCGGACTGGGTGAGGTGGGGTAAGGAAAGGAGGAGGGGCAGCAGAATTAACTAAGGAGAATATTACAGTGCTGGAGTAAGAGAATGTCCCAGTGTGGTAAAGGACAGAATCTATTTGGCTCAAGTTAGGACACAATAGAGGTACAATTACACTAATAGGTGTATTCTATAGACCAGCAACTACTGGGAGAGATAATGAGCAGGAAGTTTGCAGGGCAATTACAGAGAGATGGAAAAACTATGTATTCTCCCATTGTGACTATTCTAATTATCTTAATATACACTGGGATGGTAACAGTGTAAAGGGCAGAGAGGGGGAAGAGTTTTTGAAATGTGTTCAGGAGAGTTTTCTGGATCAGTGTGTTTCTAGTCCACAAGGAAGGAGGCATTGCTGGATCAGGTCCTAGGGAATGAGGTGGATCAGATATCAGTAGGGAAATACTTAGGGGACAGTGATCATTCTATCATAAAGTTTAGGTTAGCTATGGTAAAGGACAAAGAGTAATCTAGATTAAAAATACTTAATTGGAGGAAGGCCAATTTAAGTGGGGTGGGAACAGATCTGGCTCAGGTAAACTGGAACCAAAGATTTGTAGGCAAAACTATAACAGAACAATGTGCTGCCTTTAAAAAGAATATGATTCAGGTATAGTGAAGGTACATTCCCACAAGGGTGAAAGGTTAGGTAAGCAAAGCTAGAACTCCTTAGATCTCAGGAGAGATAGAAAGTACAATAAAGGAGGAAAAGAGGTTTATGACAGATACCTGGTTGCTAATACAAGTGAGAACCAGGCTAGATATAAGAAGTTTGGTGGGGAACTGAAAAAGGAAACAGAGAGGCAAAGGGAGAGTGTGAAAAGGGACTAGCAGCTAACATAAAATGGAATCCAAGTCTTCTGTAAGCATAGTAGTTAGAGGAGGGTGTGGGGCAAGAAAGTCCCACCATAGAGTCATTATGCATTCTGCAGCAATTAGTGAGAGAGATAACGAGGAAGGAGGCCATTCTGACCATTAAGTCCATGAAAGCTCTCTGTAGAGCAATCCAGTCAGCCCCATTCCTGTACTCGATCCCTGCTGCTTGGCAAGTTTACTTCCCTCAAATGCCCATCCAATTTCATTTTGAAATCATTGGTTATCTCTGCTTCCACCACCCTTGTAGGTAGAGAGTTTCAGGTCATTACCACATGCTGCATAAAAAATTTCTTCCACACTCCCCCCTACATCTCTTGCCCAAAACCTTAAATCTGTGTACACTAGTCCTTGTAGCATCAACCAATGGGAACAGCTTTTCCGTGTTTACCTTATCTAAACCTGCAATAATCTTTTACATATCTACCAAATCTCCCCTCAATATCCTTTGCTTCAAGGAGAACAACCCCAAGCTTCTTCAGTGTCACCTTGTGGCTAAAATCCCTTGTCCCTGGAACCATTCTGTTAAATCTGTTTGCTCTTTCAAGGACCTTCATATCCTTCCTAAACTTTTGTGACCAGAATTGGACACAATACTCTAGTTGTAGCCTCTCCAGAACTTTATAAAGGTTCAGTATAACATCCCTCCTTTTCTACTCAAGACCTCTATTTATAAGCCCAAGATCCCATAATTCTCCCAATATGTTGTGCCACCGTCAAAGATCTATGTACATGAATACTAAGGTCCCTCTATCTCGAAGTCCTTTATGCCATTAAATCTATATTGCCTCACCCTACTCCTTCTGCCAAAATGGAATACCTCACCTCTTTATATTAAATTCCACCTGCCTATTCTGCTAGCCTATCTATATCCTTTTGCAGTTGATTCCATCCCCACTGTTGGCCACACTTCCAAATTTGATTTCATCGACAAATTTTGAAATTTTACTCTCTGTTCCAATATCCAAGTTGTTTATATAAATCAAAAAAAGCAGTGGTCCTGATACTGACCCTTGGGGAACACCACTGTCTACCATTCTCCAGTCTGAAAAAAAATTTCCCACAACTCACTGTTTTCTGTTCTTAATCTCCAACTTTTCATCCAAGTTGACACTAGCCTGCCAAATCCAAGAACCACAATGTTGTTAAGCAGCCTTTTGTGTGGGACTTTGTTAAATGCTTTCTTAAAATCCATATAGAAAACATTCCCTTACATTCCCTTCATCAACATTCTCTGTTACTGCATCAGAAAATTCAATTAGATTTGTCAGCACAATTTGCCTTTTACAAATTCTTGCTGGCTCTCTTTAATTAACTTAAACCTCTCCAAGTGCCTGCTGACTTTTTCCCCCTAATTATTTTTTCTGAAATCTAAACCATCATTGACACTAAATTGACCAGCCAATAATTACCATGAATGTCTCTACACCCTCTCTCTTGAATAAGACTGTCACATTTGCCACGTTCCAATCCTCTCTCATCTCCCCTGTATCTAGGGAAGATTAGAAGATTATAGCAAGACCTTCAGGGATCTCCACTCCACTTCCTTTAGCAACCTGAGACGCAAGCCATCCGGATGAAGTGACTTATCCACTCTAAGCATAGCTAGCCTTTCCAGTCCATCGTGTGTATCAATTTTTATGCACTCATAACATCCACAATCTCTGCTTCTACTGATATTTTGTCAGCATCCTCTTCCTTAATAAACACTAGTATAAATTAGTAAAAAGCAGTTTTGAGAATGCACTGAGAACACAAAAATGGCAGTATTACTCAGTAGACTACTGAGTATATTAAACCTGCATGGGATTTTCAGCCAGAATGTTGTCTGACACTATTTTTAACAATGATTGATGTGCAATTACTTACATTAAACCTTACTCCAAATGATGCATCCTTTGAGATTTTTTTGAATAAATTGAAAAATTACTTGACAATTCCCTTTCCCATTCAAAATTTGTCAGAACAAATATGAATTCTCTTATGAAAATTACCAAAATTCCTGAACCTGCTTCTGATTCATAATATGTTCTCAACAAGATGACTAGTGCTCTGAAATTCCCCTTCAAAAGGTTTATGCAAGTCCCTTACCTGGTAACTATCCAAGGACCTCTGTAATTTAATGGACCTGGCAGTAATGCATCCTATAGAGACAGACAAAATAGCTTCGACCATAAGTGGCAATGTCCCTGAGTGCTGGACAGGTTTAACTGCAACTTCAATCCTACGAGACTGACCCTGAACAAAAACAGACCAGACAAGACGCAATTTAGTTCAACCAAGGAAAACAATACAGTAGAGAAAGTACCTAACAGATTTCTTGTTAAAATAGTAACTAAAATGGTGCTGTTTCACTGTACAATTTAGTAGAGGTCTCATGTGTATAAAGGTCCACCACATGGATTGCAGTGGTTCAAAAAGGCAGCTCACCACTTTCTCAAAGGCTACTAGGGATAGGCAACAAAAGCTGGCCTAGCCAGCGATGCCCACATCCTGAAAGAATAAAAAAAATGGAGGACATGAAAGAACAACACAGAAAATCCAAAGCAAAAGCAAGAAATTGCATTTATTTGGCATCTTTAACATGGGAAAATACCCCTTAAAGTTGCTTCACAAAGGTGTAATTAGGCAAAAATGGATGCCAATCATCCCAGATTTTAACACATGGGTAGATCATGATCATATGATGGAAAAACAGAAAATACAGGGTCTCTTGGATTGCTGTCATTAACTTGAGCCAATCACACTTGCCCTTTTTCAATTTTTGGAGCTTATAATGTCAGCTTTCAGTGTCTATGTAAGCTGGATTGCAACAAATGTTTCCCTCAACTACCAATATTTTAAAAGTTCAAGTACCTGTCTAATCTGGAAGACACCTCCAGTATTGACATCCTTGGCTTGAGTCAGCTCTACTGCGGTGTACTCTCCCATTTCATTCAGTTCCTGCACCGAGATCCACATCTCAATCCTACGTGTGACTTCACTCCATCTATTTCAGCAAAAAAGCCAACCACACTTGTGATAAATTGTCCAAACATTATTACTTGTCCAATAAACTCCTGAAAACAAGTAACCTTGTGTGTTGCTTGGATCAATATTCCCAGAAAAACAATATGATGATATTTCCCCTAATGTGCTTTTGGTCAGAGCTGTTGACATGGGTAAAATGTTAAAAATGAGGTGTAAAATCATGAGTGAGGTGCATTTACACGCCTGACAGTTTTCAAACAATGTGAGCACATCCTATGCTAGCTGGGTAAGGCTCAACAAATCTGCTTCAGTAAATATTGTTAACCAACAGCAAGTACGGTAGAGATCTGAATGGTGATGTCTGAAGTTCCAGTCGCTTACTCAGTTGTAGGAAGTTGGGTGGATGACAACACACAGATGAAAGAAATATTCTAAAATTATAGAAGGAACTCAAACTAATGGGAGTGCCAAGGGAGAAAACAAAGCAGCCAGAGAGAATAATCAGGGATTTTTTTTGTTTGCCAAAATTGAAAACCCACATCATCTTTGTTGATCTAGAGGAGACAAAAAAAGCATTTCAGATATAAAATGATACCGAGTCACTCAATGTTAATGGGCGTACTAAGAGTAAAATACTTGTACTTTGATTTGAACATTCATGTATCTGGGAGTCAGCATCACAATATATAATAAAACAGAACCAAATAACTAAACAACCAAGGTGATATTAGGTTTCTTTAAGAACTTTAAACTATACACATTAACTGGATTATCATGCACAATAAACTGCTCTATACCTGTCACGAAGTGTGCGTGTTTTTGCTTGCAATGCATCAACTGCCCAGGTAGTTTTGCCATTTCCTGCACACCGATGACCCCAGACTTCAATGGCTAGAGCTCCTTCAGAAATAAACTCCAGAAACTCCTCCGTAACATGCACCATAAAATCCTGAAAAATTATGCATCAAACCACCAGAATTTACTTCAATTAGAACCATTAAATCTGTTTTCTAGGTAGTCCTTTTAATGATCCAAGTGACAAAACTGTTACTACAGTGCCTTTTGGTTTCATTCAATACAGAGCAAAGACTTCAGCTGGCAGCTGCTCACCTTACTGTGGTCAAATGTCACAGTGTACTGAACGGCCTTGTTTTTGATGGATGGCATGTCTGGGTTGACCATTGGAGGTGCAACCGTTTGGTCGGAGTGATCCCAGAAGATGTATTGGCAGAACACAAAGTTTGAGAGATTGAGGGGCAGGCCCGTCGCTTCTTTTATTTTTACCTGTTGAGATAATGTAGCAGCTTGAGAAGCTTCTCACCAACAGAAACACTCGTACTCAAAACTGACATAACTGCAAGTGAATATTTTCAGTTTAAGCACAAGGTTTTTTATGATAAGCAGTCCCTCACAGTTTATACAACAAGTTTTCTCCCCCCTTGTAAGTGTAATTTTTTTGGGCACTTGCCAGCATACCTTCTGATGGGTATTTATTTAGATCAGGCTAATTCAACCTTTCAGAATGGCAGGGGTGTGTATGTGTGTGTGGGGAGGTGGACATTTCAATTTTTCTCACTCGGGGGTGGGGGTTGAGCAAATTTCAGAAAGACAAGGTTTGGCATAACATTAAACAAGAATTTTTAAAAAAAAGCTGAAGACAACTTGCTGAGCAAAAAAAAAACCACAACAATAAAATGACTATTTTAAAAAAATTTAAAACTGAAAACGGCCATTCGAGTGTAAAAGGATGGATTGTGTGTGTGTAGACCTCACTCCCTGTCTCACCACTGTGAGGGTGGGTGAAAGTGCCATTTGGTGTGTGGGGAGTGAAGGTGAATGAGAACACAGACTGGGAGTGAGCCAGAACACACTCCCCTCCTTCTCACCACATCCCCCCACTCTGTCTCACACATGCACACTCACCCTCCCTTTCACACATGTACACTCACCCTCTCACTTTCTCTCACACACACTTGCCCTTTCCCTCAGACACACACACACACTCACCCTCTCTCTCAGACACAGACACACATTGCCCTCTCTCTCAGACACACATACCGCTTTCCCTCTCAGACGTACATACACATACACACCCTTGCTCTCACTTTCAGACACACACACCATCTCTCTCTCTCTCGCTCTCAGAGACACATACACCGTCTCTCTCTCTCTCTGACACACACACTCACCCTCTCAGACACACACACATACACAGGCTCACCCTTTCTCTCAGACATATACACACACCCCCTCTCTCTCTCTCTCAAACAGAAACACACACACTTTCTCTCTCTGACACACACACACCCTCCTTCTCTCTGACACACACACACCCCCTCTCTCTCTCAAACACACACACTCCCTCTCTCAAATACACACACACCTTCGCGTTCTCTCTTAGACACACACACACCCTCTTGGTGGGATGGGTGGGGGGAAGGGGGACCACGGGCGGAGCTAGGGTGGGGTGGGGGGCGGGAGCGCAGCCGGAAGGGAATGTGGTCATAGCCAGGCCGAAGCACTGTAAGCCAAGGGGGAAAGTGCAGTGAGCGGAGGCCCTGCGTGCTCCAGAGTTGCCAGTGTTCGCTGTTTCTCCAATCACATCCTGTTTCTCTTTCATGTTTGCTGCTGATAAGTTCCATAGTGAGCCCATCAGCAGCAAACATGGGAGAGAAACAAGCTGTGATTGAAGGAGCAGTCCCCTGCAGAAATCTTTAAACCAACTGACCCGTCCTACCGGCATTTTCAACAAACACTCGGGGACCACATAGAGGGGCTGTGAGGGGTCGTGCGGGCTGGACAAGCCTGACTTAGACACTTGGGGGTGACATGCATGTTCATGCTTTGTCATGTACCCAGTAGTGAAGAAGTAACCACCATTAATTTAACCTTTTTAAATATATGTAACAAGTTTCAGTGGCACTGTTTACAAGCAGTATTTTTTTATTCCAAATTCGGAACTTCACTTCAGCATTTGAGACTTAGTAATTTTTCCATAAAATGCATATAAGTCAGACTTCTTTAGCAGTAGGCCTCATAGGTAGCTGAGACATGCACTCCCAGCACTCATTTAATCTGAATATATCATTTCAACCTACAATTCACTCAAGTTTAATACTGATTATAAATAGTATCTATTTTGTATTTGTACCTGCCTGCCAAATTTTAATGATTGGATATCTGTTAGTTTCTTCAATTCACTAGTTCTGTCAATCACATAAGTGACCAATCAGAAAGCCGGTATATGGATTGTGGCCCTTTGATATTTACCATTTTATTGCTCAACGGGCTTGAAACAGAGCAGCTGACATCAGAGAGCTGTTCATGCAGCTGTTTCACAAAATCCAGTGCAAAGCTTTTTTAGAGGCTGATGGTTTAATTACAACCACATGCACTGAGCTGCAGTTTCATTTTAAAATAGTGCAAACCTCAATGCGCATGTAGCAGTAAACATAAGTCTTATGTCCTTCAAAGTTAATAAGGGCAATTTTAAATTGCAATTCAAAATATTTCTGAATTTTTGAAAACTTATCTTCTACTTCAAGTCAAAGCCCATAGATTCCTAGCCGAACTGCTGACTGCCACTGAACCACACACTTACGTCCCCAGTTGTATGTTTTCCTCTCTCCTGTTTCACGTTTGAGTCACAGCTGAAAATACACTGTCCTCAATATTAAAACTAGCTATCAGCAGTGCCATCAGCAATAAAACTGACCACTCTCAACCAATAACAAAATTGTGCATTCTGGCCCACAGCTCCATGGACCCAAAAATGCATGACTATCTCTTGTGAAAGTGGAATTCCGTTTGCTCTGAGACCATAACGGGTGGAATTCTCCAGCAACTATTTGAAGGGCTGCATTGCACTGGTGCGGAGGAACAGACTGACAATTACAACAAAAAAAGAGGTAGCAAACATTTGGGGGATGGGAAAACAAAGAGGGAAGGAGTGGGTAGGGGAAGGAAAAGAGAGAACGAAAGGTACGAAAGAAATATTAGATGTCAGTATAATGGGAAAGACAGATGGACAGAGATGAAAGCGAGACTGATATAAAGGGCAGAGAAGCAAAACCATGGCTGAGAGCAAGCTAGAAAGAGATTGCCTAGAGACAAAATTGCACAGCTAAAGCAGATAGATCAGCAACAGAAAGACAGAAATTCAGGGGATTGCAAACAGATATCAATGGTGGGAAAGACAGGTTTTGAAACATCATAAAATCAACATCGAGTAGAGATGAGTCAGGGACAAAAAGATAGATCAATCAGCAAGAAAAACATAGGGGAGGCAAGAAATAAAAACAGAAAATGCTGGAAAAACTCAGCATGTCTGGTAGCATCTGTGGAGAGAGAAACAGAGTTAATGTTAACTCTGTTTCTCTCTCCAAAGATGCTGCCAGACCTGCTGAGTTTTTCCAGCATTTTCTGTTTTTTATTTCAGATTTCCAGCACCTGCAGTATTTTGCTTTTATAATAGAGAGCAAGGAAGGACACACAACAATTAAGGGTCAGAAGGAGAAAAATCAAATTGAGGGAATACCCTCAACATTTTTATTTATATATTATGGGAGCAAAGAAACAGGGAAAAAAACATCACAAGCATAGAGGAAGAGATTGAAAAACTTACAAATATCGCACAGCCCTACCCCTATAGCAATATAGGCTTAAATATACTATTAGCTTGCAGGTTTATGATGATGGTACTTAATGGTACTCCCTTCATTGACTCATAGATGTTGCTACTCCCTCTAATATGATCTGACAATAAGACCTAGATGAGAGAATGCTTCTTCAAGTTAAAGGAAAACTACCTTAGTCAGCTCCCAAATACTTACACAATCCAAGCTATGACTCCAAAAAATACACCTACTGCCACCTCAGGATACACCTAGACTAGGTATGCACAACCTGCCCAAATCACCAACTCAACATCCTCTGACATCTCCAAACCTTGACCAAAACTGTTTTTTCGTCACCTTCGAAACACTGCTTATCTTGGCTGCCAAAACTATAACGTGGAACATCTTAAGACTGCACCTTGCCAATGTGCCTCATCTGCCTCTCCATTTTCTCCCTCAAATTACAAATCATACAGAATGTCACAACTATGTCTTCACCCATAGACCCACACTGTGATCCCTTCAAGCCCTTACCACACAACTGGCTTCTTATGCCTCAGACTCAACGTTAGATTCTCATTCTTACCTTCAAATGCCTCCATGACTTCAACTTTCCCCATATCTCCATCCACACATCACTCTGAACAGCTTCTGCTGAAGTGACACAAGCCTACATTTCATTTCCTGCTTCTTCTGTTCCACCATCAACTACTGCTCCATCAGCCACCACCTGCTGGTATCCCTCCTTCAGCATCTCCACCATGTACACTGCCTTCAAAAGACCCACACTTTGACTTGCCTTCACCTGCAGCTTTCCCCATTTTTCTTTCTCCCCCTGCTTGTGAAATGCTCATTGTCTACTGCTCTATAAAATGTTTTGAGATGGCCTTCTGTATGAGTGCTACATGATAATAAAGTATTTGTTCTATAATTGAAGTTTTGTATCTTTCTGACTGATAGCTGAATTCCATTCTTTGAACAAGTATAAACATCAATTGCATAAAAAAACACACTTTCTTTCTTCACCCAGGCTGCAAACCCAAGATTGTCTTACAACTCTCCTGATATGTTAAGATGGAGAAGTGTGGACATGACACTAAGTTGTAACTTAATACGGTTAATATGCACACTGCCCATCTTTTGTATCTGGGCAATTGCCAGCATTAAATCACTCAGATCACATTCAGTTCAGGTCACCCTAATTTTAACTGAATGCAATCATGCAGTAGATGGGGTGGGGAAGGAGGGAGAGAGGTTTAAAAGTTAAGCAATATATTAGTCTCAATATTTAAGAAAATTGTATCCGCTTGGGTGTTACTTCCAATTGCATTTCTTAATTGGAAGGATATTCTGTACTGATAAATCCATAAAGTGATGCTGAAAATGTTACTTTTTAAAACTTTTTTCCAACTTTATGTTTAGTGCTTTGGAAAGAAATCATCAAAAAATAAAATATGTTCGTAACAAGTGACAGGTTGTTTCTGTTGGTGAATCAATATTTCCAAAGATTTTCAATGACCAAGAGGTTTATTCTCACTTACCCTGCAGGTCAGTTTCTTTGCCATGTGCACAATTTCACCATTATTATCCATTACTTCATAGCTTCCACTCGAGTTCTCTGAAGAATCATCACCACCATCCGGACGCTCTGGAACCACACCACTCACCCTCATCACCTCCACATGGAGCCGGCCAGCAACCTCAGTTTAAGAAAATGGTCAGAAAACTTTCACAATGTTACATATCTCCTTCAGATTTTATCAGATCATTTGGCAAATGATTTCTTGAAAGTTTGACATATTGCAGTCTAAATGATATAGAATATATGCAGCAAAATGCAGTCGTCTTTATCTTTTACTAAAATAAAAAAAATCAACTTTTAACAGACTGAAGGCAAACAGTTTTAGAAATACTTAGTATCTAATATGTCTTCCTTAAGCCAACTCACCTCCCCCTGCTGACTGATGATGGGAACAGCATACTGAAGTTTCACATCGTGGTAAAGGCACTCCAAGAAGACATTAGCTACACCAATCAAGTTGTGGTTCTCCTGCGCCTCGTAGAAAGGGTCCCCGTGTTTACTGAGAATTTTATTGTACTGAAATAGAGTAAAAAGAATTATGATTATAATAAAGAAGGAAGTTCCTTTCACTTCAGAAAGGGAGAAGTGCAAAAGGAATTTCTGGCAATACCTTTGGATATGTGTAATGGTAACAGTGTTCTTTCTGTATTTCATTCCTATAAGGTACATCCTTATTGCCACCACCCATGAGTGGTTGAGTTTATCTAGTGAGTAGCAGGGTTTTGGGTTTGGCAGAATAAGTTGATTTGAGCAAACAAAACTAGCACTGGTGCTTGGGTTGTCTGCTATAACCTTAGCTTAAAGGAGGAAAATGTTTGCATCTATGTAACACCTTTCATTACCTCAGTCTCTCAAAGTGCTTGATAGCCAATGAAATAAGTGATGTTTGCAAACAGCAAGCTCCCACAAAATAGCAATGTGATAATGACCAGATCATATGTTTTTAGTGGTGTTGGTTGTGGGACAAATGTCGATTAAGGTACCAGGGAGAACTTCCCTGCGTTTCTTTGAAATATTGCCATAGCAAATATTACGTCCACCCAAGAGAGGAGATGGGGTCTTAGTTTAATGTTTCATCTGAAAGGTGCCACAGCTTTGACAATGCATCTTTCCCTCAGTGTCAGCCTGGATTTTGCACTCAAGTCTCTATAATGGTACTTGAGCCTACAAGCTTCTGACTCAGAATCCTCCTAATAGATATCATATATATAAGGACATCCAGTGAATTTGATTCAGTCATAGATAAATCTGCAATTTAATTAGCTGCCTATTCAGCTATCTGAAGTTACAAGCCATGAAAACAACAATGGGAAGAGGTCATCCAGTCTGGCAGGTTAGCCTGACTTTCTATTCAGCACTTCCCACTGTAGTTTGGCTATGACTAAAAACTCACCAGTGTGGGAATTCATGATTACAAATTGAAATTCTATCACTGCAATATTCTAGGTCACAATGCACTATATTGGTACTCTGTTCCTAATGCCAATAAGCAAATGACAACAGACTATTTTAAGCAATAGCTGACATTAGGCAGAATACATGTAATTTTTCCTTACAAGCAGTTCTGTTCCTAAGAATTCCTTGTACTCACATATTCGACCATATCCTTCTCCTTCCAATCCTGATAGAGGTCTCTCATATCAATCAATTTGTTCTCTAGCTTCTCAATGGCCCAGACTTGGGTACCTTTTCCCTTGCGTCGTACTTGGATAGCTGGCTCACTCACAATTGCTCCTCTCTATTTTGATAAAGAGCAGATTCAAAACTGCTTATAATGCATAGAATGTAGTGAATAATCACTGCATATTACCAGCATAAGACATACATTCCTTCACCAATCTAGCAATTAAAAAAAAACGTAAGGAGCTAAAACACAATATACATTGAATGCCTCAAGTCTGAAACACAAGCAAAACCTTCTGAAAGAGTCAGCCGGTCCATCAGTATTTTAAAAGAGAAAATGCAGGTTAACCTTTTGGTTGGACCAATTATCAAAGCTCACAGAAAGGTAGAGCTGAAAACTTTCTGTCAGATTAATCTGTCTTTGTCTCTCTCCATCATTTTTGTATTAGAAAGATAAGTGGCCAAAATATGTGGAATTCAAAAAAAAACTGGAAGAAGGGACTGAGATAAAAGCATAGTAAGATGCAAAGCCCATAATCATCTTATGCAGTGATCATCACAAAGAGATTGCTGAGGAGGCATCACTCCATGCATGCAACTGACAGTGGATATAATGAAAATGTAGAGATAAGAAAAAAACATTCTCTGTCAATAACTATTTCACTAAACTATCTAAGGATGCTCGCATACCGGAACTGATGAGCAAACAAGAAAGGTTAACCTTGCATTTATAGAACACCAAGCATCCTCAGAGCATCCCAAAGAACTTCACGCTCAGTACAAATTACATTCGAAATGTCATATAGGGACATGTAGCAACCAATATGGGCACAGTTTTCTTCCACGAACAACATTGAGCTAAATGTCCAGTTAATCTGTTGTATTGGTGTTAGGGAGACCAATTTACAAACTTATATTCCCAACAATAGAATTATTCACTTTCCACTTATATGGAATAACACAGAAAGCTTGGAGTGCAGACACAAAGATCTTTAAAGTGCACAGAGATTGAACGTAAACACCAAAACAAAATTTATGTTTCTTTTAACAAGATTTTGGGGTTTTGCCTACAATTCAAGGCAGCCAATCATAGGAATAATGAGGAGTTACTGCAAATATTGATCAGGCCTGAAAAACTACACCTTGTTTCTAAAATAAACTGAAATGGTGAAGGTCTGGGTGGGTGGGTGGGGGGGGTGGAAGAGAGAGAGGAGGAGGAGAAGAGATAAGAACATCACAAAAGATTTTCAGGAGCTAAATAATGAAAAGGTTGTTTAAATTAGTTGGCAAATCAGCAACAAATTAATGCAGATTCAGGGTCATGGCTGAAAGGACAAAGTGGCAAAGTAGAAGATTTTTTTTCCCTAGAGAGTTATTGGAATATGGGCAGGTTTACCCCAGGTAGCTACTGAACCAGAGACTATAACATCAACTAAATATAAATTGACACAAGTATGATAGGCCAAATAACCTCTTTCTATGGTATAATTTCTATGATTGTGGGAAGAATTAATATTGATTCTGGGAACAAGTTAACTGCTGAAGTATTCTTTACTTGTGTTCAGGATGCAGGATCTATTAGTGGCCCAAGATTACTCTATTCTTGAAAAGCAGGAGAATTTGTGTTTCCGTAATGAATGGCCAATAACAAAATTACAGGAATGTGTTTCTTTGCTATGATTTTGCTAGTAGTTTATTAAAATAATCCAAAAGCCACATGATACTGATTAGTAATAATACGAGCCAAATATCACAAAGATCAACCTTAACTACAACCCTGGAGGTAAAACTTATGAAGAAGAGTCATATTGGACTCAAAGCGTTAACTGTTTCCCTCTCCACAGATGCTGCCAGACCCTGACTTTTCCAGCATTTTCTGTTTTTATTTCAGATATCCAGCATCCACAGTATTTTGCTTTTATTTTTGTGCAACTTCCGTTTTACAACAGTGATTTCAATCACGTAAGCTTGAAAGTTGGCATGATGGGCTTCCTATAAGGGGCTGCAGGTATAATGTCTGACATTAAGGTAAATGCAGCTTCCCTGTGTTTAGGTTTTTATTTTTCCCTGGGATATGAACCAGACTGTTCCGAACCTTGTTGTCATATTTGACCCCAAGATGAATTTTCGACCATATATACTCACCACTACTAAGACTGTCTATTTCCATCTCTGTAACATTAGCTGACTCCACCCCTGCTTCAGCTCATCAGCTACTGAAGCTTAATCCATGCCTTTGTTGCCTCTAGGCTTGACTATTTCAACAAACTCCTGGCCAGTCTCCCACATTCAACTCTCCATAAACTTGAGCTCATCCAAAACGGTGGTGAAGGGTAGAATTGGAATCTAAACTTTATGCACTTATAAGCTTACATTTACCAAGGCACATTACAAATACGGATCTCCTAATCCAACAACCACAGTTCCAGTTTGCTCTTCTACATAGGAGTGCAAGTGAATCCCCAATTAATGTCCACCACCCAAAAACAATTAAATACTCAATTACTAAGCCATTAATACCCACATGCTAACTCACACTACACCGTGTACCCATCACCCCTGTACTTACTGACCTATAATGGCTCCCAGTTAAACACCTAGATTTTAAAATGATCACCTTTGCTTTCAAAACCCTCCATGGGCTCCTCCTTCCCTGTCTCCGTAATCTCCTCCAGTTCTATAACCTTCCAAGATATCTGTGCTCCTTCAATTCTCGCCTCTTGAGCATCTCCAATTTTAATCACCCGCCATTGATGGCTGTGCCTTCAGCTGCCAAAGCCCTGAACCCTGAAATTCCTCCCTAAATTTCTTAAAACCCATCTTTTTGACAAAGCTTTTGGCCATATGCCCAAATATTTCTTTACGCTGTTTAGCATTAAATTTTTGGCTTATCATGCTCCTGGGAAATACCTTGGGTCGCTTTGCTACATTAAAAGGTACAATATAAGTGGGAGTTGTTATTGTTGTTTGTGATGACCCAGGCAAAGCTGCCATACTGAGCAGCCCTAGTTTCTCTGAGGTAGTGGAAATGGGCTTTCTAGAACCATGCCATATCTTTACAACCATGTGGCTCGCTAGTTCATTTTGAGAGCGCTAAGAGTTAATTACATAGCAAGAAACCGGCTACCTTCTTGTTAGCACTGAGATTTGCTGCTGGGATTTGCAGAGTGACTTGATAATCTGTCTGCTTATTCATCTCTTCTGCCAGGAAGTTTGCTTCTCTCACTAGAGCATTAGCTTTCACTATTTGCTCTCTCAACTTTGAAAGACTGTGACGGAACAGCTGATCTCTGCAATAGGAAGGAAAACAGAAAAATATGAAGCACATTCCTCCTTTCCCACAACCATTTACTGATTATAGATGATGGAAAATGTATGCAACTGGGGGGTTTATTTTCTAATGTACCACTTCTTGCATTTATACAGAAGATACATTGAACTTGAGACTTTCCACTGCACATAATCAATGAGTACTTCAATGTGAAAACATTAAGTAAAAATGTCTCTGAACTATTTTAATAAGTATAAAGATTTTAATTCTGAAATCCCTCATTTTTTAAAATAAATGGTTTTCACACTGAAATTCAATTGGGCTGTGCGCTTTTCTTACACAGGGATGGAACATTGGACAATACATTAACACCCCACTGGCCAATTACGCTGCTTACCCTGATTAAAACTAACAGTTCCTCGGCTTAATTGAACAAGCGCTTCTTTCTCTTCTTCCCCCACAGAGTGCAGATGTAAAATGGAACATTCTACAAGACACTAACTACATATGGCACTTTCAACATATGGGAAGCAAGAGTAGAAAAATGTTGACTGGTTTAAAGCTAACATCACTGTGATAGAACCTGTCATTGAAGCCAAGTGGTCTGCTCTCATTAATTATGAGAGAGATTCGAGCACTGAGTGCACTAAGTGCCACTCAGAGTAAAGTCCGACAGACTGCTAAACAATGCGCCACTGATTACTGGTTACAGCTTTGCCAGATTATCCTTATGCCCTTTGATACAGGGAATGCAAGGATCATGTATGAAGGGATCAAAAAGATAACACATACATCAGCAAAGAAAATGGCTCCATTGAAAGCAAGGCGTGGGAGGTCATCACCGATTTCAATAAGTAGTTGGAGAGATGTATGGAACACTACTTTGAGTTGTATTCTAGGGAGCACCGAGGAAGCTTCAGGCACCAAAGAAAGCCTGCCTGCCATGGCAGATTTCAATAGTGAACCTTCAGTGGAGGAGCTTAGCAAAGCTATTGACTCGCAAGCTGTGGGCAAAACCCCATGTGCTGATACTATACAACCTGAATTCATCAAGCAGGGGAAACTGACACTCCTGCAGCATCTGCACAAACTTTTCTGTCTGTGGTGTGTGATGCAAAGACTGTGACCTTGTACAAAAACAAGGGAAATTGTAGTGATTGCAACAACAATCAAGGCATCTCCCTGCTGAGCATTTTGGGAAAAGTATTTCCCCCTGTTGCCCTGGTTAGACTGCAGATCCTGGCTGAATGCATCTACCCGATTCCCAGTGTGATTTCAGAACTGGGAGATCTACAATTGTCATGATCTTCTCATTCCGGCAATGCAAGACAAATGCTGTGAGCAAAGGATACTGTATATTGCTGTCATTGATTGATCTCACCAGGGCTGCTCAACGTGATGCCCTCTTTCCATGACAACATGGTGGGCAAAGTCAGCTATAAATGGACAACATTGGAATCATTTGAGATCCATAGTGGGGTCAAACAGGGTTGTGTTCTGGCACCGACACTCCAGCATGTTCTTCTCTTCATTGCTGTCAAGTGCCTTCAGGTTATCTGAAGAGGGTATCTATTCACATACCAGAACTGACAGAAAGCTGTTCAACTTTGCTTATCTGACATCCAAGACAAATGTACGCTAAGTCATCAAAGAGTTG
The DNA here is from genome assembly GCF_017639515.1 of Carcharodon carcharias. NCBI lineage: Eukaryota > Metazoa > Chordata > Chondrichthyes > Lamniformes > Lamnidae > Carcharodon > Carcharodon carcharias. The sequence goes on from NC_054469.1 coordinate 188,346,617, forward strand.
CTCTACGTTGATGATGATGCACGAGCATTCCATACTGAGGAATACCTTCAGCAGCAAATGGACAAATTCTCTCATGCTTGTAATAAGTTTGGTTTGACCATCAGGAAGACAAATGTCATGGTCCAGGATGTCACCATACCACCATCGATCAGCATTGACAATGTGGTGCTGGAGGTTATTGATAGTTTCACATATCTAGGCTCCACAATCACCAGTAGTTAGCCATTTGATGCTGAAGTCAACACACACTCCGTAAAAGCTGCAGCTTTTATGTCCAAACTGATTAAGAGTGTGGGGAACAACAACAACCTGAGAACACTAAACTTTGAATCTACCAAGCCTGTGTCTTCAGCACAATCCACTAGCCCTGTGAAAATATATGCTAGACAGGAGAAAAGGCTGAACAGTTTCCACCTACCATCTTTGACATATCCCTGACATCTCTTAGCAGGACAGGGTCACCAACTTAAGAGGTTCTGTAGCCTGCTAATTTATAACCATACGCTCATTGATAAGCTAACAATGTCTGCAATGGCTCACCCACATTCATCGATGGATGACGGCTGTATATCTAAAGACTTCTATACGGTGAATTGGCCACAGGGTCATGAATTCTTGCATCCACACCTCTGCTATAAGCAGGATATGAATTCAGCAGTTACTGACACTGACAACTGGAAGACAGCTTCTGATACCATGACCTCTGGAGGCTGACTGTCTGGAAGGCCACTGGAAGAGGCAAGCAGAAACAAGAAGCTCAGCTGGTCAAGAAGGGGGCACAGAGAAAGAGAGGCAAATGAATCATGCACTCTCTCAGCCCACTGACTTTCTCAGCAGCAATTGTGGCTGCGGCTGCCTTACCAGAGAGGGGCTCCTGAGCTTAAAACAGAGTTGACCCCCATGGCGCAAACCATTGTCTCACATGGCAGAAAACTGCACAGAGCCAATTAAACAGCACTGCAGATGTTGACTAAAGGTTGCTTGCTGGTCCTCTCTGTCTGGAATTGTGAAACACCCAGGAAATCACTTACAGAATGTAGACAGAAGGCCAACAGAAATTACAACCAAATGCTTTTACATGGCTAAGGCCTCATCATGTTCTCACCCAAAGTAATCACACGCACTCAAGTCAATAAGACGTAAATTCCCACCTCTCATTTAAACACCCGTACCTCTCTTCAGACCAAAGTTTTACTTTTTGTTGTGCAGTTTGAGAGGTGAATGATAATCTCTCAATGCTATGCCGGTGCAGCCTGTCCGGTGACAGCTGTTGACGAAGAATCTCCAGTTCACGCTCATACATTAACCGCTGCTCTTCAAGTGCATTCCGTTTCTCCTCCAGGTACTGCTTCTCAAGAACCTGTACAACATTCTGAACAGGATCTACAAAATCAAGGAAAGTATTTAAAGCCAATTTACATTAAATCAAATGATCCATCTTCAGTACACAAGAGCTATCAGTATTTCAATATGCAAGTACAAGGTAAAAAAATTACTTCAATGTTTTACAATCCCCATGGGGGAACCCTAAACCAAAATTACCAAATTTACAAAATGACCCCCAAATTAAGAAATTACCATCAAGATTTCACTTTTTGTAACTTTCACTTTAAGATGAATCTAACCAGCACAAAATAAACATGAATTAACAGGCAAATGATACTTCAAATAGGTAAATTTCACTTTAAATAGTGATACAACAAAGATACAATCCACTGTCATGAAGCTATTAATGTATATAATGTTATTGAAATTATTTTTTTTTAAATAGAGGTTTAGTCTGTGGGTGTGTGAGAGTGTGTGTGTGTTTTAATTGGATCAAAGCCAGCTAGTCTGGGTGCTTTGATGTATAGTAGTTTTGAAATGTAAACAGTAAGATAGAGAACATTTGCATTTTGTTGAATAGAGCACTCAAGAAGGGGAGTGAAATCTTGCGCCTAGCTAGGAGACACCGAGCAATATGTTTATATTACTAATAAAATTGGTACTATAAAAGGGGTTTTGTTGTTAGAAGAGGGGGCATTCAAAGGGCCTCATGACACAATGAGAATTTACATTCAAAGACAAGTGCTGGGTATAACAGAAAGCAATTTTGTGTGTACAGGGCAGAGGCATGTATTATCAAAGCAGCTGTAAGCCTACAAGTGTCTGCAAAGGAACCAAAGTGAAAGGCACCTAATTTTGAATTTGTAAGAGGAAACTGCGTTGCCTGGTGTCTGCTTAAAGTCTATGGATTGTTGTTGCCTTAATTGAGATTAGTTTGGGAATTTGTTAAAAAGTTATGATAGTAGCAATTTGTAGCCATGTGTATATGTTTAACTTGCGTAAATTAATAAATGTTTCATGTAGCTTGATATAAAAACCTTTCGAGAACTGGTGATCTTATTCCTGAATTTAGAGCTGCATCTCAAATGTACCATTTGAAAATATAGGTTATGACAGTTGTTTAAAGTTTTTCTCAGGGATTTTAAATAACAGCCTTTACCAACTGCTGTATCATAACACTCACACTCACAAGCACCCATTTTACTCCCTGTACAAATGTGACACTGGTGTAATGTCACAGTCTTTCCAACTCAATCGATTCGGCCCTCGAGCTGTATTCACCAGCAGGACCATTCCATCCGAGGTCCTCTGATATGGTTAACATTGACAAGGCACACATCTACGAACCCCCTCTCACTCAGCTCACTTCAATCCTGACGGTGTAACTTTCCAGAAAACCTTTTCAAATGATCAACCAACAACCCCAATTTGCAGTCTGGTCCTCTGATATAAGCTCTCAGCTTTTTCGTATGCATGCGTATTCGCACCACTTTTTAGGATTCAGTTCTGTTTAGCTTGCTCATACATCGCTTCCCCAAGAGCTTCTGGAATTCTATTTTTCTTCTTACTGCCAAACAGAAAACTGACCTTATCATAGGGAGCTTTGCTGGCTTCATCTCACATGAATACTGTGTTCCTCTTTCTGTCTCTGTCTGCTTTTCCTTTGTGCCTGCATCTGTGTACTGATCGCCTTCTGCCTACAGCTCCCCTTTGTCATGTTCCTCTCCTTTTGTGTCTGCCAGCCACATGGCTTATGTATCTTAATGTCCTTCCTGTTGGTGTTACTTTCAGTTAAAGGGTCACCAGTTCACATGGATCAGTATTTATTATTGTTGAGGAAAATTACAATGGATCCCTTTATAACTGTTGCAAACACTTAGAAGTCCTTTTCAGACATTTTAGAAACAAATGCAAATTCCACACACATTTTAAAGAAATTGTAAATTTTCCTTACTATACTGCTTTTGGGTCAAAGGTTGTTACATATGCAAGACTCGTCTTAAATTTATAATCTCCAGGCCGAGTCGTTGGATTTTCAATAAGTACTGCAGGAATTTCTTCTATAGCTTCCTGAAGAAACAAGGACTTTTAAAAATATTTAATTCATTGTGACAGCCATGGTTCAGTGGTAGCATCTCATCTCTGAGTCAGAAGGTTGAAAGTCAAGTCCCACTTTCGAGGCTTGAGCGCAAAATCCAGGCTGATACTCCAGTGCAGTAATGAGAGAGTTCTGCACTTTCAGGCAAGATGGTAAATAGAGGTCCCTCTCAGCATCAGAATTACACCCTGGTGGTTCATTGGGTTAATGGTATATATCTGGAGTTAACCTAATTTTAATATTATGAACAAGATTAATTCATGAGAAACACCTATGACTGGGTGGGACAGCATATGGTTCCTCATGAAACTTGGGGAAACTTGTAAGGAAACCTATGGTGGAAAACAATGTCTAAAAAGAATACCAAAGGCACAGAAAGAGGCATATTTCTCAGATGGGGCCTTGGGCCTTGGAGATGTTGCTTGAGGAGGGGCCACTTTAGCGATTAGTGCTGCAAGCCTGCAAAAAGTGCAGAGCGCTGGGGGGTGGGGGGGAGGGGAGAAAGGAATATGATCTTTCCATCATCACAATTCTGGAGACTGAGAGTTTGCCCCAGAATCTGCTGCTCACCATTAGTGCTGAGAGCTTTCATCATGACTTCCATCTGTGCAAATTCATAATTATAGTCTGGTTCGGATGAAGCTTCGCTTGCTGTCTCCACATCCTGCTCTGTGCTACCTTCTCGATTTGCCTCACTCTCATATTCTTTTAATTTGTCTCTCCTCTTCCTCATAGGTAGGTTAATTCTATTTACAAAAAAAAACTGTTTAAGAAAAAATTTACAACTTAATTGATACAACAACACATTTATGTAGTGACACTTTCAATATTTGACAAACAAGGAAACCCACATCTGGATTCTCCCAGGAATTTTTATCCTTTCATTTGTGGTAAAGTTTCACTTACCAGTCAGGGTAATGGCAACTAAGTTATGGAACACTCTCGCACCCAACATTAACTTCAAGTGTTCCCAGATCTGTTCCAGAACAGATTACCGCCTTTAACAATACCTTGACAAAGTTCCTTAACACCACTAATTCCAATAACTGACATTTTTATAGCTTGAGGTTGCTGAATTATAAGCAATTTGATAATTATGTCCAAAATGAAATAAGTTGAGAATGCCTGAACTTCACATTGGACTACTGCAGCAGGAAGATAGTGCAAATCATGTCTTACTGATCTAGTAGAACTTTTGCAGAAACGGCCGGGATGGGGGTGATGGCAGGGGTGCGCAGAGACAGAAGGGCGTCATTGCTTAGATTATGGGAGGCGGGGGGGGAGAGAGAGAGTAGGGAGAGTGGATCTTTCTCAGGGGGCAGCTCTTGCCACTATGGGGGGGTGGGTTCTCCATGGGCCACATGGTGCCCAATCAGGAGGTCCCTCTCCCCATGAGCAAGGGGCCCTCAGCTTTTTCTGGGTAACCTCCTCGCATGGAGTAGACTGTTGCCCCCTACCACCCCTGGTAAAATACCAGCAGTGGTGGGACGAGATTATTCAGCCACTTAAGGGCCCCACTATCCTCTGGGCAGGATGGCCATTGTCAATATTCCCTGCGCCTGACTCAATTGGAGGGAGTTGGGAAGGCAAAGGGGACTCCAACTCTCAACTTCCCTCTCAATTCTAAATACTGCCACCCCCCCGCCAACTCCCAGCCCTCTCCGAAGGACTGGGTTAAAACCTGACCATAGAATGGGAATAAAGGTAATGTGACAAAGCAGCGCTCTCCAAGGATCTGATCTTGGGTCTCAGCTTTTCATTCTTATACATGTATCAATGAATTGGATGATTGAAGAGAGCCATGCATTAAAATTTGCAGATGACATTAAGTTAGAAAGTTGCATGGATAGGAACAGGAAGTTACAGAAGAAAGTATACAGATTAAGTGAGCGAGTAAAACCGTGGCAGGTGGAGTTCAATGTGAAGAATAGTGAGGTGATTTATGTTGAATCGAAGAAAGAAAAATTGGAATTACTATATAAGAGACTGGGACTTGTGGAGGAGCAAAGGGATTCAGGTCTCAAGGTAAACAAATCACCAAAAGCCAGTGCTACAGAAAGATTAATGGTCTGTTAACAATTATCTCAAGGGAGAATACGAAGAGGAAGAAATTATGCTTCAATTGCACGGAGCCTTAATCTGACCCCATTTGGGGCACCATGTTCAATTCTGAGCATCACAGGAGGAATAGGAAGAAAAGCTGGGCCTGGAGTGAGTACAATGCAAGTTTACAAGAATGATACTGGGGCTTAAAGGGTTAACTTTTGAGGGCACATTGCATAAACTTGGGCTGTATTCCTTCGAGCTTAAAAGGTTGAAAAGTGATTTAAAGATGTGCTAATGAACAAGTTTGCTAAAGTAGATAGCGAATTTACTTACTCTGGGAGGGAATCCAGAATAAGGAGGCATAGTCTTAAAACTGAAGCTAGGCCATGCAGGAATGCAATCAAGAAGCACTTTTTCACACAAAGGATAGTGGAACTGTGGAATTCATATCTTCACTGGATCAAATGAATTTTTTAAACACTACAATCTTTATTAGGTGAGGGTATTGAGGGATATGGATGAAAAAGGGGTAAATGGAGCTGAGGCCATGATCTAACTGAACGCTTGAATAGACTCGAGAGGCCCAATGGTCCACTCCTATTCTAACGTTTACATCAGTCTTAGTTGGATTTGAACCCAAATCCCTTAGATGAAAGGACAATGTTCTTTAGCTATCAGTCCCTTCAATAAAGGTCTTTAAAAAAGATACACAAGACAGTGAAGATTGTTGCAATATTTCGGGACGATACAAACCTTTATGGTAAAATTTATCTTGCACTGAGTCTACCATCTATACCAAACCAGGTTAATTTTCTTTCACCTCGCAGATTGATTTTACTCCTTTCCAATTGATACTTCCACCACAAATGATTTGTCACATCCTTTTCCAACATTTTTATTTTCTTCCTAATTACATTACACTAAAAAAGTTTTATAAGGTACAGCTGCCACAACAGCTCCTCAATCGATCCTTACTAAATACAAAAAGAGAAACATGTGCAACTTAACAAACACTTAAATATTATATCTATGTATTTATATATGCATATGTATATATATGTATATATACACACACACACACACACACATATATGTTTATATATATTTCAAGAGGACATAGGAGAGACTTACATAATGATGGTACGGGAGCAATGAAAGTACGAGAGACAGGACAAGGGAACCAAAGATGAATAGGATGGAGAAGAGAAAGAGAGTAGCAGAGTGCAAGAGAAGCAGAGAATTACTTTTACAAATTGCCTATCAGGAATGCTAGATAAACTGAACATCAGAACTAGAAAACAACGTACCTAAAGAAGTGGTTATTTCCCCAGAGAATCCTGTCCCCATGCCAGAGAGAGTTTGGAGCATGCAACACAGCACCATTCAAGCAGGTTCTGAAAAATAAAGTTTAATTATCTATTATTTGAAAATCAGGATTCACTCTGAGATTCGCTATCCTCATGTCTTATGATAAACCAAAAGAAACCCCAAATTTGGTGAGGGGTTTGATACAAATGATCTATTTTAGTCATCATTATGACATTGCTTCTGTAGATTCATGGCCAGAGTCCACTTTGGTATTTTCAGGGCAGTTGAACATCAGGTGAGACCCCACTTATGAAGCTTGGATAAAGTCTAGCAACCTGTTATTACAATTACTGAGGTGGCTAATTTGATTATAGATACAGTCCAAGAATGCTATAACCTAATGTTCCCCTTGGTGGTGTAGTAATTAAGTGAAACAAAGGGGAGGAAAGATATCTTATATTACTTGAAGCACTGAAAAAAATAAATCATAGCAACTCTCCAAAGCCAGTGAAACCAGGTTATTAACTCAAAGAAGAATAAGTGACAGGGATATCACATCCAGCTAAATGAATTAACATTTTCATGCCTTATATAATAAATGCAATTGAGTTAATATAATGTGGTAAAATAGGACTAAGGCAGATTCTATAAATCCATAAACCTGGAAAACTAAAGGTGGCTAGCTATTCTTCAACTGATCACAGGGCGTTTGTAGTACAAGTTTAATGTAATTAGGATGCAATGTGATATCCAAACCTATTCCTACTTTTAAAAAGAACACCTCTTTATATAATTATTAAGATTAGATATTCAGTACTTAGATTACAAGCTAAAGATTTGACTGAGCATGTTTCTGGCCCCATGCCTTATAGAGGTCATAGTCACCCTACAACTGGGAAACCAGCCACTTCAAATATATAGATACAGACAGATAATAATGTGTCTTGCAACAACACCATTTCACACATTCTCTGCAAAAAGATCAGTTTGAACACAAGTTAATAAAATGCATCATTAGGTATGAGAAACTGAGACAACATAATTCAAAACATGGAACAATTTAAGACATTCTAAATGTACAGAAACAGGTTTGCTCATATCTCTCCCAATCCTTGATCACTGCTACACTTCAGCTTGTCATCAAGGGGTGCACAAGAACAACTTAATGTAATAAATATCCTGAGTTTCCCCCCACCATGTGTTTGGGGGATGGGTCTGGCTCCTGCTTTATCCTCTTCATAATACTACAGCTAAGGTTGGACACTGGTTGTCTTCTGTTTTAACAACCTATTGTAATTAGGACATATCCTAAAGAACAAATTCAAATTGTCAGACTATGACAACTTTGGCTCCTACCCTCACTCATCTAGTAAAATAACTGAAGCAGTTAAGAAAAACTTAACGTACATTTTTGAAGACACGTAACCAAGTTATACATTTCATAACATATTGCTGTAAAGTGCATCAATAATTGCTCCTGAAGTAAGCTACTCCTGAAGGATAAAAATCAGGAGACATATAATACAAATATTGGCATACTTCCAATATAGGTTTGCAGTTGAAATGATCAAATTCTTGAATTACATCCTATGATCCAGACAGCATCAAAGCAGCACCAGCAGAAATGCAATAATGGATTGGTTACTCAGCCAGCTGATAGGAGTAAGGTGCAAACTTAAACCGTTAAATTGTTCCGAATTGTTTCTTCTAGTAGCATCCTGCAAACTCAGGTATACTAGGGTTTGTTACAATTTGCAGTATTAGCTAAGTATCACAGCATATCTCAAATTCCAGCCTCTACAAATCCCACCCCCTTATCTTTACTGATGGATCAAACCAATTTTCATGTTCTGCTATAGAATGCTAAGAATTAAAGTGGAAAGACTTAAATTAATTTAGCCAGAACCTGACCTTCAATCTTTCTAGAGTGAGCATGAGCCTAGTGCACATCACTGAAAAGGCAGTTCAGTCTTACACCCGCATTTTCTGATTAAGGCAGGATAGCCAATGGATGGGAATAAAAATGCTCAATGAAATCTAATTTTATTGGGAAATGATCAATAGCAGATGGAACCATTCACTACAGTTCCAAGCTCAATGGGCACTGTGACAAATAAACCTTAGGTGAAAGATCAAAGCTCCCCTTAGCAATTTTTAGTCAGGGTCAGACATACATTAAGCTGAACAGACGTAATCAAGTACACAATCTAAATTTAAATGTCAATAATGTAATCAAAACACATGCAAAACACTGAAGAAACAAAACATTAACAAATAAAAACTACTGGCTGTCAAAGGTCAGTCAGCATCTGAAGAGCAAAGACAGGCTATTTATTGTCTGGGCGACTCTCTGAATGGTCTATAAACAAGATGTTAACTGGGGTGTTCTCTTCTCTCATGCTCACAGACCTGCTGCGTATTTCCAAGAATTTCAGTTTTTTATCCTGTCACGTCGTCTCGCTTTCATATATCATATATGGTTGTATTACTGTGGGCTTTATTTAGCCTTGATTGGGAACTATATTTCTGAAACAGTAAACTGAGCTTTTGTGTTGGAAGTTGCCTATGACTGATAGTTTCAGTATAGACTGATTACCTGGCATTTTCATTTGGGCTGAGAGTAACATCCCCATCTGCTGTAATGTCAATGACACAGTGCTCGGGCTGGATGCCAATTCCGCACAGCTGAATGTCCTGAGATTCATCTGCACCGACTCTGGTGTGATCCTGTTGAGAATATCAGAAGCTTAAAGGTCAGCATCTGACACTTGGCTATAAATATTCACAGGATGCATGCAAAGTGCACAGTACACCACTTGAGTAACTCAGCGTGAATCATCAGTGTTTCCATGCATGCTATAAACACTAACGTGCTTTGCCAAAAGTTTAACCAGAACAGTTTTTCTAGTTAAAATATACAGCCAAGAATTAATTTAAAGCCAGAGGCAGTGGCAAAAATATGGAACAAAAAATTACAGAAAACAGCTACAGAAATTGTAACAGCACTTTAAATAACTTAGGCTTCAGTGAGGCAAAATTTGCTTTCATCAGGTGGCAGAAAATAGAATTTAAAGGGAGAAAGGGAGAGGAGACTTTACAATATAGACACTACAGAAAGATTATGGGTCATCCTTCCTGTAAGTAGAGGCAGGAGATGGATAGCAGAGAAAATAGTCCAGCATTAATTCTACTCAAACTCAATATGAAGTAAAAGTAGTGAAAAGTTGGAAGGTGGAGTGCAATTGCACTATATATAAACATCAAACCTCACTGACACGAGGTAGGGTGGCAGATTACATGCAGTTCTCACCTTATCATGTGTAGCAGTATCAATTGCGCAGAAGCAGAAGAACAAGTCTATTATTTAGCCTTTTCCCTGCTTTATATCCCACACTTGGTTTGGAATAGGAGCGTAGCATTACTTCACTGAGAGGGTGGTCATTCCCGGAAAAGCTTACCAAGGAAGGTTATAGGGAGAAATACCTTATAACACTGAGATTGTCAATTTTCCAATGACTCAATAATAATTTAGTAGTTTTTCAGACATTTACTCACTCAGCACACTCTGGCTGCTGGGGCCACAAAACACTTCCAGCTTTTGTATGCAATCCTTCCATTTGTAACGTGCTCATATCTGTCTTAGAATTGAGACTAATTTGACTTAGAGATAAATCATGGAATCATTATGGAAAAGGAGGTGGTCATTCAGGTCATCATGTCCATGCTGGTAGAAGAGTCGAATCCCAATTGCTAGGCTACCAGGAAATTGAAATATGGTACTTCTGACAGTGCAGTGCTTCTTCTGTACTGAACTGGAGCATCAGGTTAGATTTTGTACTAATGTCTCTGGAGTGGGATTTGAACTTACGACCTTCTGACTCAGAGGTGAGTATTAGCCACTGAGCCATAGCAAAGCAATGTGACAATGTTTCCACTTTTGGGGGAGGTCAAAACTAGGGGTCATAACTATAAGGTAATGATTGTTTTCAGTAAGGAATTCAGAAGAAGCATTTTTACTCAGGGCGTTGTTCGAGTATGAAACTTGCTACCTTGTGAACTGGTTAGGTGAATAGTACAGATGCATTTAACAGAAAGCTAAAAAGTGCATGATGGCGAGAAATATAGAAAAATATGCTGTAATGGTTTGAAGTAGTATGCTGGGAAGATGTTTTTCTACGCATAAACACATATATAGACCATTCGGGCTGAATGGCTTGTTTTTGTGCTGTAAATTCTATGTAATCTTTCCAACATCAAAACATACAAGCACCATGAAAAGAAACATGTCATAAATTAAAGTTAGGCTATTTGGTTGCACAAATGGGCACTGAAAATCCATGGCTGTTCTGGTGGACTCTTAAGTCCTGGTCTCCAAGTATATCTTGCCAACACTGCCAGCTGTGGGGCCCAAATGCAGGTTTGTGCTGAGGTTAAAGACTCAAACCCTGGAGATTAGGGGAGCAGAAACTGTTCTTAATTTTTCTGGGCACAATTAACCAGCTATGGGTATTTTCTAAACTTTGGTTTTATCCAGCTTCAAGATTATGGATATTCTACCCTGTATATATACATATTTTGTTGCTTGTGAGTGCTTTACATGTACAGGTAAACATATATACATAATTTTATTTTTGTTTTTACTAAGCAACACATATCAGGTGTTCTCTCATAAAATGCACTACTGTTTCTAATAGGTGCGGCATACATTGTTCACCTAGGTCTGAGGTCCATCATCCAAAGCTTTTTCTGTGATCTGCAATGAGGGTAGTTGAGTGTTGCAAAATGGAACAACAATCTTCTCAGTTACCCATTGCCAATATCACATTGTCATAAGTTTGGTTAGATGCAGAGTAACATCTTGTATCCTCTATACAGGATGAACGCCTACACAGGCTGGTTGGTTTAAACAGTGACTGGTGTGATATTTCCTATTTCTCTGGACAGATGATGAAAACAGGTCAAACAAAATTTGTTCTACTTTGTGGCGTAGACCTGCATCTGACTCGGAACCAGGTTAAGGTATACCAGCCATATATTTTACATAGTACTCTTGGAGAAGAAACTTACCAAGCTAAAACATGGCATTTATGATAATTACTACACTGTCAACAGCTATTATCTGGTATGAATGCTCACCTTTAAGTAATAGACAAGTAGTTCATTGAGTGCAGGGTCAGCATTCAGATTAACCAAAAAGCATTTGTCATCCCCAACTTTGATGCCAGAGGACTCCAGAGAAATACCCATACTCTCGAGTTGCTTTTGCCTATCCTACAGACAAAACAATAAAATGGAACAGATTAACTCCTTCAAAATTAGAATGATAAATCTTTGCCCTGACATTTCAAAGCAAACCTGTGCATTTCTACCTCTTGATTTATATATTCGTTCTTTTGTTGTGCATACTTAATTGCCATTGGAAAGGTGGCTATGAACTGCTGCAGTCCGTATGATGTAGGTACACCTACAGTGCTGTCAGGGAGAGAGTTGCAGGTTTTTGACCCAACCACAATGAAGGAATGGTGATATAGTTTCAAGTAACGGTGTGTGGCTTAGCGGGAACTTGCAGGTGGTGGTGTTACCATGCATCTGTTGCCCTTGTCCTTCGAGGCGGTAGCGCTCGTGGGTTTAGGAGGTGCTGTCAAAGGAGACTTGACAAGTACCATCTGTAATTGGTACACACTGCTGTCATTGTGCATCGGAGGTGGAGGGAGTGAATAATTAAGGTGGTGGATGGGGTGCCAATCAAGTGAGCTGCTTTTTCTTGGATGGTGTCGAGCTTCTTGAATGTTTTTGGAGCTGCACTCATCCAAGCAAGTGGAGAATATTCCATCACACTCCTCATTTGTGCCTTGTAGATGGTGGACAGGCTTTAGGGAGTCAGAAAGTGAGTTACTCTCAGCAGAATTCCCAGCCTCTGACCTGCTCTTGAGCCACAGTATTTATTTGGCTGGTTCAGTTCAGTTTCTGGTCAGTAATAACCCCCAAGATGCTGATTGTGGGGAATTCAGCAATGCTAATACCATTCAATATCAAGGGCAGATGGTTGGTTTCTCTCGTTGGAGATGGTCATTGCCTGGCACTTGTGGCATGAATGTTACTTGCCACTTATCAGCCCAAATCTGAATGTTGATTTAAAAAGCTATGAGAATAGAGTCATTTGATTACAGCCGAAGACATTGTACAGGTTACATTAATCAAGTCTGGTTAATCTTAATTCATGATGCTTGAACATAGAAATAGTTGGATCCTTCAGATTAGTTGCATCAAGTCACCTCCACACAAAGGCTTGCATTAAATCTCACTTGTAAACCTGATCACAGCTTCTAATTTAAAAAGCTATGTACTCCAACAAAGGAAGCTTTTTGTGTAGAAACAATGCACAGGCTACTTAGAAAATGCTTGTCAAACTCAATTTTGTTTTCCAGGAGATGCATTTGTAGAATTAATCAATTTCTCTTCAGGTTAACTTTGAATTAAATAAAATCCTCATACTGTGAAGTCACAATAGCTAGCCAACAAAATCTAACTCAGTTCAGCATTAATCAAATGTTATAGAAATTCATGGGTAACAAGATAAAAAATCAATCTGAACCAAATTATTTTGTCTTGAAAAAATATAAAATATCAAAGACCGTTTCCAAATAAATGCAAGCAAAATTGTTGATCCTCACTTTGAACTCTGAATGAACTCAAATTTATTTTTCAGTAATTCAAAAATTCATTTTCAACAACTCTCTCACCCGCTGTCAAAGAAGGGATAATGCTGATCTCCAACTCTGGCTGAGTTAGATTTGTAGCAGAAATGAAACATTCATTAAACAGTTAGTCATCTTACCAATTTTCACAGTAGAAAATTCAAGCTTATGGCCCCTATTTTGCAGTCAGCTATGAAGCTATGGCACTCATTGCTGACTTTAAAGAAAGCTGCACACGAGGATCTAGCGATCCCCTTTCCTGATATTAGACTTAATCTGGCACTGAGCCATAGAAATCTCTAGGCATCTAAAAACAGTGATATCATCAAACAGAGTAAACTGTTAATCACATTGAAGTATTCTCACAGAGAGCAAGCCAGGTAGTAAAATGCACTGATTATCCTACATTTTTAATTAAATTTGATAGAGAGTGAAATAACTAATTGGAACATTCACGTTGGAGTATGGTATATGCTGAAATATCACCCTTAAGATTTTAAAATGTGGAATTTATCATAATGGAGCAATTTAATGTTCTACAATTAGATTTTCTGCAGTAGTTATAAATATACTACATCATTAAAACTTCATTCAACAAATTGTGTCGTTTCAAGGGTTTTTATGTTGGAACTAGTAGCATAAAAGGGCACGTTCTTACCAATTCAGAGATTGCTATTTGCAGTCTGTGGGACTTTAACAGTACACCCAATGAGAAACATAGAATCACCAACAACTTCTGGATTTCCAGGATTAATTGCACATGTGCACACTCCAAAAGTTGCATCTAATTTCAGAAGACCAATGATGGTGAACACTGACAATTTCACCTACAAAATCCAGGCCAAAGTTTCATCATTGGAAAGTACTGAATTAAGTTGAACTGGTCTCTGAATGCACAGAAGCAAACATGAATTTCATTCAGCATGGTTAATGAAAAAATAAACTTTCCAATAACTAGGGAAAGAGTAGGGCTAATTAGGGACCATAAACATAATCTGTGGACCCGGGTACAGTCCTCAATGAATACTTTATATCGGTCTTCACAATGGAAAAGGACGGTGCAGGTACAGACAGCAGGGTGCAGGACTGTGAAATATTAGAGGAAATTAACATAGATAGGGAGGAGGTACTAGTGGGTTTAGCAGCCTTAAAAGTGGATAAATCTGCAGGCCCAGATGAGATGAATCCCAGGCTGTTGAGGGAGGCAAGAGAAGAGATATGAGGGGCTCTGGTAGTAATTTTCAAATTCTCCCTGGCCACAGGTGAGGTGCCAGAGGACTGGAGGACTGCTAACATTGCCCCATTATTAAAAAACGGAGGAAGGGATAGACCAGGAAATTACAGGCCAGTCAGTCTAACACTTGGCGGTGGGGAAGATACTGGAAAGAATTCTGAGGGACAGAATATGTCTGCACTTGGAGAGACATGGATTAATCAGGGATAATCAGCATGGATTTGTTAAGGGCGTGTTTGACAAATTTGAGCGAATTTTTTGAGGAGGTAACCAGGAGTGTTGATGAGGGTAATGCATTTAATGTGGTCTACATGGACTTTAGCAAGGCTTTTGATAAGGTCCCTCATGACAGACTGGTCAAAAAGTAACAGCCCATGGGATCCAAGGCAAAGTTGGATCCAAAATTGGCTGAGAGACAGGAAGCAGAAGGTGGTGGTAGAGGGATGTTTCTGTGACTGGAAGTCTGTTTTCAGTGGGGTTCTGCAGGGCTCGGTTTTGGGTCCCTTGCTGTTTGTGGTGTACCTAAATGATTTGGACTAAAATCTAGGGAGTATGATCAAGAAGGTCGCAGAAGACACGACAATTGGTATGGTGGTAAATAGTAAGAAGGATATCCATAAAATGTAGGAGGACATCAATGGACTGGTCAGGTGGCAAAGCAGTGGCAAATGGAATTCAACCTGGAAAAGTGTGAGATAATGCTATTGGGGAGGGCTAACAAGGCAAGGGATTACACTATGAATGGCAGGACCCTGGAAAGTACTGAAGATCAGAGGGACCTTGGTGTGCATATTCACAGATCCCTGAAGGTAGCAGGACAGATAGATAAGGTAGTTAATGAGGCATATGGGACACTTGCCTTTATTAGAATACAAGAGTAGGGAGATTATGCTGGAACTTTATAAAACACTGGTTAGGACACAACTGGAGCACTGCGTGCAGTCTGGTCGCCACATTATAGGAAGGACGTGATTTCACTGGAGAGGGTGCAGAGGAGATTTACCAGGATGCTGCCTGGGCTGGAGGGTCTAAGCTATGAGGAAAGATTGGATAGGCTGATTTGTTTTCCTTGGAGCAGCGAAGGTTGAGAGGGGACCTGATGGAGACATATAAGTTTATGAGGGGCATAGACAGTGTGGATAGGAAGGCGCTATTTCATTAGTAGAGGGGTCAATAACAAGGAGCACCTGGTTAGAAGCAGAAGGCTAAGAGGGGAGTTGAGGAGAAATTTTTTCACCCGAAGGGTGGTGAGAGTCTGGAACTTACAGCCTGGAAGAATGGTTGAGTCAGAAACCCTCGTAACATTTAATAAGTATTTAGATATTCACTCGTGCTGCCATAGCCTTCAGGGATATGGGCCAAGCACTGGAAAATAGGATTAGTGTAATCAGATCTGTGTTAACTGGTGTAGACATAATGGGCCGAATGGCCTCCTTTTGTGCTGTAAATGTCTATGAATGTATAATACAAGATATGAAGTCATCCACTTTGCTATATGCTGGAACAGGAGAACTCTAAGTGTCCTCTAGCCCTCTTTCTCCAAAAAATAAAGTGACTAACAGTCTAGCCTGACAAACCAGTTTAAGAGCATCATTATTGCAAGTGGCTGCACTTGAAATTGACAATTTCATGAACCAAATTCTGCTTTTGTTTCTAAATCTATGACTTTTTAAGATATCATAATAGTCATTACATTAATTAATCCTATGCAAAGTTATGGATTTATTAGTTACTACAGGTACAGTAAAAGGGCGAAACAGTCTCAGAGTGTTATGCCCCCATTATGCTGAGCAGCCTTTAGCTGTTATTGGCTTTTTGAAAAGCTGTATTTTCTGCCAGTACCAGGCATGCACAGTTGATTCTGTTGGTCCCTTACGTCATAGCGAAGTGACAGAGTTGGTAGCAGCCAGGACCAAAAGTGGCGCCGCTCAAAATTCGCACCTGTCTTTTCTCCCCTTGATCGCCTTATAATAAATAAAAGTTTTTGATAATTCAAAATTTGCTTCTGCCTGATAATTTGTGAAATAATTGGGGTTTACTTAAATTAACATGACAATTAACCAATGTTAAACACTAAATGTTAAATTAATTGATGGAAATATTTAGACATATATATTACTTTTACTTAAATCTAAGCACATTATAATAACTTAAAATGGACAATTCTTGCTACTACCCTTTTCCCCCCCACAAACTTGCAAATACTGCATGTTTCTGAAGGGATTGATATATCATAAACTCTGCCTATTCTCATTTCACATGATGTATTTCACATGATGAACTTATGAGTGGAATATTTTAAGTACCAAATTTGGCCGGGGTCACATTGCACCAACTGTCAATGGGCTGTAACATCAGCTGATTGCCAAAGCAGGACTCTAAATTGACATGTTGTTATAAATCGTAACTGTATATATGAATCACAGAAGTAAATATAAAAGATTATCTGAGTTATTTACATTGAGGCAGAACCGTTGCTGATCACAAACTGCCTATATATATTATACATATATAAATCCTGGCAATTTGTGGTCAGTTTAAGTGCTACCTCTATTTGATAACTCAGACAATTCAATATTTACTCTTGCAATACATACAACCCCCGCAAAATTAATTATTAAATACATTGTTTATTGAAAGAAGAGGCAAAATGATCAGTGTAAAACTAGCAAACAATTCATTCATATCATTTGTGACGCCGAAACATAACAAGCAAATGTAGTTGCAATTTTGTTTTTCAATTTAGTATTTAATAAGAATTAAGAATAAAGCTCAGAGAGAATTTGTTTTTCACCGATAATTCTATCCTTTGTACAGCACAGTTAGGGGCGACAGGATATTGTTATAAATTTAAAGCTAAAACCAATCTTTTGTAATTCTTTGAATTTCAAGCTTTTACTCGTCAACTTCTAGCCAAATGCAGTCTGCACCTTCTTACAATCCAAATAAAATCACGGCCAGGGTATTTAGGTCGGAAATCGGGGGGCGGGGCCCAATCACCGATGCGATGCGCAAAATGATACGGGATGACATTGGGCGGAACTCCCAACGTCACCCCGCATCATTTCAATTTTCAGCTCAGCAGGGGCGCAGCCGAATCAGCTGTGTGCCCGCCGACCTGCCAACAGCCTATTGAGGCCATTTAAAAACTAATGCAAGTAATTAATGGACTGGCCTGTTCAACCTTAAGGTTGGTGGGCAGGCCAGGAGCCCTGGTGGGCTTCAGAAAAAGCATGAAACCTCATCCACAAGTGGGATGAGGTTTCATGAGGGTTTTAAAACATTTAAATAAAAGTTTGATTAAAAGTGATGAACATGTCCCAACTCATGTGACAGTGTCACATGAGGGGACATGTCAGGGAAATTTTATTTTTGTACAATGACCATTTTTAAATTTGGTGTCAATCTCTCTGAGGCAGCACTTAGCTTCAGGGAGATGAGTGCGCTCTTTCGCACAGATGCATGAAAGAGCACACTCTCGGCTGAGGGAATCCCTCCCACCTCCGCCTGCACAGGGGGCACATAGTATTCCTGGTGGGCATCACGCTGGGCTGGCCTTAATTGGCCTGCCCACGTAAAATGGTAGTGCTCCCCCAATCAGAGGTGCCGATCGGAGGTGTGCCTGCACGCATCCGCTCCTGCACTCCCCCCCACCCCTCCCAAGGGGGGGAAGATTCCTCCCCATATGAACAATTCCTTGACTGCCAGTGATGCCAACCTCTCAGAAAACTGTTTAAGATTAGATTAGTGACAATTATCTCACTAAACAATTGCAAATGACATTGAAGCAATGATATGGTTACAGCTGCACACAAAGAATGTGATAATTGGATACAGCAAAGTGACAGCACTCACTTTCCGTACATGCTTGGGACAGTGTGAACGCGCAGACCAGTTTCGGTGGCCATTTTGCGTTGGCAGGAGTTGCGGGGCGGAATTTTACGCTCTCGCCAAAGTCAATGGACTTTTGAACGGCTCGCTGTATTTTACAGCCCCGCCCCCACCGTGAAGGGGCCGTGAAATTCCATCCAGTGTTGTTGAAAATATGGGGGAATGTCACCCACTAACCAGAGGGGGAAATAACTGAAGGAATTTAATGCCATACAAAATTCAAACCTGTTTTATTTAAAAAAAAACCACTAATAATGGTACATTGGCAGCAAGTATGAGAAGGCTAGTATGCATATCATTTTTATTCTAAAGTCAGTACCTAAAACAATAATACAACCAATCCCTCATATTGACTTTCTCCCACTGACAAACCTGTGCAATTTCTTCAGTTTTCCTCAGTTTCTCCTCCCAGGTGATAGTCAAGTCTTTTATGAGTTTTTCAGATTCCGCTAATTTCTCCTTGAGCTCAGGAGCTTTCATTGCCTGAATGACAAACGAAATAAAAGCAGACCATTACTCTCATACTTGAATAAATTTGCAACTGGATAACTGTAGCAAGAAAGCAGATTTATTATCACTCAATCATAGCTAGCAACCCTTTACTCATGGACAAACAACAAAGTGAATCTTCAGCTGATTCACAGGTTAACCCCACACAGTCATTACAGCAGAGAAGTAGGCCACTTGGCCTATCAGCTCCATACCAGCTTTGAGCAATCCAGTCAATGCCATTAACCCGCTCTATCCCCACAGCCCCAAAAGTTTATTTCCCTCATGTGTGAATCCAACTTTCTTTTGAAATCACTGATCATCTCTGCTTCTATCATCCTCAGGGGCACCGAGTTCCAGGTCACTTCCACTCGCAAAGTGTGTTTGCCCCTCCATTAAAATTACATCGCAGTGAAAGTCAATCTATTCACAGAGGGAAGGGCTGCACATTAAAAATATGTGTCTTCACTTGAACTCAGATGTTGAAAGAGAAAATGGCTTTAGTTTGACAAATCAATATTTTCAAAAGACTATGCACAATTTAATCTTTTCACAGCTCCCCACCACTCAACCCCTAAATTTAAACATCCAAAACATCCAGATACCCTTCAAGCCAAATATCAGTCTCCCATTACAACCTGTATCATTTTACAAGCAAAGTGTCCTTTTTCCACTCTAGTATTCACAATACATTTAAACATCTATTTGTCTATATCTATCCTCAATCTACAATATCCTTTATAAAACTTCTGTTTTAAAAAAATTATAAAACATGGAGGAAAAAATTGCTACTCTCTAGACTTGCTTTACGTTTGCCCATTTTCTACTTGTATCATATAAGTCAACAATTACACTTCATTACAGTAACTTGCTTTCATCTATATTAACAACACCTCTCTGCAAGTTATAAAGTGGTGCTGTAAACTGTCAGGATTCTCAAACTCTTTCCATATTGTGATTTTTTTTTCTTCTTTCAACAAATTTTAGGGATTGTATTTGGAGTCCAAAGGCGATGCACATGGCCCAAATATTGGATTACGCTTCTTGCCTTGAGGAGGGAACAGAAACATGCGCACAACTAAGCTGAATAATTTCTTCGAGTTTTACCAGAATTTCTCAAACAACAAGTACCACAACATCCCTCAGTATCTTGAAACAGGTGCCAGACATTTTTATGGTTTAACTACCTCTTTTCCTTTATTTCAACTTGATAGATCACTTGCTTGACCATTATTTAACTCCCCTCCCCATGCCCCTTTGGTTCCCGAAATAAAAACAGAAAATGCTGGAAATTCAGCAGGTCTGGAAGCATCTGTGGAGAGGGAAACAGAGTTAATGCTTCAGGTCCAGGACCTTTAAAAGGTTTTTTTTTCAGGTCAATGTCAGTTTTGTAGCTGTCCTGGAACAACTCGGCTAGAGGCATGGCTAGTTCTGGAACACAAGCCTTCAGTATTACAGCTGGGATATTGCTGGTACCCACAGCCTTTGCTGTATCCAGTGTGCTCAGTCATTTCTTGATTTCATGCAGAGTGAATCAAATTGGCTGAAGACTGGCTTCTGTGATGATGGGAGATTCAGAACCAGGCTGAGATGGATGTCCACTTGGCATTTATGGCTGAAGATGGTTGTAAATGCATCAGTCCAGTCTTTTGCACTCATGTTCTGGCTACAACACTAGTGAGGATGGAGATGCTCTTGGAGCCTCCTCTTGTTAGTTGTTTAATTGTCCACTATCACTCACAACTGGATTTGGCAGGGCTCCAGTGATCTGACAGATCTGGTCCATTGGTTGTGGGATTGCTTAGCTCTGTCTATTGCATTCTGCACCCGCTGCTTGGCATGCATGCAAATCCTGTGTTCTAGCTTCAGCAGGTTCACACCTGAATTTTAGATATGTCTGTTGCTACTCTTGGCATGCTCTCCTGCTCTCCTCATTGAACCAGGGTTGGTCCCCTGGATTCATGGTAAAGCCAGAGTAAGATATATGCCAGATCATGAGGTTACAGATTGTGGTGGAATACAATTTTGCTGCTGATGGCTAAAAGTGCCTCATAGATGCCCCATTTTGAGCTGCTAGGTCTGTGCTGAATCCATACTATTTAGCACAGTCATAGTGCCAAACAACAGGGTGAAAGGTAAATGTAATATGGACAGGACCCCATCTCCACAAGGACAGTGCAGTGGTCACTCCAACCAATACCATCATGGACAGATACCTTTATGTCAGGTTGATTGGCGAGGACAAGGTGAAGCAGGTTTCTCACTCATGTTGGCTCTCTCACCACCAGCCAAGGGTTCAGTCTGGCAGCTATGTCCTTCAGGACTCAGCTAGCTCGGTTAGTACTGGTGCTATGGAGCCCCTCGGTGACAGACATTGAAGTCATCTTCCAACATGCATTTTGAGTCCTTGCTGCTCTCAGACCTTCTTCCAAGCATTGTTCAACATGGAGGAGTACTGATTCAGTAGCTGAGGGAGGCCAATAGGTGGTAATCAGCAGGAGGTTTCTTTGCCCATGTTTGACCTGATGCCTTGTGACTTCATGAGGTCCAGAATCAAAGTTAAGGACTGCTTCCTCCTGACTATACCATTGTGCCACCACCTCTGGTGAATTGGCCCTGCTGATGGTATAGGATAAACCCAGGAATGGTAATGGAGAAGTCTGGGACATTGGTCCAGAGTCATACTTGCAGAATCATACCTATGTCAGGCTGTTGTTTAACCAGTCTGGAGGACATCTCCCCCAATTTTGGCACAAGTTCCCAGATGTTAATCAGGAAGATTCTGCACGGTCAACTTTGCCACTTCCAGTTCCTAGGTCAATGCTACGTGGTCTGTCTAGTTGCATTCTTATAACAACTTTTCCCAGAAATTTGGTACAACCGAGTGGCTTGCTAGCTCATTTCACAGAGCAGTCAAGAAACAATCACACTTGTGTGGATCTGAAGTCTTATTGGTGAAGACCTTTCACCAAGAGTGTTAAGTGAACCAGATGTTTTTAAAATTATAATCTGTAACTTGCACCAGTGAGTTATTCCCAGCTAAGAAAGGAGGTGACATCACAAAACAAAATACATTGATTAACAGATCAGTAACAAAATTGAAAAAAACTTGTTTAAAAGAGATGGCTACGTATGATGAGAGCCTAAAGAGATCTTAAGATTTCCTTCACTATTCAGAGAGAGACGAGAACGAAAACAAAAAAAAATCAGAAAAAGTTATGCTTTCAATCCAGATCAAAAACTGGTAAAACTTTATGTTTCTATACAACTATTGCTCAATACATTGAGTGTGTCACAACTCGGTCAAAATCAATAAGGACTATTCGCAACCAAGTTAAGGTCAAGTCCAAGAACAATTATATTAGGGAAAAACTGGGCCTAGGTCTATAGTGGCTAATTTTTCCATCTTCTCTTAGAACAACTAAGTCAACAAAGACCAGGGATCAAACTTGGGATTGTTCTTAGATTGTATGGCTCAGGTATTAACTGCTGCAATAGATGATTCATCAGGGACAGCCATTTCAGGGTTTTGAGTTAAAACAGACCAAGTGATGGGTTTTTAAGCAAAATATGCTAGAAGCTTAATGTTAAAGGGGTGAAGTGTCCTTTGAAGTTACAATAGCAGAAGCCAAAGTGCCTATCTAAGCTTGAGCTTGAGGAACAGCAGCTCATCTTTCGATTAGGCATTTTACAGCCTTCCGGGCTCAACATTGAGTTCCACAATTTCAGACCATAATCTCTGCTCCATTTTGTTTGCTTTTCTTTGCTTGTTTTGGTTTTTTTCTTTTGGTCAGCAGCATGCCTGCTCGAGGCACATCTTTTGTTTCTTTTCTTACCTCATCACCATTGCCTTTGGCCCTGTCACTCTCTCTTCTGTCATTCAATCTCTCTGGACTTTCACCCTGTCACAGAGCTTCCTTTTATCCTTGTCCCACCCACCCCTTGCTCAAAACCTATAACATTTCTAATTTCTTCCCAGTTCTGATGAAAGGTCACATACCTGAAACATTACTCCTGTTTCACTCCACAGATGCTGGCATAACCTACTGAATACTTCCAGCATTTTCCGTTTTTCAGCAACCACCGTAATTTGTTTTTCGATAGGTTTTTGCACCCATCCCCCCTCCCCCCCAAGTGACAAGAGATTTTGTCTTTTTCAAGAATACTGCTACTTTTTAAACTCTTTGAGATACGCCACACAAAATGTTGTTGTCATGCCAGAAAGGGTGAGCTAATGTTGGTAAGTTAGGCACTCAGGAATCTAATTCAAGACAGAAATATGCCTGCACAACGCATGCACAGCAAGGCACAGGAGAGGGGTGGTGCAGGAGGTGCAAAACACGGGGCCCATGCCCTTGTTGAGCCGTGACCCCTGGGCTCCCCTTGCAGCTTTTCCTTTACCAGCAGCACCATACCCCTGCGCAGGTAGCAGATGGCCATATCCACAAATCACAATGAATGCACACCCCAACTCTGGAGACTGGCTGCCATCCCTAATTTGATGGAGCTACTGGGCACAGCATCCTAATTGGTTGCCCTCAGGGAGATCTACCCAGCAGACGCACCAGTGCCAGCGCACCCCCATCTCCTGGGCCTTGGCCAACCCCCCCACTCCGTGCAAAGCTGCTCAGACAAAGAGGGGACACTGTTGAACATCCTTGGGCCAACACTACAATGATGCAGATGAAGTGAGTACATGAAAAATGCATAGCGTCCACCTTCATTTGCAGAGGTGTAGGTGGGCCATGAATAGCAATCCCCTCCTCCACCCAGGAAATCCACAAAATCCCATGTATAGCCCAATGTGTTGGAGGAACAAAATTGAAAAGAATTGATCAATTCTATAGGGAGAAAAATCAGCTTGAATTTCCAAAAAAATGTTGATTAATTAGGCTCCAATGAAGGAAAGAAGTTGAAAGGAAAGAATTGCTTCATCATTTAAAAGTTATTTACAAACAACTAGCTTAGTTTTTAAAGTGGAAGTTTTTTATTATATCATTTATATAATCATATTATCAAAATACAAACTGTAAAATGCTGATGGTTGACATATGTGTAAGTAGTATGAACAAAGTACTAGCAAAAGTGGGAAAGGAGATGTCTTGAGACTGGGAAACAAAAAGCTTAAGAAGGTTCCTGCACAAACCACAGAACAGGGTAGAAAGATCAGCCATATTCTTCTCCAGGCTTGACTTGAGCAGAGTTAGGACCCAGAAATGGTCCCTGCTCGCAATCATTTTCTCAGTCTGCAGAGGAGGAAAACCCAGGCTGAAGGACAACTCATTCCCAAACCCCACTTTTATATGAATTCCACGAGGCCAGCTCAGAGTGTGCACCACCAGAGGTGACCGCAAAGCTGGTGTTAGTTAAACCCAACTCCTTAGCTTGGCTCTAGTCCCCAGGACTTGGGGGGCCTAGTCTGTCTCTAACTCTGCTTCTTAAGCAAAAAGGCAAAAAAGAGTTTTATTAGTTAGCTCTGCTGCCTGGCACTTTTTAAATGGTCATTTTTAATAATTGATTTTTTTTTCATTTATTAATTTATTGCTTTGACGTTGATTTTTTTGCTCAGCAATTTGTTTATGTTTTCTTCATGCCATAACATTTTGTTTGAAATTCATGCTTAATGTTGTGCCAAACCAGGCAGCTACCATTGGGTTCCTTGCTGAAAGTGAATGACAAGAAGTTTGACTGCTTTTTGGAGGGCTGGCAGAAGGGATATTTTTGCTCCAATAGAAGCAGTAAGTGTTGGAATGTTCAGCATGTCTGACGGCATCTTTACAGAGAGAAACAGAGGTCAGTGATCCTTTGTCGGGACCAATGAAGATCATGGACCTAATGCACTGACTCTGTTTCTCACTTCACAGATGCCGCCTGGCCTGAGTATTTCCAGCATTTTCTGTTTATAGTTCAGATTTCCAGCATCTGCAGTATGTTGCTCTCCTACTTTATGCTCCATGCTGGGCACTTGTAAGCGTGGTTAGCTTCAATTTAAAATTAGAAAATATTTATCATTCAATGAAAAGTGGGTTTATTCTGTCAACAAAGCCTACTTGTGTGGATAGAAATAGCACATTATTGCAGGTGAATTGGTTGGCGCTAATTTACTGGAAGGTTTTGCCATTTTTAAACTTGGAAGTGAAACCATGAGCCATGCGCTAATAGAATATGTCACTGTTAGTTCATGATATTCTCATTTGTACATGGGATTGTTGTTTGTAGTGCTTGGGAGGGTCAATCTTTTGGATGTTGCTGTTTGAATATTGCATGCCGCCCGGTCCAAAGAAACAAAGCTGGTTGCATAATATGAACAACCAAGTTGTTTGTAATTGTCTGTCAAAGCCATGGTTGTAAAGTGTATTATACTGAAACTTGCGCTTTCTATGGGCTTTATAAATAAAGGTATAGAGTACAAAAGCCAAAAAGTTTTGCTGAACATGTATAAAACAGTTTGACCCCCACTGTGAATATGGTTCCCAATTCTGGACACCTGAAAAATGTGAAGGCTTTGGAGAGGGGTCAGAAGAGATTTACTTTAATGGCTCCAGGGATGAGGGGTTACAGAGAAGCTGGGGCTGTTCTCTTTACAGTCAAGAAGCCTGAGGGGTTTTGATGGAGGTGTATAAAGTTATGAAGGGTTTAGAAAGAATAAATAGGAAATGTTTCCAGTGGCTGAAGGATCGATAATCAGGTGGCCCAGATTTAACTTCATTGAAGTTGATTGGCAAAAGAACGAGAGTTGACACGAGATAAAACTTTTACGCAAAGATTGGTTAGGATTTTGAATGTACTCCCTCCCTGGTATTGTGGTGGTACAGGTTCAAATTCGTGTTCAAAAAGAAACTGAATGAATAATTGGAGGAAAAAAATATAGGGAAAGAGTAGGTGGGAGATTGGGAGGTAGTAGTTGGACTGACTGGATTTCTCTTTGAAAGAACTGGCGCAGACTCAATGGGCTGAATGGCCTCCTTTTGTGACGCACTATTCTATTCCATAGGACCCAAAGCATATCACAAAGGTGCTCATCAAAAGCTGTCGAGGATTATGGGGGGTGCAGGTTTTGGTGAATAAGGGGCTGGGAAGCAGCACCAGGGTCCATGATTTCTTTCTCTGTCCCTGGTACATAGTGGCACTATCAGTGGGAAAGCTATGGTGAAGGAAGACTGACTCCAGAAAATAATACCATAGTAGGACAGTGGAGGTCTGTGTTCATTAATAACCTTTTCAATCACATACATAACCAAATTATGACATATGCTGAAGAATTGTCAAGTGTGAACAAAAAACTAAAGTAAGAGGTTGAAGACTTTGAAAGCTACAACTGCATACAATAAACCTCTAAAACCACATTTGCAATTCCAAATGAAACAAACCTCAAAGAAGTTCATAGTTTATAATATGGAGTCAAATGTTATTAACACACTGTGTTTCTCTCCAGGACTGCTCATTTACCTTCACCTCCTTACCTCAGCCTGACTTAGTTGCTCTTTAAGTTTTTCCACTTCCTCACGTAGTTCTCGAATGATCTTGGCATTAGGATCTTCATTGACCACAGCGTGGTTTACTATGCGCTTTGCCCGGTCAGCGTATCTCAGTGTGGAAAGTGTTTCTTCATAGTTGTCCCCAGCTGGGCTAATTGTTGCTATCATAGCAGTTTTACTGTTTCCGCCCAAGTTGTCCTAGTTCAGAAATTTAAAGATTTAATGTGATTAACACGATCTACCCTTTGCTTGTGGCACAGAGGTACTTCTGTAGCTTGTGAATAATGAGTACATATAACCCAGTGAATGACATTCGTTCGCTTCGAAAATGTTTTTCAAAATAACAGCATATTATAGTTTTCAGCATAATTTAATGACACTTTGCTATGAGGTACAATATTTCAATAAGCCAGAATACCCCATTAAGGAACTGTTGTTAAATAGTTGCAACTATTGCAACAATACTGCAACATTTTCACCGTTAATTGTGACTCCAAACATGGGTCCTTTAACTCTTTGTAAGATTTATTCATTTCAAAAATTTTGCATTTATGTAACACCTCATAGTGAATGTGCTGTGGCTTGCATTTCAGAGCAAACAAAGACATATTGAGGCGAAATTATCAAATTGAGTCCTGGCTTTAAATTGCTGGCTGATTGGAAACTGCAAGGAGCTTTCTCTCATCCCAGCATTATTATTGGATAAATGAAAACACATCCCCAAAACAAGTGCAGATTCAAAAGTACTCAATTTTTTTAGAACCAATTTTCACTTATCTTGCATGCACGCAGAGTAGTAATACTAGTTAATGTGTGGCAACTCTCACAAATAGTCAGTTTCTCAGGGCTGTAAAGCCTCCATTTCACCAATTGAAAAAAATAGGCTGAAGGGTATTTAACTTGGAAATCACAGTTGGGTGTGAAGCAGTCTTATTAAGGACATTTCCTTAACAAGTGCTACAATGAAAATAAGCTAGTTATAAAAAAAAGTTGACCAGGTCCTAGATGTTCATAGGCCAGTCTTGTTACCATTGGACATGCCTGAATATTTCATGAGAAATCTTCAACATACGGGCAAAGGAACCTTCAGTATAACATTTGGTCTAAATGGTGACATCTTTGACAATTCAATACACCCTCAGTACGGCAGTGGAATGCAAGGCTGAGTGACATACCCAAGTCTTGGAATGAAGCTGATCCAATGTCTTCTGACTCAGACATGGGAATCTGACATTATTTATGAAAAATGCATGAGTGCCAAAGTGACAATGCAGCATTCTTCATGAGATTAACACAGGCAACTAATAATAGTCTTTGTCTGTAATACCATTCCTGCTGCTTGAAGTTGAGTATTGGTTTTTCAAATTTTTATTTTCTGATTATTGTTAGGCCTTCAAAAGTGAAGACATATAGTTCTGGGCTACGGAACACTTCTGCTCCAAAGCAGCAGAATCTGTTGCCGTACTGAATGAGCAGGTTAAATCTCTCTTTACTCTTATCCAAAATTGCACTTTAAAACACTAGCCTCAGAACACACCAATGTACCATGGAAATGCTCTCCATTTCCCACAATCACAATTCATAAGATCTCACTAAAGGAGACCATGAATTTGTGCCAATCAGTGCCAAGTGATCAGCAGTTTTACTGTGAGTCCATGATTGCTGGGGTTTGGATTCCAAACTCATTTCAGGTAAGACATCTGAAGCTGCACACAGAACATGATGATCATCATACAATGAGACTTGCACCCTGAGTTGGGTGCAAGTCCATTTCCCAGAAACTAAAAGCTTTATGACGTTGGTGCACAATATGCAGATACATTTTTAACTCTATACTTTTCCTGTGAAGAATTCTACCTGATCACATCAATACCTTAAGAAGCCAGGTGAGTACAGAATCTCTGTAAGGCACAAACTTGTTTTTGCCCTTTCCTCCCACTTGATCAGCTAATGCAGAAATAACCAACCCTAGTGTTGTAAGGGACCTAAGGAGAAAACAGAACAAAATAAAAACTTACAAACCTGTGTCATGTGACTATCTTAAAGGCAAAGAAAATTTGACAGGTAAGTGAACAAGCTGGATTTACCACAAAATGAGTCTAAAATTTCATGTCTAATATTAAGCAATGAAGTGCTCTCAAATAAGCATCTCTTAACAATTTATTGTATTTAAGTGGATAAAAATCAAAACAATACAAATTTTACCACCTAATGCATAACTAATGCCCTTTGTTAATATTGTGCTGTGAGGAATCTCTTGTAACCTGCATAGCCAATTAAAAGAAACAATTGTCTCTGCCTCAGCTATACCCTGTGGTGAAGCATTCTATGTTGTAATGACTTTCTGCATGAAGAAATGACTATTAATCATTCTTAGTCTTTTTGTGACAATTTTAAATTGATGATCCTTCAACACTGTCTCCCCAACCAGATGAAATAGTCTTTATTTATTCAATGAAGTCACTCATTCACAGGTCTGCTGTTCCAGGAACCACATGGAGAAAAACTTGCCCCCCATTGTGGGGGGAGAGAGTGCGGGAGCGGACGCGCCTCCGATCAGCACCCCCAATTGGGGGTGGGGGGGAGGAGTGCGGGAGCGGGCATGCTGCCAGTTTACGTGGGTGGGTCAATTAAGGCCCGCCCAGTGTGACGTCCACCAGGAAGTGCTTCCTGTGCAGGCGAGGGGGGATTCCCTCAGCCCGCACAGATCTCCCTGAGGCTTAGTGCTGCCTCAGGGAGATCGACTCGGAATTAAAATTTTTTTATAGAAATTATAAAAAAAAATTCCCTGACATGTCCCCTCATGTGACACTGTCACATGAGTTGGGACATGTCCATAACTTGTAATGAAAGATTTGATAAAAATTTAAATACCCACATGAAACCTCATCCCACTCGTGGATGAGGTTTCATGCCTTTTCTGAAGCCCACCGGTGTTCCTGCCCTGCCTGCCAACATTAAGGTTGGAAGGGCAGGTCCATTAATTACCTTAATTAGTTTTTAAATGGCCTCAATAGGCCGTTGAAAGGTCGGTGGGCGCACAGCTGACTCGGCTGCGCCCCCTCCAACCTGAAAATGGAAATAACACGGGGTGAGATTAGGAGTTCCACCCGGCGTCATCCCACCTCATTTTACATGTCGGCGAGCGGGCCCCGCCCCTGCTTGCTGACCGGAAGATCCTGTCCATGGTTTTTTGGTCATACAATCATCTTGTCTTAAAGTCATTTACAGTTTTTGCCCAAACTTACTGGATTTGTGAGGAGAAGGTAGGGTGAGAAACTAAATTAAACTAATGATGTAAAAAATAATGGTGTAACTTGCTCAGATAGGATGAGCATTCTTGAGAGTATACTGATGCAAAGGATTCAAGCAGTCCGACATTGAGAGGTCCCAGTTATCCAGACATTTTCTCCATGTAATTCTGTTAATATAGTTTTTCCCTATACTACATGAAAAAGTTCCACTTTGCTGCTTTAGCTGATTTGTCAATGCACTCAGATTGCATTTTCTGGTTAAGGGTGAACTGTTGTAGGTTTCATACATAGCACACAGCAGCTTCCTGCCTGATTAAATGAAAAAGCATGTGAACAGGTTCTTCGGATCAACATAAGGCCAAATTAAATGAAAAGGTCCATCACCCGCATCAACTACCACTTTGATGTATCATGGATTAAATGGATCTGGGACCTGCACATCACAGAATCACAGGAAACCATCCAGTAACACCATTTTCATTATACACTGAAAGCTGCCAACACAATTGGTTAAGTTGTGAGACATTAATTTGAATTCAACCTCCTTGGAGCAACATTTTGACTATGGATCTTGATGTTAAGAATTTAAAGAAATTCCAGTACGCTTCACAATGAACAAATTATTTTTATTGTGTGGGAAAATATGGCAGCCCATTTGTGTATGGCAATGTTCTATACAAATAGTAAGTGGGTAAAGGCCATCAGTCTGTTTTTGTGATGTTGGTTGAGGGAGAAATGTTGGACAAAATGAGGATTTCCTGCTGTTCTTCATTGTCATGAGTTAAATCATATCCACCTATAAAAGCAGACAGGGCCTCACATATGTCACATCAAAAAGAAGGCATCCCTAACAAAGCAGCACCCAATCAGTACTGCACACAAAATTCAGTTTAGATTATGCAGTCAAATTCTTGAGTGAGCTGGAACCATAACCTTTTGACACAGTTAACACATGACCAATCCAGGCAAACGGAGACTAACTTTGGCAAGCATTTGTTTGAAAATTTACATAGTGATGAGGACCCTCACCTTGACTGAAGTCATATAATTTTTAATTAAAAAATTACTCATTTATCTGTTACACTGTTATTTTCATTTCTCACTTGTTAATGTTACTGCCCTCCTTCAATCGTTCTCCTGCAGCTCCTGTCTTAGAAACTCTCTCACTCCCAGCCAGATCCACAAGACTCAGCTTACTCACTTTCTCTCCAGAAGTCTAGAAGTAATGAAATAAAAAGAGGAGCATTAAATCTGCAACAAATGCAAACAAGAAATAATTTTGAAGCATCCAAACAATTACACCAGACTACATGAATCCTCGCGTCTCAGGAAGTGGATACAAACTTACACCACTTTGGAGATCATAAAGTGTCTGAGTTAAAATAATGCTGAACACAGCATGAGAGCGGCTGCTTTCTTCATTCATGTTGGTGGCTGCAACTGTTCGCGATTTGTTTCCTTCAGACATTAAGGATTCAATATCCTGCAATATACCATAAATAAAATTAAACAATAATAAGCACATCATCTGCAGTTTGAACATGACTTTTTGGCAAAGTATCAAGGATCACTTCAACTATCAAACCACTTTTTTTCCAAGAAAAGGATGAAGGGAGATCCAAAAAAAAAAGTAAATGCAACATTCAAACTAAAAGTGGGAGTTTTAATAAACCGGATCAGTTTGTGCAAGATCATTAGGCTAAGTTAACCTTTTTAAATTGATCGTAGTCCAAACACTAATTCACATGGAATGGAGGAAGAGGTGCATCTTCCTTTACACAGCAGGCATTTTTGTCTGGGTATCTGCATTCCAAATCAGGAATAGCTTTTAAGTAACTCTCTGGAATGGTTTTCCTCACAGTAGAGTTGTTTTCTGTCTCTACCAATGGCACTGGATTTCACTGAACAATAGCTTGCATCTATATAATGCCTTAAATGTAATAAAACGTTCTAAGATGCTTCACAAAGCATTAGCAGACAAGATTTGATATGAAGCCACATAATGAGCTGTTAGGACAAGTAATCATAAGTTTGATCAAAGAGGTAGGTTGTATGGAGTGATTTGAAGGAGAATTGAAAGGTAGAGCAACATACTTCAAAACAGAAATCGGGAGCTTAGGGCTTAGATGGCTGAATGCATAGCTAACAATGATGAAGCAAAGAAAATTGGGATGCACAAGAGGCCAGAATTGGAGGAATTATAGAAACTTACAGCATAGGGTGAAGCCATTTGGCTCATCGTGCCTATGCAGGTTCTTTAAAAGACATTTGTGTTTAGTCCCACAATCTCACTTTTTGTCTGTAACTGGGTAAGTTGCTCAGCCTCAAGCCTGTCCAATCTCCATTTAAAATTACTTATGAAACCAGCTTCCACTGCCTTTTCAGGTAGTGTGTTCTAGATCCCGAAATGCAAGGTAAAAGTTTTTGCCTCTTCATA
Organism: Carcharodon carcharias; assembly: GCF_017639515.1. NCBI lineage: Eukaryota > Metazoa > Chordata > Chondrichthyes > Lamniformes > Lamnidae > Carcharodon > Carcharodon carcharias. The sequence goes on from NC_054469.1 coordinate 188,378,876, forward strand.
GCTTTACATCTTTTGTCAATGATTTAAAATGATAACCTCCTAAAACCGTCCACCAGATGAATGGCCTTTATTTGCTGTAACTAGGCCTCTCATCACCTTGAAAATTTTTATTAAATTACCTCTTAACCTTCTCAGTTACAAGGACAACAATCCTAGCATTCCCTTATAACTCCTTCAGCTCTGGAAATATCTAGTAGCCTTTCTAAGGTCTTTATATCTTTCATGAGGTATGGTGCCCAAAATTGTCCACAACATTCCAGCTGAGACAATGGTTTATAAAGTTCCAGCATGATTTCTTTGCTTTTATATTCTATTGCTTTATTTGTAAGCACACATGCTTTTTTAAAACCTTATCAACTTGCACTGCTACTTTTAAGTATACGATCATATGGATACCAAGGTCTCCTTGCTCATCGACACTTTTGGATAGCACACAGCTGATCGGTGAATGGGACTTGGTGCAAGTGAATACCTCACACAGCAGAAAAAATATGATTGTCTATAAAACACTGGACATACCACTCCCATTACTGGATGAAGCTGAAATGTGGGTGCTTAGACTAGGGCAAATCCTTATGATATTGTTGCATTAAACTGCAATAGGCTCTTTCTTTTTTAAAATTTAAATTGCACGGGAGTAGGTAGGACACACCAAGTAGGTGTTTCATTTTTCAGGCAATAACGTCAGGTGTTAATATATATGTCAAAAGCAAGTATAATTGCCTTAATTATATGGAGAAAGATTAATTAGAAATGTGATTTTACCACATAACAGTTAAGAAGTGTCTGAATTAATCAACATACAAGTAGCAGTGCTCCTGCAACAGCTTTGACCTTTTGAATGCGGCTGGGCTGCCTGAACAGATTCCCTATCATAATTTCCCCACCTGCATAACAATCCCATGTGCTTAGCTTACTCAATAGTTTCAATAACTTCCATTTTTCAAGGTCACAAGGGATGGTTCAGTGTAAAATGACAATTTAGGAGCAACTCCTTCCTTTCAATGCTTTAGTTCATTTAACAAGCTATTATTTATCATTCAATCAAACAGATTCTTTGTTCATTATCACATTGCTGTTCATGGGGCCTTGTGCATAAATTGGCTGCTACATTTCATATCTTTCAACAATTTGACTTCAAAAGTACTTGTACTTCGGGATGTCTTGAAGCACATGAGAAATCTTAAACAAATGCAAATCTTTATGAAACAGAAAGAAAACCACAGAGTGAAAAATCTGTGTAACCTGTGTGCAGAATCAGTACTGGAGAAAGACCGCTTTGCTCCGATAAACACAGCATTATTGTTGCCACAACTAGCAACTGGAGTGGAGTCGCTGAATCTAAGTTCAATGCACTCACAGCAAACTCACAATCCATCACAAACTTGGAACAAATGCCACCTTTGAGACAAAAACAGAATTACCTGGAAAAACTCAGCAGGTCTGGCAGCATCGGCGGAGAAGAAAAGAGTTGACGTTTCGAGTCCTCATGACCCTTCGACAGAACTAGAGAGTTTTACACACATCTCAACCCATTCTTTAGTAAAAGACTGACTTATTCATACCTTTTAAATAAAAGGTAGATTTGTTCGATGGAGTTGGCCCAACTAAACTCAGTATAGACTCCGTTACCGAAAAGAGCTAAACACCTGATAACAGATTTACTTTGTTCATCCTAGTTAAAATCTACTCAAAACATTTTAAGTGCGCTACCATAGAAACAGGAAAGATTATTCAGTGCCTAGAGACAAGAAAAACACCAATGAGAGATAACCTTTGGAAACTTCTGCTAACAATCAAGCCAGTTGTTTTCTGATCGTTGCATATCCCTAATTACTTAATTGTTAGCAACTGTGCCTTCAGCCTTAAGCCCTGGAATTCACTCCCTAAACCACTACGTCTCTCTTCTCTTTTAAGCTAAAAAATTGGCATCTACCCAATAATGTGGAAAATTGCCCAGGCGTATCCAGTCCACAAAAAGCAGGACAAATCCAATCTGACCAATTACTGCCCCATCAACCTCCTCTCGATCATCAACAAAGTGATGGAAGGTGTTGATGACAATGCTATCAAGCAGCACTTGCACAGCTATAACCTGCTCCATTTGGGTTCCACCATGGCCACTCAGCTCCTGACCTCATTACAGCATTGGTCCAAAAATGGGGAAAAGAGCTGAACTCAAGAGATGAGTTGAGAGCGACTGCCCTTGACATCAATGCAGCATTTGACTGAGTGTGGCATCAAGGAGCCCTAGCAAAATTGAAGTCAAAGGGAATTAGGGAGAAAACTCTTCGCTGGTTGGAGTTATACCTAGCACAAAGGAAGATGATTGTAGTTGTTGGAAGTCAATCATCTCAATCCCAGGACATTGCTGCAAGAGTTCCTCAGGGTAGTGTCATAGGCTCAGCCATCTTAAGTTGCATCGCCAATGGCCTTGCTGCCATCAAAAGGTCAGAAGTCATTGGTGATTCCACAATGTTCAATACCATTTGTAATCCCTCAGATACCGAAGTAATCTGTCCCTCTAGCAGCAAGATTTGGGAGAAATTCAGACTTGTGCTAATAAGTGGCATGTAACATTGGCACCACACAAGTGCCAGGCCATGACCATCTGCAACATAAAATAATCTAACCATCTCTCACGACATTCAATAACATTACTATTGCTGAATCCCCACTATCAATATCCCAGAGGTTCCCACCGGCCGGAAACTGAAATGGACCAGCCATAGATGTACTATAAGATGCTGCAATGCTACTAAATGGCTACAAGAGCAGGTCAGAGACTGGGAATTCTGAAGCAAATAACTCAACTCCTGCCTGCCCAAGACTGTCCACAAGGCACAATTCAAGAGTGTGAAGGAATACTCTCCACTTGCCTGGATGAGTGCAGCGTATATGACGCTCAAGAAACTCGACATCCAGGGCAAAACAGTCCACTTGATTGGTGAACCATCCACCAACTTCAACATTCACTCCATCCACCACTGGCACACAATGGCAGCAGCAGGCACAAGATGCACAGCAACAACTCATCAAGGCTCCTTCTGCAGCACCATCCAAACCTGCAACCTCTACCACCTAGAAGGGAAAGTGTTGCAGACACATGGGAACACCACCACCTGCAAATTCCCTGTCAAGCTACACACCATCTTGACTTGACTGGCCTAGTGATGCTATCTTTCTGTACAAGAATTAAAGGAAAGTCACTCCTTTAAACTAATTGTGACCCAGCTTTTGGTTACCTGTCCTAATATTTCATGTGGCTTGATGTTTTGATTCTTCTGAAGCACTTTGGGATGTTTTACAATGTTAAAGGTGCATATAAATTCAAGTATCTATTGTTGAAATTCCTTCAGACATGAATGATCAAGATACCAGATCAAAGCCATGTTAAGTGGCACCATTGAAAGGCTAGGTGTTACACAGAAGAGAAGAAAAACTGAACCCAAGGAAGAATCAAACCAGTCTGTTGAGTTACTGAAGACTGGTTACACTGTAGTATACAGATACCTGAGAGCATGTCACTTGCTCACTTTCTTGACTGCACCTCCTTTTCTTTGTTCTCTTAATTCTTCAAAAACCTATGATTAAATTTATTGCCTGTTCCTCAAATAATGAATCTTAAGTGAATTTTCAACTTCAAAACAGTTCAAACTCAAATCATGGGTTTAAAAGAAAATGTCTGCTTTATAATTAGGCAAAACAGCATGAATCTACTTCGGGCAAAATCCTCCTATCCTTCCTCTTCCAACTCTATCAAACATAATCCTGCATTCTCTTCTTCTACATGTGCTTATCTAGCTTCCCCTTAAATACATCTATACTATTTCTCTCGGCTAATCTTTCTTGGAGCGAGTTCCACATTAACATTCTCTGGATAAAGAATCATTTTTTTTCCTGAATTCCCTTTTTGATTTCTTAGTTTTTAACCTCATGTTGATGGCTTCTAATTTTGTCCTTCTGCACAAATGGAAACTCTCTGTGTATGCTGTCAAAAAACTTTTTAATATTTTAAAGGCCTCTGTTAGGTCACCCCTGAGTTTTTAAAGAGGCAAGAATCCCAACCTATTCATCCTTTCCTGGTAGGTATAACCTTCCAGTTCTGGTATCACCCTCATAAATCTTTTTTGCACCGTCTCCTGTATCTTTGATATAATATAATGACCAGAACTGTACCACAACTCCAAGCATGATCTAACCTAAGGTTCAATACAAGTTTCATAAAACTTCTCTACTTTTCAAGTCTACGGGCAGAATTTTCTGCCTGTCGGGCAGGCAGGCCCGACGCAATCACTGGCGGGCGAGTAGCCTATCCCTGCTGGAGAAGCGGGCCCCGCCGCCATTTTACTTGGGCGGGCCAATTAACTCAGGAAAAGCGGGCGGGGGGCATTCCCCGAGAGCGAGAATGCGCTCTTTCGCGCATGTGCACGAAAGAGCACACATCTCCCCGAGGCTAAGTGCTGCATCAGGGAGATCACTTCCACTTTGAAAAATATTAAAAATAAGAAAAAAAAAATTTCCTAACATGCCCCCCTCATATGACAATGTCACAAGATGGGACATGTTCATAATTTATACTATAACTTTATTAAACTTTTTAAAACCCTGCATGAAACCTCATCCCGCCGGTGGATGAGGTTTCATGATTTTTCTATTTGCCGCCAGGGCTCCCGGCCTGCCCGCCAACCTTAAGGTTGGACGGGCAGGTCCTTTATTGTTTAAATGATCCTGTCAATGGCCTCAATTGGCCATTGACAGGTCAGCGGGCGCGCAGCTGATTTTGTCGCGTCCCCGCCTTCCTGAAAATTTAAATGGGGCGGGGTGACGTCGGGGGTTCCACCCGACTTCATCCTGTGTCATTTTATGCGTTGGTGAGCAGGCCCCGCCCCCTGCTCGCCAACGGCAAAATTCAGCCCTATGTCTCTCGAAATAAGGCCCACCGCTTGGTTGACTTTTGTTATGGGATTATTGAAATGCTTCACAACCTTTAATGATCTGTATATTTGTACTCCCAGATCCGTTCGCTCCTCTACCCTATTTAGATTCTCATTTTCCTTGTAATATGCAATTTCCCAATTTTCCTTACCAAAATGTAATCCCTCACGCTTACCTATGCTAAAATTCAGTTATAAATGATACATTAAAATACAAACAAAAGAGGCTGAGAATTAAATGATTTTTTTAAGTAAGCATTAGACATTAAGACAATGAGCCTGAAAAGATTTTATGCAACAATGGAAGTTTTTTTCATCTCAATATTGAGGTGTTCGCGAACAGACAGAACATTTAGCTAGCTGTGCAGAGCCAATTATTTGCACTGAAAAGCCTTGCAGATGTGGTGCATACTTCAACTGAGATCCTTCAAAAATTTACAAACCTCAAAGGGAGCACTAGCCACAACTGTAGCTTTCTTTAAAAAGAAGAAAGGCTGAAGCTGTTTAAATTTAAACATGAATCATTTAATATTCAGGCCAAAAAGTGTAATGTTAAATGCACATACTTACTTCAAAACAAGTAACAGCCAGCTGCGACAAGCCATCTACATATGGGCCCAACACTTTATGCTCCCTAACTTTCAGGGTGTGTCGACTCCTAAGAAAAAATATTATTTTAAATAGTTAACATTCTACAATATTAATTTCATATATAAGCAAGAACAATGCAAAGTTCAGCAATTAAAGGCTAATAATTGTTTTGGAACATTTATACACAAGTACCAAGCATTGCAACTATTACAAACAGCTTTAGCAACTGTTCCTACCTGGAGGCATTTCCTCCCCAAATCGATGATTACACTCAAAGCCCTGTGATTTATAGTTTTTAATGAGAAAGGAACAAAAGCGTGGCATGCAATTTCAAAAGTACCAGTAAAAGTTCTGAATCCCATGTAAATAAAAACAGAATTTAACCTGATGAGTCACCATGAAGCAGTTGCCTTATTTGAGCATCAGATTCAACCTATTTTTTCCCATGCTTCATTCCGGGGCACAGAGGGAGAAAAGTTAAAATGCGGTTTTGGAGGACCTCAAACGGACTTAGCAAAAGCTGTAAGCTTTTAACAGTTCACAAGTTTTGGCAAGTAAAATCTGGGCACCATATTGTGGAAAAGGGAGAAGGGGCAAAGTGCAAGAGGGAAAAGTGGCTATTTTATTTCAGTAAACCGTTCGGTGGTCAATCAGTTGCAGGATGCCACTGTGAAGTCAAATGCACTTCAAGCAGGGAACCTAAAAGTGACAGGCTCTATAAATAAAAAAAAGAAATGGGTGGGGGTAGTTGTAAGGAGATCTCAGATTGAACAAAGATAAAAAAGTACAAGGTTATATGAAAAACAGTCTATTACTGATATTCAACTAGGTCCATATGGATGCCCAGCATTGCTGCCTCACATTTAACATTCCTGATGCACTTGAGGTTCAGTTTAGCTACTTAAAAAATTCATTTGAAGCTGATCCGTTTCCATAAAAATCCTAAACAGTATTTATAAGAATTAAAAGCAAAAATCAGCTTCATTTTTTGTCATCTGTGAAAGGCCCATATATTCCTGTAACCAGCCAACTCACAAGCACCCTTGTCCATTTAATATTGGCAATACTTGACCCTGCAAGCTGCTGGAAGTGCGCGATGGAAAGTGTGACACCCTCCACAGGGCATTTAAGGACTCAGTGACAGGAGAAGCAACAGTGTATGTTCATAACCATTCAGATTGAAGGATTCTGAAATTAGCTATGCAAGGTCTGAGCTAATGCAAGTTAGAATGGTGAATTCAGGTAAAGAAAATGAAAGACAAGGGAAAGAAAGACTAATAGAATGAGACAGAAAGAAAAGTTTTTAAATAGTTCTATTTAAATGTATGAACAACAATTATAACCTGGGACAGGATTTTCGGGTGATCAGGCTGGTGTGGTGGGTGGGCCCAGGGCTGGCTGGGATACAGTCCCGCCACCTGTGATCAGCCCCCGAGCACAATTTCTTGCTGGCTCAGCAATGCCAGGGTGGTGGCAGGAGGAAGGCGAGTGCTGACATCTGCGCAGGGTTTGGGAGAGAGGTCGGGGGGGAGGGGGTTGGTGGTGGTGGGGAAGAGAGAGAGAGAGAGAGAGAGAGAGAGAGCGTGCAGTGAAAGCTCCCTGAAGGCAGGGAATTGCTTCAGGAAGCTGAAGAATTTTAAGATCAAAAATAAAGATTTGGAAATTCTGGAAAAATTGTTCCCAAATAGGACTCACTCGCATGAACACATTCATAATAAAAATGTCAAAAAATTTTTTAAAAATTAATGTTGGAAACCTCATCCCACCGGCGGGTTTCCTCAAAAATGCAAAGGCCGCCTGGCCGATTCACCTGCCCGCCAACTGTAACATTGGATGGGCAGTGAAAAATCTCTCTTAATTATTAAATTAATGGCCTTAGAAGTTTCTTAATTGTTGATGGGCACGCTCCTGACTCGCACACGTATGCACCCGCTCACCGAAATATCGTGCGAATGTGCAATGACATCGGGACGCACACCAAACGTCATTGCGTGTAATTTTGAGCCTGCCCGCAGCATGTAAAATTTGGCCCCTGAAGAAATGAGACACTACACTTGTAATAGTTAACATTCAGTGCCAGAGAGGTTGCCTGGCAGTAATTAATACTGATCACACCGATAAGATACTTGGACTCAAAATGACTTAATTTTGTGGCAAGTTTACCTCACATCTACTGTGCAAGTACATTGCTTCATGCTACTCATTGCATTTGAATGGTGGGGCAGACAGCGAGATGTTACTTTTGCAGAGTTAATGGCAAATCAACTCATCTCCAACAGCAAATCCTTGATTTCTACATTTAATCACACATCTGTCCTTGCCTTATGTCACTATGGCATTTGTACATAAATGAGGGTGAGCCTCATTATTATATTGACAGGCATTTTTGGGCCTGTGTATGTTAAAGAAACATCTTAGTTGATTTTGGCTGGTCCAGCTACATCAAATAAAACAATTTGAATGTGTACTTATCTGCACTGTACTATGACAGAACATCTGTATTCCTTTATCAGGGATATTTATTTTCTCTCAAAATATTTAGTAGCCACCCACACACTAATAATCTCCATAGTTCAACTTAGAAACAAACATAACTGGATACAGTAAAACTCCATTCACTATGTAGGAGTGATTTCACTGCAGTAATAATATGGCTACAAAAAAATTCCACTTATTTGTAAATACTTCAAAAGAACACCACAAATTGCCACACCAGTTATGAAACATTCAATATAAACACCCTTTATATATAATTTCTAAGATCATTGCATTCATCAGCACCTCAGGATGGCTTCAAAATGAACAGTTTCGTCAGTCTGCAGTTCAAACACAGCAATTTTCACTGTGCATTGTGCCTTCATGCCACCCAATGCATACAGCAACTATCAAGGCCAAAATTGAGCAATTTGCCAAAAATAAGTACATTTCCTCTATAAATGATGCAGAGAGAGCAAAAGAAAGGCCAAACTTCCAGCAGCAAAAATTCAGTTTTCCACAATAAAGCAGCAATTATGTCAGAACTCATGCACCAGACTAGATTACAATGCTCAAATGTTACATCTGAATTATATTTTCCTGCAGTCATCATGTTCTCAGTCAACCTGATAATGGCTTGTATATACTGGTGCCCTAGCCATTATTTATCCATCAATCAAAGCTTCCTGGGCAATATCACCTGGCTGTTTGTGGAATATTGCTGTGTGAAAATTGGTTGCCACATTTCCTACACTTCAATATTAACAACACTTCAAAAGTACTTCATTGGCTTTGTGATTTTCCTGATCATATAAATCAAGAGAAAAAGAAAAGAATATATACGAGATCAGCTCGAGGTAGTTAAAGTATTGTGAGCTCTAAAGACCATATGTTAAGTGACATTGGGAGCAATTCATAAATCCAACACTACTAATTGTAGATTAAGTAAAGAGCTATTTAAAATTCACTAAATTAGTAAACTCTGACCTCTGGATGATAAAAATCCCACAGCAACAATCTGTGGAAAAGCTTGGGGAGGAATTCTCCCCCCATTGGGAGGGGAAGTTCAGGAACGGGTGCACCTCCAATCAGCGCCCCCAATCAGGGGTGCACCACCATTTTACGTGGGTGGACCAAGTAAGGCCCGCCTATCGTGACGCTCGCCAGGAAGCACTATGCGCTCCCTGTGCAAGCAGAGGGGGGATTCCCTAAGCCGAAAGTGTGCACTCATCTCCCTGAGGCTAAGTGCTGCCTCAGGGAGATTGGCACCAAATTCAAAAATGTGAAGGATAGAAAAATAAAATTTTCCTGACACTGTCACATGAGTTGGGACATGTCCATCACTTTTAATTAAACTTTTATTACATTTTTAAAAACCTACATGAAACTTCATCCCACCCGTGGATGAGATTTCATGCTTTTTCTGAAGCCCGCCAGGGCTCCCGGCCTGCCTGCCAACTTTAAGGTTGGACAGGCAGGTCCTTTAAGTACTTCAATTAGTTTTTAAGTGGCCTCAATAGGCCGGTGACAGGTCGGCAGGCATACAACCAATTCGGCTGCGCCCCCACCGACCTGAAAATTGAGATGACGCGGGGTGACGTCAGGAGTTCTGCCCGATGTCATCCCGCATCATTTTACGTGTCAGCGATCGGGCCCTGCTTCTTGCTCGCCGAATTCAATATCCTGCCCTTGGAATTTTCAATCAATACCCATATAAAATTAGTCATTCATCTTTTGCTCTTCATAAAATGTTGCAGAATGTTTGCACAGAAGTCAGTGCACTTTCAAAGTAATTCATTGTGAACTGCCTCAAGTAATTTCAACTTCTGTTCACCAACACAAATTTTTTTTTCTCCTTTTCAAAGGTTTCACTGCAGTTACTACATAGTCTCAACTCAAAAGAAGAGTACTTGTAGTGCAAAGAAAAAGGCAGTGATCTTCCCCCTTCTCCTATGGTGAGGACTGCACACAGGCATGGACAACAAGTTGTATGGCACTGCATGCAGACTTGTGGTTTTCTTCAGACAACACCCATTTAACAAAATCTGATAGAAAGCAGGTAACAAACCAACTCTACATTTTTAAATGATTTTATTATCACCAAGTAATTCTATCTGTCCAATTACAAACCAGTTTCAAGAATTGCCATGTTTCATTTCATTTGTCTCAGAGGCTTAAACATAAAATCTAGCCTGATGCTTGATTGCAGTACTAAGAGTTTGCTGCACTATTGGAAGTACCATTGGAAGAGGCATTAAACAGAGGCCCTGTCTGCCCTCTTAGGTCCCACAGCATGATTCTGGAGAAGAGCAGGGGAGCTCTTCTTGGTGACCTGGCCATTATTTATCCATCAAACAATACCTTTCTGGTCATTATCACATGGCTGTTTATGGGGTACTGCTATGTGAAAATTGGTTGCCACACTTCCTTCTTTATAACAGTAGCAACACTTCAAAAGCATTTAATTGGCTGTAAAGAGCCTTGTGATCTTTCTCGGTCAAGAAAGGCACAAAATAAATGCAAATCTATTCTGTCTTTACTGTTTCAGAAAAGTTCACATATCTGGTACAATCATTTAAAAAGAGTAACCCAAACCATGAACTTGCTGTCAAATGAGAAACTAATTTTGCACATAGACTGCAGAGGTCTGCAATTTGTTCAGCAAATAAGGCATTCTTTTCAGTTGGTAAATGTATATTATACTGTAATGCAATACTAAATTATACACATCAAGAAGGGCTCCAATCGTAACTTTAAGAAATACTGGCCAGGACAAAGGTGACGTGTGCTAAAATTTAAAGTTTTAAATCGAACCATTTTCTTGTGAACGGTTCAACAACATTCACTAAAGTCTGATGTCGACCATGAAACCATCGCCAATTGTCGTAAAAACCCACCTGGTTCACTAATTGGCCTTTAGGGAAGGAAATCTGCTGTCCTTACCTGGTCTGGCCTACATGTGACTCCGGACCCGCAGTAATGTGGTTGACTCTTAAATGACCTCTGAAAAAGGGGAATTAGGGATGGGCAATAAATGCAGGCCTAGCCAGTGATGCCCACATCCCATGAATGAATCAAAAAAAATTGCCATGAATGTATCTTATCCACTCTGATCGGGACCTGTATTTTTTCAGCAACCCAACCCACAGGGTGACGCACTTGAAGAGTAAAAATTTACCTATTTGAAGTAATCCGGTTACTAGCTGAGGTATAGTTCAGGTTATGTTACTACACTTATTGGAGATTAATGACTATTAAACACAGACCAGAGAGATTACAAACTACAGTAACCGATTTATTTTATTTCCAATTATATAGAAACATCAAGTACAAGTTCAAGAAATACTTCCAGTACACCATGAAACAAAGAAACTAGCATAACCCCCAACAGATATTACACAAAGCTGTCACAGATTTCAAAATAGTTTTCCCTTTTCCTGAAAACACTTTGTTAGCTGTCTTCAAATCTCATTACTGGTTGCAGTTGGAAGTCTCAGGAACACGTTCAGTTCACTTTCCTTAAATAAAAAGGAGACTAAATGTGGTCATTTTTCTGCACCCCCTTATGAAAAACCAACAAAAACAGTTTCAAAGTGTAAAATTAAAATTGTGTGGCTGAGGTTGAAGAATGGTGCTTGGTAGGAGAGACAAAGCCTCAATTCTGCATGGACAACACTGGGTTTCACTTGGGAAACTTGTCATTTTTCCATTCCCCAGCATCAACAACCTGCACCTTGATTAGTATAACAGGTTAAAAAATACAACTTGTTGAATGGGCTCAAGGGTTATTTCGGTACTGGATTGTATGTGCAGCAGGTCTAAGTATAGAAATGCACAAATCTCAATTCTATGACAATAGTTTATTCTTGGATTCTCCCAAACTCATGTCAAAAGCATTGAACAGTGACATGCTAAGGTTAGCTTAAATGAACAAACAGCAAAGCAAACATGATTAATGTATCTGGCCCCACATTATATATTCTGACACAAACATCCATAAAGAAATGATTTACATAAAAAACCCCTCCCCAGAGACTAAAGGGTCAATATCACAAACAACAATTCATCTTGAACACTGAAGCCCACATAATTATTAGAGCCAACATCCTTTCCAAAGCTTCTCAGTCATTCTGTTACCTAGTATGGTTACCTAGTATGTTAATTACAAGATTCACACTGTCACACTAATTCTCTGTGGCCTCATCATCAAGTCAGTCAAGATGATGCCAATGGGGTAAATCAAGCATATACGGCACACATCCTCAGGCACTTTGCAAGTCTGTTTAAGAGGCATAACGCTAAACTATACATACCAAGAGATCTGTAGGAGGCAAGAGATAACTTTACTGTAGTATTCATCTCTTGTTTTAGGCCTTTGCAAATATCATTTATTCCTTCAAAACTGTAGTTCTCAACTGTATGAAGCAGAGAAGGGTGTGGGCTTGCAATCCCAACCTGCCTAACTCCATTGTGGGGTAGGTATCTCCTAGCCTCAGTAATTTTCTTGGAATCGGGCCAGGTTTCTCCATGACCTGTGGTTCACGACCCCTTAGAGAAATCAAGGAGCATTGTCTGGTTTCAGGAACCTTTTGAAAGGTAAGGTCATGAGGCTTTTAACATGCATCCTCCATGCCAACGCATGCATAATGAGGCTTGGCTGTAAGCTCAGACTCCCATAAAAAGATTACCTCTGTTGACGCAGCTGGAAAGGGAAAACTCTGCCTGATTGGCAGCTTAATTATGTTATAAGAAGTTGTTTTTTTTGTGATCTATTTTGTCAATGGCTCAAGGTTTGCACAAGATGAAGAGGTGTCAAGTGCTTATAGCTTCTATTATTAATATTTTAAAGGTCTGGTGACTGGCACTTTTATACAGTTTTAGCAACGGCAAATTAAACAAATTATGAATGGGCATTTTTGTTATGGCAGTTTCACACATGCCATTGCTACGAAAGGACTCATTGGTCCTGTACAGAGTCTATACTGGATGAATGGGCTTGGAAGTGCCATGAGTTGGCTGTGAGGGTATGAGGGACCATTGTGGGTGGGTGGGGGGCATGAGCTGGCATGGAGGGCATGAGGAACCATTGGGGTGGGTGGGGGCATGCATTGGCATGGAGATGGCACTGTGATTGGGTGAGGGAGGAAAGGGCTAGAGGGCCTAAAATATAAGCAAACAACGTGAGAACCAAGGTGAGCCTTTTAAACAGCACACCTCCGCATTTGGCCACCTTGTGGCCACCTCCGATCTACACCTGTGAGCACCGGGCCCAACTCCATCCTACACCGGACCAACCCACAACCCCCGAAGCGCAAATTAAGTCTGACAAGGCATTTTCTACTGAGGCGGGTCTGTTGCAAAAGTTTTCCCCAAAGAGAGGGTGGAACGAATTCAAGGAGAGACCTGGAAGAAAAAATGGGAAGAGAGGGGAAGGTAGAGAGAGAAAGTGCACAAAAGAACATGAGAGATCTGGATATCAAGAGGGAGCAAGACAAAAAGAAAAACAGGACAATCCCAGTCCCTTCATCCACAGTTCAGAGGCAAGAGGGAGGAAGGGGGTGAGCATACAAAAAGATACACAGATGGGCAAAGATAGAAGATCTTAGGAGACAGAATGGGGGGAGGGAGCAGGGAAAAAAGGTTTATGGAAGGGGCTGGGGGAAACATTGCAGAAGAGAGACGGGGTGGTGAGAAAGAGAATGAGAATGAAATACATTTGGAGGAAGAGAAATAAACATGCTTTTAAATTAGGACTTGCTGCCTCTTTTATCCTGGCTCCAGGTTATCCTTCCTCTTTCCACTCACTTCCCTAGGTTGTCCCATACCATTCGAACTCCTTCAAAACAATCACCCGCATATGTGGAACTGATTTCCAGGCAGAATCCCACATCTACATAACCCACAGAAAACGTCACAAAAAAAGATAGCCAGATAACTAAGTATTTAAAGAAGCATGCCATTAAACTTAAAACATTTGGAGTAACTTTGTGCCAGGTTATCTTCTAGTTCTGTCAATCCTGAACTTTTTTTGATGGTATTAGCTAGTTGATTTGTTTAGAACTATTGTTCATATAGGCCAAGATAGATAGTGAAAGCCAATGCAAAATGGCTGGAATTAATTTTTTTTTATATAATTAAAATCATAACCCAGTCCCACTTCCATTGAAAACAGCTAGAATAACAGACACGATACTGAACCTAGCATGAGCATCTACACTATGACTGACATAAGAGGGTGTTGGGATGTAGGTAGGGACATAATAATTGCAGCCTGCTCTGGCCACCCACATTTTAAATACTGATGCTGACGCAAGAATGATATTTATTTATTTTTTTAAAAAATGTGTTACTTGGCAAATTCTGCATGATTGAAATAAGTAGAAGTTTTAACCATAATTTTATTGTTTCATTAATCAATTAAGAAAAAGGGGAGAATTTGGCTCATGTCCTGTTCTACTGCACATTACTAGCACATTCTGCTTACACCTCAGATTTCTAGAACTCAAGTGTTTTGCTTTAATTAATGAATACAATGGCCAGAAATTTTCTGTTGGTGAGTTGGGGGCGGGGCCCGCTTGCCGATGCGAAAATGACGCATAATGACGTCATCCCGCCCCATTTAAATATTCAGGAAGGCGGGCGGACAGCGAAATCAGCCAATTGAGGCCATTGACAGGATAATTAAGCCAATTAAAGGCCCTGTCCATCCAACCTTAAGGCTGGCGGGCAGGCCAGGAGCCCCATCGGGCTTCTGAATAAACATGAAACTTCATCCACTAGCAGGATGAGGTTTCATGTCTGTTTTAAAAAACTTCAATAAACTTTGTGATATTTATTAACATGTCCCATCTCATGTTACATTGTCACATGAGGGGGATGTGTTAATTTTTTTTTTAATTTATCTATTTTTTAAGTTTATAAAACTTTCAGCATACTCCCTGAGACGTTTGGCTTTCAACTGTGCCCAACACTTGTGCCAGCAGCAAATACCTGTGCATTTTCCTTGTCGACAACAGCCAAGTCTTCCTGTCACTTTAGATGTTACAGCAAATACACAAACTTTGGTTTGACATTATGTGGTCAGGAGACTTGGTGATAATTTTACTCAATTAATCTCAGGGAGCTGTGCGCTCTTTCGCGCGCATGCACTAAAGAGCATACTTTGACAGTTGGGGAATCCCCCCCACCCCCACCCAGGAAGCGCATAGTGCTTCCCGTCGGGTGGCCTGCTGGACGGGCCTTCATTGGCCCGCCCACTCAAAATGGCGGCAGGGCCCCTTTCGGCAGCAGCGATCGGCTGCCCACCCGCCGCCAAGCTGGTGGGGCCCGCCCACCCATCCATCCATCCATCAAGGGCAAAATTCGGCCCAATGAGTCACATATGCATATGTTCATGTGCATAGATTTTTGAAGATGCAGGACATATTGAGAGTAGTCAGCAAAGCAGATGCAATCTTTGCCTTTATAAATGGAGAAATTAAGTACAAAAGCAGGAAAAGTTATGCTGAACCTTGATAAAGCTCTGGTTAAGCCACAACTAGAATACTGTGTCCACTTCTGGTCATCAAAGGATGTGAGGGTCCTTGAAAGGGTGCACAGAATATTTATCAGAATGGTTTCAGAAATGAGCGATTTTCTACAAGGTTAGGTTGGAGAGGCTGGTTGTTCTCCTTGGAGCAAAGGAAATTGAGGGGAGATTTGATAGAGGTGTAGAGGATTATGATAGGTTTAGATAAGGTGGACAAAAAAAAGCCATTCCCATTAGCTCATAGCACAAGGGCTAGAGGGCACAGATGTAAGGTTTTAGTAAGAGAAACAGCAAGAAAGAACTTCTTATACAGTGAGTGATAATGGCCTGGAACTCGCTGCCTACTAGGGTGGTGGAAGCGGAAACTATGAATCATGCCAAAAGGGAATGAGATGGACAATTAAGTGAAACAAACTTGCAGGGCTGGAAGGATAGAGTGTGGGAATTGGACTGACTGGATTGTTCTACAGAGAACTGGCATGGACTTGATGGGTCTTCTATGCCTAATGGCTCTACATCTGTGTGTAGATTCAATCAGCTTAGATTGTACACATAAAGCAATTCAAACCTTTGAAATCATATACCCATGCATCCAATGTTTTGGCAAGACTATCTGTGTCTGGGTGGGCGGCACTGTTTGGGGCAGTTTGTTTGCTGTGACTTTGCAAAAGACAAGACAAGCTGTGGGGGATTGGGAGAGCAGAATATCCTGAGTTGTCCTGCAAAATGAGTTTTTGTGTAGGGGGTTTGCTCTTTTGCTGTTCTGGCTGGTTTCTCTTTTACCACAGAAGGGAAAGAAGGATTGAAGCCACTTGGATAGCGGTCACATCACGGCCGAGGTTGTGTAACTCTGCAAACATGTTGCTGAATATTAAACAGTTAATTGAGAACACCTCTGCAAAGCAGTGGACTGGCTGGATAGATCATGAGTTACAGTCTTGTAAAACTGAGGGGGCTGCAAAAGAATAGCTTACTCTGACAAAATAAGGAATGTTCTGTTTCACAGCTCTAATTCTCATCTATTCTTCAGAAAACCCTGAACAGCTGGAAAAAATGACCCAATGCAAACAAACTCCAGCAAATTTTCCAGACCGCATGAAAAGGAACTGAGTGGCATTAAAGCAAATATTAAATTCCCATCACATCAGATACAGTTTAAACTCAAAACAACACCTTGTTAAAAAAAACCATTGCTGCTGTTCTGTTCTGCAAAGGAATCACACAAAAAGTACACTCACAGCACACAGTTCAACACCTCATTATAATGTGAAATATTTACAAAATTGAAAAAGAAACTGGATTAATGTTAAACCTGGGTGTGGTTCTATTTTGATTCATTCTAATCAGCTGTTGCTGCACACCCAATCTCTCTGGAGACTGGCGAGCAACTAGCAAATGTCACTGAATACATCTGGATTTCAGTTTAAACAAATTGAGAACAGAATTTCACGGAAGGCAATGGTGGAACGAGATCACCCAACACAAAAAACAACAAACTCGTCAGACTACTTAGAGCACTTGGGCACACAGAGGGAAAGGAAACAAATTCTAAGCCTTCAAATTGGTGGATCCTTCATCTCCTGGCAAAATATAACACAGGGCTGGCTATTCCTGAACCTCCAAAACTGACCAGCAAGATAAGCAGAATGGGATGGGTTAGGATGGGAAGGGTGGAGGTGGGGAGGTGCAACAGTTCTGTAACTTTGCAAAGGTTTTCTAGTTTAATCTGATATAAATTTGTTATGAATTGCCAACGTATGCAGATATGAAAAAGCACACTGGATTTTCACATAGCCAGGATACCATCTTTAGCGACACGGAGTTGCATTAAAACTATGTGGAAATGACAAAAAGCTTGACAATGTTGAATTAGAAAATTTACTCAACATACAATATTGACGTATTTTACCTTTCTGTTCGATTATTTTTGATCAGACCTTGATGCAATATTACATTTTGATTAAAGATGGGCATGATCTAAATTAAAGGTTTCATTTACCTCCAGCTTCATAAGCTCATTAAACTGATTACAGTGCTTTGATTTCTAATATATTTCCTGTTGATTCAATCACAAATATGAAAATGAAAAAAACTAAGTAGCTTATGACAAAGTAATTTCCTTTCCATTTTTTCCCCTTTACCTAAGTGTTTGAAAGGAATTCTTCAAAAAATGCATAAATATATACCCTAAACTTACAAGTTAAAGCATCCATGTTAAAAAGTACTAGTTTCAAAAGCTGTTCAGATGTTAAATGACAAGGAATTACACTCCATTAATTAAAAAGGGAATGAGTAAATTGTTCTCGTTCTTGAATTTTCCATTGCAATTACAGAATATAAAATAATAGATAATGAAATAGAATTTCCTTTGAAATCTCATGCCCTTATTTAATATATGAGGGAACTTTAAATACCACTTTCAAGGAATTGAAAGATAAAATATTTTGTCCATAAAGAACAATTATTTCTGTCCATCTGCAAAATTCCATCAATGATAATGTGTTGGATATTCAAATGACAATTTTAGATACTCTGTCTCATTTCTCCTTTTAAAATCCTCAGTGACATTTGATGAGATATATGATGATTACTCTTGTGTGCAAGCAGAGGCAATGCGGTTCAATAATAGTGTCAAAGGACAATAGGTGCAAGTATAGTTGTGGGTCATTAGCTTTATAAAGGGATGACTGAGAGGAGAGTTTATAAAAAGACACAAGATGTTATCTGGCATAGCTAAATTTAATCTGGAACACCCTCACCAATCACAAATGCATCTGTCCATGATAGGAGAGACCGCTGCGTAGGCCTTGGAGAGATAAACTCCTGACTTCACACTGAGGACACCTCCAGAACTATCCGTGCCTCCAGCCAAGCTGTTCCAATACAGTTACGACATTAGCTTCCTATGTGCCAAAATGGAATACTGACCAGGTATGTCCTTTCCACAAAAGCAGGACAAACTGAGTCCGGCCAATTACATCCTATCTGCCAACTCTTAGTCATCAGCCAAGTGACGGAAACTGTCGTTAACAGTGCTATCAAGCAGAACTTACTCACCAAGAACTTGCTCATTAATGCTCAGTTGGGGTTCTACCAGGAGCACTTGGCTTCACATCTTATTATTGCCATTAGTCCAAGCATAGGCAAAGGAGCAGAAGGTGATTTCCCTTGACATCAAGGCAGCATTGGAACAAGTGCCATGGAGCCAGAGTAGTATTGAAGCCAATGACAATCAGTGAGGATGTTCTCCATTGGCTAGAGTTGTACCATACACAAAGGAAGATGGTTGGAGCTGCTGGAGGTCTCGGTACATTAATGCAGTAGCTCCTCAGGACAGTGTCCTGGGCTCAACCACCTTCAGCTGCTTCAGCAGTCACCTTCCACCCATTATAATGGGGATAATGTCCACTAATGAGAGTGTTTATTTCCATTCATAATTCCTCAGATAATGAAGCAGTCCGTGTCTACATGCAGCAAAGCCTGAACAACATTCAGGTTTAAGCTGATAAGTGACAAGTATCATTGGTGCTACACAAGTTCCAGGTAATGAATATCTTTAACAAGCACCTAACCACCTCCCCATGGCATTCAATGTTATCGCTAGCACCAAATTCCTGACCATCAACAATCTGGAGTCACCACTGACCAGAAACTGAACTGGACGAGCCACATAAATACTGTGGCTACAAGAGGCTGGTATTCTCTGGTGAGTAACTCACCTCCCTAAAGCCTTTCTACCACCAACAAAGGCACAAATCAAGAGTGTGATGGAATACTCCCCATTTGCCTGAATGTGTGCGCTCCAACAGTACTCAAGAAGCTTGATATCAGCCAGAACAAAGCAGCCGGCTTGATTGGCACCCATTCACCATGTTAAACAGTCACCTTGCTGCAAGCACCACATTTAAAGCACACCAGAGCACCAGAGCCTACTTCATGTCTAAAGACCAGGACTACTCCACGTGACAGATGGCCCTGAAAGCAAAGTAGACGGCAGCCCCCACATTTAGTGACATCTCTCTGGTTCGCCTGCTGGATGCAGTGGGAGGCCGTTGCGATGTCCTCTGGCCATAGGAGGTCCACCAGAGTCACCAATCTGGCCTGGGAGGTGGTGGCAGCAGGGGTCAGCACCACCGAAGCATAGCGGAGGTCAGACATCCAGTGCAAGAAGATGAATGATCTCATCAGGGTAAGTAATTTAGCACTCTCAACTCTCATACTCACAAACCCACCACATATCCACAGCAATCTTGCACCTCACGGGACAACACCACCAACTCTCACACACACCCTCACATCTCCATCAGGATCATATCCTCTGGAGCTCACGTCCTCATTCTGTCAATGGCTCTGCTTAGCACACAAACATTCCACGCAGTGCCACGTGTTCTGCTCACACTCTGTCCATCTGTTTTCATGCAGGTAAAGCCGGCTCATATTAGCAGGGAGAGGTCCCAGAACAGAGTGGAGTGGCCCACATTAGCCCTCTCACTCACTTTGAGGAGCATGCCATCGTGCTGACTGGTAAGGACATAGACCACACCTGTGGCTACAGTGAGGTCGGTGGCAAACATCCACATGAGGATCCTACACCACATCATCCCTCTCTCAACACAACCCTCTCTCTTTTGACTCTGCTGCCAAGCACTAATCATCTCTACTTTGGTTCACAGGGAACTCTACCAAGGGACCGACACCTTCAGCCAGCCAGTCCCTCAGCTCCATCCACATCCTCACCTTCAGCCAAGAGGACACCTGTTGAGTTTTTCCAGGTAATTCTGTTTTTGTTTAGGACATCTGCTCTATTGAAGAGCTGGAAATAAGCAGCCTGGAAGACTTTCACAGCACTCACCCACACCTTCCTCCAGCGCAGAGGCACACACCTCGGTGGGACCTAGATCTGGAGCAGGCTCAGGTTCACAATCTGGTGGCCACCGCACTGACACGTGTCCACAGCAGGAGGAAGCAGATTCAGCTGAGCTCCCTGGACTCAGAGGACAGTTGGGGAAGAGGCATCTGTGAGATCCGAGTCAGATGATGAACCTCTGGATTCAGCCTTCCAATTCATCCTGGAGAGTCAACAAAAAGCTGGGGAGCATCACACAGAGCTGTTGGAAGCCCTCAACAGTGTGGCACACAAATCGGAAGAGTGTATCTACCTGTTCTCTGATGAAGTGCTACCCACATGTGCATGTATGGAGGTCTCCATGGGAATGATGGCGTATGCCATGGAGATCGTGGTCCAGCAGAACACTGAGATGTGTGTTGACCTGCACTCCATCGCAGTAGCCATGGGGTGAGTTCCTGCAGTGACAACACGGGAGGGAAACCGAGCACCTCAATGTTCCTCCAAGTGCTCCTTTCTCTCTAGGTGTTAGGCCGGGGCCCTCAGGCACACAAAGGGAGGTGCAGCAGCAGCTGGACACCTCTGGGTTGTCCACTCAGGAATCTGTCCTCTTCCGCCAAGTCCCCTTTCCTTGTGACCCTGTGACCCCCTCGACCTCATCCTCTGTCACCACAGAGGGAGCAGCTGGCCCACAGGAGGACAGCCAAAGCAAACTGGGGCCCCCAAGGCCTCAGCTTTCCAGAAAAAACACACCAAAATCATCAGACGGCCAACCATTGCACAGGCTGTCTCCACCCCTGCTTCAGATGTCAGGGAAACACCTAGAAGAAGTGGTAGGTCTAGAAAAGTTCAGAAATTCTGATCACAAGTGGCTGCATGGGAGAACACATTTTGTCACTTGATAATCTGAAAATGTATTCACTTTCGCTGAATAAAGTGCAATATTATCTTTCATCTTCACTGACTGGCTTTGCGAATCCTCCCATTGCACACACCCCACCCAAACCCCTGCCTCACTAGCAGCTCAGCTGCATGCAGCTGGAACACGAGTGATTCTGGAGGGAGAAGTGTGTGTGTGGCAGGACCTTTTGCAGCCTCATGCAAGCTCTGTCCCACACACACACACAGAGGCTTCATCCATCACTGTTATCTTACATTTTCAACGCTGCCTGCTGGGATTCTCTTTCAGTCGTCCACGTGAGCTGATCTGCATCTTCGCCCACCCACTGATTTCACTCCCATGCAGCACCTGTGCTCGTCCAACATGCTCTGCTCACTTTCGACTTTGATGATGGGAATAGTGAACTTTTGAATCAGTTCCATCGTCATTTCCCCTCCCCAGTCACCCATGTCCTTTCCCCCACCACTGTGGAGCACCCGGCATCACCTTCTGCCTCTCCACTGTCACTTACAACCCGAACCCTTGTCTTTCCAGGATGTCCAGGTGAACGTGTGCATTCCCTACCTTCCTGAGAATCCCACCCCCATCCCATTGACCCCCCCTTACCCACCCCCAGGGCCCCGTCTGCCTCTGAGTTCCTACCAACCACCCTCACTGTGCCTTCTACCGATACCGTCACACCCTTACCCTCCCACCCTACAGGCTCACTCTGCCTCCTCTCATACTCACCATTCCCTCCTACCATGCCCAACCCCAGTTCGCTCCCCAGGAGGCAGTCATTGACTCCATAGACCCCTCCCTTGCACTTTCACCTGGACATTCCCCCATCCCATACTCCCTCCTCCACCCTTACTCCCTCATCCTATGGAAACGCCCCCCATTTGAACTCCGTCCTCCACCTGGAACAACTTCCCTGCTCTGACCTCCCTCCCTCTCCACTCCAAACTCCTTCTCCTGTCCAAACTCCGTCCCTTACACCTTCCTCCCCCCCTTACATCTACCCCACCGCTTGCCGCATTCTCTCCTGTTACACGCTCTTCCCCCTCCCAACCTCACTGCCCACTGACACTTTCGTATTCCCCCCCCACCACCAACCTCACATCTCCCGACACCTTCATACCCCCACCTTCCCCGGTACACCTTCCTCTCCCACCACCCCCGGTACACTTTGCTCTCCCACTCACAGCTGGGCCTTCCTCTCCCCAGCCTCATCAATCGTCCATAGCAGCCCATGGCCAAGACCGTGATATTCGAAAGCAGACCCGAGACTTCAATGGAGACCTTGCACCTTCCGTGAGCTGCTTCGCAGAAGAGCCATGTCCATAAGAACCCACCCAGCATGCGATGTACATGTTCCTCCAGGGTCCGGCAGCTGTAGGGCTCCAGCATCATCTTCTCCTTGAATATGGTGATCTAAGTCCCTACTTCTGCACGTCACACATGTCTCTGGGCTGGTGTGTCTTCCCGCCGGTGTAACAGTAAATCTGGTATGGGGGGAGGGGATGATTCCAGCCAGGCCTCACTTTGAATCCCATTTCCAGGTTGCAAATGGGGTTCACGCCGGCCTCCAGCAGCATTTCCATTCTGCCATGGCCATCAGATGATCCCACTGTGCTTTCATGCCAGCGTGAAACTGATTCTTGGCCTTCTCGCCACACTGTCTCCCCGACCGCCCACCCACCATGAAGCCCAACGCCAACAGGGCTGGAAAATTCCGGCTTAAGACAGTTTTGCCAGGAGTAAGGTTCACTAATTGCTACAGGCTTCAAACTGAGAAATAGTGGGAAATACTGGCAGGGAAATCCAGGTAGGAATTGCCAACTCTGGTAAGACAGAGCACAGGGAATAAATCAGTTCTGTGCAGAAATAAGTTGCTGCAATCCTTTTCAGGTAGAATGAGGTTATGGATGAGAGAATATTTTTTTTTTTATAGTATTTGCACAGAGATTTAGAATTATAGAATGACTACAACACATAAGGAGGCCATCAGCCCACTGTGCCCATGCTGGTTCGCTACAAGAGCAACTCAGCTAATCTGAAACTCCCGACCTCACCTCGCAGCCCTGCAATTTTTTTCTCTTCAGACAATTATACAACTCCATTTTGAAGACGCCGATTGCAACTGCCTCAACCACACACACAGGTAGTTAATTCCAGATCCTAGCTGCATAAAATTGTTTTCCCTCATGTCGCTGTTGGTTCATTTGCCAATTATTTCAAACTGGTATCCTCTGGTTCTCAACCCTTCTGCTAATGGGTACAGTTTCTCAATATGTACTTTGTCTCATGATTTTGAACATTTCTATCAAATATCCTCTCAACATTCACTTATCTGAGAAGCTGCCCAGATTCTTCAACCTACCCACGTAATTGAGGTCGCTCAACCTTTGAACCATTTCTGTAAATCTTTTCTGCACCCTCTCTAAAGCCCTCACATCCTTCCTAAAATCTGGTGCCCCATAATTGGGCACAATTCACCAGTTGAGGCCAAACAAAACATTTAAAAAGGCTCATCACAACTTCCTTCCTTTTGTGCTCAATGCCTCTATTCATAAAGCCCAGGATCACATATGCTTTTAAAAAAAGCACATTCTCAACCTGCCCTACCACCTTCTATGATTTGAACACATATACCGCCGGTCTCCTGCACCCTCTTTAGAATTGTCTCTTTCAGTTTATAGTGCCTCTCCTTGTTCTTACTACCACACTTCTCTGCATTAAATTTCAACTGCCACATGTCCACACATTGCATCAGCCTATGGCCTCTTGGAAATCCATCACTATCCTCCTCTCAGTTCACAATACTTTCAAGTCTGCTATCATCCCCCACCACTGTGGAACCCCACTGCATATCTTGCTCCAGCCTAGAAAACAACCATTCATCACTACTGTTTCCTGTCACTCAGCCAACTGCGTATCCATTCAGCCACTGCCCTTTTTATTCCACGGGCTTCAACTTTGCAAGCAAGGCAAAGTGGCATTTTATCAAACACCTTTTAGAAGCCCACCAACTGCATTACCCTCATCAACTATCCCTGTTACCTCATCAAAATTTAGTTAGTTAAACAATTTTTTCCTTTAACAAATCCCTGCTTGCTCTCCCTAATTAAACCTACTAATCCAAGTGACTGTTAATTTTCTCCCAGGTTATCATCTCTAAACGGTTTTCCACCACTCAGGTTAACCGGACTGACCTGTAGTTGCTGAGTTTATCCTTGGATGAGAGTGTAACATTTGCAATTTTCCAATCCACTCACACTACCCCCATGCCTATGGAGGATTGGAAGATTCTGGCCAGCACCTGCACAATTTCCACCTTTACTTCCACCACCATTCTCTGCTGAATGCCATCCAGTCCTGGTGACTTATCAACTTTAAGTAGAGGCAGCCTTTCCGATACATACGAACATATGAATTAGGAGCAGGAGTAGACCATTCGGCCCCTCAGGCCTGCTCTGTTATTCAAGATCATGGTTGAATGGCCTCAACACCACATTTCTGCTTACCCCCAGTAGCCTTTAACTCCCTTGTTAGTCCAGAATCATCCTACCACCGCCTTAAAAATATTTATGACCCTGTCTCCACTGCCTCTGGGGAACGGCGTTTCAAAGACTCAGGACCCTCAGAGAAAAGATTTCTCATCTCCATCTTAAATTGGAAGCCCCTTAGTTTCATACTGTGTCCCCTAGTTCTAGTCTCTCCCACAAGGGGAGACATTGTTTCAGGATCCACCCTGTCAGGTACCCTCAGGATCTTATATGTTTTAATATGATCACTTCTCCTTCTTCTGTACTCCAATGTATGCAGGTGCAGCCTGTCCAAGCTTTCCTCATAAGATAACACACCCAATCCCAGATAACAGTTAAGTGAACCTTCTCTGAACTGCTTCTAACACAGTTATAGCCATTCTTAATTAAGACGATCAAAACTATACTCAGTACTCCAAATGTGGTCTTACCAATGCATCTGTGATGCTTGGGACCTGAGGAAGAGGCTGTGGTGTATCATCCACTTGCCACTTCTGGTTGATGGTTGCAAATGCTTCAGGCTTGGCTTTTGCACTGACGTGCTGGGCTCCCCCATCATTGAGAGTGGGGATAATTTGTGGAGCTTTCTTTTCCAGTTAGTTGTTTAATTTCCCACCAACATTCAGGTGTGACAGGACTGCAGGGTTTTGATCTGATCCACTGGTTGTGGGATCGCTTAGCTCTGTTTTTTTTCTCTGCTTCTATTGTTTAGCATGCAAGTAGTCTTGTGTTTTTAGCTTTACCAGTTTGACACTTCATTTTTAGGTATGCCTGAAGCTGCTCCTGGCATGATCTCCTGCACACTTCATTTAATCAGGGTTGAGCCCCTGGCTTGCTGCTGATGTGGTGATCACTCCTAACAATACTGTCATGGCCAGACACATCTGCAACAGATAGGGTGGTGAGGACAAGGTCAAGTAGGTTGCTCTTTATTGGTTCCCTTACCACCTGTTTCAGTCCCAGTCTAGCAGCTAAGTTCTTCAGGACTCGGCCAGCTCATTCATAGTGGTATTACCGAATTACAGAGCAACTCTTGATGATGGACACTGAAGTCCCCAGCCGCACTCAGTGCTTCCTCCAAATGGTGTTCTACATGGAGGAGTACTGATTCACCAGCTGAGAGGCCGGGGTGGGGTGGTTGGTAAGCAGGACGTTTCCTTGTCCGTATTTGACCTGATGCCACGAGACTTCACAAGGTCCAGAATCATTGTCAAGGACTCCCAGGACAATTCCCTCCTGATTGTATACCACTGTGTCATCACCTCTGGTGGGTCTGTCCTGCTGGTGGGACGAGACATACCCAGGGATGGTGTCTAAGGCATTGTCTGTAAGGTATGATTCAGTAAGTTTGACGATGTTAGGCTGTTGCTTGCATGGCCAGTAGGAGAGCTCTCCCAATTTTGGCACAAGCCCCCAGATATTAGTAAGGTGGACTCTGCAGAGTCAACAGGGCTGGGTGCATCATTGTCCCTCTGGTGCCTAGGTCGACGACAGATGGTCTGTCTGGTTTCATTCCTTTTGCCTTTGTAGCAGTTTGGTACAACTGAGTGACTTGCTAGGCCATTTTAGAGGGCAGTTAAGAATCCACTACATTGCTGTGGGTCTGGAGTCACATGTAGGCCAAACCAGATAAGGATGTCAGATTTCCTTTCCTAAAGGACATTAGTAAAGCAGATGATTTTTATGTCAATCAACAATGGCTTCATGGTCACTTTTCCTAATTTTTCATTCCAGATTTATTAATTGAATTCAAATTCCATCAACTGCTAACTACTTCAACAATAGGAAAGAGGGGAAAAACTTCCAGTAAAAATTAGTGAAAAATGAGAAAGCAAACCAAAGCTATGGAAAAATGAGAAAGACTTGAAGCATCAGATCATGAACTCTCTCCTCCATCCTCACCCCTTTTTGATCCCCTTTTTTCAAACATTTATTTTTAAATGTTTCAGTATATATATATATATATATATATATACTTCTTTCCCACCTATTTCTAATTTATTTCCATTCATTGTTTTATCCTCACCTTTTAGCCTATTTCAATCTTTTCTCCCACTGTCCCCAACCCCACCCCACTGGGCCATCTGTCAGTTGCTCATTCTGCTTTCTACTCAATGTCATCATTAGCGCCTCCTTTAGCCAGTATCACCACCATCAACACCCTTTCGACTTTTTGTTTATGACTTCTTTTGCAATCTCTCCTTTTTCTCCACCTATTACTGGCCTTCTATCCAGCTTCACCTATCCCAACCCCCTTGAACAGTATATATTTCACCACATTTTTACTTCCCTTTAGTCCTGAAGAAGAGTCATACGGACTCGAAACGTTAACCCTGTCTTTCTCTCCACAGATGCTGTCAGACCTGCTGAGTTTTTCCAGCAATTTTTGTTTTTGTTCCAGGTTTCCAGCATCTGCAGTATTTTGCCTTTATTTATTTAAGCATCGAAGTAATGTGTCTGTAACTACTTTCAGCTTAATGTGCTTTTATCACAGTTAACATTTCAGTAACATTATTACTGCAATAAAAATAATTGTTCAGCCTTCCATGTGAGATAAAAAGTTAAAATAATTAGCCAGCCCATGGGATACATAATTTTTGAAAGATAATGGTTAAAATAAAGCAAGATCACCTTTCATTTAGCACTCACCCTTTTGGATCAAGAAGATCCCGGACCTTTTCATTATAGATCTCCATATATGACACTTCTACTTTAAATGTGTGAGATTCACTTTCCTCTTTGGAGACTCTTCCAAACAATGCACCACAAAGACGAGGTATGAGGCCTGGTACATCAACACTGCCCATCATTGAAAAAGATTTCCCTGAACCTGAATGTACAGAAAGAAAAGAAAGACTTTTGTTTATAAAGTATCTTTTGCAACTACAGGTTGTCTGTCTCAAAGCACTTAACACAGTAAAAGAATGGGGAAAGCTAAAATACATTTTTGGAAGCATCTGTTCATATAACCAATTTCACAAGTTAACTAGTTCAGGCAGAAGTGCGCCACTGTTTCCCAAGCATGGATCCAAAAACAGTATTTAAGAGGGGGTTTATAGTGTCAAACCAGGAGAAAATTGTATTGGCTGGGACTTCAACTAAGTTATTCCAAATCATAAACAGAATTACCTGGAAAAACTCAGCAGGTCTGGCAGCATCGGCGGAGAAGAGTTGACGTTTCGGGTCCTCATGACCCTTCAACAGAACTAGGTGAATCCAAGGAGAGGGGTGAAATAATTCTTCTCCACCGATGCTGCCAGACCTGCTGAGTTTTTCCAGCTAATTCTGTTTTTGTTTTGGATTTCCAGCATCCGCAGTTTTTTGTTTTTATTCCAAATCATCTTTATCCAACCCATCCCTTGCCCCATGACACACTTCCCTTGCATAGTATCCAAGTGACTCAAGCAAGCTGGTCATATTTGCAGAAGCTACCAATCTAGGAATATATGAACAAGCTAATTAGGAGCATGGGTAGGCCACTTGGCCTCTTGAGCCTACTCTGCCATTCAATGATATCGTGGCTGATCTAATTTTCACCTCAACTCCACATTCCTGCTTACCCCCAATAACCTTTCACCCCCCTTTCTTATAAAGAATCTTATCTATTTCTGCCTTAAATATATTCGAAGATTCTGCTTCAAACACATTTTGAGGAAGAGAATTCCAAAGTCTCACAACTCTCAGAGAAAAAAAATTTCCTCATCTCTGTCTTATGTGGGTGATGCCTTAATTTTAAACAGTGACCCCTAGTTCTAGATTCTCCAACAGGAGGAAATATCTTCTCCACATCCACCCTAACACGTCTGCTCAGGATCTTGTATGTTTCAATCAAGTCATCTC
Organism: Carcharodon carcharias; assembly: GCF_017639515.1. Lineage (NCBI taxonomy): Eukaryota > Metazoa > Chordata > Chondrichthyes > Lamniformes > Lamnidae > Carcharodon > Carcharodon carcharias. Next base: position 188,407,521 of record NC_054469.1, read on the forward strand.
TTATTCTTCTAAACTCCAGCAGATGCAAGCATAGCCTGTCCAGCCTTTCCTCATAAGACAACCTGCCCATTCTAGGGATTAGTCTAGTAAACCTCTGAATTGCTTCCAATGCATTTTTATCTTTCCTTAAAGACGATGACCAATGCTGTACACACCATTCCAGACTTGGCCTCACCATGCCCTGTATAACATAATCTCTCTACTTTTGTATGCAATTCCTCTTGCAATAAATGATAACATTCTTTCAGCTTTGCTAATTACTTGCTGCACCTGCACACCAACCTTTCGCGACTCATTCACTGAGACACCCAGATCCTTCAGCATCTAAGGCTCTGCAATCTCTTACCATTTAGATGATATGTTTCTTTTTATTCGTCCTTACAAAATGGACAAACTCACATTTTCCCACATTATACTCCATTTGTCAGATCTGTGCCACTCACCTAACCTATATGCTTTTGTAGTCCCCTTATGACCTCTTCACAACTTACTTTCCTACCTATTTCTGTGTTATCAGAAAATTAAGCAACCATCCCATCAGTCCCTACATCCAAGTCATTTATATAAATTATAAAAAGTTGAGGCCCCAGCATTGTTCCCTGTGGCACACCACTCATCACATCCTGCCAACCAGAAAAAGACCCATTTATGCCTCTTCTCTGTTGCTTGTTAGCTAGCCAATGTTCCATCCAGACCAATATGTTAACTCCTACACTATGAGCTTTTATTTTCTGCAATAACCTTTGATGTGGCACCTTATCAAATGCCTTCTGAAAATCTAAGTACAGTACATCCACTGGTTCAGGTTCCCCTTTATTCACAACTCATGTTACTTCTTCAAAGAACTCAAATAAGTTGGTTAAACACAGTTTCCCTTTCACAAAACCATGTTGACTCTGCCTGATTATCTTGAATTTATCTAAGTGCCCTTGTTATAACATTTTTAATAATAACTTCTAACATTTTCCGTATGATAGATGTTAAGCTAACTGGCCCATTGTTTCTGCTTTCTGTCTCCATCCCTTTTTGAATAAAGGAGTTAGATTAGCTATTTTCCAATCAAATAGAACCTTTCCGGAATCTAGTGAATTTTGGAAAATTAAAACCAATGCATCAACTTTCTCACTAGCCACTTCTTTGAAGACCCTGATGGCTGAAATCCATCAGGACCTAGGAACTTGTCAATCCACAGTTCCAACAATTTGCTAAGTACCACTTCCCTGATGATTGTAATTTTTCTTGAGTTCCTCTCTCCCTTCCAATCCCTGATTACCAGCTATTTCTGGGATGTTACTTGTATCCTCTATAGTGAAGGGTGATGCAAAATACTTGTTCAATTCATCTGCCATTTCCTAAGGAAAGGAAGTTGGTTATGAGCAGGCAATTAAGGAGACACAAAGTGTGCCGTACACAATATACATGGTAAACAGAATGTGAAATTGAAGAAGGATGAGTCCTGGGACTGCACACAAAATGAGAAAATGGGTAACCCATGTACCCTATGAACAGTACCAATAGTTTAGAGATAACTGGAAGAGATCTAGGGATTAGATTTGACACATATGTTCAACCACTGCAGAGTTGCAATCAACAAAGCAAACAGGATATTCTATAATTATTACAGTAGAATATAAGTAATTGAATGTCCTGCTCCAACTGTACATTGCTTTGGTCTGACCACAGCTTGAGTACTAAGCAAAGTTCTGGTTACCAAGATACTAGGCAGAGATATGAGTCTTGGAGGCAGTTCAAAGAGGAGCCCAAGCAGCAAAGGACAGTTGTCTTTTTTATTCATTCAAGGAGTGTGGGCTTCACTGGCTCAGCAAGCATTTATTGCCCAGCCCTAATTGCCCTTGAGAAGGTGGTGGTGAGCTGCCTTCTTAAACCGCTGCAGTCCATGTGGTATAGGTAAACCCACAGTGCTGTTAGGGAGGGAATTCCAGGATTTTGACCTAGCAACAGTGAAGGAATGGCAACATATTTCCAAGTCAGGGTGATGAGTGACTTTGAGGGGAACTTCCAGGCGGTGGTGTTCCCATGCGTCTGCTGCCCTTGTCCTTCTAGGTGGTAGTGGTCATGGGTTTGGAAAGTGCTGTCTAAGGAGCCTTGGTGAGTTTCTGCAGCGCATCTTGTAGATGATACATACAAACTGCTGCCACTGTGCGTTGGTGGTGGAAGAAATGAATGTTTGTGGATGGGTTGCCAATCAAGGGGACTTCTTTATCCTGGATGGTGTCAAGCTTTTTGCGTGTTGTTGGAGCTGCACTCATCCAGGCAAGGGGAGAGTATTCCATCACACTCCTGACTTGCGCTTTGTAGGTTATGAACAGGCTTTGGGGAATCAGGAGGCGAGTTCAGTTTCCGTTCAGTGACAACCCCCAGGATGTTGATAGTGGGGGTTTCAGTAAAGGTAATGCCATTGATTGTCAAGGGGCGATGGTTAGATTCTCTCTTGTTGGAGATGGTCATTGCCTGGCACTTATGTGGCATGAATGTTACTTGCCACTTGTCAGCCCAAGCCTGGATGTTGTCCAGGTCTTACTGCATTTGGACATGGACTGCTTCAGTGTTTGAGTCGCCACCAATGGTGGTGAACATTGTGCAATCATCAGCGAACATCCCCACTTCTGACCTTATGATGGAAGGAAAGTCATTGATGAAGCAGCTGAAGATGGTTGGGCCTCGGACTACTCTGAGGAGAGATTGGGGCTAGGCCTTTCATTCTTAACAGATGGCTGTAGCAGGGTCTTATACAGTATACACAAATTAATAATTATTGTGTAAAAGGAAGAATCAGAACATTACTTCGAACTAAGTAATGGAAGCCGATTGAGAGATAAGGAAATTTGGCATTTATATCAGTAAGTTTATTTTCATATAAAGAATGATCAATATATGGAAAGGAGTCCCAAGTTAAGGCAGTGGAGGTGAAATACCTGGAAACATTTAAATAACAGTTAGATTTTCTGATACAGGAGGGTCTACAGGGTCCTTCTGGAGGATAAGCTAATATCATCATCATCTTCTAAACTTAACTCCTGATCTTGAAAAGCAATATTCAAACATAATGTCCTAGCTCAACCAGCAGAAAAATAGTAACAGCTCTAAATGCCAGTGAGACTCTAAAAATGGTAGGGATCCAAGTTATTTCAGTCTGTAGAGATAACTAGATAAAGCTTCAACATTTGGAAACAAATATACTTCAATAACTTTTAGAATCATAAAAGGACATAACTATATCTGGCTATACCAGACTAAATGGGTGGTGCATTACTTAGGTTGGTTCTGGATCTATCTTTGCTCTCAATATATGGAGATAATTTGGACTTGGATATAGAGAAAATAATATCTAATTTCCTGAAAACACAAAGTGGGTGGTCTGACAAACAGCAAGGAGGTCTGCAAAAAGTCTTCAGGAAGACATGGAGAACTAGAATAAACAACTAGGTGACAGGCACAGTTTAATGCAAATAAATGTGAGGCAATAAATCCTGGGAGAGAAAACAAAGAATGGGAGTACAAATTCAATGGCAAGATGCTGAAGAGTTTGGATGAACACAAACAACAAGGTGTTCAAATAATTTCCTCCAAGTTTAAGTGCACATAAGTATAAAGGTTAACAAATATTCTGAGTTTCAAAACTAGGGGCATAAATGTGTAAGAGCAAATAAGTCATAATAAATTTGTACACTGCATTGGTTTAGGCACACAATTCTGTCAACAGTTTTACATCCCCATAATGCAAGCACATTAAAACCACAGGCAGCATACAATACAGATTCACCAGGATGATGTCAGGGATTTGAAACTTGAGGATTCTGAATCCTAGAACTATTTCCACTGATGCAGAGAGGCCCATGAAAAGAGTTAGTGGAATTTTATTTTGATAAACTGTTTGGCAGACTGAACAGGGTAAGATTTTCTCAGGTTGAGGAATCAATTACAAGGTGTAATCAATTTTAAATTGTCACTTAGTGTGAAGAGAGACGTTAGGAGAAATGTCTATGGAGCAGGTTAGTGTAGCATGGAAATGCTTTGCCACAGGTAATGCCTAAGACAACATCAATTACATTTAAAGGAAATTTGGATAAATATTTTAAGTAGGCAAAGATTCATGGTTGTGAGGAAAAAGTGGGGCAGTGGGATTAGCTCTGGATTGCTCTAGCATAGAGTTGGAAAAGACAAAGTGGATGGAATAACCTCCTGTATGCTCTGAGCTTCCATGAAGATTGAGCTTTTTAATTATATGATTGACAGACAGCTATTTTAAATAAATGATGAGCATCTTGATAATGGTCAATCCCAGCAATTAAAATTAATGCAACTTAGATTCAAACTAACTTCTCTCTTGTAATATTATATCATATTTTGTACATCTTACCTGTCTGCCCATAGGCAAAAATACAAGCATTATATCCTTGAAATGCATTCTCGAGGATCCCTTCACCAAGGCACTTGAAAACTACTTCTTGACCTAAAGTGAAAGGGGAAAAAAAAACACAGGTTAAGATAAGTATACACTGGAACTTTACCCCTCCTCTTCTGAAGGTGTTGACTCAACTTATACTCCATGGGTCATTTCTCCAGTATTGTGCCTAGATGACCATTCTTGAAGTGTGATTCCATACACTGCATATTGGCTGTTTGTTCTCGCCATAGAGTACGTCATAACCAAGCTCAATTCAACTCTAACTGATGCCCACATGTGCACGTCACGGCAGGGGCTATTGTGACTGAATGAAGGACCTCTATGGCTGCATCGCTTGAGATCAGTCAACTTACCGAAGACTGAGGAACATGGGAGCAGCAGTATTTGAGCCTGTTCCACCACTCAATAAGACTATGGCTGATCTGGTTGCGGTCTCAGCTCCACTTTCCTGTCTGCCCCCCATTACCCCTAATTCCACTGCCTAACAAAAAGTTGTCTAACTCTGCCTTGAACAAATTCAAAGACCCAGCCTCTCCTACTTTCTGGGGGAGAGAATTCCACAATTTCCACAGTTTCTCCTCTTTTCGGTCTTAAAAGCGGGACCTCTTATTTTTAAACTACATCCCCTAATTTTAGTCTCCCCCACAAGAGGAAACATCCTCTGGCTATTCACCCTATCAAGTCACCTCAAGATTTTGTATGTTTCAATAAGATCACTTCTCGAAAGACCAAATAAGATCACCTCTGATGATCTTATGGCATTCTGTTCTCAACGGTTTAGTATTGCACCAGATGGTGCCTTTTCCTAAGAAGCAATCAGAAAAGCTGGACAAACAAAGACCTAATTGGCTATTTAAGCAATCCTGTACCAGAAATTAAAATTTCAGAAACACAACTTTAGAACGTAACTTTAGTTATTTTCTACAGCAATGCCTCTTTGGATTGATTCCAGTCCCAACTCAAACATGAAAAGTCTCCTTTCCTTGCTTTGGCTTTGAAAGGTTCTACGTGGAATGAGTTTAAGAAGTCCTAATCCAGTCCCAAATGGATTTGTGCCCAGAAACAAAACGGTCAATAACTTGACATAAGTTTGTATTGAAGTTTCAGTATCACTATTAAAGTTCATAAGGATAATAGATGTGGGAAGTTGAAAAACTCATTCTTTAGAATTAAGTTGCATAAGCAAGAGAGCAACAAAAATGCTGGCTTACCTACAGTACACTGTAGCCATGATACACAGCAGTTTCACCAAGAAGCTGCAACATGAACCCACAGCCAGTCCTAAGCCGTCCCTGGAGTGAAACTGCTTTCTCCAAAGAAAAGCACTTCCACAACTAGATTGAAACCGCATTTTACTGATATTGCAGGTGTATTGTAAATGCTGAGGGCCAGTGAAATGATTTATTTTGCTTCTGGCCATGATGTACTAAACAATGGGAGTGTTTGATGCTGCTGTTGGGTGCAAAATGTGTTTAGATTGCCCAGCATTGACATTCTTTCCTTGAGCATAAAGTTCACAGTACTTCTGATTATAGGTCACTGCTGTCCTGTCTAGTAATGCTTGCCAGCACCAAAAAGACAATAGTGCCCCATTCATATTATAGGACCACTTCCCGCTGACGAAGAACTTGTTCGTTTAAACGTGATAAGTAATTCACAGTAATTCGTCAGGTCGGGTAGTAGAGCTAATGGAGCAGGTCTTCCAGTATCAGGAGCAGTGATACACTGAAGTTAAGTCCAGACTTGCGCCAAGGCCCGTCAATCGATGCTGCACATACAGGTCGGGGCCCATTCATAGGAGTTCCTGACACACACACACACACATGCGTCATAATTGCCCGGGATGCTTAAACTTCCAATGAGTTGATTTGCACAGCCTGAGAAACCATGAGAACATCTCTTACACTGAACTCATTACCGGAGATGTAGTCTAGATACACGCTAAGTATCCAGATGCTTACTCTAGAATGATTACACTGTTTAATCTCTGGTGTAACTCAGCAATTAACAGCATAACTCAACCCACCACCCCACACTCTCACAAGTTTAACTACCCAAGAGTTTTGCAGAATTGGCAACATAGAAACTACATGCACCAGATTTCTTCCAGAACCACAACTGCAACTCTGAAGTAATAGCTGTATGCAGATGCCCAATTGCTGCCAACACTCTGGTGGGCAGATGCTCACACAGGCCACCATTTTGTGGGATCCATCTTGGCTACCAATTTGTCATGGTGTTTCCAAGACTTTGCACGTGTTGCTTATTTTACAGACCTGTCAGCATAAATGCAGCGAGTGGAAGGGTCATCAGCCAGCAAGAGGGTCAGTGAGTGGGAGAGTCGGCCAGCGGGAGAGCCAGGGAGCTGGAGGGTTAGGGTGAGAGAGAGCTGGCAAGTGGAAGAGATGTTGAGGAGGAAAATAGAAAGAGTTAGCACCTTTTAATATTATAAAATTTATTTTATTTTTAAGTAATGTCATTTATGTCATGTAGTAATTTAACATTCAACATAGTGCCTACATTAAGTCCTCACTTTAAGTTTCCCCATTTTAAGTTGCTTTGATTTAACATCGTGCTTTTAATGGGGCTAGCATTCCCATTTAACATTGTAGATTCGCATTAACATCGTTTTGCACTGGGTGTGACATAGGGTCAAGTGGCCCAATCGGTGCTATTTTGAAGTGGCCTCTCCTGCTGGCCCCTCCCACTAGCTGACCTTTCACTCCAGATCCTCCCATTAGCCGATCTCCCCAGTCGCCGCCAACCCTCCCACTGTCTAATTCTCCTCCTTGCAGCTTACTCCACAACCCTGAAACTCAAAGCTGCTCACACTCTAAGTTACTACCTTTCTCTCACCTCTCATCGCCGAGCCCTTGCTCACAATAAATGTTTGGGAGAGGGAGGCAATGAGCGGAATGGTCATCAGCCAGCAAGAGGGTCAGTGAGCGGGAGAGACAGAGATGGTGAGGAGGAAAGTAGAAAGAGTTAGCACTTTTTTAACATTTTTAAAGTTATTTTATTTTAAAAGTATTGTCATATATGTCATGTAGTAATTTAGCAATGTACAGTATTTAAACTTACAGGGTATAATGTTTTAATGTTTTTTTTCCTGAAAGGAAAAGGTCCTATAGAACCTAACTAAAGCTTTTACATTAGTTATAGTGGAAAAATCGGATTTGCTCAACATTGTTTCATTTAAAGTTGCATTTTTCAGGGATGCAACTACAACATTACGCAAGGAATGACTGTACTTCAGCTCTGAAACAATAGTTTGCTTCCCCAAGATACCACACTGACTCTGGATTGATTCACTTATACTTAAGATTAAAATTTTCCCATTTGAAATGATTCAGCCATTTCGAGAAAATGTAAATCAGATTCGAACAAATAATAAGCATAGCTAGGACAGGTTATCTTGGTATCAAAAAGCAAAGTTAGAAATTGATTATATTTCTGATTCCAACAAAATTCTCCGGCTGCTTACTTTTTCTTGTTTCAAAGTTGACTAAAACAAATATTTTGAGGAACCTCCATACTTTCAAAGAGTTTACCCTGATGATAGTAAAATATACTGAAAAATATATAAAGTCTGACCAGTTTAAGAATGTTCACTTTCCTAATGACTCATCAGGTAAACACCCTGAATGGTGGGGTACTCAGGTACAAGAACCAGGAAGTTCATCAGTCAGTCCTGATTCATAGGATGTCTCACTATCAGTCAAGGTGATAGTACAAACACTGATATTAGCCTCAGTGCTGGTTTGGTTGGGGGAGTGGGGGAGGGGCAGTAAAATTAGTAATTAGCCAGTTGTTTTTATCCTCCTGATCGCTGTCCATTGACCTATGTTGGGAAGTGGATATGCATGTGAAGATAAGGCCTGGCTTGACTGTGGTCCTCTCAAGGTGAATCAGCTCAAATAAATTCACTGTCCGGTAACATATCTCAACAACAGCTCCTTAGTCTTATTTGAGATATAAGCAAGATAAACTGAGCTTCAGTTCATTTTAGGAAGCTGCACTGTTATAGTACACTGCAGCTATAAGTGTACTTATAGCTTTAAATAGGCCTGTCAATGACTCAAAAGTCTAATATTATATAGTACAGCAACATCAACTCAAAATCTACAGAGCTTCATATCATGTCACAGGTCCATGGTCAAATATTGGAGACAACAGTGCTCCCTGACTAAACTTTGTACACACACACACACGCACGCACACGCACACACACGCACACACACACACACACACACACATTCCATGAAGGCTGCGAATGTCTATTGCGATCACTTGCTACACATTCAAAGAGGCATCTTATTTATTGGTTTTAATGGCAATTCCCACAGTACTAAATTTTTACATTAAAGGGCTTTGTTCTAAATGCCATAGCATATGCCACAATATAGAGACAAGCCTACTGACATCTTAGAATAAAAACATGTCTTACTGATCAGTGCACGTGCAAAATAGAAATGGCAGTTTTATTGCCTGAACTACAATGAACTGTAACACCTCAGAAAATTTAAAGGCCAGCATATGCTCCAGAAAGCTGATACTTTACTTAACCCCCTGACCCCATTTGAGGGTTGGCTTTCAAAGGCCACAGAATGCTGTGAATTCCAAACAAAACAAGACGCAAACATAAAACACACCAGGGTGAAAACAATGTCCTCATTCATAGAAACCCTCTTATCCAGGATGTCTCATGCGCACATACAGTGAAGAAGTCATCTGATACAGAGAAACTTAAATACTAAGTACTGGAAGGCATCATAGCAAGATGACGTGTACAGACAAGTCACAATAAAAATATTTAAAGTACTTAACGTGATACCTTTAAGTGACAGTGGGGAAGTAGACTATTTATTCACTAAACCTTCACTCAACATCAGTTTATACCACAAAATGGTTTTTTCCCTTCAGTAAAGCCAACAAGATTGGATTGACTCCCATGGCCTGAGGTATACAGAGGTCATATCGCATCACCTAACGAGACTTGTGAAATAAAAAGCAACAACAGAATCATATTTGTTCACCCAAAAGATATGTAGTACCTATAACCGTTGTAACTTTGGAATACTTTTATACTGATGTCCTATTATTTACCACTAGAAATGGTAGCTCAGAAACCCAATGAAAGGCCTCAACAACTTGTTGAAATCCAACATTTGGGATTTTTTTTTTCTCTTAAAATCCAACATTATTTAACTAGGAAAAGTCTAGTTCAAGAGATACTGGCTTCATTAGGAGAAACGTCTCCCTCCTATGGACAAGCGTTCAACACACTGTAGCACGTTAAATGCAAAATGAAATGATACAATACTTCAATATGCACATGTGCTTCCTCTGTCCCTCAATTCAAATTCAATATAATCATTACTAGGTTTTCATGCGATTCAAAGATGATGATGGCAGTCACTCAAAATAGACGCAAGAAGACGACAAACTGGTCATTGCAAAATTGAAAGCATTCCATTTCTGTTGTAATCTATTTTGTGATGCTGCTATTTAAAGACTTGTTCTTGATGGGTTTCTGATGGTGCACTTGCTTTGCAGCACTGCCATTTATGAAAGAGGCACAATGCTTATGGAATCAACAGGACTGGTTCTAGAAAGGCTGAGACCCACATAAAAAGGCCTCTCGAAGTGGAGTCAACACGAGCTAAAATCCAAACACACATCTCCAACAGCACCGGTTGCCACTTTATTCTGGCAATAAGTTTATACTCAGCCAGCTTATCCAGGTTGGTGGTCTGGTTTTCTGATTGCCAATCAACATGGTGGATTTTTTCCTGCCTTTCAGGGCATTTTGGCTGACAGAAACAAAGACTCAATGTAATCTTGAAACAACTTCGCAAACACACAAAAGGTTGTACATATACTGTTGTTTTCTGCTCCAAGTGTTACAGAATCTACCGAGAGTAAAACAGGGCATGTTTTGTATTATCAAGAACCTTAAAGAACCAGTTCAAGAACTTGCACCCTAAACTGCAATTCATGATTGCACAATGTGGTCATTCAGAAAAACATGCACATATATAATGCATTGGTGTGTTCAGGAAGCCCCAAAGCAATGATGTATTTTTTGAAACATAATAATGTTCTGTTGGCAAACTGAGCAGTCAAATTATGTGCAGCCATGAGCCAAAGGCTTTATTTAAAAGTGGTGTTGGCCCAAGGGGGGAATACTGACTAGTCAAAATAAAAGCAAAATACTGCTGAAGCTGGGAATCTAAAACAAACATGAAGTTCTGGAAAACCTCAGCAGGTCTGGCAGCAAGTCCGGAAAGAGTAACAGAGTTAACATATCAAGTCCACTATGATTTTTCTTTTGGAATTGAAGAGAGGTAGAAATATGAAGTGTTTTATGGCAGGATCAGATTTTTTTTATTCATTCATGGGATGTAGGCATCGCTGGCTAGGCCAGCATTTATTGTCCATTCCTAATTGCCTTTGAGAAGGTGGGGGTGAGCTGCCTTCTTGAACTGCTGCAGTCCATATGGTGTAGGTAAGCCCACTGTGCTATTAAGGAGAGGGCTCCAGGATTCTAACCCAGTGACAGTGAAGGAACAGCCATATATTTCCAAGTCAGGATGGTGAGTGGAGTGCAGGTTGTGGTGTTCCCATGTGTCTGCTGCCCTCGTCCTTCTAGATGGTAGTGGTCATGGGTTTGGAAGATGCTGTCTAAGGAACCTTGGTAGATTGCTGCAGTGCATCTTGTAAATAGTACACACTGCTGCCACTGTGGTGGAAGGACCGAATGTTTGTAGATGGGGTGCCAATCAAGGGGATTGCTTTGTCCTGGATGGTGTCAAGCTTCTTAAGTGTTGTGGGAGCTGCACTTTTCCAGGCAAGTGGAGAACATCCAATCACACTCCTGACTTGTGCCTTGTAGATGGTGGATAGGCTTTCGGGAGTCAGGAGGTGAGTTACGCACCACAGATTCCTAGCCTCCGACATCCTCTTGTAATCACAGTATTTATATGACTAGTCCAGTTCAGTTTCTGATCAATGGTAACCCTCCCCCCAGGATGCTGATAGTGGGGGTTCCAGAAGTGGTAATGCCATTGATTGTCAAGGGGTGATGGTTAGATTCCCTCTTCTTGGAGATGGTCATTGCCTGGCACTTGTATGGCATGAAAGTTACTTGCCACTTGTCAGCTCAAGCCTGGATGTTGTCCAGGTCTTGCTGCATTCGGACATAGACTGCTTCAGTATCTGAGGAGTCACAAAAGGTGCTGAACATTGTGCAATCATCAGCAAACATCCCTTTTCTGATCTTATTATGGAAGGAGTGTCATTGATGAAGCAGCTGAAGATGGTTGGCCTGAGGACACTACCCTGAGGAACTCTTGCAGTAATGTCCTGGAACAGAGATGATCACTCTCCAACAACCACAACCATCTTCCTTTGTGCTAGGTATGACTCCAACCAGCAGAGAGTTTTCCTCCTGCTTTGCTAGGGCTCCTTGATGCACACTCAGTCAAATGCTGCCTTGATGTTAAGGGCAGTCACTCTTGCCTCACCTCTGGAGTTCAACTCTTCTGTCCATGTTTGAACCAAGGCTGTAATGAAGTCTGCAGCTGAGTGGCCCTGGCTGAAACCAAACTGGGCGTCAATGAGCAGGTTATTGTGAAGCGAGTGCCACTCGATAGCACTGTTGATGACCTTTCCATCTCTTTACTGAAGATCAAGAGTAGAATGATGGGGCAGTAATTGGCCAGGTTGGATTTTTTGTGTAAAGGGCTCCTTGGGCAATTTTCCACATAACCAGGTAGATGCCAGTGTTGTAGCTGTACTGGAATAACTTGGCGAGGGGTGCAGCAAGTTCTGGAGCACAAGTCTTAATACTATTGCTAGAAAATTGTCAGGGCCCATAAACTTTACAGTGTCCAATGCCTTCAGCCATTTCTTGATATTACATGGAGTGAATTGAATTGCTGAAGACTGGCATCTGTGATGCTGGGGACCTCTGGAGGACACCAAAATGGATCAGTCACTCGGCTGACGATTGTTGTAAATACTTCAGCCTTACATTTTGCATTGATGTGTGGGGCTTTTCCATCATTGAGGATGGGGGTATTTGTGGAGCCTCCTCCTCCAGTGAGTTATTTAATTATCCACCACCATTTAAGTCTGGATGTGGCAGGACTGCAGAACTTAGGTCTGATCTGTTGGTTGTAGAATCGCTTAGCTCTATCACTTGCTGCTTATGTTTTTTAGCATGCAAGTAGTCCTATGTTGTAGCTTCACCAGGTTGATACTTCATTTTTAGGTATGCCTGGTGCTGTTCCTGGCATGCCCTCCTGCACTCTTCATTGAACCTGCATTGATCCCCTGGTTTGATGGTAATGGTAGAATGGGGAAATGCCAGGCTACAGGTTGGGGTTGAATACAATTCTGCTGCTGCTGATGGCCCACAGCACCTCATGGATGCCCAGTCTTGTTAGATCTGTTCAAATATATCCCACTTAGCATGGTGGTAGTGCTACACAACACGACGGAGAGTATCCTCAATGTGAACATGGGACTTCGTCTCCACAAGGTCTGTGCAATGGTCACTTCTACCAATACTCTCATGGACAGATGCATCTGCAGCAGGCAGGTTAGTGAGGATGAAGTCAAGTATGTTTTTTCCCCTAGTTGGTTCAAGGTGGTACAAAATGGAAGGTCAGGGATAGATTAGAGGGTGGTGGGGCGGAACAATATGGAACAATAGGTAAAGAGAGTGGTAAGTAGTAGTGAAGAAACAAAGCATTGCTCCAGAGTTGATGTGAATAGCAGAATTAAGGTCAGCTCTGTCTGAAAGCAAACACATGACAATTTAAGATAAAAACTGGCACTTGAGGAAAATTACATTTGATAAAATCAGCAATATCTTCACAGAAAGGGAGACAGACTCTCACTAAAAATGTTTCTTAAGACCATGAGAAACAGGAGCAGAAGTATTCGATTCGGGTATTGAGCTGCTTTGCCATTCAATAATGTCATGGTTGATCTGATTGTGGCCTTAACTCGACTTACTTGCCAGAACCCCATAAACTTCAACTCCCTTGCTCATCAGGCATCTCTCTAACACAGTCTTAAATATATTCAATGACCCAGGCTCCACTGCTCTTTGTGGAGGCGAATTCTAAAGCCTAATAGCTCTCTGAGAGAAGAAATTCCTCATCTCCATCTTAAATGGGAGATCTCTTATTCTGAAACTATGTGCTCTAGCTCCAGGTTCTCATCACAAGAGGAAATATCCTCCTCGCACCCACCCTATCAAGCCGCCTCAGAATCTTATATGTTTTAATAAGACCACCACTCATTCTTCTAAACACCAATGAGCATAGGCCCAACTTGTTGAATCTTTCTTTGTGTGACAACCCCCTCATCCCAGGAATCAGCCTAGTGAACCTTCTCTCAACCTCTTCCAATGGAAGTATATCCCTCCTTAAGTAAGAAGATCAAAACTACACAGTGTTCCAGGTTCAGTTTCACCAATGCCCTGTTTCACTTTATCAAGATTTCCCTACATTTATATTCCTTCCCCCTTACAATAAAGCCAACATTCAATTTGCCTTTTGAGTTACTTGCTGTACCTGCATGCTAACCTTTTGTGATTCATGTATAAAGACATCCAGATCTCTCTGTACTGCAGCATTCTGCAGTCTCTCTCCATTTAAATAATATTTTGCTTTCCTATTCTTCCTGCCAGAGGACAACCTCACATCTTCCCACATTATATTCTATCTACCAAATTTTTGTCCACTCATGTAACCTATGTCCCTTTGCAAACTCTCCTCACAATTTGCTTTCCAATGCATCTTTGCATCATCAGCAAATCTGACTATAATACAGTCAGCCCTTTCATCCAAGTCATTAATATAGATTGTAAATAACTACGGTCCCAGCACTGATCCATGTGGTACTCTACGAGTTACAGTTTGCCAACCTGAAAATGACCCATTCATTCCAACTCTATTTCTTATTATTTTGCCAATCCTCTATCCATGCTAAGATATCACCTCCCAAATTATTATCTCTTATCGTGTGCAGTAATCTTTTTTGTGGCACCTTATAGAATGCCTTTTGGAAATCCAAACACACATCTAGTGGTTCCCCTTTATTCACCCTGCTGTTACATCCTCAAAGAACTCTAATAAATTTTTGTCAGACCTGATTTCCCTTTCATAAAACCATGTTGACGCTGCCTGATTGTATTATGATTTTCTAAATGTCCTGCAACTTTAACAATTGATTCTAGCATTTTGCCAATGACAGACATGAGGCTTGCTGGCCTGTAGTTTCCTACTTTCTGTCTCCCTCTTTCTTCAACTGTGGTGTCACTTTTGAAGTTTTCCAATACACTGGGGCCTTTCCAGAATCTAGGGAATTTTGGAATATTTCTGCAGCCACTTCCTTTAAGACCTTAGGATGCAGGCCAGGGACTTGTCAACCTTTAGTCCTATTAGTTTCCTTAGCACTTTTTTCTCTAGTGACAGTAATTGTTTTAAGTTCCTCCCTCTCTCCTGCCTCTTGATTTCCTTCTATTCTTGTAATGCTTTCTGTGTCTTCTATGGTAAAGACAGATACAAAATACTTCTTCTATGTCTCTGCCATTTGCTTGTTTCCCCATTATTAATTCTGCAGTCTCACTCTATAAGGGATCAACTCTTACTTTAACTACTCTCTTCTTATTTATATACTCGTAGAAGCTTTTTTTGTTTTTGTCTGTTTTTATGGTTCTTGATGGTTTTCTCTGATACTCCAATTTCTTCCTCTATTAATTTTTGTCATCATTTGCTGGTTTCCAAAATGTTCTCAATCTTCTGGGCTACCACTAATCTTTGCAGCATTGTACATCTTTTCTTTCAATTTGATACCCATCATTAACTTCCTTAGTTAGCCATGGATGGAATATATCTTTGTTGTGATTTATGAAATATCTCCTTAAATGTCTGACTGATTCTCTACTATCTTACCTTTTAATCTATTTTCCCACTCCACCTTAGGCAACTCTGTCCACATATTCCTGTAGTTGCCTTTAATTAAATTTAAGACACTACTTTCAGGCCAAAATTTCTCACCCTCAAACTGAAAGTGAAATTCTATCATGTTAAGCTCACTCTTAACTAGAAGATCCTTTACTATGAGGTAGTTAATTAATCTTGTCTTGTTACACATTACCAGGCCTACAATGTGTGTCTTCCACACAAACAGTAGTGAGAGTTGCCAGGGCTGACTGTAGGCCACTATCATTGTTGCAGGGTTGTCAAATTTGTAATACAACTATTTAGATTATGAATGTGTTAAGACATGCTGGTTCAATAATAATTCTGCACAACACGTCTGTGCCAAGTTTAAAAAAATCATGATTCTTGGTTGGGGGGGGACGGTGGAATCTACAATCAATTTTACTTGGAGTGGGATAGGGGGATAGGGGAGTGTAGAAGAGAGAGATAAAAATATTAAGTCAGACTTCCATTCCTAAAATGTTATTACTGAAATTGCATGCATATGGGCAAGTTCAGGCTTAGCTATGATACTCCCACAGTTACAAAGTCCACACATTTTTAGAGTGCCTGAATTATAAAAAAAAAAGGCTTGGGTTTGTTTCACTAATTGAAATATGGGATCGACATGTATCTTTGTGGGAGAGATCATGGAGAGGTGACTGAAGGCTTGATCGATAAAAATGGATTTTTAGGAAATTTTTATAAGTGGAGAGGGAAGTAAAAAAGTTTAAGGAAAGAATTCAAGAGGGGAGTGCTGAGAGGCCTGAAGATTCTGCTACCAATGATAGCATGAAAGGAGAAGTGGATGCATAGAAGATTGAGTCAGAGGAGTGCAGAGTGTTTGGAAGCGTCTGAGGGTAGAAGTTGTTGCAGAGATGAAATGGTGCATGTCCATGGAAGGATCTGAATTTAACTGTTGAGAATCTGCACCTAGGGCTGCATATAACAAGGAAATGTGTCAAAGATACCAAACCACCAGTTTGTGCCTGAAAGCACTAAGCAGAGTAAAGAGCCAAAAGGGAAAACCATCAAGTACCAAAATTGTCATTAGATGCTCATTTGAACTGTTATTTTAGCAAATTCTATTCCTTATCTTATAGAAACAGTATTCTTCAAATGCCAAAGTATACAGGTATTTTCAAATACTAAGAAAGTAGCCGCCCTGAACGGTTGTAATGTTTTAGCTCTTTCAACTAACTACAAGACGATAAAGATGTCACATTATTTTCCTATAAAAGTGGCAGGATTGATACAGTTCCTGTCAGATTTTCAGATGGAAAACAGCTGCCACGGAAGTCATTGTGACATTATGGAAGTTACTTAAAAGCCATAGAAACAGGCAGCTATTTCCGATCATTTTTTTTACAAGAGCATCCAGATATATTTTTTCTTCCAACATTTTCACCAACTTAAACCACAGTTATTACATCTTGCTCCAGCAAGCATAAAAAAGCAAATCAGATTTAAGCACGGGTGGAATTAATATTTAAATGTGATGCGAGGTACTCCACAGAATCTCTGCAATGGTCTAACATTAAATATGGCAAGCTTCCACAAGGATCTAGAGCACAGAAACATGCCATTCAACACATCGTGCCTGTCTCGACACTGTGGTTGAATAATCCAGAGTTCATCCAATTGTCATGCTCTCTCCCCATAACCAGACCTATATCATATGATGGCTTGGATTTTGCAGTCAGCAGCAAAGCAAGGGCACTTTCCACGAGCTTTGAAGAAAGCCTCGCTGAGAGGCTTAGTACTCTCTGTAGTCAGAACTTAACCTCCTTTTTCCATGTTGTGGATTGCAATGTTCTTTAATGGGATTCCGAGCATGGAGTTGCAGTGATGTCATCAGGCTGCCCAAACAGCCAATCACATTAAAGGGTTTGCATCAAAAGCCAACCAGAAACTGCAATGCACTAAAATCAAATCACATTTTAAATTTATTTATCTTTTTTTTAGAGAGAAGAAAATAAAGATTGGGACAAAAACACCGGGTGAAGATAGAAGCTGAAATATAAAAAATCCTATCTAAATCATAAAAAAAGTTTAAAAAATGAGTGATTAATCTTAATGGTAACAGTTAATACTCCAAAAATGCTAAGTTATAGGGTCAGATATATTGTTCAGCAATAATTATGCAGGTAGTTGTTAAAAACCTAGTTACACCTGTTTCTAACTTATTTGGGGTTTCTAACAGTGATGTGAGAGTGGAAAAGTGGAATTTTCATCAATTGCTTTCAATGGTTGCTGGTTCTTATTGTAGGGTAGGGTAGGGTAGGGTGGGGTGGGAAGGGGAGGCAGCAGGTCACAGTGCCGCCCGTGACTGAACAATGAGTAACAGGCCACAACTTCACGCGAACCTCATGTGTTTTCTCTATATCCTGAAGCTGCAGTCAGTTTCAGAAGGATAATGACAGGGAACACTGACAGTTCACCATCTATCAACACTCTCCCTTCCCTCCAACCGCTTGCAAAATCTAGGCCTATGTCTTTCACATCCTGAGGGCTTCTCAAAACATTATAGCCAGTCAGCTGTTTTTGAAATGCAGTTCTTTCATGGGTAAAGACAGCAGCCAATTTCCTCAGTGCAACTCTACAAACAGCAATAAACCAACTGAGCAATTAATCCATTTTGATGATGTTAGTAAAGGAATAAATGTCGCCAAGACTCCATGACAATTTTGCACCTTTCTTTGAATGTGCAACAGAAACTCATACATCCACTTGAACAGGCAAATGGTTTAACCGCTTGTGTGAAGGTCAATTCCAAACACTTAGCAGTCCCTCATATCACACTAAAGTATCAAACTAGATTATATGCTAAATCAGATTGAGGAACGAGTCCAACGCTGCATATTCCTCTGTTTCAAACATTTATCCGCTCTTCTTTTAAACAATGCAACAATATCTTCCTCAACACCCTGTGGCACAGCCTTCCACAACTGTTCACGAAGAAATTAAGTAAGGAAAATATTCCACAAAAAATTGGCCATCTAAATCACAAGGAGTAGAGTAAACCTATTATGGAATACTTCTACAATTAATGCCCTGCCAACTCACACTGGCATCATACCATTAAATTATTACCTGAGCAAAGCACACAATACAATTCATTATTATTTCAAGTGCCCTCCACCAAGTACTCATGGTGGCACAACATATCTCGTGCAGAGCATAAACACCAGTTCGGCAAAATAACTTATTCCTGTGCTGTACATTCTATGCAATAACACCAGACAGTGCTAGTTGACTGGTTCAGACGTGATCTCAAGCTGTAGCCTGTTGTTAGTTTTTACTTGTCATAGATTATGCAGCCATCGTTAGGGTTGCTAGCAACCTACCGACCATCAAACTTAATAAAAGCTGTTACAGTATTTTAGGACATGGGTGGGTTAACAGATACCTTTGTAAAACCGTGCTCAAGTTACTCCTTCAAACATAACAAAAATAAGTGCGCTGTGTTAATACTTTGGCATACACCGAGGCCAGTGCTATTCTAAAGAAAACAGCACCTTTTGGTTCACTTCACTCCATGACTGCAACCACATTGGACAAACACAGGTCAGTGCTGTGCAAGCTTTGTGTAAATAGCATTTTGCAACAGGCGTGCTGGACTGGAACATTTTAAAATTTCATACCCTTACCTATTTTAGTCTTTTTATTGCTCTTTGCTACTGTTCCGCAGCACATCATTGAAACTACACTACCTTTCGAAAGTGCATATTTTCACTATTACTTTCTGAAAATGTATATTTAAGTCACTAACTTAAGGACAGTGTGCAGGTCTAGTTTGCATGACAAGTTTTTTTTTGTCTTTTAACTATCATTCCGAATTTTACAATTTTGTCCCAGAACACATTTATTCTACTGAATCACTTACTTTTTGTGTTCCATTCTATGCTGCACTTGTCTTGAGAGTTTACTCTGATGGCTCAATGAGTAAATGCACTGTGTGGTATGGAATTAACCCGTGAACGCCAGCAAATAGTTAGACTAAGCTACAGTCTATGATAAGGTATTCACCATCAGCTGATGTAGCAGCAAGCCTTGTAAAACCAGCCTTTGCAAGGGAAAATCCACTCCTAGATCCTTGTTGGAAAGTACTTTTGGGAGGATAAGGGCAGGTTCAGGATCAGCTGCAGTCCACTTCCCTCATCCTCAATGTGGAAAGCTTGCCAGCATGAACCAAGAAGCATTACACATGAATAAAGGACATTTTCACAAGGTTTTGGCTGTCGGTAGCAATGGAAGCCACTAACACTTTGCATAGAATTACATTGAGGCCAACAACTTCAAAAGAAGTGGAAGACGGGCGTGGAAAAAGTCCAAATGTACCTCAATTCCTACCTTAGTCGGCCTCTTAAATGTACACCAGAAGCACACTGCTACTTTTCTTAGCATCAGTCATTATCAAATCCCAGTGTCAAACAAACTTGTTTGTCAGCTGAGTCTCAGTCGGTACATTCTTTCTGTGAGTAACAAGTTTCTGAGTTCAAGTTCAACTCCAGGGTTTGAACACAAAAATCAAGGCTGACACTCCAGTGCAGTACTGTGGGAATGCTGCACTGTTGGAGGTGCCATCTTTAGGATGACGCTTTAAACTGAGGCCCCATCTGACTGCTCGGGTAGATATAAGGTCACATGCCATGTTTTCGAAGAAGAGCAGGGGAGCAGTATATTGGTATACTGACCAATACTTAGCCCTCAATAAGCATCACTAAAACAGATTATCTGGTCATTAGCAAACTGCTGTTTGTGAAGGTTTCCTGTGCACAGAATTAGCTGCCACATTTCTTTATTCTTTCACAGGATGTGGGTATTGCTGGCTAGGCCAGCATTTGTTAACCATCCTTAATTGCCCTGGAGAAGATGGTGGTGAGCCAACTTCTTGAACCGCTACAGGCCATGTGGAGTAGGTACACCCATAGTGGTGTAAGGATGTTCCAAGATTTTGACCCAGTGACAGTGAAGGCACAGAGATCTAGTTCCAAGTCAGGGTAGGATGTGGCTTGGAGGGGAACTTGCAGGTGGTGGTGTTCCCATGCATCTGTTGCCCTTATCCTTCTAGGTGGTAGAGGTTGTAGGTTTCAAAGGTGCTGTCAAAGGAGCCTTGGTGAGCTGCTTGTATGGTAAATGCTGCTACCCCTGTGCACTGGTAGTGGAGGGAGTGAATGTTTAAGGTGGTGGATGGCGTACCAGTCAAGCAGGCTGCTTTGTCCTGGGTGGTGTCAAGCTTCTTTTGTCTCATTGGACAATTCCAGATTTATTTACTGGATTTAAATTCCACCATCTAATGTGATGAGATTTGAATGTGTGTCTCAAGAGCACTAGCCTGGTCTTCTGGATTACTAGGCCAGTGACGTTACCACTATGCCACCATATCCCCAAGAAACTTGTGCTTAAGATAGGATTGGCTAAAATGCTCACTGACTTGGCACTTATCAATCAACTAATTTCCACTGAAATGCAGCAGAAGCTGGATCTTTAAATCTACTTGAAAAAATCTAGGTGCAGTAATAACTTTTGTCTGAAAGTGCTGTGCATGAGAAAGTTGAAATCTGACTCTGATTTACAGCAGGAAAGATGAATAACAAAATGATAATTTCTTTAGTTAGACACCACTTCCAGGAGAAACTTAAAATGGAATAAAAATGTACTCTAAATAAATGTCAAGTTAGGTATGAATAGCCAGTGACTACAGCTACATGCTCTCTTCCTACTCAAATTACAGGTCATTAGGATGGCACTCTAAGGTTAAGGCTAAAGATTTAGCAGCTCATCAGGGAGATATTTGAGAATATGAACTGAAGCGCTCTGGCAAGAATGGCAGACATGTGTAATGTTACGACACAGCCAATGGTAAAGGCTGAGTTGTTCAAATTTCAGAAGGAAACTTGAAACAACTGTCATTTTTGCAATTTGTATGTTTCGAGATGCAGCCTTTGAATTGCAGCCTTTAAGACCACCGAGCCTCAAGAGGTTTTGTATAAAAGTAAATTAAACATTTATTAATACAAGAAAGATTATAAATACATACATATGTCAACAAAATTACTACTATAATAACTAGAAAAATCCCCTAATTAATCTGACTCCCAATTACACCCCCTGGTAAGGCAACAGTAAAACTCAGATTTAACAGACTTCCGGCAAGGCACAGCCTGGACAGTCGCATTCAAAATGAGTTTCTTTCAACTTTGGGTCCTTGCAGACAGTAGCTTGAAGCTTACAGGCTGGAGGTTTCTCACATTTGTTGGATCTTAAAATGCCTCTACCTTACACACAATCTCCTTTCTCCTTTATACATACCTTTCTCTTTGAATGTAAATTTTCCATTGTATCACTGGGCTTTCAACTTTACCTTTTCTAACAATGACACCCTTTCATCCCACCAATTTTATTAGTAAACTGAGAAAAAACAAACACATCACTTGGCGTCTTCGAGCTAGGTGCAAGATTTCACCCACAGTCTTGAATGGTTTCTTTTAACAAAGACAAATTTACACTTTACCTTCTACCCTCCTTATGCTTATTTAATTAATGCCTCAAAACTACTAAACATCAAAGCACTCAGACTAACTGGCTTTAATCCAATTAAGACACACATAGACACAGGCCCCATAGAACTAAATTTTAAAATAATTTCTAATAACATTATATCTTCTTGACAGCAACCAGTTGTAGATGGAGATGCATGTTCATTGGCGTAAACAGATGTGTACTATATATCATTATTATTTATTATAACTATTAGGCCATAAGTCACAGAACATGGCACATGTTAACATAATTAAAATCCACCACAAAATGGCATCAACTTAAAAAGAATGATGAGGAACCGATAACTGTGCACAGATGATAAGATTCAGTGGGGAGTGGGCAATGAATCATAGAATGGTTTCAGCACAGGAAGAAGCCATTGGCTCATGGCATCTGCACTGGGTCTCTGCAAGTGCAATTCACCTTGTGTTAGTTCCCCACTTTTTTCCTGTAGCCTTGCAATTTTTTCCTTTTCAGGTAATGATCCAATTCCCTTTTGAATGCCATGATTTAATCTGCCTCCACCACATTCTCAGACAGTGCATTCCAGATCCGAACCACTCACTGCGCAAGAGGTTTTTCTTCATGTCGCTGATGCTTTTTTTGCCAATTGCCTTAAGTTTGTGCTCTCCTGTTTCCAATCCTTCCACCAATGGGAACAGTTTCTCGCTACCCAGTCTGCCTTGACCAGTCATGATTTTGAGTAACACTATGAAATCTCATCTCAATCTTCTCTTCTCCAAGTAAAACAACCCCAGTTTCTCCAATCTATCCACATATCTGATGTCCTTCATCCCTGGAGATATTCTCATCAATCTTTTACTCACCGTGTCCATTGCTGGCCCATCCTTCCTAAAGTGTGGTGCCCAAATTCCAGTCCTTGCATTTGTACTCCATATCCCTATTCATAAAACCCTGGACCCCATATGCTTTACTAACCACTCTCTCCAGCCTGCCCTCCACCTTCAATGACATGTGTACATATACCCTCAGGCCACTCTGCTCCTGCACCCTATTTACAATTAAACCCTTTATTTTGCACTGTCTCTCTGTGTTCTTTCTACCAAAATGAATCGCTTCACATTACCCTGCATTAAATTTCATTTGTCATTTGTCGGCCTATTCCACTAACCTGCCTATGTCCTTTTAAAATTCTACACTCTCTTCCTCACAGTACGCAGTATTTCCAAGCTTTGTTTTGTTCACAAATATCAAAATTGTGCCCTGCTACCCATGTCTAGGTCATTAATATAGGTCCATAGAAAAGTTACAGTGCAGAAAGAGGCCATTCAGCCCACATCAGGAACAGCAAGGGTGCCAACACTGACTCCACTACAAACATTCCTACAGTCCGAAAAACAGCCGTTCACCGTTACATTCCATTTCCCATCACTTAGCCAATTTCCTATTCATGTTACGACTGTCCTTTTTATCCCAAGAGCGCTAACTTGCTCATACGTCTATCACATGGCACTTCATCAAATGCCTTTTGTAAGTCCATGAACACCACATCAAGAGCATCACCCTTATCAACCCTCGCTGTTACCTCATCAAAAACCTCAGGCAAGTTAGGGTAGGTGGTAGCATAGCAGTATTGTCCCTGGAGTGGTATTCCAGAGACTCAGGGTAATGCTCTGGGGGCCCAGGTTTGAATCACACTACGGCAGATAGTGAAACTTGAATTTAATAAAAATCTAGAATTAAAAGTCTGATGATGAGCATGAAACCATTGCCAACTGTTGTAAAAACCCATCTGGTTCACTAATGTCCTTTAGGGAAGGAAATCTGCTGGTCTGGCCGACATACCTGTGTAAGATTTATGGTAGTTAAGAAAAAGGACAAAGGTGGACCGGAAATAAAGGTCCTGAATTGGGGAAGGGTGTTTATGATATGATAAGACAGGATCTGGCCAAAGTGGACTGGCAGCAGCTACTTGTAGAAAAGTCTATATCAGACCAGTGGGAGTCATTCAAAAAGGAAATAGTGAGAGTTCAGGGCCAACATGTTCCCATAAAGGTGAAGGGTAGGACGAACAAGTCCAGGGAACCCTAGATGTCAAGAAATATAGAGGATTGGATAAGGAAAAAAAAGGCTAATGGTAAATACAGAGGGCTGAAATCAGCAGAAGCCCTAGAGGAATATAGAAAATGTAGTGGGGGGGTACTTAAAAAATCTTTAGGAGAGCGAGGAGGGAGCATAAAAAAGTGGCAGGCAAAAAAAGGAAAATCCCATTTTATAAATATATTAAGGGCAAGAGGATAACCAGGGAAACTGTAGGGTCCATTAGGGACCAAAGTGCCAATCTCTGTGTAGAACTGGAGGACGTAGGTGAGGTTTTAAAGGATCACTTTTCATCTGTGTTCACTATGGAGGAGGACGATGTAGGTGGAGAAATCAGGGAGGGGGGACTGTGATATACTTGAACAAATTAGCATTGAAGGGAAGGAGGTATTAGTGATTTTAGTGGGCTTTAAAGTGGATAAAACCCCGAGCCCAGATGAGATGTATCCCAGGCTGCTTCATGAGGGAAGGGAGGAGATTGCAGGGGCTCTGACACTAATTTTCAAATCCTCTCTGGCCACAGGAGGGGTGCCAGAGGAATGGAGGACAGTGAATGTGGTACCATTACTCAAGGAGGGTAATAGGATAAACCAGGTAAATACAGGCCAGTGAGTTTAACATCAGTGTTAGGGAAACTATTGAAAAAAATTCTGAGGGACAGGATTAATCTCCACTTGGAGAGGCAGGGATTAATCAAGGATAGTCAGAATGGCTTTGTCAGGGAGAGATCATGTCTAACAAATTTGATTGAATTTTTCAAGGAGGTGGCTAGTTGGGTAGTACAGTTGATGTAGTCTACATGGACTTCAGTAAGGCTTTTGACAAGGTCCCACATGGGAGAATGGTCAAGAAGGTAAGAGCCCTTGGAATCCAGGGCAATTTGGCAAATTGGATCCAAAATTGGCTTAGTGGCAGAGGCAAAGGATGATGACCAAAGGTTGATTTTGTGATTGGAAGCCTGTGACAAGTGGCGTACCACAAGGATCAGTGCTAGGACCCTTGCTGTTTATAGTGTACATTAATGATTTAGACGTGAAAAAGGAGGCACGGTCAGTAAGTTCGCAGATGACATGAAAATTGGTGGTGTTGTAAATATTGAGGAGGCCTCAGGTTACAGGATGATATAGATGGGCTGGTAAAATGGGTAGATGGAATTTAATCCTGAGAAGTGTGAAATGATGCATTTTGGGAGGACCAATATGGTAAGAGAATACACAATGAATGGTAGGACCCTAGGAAGTTCAGAGGATCAGAGGGACCTCGGTGTACATGTCCATAGATCCCTGTAGGCAGCAGCACAGGTAGATAAGGTGGTTAAGAAGGCATATGGGACACTTGCCTTTATTAGTCAAGGCATAGAATATAAGAGCAGGGAGGCTATGTTGGAGCTGTATAAAACGCTAGTTACGCCACAGCTAGAGTACAGTGTGCAGTGCTGGTTGCCACACTATAAGAAGGATGTGATTGCACTGGAGAGGATACAGAATAGATTCACCAGGATGTTGCCTGTGCTGGAGCATTTCAGCTATGAAGAGAGACTGGATAGGCTAGGGTTGTTTTCCTTAGAGCAGAGACGGCTGAGTATAGAGGTATACAAAATTATGAGGGGCATAGACAGGCTAGATAGAAAGAAATTTTTCCCCTTGGCATAGGTGTAAATAACCAGGGGGCATCAATTTAAGGTAAAGGGGCAGGAGACTTAGAGGGGGTTTGAGGAAAAAAAATTTCACCCAGAGGGTGGTTGGAGGAATCTAGAACACACTGCCTGAGGGGGTGATAGAGGCAGGAACCCTCACAACGTTTAAGAAGTATTTAGATGAGCCCTTGAAACACCATAGCATACAGGGTTAAGTGTGGAAAACGGAATTAGAATAGATAGGTGCTTGGTGGCTGGCACAGGCCAAAGGGCATGTTTCTGTGCTGTATAACTCTATGACTCTATGTGTGGCTCCAGACCCACAGCAATGTGATTGACCCTTAAATGCTCTCTGAACGAGGGAAATTAGGAATGGGCAATAAATACTGGCTAGCCAGTGACACCCACATCCCATGAATGAATAAGAAAGTTAGCCCTTAACAAATCCATGTTAGCTTTCCTTAATTTTCCTTAATTAACCTACAATTAATTTTGTCCTGAAGTATTGTTTCTAAAATCTCCCCCCCGCCCCCCAAACCAAACTATGGTAAACTGATTGGCCTGTAGTTGCCAGTCTTAGTTGTAGTTTATTGGGGAGACAGCAGCGTAGTGGTAAAATCAATTACAAGAACGTAAGAACATAAGAACTAAGAGCAGGAGTAAGCAATTCAGCCCCTCGAGCCTGCCCCGCCATTCAAGACGATCACGGCTGATCTCATTTCGGCCTCAACTCCAATTTCCCGCCCTCTCCCCATAACCTTTCAACCCGTTACTAATTAAAAATCTGTCTATCTCCTCTTTAAATTTATTCAGCGTCCCGGCAACCACTGCACACTAAAGTAGTGAATTTCACAGATTCATGACCCTTTGAGAACAGTGATTCCTCCTCATCTCTGATTTAAATCTACCACCCCTTAGCCTAAAACTATGGCCTCTCGCTCTAGAGTGCCCCACAAGGGGAAACATCCGCTCCACGTCTACTTTGTCTATCACCTTTAGCATCTTATATATCTCAATTAGTTCTCCTCTCATCCTTCTAAACTTTAGGAAGTATAGGCCTAAACTGCTCAATCCCTCCTCACAAGACAAGCCCTGCATCTCTAGAATCAATCTCGTGAACCTCCTCTGAACCGCCTCCAATGCAACTACATCCTTCCTCAAGTGCACAGTACTCCAGGTGCGGTCTCACCAATGCCTTGTACAGTTGCAACAACACTTCCCTATTTTTATACTCTATTCCTTTAGTAATAAATGCCAAAATTCCATTTGCCTTCCTTATTACCTGCTGTACCTGCATACTAGCTTTCAGCGATTCATACACGAGGACACCCAGATCCCTCTCCACTGAAGCATTCTGAAGTTTCTCTCCACTTAAATAATAAGTCACCTTTTTATTCTTCCAACCAAAATGGATAACCTCACACTTATCCACGTTAAACTCCATCTGCCAAATTTTGGCCCATTCACCTAATCAATCCATGTCCATTTGTAAATTTCTTATTTCTTCCTTGCAACTTACTTTCCAACCTATTTTGGTGTCATCTGCAAATTTAGCTATAGTACCTTCTACCCCTGAATCCAAATCATTAATATAGATTGTAAATAGTTGGACCGAACCCTGTGGCGCCCCACTAGTTACAGCTTGCCATCCAGAAAAAGACCCATTTATCCCGACTCTCTGCTTTCTGTTGGTTAGCCAATCCTCTATCCAAGCTAATATATTACCCCTAACTCCATGTGATCTTATCTTGTGTATTAATCTTTTGTGCGGCACCTTATCATAGGTCTTTTGGAAGTCCAGATATACTACATCTTCGGGATCCCCATTATCCACTTTGCTTGTCACATCTTCAAATAACTCTAGCAAATTAGTCAAACACGATTTACTCTTCATAAAACCATGCTGACTGATGGATTGCATTTTGACTTTCCAAATGCCCCATTAGTACTTCCTTAATAATGAATTTCAACAATTTCCCAACGACAGAAGTTAAACTAACTGGTCTATAGTTTCCTACTTTCTGCCTCCCCCCCACCACCACTCCCCCTTTTTGAATAAGGACGTTATATTAGCATTTTTACAATCCACTGAAACCTTTCCAGAATTCAGGGAATTTTGGATTATTACTACCAATGCATCCGCCATCTCTGCTGCCACTTCCTTTAAGACCATGGGATATAGGCTTTCAGGTCCTGGGGACTTGTCACCCCTTAATCCCAATAGTTTGCTCAGTACTTTTTCTCTAGTGATAGTGATTATTCTAAGTTCCTCCTTCTCTATACCCTCTGCACTACCTGTTACTTTTGGGGTGGTACTAATGTCCTCCACCCTGAAAACACCCCGAGGCAAAATATTGATTCAACGTCTCTGCCATTTCTGCATTCCCCACTATAACTCCCCAGTCTCATCCTCCAAGGGACCAACATTCACTTTAGCTACTATTCCTTTTATAGAAGCTTTTGCTATCAGTTTTTACATTTTGCACTAGCTTTCTTTCATAATTTACCTTTGCTCTTTTTATTTTTTTTTTATTAACCCTTTGTACATCTTTAAAATTTTCCCAATCTTCCAGCCTGCCACTGACCTTTGCAATTTGGTATGCCTTAGTTTTTGCTTTTATGTTATCTTTAACTTCCTTGCTTAGCCATGAATGCTTTTCCCTCCTCTTACCACCTTTCTTTCTCTTTGGAATAATATGTTACTTGGGAGGAATTGAATATCTGCTTAAACATCTGCCACTGTGCATCAATTGTCCTGCCTTGTAGTTTTCCTGCCCAGGCTACTAGGGCCAAATCTGCCCTCATGCCTATGTAGTTCCCTTTGTTTAACTCCAGAACACTCGTGTGGGACTCAAGTTTCTTGCTCTCGAACTGAACTTGAAATTCTAGCATGCTTTGAGCATTCTTCCCTAGAGGATCCTTTACTCTGAGATCATTAATTAATCCCATCTCATTACACAAAACCAAATCCAGAATCGCCTGCTCCCTAGTTGGTTCCACAACATATTGATCCAAGGAACAATCTCTACTACACTCTATGAACTCTCCCTTGAGGCTACCCTTGCCAATTTGATTAGTCCAGACTATATGTATATTAAAATCACCCATGATTATTGCCGTGCCTTTCTTACATGCTTCCAGTATCTCCTGATTTATATTGTGCCCTACTGCTGAATTACTGTTTGGAGACCTATAGATTACTCCCACCAGGGACTTCTTTCCCTTGCTATTTTTTATTTCTACCCAGACTGACTCTACGTCTTGTTCTCCAGTGCCTATATCATTCCTCACTATAGCACTGATCTCTTCCTTTACTAACAAAGCTACATCACCTCCTTTTCCTTCCTGCCTATCCTTCAAAAAACACTGAGTATCCTTGGGTATTCAACTCTCAAACCTGTTCTCCCTGTAACCACATCTCAGTAATCACCACCAAATCATACCTATTTATCTCTATTTGCACTGTTAACTCATTAGTTTTATTCCGAATGCTATGTGCATTCAGATACAGAGCCTTTAAGTTGGCCCTAGTGTCAGTTTTCCCCACTCTTATATGATTCTTTGGTGTAATATGGCATTCACACACTCTGTCCCTTCCTTTCACTTTTTGGTAACAATCAGCCTCGTCACTAACCTGCGCTCTTACCCACTCCTTAAAATTTAATTTTTTATATTTCCATGCAACTGGACCCTCCCTCCCCTACTATTTAGTTTAAACTCCTATCTACAACCCTAGTTATGCAATTCGCCAGGACACTGGGCCCAGCATGATTCAAGTAGAGCCTGTCCGAAAGCTCCCTCTTTCCCCAATACTGGTGCCTATGTCCCATGAATTCGAACCCATTTCTCCCAGGCCAATCTTTGAGCCACGCGTTTACCTCTTTAATCTTTTTGACCCTGTGCCAATTAGCCTGTGGCTCAGGTAGTAATCCGGAGATTATTAACTTTTTGGTTCTGCTTTTTAGTTTAGCCCCTAGCTGCTCGTATTCCCTCAACAGAACCTCTTTCCTCGTTCTACCTATATCGTTGGTACCTACGTGGACCACGACAACTGGATCTTTTCTTTCCCACTCCAAGTTCCTCTGCAGCCCAGATGAGATATCCTTAACCCGGGCACCAGGTAGGCAAGACAGTCTTGAGGACTCTCGATCGAGGCTACAAAGAACAGTATCTATTCCCCTAACTATACTATCCCCGATTACAACTACATTTCTCTTTTCTCCCCCCACTTGAATGGCTCCCTGTACCATGGTGCTATGGTCAGTTTGCTCATCCTCCCTACAGTCCCCACTCTCATCCACACAGGGAGTAAGAATCTCGAACCTGTTGGATAAGGGCAAGGGCTGAGGCTCCTGCAGTGCTACTTCCTGGATCCCTCTACCTGCCTCACTCATAGTCACTCCCTCCTGTCCCTGACCACTGGCCAAATTTAAAGTAGTTAATCTAAGGGGTGTGACTGTATCCTGAAACACAGCATTCTGGTAACTCTCCTCCTCCCTGATGTGTCGCAGTGTCCGAAGCTCAGACTCCAGCTCATCAACTCTGAGTCAGGGTTCCTCCAGCAACCAACATTAACTACAGATGTGGTCAGTAGGAACCACAATGGATTCCACCAGCACCCACATCATGCAGCTGCAACACATAGCCTGGTCCTGCATCTCTATTTAATTAGTTTTTCAATTTGTTTTTAAATTTCCTACTGGTCTTTAGTTTATCAATCTGTAAAATATTTCTCCTTTTTACCTTTAATCTGAAAGCAAGTTAGAATAGAGATTCAAAATACACTTTTTAAAATCAACTGGAACTCACTCTCTCTGCTGAGTTGAAGCTGAAGTGTTAGGCCTCCGATACTGGGCCCCAGTAGTCACCTTTAATCTGCAATCAACTTAGAATAGGTAGTTCAAACTACCAGTTACTTACCAACTATTGAATTTACGGTTTTCCTGTGATGTCACTCTTTGTTTTTTTTCACTTGGCGACAGTGACTGCAGAGGACACTCTTCCCAGACTGCTTCACGACGATGGTGACTGCAGGGGACACTCTTCCCAGACTGCTTCACAGTGACGGTGACTGCAGAGGACACTCTTCCCAGACTGTTTCATGGTGACGGTGACTGCAGGGGACAATCTTCCTAGACTGCTTCACGGCGACAGTGACTGCAGAGTTCACTCTTCCCAGGCTGCTTCGTGGCGATGGTGACTGCAGAGGACACTCTTCACAGACTGCTTCCTGGCGACAGTGACTGCAGGGGGCACTCTTCCCAGACTGCTTTATGGTGATGGTGACTGCAGGGGACAATTTCCCAGACTGCTTCACGGCAACAGTGACTGCAGAGGACACTCTTCCCAGTCTGCTTCAAGGCGATGGTGACTGCAGAGGACACTCTTCCCAGACTAGTAATCCAAAGGCCAAGGCTAATGCTCTGGGGCCATGGGTTCAAATCACACCATAGCAGCTGGTGAAATTTAAATTCAATTAATAAATGTGGAATTCAAGACTAGTCTCAGTAATGGTGACCATGAAACCATTGTTAAAACCCCATCTGATTCAGTAACGCTTGCTTTAGGGAAGGAAATTTGCCGTCCTTACTTGGCGTACGATGTGACTCCAGGCCCAGAGCAATGTGGTTGACTCTTAAATGCCCTCTGAAATAGCCTAGCAAGCCACTCAGTTGTATCAAACCGCTACGAAGTCTAAAAGGAATGAAACTGGACCAACTACGGGCCATTGACCTAGGTACCGGAAACAACAACAGCACACCCAGCCATGTTGACTATGGACAATCCTCCTTTTGCCCATGACAATATCGGTAGTACTGACCACCGCATTGAGAACATCCTCCATCGCGTTATGTGGTACTACCACCGTGCAAAATGGGGTAGGTTTTGAACAGATCTAGCAACTCAGAATTGGGCATCCATGAGGCACTGTGGGCAAACATCAGCAGAATTGTACTCAACCACAATCTGTAACCTCATGGCCTGGTCTATCCCCCACTCTACCATTATCAAGATGGGAGGTCAACCCTGGTTCAGGGAAAAGTACAGGAGGGCATACCAGGAACAGTACCAGGCATAGCTAAAAATGAGGTCAACCAGGTGAAGCTACAACACAGGGCTACTTGCATGCCAAACAGCAGAAGCAGCATGCAATGCACAAACCTATGCACAGAGTCATGCCCCTAGCCAAGCTGTTTTAATACAGCTACAACACTGGCATCTACTCAACAATGTAGGAAATTGCCTAGGTATGTCCTGCCCACAAAAAACAGGACAAATCCAACCTGGCAATTAGTCTGCCCTCAATCGTCAGTTAAGTGATGGAAAGTGTCATTGGCAGGGCTATCAAGTGGCACTTACTCAGCAATAACCTGTTCACTGTCACTCAGTTTGGGTTCCACCAAGGCCACTCAGCTCGTGATCTCATTACAGCATTGCTCCAAACATGGGTAAAAGAGCTGAACTCCAGAGGTGAGGTGACAGTGACTGCCCTTGACATCAAGGTCGCATTTGACTGAATGTGGCAAAATTGAAGTTAATGGGACTCAGTGGGAAAACTCTCCTCTGGCTGGAGTCATACCTAGCACAAAGGAAGATGGAAGTGGTTGTTGGAGGTCAATCATTTCATAAGAACATAAGAAATAGGAGCAGGAGCAGGCCATTCGGCCCCTCAAGCCTGCCCCACCATTCAATAAGATCATGGCTGATCTGCCCCAGGCCTCACCTCCTCTTTCGTGCCAGCTCCTCATAGCCCTCAACTCCCCGATATTTCAAAAATCTACTTCCTCTTTAAATACTTTCAGTGATCTAGCCTCCACAACTCTCTGGTGCAGAGAATTCCAGACATTCACTACCCTCCGAGAGAAGAAATTCCTTCACATCTCAGTTTTAAATGAGTGTCCTCTTATTCTGTAACTATGTCCCCTAGTTCAAGATTCCCCCACTAGCGAAAAGATCTTCTCGACATCTACCCTGTTAAGTCCCCTCAGAATCTTGTATGTTTCAATAAGATCACCCTTCATTCTTCTAAACTCTATGACTAAAGGCCTAACCTGTTTAACTGTTCTTGATAAGTCAACCTCATCCCAAGAATCAACCTAGTGAATCTCTTTTGAACTGCCTCCAATGCCACTATATCCTTTCTTAAATACGGGGACCAAAACTGTATACACAGTACTCCAGGTGCATCCTCCCCAACACCCTGTACAGTTGTAACAAGACTTCCCTATTTTTAAACTCCAACATCTAGCAATACAGGCCAAAACTCCCTTTGCCTTCTTAATTACTTGCTGAACCAGCGTGCTAACTTTTTGTGTTTCATGCACAAGAAAACCCACATCCCTCTGTGCTGCACTTTTGTGGAATCTCTGTCTAGTTAAATAATAGTCTGCCTTTTGATTTTTCCTACCAAAGTGCATGACCTCACATTTCCCTACATTAAACTCCATCTGCCAAGTTTTTGCCCACCCACTCAGCCTGTCTATAACCGCTTGCAGATTCCTTATGTCCTCATCACAACATGCCCTCCCACTTACTTTTGTATCGTCAACAAATTTGGGTGCATTATGCTCTGCCCCATCCTCCAAGTCATTAATATGGCTAGTAAATAATTGAGGCCCTAGGACTGATCCTTGCGGCGCTCCATTAGTTACGTCTTTCCAACCTGAAAAAGACCCATTAATCCCGACCCTCTGTCTTCTGTGTGTTAACCAATCCGCAATCCAAGCTAGTCCCCAATACAGTGAGCACCTATCTTGTGCAATAACCTTTTATGTGACATCTTATTGAATGCTTTCTGGAACTACATCTATCAGTTCCCCTTTATCAACTCTGCTTGTTATATCCTCAAAGAACTCTAGCAAATTTGTCTAACATGATTTCCCTTTCCCAAAACCATGTTGATTGCCTTAAGCTTTTCTAAATGTCCTGCTATTTCTTCCTTAATAATGGGCTCTAGCATTTTCCCAACAACAGATGTTAGGCTGACTGGCCTATAGTTTCCTGCTTTTTGTCTCGTTGCCTTCTTGAACAGGGGCGTCACATTAGTGGTTTTCCAATCTGCTGGGACCCTCCTGGAATTCAGTGAGTTCTGGAATATTTCGACCAATGCCTCCACCATTTCTGCAGTCATTTCCTTTAAAACCCTTGGATGCAGGCCATCAAGTCCCGGCAATTTGTCTGCCTTTAGTCCCATTAGTTTGTCAAATACTTTGTCCCTTGTGATAAGAGACTGTTACAAGACTCTCTCTTCCTCTACCCCCCCCCCCCGCCCGCTTGCTTATCAGATATCTTTGGGATGTTTATAGTGTCCTCCACTATGAAGACCAATGCAAAATATTGGTTTAAATTATCTGCCATTTCCCTGTTCCCCGTTATCAATTCCCCAGTCGCATCGTCCAAGGGTCCCACGCTCACTTTAGCTACTCTCTTTTTACATATCCATAGAGGCTCTTGCTATGTGTTTTTATACTTCTTGCCAATTTACTTTCAAAATCAATTTTCTCCCTCTATTACCTTTTTAGTCATCAGCTGCTTCTCCTAAAAAATTCCCAATCCTTTGGCTTACCACTAGTTTTTGCCGCTTTGTATGCCTTAGTTTTTGATGGGATATTCTCCTTGACCACTGTCTCAGTCCAGGGACATCACTGCAGAAGTTCCTTAAGGTGGTGTCCTAGGCCCAACCATCTTTAGCTGCTTCATCAATGGTCTTAAACCCATCATAAGGTCAGAAGTGGGGACTTTCGCAGATGATTGCACAATGTTCAGCACCATTTGCGATTCCTCGGATACTGAAGCAATCTATGTCTATAAACAGCAATGCTTGGACTGTATTCAGGCTTGGGCTGTTAAGTGGCAAGTAACATTCACGTAACACTAGTGCCAGGCAATGATCATCTCCAACAAGAGAGAATCTAACCATCTCCCCCTTGACATTCAATGGCATTACCATCGCTGAATCTCCCACTATCAACATCCTGGGGCTTATCATTGACCAGAAACTGAACTGGACCAACCATTTAACAACCACTTAACACTGTGGCTACAAGAGCAGGTCAGAGACTCGGAATTCTGTGGAGAGTAACTCACCTCCTGACTCCCCAAAGCCTGTCACCAACTCCAAGGCTCAAGTCAATGTGATGGAATGCTCTCCACTTGCCTGGATGAGTGCAGCTCTCACAACACTCAAGAAGCTTGACACCATCCAGGACAAAGCAGTCCACTTGATTGGCACCTATCCACCACCTTAAACATTAACTCCCTCCGCCACCAACACAAAGTGGCAGCAGTGCGTGCCATCTACAAGATGCACCGCAGCAACTAACCAAAGTTTCTTTGACAGCACCTTCCAAACTTGCAACCTCAACCACCTAGAAGGACAAGGGCAACAGATGCATGGGAATACCGCCATCTGCAAGTTCCCCACCAAGTAACGTACCATTCTGACTTGGAGCTAGATTGCTATTCCTTCACTGTCGTGGGTCAAAATCCTGGAACTCCCTTCCTAACAGCACTGTGGGTGCAAGCTACACCACATGGACTGCAGCAGTTCAAGAAGGCAGCTCATAAGCACTTTCTCAAGGGCAATTAGGGATGGACAATAAATGCTGGCCCACTTTGTGAATGAAAAGGTTCATCTTTACACCACTGAGCAGTTAGAATACTGGACTTGCAACGTTTGAGATCTGGGTTACAAGCCAGCACACCAACAACATATTTACATAGAGTCTTTAATGTAATGAAACATCCCAAGATGCTTCCCAGGAGCATTATAAAACAAAGTACGACATCAAGCCACAAAGGGAGATATTAGGTCAGATGGCCAAAAGCTTGATCAAAGATGTAGATTTTAAGAAGTGTTTTAAAGAAGGAAAGTGAGGTAGAGATGCGCAGGGGAGGGAAATAAAAAACCTGGGGCTTGGACAACCGAAGGCACGGCCACTAATGGTGGAACAATTGTGATTGGGTATGCAGAGGAGGCCAGAATTAGAGGAGCACAGATCTCCCAAAGTGTTATGGGGTTGGAAGAGATGACAGAGATAGGGAGGGATGAGACCATGGAGCGATTTGAAAACAAGGGTGAGAATTTAAAAATCAAAGTATTGCCTGACCGGGAGCCAATTTAGATCAGCAAGCACAGGGGTGATAGGGGAACGGGACATGCTATGAATTAAGACACAAGCAGCAGAGTTTTGTGTGAACTCAATTTTATGGGGGTAGAACATGGGAGACCAGGCTGGAGTGAAATGGAATAGTAAAGTCTAGAGGCAATGAAGATGTGGATGAACGTTTCAGCAGCAGATGAGCTGCAATTGGAGCCAAGTAGAGCAATATTACAGATAAATATAGCCAAGATAAACAATGATGATCTATTTCCTATTAGGTATAATACTGCTACTTATTCAGGTTAGCCCCACCCAAAGAGACCATGAAGATGACTAGTTGAGGGAATGGGAATGTTAGCTATCCAGTTGGAGTTTTCTTTTGAGAGCAAATAGAACATATTTTACTGGGGCACTTCAGTACCATCCCTACACTGACTACATGATACAGGCATGGTGTAAATAAAATTACAGTGTCCCATTCCCTTCAACATCATAATTAATTTGTTGAGCATTAGCAAAAAAAGGTTCTAGCTTTCCAAATTTGTTTTCTCCCAAATTTTGTCTAATGTTGACCTTTTACGATCTGCAAAATTTGACAAGTGACTGTTGCCAAGCTGTGTGTGCCTGGGGAGCATTGCAGTCAGGTCCAATTTATCCATCCACATACTCAAGTTCACATCTCATATTAAAAGCAAATGATCTAACACTGATCCCTGAAGAAACACCATTGTTGAAATTCCTCTGGCCGCCAAAAGAAAATCAATTAACTCTTGGTTTTCTGTCCTTTAACCAAATTTCTATTCACGCTACCACATTCTCTTTTAGCACCAAGCAGCTTAATTTTATCAGCAAGCCTCCTCATCCATTGCTAAACATCTTTTGGAAATCCATATACACAATGTGTCCTTTCTTTATCAATGATTTTCATTATTTAATCAAAAAAGCTCCAATTTCTCAGATGTGACTTGTTTAAATCTACCTGTCTTTCTCAGTTGGTGTCAATTATATCCTGTGATAGACTCTAGAAGCTTACCCTCTGCCAATGTTAGAATGCCTGATGTACAGTTACCTGATTCATTTCTTCCATTTCTAAAAAAAGCACAGAAGCAGTACAATGGAAATACGCCACTACTCTGGCACAACTTCCATATCTAAGGATGTTTGAAAGGCCTGTTATGTCCCTGTTGACTTCCATCAGCATTCTAGGATGCATGCCTCAGGGCTTCGCGCTTTTTCAACTTTTTTTTGGTACTTCCTGAGTTACATAGTTATCCTAATTAATTGTTCAACTTCTTCATGTATCTTTTGATTCCCAAGACCACACTAATGTGATAATCAAGGAAAAGTGTTAATTTAACATCTCCACAATTCCAACATTACTCTTAGAAAAAACCCTTCATCTGAAGTCGAACTTACTTTTCCTTGAATTCTTATTTTATATTTTGTGTTTATAATATTCTTTACTATTTCCTTTTGTTTCCTGTCAGTTTCCTCAAAACTCTTTTTAGCTTAACTTCTTCATTCCTTGCCTTTTTCTTAACGTTAAGCTGAACTTTCTTCTGCATTATTAGCCTAAGGTTTGTCATAAGGTTCACTTTAAGCTTCATTTTAATTTCTCTACTCAACCAAGGAACTACTGTCTCTGCTGCATCACCTTTACTGCTAGTGAGTACAGCCTGGATTTTGCAGTGCTAATGATGTTGAAACTGTCAGCCTTTGCCATCATTGCTGCACTGAAACTGACAGCAACTTTCAGAGCCACACTTGCACAGAATACCACAGAAATTAAGAAGTTGCTCAGTGGTTCTACGTTCCTCCAGAGGGTGCACTGTTAAGGTCCAGCCAGAGTACAATGCCTAATTGATTAGTGAATTGATGAAAATTTACACTTTTATAAGAAGTTTTCCTGTGAAAATCCTTGAATAAGTTGTACCTTGTTGAATGAGGTGTAACTGGGTCTTTGACAACGTGCTAACTTCATAATGATTGCTAAACAATCACACTGGCCCCGATGAGCTAATTTTATATTTGGAATGTCTTTGTGAGCAGGCTTCTTTGAAGTCAGCATCGAACACTGTTGATATGCCGCTGACTGCAAAATCTAACTCAGTATGTCTAATCTGTATCCCAATAATTATCTGTTTGAACATTTGCCATTGCTTGTACGCTGTCTTGTCAATTTTTCTTTCAGTTGATCTGGGCTAGTTCCATTTTTATTTTGATAAACCTGGAATTTTTCAAGTTAAGTAACTTTATCTTCGAGTGATCTATCACCTACAATTATTACATAGAACATAAGTAAATTATAGTTGCTTAATGAAACATCCTCCAACTTTAAAATTAGTTACTTGTTCCAAACTTCCTAGACCAATATTACCTATTCTGTTGTTGGTCTAAAAATGTACTAATGCCAAAAGCAGTGATGGATATAGTCTAGGGATCCCTCCCTTCCTCGTCAATTACAGTATTCTTATTCTGGTTTATCTTTGGATAGTACAAGGATCCATTGTCTTGTTCCTATATTTTCTTCAAATATCCTTTTATCTCTTACTCTATCTCCTTTCTTCTTTCACTAGTCTATAATGTACTCCCAATAGAGTCAGTTTTATTCTTATTCATAGAATTATAGAATACACAGCACAGAAACAGGCCACAAAAGCAAAATACTGTAGATGCTGGAAAACTAAAATCAAAACAGAAAATGCTGGAAATGCTCAGCATGCCCAGCAGAATCTGGGGAGAGAGAAACAGAGTTAATGTTTCAAGTCGATGGCCTTTCATCATGTTCTGATGAAAGTTCATCAACCTGGAATGTTAACTCTATTTCTATCTGCACAGATGTTGCCAGGCCTGCTGTGTATTTCAAGACTTCTCTATTTTAATTACAGAAGCATGTCTTTGGGGCCAATTGATCCATCCCAGTGTTAATGCTCCACACAAGCCTCTTCTCACCCCTCTACATCGTGCCTATCACCATATCCTTCTATTCCTTTTTCCCTTGTGCATTCGTCTAATTTCCCCCTAAAATGCACCTATGCTATTCGCCTCAATTATCTTATAGTGAGTCCCACATTCCAGTCAGTCTCTACGTAAAGGTGTTTCTCCAGAATTCCCTATTGGGCTTATTAATGATGATCATATAGACCCGAGTCTTAGACTCCCCAAATGGAAACATCATCCCCACGTCTACCCTATCAAACCCTTCATTAATGCATCCACTAGGGCACCCCAAGGCTTCTCTTTTCTAGAGGAAACATACCCAACATATTCAGTCTTTCCTGATAGGTATAAACTGTCAGTCTGCTATCATCCACGTAAATCTTTTTTACACTTTCATCAGTTGACTTTCCTTCCATCATTCTTTTTATAATGTGGAGATCAGAACTGTGGACAGAAGTCCAAATTTGGTCTAATCATAGGTGAATACAAGTTTAACATGATGGATTGAAAAAAAATAAAAACAATCATACAAAATCAATTTTATTTTTGACTTTTTTAAAAATTAACCTAAAAATTGCAAACTTGACAAAGTTAATTGTTCATAGGAAGCAAAGAAAAAAAGTGTTTCTTTTCATGCTTGACTAGTCAAGACACAGCACATTGTAAGCCAGCAATCCTGTTAAGCCTACAAATGACATAATTCAATTTGGAACACCCAAACTTAAAGTTAAAATATTTAATATTTTGTGTGTTTGCCCTAACAGGCTTCTCCTACCAAGCTGCAACAGAAGCGCAGCTGCTTAATTTTAAAGCACAGTTCTATTATTACACAGATTATTCATAGAAACACTCTGCAAATGAATCTGTAATCACTGAGACACAGTTTAAGATTAGTCAGCTACTGCATACAATACAGCAACCAATTCTTCCTTGTCACTACACAGTAGGAAATTCACAGAAGGGCATTCAGCCTATTATGCTGGCTCCCTGAAAAAACTATCCACGTATTCTTGCTCCCTCCTCATTCCCCATAGTCCTGTAAATTTATCCCTGTCAAGTATATATCCAAGTTCCTTTTGAAAGTTACAAGTGGCATTCCTTCCATCAACCTTTCATGCAGTGCATTCTAGATCAGAATCCCTTGCCTAAAAAAATTCTTCTCCATCTCCCTCACTGGTTCTTTTGTCAATTATCACCTCCACCACTGAAGGTGGGTGGAAGTAATGTTTTTACCTCCATTTGTATATTTGATTGTAAACAATGTATCTTAAAAACTAAAGGCCGGATTTCAATGAACCCGGTACACAGCTGGGATATGGCCCCAGGAAAAATTAATTAGTTTTTGGTGAACATGTGGATCTGAATCCTGGAATTTTTTGTTTTGGATCCATCCATTTAACATTGGGAGATTGGGCAAATTGACTATTTTCTTGTACAATGTTGTGTTTTGTTTTATTTAGAATGTTGTTGATTATTTTAGGGTGCTGTGGACTGTCTCAGCTGCTGTGGTGCAATTTGTCATAGCTGTCAAAACGTGAGCAGAGTTTTCAGGGCAAGTTGTTGGATGTGGATTGGCCTGAAGTGTCCTCAGTGAGTGAAAACTCTTAATAAAAACATTTCTTTTTTTAACCTCGTAGTTATATGGTATCTAACAGGCAGGGAATGCCTCAATGAATTGTAATAAAGATTGTGGATTTTATTGGCACATTTTATGGGACAAAAGAACAGCTAGAAATGCATACATTTTATAATGTAGTTTAACAGCATGGCGGAGGTATGCACTCTACTGAATGCCTTCTTCACTTATCTGTGCCCTCTAGTTATGGACCCGCCTGCCAATCAAAACAGTGAATCTCTTTTTCTTCTATCAGAACCATTCTTTGTTTCTCCTTTCCTGAAAGTGCTGACTCATGTGGAATAGGATTCCTAGGCTACCAGTCTCTCCTCCAATTTTACAAAGTTATTTACATGTAGGGTCTGGTAATTTGAACATATAGCTCATCACAATCAAGCTGCATGTTATCCACACCCTTTGTCTACTCACACCCCATAGGGGTTACTAGATAACAGCCAAGAGAAGAATCCAGACTGATGCCACTTCCCATCCCACAAAAAGCCAGTTATAGCACTCGGCTGGAATCAGCTATCTCAGCATACTTGATTTGAATATGGGGCATGTGATCAGCTACTACTGGCTAAAGTTACTGAGCCAATGGAAAAGCATCCTGAGGCAACAGAAATTGACACCAGACATTTTATTATTCCTAGCATTGAATTTCACCGAAGGACAAACATGGATTAAAAATAAATGATGGCTTCCTCCACTGAGGGAAAAATGCATTTTAATCTTCATCTTGTTCCATCTAACCAAAACTGTCACAGAATGCTGAACTTCCTAATGCTCAATTAACTTATTTATTAATTTATTAACTAATTTACCAAAGAAACCATATGCCACTACGATCTCCAATGAACCCCTAACTGCTTTTCCTTAAAGTGCTGTAAAGTGAAAACCTAACCTTTACTTTCCCTCCTACTTATCAATTGCTGCAGAGAAGAAAAACATTTTGTAAAGATGACTGCTAAGCAAATCCCTTCATTTGTGTGGGTTCACCCAGGCAATATGCTGATTGCTGCAAAGGGAAAGAATTTAAACATTATGTAAACTAGAACAATAATGAAATCTAAATGTTAAAAAGTTTGCTTATTTTTGTTTTCTCTCATTGTTCTCTTTTTCTCCTCACCTCCAAATTTGAACATCTTAACACAGAATGCCCCCCAACAACACCTGACTGAAAAATGATTTATAGCAAGGGCTGTATTCGGCATCAGCATCAAGTTTCCAATAACTTGTATCTACCTGGCACCATCAACAAGCATTCCAAAGGGCTTCACAGGAACGTTAGGAAACAAAATTTGACATTTAGCCACATAAGGAGATCTTAGGCCAGGTGATCAAAAGTTTAGTCAAAGTCTCTGTGGCGAGAGTAAAGCTCATGCTTTAAATGTGTGATCATTCATCAGATAATGAAAGCCATCGACCTAAATGTTAAAAGCAAAAAGCTGCGGATGCTGGAAATCCAAAACAAAAATAAAAATACCTGGAAAAACTCAGCAGGTCTGACAGCATCTGCGGAGAGGAACACAGTTAATGTTTTGAGTCTGTATGACACTTCAACATAATGATTTGATGTTATTTATACATTTACCACATAAATATAAATCCCAAATCCTGGGAGAGCCACATAATCTAACATTGCTGATACCCAGATTATATTTCTCGCACATCCTGCGGCTCTGGCTTCCTCAGAAGTTTGAATCATCGCACATACATTGGCAAATGGATTATTATATAAAAATATGGACAAGCTAAGTATTATTTAAAAACAAAGTTCCAGAGGTAGTCTCAGCATCCATACTGAGACTGACTTAATGACTGGGTCATTAAATTTTGAATGAAAGTTATCTATTGACCCGAAGAGTCGCACTGGGCAGTGTCAGGCAGAAATGGTGATGAGGTTAATTATTGTAGCAGGAAGCTGAGCTAGCATTGCAACTTGGGAGCGAGTCATCAGCACTCTATAAAAATACAGGTTTGCAAACTGCACTGAGTAAGGAGGTGAGCAGAGAGGAGGCTTATGCCCAAAAGCAAAGTAGACCAAGTGCAAAGTCAGGAATTTGGTTCATGTGAGAATTTCTGGTTAAGTTTTTTCAAGTTTAAATTTAGGTCACGAGTCAAACTCTGACATCAAACTTTCAAACTTCAAGCTAGGTAGCCCTACTTAAACAGAAGTTGCCTGGCAGTGGCAGTTATCTGTCAATCAACTGAAAGTGGTTGCCTTGAACAGGTGTTAATTATTAAATATGGGCAAGCTGAGTATTATATAAAAACAAAGTTCCAGAGGTAGTCTCAGCATCCAGATTGAGACTGACTTAATAACCGGGTCATTAAATTTTGAATAAAAGTTCATCTATTGACCCGAAGAGTGGCACTGGGCAGTGTCAGGCAGAAATGGTGATGAGATTAATTATTGTAGCAGGGAGCTAAGCTGGCAATGCAATTTACAAGTGACTCATCAGCACTCTATAAAAGCAGAGCAGTTTGCAAACCACATAGAGTAAGGGGTTGCAGAGAGAGGGGGCTACACCTGCATGCGATGTAGACTAAGTGCAAAGTCCAGAATTTGGGAGAAAGTTGCTTGGATACTTTTTTCCTGGAAGCAGTCACAACCGTTAGTTTAGGCAGAACTTTATCATTGCTCAGTGGTCTGGGAGGTCTGGAGAACCAGCAGGAATTGATGGAGGAGCCTCAACCCCTGACATTGTCCAACAGGTAAGAGGCAATTGTTACCAGTGTGGATGAGGAGAAGGACTACAAGGAAGATGAGTGAACTGACCATGGCAGGATGGTGAAGGATGCCATTCAAGTGAGGGGAGTGAAGAAGAATGTGATAGTGATAGAAGACAGTGTGGACAGGGATCGATACTGTTCCATGCAGCCGTGACCAGCAGATGCAATGCCTGCCATGGGAACCATGACATAGCAGCAGAACATAATTCCTGGTTCTACCCAAGAGAATTTGAGGAATTACGGTCTAAATTAAAAAGCAGAACATGAAAGGTAATCATCGCTGGATTGTAACCTAATCCACGTGCTAATTGGCATTGGGTCAAGTAGATTAGAGAATTAAAAGTGTGGCTCAAAGAGTGGTATGAGAAGAAGGGGTTGTGATTCATGGGGCACTGGCATCAGTACTCAGGAAAGAGG
Source organism: Carcharodon carcharias (assembly GCF_017639515.1). Lineage (NCBI taxonomy): Eukaryota > Metazoa > Chordata > Chondrichthyes > Lamniformes > Lamnidae > Carcharodon > Carcharodon carcharias. The sequence goes on from NC_054469.1 coordinate 188,451,004, forward strand.
GAGCTATTCTGTTGGGGGGTGGGGGGCAGGGCAGGGGCACATGGGCTGCAGGGTTCAGAAAGGGAAATTTATTAAACAAAAAGACAGGTTAAGGCAATGGAACAGTGTAGCAATGTGGGTAAGGACAGGCAGAGTGGAACAGGAACAGACAGAATTTAGTATTAATTGTGCATCAGAGAATAATGTCAATGCAGGATAAGGTAGTAAAAACAATTAAAGCACAAAACATCTGCAATAATCTAGATGAACTAGTGGCACAAATAGAAATAAATGGTTTATATTTAATCGCCATTACAGAGAAATGGTTACAAAGTGATCAAGATTGGGAAATAAATATTTCAGGGTACACGATATTTTAGAAAGACTGACAGAATGGCAAAGGAGGAGGGGTAACCCTGATGGCAAACGATGACATAAGGACATTAGTGAGAAAGAATCTAGGCTCAGAAGATCATTAAGTAGAATCAACATGCGTGGAAGTTAGGAATAGCATGAGTCAGAAAATGCTGGCAAAGTAGTTTATAGGCCCTCTAACAGTGGTTATAACATTGGGCAGAGCATTAAACAAGAAATTATTGCAGCTTGTAACAAAGGCAATTTAATAATTGTGGGGGGGACTTCAATCTTGATATAGACTAGGGCAATAAAATTAGCAAAGGTGGTTTGGAAGATGAAACTGTAGAATGTTTTTATGATAGTCTTCTGGAGCAAGACATTATGGGACCGACTAGAGATGAGGCTATATTAGATTTTGTGTTGTGTAAAGAAGCATGGTTAATTAATGTCGTAGTAAAAGATCCACTGGGAAATAGTGAACATAATACCATTGAACTCAATGTTAAGTCTGAAAGTGACATACTCCAATCACAAACAAGAATCTTAAATGTAAACCAAGTCAAATGCACAGATATGAGGAAGAATGGGCTATGGTTAATTGGGTAAGTAGACTAAAAAGTATGGCGGTAAATAAACAGTGGGATAATTTAAAGGGACAATTCAAAATGTTCAACAAAAAAACAAAACAAGGACTCAGCAAGAAAGTTCCATCCATGGCTCACTCATCAAGTTAAGATTGGTTTTGGATTAAAAGAAGGGGCTTTTCATGTTGCAAAGAATGGTGGCAAGTCTGAGAATTAGGTGTGTTTTAGAAACTAGCAAAGGGCCACAATAAGGTTGATTTTAAAAAAGGGGGTGAAAACAGAATATGAAAGCAAACTAACCCAGAATATAAAAAGGTTTTAAGAACTTTTATAACTACATAAAAAGGAAGAGAGCAGTTCAAGTAAATGTTGGTCCTTTAGAAGTAGAGACAAGAGAAATCATCATGAGGAATGAGGAATTGACAGAGACAGTGAACAAGTACTCTGTATTTCTTTTACTGTGAGGACAGGCAAGTTGCATACCAGAAAAAGAGGGGAACCTAATGGCTAAAAAGTATGAGGAAATTAAAGTAATTAAAATCAGAGAAGAAGTATTGCAAAAACTTAATGGACTAAAATTGAACAAATTCCTAGGACCTGATATTCTACACCCTAAGGTTCTAAAGAGATAAGAAATGCACTAGCTATGATTTTCTAAAATTCCTTAAATTTGGAAACAGACTCATCACATTGTAAGTTGGCAAATATAACAGGAGGGAGAGAGAAAACAGGAAACTATAGGCCAGTTAGCCTATAATCAGTTATTGGGAAAATGCTGGAACCTATTATTAAGGAAATCTTAACAGTGCACTTAGAAAAGATTAGAACTGGTCAACATGGTTTTACTAAAGGGAAATCCTGTTTGACAAATTTATTAGAGCTTTTTGAGGATGTAGCTACTTAGAGTAGATAAAGAGGAACCAGGTGCAGAACACTTGGATTTTCAAACGGCATTCGATAAAGGTGCCACAAAAGGTTAATAGGAAAGGAAAGGGCTCAAGGAGTTGGGGCTAATATATTAGTATGGATAGAGCATTGTTTGAAGGACAGGACGCAAAGAATGGGCATAAACAGGGTATTTTCAAGTTGGCAGGCTGGGACTAATGGAGTGCTTCAAGGATCAGTGCTGGGGCCTCAGCTATTTACAATCTATATTAATGACTTAGATGAAAAGACGGAATAATGTATCCAAGTTTGTTGATGATACAAAGCTAGGTGGAAATGTAAGTTGTGAGGAGGACACAGAGGCTGCAAAGGGAGACTGGTAAGGGAGTGGGCAACAAGATGGCAGATGGAATATAACCCAGCAAAGTGTGAAGTTATTCACTTTTGTCATAAGCACAGAAAATATGTTTTAAAAGGTGTGAAACTTGTAATTGTTGTTGTTCAGAGAGACTTCGGTGCGCTTGTACAACAGATGTTAGAAAGTTAGCATGCAGGTACAGCAAGCAATTAGCAGCATGCAACTATCCACTTGCCTGGATGAGTGCAGCTCCAATAACATTCAAGAAGCTCAACGCCTTCCAAGACAAAAGCAGCCTGCCTGATAGGCACCTCATCCACCACCTTCAACATTTACTTCCTCCACCACCAACACACAGTGGCAACAAGGTGCACTGTAGCAACTCCCCAAGGCTCCTTCAACAGCAGTTTCCATACCCGCATCCTCTACCACTTAGAAGGACAAGGGCAGCAGATGCTTGGAAACATTACAGAATCATAGTGCAGAAGAGGCCCTTCGACCCATCGAGTCTGCACCGACACCTCAGAAACACCTGACCTACCTACCTAATCCCATTTACCAGCTCTTGGCCCATAGCCTTGAATGTTATAACCAGCCAAGTGCTCATCCAGGTACTTTTTAAAGGATGTGAGGCAACCCGTCTCCACCACCCTCCCAGCCATTGCATTCCAGACCGTCACTACCCTCTGGGTAAAAAAGTTTTTCCTCACATCCCCCCAAACCTCCTGCCCCTCACCTTGAACTTACACCCCCTTGTGACTGACCCTTCAACTAAGGGGAACAGCTGCTCCCTATCCACCCTGTCCATGCCCCTCATAATCTTGTACACCTCGATCAGGTCACCCCTCAGCCTTCTCTGCTCCAACGAAAACAACCCAAATCTATCCAACCTCTCTTCATAACTTAAATGTTTCATCCCAGGCAACATCCTGGTGAATATCCTCTGCACTCCCTCCAGTGCAATCACATCCTTCCTATAATGTGGCGACCAGCACTGCACAAACTACTCCAGCTGTGGCCTCTCCAAGGTTCTATACAACTCCAACATGACCTCCTTACTTTTGTAATCCATGCCTCGGTTGATAAAGGCAAGTGTCCTGTATGTCTTTTTCACCACCCCACCAACGTGCCCCTCCGCCTTCAGAGATTACCACCTACAAATTCCCCTCCAAGCCGCATACCATCCTGACTTGGAACTGCATCACCGTTCCTTACTGTTGCTGGGTCTAAATCCTGGAACTCCCTCCCAAACAACATTGTGGGTGTTCCCACAACACACAGACTGCAGCGGTTCCAGAAGGCAGCACACCACCACTTTCTGAAGGGTAATTAGGGTTGGGCAGTGAATGCTGGTCTAGCCAGCGACACCCACATCCCACTAATGAATATTTTAAAAAGCAATTATGATGGCAAATAGCATGTTGGCCTTTATTGCAAAGGGATTAGAGTACAGGAATGAAGGAGTCTTGCTACAATTGGCTTTGGTGAGACCACATGTGGAATACAGTGCACAGTTTTTGTTTCCATATTTAAGGAAGGATATACTTGCCTTGAAGGCAATACAGGCAAGGTTCACTAGATTGGTCCTTGGGGTTAGGGGGTTGTCCTAATGAAGAGAGGCTGAGTAAATTGGGATTATGTTCTCTGGAGTCAAGAAGAACGAGAGGGAGTCTCATTGAAACATACAAGATTTTGACCGGATTTGGTAGGGTGGACGCAGATCGTTTCCAGTGGCTCAGGAATCCAAAACACAGGGTTACAGTCCCATGATAAAAGGACCTATTAGTTAGGACTGAGATGAGGAGAAATTACTTCACTCAAAAGGGTGATGAATCTTTGGAATTTTCTATCCCAGAATGTTGTGGATGCTTCATTGCTGAATACATTTAAGGCTGGGACAGACAAGATTATTGGCATCTCAGGGAATCAAGAAAGTGGAGTTTAAGCCCAAGATCAGCCATGATCTTATTGAATGGGGGAGGAAGCTCGACAGGTAACATGGTACACTCCTGCTTCTATTTCTTGTGTTCTGGAGGTGGATTTTTGAACAGATAGTAGCTGAAGCAGAAAAACACATGCAAAAATAAAGGCTAGAGTTCCTCTTCCTGATCTCAATCCATTGACACTTGATGTAAAATGCACATGTACGAGTTTTGAAAAGGAATGTGATCAACCTGGAACACATTCATGATTGGAAAGACCACTAACATTTTGCATCTGGGCTCCAACATGAAAACTGCCACTACAGTGAGCTAGCAAAGCATTACCACCTACACAATTGCATCCAAACAAGAACCAGTACCTTCAGGGTAGAGTGGGACAGATAACAGCAAAATAGAAAGACAAGAGTAGCAGTGCTATACTAGCCAGCCCTCATTTTGATTTCTGACTCATCAATTGCAGGATGAAAGGAATGTAGCCCCAAAAAGTGCAACAGTAAGAGTAACTGGGTACAAATTAATGTATCCGTGTTAATTCAGTTCACGCTACTGAATTCAATATCCCTTCAAATCACTCATTTCACATCAACAGCAATTGGTGAGACCACATCTGGAATACTGTGCACAGTTCTGATCTCCATATTTAAGGAAGGACATACTTGCATTGGAGGCAATACAGCGAAGGTTCACCAGATTGGTCCATGGGATGAGGGGGTTGTCCTAATGATGAGAACATTTTAAAATGTGAACTCAACAGAAATGTTTTGCAATTTTTTACTTTCTAAAAAAATGGAAAGCTCCTGCAAAAGATGAAGCCACAGTAAGCCGCTCTTCATTTTAAGGGATCGGGCGGGGTGGGGGGGCGGAGAGAGTGGTTTAATAATGATTACCTGCATTAACACATACATATATAGCTTCATGTGTCCTCCATAGCAAATCTCCACTCGGAGTAATTAATGACATTAAGAAGGCAGCAAAGTTAAAATTATGTTAGCAGTAACCAACTGTAAAATCACCCGCACATAAGGATACACTTAGTATTTTAAAAGATAGCCTGTCTTAGTGAACCCACTTCAGGAACTTGCATTCCGGCATTGTCATGGCAATCATGCCAGCAACAAAGTTGCATGGCTCTCTGTTCTCTTTTCTCCCCCACACCCCACTCCACTCCAAATCCATCACATTACCCTCAAATCAGTCACTGTTTTATTTCAAGATACAGCATAAACATCTAATTACTACTCTGCTGCTCTCATTTCCACTGCTGGCTAACTTGATTTTACAAAATACAAGTTGACATTTATCATCCGAGTGGTTATATTTTCCAAATGACCTCCTTCTCCACTGAGACGGAGTACATTGTCTGGCAGGGCCCCTATTAACAATCACAGCACGTATCTTTTTTAAGTGGAAATAAAGCAGTGCCAATGAAAAACTTAGAAAAGTTGGAGAAAAATCATTCACCAAAACATGTTCTAAAATAAATTTCCCTCTGTGTAAGATGCATCATGCATTTCTGCTTCTTCCACCAGTCACTTCTCATAAACTTTACTAAGTTATCTAAGGAGAAAAGTACATTGAAAATGTTACTTCAGCTACAATTCCTGGACTAATGCCAAGTGAAATCTGGCATCATCAAGTTGAAACAAATTCCTGAAATGGGCAGCAACAAAAGGATCATTTTAAGTTTAAATTCAGTTACATTTAAAACTATAATTGAAGTAAATATGGAATATCTGGTGGAAACACAGCCATGCCACTATTAATCACCATGTGTCAGAAATATTAAGAATGGAGTTTCAGCATCAGTATTTCCATTAAAAGTAAATTCAACCCCAGTTCTTTGTAACTGTTTCACCAGTCTTTCAATTTTACTCTGATTTTGGTTGATATTCATTACAATTTTTTTCTAAAAGCAGCACTATCATTCGAGGAAATAGCTGGAGTGAACTCCTGCTTTAGGGATGGACAATAAGTATGGCCTCATCAACATCAGCCACATCCCAAAAATATTAGTATTTTCCAAAAAAATTACAGTATTAAAAAAAATGAAGATCTCCGCTGCTGCTTGTGATGGACAAGGGTAAATTAATCATGTGGTATATCACTGAGCCCTGAGCCCACACAACCACAAGCAATTGGTTCATTCAACAAAGAGGTGCTAAACCTGTTAGAAACTAGGATTCCCATTCTTGGCTTCTCTCTTCCTGCCAGAAAAGGTGTCGGCAGAATCCAAGTAACAATAAAATTGGATTTGGTACTATTTCATACTCCATGACTATATCCATTGTTCAAGTGTGACCACTTGGACTAGCAACCAGAATGAGACATAGTTTCAGCTGTAGGGAGGTTATGGGAAAAATAATGAAGGGAAAGGCCATTTATGAAACATTAATGATTATGTCTTTGCTGCTGTTAGCCTAGCCACTTCAGTGTTGGTTTTAACATGTTAACAATAACTTTACAGCACTGCAGGAATGTACAAAGACACAGCTGAAAAGGCAGTTTTTACTAGTGCCTCCCAATGCTGTAACCCAAGGACATAATTTTTGCTTCTGGTGGCTCTAGCTGTCATTTTTCTGCTCAAGAGCTAATTTTGCACTCAGCTTGTCTATATAGGTAGTTGTCAGGGTATTCACAATGCTGACTTCTCAGCATTCTCGCCAGCCATTGGACTGAAGCTGCGAACTGCAGCCTGCAGTGCACAGATTTTTACATATTGAGCTGTTATTCTTTGCAGCAAAATCAATTCCACAATTAGTGACCTAGACTTCAACAAAGTAATTCTGCAAGAAAATGCATAATCAGAAGCTCCTACAAGTTATCGCCCTTGTTGATATACCAGGAATCTTCAATATTCTGACTACCTGCAAGAAAATATATTAACTCAAAGACTGATTGCTGTCTCTGTCTAAATCTATACTTTTTCTGGAGAAAAAAATAATTCTGAAGTGCTCCTTGAACAAAGTAATAGGCAGTTCAATTTATGTCATACAATTTGAAAAGAAACCTAATGAGCCAATAAACCACTCAACGATAAAAACTTACTGACTTTGAAGCTGCCAGGTTCAAATCATTGTTCTGGGCCATGTCAAACAATCTAAGTGTGGTTGTGCTAGAGGTCAGTGGCACAAACACAATTATGCTTTCTGAAAAACACCTGATTTCCACAAAAAGTTCAGCAAAAGCTGAAAAACTTCCAATGCCTCACAAGGATCAACTGTGAACCAGTTTCACCAATCTAGAATTGACCATTGATCAAGTTCACAAATGGTGCTGATTTAGAAGACCAATAGTCGGATGTGACTACGATTGTATATATTTCCTGTCTATAAATCAGTGTCTCTATTGCTAGAGGAAATAGTTGAAAACAGCTTTCTTTAAACAAAAAGTGTTTTTGAATAAAATTAAAAATATAAGTGATTGAAGTTAAATAGCACACTGCTTGTTTGTTCATGCTGGTGATTCTTTGCAGCGGAAGGTTAACACAGTTTCTGAATCAAATATGTGTGCCAGTGGTTTAAATATACAGAATATAACAGCAATGCATCAAATTACCATTTATAAAACTGATCTGTCATGCAAAAATGAAATATAAAGAGCCGGTCTGGAATCATTTCAGGTTCAGATAATTGGATGAATCATCGCTTTGTCATGAGATCCTGGGTTCAGGGTTACAAGAATTTTAAAAAGCCAATCATGTTTGTTAATAAACCTTTAATTACTCAATGAAGCCTCAATTCATGAACTGTGGTGCCTTTAAACAAATGGTGTTAACTTATTAAAATTAACTTGTTAAAAAGAAAGCCTAAACATTGGTAAAGCTGATGTGAAAATATCGTTCCTATGTTTTCTGTATTACTGAAAGCATTAGGAAAAAGACACAACCAAAAACATTGCATGTCTCATCTATAATCAACACTTAAACATATTTGCTTTCAAAAGTTTGCAATGAATTGCAATGCATGGCTGAAAACTGAACTGCTGCATTTCCTTCATATGTTTAATTCATTTTTGGGAGTTTAATTTTAGTGTTCCTTTGCAAACAGTAGCATCTGGGCAGTCAAAGGTGAAGACAAAAAAAAGCTATTTTTAACAAAGTCAGGTTGTATTATGTATTTTCAATTGTAATGACAATGTAATATGAATGTAGTAAGTAATATACATGATAACCAAGCAGAGCTCATTAATTTTTAAGTGTATGGACAATGTAAAGAAATGGTCATCTGCTAGGAACTAACTTTAGGGGAACAAAAGTCAATGTACCACATTCATAGCACAGCACTGCGGGAAGAGCTGAAATTTAGCTGCCAACAAGCAGTAATACAGTTCTGCAAAGCATAGGAAATGCAGTTCAACATTTCCATCTTTCGTTGTCTGAAAAACAAACCCTGGAAATGTTGATAGGGAAAATCGCTTGCAGTGGTAAAGTCAGTGATAAGGACAATAAATTTGACCTCAATGCCAGAGGAGGGAGAATTGCTTTAAAAACATATAACAAGGATTGCTATCAGGCAACAGCTACTGGAAAGCAAGCAGGTGGATTCCCAGTAAGGTCAGGATTGGGATTGGTTGCAATATCATAGTTAAATAACTGGCTAAAACTCACTCTTACAAGGAAGCATCATTCCTCAGTGAGCTAATGGAGTGCAACTGATGCTCATGGAAACACACTCAAGCAGCAGTCAGCACTTTTAGTGTGGGAGGGAACAAAGACAGGAAAGGGAGAAAAAGAGTGAGAAAACATGAAAAAAAAGGAGATAGAGAGAAATAGAAAGAAATAAAACTACATGCAAAAGATAATATCAGATAGGCACATAGGGGTATAAAAGCACCAGAAAGGAACTGTGATATGATATAGGAATAAATTAAATTTGCAAAAGTACTATGATTAATTTATATAAAATATTCTTTACACTTAGTAATTTATGAATGGGTTCAGACACAGGACATCCACCTGTACATGCTTTTCTATCTTCAGGTGCTGACTGACCTATTTTTTTCAGCATTTTTAAAAATTTCGGAACATAGGAGCAGTAGGCCATTCAGCCCTCAAGCCTGCTCTGCCATTCAATTAGGCCACTGCTGATCTTCCACCTCAAGGCCATTTTCCCGCACTATTCCCATAGTTTTGTTTCTTTATTTTTTCATGGGGTGTGAGTGTCCCTGACAAGGCCAGCAATTGTTGTCCATGCTAATTGTCCTGAACTGAACATTTCAATGTCAACCATATTGCTGTGGGCCTGGAGTCACATCCATACCAGGTAAGGACAGCAGATTTCTTTCCAGTTGGGTTTTGTTTTTTACAATGACTTAGCGAGACTAGATTTATATTCCAGGTTTTTTAATTGAATTCAAATTCCACCAGCTGCAGTGGTGGAATTTGAACCCATTTCCCCAGAGCATTAGTCTGGGCCTCTGGATTACTATTTCAGTGACATGACCACAATGCCATCATCTGCTCCATATCCCTTGATATCATTAACGTCCAGAAATCTACCCATCTGTGTCTTGAATACTCAATGACTGAGGCTTCACAGCCCTCTTGCGTTGAGAATTCCAAAGAATCACCACCCTCAGTGAAGAAATTGCTCCTCATCTCAGTCCTAACTGGCCGACTTCTTTTTATATGAATGTGTCCCCTGGTCCTAGACATCCCAGCCAGGGGAAACATCCTTCCCAAATCTACCATGTTGAGCTCTGTAAGAATGCTGTATGCTTCAATGGGATCACCTCTCATTCTTCTAAACTCTTGAGGATAGAAGCCCAATCTCCTCAACCTCTCCTCATAGGACAATCCCGCCATCCCAGGGGTTAGCTGGTGAACCTTCTGTGCACTCCCTTTATGGCAATTATACCTTCCCTTAGGTAAGGCCAAAACTGCACACAATGCTCCAGGTGCGGTCTCACCAATGCTCTATACAACTGCAGCAAGACTTCAGATTTCCAGTCTTTTGATTTCTAAATGAATCAACTCAATTACATATTAGATACTGCAATGTGAATCTAAAGAACTGACATTTATACCATGAGTGGTACTGTTCAGCTCGCAAGATAGGGAATTATTTTACTTCCTAAGTGACTGTGGGAATGACCTGAAGTTTAGCTGTTGCTGTGATATCCAGTCACCAAAGAATCTGAAAACAATGATTTTGCTTTCTGTGGTTCGGAAAGTACTCTTCATATTTAAAAACTGCATATACTTTATACTTCCAGCCTAACTAAAAGCTACTGGATATGGTATTTATTTAAGCAGCAGATCTGGCATCACAGACATACATGCTGCTTTGCCCGTACGCTATTTGGTTTGACTTCACAGGTTCATTACAGCACAGAAGGAGGCCATTTGGCCCATTGTGTGTGCTCCAGCTCCCCAAATGAGCAATTCACCTAGTGCCATTCTCCTACCTTCTCCCTATAACCCTGTACATTGTTCCTTTTCAAATAACAGTGTTATTCCCTTTTGAATGCCTCGATTGAACCTGCCTCCATCTCAGGAAGTGCGCTCCAGACCCTATCCATGTGCCCCATGAAAAAGTTCTTTCACATATCGTTTTTGCTTCTTTTGCCAATTACTTTAAATCTGTGTCCTCGTTCTCAATCCTTTCATGAGTGGGAATAGTCTCTCCCCATCTACTCTGTCCAGACCTCTCATTTTTTTTGAATAACTCTATCAAATCTCCTCTCAACCTTCTCTTTTCCAAAGCAAATAGTCCTAACTTCTCCAGTCCATCTTCATAACTGAAGTTCCTCATCCCGGGAACCATTCGCGAGAGCCTTTTCTGCATGCTCTTCAATGCCTTCACATCCTTCTTAAGGTGTTGGGCCCAGAACTGGATGCAATACTCCAACTGAGACCAAACTAGGGCCTTATACATGTTCAACATAAACTCCTTGCTCTTATACTCAATGCCGCTATTAATAAAGCCTAAGATCCTGCATGCTTTATTAACCACTCTCTCAACATTTCCTGCCACTTTTAATGAGTTATGCACATATACATATACAGATCACTCTGCTCCTACCCTCTTTAGAATAGTACCCTGTTTTATATTATCTGTTCTTCCTACCAAAATGAATGACTTCACATTTCTCCGCATTGAAGTTCATCTGCCACGTGTCTGTCCATTTTATCAATTTGTCTATGTTCCTTTGAAGTTCTACACTGTCCTCCTCACAGTTTAAAATGCCTTCAAGTTTTGTAACATCTGCATTAATATATATCAGGAAAAGCAAGGGTCCCAACACTGACCCCTGGGGAACTTCACTACAAACCTTCCTCCAGCCCAAAAAACAACCATTAATCACTGCTCTGTTTTCCTGTTACTCAGCCAATTTTATATCCATGTTGCTATTGTCCCTTTTATTCAATGAAAATGGATTGCCCATTAAAATATCATTGAGCTAATACCTCTCAAGTGCCCTCTATGACTTCAGAACCAGTCCACTTATATAAAATGTCTAAAAACATTAGCTATGTCTCATTCCCAATTGAAAGCAGAATACGAATTATGATAATCATCATTATTAATATCTACTCTTTACAAAAGCAAAATACTGCAGATATTGGAAATTTGAAATAAATGCAGGAAATGTCAGAAATACTCAGCAGATCTGGTAGCACCTATGGAGAGAGAAAGAGAGTTAACACATTTCAGGTCAATGACATTTCGTCAGAACTGAGAAAAGTTAGAAATGTAATAGATTTTAAGCAGGCGAAATGGGAAAGATGGACAAAGAGCAAAATGAAAGTCTGTGATGGAGTAGAAGATCGGAAACATTAATGACGAAAGAGTTGGTTGTGTTGGGCCAAAGGGTGTGGGGTAATGGGACAAGTAAAGAAACAAGTATCTGTCCAGAGGAAGTGTGAATGGCAGAATGACTAAAGCTGCCGTCCGAAAGCAAAAATGGGAAAAACAAGATTAAGACTGACACACGCAAAGAATAGGAAACAAAATGGGAGGCAGAGATTACAATCTGAAATTGTTGAACTCAGTGTTGAATTCCAAATCTGTAAAGTGCCTAATGGAAAGATGAAGTGCTGTTCCTCGAGCTTGCTTTGAGCTTCACTGGAACACTGCAGGAGGCCGAGGACAGAGATGTCAGCATGACAGCAAGGTGGAGAATTAAAATGACAGGCCACTGGAAGCTCAGGGTCCCATATGCAGACTGAACAGAGGCGTTCTCCAAAGCAGTCACCTAATTTGCATTCAATCTCCCCAACATAGAGCAGACCACATTGTGAGCAGCAAATATAGTATCTCAAATTGAAAGTACAGGTAAATCTCTATTTCACCAAACCACTGTCCAAATTCAGCAATTTTTCTTACAACCTCCATATACAATACTGTGCATTATGTATTTCTTGACAACAGCCAATTTCAAAAAGTGCTCTTTGAGTTTGCACCACACAAGACAAATGGTGGCATGGATGGCACATGACATAAACTGGTTACACTCCCATTCTCATATCAATTGTTTCACAAATATTCAGATGTTCCCTTTCATTTGTGGTGGTGGTTGCGAAGGGGCAAAATCAATGCTCTTTACCAATGGGTGTTGAGTGCATTTATTAATGAAGAAAAACAACTATTATGTTTGGATTACACAGAAGGGCAGAGCTGAAATACGGGATATAAAAATGACCTCAGTAATTACCACTTCTCTCCCCTTCCCTTTCTGTTCCTAGAATGCCATAATAATCTGATAAACCACACTGTCCTGCCACAAGCAGAGTTTACATATGCTCGGATATGATATTTGTATATTTTATGTATGAGAAAATGGTGACCTCATTCCTGTAATTAAATAAGAAATTCATATCCATCCACTATTTAATCCTTCCCCAGATTATATTAATGGAGTTGTAAGACTTGATGAGAAAGCTGAGATTCTGAACTAGTTGGTAAATACCTGCAGATTAGTATATTAATGAAACTAAACCACATTTGAATAATCCTGTTATCCGGTATTTTTTCATGCGACGTGGACATTGCTGGCAAGATCAGCGCTTGTTGTCCATCCTTAATTGCCCTTGAGGAAGTGGTGGTGAGATGCCTTCTTGAACCACGGCAGTCCATCTGGTGCAGGTTCCATCTACAATGCTGTAAGGAAGGAGTTCAAGGAATTTGATCCAGCAAAAGTGAATGAACAGCAATATAGTTCTAAGTGTGGCTTGGAGGGGAACTTGCAAGTGGTGGTATTCCCATCTGTCTGCTGCCCTTGTACTTCTAGGTGGTCAAGGTCACGTATTTGAAAGGTACTGCTGAAGGAACCTTGGTGAGCTGCTGCTGTGCATCGTGCACACACTGCTGCCACCATGCATTGGTGGTGGAGGGAATGAATGTTTTTTAAATATGGCAGAGTGAGTGCCGATCAAGGGGGCTGCTTTGTCTTTGATGGTGTCAAGGTTCTTGAGTGTTGTTGGAACCGGACCGATCCAGGCAAGTGGATAGTATTCCTTTTAGATGGTGGACAGGCCTTGGGAAGTCAGGAGGTCAGTTACTCGTTGCAGAATTCCCAGTCTTTGACCCGCTCCATAACAGTTACTAAATGAATAAACTTTCAGCTGTGCTATATACTCAACCAGGTAATTTTAAATGAGGGCCTTTCATGTTGTGCCAAACCATTCCCAAATTACCATAATTATTTCCTGTGTAAATGCAATATGATAGAGGTAAAACTGATGTCTAAATAAATCAGTTACATTTCACTCATCAAAATTGAAGTTTCCACGTTATCAGTTAGTTCCACAAGCACAAATACAAATACGAGTTTTCAAGTTGCAATTGCAAGTCAAAGACTCTAGTTAAGAACAGCAGCAGAAGACACTGTAGTGTTTGCTGCTACACATGCTCACACCTCAGCAATGATCTCACTTTGTCTTACACATTTTGATTCAATGTTATGATGTAGACTGCAGATTCTTCTCTCTTTCTTGCATCATACATGAACTTAGTAGTGCTGGGAAACAAGCAACGGATGAAAAACACTGTTCTGACAATAAATATATGAGCAATGCAAACTTCTTAACAAGAGATAGGAAGAAATGTCTCTTTGCCCCTCGGTAAGGAAGCTTGCCTAACATTCAGTCTTCAAAGCTCTTTACATCATCCTTGTTGTAATATAATCATATAGTACATTGAAACAAATAATGTTTAATAATACTGCACTGTGAAAATGTGAGTGATTGGGCTATGTGACAACACTGGTATACTGGTTTAGCAATGCACTATAGCAGAGTGTGACTGGACCTGGATCTCACCAAACGCAAAGATCCTCATTTTAATTCCAATCCAGGAGAAGCATTCATGCAAATTCGGAGAGCTGAGGAGACACTAAGTTCCTCTCATTTTCCTTCAGACAATGGGCAGAATTTTGCCCTTGATGGGTGGGGGCGGGCCCCACCGGCACAGCGGTAGCGGGCAGCTAATCATTGCCGCTGAGACGGGCCCTGCTGCCATCTTGAGTGGCTGACCAAAGGGAAGCGCTATGCACTTCCTGTGCTGGGGAGATTCCCCAACTGTCAAAGTGTGCTCTTTTGTGCATGCGTGCAAAAGAGTGCACAGCTCCCTGAGACTAAGTGCTGTCTCAGGGAGAGCGCTGAAAGTTTTATAAACTTAAAAAATAGAAAAATAAAAAAATTATTCCCCCTCATGTGACAATGTCACATGAGATGGGACATGTTGATAAATAGCACAAAGTTTATTAAACTTTTTTAAAACAGACATGAAACCTCATCCCGCCAGTGGATGAGGTTTCATGTTTTTTCAGAAGCCCCCTGGGGCTCCTGGCCTGCCCGCCAGCCTTAAGTTTGGACGGGCAGGGCTTTTAATTGCCTTAATTATCCTGTCAATGGCCTCAATTGGCCAGTGACAGATTGGCAGGCAGACAGCTGATTACGCTGTCCTCCCGCTTTCCTGAATATTTAAATAGGGCGGGATGACGTCGGGGATTCCTCCTGACATCATCCCGTGTCATTTTTTCGTTGGCGAGCAAGCCCCACCCCCAGCTCGCCAAAGGAAAAATTCTGACCAATGATAATAAGACACCAAGGTCTTGACATAGGTCCCCAACATTCTGTCAGATGAGCAAATGGACAACAAAACAAAACCCTTCACAAAAACATAGCAGCAATATACAAGCATGGTGACGGGTGGATGAAAACACTCCTGCCTCTGGAAATTTGGCTTAATTCAATCCAAACTGATGGCACGAGCAGCATAAGGAGCTGAAAAGAGACAAGTTTGACCTAATTGGAACAGATTCTCTAGACCGCAATGCAAAACTGCCTGATTCATGTAAAACTGGACGCAAAGTAATTCTGAAATGCCATCAATACGCCTGTATTGGCAAATGGAAACATTTCAGTGGGAGGAAAGTAGTGGGCATTTTAATTCTGTTATGTTGCACTGAATCAGGAATGCTCAGTTCTTAGAAAAGATAACAAGGAGATTTAAAAATGTTTAGTTCCCCAACACAGATAAAACTAACTTTAAATGAGCAGTAAAATGCTCAGAGCAAAAGTCATCTGAACTTCTCAAATGAGGCTGTTGATTACCTCCAAGCTTCATTGCTAAGAGTACTCTTCTGCAGAATGGCTGTCCTGGCTGGCAACAAATAGCCTGTGCAATCCATGAAGCTGACAGTGGAATAACACTGATAGTGAGGGATTATGAATGACATTCATCAACTGGAAATATTAAGAGCTAATTACTAAGAAATAAAAATAAAAGGAAAAACTACACAAAATGTTGACGTTTCACAAGCAGGATTATGCTACACACAGGGCCACCATTTTAAATATAGGCAGGCTGATCAGACTGCAGCTGCACATTCCTGCCCATTTTT
This sequence comes from Carcharodon carcharias, assembly GCF_017639515.1. Taxonomy (NCBI): domain Eukaryota; kingdom Metazoa; phylum Chordata; class Chondrichthyes; order Lamniformes; family Lamnidae; genus Carcharodon; species Carcharodon carcharias. The sequence goes on from NC_054469.1 coordinate 188,466,957, forward strand.
GGTGCAATCCTGTTTCAAAGCCACTCAGACAGTGACACATAAGATAGTCTCACTATTCCTTAACTCGGAGGAGGTGGGAGCAAGCCAGAGTTGCTTTGTACCAATTCCTTTATTCTTAAAAAATGGAAGTCCTGTTATATTTCCCCCTCTTTTAAAAAAAAAGTGCCCCAGCACCATTTTTCTGTCATTACAAAGATAACTTAAAATACTTGAAGCTCATCAAAAGCTTCAGGTCATTTCTAGTTATGCCCCAAGCTACAATGTGCCAAACAAATGTGAATTAACCCCACACAACTCTTGCAGTGTAAAATAGGTGGCTTTTCCCTGTTAGGGAGTGTACAAGTGGACTGATTCCTTTCATGAACTATGGTTGCAGAGAGACCATTTCCAAACATGAGCTTTTTCATCAAATCATGGGTCACAATGGGGCAGAAGGTTACATCTTGTAAGGTTACAAAAAGATTACATATTTATAAAAAACATCAACAGTGTTCCCACAATATTTGATCATGAATTGAGTGCTCACTTCACAATTGTGCAAATCACGTGTTACGAAAATGTAATTTTTTTCATAATATTATTGTGATTTATTGTAAAGGCAGGTTAATAGTGCGGTCTGGATTAGTTTCCCTGTGTGGATGTGTGTGGGGAATTCAATTGAATTGACGATAGCTAGTCTGGAGCTTTTGAGTTACCAAGAGGGAAGCTAGGTTCAAAGTGCTAAAAACATAAACATGGCTGAAGTTTTAGGAAGAGAGGCATGAGGAACATTTGCATTTTTAGATAAACCAGAGTGGATTGAATTTCAAAGATGTGATGAGATGTTACACCTAGCCATATGAAGCTAAATCAAACAGTGTGTTTATTTTTCCAAAGATTATTGATAATATGAATACTATGATAGATTTGTATTATGGAAAAAGTGAAGTTGCAAAGGCATATCGGAACAATGGAATTTACATTAAAAAGGGTGAAACATGTATACAGGATATAAGGTTATAGGGAAAATTCTCCCATCAGTGGGGGGAAGTGTGAAAGCAGCTGCGCTTCCAATCAGTGCCCCTAATCGGGAATGCACTGCCATTTTACGTGGGCGGGCCAATTAAGGCCTGTCCAGTTTGACATCTGCCAGGAAGTGCAATGCGCTCCCTGTGCAGGTTTGAGGTGGTGGTGGGGGGGGTGTGTGTGTGTGTGTGTGTGTGTGGATTCCCTCGGTCAGGAGTGCGCTCTTTCGCGCATATGCACAGATCTCCCGAGGCTAAATGCTGTCTCAGGGAGATCAGCTCTGATTCAAAACTTTTATTAGACACGTTTAAAAATTTTCCCTGCCACAGGATTTTCCAATTTTTGTTTCTCCTCTTACTGTTGCTGGCCCTGAGTTTCTTCTGGTTACTTGGGTCACCCAGTAGACTATATTTGAAGGTGGTCCTGAAGGGGGTGGGGGGTGGTGGGTTCACAGAGGAAAAATAAAACCATGATACTCTAGCTATAAGTGTGGGTAGGCTTATTGGACCTGTTGGTCTTTTGCCACTTGCCATTTTTCATACATTTAACTTCTCTGCTCGATTCCATTGTATTCTACACCTTACAATATCAATTCCATACACTTCTTTATCCTCATCCCCTTTGATTTTCGTCCATCCGCAACACCATAAAACAATAATACAAAAGCAAAATAATGCAGATGCTTGAAATCCGAAACAAGAACATAAATAACATGTGAAGGGGTATAGCGCATACCTCTGCCATGCTGTGTTAACACATTATTACAATTGCACAGTTCATTTTTGAGGCTTTTCCCTGTTGATGCCCTTTAACTATAAAGCTGAAAAAACGAATCTTTGTATCCATCTCACTGAGGAGGCTTCAGGCCAATCCACTCTGTTCACATTTTTTCAGCTGTGGCAAATTCCACCAAAGCAGCTGAGACAATCCACAACATCCTACATAAAACAACCAGCAACATTCTTTAAAAAAAAGTAAATTCGCCCTATCTCATAACATTAGCGGAACCCTTCAGAATCTGGTCCAAACCCCAACCCGTATCTTCGCCAACAAACTAATATCTGTTTGTCCATGGGCCATACCAAGTGGCCCACATACATACTGTGTACCAAGTTTTTTTTTTAAATCTGTCCATTAGTTTTTGAGATATATTGTTTACAGGCAAACAGACTAACAAATAGGGGTAAAAACATTACCAGCATTTTCTGGTTTTTATACCATAAAATAATGATTTTTACGTGGGGGGTTGGGGGGGCTGGGGTATGCGGGGGAAAATGTAAAGAAACAGAGAAAATACAAAACAAGGTAAAAAAAGATAAAGTCACATAAGGAATCAAGTAGCAAGGAAAGGCATTACCAGGTGTAGCACTAAGCCATTTAGGACCAGGCATTCTCAGTTTAGATTCCCAGTCTGTGCTAAATTAGTTGGTCTCAAGTAATATCAGATATGATAATTGGCCTGAAACATCCCTGAGCTAGGGAAGGAGAGGAATAATTCCATCTCGGTTCGAAGTACCAACTGGCGTCCAAGTGATTCCAACTGGAAACAGTTCCATGAGGAAAAGATTGGGTTCCGCTATAATGGTCTCCAGGGTTGAACAACCCAGCAATACCAATCAACTTGGTTTGTAAAAGGAAATTGGCTGCTTGTGCAGCACCCAAGGTTGCAGAGTGCCAGGTGTTTGTGAAACCATAACCCAGCAGGAATCAGATCTGTCAGGAGAAACTGACCAAAGAAAAGTGCAATCTAAATGAGATAATAAAATACTGAAGGGAGCTGATGAGCAGATTCCTCATTGCTTCTCCACAAAAGAATTCCACCAGTTTTAACAAACCCTGGAGGACAGTTATGCCACCAAAAGCTAAGTGCTGACTATGAACTATATAACGGCTATGGTTTAAATTTAGTTGGGAAATATGTCAAGCTAATTTTGGCTGATTGCAATACATTTGCAACTGTACTGTAAGAAGAGCATTGTGATCTACAGTGAGGCAGTTTGATGGCTTGCATCCACTCAAGTATTTGTGATAATATTTGTAAGCCACATCCAAAACCAGTGCTCATCCAGGAGTTCCTTTAGGGTTCTGCAGTTACATCCATGAGGAAAAATACATTGACATTGGCAAATAAAAACTAAATCTATCCATTGTGCAAACTGCACAAAGAATATCTTAAAACTATATACAGCAGCTCGCAAGTTGTTAATGCTGTTCATATTGTTAACTTATAATTCATAAATACACACCAAAGTTCAAAGTGGGGTCCCTGGACTGCCTAAGGATGTCACAGGAGACTCAAGGAGCTCTCTCTAACCAGTTTTCCCATTTGTTTTTTTCTGGCTTAGTTCACATTATTTCTGTATGCGAATAAAACACATCTCCTGCAAGGACTGTGTGGTTATCCTTTGGGAGGTTTCTTAGAGAAAATGATTTCCGGGAGTACGCCATTGTTTCCAGGGACCACCCCTCAACAAACAAAATATTCAAATTGGGTTTCCCCAGATAAAAAAATTTCGAAATACAAATTAACTAAATTGCCTGAGTTGTTTTAATCCAACTTGCGGGACTATGGTTTTAACGCCCAATGATTCATTTTTCTCATGTTCTAAAAGGTCTCTGATGAAACTCATTAACTTTAAAATAAAGAGGTGGGTACGGTGGAGGAGGGGGACAGATAAGAAAATGTAGAGAAAATACCTCCAAGTTCAAAAGATTACATTTTCAATGGAGCCAAATACATTGAATTTCATCCACTTGTTTGTGAAACAATTCTGGGAAGTTAATTTTTTATTACATTTTTAAAAAGCCTCAAGAAAAAAAAGCCCTAATTGTAAAGTAAATTGATTTACAGTTACAATCAGTTCTTTAATGTGGAGGTGGCATTTCCGTGGACAGTTTCACCATATCAAATGTAAAATAGTTAATCCATCCAAAAGTTTATCAGCACAATTAATTGACAATCTTATCACAAGTGCTCAAGATATACACATATAAACATGTGCAACAAATGGAATCAAATGGTTTTATAATTTTACAGTTAGTAAAAGGCTCACCTGCATATTTTGCTTTGTTGCTTTCATCCATGGACCAAAAACAATGGTCAAATGCAAACACCTATTTAAAAAAATGAAAACCAATTATCACTTGTGTAATAATTACAGAATATACAACTGAACTTCTTGAAGCTTCTGATGCACTTTCTCCTCTCTACAAAAAATGAAGGCAATCTTTATTCCACGACGAAAAACACCACAGAAAATAAACTTCTCCTTTTGCTCAAATGGTATTAAAAATGCACGCACCTTTCCAAAAGAAAAAATTAATTCTATGTGGCAATAAGAAAAATTCAATGCTTCACATGCTTTAATAAGACACACTTTTTATCTAGTGCACAAATACACCTTGGACAATCATTTATTGGATTTTGTGTAAAGGATTGCATAGTATGATTTAGAACTGGAGGCGTTTACTTGGCCCTGAGCCAATAAATACAATCCGTAAACAGAGTAAAACACTGAACCGCTCTGAGGGGTGGGCCTGAACATTTGATGTACATCAATGTAATATTGACTTGAAATGCATTTTAAGTTTGGTTTTTTGAGGTGGGGGGTAGGGGTAGAAGAAATCGGATTACCAAGTTATAGCAGAAGAAAAATTCCTCAGACACTACAGCCTGTGGGCGATTCTAAACTTGCAACATTTTAGAGCTTCATCAGCCCAAAATGTCTCAAATTGCTTCACACTACACTTTAGAAGTACAATCATTTATTTAGACACAAGTGTTGGAAATTGTGCACGTAATGTCCCATAATAAGAGAAATAACCAAATGAGTCTATATATTTGACATTTATGATGGAGGGACCAAAGTTGGCCATAACGTCTGGAAAATTTCTTGCTTTTCCATTAACTAGAACCAGGGGATCTTGAATATCCAACTTGAAGAAGCAGATCTCTCAGCTAAAGACTTTAAAGGGAAATGTCATAGCATGTCACAGGCTACCACTGGCACTGACTTAGGAAGCGGGAAATCTTCAACATTACCTTCGGCAGCGATTCAAAATTAACAAGTCAGAAAAAACGTAAGGACAGCATTAAAATCCTTAACTCAAACACACATAACTGTGTGGTTTCCCCATCAATCGAGTACTATTTTTAAGGTTGCAATTATCTGCAAAATATGCAACCTAAAGCAATTAATTGCAATACTAGACACTGAAACATTCCTACCCTCACCACCTTTGTTTATTGCAATCTCATCAACAATTTAATGAATTACTGAAAAAGACATGTCAAAGCATGTGGAAGGGCTAGGTATTTCATAGATTTGAGCAACAGATGAAGCTAGCTATTTAACACCATTACTATGCAACAGCAACAGTAGTGATATTTGCCACTAACAGGATGCTGCCATCAAGCCAAAAAGCCCATCACATTAATGAGTAATGTGGTATATGAATTTCAGTGCCAGTGTGATGCTAGGTATGTAGGCCGTACGCCCCAAAGACTGGCGGATCATATCAAATAGTGTACCCCAGCCTCTGTTCACAACGGGCAAGGCACAGACTATACTCAACCAGCATGTCCTTGTAAAACTCTAGATAGTGCCCAACATTAGATGTGATTCTGCGCTTTGGACAACATTTGCTAAATAATCCTCAGTGTGCTAATAATAACGCTGACAACCAATTTAAGATCATCAGTCAGGCTCAGAGTGTGGCACATTTGCTACATAAATTAATCTATGCAGACAGAAAGAACATGTACACACATTGCACCTGTTTCAGCTAAACAAATTAAGTGACAGCCATTCGCTGACTCATTCCTCAGGACAATGCCTTGACCAATTAAGTCAAGCTGCCAGGTTTAAATTTGAAACAATGCTTAACTGTCAGTCACCATCACTGGTGCATTCTCTATGTCAACGCTTCTACCAGAGTCCATTTGCCAACCAACCAGTACTCTCTTCACATACAGTATAAATTGTTGTTTACTCCTGATAGTGGTATTCTTGTGAAGTGATCTGATGAGTGCAAGGCGAAAAGCTTCAACATGTCTCTTTTTTCAGCAATCCTCAAGTCCTGTACTACCAAATGACTAATTTAATGAATCACAGAAGAATACGATTCAGAAACTACATGAGTGAACAAATGCACAGTGATATGATCAGTTAGAGAGACAGAGAGGGAGAGAGAAAGAGAAAATGAGAAATAGAAAGGAGAGAGGAACAAAAACATTAACACACATTGCACAAGTGAGAGGGAAAAGTAGAGAAAAGGGAAAATAAAGGATGGACACAAACACACATACGAACAAGGCAAAAAAAAAAGAAAATAAACCAAAAACTGAGGACATCTGAATTCAGATATTTTAGGAACTAACATAAACCAGGCAAATTTAAGACTGGTCAGTTCAATCATGTTCACCCAAAATCTTAATCCAACACAGACCTCACAATTCAACTCACCCCACCAAAGAAGGTTAATGTTAACAGAATGTGATTCCGTAAAGGAAGATGGAGTAATTGTACATTTGAAGAAAATATCAACTGAGTTATTGACTGCACAGGAGAGCATTCGGCCCATTGAGAACATGCCCATTCTCTATAGAGCAATCTACTCAGTCCCATTCCCTTGCTCTACCTACATAACCCCACAAGTTTATTTGCCTCAAGTGCCCATTCAATTTACTCCAGTTCCACATCCTCATAGCAGCAAGCTCCAGGTCAGTACTGTTCACTGCGTGAAAAAGTTCTAGCTCACATCCCCACCATTACCTCTTGCCCAAAACCTTGAACGTATCCCCTAGCCCTTTTACTATCAGCTAGTGGGAGCACTTTCCTTGTCTACCTTATCTAAACCAGTCATAATCTTGTTCACCTCTATCAAATCTCCTTTTAATTTCCTTAGCTCCAAGGAGAACAATTCCTCAGCCTTGGAACCATTCTGGTAAATCTAACATGCACCCTTTCAAGGACCTTCACGTTGCTATGACCAGTAGGTCATAGCCCTGAATTACTTATGGACATATTGAACTTTTAAATAAGACATGTGTTTAAAAAAAAAATGACATACAAGCAAAAACGGGCTGCGACTGTAAGATAGCCACTTGCTGGAAAATCCCCATGTAGATTACTCGACCAACTAGGTCAGAAAGAGCGGAATGTTACACCTAAAAGGTGTGACACGTCCTACTGCGGACAGAGGCACTTCATAGGAAAAGATACAAAGCAAACTGAACTGTAATCTCCTGTGGCTGTGGAGGTGATGGAAAATGATTACAGCCTCAGCCAAAACTACCTCCTGTTGAGTTACATCTCAGACTGTTAACATGAAATGAGTTTGAAAATTAAAGAGATCTGGGTGAAAGACATGTTTGTTTTTCCCTTCCCGGAATACACAAAGGAAGAGGTTTAAAAAATCCAACTGCAACCCTAGTTCTAATGCCAGTCTGGTGTTGAGTTCTGGTATGTGCGTGTGCTGTGAAGGTCACAGCTGAAGAACACCAACTTGCAGGTAAAAAAACGTGTTTTGCCAATTGCTGGAAGCAAGGCACAAGTCGGCAAAGACACGGTCAAACAAGAAATAGGGCAACTCATTTCAGCTTACCCACAGAACCAAGAATCTCCAAACCAACTGCTCGACTACCAAAGTCAGGGCTACCAGAAAAACCCAAACTTAACATCCACAACGTTTCATCATCTAAACCTCACGGCCAAGCCAAAGGACTGATTTGTATATCTTTTTAAACTTTTATTTTTGGACTCAATTTCTCATTTATCATCTGTGTGCATGCAAGTTGCATTTTTATTGTTTTTTTCTGGTGGTTCATAACTAATAAACTCACTCTTTCTTTAACTCAAGAAAGATTGATCACATTGGCTCCTTTTAAAACATAAATACATTTGGACTGGGAAAAGGTATCCCCGAGGGAAGGGATCCTTTTTAAATTAACCTTGCTGCGAACAACTGAGGGGGTTGAATAAAGAAAAGGAGCCAGTTCATCCCTCCAAACCTGGAAGCATAATAATTTGGGGTTCCTTGTCCAGGATCATAATAAATTGGGGGAACCTCCCCCGGGAACCAGTCGTAACAACATCCTCCCTAGTGAGCAGAACTGGACACGATATTCTAGTTGTTGCCGAACCAGGGCTTTATAAGGTTCAGCATAACTTCCTTGCTTTATATGTAATACTTCTATTTCGAAAGCCAAAGGTCCCATATACTTTCCTATTTACATGCGAAATAAGTTCTGTCACCTTCAAAGATTTCCAGGTCCTTCTTTCTGCTTTAGAACCGTGCTATTAATCTATATTTGATTTCCCTTTCCCTTCTACCAAAATGTACCACCTCATGCTTCACTATATTAAATTCTACCTGCTGTTTTTCTGTCTATGTCCTGTTGCAGGGGAGGAGGTGGCATAGTGGTATTCTCACCAGACTAGTAATGCAGAGACCCAGGGTAATGCTCTGGGGACCCAGAATTTGAATTCAATAAAAATCCGGAATTAAAAAAGTCTATTGCTCACTAATATCCTTTAGGAAATATGCTGTCCTTACCTGGTCTGGCATGTGACCCTTAAATGCCCTCTGAAATGGCCTAGCAAGCTCTATCAAACCACTATGAGGAATGAAACTGGAACCTGGCATTGGCCGGAAACGACAATGGCAAACTCAGCCCTGTCGACCCTGCAAAGTCCTCCTTATCAACACCTGGGGGCTAGTGCCAAAATTGGGAGAGCTGTCTATCAGACTACTCAAGCAACAGCTTAATATAGTCATACTCATGCAATCATGCCTTACAGATAATGTCCCAGATACCACCATCACGATCCCTGGGTATGTCCCACCGGCAGGACAGATCCAGCAGTGGTGGTCGCACAGTTGTAAACAGTCAGGAGGGAGTTGCCCTGGGAGTCCTCAACATCAACTCCAGACCCCATGAAGTCTCATAGCATCAGGTAAAACATGGGCAAGGAAACCTCCTGCTGATTTTCATATACTATTCTCCCTCAGCCAATGAATCAGTGCTCCTTCATGTTGAACACCACTTGGCGGAAACACTGAGGATGGCAAGGGTGCAGAATGTGCTCTGGATGGGGGACTTCAATGTCCATCATTACAAATGGCTCCGTAGCATCACCAAAGACCGAGCTGGCCGAATCCTAAAGGGCATGGCTGCTAGACTGGGTCTGCAGCAGGTGATGAAGGAACAAGAGGGAAAAATATACTTGACCCCACCCTTACCAACCTGCCTGCTGCAGATGCATCTGTCCATGACAGTAGGAGTGAACACCACACTGCCTTTGTGGAGATGAAGTCCAGGCTTCAGATTGAGGATGCCCTCCATCACGTTGTGTGGCACCACCTCCGTGCTAAATTAGATCGTTTTGAACAGCTCTAGCAACTCAAAACTGGGCAACCATTAGACAGCAGCAGCAGAATTGTACTCAACCACAATCTAACCTCATGGCCCTGCATATCCCCCATTCAGCCATTACCACCAAGCCAGAGGATCAACCCTGGTTCAATGAAGAGTACAGATGGGCATGCCAGGAGCAGCACCAAGCATACTTAAAAATAAGGTATCAACCTGTTGAAGCTACAACACAAGACTACTTGCATGTCAAACAGCATAAGCAGCAAGTGATGGAATCGCTTAGCTCTGTTTACAACCGACAGATCAGATCTAAGTTCTGCTGTCATGCCACATCCACTCATGAATGGTGGTAGACAATTAACTCACTGGAGGAGGCGGCTCCACAAATATCCCCATCTTCAATGATGGGGGAGCATAGAGCATCAGTGCAAAAAAGAAGCTGAAGCATTTGCAACAATCTTCAGCTAGGAGTGCCCAGTGGATGATCCATCTCGGCTTTCTCCTGAGATCCCCATCATCACAGAAGCCAGTCTTCAGCCAATTCGATTCACTCAAGAAATGGCTGAAGGCGTTCGATACTGTGAAGGTTATGGGCCCTGACAAGATTCCAGCAACAGTACTGAAAATTTGTGCTCCAGAACCTGCCACGGCCCTAGCCAAGCTGTTCCAGTACAGTTACAACACAAGCATCTACTCAGCAAAGTGGAAAATTGCCAAGTTATGTCCGTACACAAAAAGCAGGACAAATCCAACCTGGCCAATTACCCCATCATTGTACTCTCGATCATCAAAGTGATGAAAGAGGTCAACAACAATGTCATCAAGTGGCACTTGCTTAGCAATAACCTGCTCACTGACACTCAGTTTGGGTTCCAACAGGGCCACTCAGCTCCTAATCTCAATACAGCATTGGTTTAAACATGGACAAAAGAGCTGAACTCCAGAGGTGAAGTGAGAGTGACTGCCTTTCACATCAAGGCAGCATTTGGCATCAAAGAGCCCTAGCAAAACTGGAGTTAATGGGAATCAGGGAGAAAACTCTCCACTGGTCGGAGTCATACCTGGCATAAAGGAAGATGGTTGTGGTTGTTGGAGGTCAATCATCTCAGTTCCGGGACATCAGTATAGGAATTCCTCAAGATATTGTCCTAGGCCCAACATCTTTAGTTGCTTCATCAATGACCTTCCTTCCATCAAAAGGTCAGAAGTGGGGATGTTTGCTGATGATTGCAGAATGTTCAGCGCCATTCGTGACTCCTCAGATACTGAAGTAGTCCAAGTCCAAATGCAGCAGGACCTGGACAATATCCAGGCTTGGGCTGACAAATGACAAGTAACATTCACACTACACAACTGCCAGGCAATGACCATCTCCAACAAGAGAGAATCTAACCATCGCCCCCTGACATTCAATAGCATCACCAAGGCTGAATCCCCCACCATCAATACCCTGGGGACTACCATTGACCAGAAACTGAACTGGACTAGCCATATATATACTACAGCTACAAGAGTGGGTCAGAGCCTACAAATCATGTGACGAGTAACTCATCTTCTGACTCCCCAAAGCTTGTCCACTACCTACAAGACACAAGTCAGGGGTGTAATGGAATACTTTCCACTTGCCTGGATGAGTACAGTCCAACAACACTGAAGAAGCTTGACACCATCAAGACAAAGCAGCCCACTTGAATAACACCACATCCACAAACATTCACTCCCTCCACAGTGGCAGCAGTACAAGATGCACTACAGGAACTCACCAAGGTTCCTTGCATAGCACCTTCCTAACCCATGACCACTACCATCTAAAAGGTCAAGGGCAGAAGATAGATGGGAACACCACCACCTGGAAAGTCCCCTCCAAGTCACTCACCATCCTGACTTGGAAATATATCGCTGTTCCTTTACCGTCACTGGGTCAAAATCCTGGAACTCCCTCCCAAACAGCACTGTGGGTGTACCCACGCCACATGGACTGCAGCTGTTCAAGAAGGCAGCTCACGGACAATTAGGGATGGGCAATAAATGCTGGTTAAGCCAGCGATGCCCACATTCTGTGAATGAGTAAGAAAAAGAGGTTTGCTGTTCTCATTCTCATTGTTTGCCACACCTCCACTTTTGGTGGCAAAGGCACTTTTTAAAAAATATATTCTATATTCCAATATCCATTTATATGTATCAAAAAAGTAGTGGATTTATCATTGACCTTTGGGGGAACACCACTTTCCACCATCCTCGAGTTTGAAAAACAAAAATGCATAATAGTTCACTCCCGTAAGCCAATTTTATTTTAATCCAAGATGACACTGACCCTCCTATTCCATAAGCCTCAATTTTCTCAGTCTTATTTTTCTCACAGTTGCTTTACCCTCAAGGGCAGTTCTGTACAATTTAATAAGTAGCTTTGCAGATGAGCTTTTTAAGCACAGTGACTCCCGAAGCATTTTGCTAAATATGTTTCAGAAATGCAAATTGCTGCCTGTTTAGCTATTCACCAGACTTGAGGCTAGAATTATACTAACTGTACATTAGATTTAAAAAGTAACACATCAGTTCTTCCGCTGCTTGTGTACAATTTTGCATTCTTTAAAATAAACATAAGAAGCTGTGAACTGGATGAGGTTAGCATACGTACCTTAGGCCCTTTCCTTAAAGGCAAGGTCGGTCCATCAAAGCAGTAAGTGATGAGAAGGGCATCAGATCCACCACCAAGTCACCAGTATGGTTTTTTTTGGAAAAAAAGGAAAAAGAAAACAATATTAATCTTCTGAACATTTATCAGCCTTAAGACCCCCTGAGAACTGGGTATTTATTTTTAATCCCTGCAACTGCCTTTTTCTTTACAAGTGCAGGGAATAATTTTAACCATTGTGCTAGACTTTACAGTGTACTCAGGAGTTCACTAACATTTTTGACATTTGACATTTTTGAATTTGCAAAATATTTCTACAACCCTCAAAGGATAACAACAGGCAAAAATATACTTAGTGAAATTTCAAAGAACAAATGCTGCCAAAAAACACCTTTCTCCAATTAGACTCCAGCAGATAGTCTTGCACAAACAATTGATTGCTTGAGGAAAACAGCTGCATTTACAATCAATGCTTAGGATAAATCAGCGCTAATTAATCAGGACCTCTGGATACAATTCTAAAGTTGCACTTGGCCTAAATAGCCAAGTGGTTATGGTACTGGGTTTATAACCCCAAGATCAAGAGTTCAAATCTCACACTGGCAAACTATGAAACAATGTAATTTCATCTGAAAAACAGATAGAAATGTGTTTGTACTCAAAAGAGTTACACAACATCTGTTACATCATCAAAATATCAATCAAGAGTTCAAATCTCACAATGGCAAACTATGAAACAATGTAACTTCATCTGAAACAGATGGAAACGTGTTTGTACTCGAAAGAGTTACAAGGAAGAAAACCTTCAGATATTTTTAAACAGCGAACTGCAACCTTATGGAAATGTCTGCATTAGAGACTATTTCACAGAAAAAGGAAATAGTGTTCTGTTGCTGCTCATGAGATTTCAAGTTCATCTGTGAAATGCTATCCATAGTTCAAACAGCCACTTACAAGGTTATAAGTACACTTCTGAGATCATAACTGTCAACACTAATGTGATTAACAAAATTATATAATTGTACTCTGATAGCATCTCTGTACTCTTATTATATACCATCTTACCTCACTTATTCCTGATCCCCATTAATCAACAGATCTTCTGCAATTAATCCTCAATAACATGCATTAAGTACATTCTTATTTAATCTCTAGCACCCTGCCAAATGTTTATGGTTACTGAAATTTCACATTACATTCCATAGACAGCTGTTTTGCCAAAACCAGCTTTAGACTGACATTATGCAAAACAGCAATCAACAAAATGTCAAGGTGTATTTTTCTGCTTGTAATGTCACATATATGACATGGGAATGATGGACATACACATACTACAGCAGGTAAATGCTACCAAGTCATATCAGTGAGACTATCTCCAAGTCACCCGAACATACAGACTATTTGATTATTCTATCTTTTCTATTCTATTCCACTCCAGAATGGTCCAATTCCTCAAACACAAAACCATTCAGACACCAAAACAAAAGATGCTTCTTGATGTAAGATTCCATTTTCAACAGCAAATTTTAAGTAACTTGTTAAAAATTACTTTGCTCCATTGTACATTGTTTACAATGTGCAAGTTCAGTAGATATTTATGAAAGTAATGTCATAAAACCACAAAAGAAAATTTAACTCAAGAAAATCTGACCACAAGAGCAAGTCAGTGATGAAAATAGGCAACAACTCAGTCTAAAAACACATTGATCAAAGCCCATAAAACATGTGAACCACGATTCATAAATCAGCTCTCTTTCTGCCCTTAGTTGACTCCTGATGAACAGTACAACAATTCTCCTCAGACCAAAGTTATAATTATGGAGGAGGAGCTGCAACAGCTGCTGAAATTTCAAAAACAATTCCTGTTCATTTAAAGTTTACTTTATTCCAAATCAACATTGCAGTAATCGGCCATAATTTTATTCAGCAGTTTTCTTGTACAGTTTTTTTAAAAAACAAATTCCTGTTGAAACTGCCACAAATTAGTCCATTATATAATCAATTAGAACTGTAAAAACTGAGCCATTTTTCTTGAGGCTTGTGACTGGCTACATGGTGTGTCAATAAATGTCTTGATGCTGTTTAAGGTACTCCATATTAATTGAGAGAGTTAGGACTGTGGCAAAGATTTTTCTTCACATTGATATTTCTTGGCAAGGCTTGGGATGTGTTCAAGAACAGACTGCTTCTCCAAACCACACTCCCACAAGGTATGAGGAGCAAAAAGGCATTTATCATATTCATAGGGTGTGGTATCAGAAATAAAATGCACTATTGGTTAAAGACTGAACTTTTGGTTTACCATTGGCATTGTAAATCAAGAGTAATCAGATCCTTTAGCGTTAAGTATTCTTAACAGATTGGGATTTGATTACAAGGTGACCAATAATAAGAACAACATCACTGCTGAGTCAGTAGATTGGGGGTTTCAGGCTCACTACTGAAAATGGAGCACATAATCATCTAAGCTGACACTCCAGTGCAGAACTGAAAGAGTGCTGCATTGCTGGAGTGCTCTCTTTCAGACAAGACTTTAAATCAAGGCCTTTTCTGCCCTCTCAGGTGAATATAAAAAATCCCCTGCAGCTATGTGAAAAGCAGCAGAAGAGTTTTCCTGACAAACACTATTCCCTGAATCAACATCCAGCCATTTGTTTCATTCCTGTTTGTGGAATCCTCATCCTGGGATGAGAGGATTGGCCAAGGAGGAGAGATGGAGTAGACAAGGCTCATATTCCCTAGACCTTAGAAGAACAAAAGGTGATCTCAGTGAAGCATATAAACTTCTACAAGGGCTTTGGCAGGGTTGACGTTACAAAGATGTTTCCCCTGGTTGGGGAGTTTAGAACAAATTTCATAATCTCAAATAGCTGGCTGTAAGACTGAGCTGAACATCTTGTTATCATTCATTTACACTGTACCTCCTTGGCATCGTGATCTGCAGATATAGAGTCAACTTCCACATGTAAACTGATAACTTCATACAGTCTATAGTCTCAATACTTAACTTGACTCCACCATCAGACTGCTTTGAATGTGTTCAAGAACAGACCGTTTCTCCAAACTATACTCTCTCATAGATAAGGTACGAGGAACAAAAAGGCATTAATCATATTCATAGGGTAGTATCATAAAGAAAATGCACAATTGGTTAAAGATTTAACATATGGTTTACCAATAGCATTGTAAATCAAGGGTAATCTGATGCTTTGGAGTTAAGTATACTTAACAGAGTGGCTTTTGATTACAAGGTGATCAATAGTAAAGGGCAAGTCCTTAGAATTCTCTGCCTCAAAGGGCTGTGGAGGCTCAGTCATTAATTATGTTCAAGGCTGAGATTGATAGATTCCTAAACATTAAAAACATCGAGGGATGATGGGGATAGCGCAGGAAAACGGTGTTGAAATAGATGATCAGCCAAGATCTCATTGAATGGCTGCGTAGGCTCGAAGGGCTGAATGGCCTATACCTGCTCCTATTTCATTACGTTCTTACTCCATATGTAGTGTCTGGTGAGTAGTAAATTCCTCCAGCTAAAAAACGGGAAGCCCAGAACAATTATTTTCATGAACTCAATAACCTTGCCACTGACTTCATGACCATCTGGACACCATTTAAGGTTAAATATGACTCATCAGCCAATTGGCCTGGAGATTAAATTCTAACCCCACCATCACAAGAACTTTTATGGCCTTGCCCCTTCCCCCTGCAAACATTCCCCAACTTTTCCCAGTATTGGCAGACATGCCTTCAACTACCTCAGTGCCTCTCTCTGAAATTCCTTCAAGACCTTTTTTTCTGTCACTCCTTCTCTTAAAATCCTTCTTAAAACAAATTTCTTGACCATGTTTTTTTGCCACCTCTCTTCTCCCTTTGGCTCAGCATCAATTTTATCTTATGCTCCTATGAAATGCCTTGGAACATTTTTCAATTTTAAACTCACTGTCAGCTGATGTTGACTAAACAGTGATGGAAAACTGCCATCATATGCATCATGTGGAAATCATTTCCTTCCACTATGCTCCAAACGGAACAATCTTAATGGAGATGCAGGAACAGAGAGACCTGCGGCTGAATGTATACAAATGTTTGAAGGGGATAGAACAAGTTTTTGCATAGAACATATAGCACAGTAAATGGCCACTTGGCCCAACTGTCCACGCCAAAATTTATACTCGACTCAAGGCTCTGCCCATCCTTCATCGTCTAACTATTAACTTAACACACTATTCCCTTCTCCCTCCTATGCTGTCTAGCCTTCAAGTACATCTATACAATTTGCATCAACTACTCCTTGTGGTAACAAGTGCCAAATTCATATCACTCTTTGGGTAAAGAGGTTTATTCTAAATGCTCCTTTTGTTTTCTGGGGACTATCTTATACTATTGATGACCTCTAGTTTTGCTCTTTCCCCAATTGGAAACACCCTGTGTCTACTTTATTAAAACCCTTTTATGATTTTAAAGACCCCTGTCAGGACTCTCCATCCCATCACCCCACCCTGCCTTCTCAGATTCTCAGCCTGTTCATCCTTTCCTGATAGATACGACCTTGCAGTATGGTACCATCCTTGTAATTTATTTTTGTGTTCTTTCTAATGCCTCAGTACCCTTTCTTTAATACATTTGCCAGAACTATGCCCAGAACTCCAAGTGTGGCTTAATCAAGCTTCAATACAAGTTTAGAAACTTGCCTCCTTTTCTAATTTATCCCTCTAGGAATAAACACTAGTGTTTGGATTGCTTTTTATTATGTCCTTAACTTTTGCATCGTGACTTGTAGTGATTTGTGTATTTTTACTCAGCACTCCCTTTGTTCCTGTATCCTATTTAGATTCTCATATTCCAAGGAAGATGGGACCTCCTTATTTTTCTTACCAAAATGTTTCATCTCAGACTAATCTGTGTTGAAATTCATTTGCCAAATATATGCTCATTCTGCAAGTTTATTAATGCCCTCCTGTTCTCCTCAGTATTCACCAGCTCAGAAGGCTGTTAAAAAAAGACATAAAAGATCCCTACCTTTACAAATAGAGGTGTAGAGTACAAAAGCAAAGAAGTTATCCTGAACTGACATAAGTCGCTGGTTAGGCCACAGAGTTCTGTGTCAAATTCTGGGCACCATATTTTAGGAAGGATACCAAGGTCTTAAGTGGATACAGAGGATATTTAGCAGAACGTTGCTAAGGATGTGGGAGACTTCATTCACACAGGGAGACTAGAAAAAATGAGATTGTTCTCCTTCATAGTGGAGATGATTAAAGGGAGGTTTGGTAGAGGTGTTAAAGATCATGAAGGATCTGGATAGAATAAATAAAGGAGGAAGTATTTCTAGCAGCATTAAGGTCAAGAACTGGAGGAGACAGGTTTGAAGGTAAAAATGTCAAAGAACCACAGAACAAGGGGAGGATTTTATTTTTTTTTAATGTAGCAAGTTATGATGATATGGAATCCGCAGCCTTCTGCAGATTCAATAATAACTTTCAAAAGGGAACTTAAATACTTGAATGGAAAAGTTTGCAGGGCTATGGGGAAAGTGCAGCGGAAATGGAATTAACTGGATACCTTTCAAACAACATGCAAAGGTACAATGAACTGACTGATCTCCTTCGTAACTGTATCATTCTATGGTCTGTTCCTTTCTTGCCCAAAATTGGATCCCTCCAATCAGTTTTCGCCCCACCACAGTACCAAAATAGCCCGTTGATGAGTTTGCATGATATATAGTGCGAAATGATCAGATCAGGATAGCCATTATCCTGCAGGATACCTGTGATGCACCCTACTTCAGCATCAAGCTTGCATAGTGAGCAAATGGCTTGGGCCCTATTTACACTATTGCCAGTAAGACCAATCTTATAGCATGAGGAATTGTAAGAATCCCAATGCATATACTGACCAGTGAAAGCAGGCTTGCAGTAGACCATGGTAGAGAACCCCCTGACAGATTTCTCAACCAGTATATCAAGAGAGGGGAATTCATTTAACTTGAAATGGAGCAGTCATACATAGGCCTACATACTTAGCATTACACTGGCACTGAAATTCATATACCACATTACTCATTTGTGTGATAGGCAGAACGTCTTTTTGACTTGACAGTAGCGTCCTTTTAGTGGCGAAGACCACTTGTGTTGCTACTGCATAGTAGCAGCGTGAAACAGCTAGCTTCACCTGTTGCTCAAAGTTTTGAGATACCTTACCATTCCAGGGCAATCTGAGGTAAACTGGGCACTTTTCAGGGCCAAAAGTGACAGCCTTAGGCCCACTAGAGTTTGTGCAATTATACAGCGTGAAATAATTCTTGGCAGCTATCAGTTACCATCACCGGTGCATTCTCCATGACAACACCAATTGCCAACCATTCAGCACTCTCTTCACATGCAACCAATTTAAGATTGCTAGTCGGGCTTACAGTGTGGCACATTTGTGTACTGGAAGCTACATATATTAATACAGAGGGTTCTGTTCTTTGCAGACAGAAAGGACATGTACACACATTGCGCCTGTTTCAGCTAACAAAGTAAGTGATTCATTCGCTGATTCATTCCTCAGGACAATGCCTTGACCAATCAGGGTCAAGCTGCCTGATTTAAATTTCAAACAATGCTTGGCAGTCAACTGTCAGTTACCATCACTAGTGCATTCTCCATGAGAATGCCACTTGCCAACCAATCAGCACTCTCTTCACATACAATATAAAATGTTGTTTTCCCCTTATGTTGGTATTCTTGCAAAGTGTCCTGATGAGTGCAAGACGAAAAGCTCAGACATGTCTCTTTTTTCAACTATACTCAAGTTCTGCATTACCAAATGACCATAAGTTTTATTGCGTTAAAGGTGCCATATAAATACAAGTTGCTATTGTTGATGATTATTCTATAAATACTGTCATTTCAGTTCTACCCTGAAGGATGCAGTAGAGTTGTTAAACTGCGGCCCTCTCACCCCACTTCAGTGGGCACGACTGAAACAGCGGCAAGTTCACCCGATATATGGGCCAACATTCTACCCCCAATTAAAAAAAGAACTGGCCATACATCACATTATTTCTACAGAGCATTGTTGCACTGAAATTGGCTGCTGCATTCCCCAACATGGCTACTCTTCAAAGCCAGTTGGATGTTGACAGCGTTCTCACGGCCCACCTTGTTGCCTGATCTTGGATGACAACTACCATCATCTCAAAGGACACCAAGCTTTTTGCTTTCACTTGAGAGAAGCAAATCATGCAAATCAAGGAAATCACGTGGCCTTCTTCAGGAGCAAAGAAAACATGTCGACCCACAATCAAAATATACCAACTTAATATCGAAAGCATTTCTCAATCAAAAAGTTTGCACAATATGTTAATGTTCTGGTCCTTAAAGAAGCATACAAACACATCAAACACAAGACACAAAAAAGCATATAAAAGGTTTGACCCAATCACTTGCAATTACCATCCGAATTATGGCCTTTTGTACTATCTCAAACAAGGCATCGGGGGTTGCACTGAACTCAAGCATCCCAGTATTGCTAGGATCTCACTACAACAAAAGGCATAGCAGAAATAACAACCTCCGTTGGTTAGACACCACCTACAGCAATCTGACATAAGAAATACAACAGTAGGCAACCATATGACTCCCCAAGCCTACTCCACCATTCAATAAAATCATGGCCCCAACTCCACACTTATATTTTTATAGGAAAAAGAGGAGGTCATACAGCCTTACTATCTACAGCTCCCTCCTAGTCAACACTCACCCATCCACCTCAAGACTTCACCTTACAACATAGGACTATGAAGATGTCAATTATAATGGAGTAACAGTTGTACAGTGGGCTTCTCTAAACAACAAATTCCTCCTTTTTAATGCCAAAGATCAGCTACATTCTTGTGGTCAAGATAACAGGGAACATAACCCAGACCTGCATTTCCTCTCATAAGTTAGCAAAGGAAATCCAATCATTGCATCCAGAACCATTCTTGATGACTTCCTCAACAATCAACACAGGCGCTCAATTAATCATCAACATTGACATCAAAGTTCAGGTCAGCACATTAAGAGTGGCACCACGATGGAATTTCAAAAAAGCAGACTGGGAAACCTTCCAAAAGTCAATTGACACCATAGGGTGGATTTTACCAACCACCAATGTCTTCAACGAATTTATAGGAATTACTAAAGCTACAAAATTCAGTTTATATCTAGGGGGGCAGGGGAGGTGGAGGGGGATGAGGGGTTAGAAAGGCATTTTTCCTTATTAAATGGAAAAATGTGAGCTGTCCAACAGGAGCCACCACAATGTTGGACTCCTGGAACTCAGATGTGAAAGGTGCAAGATAGGAACAGCAGTGGGATATTTAGCTCCTCGAGCCCATTCCACCATTCAATGAGATCATGGCTGATCTGAGAATTAACTCCACATGTCCAAACTTTGCCCCATATCCCTCAATACATTTGGTTAACAAAAAGCTATCAACCTGAGTTTTAAATTTAGATATTGATCTAGTATCAATTGTCATTTGCAGAAGGGAGTTCAAAATTTCTACCAGCCTTTGTGCATAGAGGTTATTCCTAATTTCACTCCTGAAAGGTCTAGCTCTAATTTTTAGACTATGTCCTAGTCCTCGACTTCCTGATCAGCAGAAATAGTTTCTCTCCATCTAACCTCATCATTCCCTTAATATCTTGAAAACTTTGATCAAATCAACCCTTAACTTTCTAAATTTCAGGAAATACGGCCCCTGTTTGCATAAACCCTCCCTGCAATTTAACTTGGAGTCTAGGTATCATTCTGTTATATCTATGCTGCACTCCCTACAAGGCCAATATATCCTTCCTAAAGGTAGGGTTCCCAAAACTGCAGTATTCCAGGTGTGCTCTAACTTGGGCTTGTCTAGCCAAAGCAAGTCTTCTACCCCTTTGTATTCTAGTCCTCAAAATATAAAAGCCAACTTCCCATTAGCCTTTTTGATTACGTTTTTGGACCTGTTCTGTAAATTTTAATGATCCATGTATCTGAACACCAAATCTCTGAATCTCCACTGTTTCTAGCTTTTCTCCATTTAGGTAGTACCCTGGTCTATTCTTGTTAAGTCCAAAGTAGATGATCTCACATTTGTCTACATTGAAATCCAATTGCCACAGTTTTGCCAGCTCACTGAATCTACCATCACAGTCAATTTTAAGATTTTTTTTATTGCCCATGATTATTTATATATGTACATGTTTGTGTTGTCCTATCCTTGGAATAAGTGAGTCAATTTTAAATAAACTAGCAACAAGCCTTTTGTATTTAAAAAGAAACAAGGGTTAGTTATTTTTTGCCACAAACTTGCCTGGGAGGTTACTAAACAAAACTATGTCTCACCCACTTTCTCTCTTACACACACACACACACACAAACACACACACACACACACACACACACACACACACACACACACACACACACACACATTCAGATGAAGATAAACAAAAACTTATTTAAAAAATGGAATGGATCTCAGTCTCTGTTTTGATACAGGCCTGTTATTTCGTAGTTACGATATTATGTTGTCTGAAGTGAAGGCTTTGTAATTGCAGAGATAGCTCAACAATTGCGATAGCTCCTTTAGTCGATCTGCCAGAGGTTGATTTCACAGGTTAAGCTTGAAGATGGAACCAGGTAGGAGGTTGGGTGTTGGCGGCAGGGGGTGGAGAGTGGATGTTCTTTATTTCTCATTCAAGGCACTGTGATGCGGCACTTTTTGTTTTAGCCTGGTTGATTACAGCAGTTTGATGGCTGTGCTTGTTAGCCCCTCTCTCCATGTGAAACCCTGTTTTGGAGTTCTGTCTGTTTGTAGCAGTTTACTATATTTTAACAAGGAGCCAAGGTGGTCACTATATCATGTGACCTGGACAAATACCAAGTCATGTTCCAAATAAGGCATTGTGGTAATTTTAATTCCCAGTATGAATTCTTTCTCCTACCTGCAGTTTGTTACGGACAGGAAGAGGGTTAATTTAAATAGCACTAATTTCTCCTTTCACCACCACAGAAAGGTGTTTTGATTTTTTTTCTCCCTCTAAGTGTTGGCATATTTGCCAACCCCTCGATTTTGGAGTGATTCAATTTTCTATTAATAAACCTACAGCAAACTTAAGGCAGGATGAACTCAAAGGGTTCCTTTATTTGCACACACTCAAAATGTGAAAGAGGGTTTGCAATGTCCTTCAGATAGTAAAGAGAGGGATAGAGAAAAGAAAGATTTACATTGCAGGGACCACAGAGGAAAGAAATATTGTTTCATGTGGGTTCCAGAGTCCAGAAACAAGGTCCAATGGAGGTATTCCTTCATGGAGGTCAGCGGGTTTAATTGCTGGATTTTCCAGTGGTGACTTCACACAAAGTGACAGGTATGCAGAGCTGCATCAACCTTGTAGGCAATGGTACCGACTTCCAGCAAAAGCAGGTTAAAGGGGGCCAGATATCCAACCTGGGCCAGAGCTCCTTGACTGTGAGGCTGCTAGTCAGATGATAAAAAAAAGCAGACTATTATAAAAGCAGCTTTTCAACCCAGCAAGGCAATATTACTTATTCAACAAGCCAGAGGCCTAGGTCATGTGATTTTACCTCTCCATGATGTCTTCAACAAAGGATGTTTATCCAGTGTTTGGAAATTGGCTGTGTGTTCCAGTCTGATAATGTCTCAGCCATTATGGGTTAAAAGGAATATTTAGGAGGCCGTTTTCTCCGCAGGGCAGACTGGGTTATTAAATATAAATAGCTTTCGTGCAGCTCCCTCTGAAGTCCCCAGCTGCTCAGAAATAACAAGGTGAGAGATTTCCAAAACTGCAAGGTGGCTTCTTTTGTTCAGGGGTCACAGGCAGACACAGTTTCAGCCATTTTAAGGATCTTTGTTCAGTTTTTAAACTGTTAGAAATAGCCATGATGATATCTACGTATATTTTATAAAAATTCTGTATGAGGTCTTAATCCCAACAAGTTCTTTTAAGTGGCCAAGTCTTTGGTTCTTGCTGAGGCTGAAATTGCATTCTTACAATTAATGTCAATGGAGTTTCATTTATCTCCTGGTCTGACAAGCATCAAGTCAATATCAAATTAAAGATTGCCTTTGTCCTCTTGAAAGTTAACAGCTTGATCCACAAAACTGCCTGGTAGCTTGGAGCCACTTTGAATTGGTCTTTAACGTGTGGCTTTTTAAAAAACATAGTTTTTTTAAAAAAAGAGACAATATCATCACGCCAGTAAGGCCATGACACTACCAATATCTCTTTATAACGTTACACGTCTGTCACACTACTTATAATGCCATCTAACGTACCGTCATCAGCAAATCTGGATGTGTGGCTTTCTATCCAATCATACAAGCCATGAGTAACTGTGGTGAATAGCTGAGGCCCCAGCACAGTTCCCTGCAGGACACCCCTGGCTAAATTCTGCCAACTAAAGTACATGCCCACTATCCCTACTCTGTTTCCTGCCATTCAGCTAATTCCATAACCAGGTCAATAATTTGCCTTAAATTCCATGAACTTCAACCTCAGTTCGTTATGAGGGACTTTATCAAATGCCTTCTGGAAGTTGACACAAATAACACCCATAGGCATTCCCCTGTCCACTACCTTTCCAAAACGGTCTGACAAGTGGCAAGTAACATTCGCACCACACAAGTGGCAGGCAATGACCACCTGTAACAAAAGAAAATCTAACTATCGCTCCTTGATGTTCAACTGCATTTTGATGTTCAACGGCATTACCATTACTGAATCTCCCACTATCAACATCCTGGAGGTTGCCATTGACCAGAAACTGAACTGGATTAGTCGTTTAAGTACTGTGGTTACAAGATCAGATCAGAGGCTAGGAATCCTGCGAAAAGTAACTCACATCCTGACTCCCCAAAGCCTGTCCACCATCTACAAGGCACAAGTCAGGAGTGTGATGGAATACTCTCCACTTGCCTGGATGAGTCTAGCTTCCCCAACACTTAAGAAGCTTGACACCATCCAGGACACTTGATTGGCACCACAAGAACAAACATTCACTCCCTCCACCACCCAAGCACAGTAGAAGCAGTGTGTACCATCTGCAAGATGCACTACAGGAATTCACTAAGGCTCCTTAGACAGCACCTTCCAAACCCTCAACCGTTAATATCTAAAAGGACAAGGGCAGCAAATAAATGGGAACACCACCACCTGGAAGTTCCCCTCCACGTTGCTCACCATCCTGACTTGGAACTATATCGTCGTTCCTTCACTGTCAAAGGGTCAAAATCCCAGAACTCCCTTCCTAACCAGCACTGTGGGTGTACCTACACCACATGGACTGCAGTGCTTCAAGAAGGCAGCTCACCACCACCTTCTCAAGGGCAACTAGGGATGGGCAATAAATGCTGATCCAGCCAATGACGCCCACATCCCATGAATGAATTTTTAAAAATTCAATCAGATTAATCAGGCATGATCTGTGCTCTACCAATCCACGTTAGCTTTCTCTGATTAGCTGAAAGCTTCAAAAGTGTTCAGTCACTCTATCCTCATTATAGGTTTTCCCCAATTCCCTCTCTCACCTTTCTTAAATAGCGGAATGATGTGCATATTTTCAACCTAAAGGAACAATTCCCGAATTGAGAGAACTTTGGAAGGTTATAATTTGGGCATCTTGAGTGTTCTTACCTCCTTCCATCAAAACTCTCTGGTGGAAACCAGCTGGCCCTGAATACCTGTCACTCTTTACTGCCATTATTTTCATAATTATTGTTATTTCACATATTAATTTGGCCAAGTCCCTGACCTGGTTTCAATTTTAGTTTGATTGGGATGGCTGGCATACTGACTTCTTCCTGTACTATAAATACTGCAAAGCAATTGTTCAGTATGTCTGCCAGTTCTTTATAAGCTGATAACATTGATATTGTCAATGAAAATCAAGGCCCAAATTGCCCCCGAGTACCCTCTTTTTTCTAATATAATTGCAAAATTGTTAATTTTGATATCCTTTGCATGTTTCTTTCCCAACTCCCTTTTTACTAAAAGCTTTAGCTATCTGTTTCATTACCCTTTGTTATTCTTTCTTTCCCATTTGCCAGGATCTGTGTAATTTTTTTGCATTTTTCTATGATTTTTCTTTTAGTTTTATGTTGTCTATTACCTCTTAGTCATCCATGACATTTTAAGTAGAGTTCCTGCCCTTTAGGGGTATGAACTCCATATGTATCCCTCTGACCTTGTGTCGTTTAACCCATTATCAGATTTTCCCAGTTTACTGAGGACAGTGTCTGTCTCATTTCAGAGAAGTTAACCTTACTAAAGCTAGAACATTAGCAGCTGTTTTGAGTTTCTCCCATTCAAACACTACATTGAATTCAATCACATAATGAATGTTAATAGATAAATGTTCACACACTGTTCAGCTGTTAACTAAATCTGGTTCATTATTTATTATGAAATCTAATATGGCATGCACCCTTGCAAGCCCTAGGACATATTACTACAGACAACTATCCCAGACACAGACAACATATTCACTTCCTTCCTAACATGTCGTAATCTGCATATCCCAATCAATAAGCAAACTACGTTCCCCATTAACTCCACTCTGCCTTAACTATATGCTTGTCTAATCTCTGCATTTTTACAATCTACCACTTCATGGATGCTACTGGGGTGGGGTGGGGTGGTGCAGGGGTGCAATACACAATCTCCACTGTGAGTAAAATTAAGAAATAGAAAAGGATTTAAAAAACAAAGTCTCCCCTGCCTGCTTACTTCTCATTATATTCTCTATCACTAAAGTGATTTCATCCTTAACCATTGAGACTACTCCTCCCTCTGAATTATTTTCCCCATCTTTCCTGTAGACTGTGTGAGACTTAGTATATCTAGTTCCAGTTCTGACCATCTTGTGGTCATGTCTCAGTAACGGTTCCCATATCACACCCTTCAAGTAAAATTTAGAATCAAAGAATGGTTGCTGTACAGGAGGTGGCCATTTGGCCCCTCAAGCTCATGCTGGCTCTCTGCGAGAGCAATTTAGCTAGTCCCACTCATTAGCCCTATCCATTAAGCCCGGCAAATTATTTCCCATCTGCCTCCACTACCCTTTTAGGCAGTACATTTCAGATCATACTTATTTGCTACATTGAAGCTTTTTCTTCATGTCTTTTGGTTCTTTTGCTAATCAACTCAAATCTGTGACTTTTAGTTCTCAACTCTTCTGCCAATAGAACAGTTTCTCTCCATGTTGACCCCTCATGATTTTGAATACTCATCTTTATCAAATCTCCTCTCAATCTTCTTTTCGCGAAGGACAGCAATCCTAGCTTCTTCAGTCTATCCACCCAACTGAAATCCATCATCCTTGAACCATTCTCGTAAATCTTTTCTGCATCCTCTCTAAAGCCTTCACATCCTTCCTAAAGTATGGTAAGAGAATTGCACACTACATTCCAGCTGAGTCTGTTCCAGAGTTCTATACAGATTCAACCATGTCCAAAATGCCTTCTGTTTATGAGTCATGCTCAATTTCACCCTATCCTATAGATATAGATTCAGAACTTAGGGCAAGAAAAACTTAAGGACAGGGTAAACGTGATCCAGAAACTTGATGAATTCACATGGGGAGCAGGCACTCAAACTCCCTGTTTGGCAGCACTTGCACTCCACAACTGAGTACTCCTCTTTGACATGGTTAACAAATCTGTTTATCAAACCAGTTCTTGTCCAGTTGACCCCTATGAAAATGATCACTCATACACTTCTACTGATACCATCACCCTGGCTGCCTATGCTTGTGTGCATCGCACTACCACATCTATGCCATGTATACGCAGTCTCCAGAGAATACAACAGCTACATCTACAAAGACATACAGATCTAGACCAACTCGACAAATCTACCGTCTCAAATCTACAAAGCCTTTTTTGACCATCACCAAAGTCCTTCAGCAATCTCCCCACACCTGTGAAGAATGATGATGCAATGCTTGGAACAACTGTGACATACAAAATAGAGTCCTTATAGAGCACACAGTACAACCCAAGGATCAAATGTTCTCAAAACAGTCAGCAATCATCAACAGCCTCAGATTTCTGATCTGAGATGTGTATATTTGATTTGTTTTTTGTTACTACCAAATGAAAGATGAAAAAGTTCTTCAAAACAATTCACTGTTCATGAAATGCTTGAGGATGATGAGAGACATGATAACACAGCTGCTTAAATCTATATAACACTTTCAGCATAGAAATAGGTCTCATTCCCTAGAGTCCGAACCAAAAACCTGGATGCTGAGACAGGTAAGGAGATATTGGGAGGGGGGCCAAATGTTTGGTCAAAGAGCTATGCTGTCAGGTGAGTTTGAAAGGAGGAAATGGAATTGGAGGAGTTTAGGAAGAGAATTCCAGAGAATGGGGGCGAGGAAGTCAAAGGCACAGCCAACTGTGGGGCAAAGGCGGGGGGTGTAAGGGATGCCAGGGTCAGAGGAAGAGAGAGACAGTGGGTGGGAGCTTTGTAGATGGGGAGAGAGGAGTCCTAAAAGACTTTAGAATTCAAGAATGAGAATTTTAAATCTACGGTTTTGGGGTCCAGGAGCCAATATAGTACTGCAAGGACAGGGCATGAAGTAAGGGAACATGGGGTGGGAAAAAATACAGGCAGCATAAGTTTTAGATGAATTGAAGCTGACATAGTATAGAGGATTGGAAACCTGCCAACAGAGCAATGATACAGTAGAGTCTGAAGGTGACAGGTATGGATAAGAGTTTCTGCAACAAATGGAACAGGCAATCTGCTTCAGCCCTAGTGTGGCTGGGAAAGTAAACAGATTGATCACAAAAGGCAGAGTTTGTAGCAGGGACAGAATGTGATGGCTCTACGTGTAAACACTCAAAACTTTTCTTTCTAACCAACTCCAGCTTGCATCATCATTTGAACTTGTGAATTGGACACAGAACATTACTTGTTAGTTTATTTTTACTGTAAACCAAGTCCCATTTGGTACTCAACACTTGGGGTCGTATTTCACAGTTCATGAATAATTACCACAAATGCTTTGTGAACCCAGGGCTTGAGGCACTACTGACACTGATACAGTCACTTCAATTACAATCAAGTTCAGCATTAAGATATTTTATTGGAACTTCTTGCCAATAACCGGATGCGACAGTAAAATAGAAACTATATAAATTTCATGTTTCTTGCTGACTAAAATACCCTGTTAAATTGAAGCCAGTCGCAGAATCCCTGAAGCAGTACCCCTTCTGTTTGAATTGGAAAATCAAATGGAACAGTTCTGCAGCTGTACAAAGAAAGGCAAAAAAGCAAAAAAACAACTCTGCTCTCCAATTTCTCATCACATTCTTGTAAGCAACAAAGGAAGACTTGCATTTATATCGCACCTTTCATAACCTCAGGATATCCCAAAGCTCTTCACAACCAATTATCTACATCTGAAGTGTGATTACTGTTGTAATGTAGGAAATGCAGAAGCCAAATTGTGCACAAGCTCCTTCAAACAGCAATGCGATTGTGTTGAGATAATATGTTTTAATTGTGCTGGTTTAGTGATTGGCCAGGTCATCTAAAAAATACAATCTGTGATAATGCAGCCCTTCCTTAGCTCTGCAATACAATGTCAGCCTAGGCTTGGCCTAAATAGCCAAGTGGTTATGGTACTGGGTTTGTAACCCCAAGATCAAGAGTTCTCCTTTTATTGATGTTTTGTTTGCACTTCAGCCCCACGCTCCTGATCTATGGGCACCCGGTGCGGAAGGGGGTCGGGAAGGAGGAGGACCTCCTCGTGAACCTGCTCCTGGGCCTGGCCAAGTTGGCCATTAACAGGTCCAGGCAGCGGGCGATCGACGGGGGAGTCCCGCCCGATTGTTTGTCCCTCTTCCGCGGCTACGTTCGCTGCCGGATGTCCCTGGAGAAGGAGCACGCGGTGTCTGCTGGCACTCTCGAGGCCTTCCGTGCTCGGTGGGCACCGCGGGGACTGGGGTGTTTTGTTGACCCCTTTAATCACATTTTGATTTAAAGTTTGTAAGTTTCCTTTAAACTTTGTTCTTGGTTTTACAGCTGACCTGAATTAGGGGCTGTGCCTGATTTATCCCAATTTTGTTGATTTGGTTTTCATTTAAAAGATTATCAAGAGTTCAAATCTTACAGTGGCCAACTATGAAACAATGTAACTTCATCTGAGACAGATGGAAATGGGCTTGTACTCGAAAGAGTTACAATGTCAGCCTAGGCTTGGCCTAAATAGCAACTCAAAAGAGTATCAAGAGTTCAAATCTTACAGTGGCCAACTATGAAACAATGTAACTTCATCTGAGACAGATGGAAATGGGCTTGTACTCAAAAGAGTTACAATGTCAGCCTAGGCTTGGCCTAAATAGCCAAGTGGTTATGGTACTGGGCTTGTAAGCACAAGATCAAGAGTTCACGCTTGGCCTAAATAGCCAAGTGGTTATGGTACTGGGTTTGTAACCCCAAGATCAAGAGTTCAAATCTCACAATGGCAAACTATGAAACAATGTAACTTCATCTGAAACAGATGGAAACAGGTTTACTCAAAAGAGTATCAAGAGTTCAAATCTCACAATGGCAAACTATGAAACAATGTAACTTCATCTGAAACAGATGGAAACAGGTTTACTCAAAAGAGTATCAAGAGTTCACATCTCGGCAGCAGGGCCGTACAGCGCAGGTTCCAGAACCTCTCGGTCCTCAGGGACGGGAAGTATGCGTTGTGCTTCCTGCAAGAAACACATACCGTTCCGGGAGACGAAGCCACGTGGCTCCTGGAGTGGCGAGGGGGGGGTCTACATGAGTCACCTAGCCTCCAATTCTGGCGGGGTGGCTATCTTGTTGGCCCCGCATTTTCAGCCGGAGATCTTGGGGGTCAAGGAGCCGGTGCCAGGCCGGTTGCTGCACCTGACTGTGCGTCTGGGGGGGGCGGTGCTTCACTTTGTGAATGTGTACGCTCCCCTGGGCACGCAGCAGCAAGCGAGCTTCTTTGAAGAAGTGTCCACTCATCTCGGCTCCATCGACGCTGGCGAGTGCATCGTCCTCGGGGGGGATTTCAATTGCACCCTCGGGGTCCGGGACCGTCACGGTACCCCGCACTGCACGCGAGGTGTGAGTAAGTTGCGGGACCTGGTCAGGTCCTTCGACTTAGTGGACGTCTGGCGAAATCTCCATCCTGACTCCAGCGTGTTCACCTTTGTGTCACCTGGAGTCGGAGCGTCCAGACTCGACCGCCTTTACGTTTCGAAGGCGTACGTGTCCTGCGTTCCGGCTGCTTCTATACAGCAGGTTCCGTGCACGGACCACCGTCTGGTGTGGGCGGAGCTCACTTCGTTCTGCGCTCGGACGGGGTCCGCGTATTGGCATTTTAATAACCTGTTGTTGGAAGACCGGCGGTTCCTGGACTCGTTCCGTCGCTACTGGGCCGGCTGGAGAAGGAAGCGGGGAGGCTTCCCCTCCTTGAGGCTATGGTGGGACGTGGGCAAAGCTCACGTCCGAGTTTTCTGTCAAGAGTACGCGAAGGGGTCGACAAAGAGACGCAAATCCAGGGTCGAGGAGTTGGAGAAGGAGGTGCTCGACCTGGAGGCACGTCTCCGTCAGCCCGACGTGGACCCGGCCCTGCGGTCGGTGTACGATGAGAAGAAGGGCGCGCTGCGGGACCTGCAACTGGTCGGCTCTCGGGGCGCGTTCGTGAGGTCGCGGATCTGTTTCCTTAAGGAGATGGACCGTGGCTCTCCCTTCTTCTACTCACTGGAAAAAAGGCACGGGGTCCGTAAGCAGCTCTTTACGCTGCTGGCCGACGACGGATCACTTGTCTCGGATCCGGAGGGCATCAGGGCCATTGCCCGAGATTACTACACTGCCCTTTTCTCTCCGGATCCGTCCAGTGAGGAAGCTTGCAGAGTTTTGTGGGAGGACCTGCCGCAGGTCGGCCCGGAGTGCGCCGGAAAGCTCGACTCCCCTATAAGTCTGGGGGAGCTGACCGGCGCACTCGACGGTCTTTCTAGGGGCAAAACCCCGGGACTAGACGGGCTGACCGTGGAGTTCTTCAGGGCGTTCTGGGACGTCATGGGGAGCGACTTCGCGGGGGTCCTGGGGGAGAGCATTGCTACCGGGGAGATGCCCCTTTCGTGGCGCAGGGCCGTGATTGCCCTGCTACCGAAGAAGGGGGATCTCCGCCTTCTTCAAAACTGGCGCCCGGTCTCCCTCCTCAGCACGGACTACAAAATCTTCGCCCGAGCCATGTCTTCTCGGCTCGGCACCGTGCTGGACCACATGATCCACCCTGACCAGTCCTACACCGTCCCGGACCGAACCATTTATGATAACATCCATCTGGTCCGGGACATCATCCACCATTCCCAGAGGGCTGGTCTGTCGAGCGCCTTCCTGTCTCTCGATCAGGAGAAGGCGTTCGACAGGGTGGATCACGAATACTTACTCGGAACTCTGCGAGCTTTCGGGTTCGGGACGCATTTTGTCGCCCGGATCCGACTTCTGTACACTGCCGCGGAGTGTCTAGTGAAGGTTAACGGGTCCCTGACGGCGCCCCTTCGCTTTGGGAGAGGGGTACGTCAGGGCTGCCCCCTGTCTGGCCAGTTGTATTCTATTTGCGTGGAGCCTTTCCTGCGCCTCTTGCGGAGGAGGTTGTCGGGATTGGTTCTGCGCGGGCCGGGCATCGGGGTGGTCCTTTCGGCTTACGCCGATGACGTGCTCCTTATGTTTAGTGACCCGGCTGACCTGCGGAGGATGCGCGAGTGCCAGGAGGTCTACTCTGCCGCTTCTTCTGCCAGGATCAACTGGGGTAAGTGTTCTGGACTCCTGGTCGGTCAGTGGCAGATGGATCCCCTACCCGAGGAGCTCAGGCCTTTCACCTGGAGCAGGACCAGCCTCCTCTACCTGGGGGTCCATCTCTGCCCCGCTGAGGAATCCTGGCCGGCAAACTGGCAGGAACTGGAGACGAAAGTCACCGCTCGCCTGCGGCGCTGGACAGGACTGCTCCGAGTGCTATCTTACCGGGGTCGAGTTCTGGTCATAAACCAGCTGATCGCCGCCATGTTGTGGTATCGGCTGGTCACTTTGACCCCTCCCCCGGACTTTGTCACAAGAATCCAGAGATTGTTAGTCGACTTCTTCTGGGACAAAAGATTGCACTGGGTCGCTGCCGAGGTTCTGAGTCTCCCGCTTAGGGAGGGTGGTCAGGCGCTAGTGTGCCTACGCACACAGGTGGCGACTTTCCGCCTTCAGACCCTGCAGCGATACCTCTACGTTGAGCCTCCTCCTAGATGGTGTGCCCTGATGACGTATTTCTTCCGTCAGGTGCACGGCCTGAATTATGACGTGCAGCTCCTGTTTATAGAACAGCTGGGCCTCGGTGGCTCCTTGCAGGCGTTGCCCGTCTTTTACCAGGACCTGATCAAAGTCTGGAAAGTGGTCGCCTCGCGACGCAGCTCTCCCCCGTCAGGAGTAGCGGCTATCGTCAGAGAGCCGCTGCTCAGGAATCCGCCCCTCCGTCCTTTTCAGTGGTTGGCGGAGAGGAGGGCTGTGGCCGCAGGGGTGACCAGGATCGGGGACGTGCTGGGTGGCGGAGGACTGGGCTGGATGCTCCCGCAGGAGTTGGCGCGACGCGCGTCTGTGAGTGTCCAGGTCGCAGCCGATGCCATCCAAGACCTGAGAACGGTCGTGCTCGGACCCGACGTTATTTTGGGTCTTGAGGTGGCCCAGGTGCGCGGTGGTCTTCCGTCTGAGCGTTCCCCTGTTCGGACGGAATTCCACATTGGCCCCAAGCGCCGAACCCTCCCTCGGGTGCTGGTGCCCCGCAATATGAGCCGCCTCGGGGACATGCCCTCTGTGCCTTTTGGCACAGCAAAGAGGGGCTTTTTGTATGGACTGCTGCTGCACACCTTCCATTTTCTCGCCCTTGTCCGTCGACCGGACACGCCCTGGTGTGCCTTGTTGCCGTCCGGCGGCGGAGGCCCTCGATGGGAGGCCCTCTACGGAGGTGTCCTCCCCCTTTCTATCGGGGACCTGGGTTGGAGGGTGTTGCATGCGGCAGTCCCTTATAATAAGAGGATGCATAGGTTCACGGACTCTCAGGACACATGCCCTTTTTGCGGTCTTGTGGAGTCCGTGGACCATGTATACATAGGGTGTTGTAGGCTGCACTCCCTTTTTAGTTATTTGAAAAACCTTTTATTGATGTTTTGTTTGCACTTCAGCCCCACGCTCCTGATCTATGGGCACCCGGTGCGGAAGGGGGTCGGGAAGGAGGAGGACCTCCTCGTGAACCTGCTCCTGGGCCTGGCCAAGTTGGCCATTAACAGGTCCAGGCAGCGGGCGATCGACGGGGGAGTCCCGCCCTGATTGTTTGTCCCTCTTCCGCGGCTACGTTCGCTGCCGGATGTCCCTGGAGAAGGAGCACGCGGTGTCTGCTGGCACTCTCGAGGCCTTCCGTGCTCGGTGGGCACCGCGGGGACTGGGGTGTTTTGTTGACCCCTTTAATCACATTTTGATTTAAAGTTTGTAAGTTTCCTTTAAACTTTGTTCTTGGTTTTACAGCTGACCTGAATTAGGGGCTGTGCCTGATTTATCCCAATTTTGTTGATTTGGTTTTCATTTAAAAGATTATCAAGAGTTCAAATCTCACAATGGCAAACTATGAAACAATGTAACTTCATCTGAAACAGATGGAAACAGGTTTACTCAAAAGAGTATCAAGAGTTCAAATCTCACAATGGCAAACTATGAAACAATGTAACTTCATCTGAAACAGATGGAAACAGGTTTACTCAAAAGAGTATCAAGAGTTCACATCTCGGCAGCAGGGCCGTACAGCGCAGGTTCCAGAACCTCTCGGTCCTCAGGGACGGGAAGTATGCGTTGTGCTTCCTGCAAGAAACACATACCGTTCCGGGAGACGAAGCCACGTGGCTCCTGGAGTGGCGAGGGGGGGGTCTACATGAGTCACCTAGCCTCCAATTCTGGCGGGGTGGCTATCTTGTTGGCCCCGCATTTTCAGCCGGAGATCTTGGGGGTCAAGGAGCCGGTGCCAGGCCGGTTGCTGCACCTGACTGTGCGTCTGGGGGGGGCGGTGCTTCACTTTGTGAATGTGTACGCTCCCCTGGGCACGCAGCAGCAAGCGAGCTTCTTTGAAGAAGTGTCCACTCATCTCGGCTCCATCGACGCTGGCGAGTGCATCGTCCTCGGGGGGGATTTCAATTGCACCCTCGGGGTCCGGGACCGTCACGGTACCCCGCACTGCACGCGAGGTGTGAGTAAGTTGCGGGACCTGGTCAGGTCCTTCGACTTAGTGGACGTCTGGCGAAATCTCCATCCTGACTCCAGCGTGTTCACCTTTGTGTCACCTGGAGTCGGAGCGTCCAGACTCGACCGCCTTTACGTTTCGAAGGCGTACGTGTCCTGCGTTCCGGCTGCTTCTATACAGCAGGTTCCGTGCACGGACCACCGTCTGGTGTGGGCGGAGCTCACTTCGTTCTGCGCTCGGACGGGGTCCGCGTATTGGCATTTTAATAACCTGTTGTTGGAAGACCGGCGGTTCCTGGACTCGTTCCGTCGCTACTGGGCCGGCTGGAGAAGGAAGCGGGGAGGCTTCCCCTCCTTGAGGCTATGGTGGGACGTGGGCAAAGCTCACGTCCGAGTTTTCTGTCAAGAGTACGCGAAGGGGTCGACAAAGAGACGCAAATCCAGGGTCGAGGAGTTGGAGAAGGAGGTGCTCGACCTGGAGGCACGTCTCCGTCAGCCCGACGTGGACCCGGCCCTGCGGTCGGTGTACGATGAGAAGAAGGGCGCGCTGCGGGACCTGCAACTGGTCGGCTCTCGGGGCGCGTTCGTGAGGTCGCGGATCTGTTTCCTTAAGGAGATGGACCGTGGCTCTCCCTTCTTCTACTCACTGGAAAAAAGGCACGGGGTCCGTAAGCAGCTCTTTACGCTGCTGGCCGACGACGGATCACTTGTCTCGGATCCGGAGGGCATCAGGGCCATTGCCCGAGATTACTACACTGCCCTTTTCTCTCCGGATCCGTCCAGTGAGGAAGCTTGCAGAGTTTTGTGGGAGGACCTGCCGCAGGTCGGCCCGGAGTGCGCCGGAAAGCTCGACTCCCCTATAAGTCTGGGGGAGCTGACCGGCGCACTCGACGGTCTTTCTAGGGGCAAAACCCCGGGACTAGACGGGCTGACCGTGGAGTTCTTCAGGGCGTTCTGGGACGTCTTGGGGAGCGACTTCGCGGGGGTCCTGGGGGAGAGCATTGCTACCGGGGAGATGCCCCTTTCGTGGCGCAGGGCCGTGATTGCCCTGCTGCCGAAGAAGGGGGATCTCCGCCTTCTGAAAAACTGGCGCCCGGTCTCCCTCCTCAGCACGGACTACAAAATCTTCGCCCGAGCCATGTCTTCTTGGCTCGGCACCGTGCTGGACCACATGATCCACCCTGACCAGTCCTACACCGTCCCGGACCGAACCATTTATGATAACATCCATCTGGTCCGGGACATCATCCACCATTCCCAGAGGGCTGGTCTGTCGAGCGCCTTCCTGTCTCTCGATCAGGAGAAGGCGTTCGACAGGGTGGATCACGAATACTTACTCGGAACTCTGCAAGCTTTCGGGTTCGGGACGCATTTTGTCGCCCGGATCCGACTTCTGTACACCGCCGCGGAGTGTCTAGTGAAGGTTAATGGGTCCCTGACGGCGCCCCTTCGCTTTGGGAGAGGGGTACGTCAGGGCTGCCCCCTGTCTGGCCAGTTGTATTCTATTTGCATGGAGCCTTTCCTGCGCCTCTTGCGGAGGAGGTTGTCGGGATTGGTTCTGCGCGGGCCGGGCTTCGGGGTGGTCCTTTCGGCTTACGCCGATGACGTGCTCCTTATGTTTAGTGACCCGGCTGACCTGCGGAGGATGCGCGAGTGCCAGGAGGTCTACTCTGCCGCTTCTTCTGCCAGGATCAACTGGGGTAAATGTTCTGGACTCCTGGTCGGTCAGTGGCAGATGGATCCCCTACCCGAGGAGCTCAGGCCTTTCACCTGGAGCAGGACCAGCCTCCTCTACCTGGGGGTCCATCTCTGCTCCGCTGAGGAATCCTGGCCGGCAAACTGGCAGGAACTGGAGACGAAAGTCACCGCTCGCCTGCGGCGCTGGACAGGACTGCTCCGAGTGCTATCTTACCGAGGTCGAGTTCTGGTCATAAACCAGCTGATCGCCGCCATGTTGTGGTATCGGCTGGTCACTTTGACCCCTCCCCCGGACTTTGTCACAAGAATCCAGAGATTGTTAGTCGACTTCTTCTGGGACAAAAGATTGCACTGGGTCGCTGCCGAGGTTCTGAGTCTCCCGCTTAGGGAGGGTGGTCAGGCGCTAGTGTGCCTACGCACACAGGTGGCGACTTTCCGCCTTCAGACCCTGCAGCGATACCTCTACGTCGAGCCTCCTCCTAGATGGTGTGCCCTGATGACGTATTTCTTCCGTCAGGTGCACGGCCTGAATTATGACGTGCAGCTCCTGTTTATAGAACAGCTGGACCTCGGTGGCTCCTTGCAGGCGTTGCCCGTCTTTTACCAGGACCTGATCAAAGTCTGGAAAGTGGTGGCCTCGCGACGCAGCTCTCCCCCGTCAGGAGTAGCGGCTATCGTCAGAGAGCCGCTGCTCAGGAATCCGCCCCTCCGTCCTTTTCAGTGGTTGGCGGAGAGGAGGGCTGTGGCCGCAGGGGTGACCAGGATCGGGGACGTGCAGGGTGGCGGAGGACTGGGCTGGATGCTCCCGCAGGAGTTGGCGCGACGCGCGTCTGTGAGTGTCCAGGTCGCAGCCGATGCCATCCAAGACCTGAGAACGGTCGTGCTCGGACCCGACGTTATTTTGGGTCTTGAGGTGGCCCAGGTGCGCGGTGGTCTTCCGTCTGAGCGTTCCCCTGTTCGGACGGAATTCCACATTGGCCCTAAGCCCCGAACCCTCCCTCGGGTGCTGGTGCCCCGCAATATGAGCCGCCTCGGGGACATGCCCTCTGTGCCTTTTGGCACGGCAAAGAGGGGCTTTTTGTACGGACTGCTGCTGCACACCTTCCATTTTCTCGCCCTTGTCCGTCGACCGGACACGCCCTGGCGTGCCTTGTTGCCGTCCGGCGGCGGAGGCCCTCGATGGGAGGCCCTCTACGGTGGTGTCCTCCCCCTTTCTATCGGGGACCTGGATTGGAGGGTGTTGCATGCAGCAGTCCCTTATAATAAGAGGATGCATAGGTTCACGGACTCTCAGGACACATGCCCTTTTTGCGGTCTTGTGGAGTCCGTGGACCATGTATACATAGGGTGTTGTAGGCTGCACTCCCTTTTTAGTTATTTGAAAAACCTTTTATTGAAGTTTTGTTTGCACTTCAGCCCCACGCTCCTGATCTATGGGCACCCGGTGCGGAAGGGGGTCGGGAAGGAGGAGGACCTCCTCGTGAACCTGCTCCTGGGCCTGGCCAAGTTGGCCATTAACAGGTCCAGGCAGCGGGCGATCGACGGGGGAGTCCCGCCCGATTGTTTGTCCCTCTTCCGCGGCTACGTTCGCTGCCGGATGTCCCTGGAGAAGGAGCACGCGGTGTCTGCTGGCACTCTCGAGGCCTTCCGTGCTCGGTGGGCACCGCGGGGACTGGGGTGTTTTGTTGACCCCTTTAATCACATTTTGATTTAAAGTTTGTAAGTTTCCTTTAAACTTTGTTCTTGGTTTTACAGCTGACCTGAATTAGGGGCTGTGCCTGATTTATCCCAATTTTGTTGATTTGGTTTTCATTTAAAAGATTATCAAGAGTTCAAATCTCACAATGGCAAAACTATGAAACAATGTAACTTCATCTGAAACAGATGGAAATGGGCTTGTACTCGAAAGAGTTACATCTTCAGCTTGGCCTAAATAGCCAAGTGGTTATCGTACTGGGTTTGTAACCCCCAGATCAAGAGTTCATTTTCCTAACGATCTCGTGGAGGTAATTGTGGATTCAGTTGGTTTCCTGGTACTGAGGAGAGAAGGTGTGTGGTGTTGGTGTTGCTGCTCCTCAGTGTTTCAACTGTTTCTGCTGCTGCCTTTGGGGTTGTTGCTTCTGCTGTATGCTGCTGCTGCCCCTGCACTTGAGGGTGTTTGCTGCTGCTGCTGCCCCTGCACTTGAGGGTGTTTGCTGCTGCTGCTGGACCTGCACTTGAAGGTGTTTGCTGCTGCTGCTGGACCTGCCCGTGTGGAGCAAAAGGAGAGAGAGGGAGGCCAGGAGGCCAGGACTGTGTCTGAAAACAACATCCTAGGTGGGTGTCCAACATTATTGTTTGTGTAAGGTGGGGGCAATAAAGGACTGTGTTTTGTAGGGGGAGGAAAGAAGACTGCAGGAAGGTTTGGGGAAGGAAGAGAGGGGGGTGTGTGGTTAAAACCACCATTCTGCTACTCCCCCCGCCCCACCCAGCCCTTTCCCAGTAAGGCCAGCGGTGGCTGGTGAAGACATCGCCTCCCCCTGCAAGAAGATCATCAGGCCCCCACCCAACATCCACCTTTCACTGGAGACACCCACCTGGACTCTTCCCTTTTCCCTCCTGTGCCTCCCTGTCCTTCACTCCTCTCCCTCCTCTCCTCTCCTGTACAAAAGGGGGAGGTTATTACTACCTCCCTCCCTAGGGAGGAACATTGTATATTTAATAAAAAAAATATATATATATATTAAAAAAAATATATAATTTAAAAAAAAAAAATGGCCAATCCTTCCCAGGGTGGGCGTGGCTCTGGCCTTAAAGCCAGTTCAACATCTCCTGTGGCCGGGCCCTCGAGGGCTAATGTGGAGGCGGCTTTGTCACCGGTGGCAGGGCCTACAAAAAAGACTTATGCGGGGGTGGTTGCTTCTGCAGCTCCTGCTGCTCCCGCTGCCCTGTCGCCATTCCGTCTCCTCACCAGGGCCCTCGGGGTAAAATGCTACGCTCACCCTGAGATGACTATTGAGGCCTGCGTTAAGGCTATGGCTGGGGTTGTCGGCCCCTCAGCCATTGTCGCGGCCTCAAAGATGTATGGGAGGGCCATCTTTTTCTTGAGGTCCGAGCGGGCGGTGCGGCTCGCCCTGCAGAAGGGGCTCACTGTGGGCGGGACTTTTCTGGCGGTGGATCCCCTTGAGGCCACCGCCCAGAGGATTGTTATTTCAAATGTCCCGCCCTTTATACCATGTGGGCTCCTCCTCCCCCACCTTAATAAGCTGGGGGAGGTCAGGTCGGGGGTTGCACCAGTCCCGCTCGGCCTCAAAGACTCGGCCCTCCGCCACGTGTACTCCTTCCGGCGCCAAGTTTTCGTCCGCTTGGCCCGGGAGGAGTGCCTGGAGGGAGCCTTCTCAGTTAATTTTGAGGGGACCGCCTATCGGGTCTTCTGGACCGCGGAGGGTGTGCGGTGCCATGCCTGTAAGGAGGTGGGGCACGTAAGAAAGAACTGCCCCGCCTCCAAGGCCACGAGCCCCACCCAAGCGGCCGCGGCTGGCACCGCCCCTCCTCCCCCCGCCACCACTCCATCTCCCTCCCCGCAAGGGGAAGCGACCCCGGCAGCAGCTGCCATCTCGGCTGCCGGTGAGGCGGGGGGAGAGCCCCCGCGCCGTAAGAAGGCGCGGAGGAAGACCCGAAATTTGGAGGCGGCCCCTGAAACGCCCCAAACCCCCCAAACACATGGAAAAACCGGCTCGGGGGAAAAAACATCATCCGGCGCCAGCGTCATGTCCGCGTGTGCTCCCGGGTCCGTGGGCGCTAAGGCGCCAAGTGCTGGGCCCGGCGTCGTCCCTGCGCGTGCTCCCGGGGCCGGCGGGGAAAAGACGCGGGACCCCGAGCCGGGGAAACAAACATCAAAAACCCAGAGGGTGGAGTGTCCGGAAGGGCTGGACAAGGAGGAGGGGGCCTCGGAAATGGAGGTCTCCCTAGCCCCCAGCCTGACCCGGAAGAGACGTCACGCTTCGGAGGAGGAAGTGGGCGACGCCCAAACTGAAGAAGTTGGGCGTGTCCCTTCCCCTGATGAAGAGGTGGTGGCGTCTCCACCCAGTAAAACCTTGCCCTGCCCTCTGGGGGAACCCGAAACTCCTACCCCTACCACTGTTCCCCCTACCAGTCTGCTGCAGTCCCCTGAACAGGACCCCTCGGGGGTCACTGAGGGCACCTCCCTTGAGGTGGTGTCCATCTCCAGTTCACTTAACACCCCTGAGGTACCTTCTGGCTCGTCGGGGGACTGCAACTTTGAAAATTTAAAAAATATAAATGCGTCATTGGGTGGCGGCGAAAAGGAGGGCCTTCCCGCTCCCTCCCAAACCTTGACACCGGGCGTCCTATGTTTAGGTCAGGAGCTTGTCCTGAGCTCCCCGGACGACCCGGTGCCGGGAGGAGAGCGGGCATCAGAACTGCCGCTGCCCTCTGGCCCAAAAAGTTTAGAGGAGACCAGAGAGGACTCCTCTGGCCTTGATCCTGGGGGTGGGATCGAGGCACAGATAGAGCCAGCTGGCAGCTCCGACTCAGCCCCTATACTCAATGTGGGGGAGGGGTCGGAAGCTGGAGGTGACGACCCGGAGGAGGACGAGGTGTCGGTGGTGAGCGTTGGGGATTACGCGGAGTCGCTCTCAAGCGAGGCGGTGGATCCCCTGGTGCCCTCTACTGACTCCCCCCTCATCCCCCCAAGGGAACTCCGGGACTTTTTGTCGGGGCACCGCGGTCGCCGAGACAGGGTTCAGTTGGCCTTGGACCGGTGGCATTCGTTTCCGCTGGTGTTCTGGTCCACTCGCGAGGCTCTCAAGTCTCCTGAGTTGGATAGGAACGCGCGGCGGAGGGTCCAAACATTTCTCGCTGGGCTCCTGAAGGAGAGGAAGGACTAAAAAGTCCTCTTCTTCTTTTTAAATGACTTAAGGTGAAGGTTTGATGTACCTTTGACAATGAAGACCACTATAGCCAGCCTCAACATCCGCGGCAGCAGGGGCGCACAGCGCAGGTTCCAGAACTTCTCGGTCCTCAGGGACGGGAAGTATGCGTTGTGCTTCCTGCAAGAAACCCATACCGTTCCGGGAGACGAAGCCACGTGGCTCCTGGAATGGCGAGGGGGGGTCTACATGAGTCACCTAGCCTCCAATTCTGGCGGGGTGGCTATCTTGTTGGCCCCGCATTTTCAGCCGGAGATCTTGGGGGTCAAGGAGCCGGTGCCAGGCCGGTTGCTGCACCTGACTGTGCGTCTGGGGGGGGCGGTGCTTCACTTTGTGAATGTGTACGCTCCCCTGGGCACGCAGCAGCAAGCGAGCTTCTTTGAAGAAGTGTCCACTCATCTTGGCTCCATCGACGCTGGCGAGTGCATCGTCCTCGGGGGGGATTTCAATTGCACCCTCGGGGTCCGGGACCGTCACGGTACCCCGCACTGCACGCGAGGTGTGAGTAAGTTGCGGGACCTGGTCAGGTCCTTCGACTTAGTGGACGTCTGGCGAAATCTCCATCCTGACTCCAGCGTGTTCACCTTTGTGTCACCTGGAGTCGGAGCGTCCAGACTCGACCGCCTTTACGTTTCGAAGGCGTACGTGTCCTGCGTTCCGGCTGCTTCTATACAGCAGGTTCCGTGCACGGACCACCGTCTGGTGTGGGCGGAGCTCACTTCGTTCTGCGCTCGGACGGGGTCCGCGTACTGGCATTTTAATAACCTGTTGTTGGAAGACCAGCGGTTCCTGGACTCGTTCCGTCGCTTCTGGGCCGGCTGGAGAAGGAAGCGGGGAGGCTTCCCCTCCTTGAGGCTATGGTGGGACGTGGGCAAGACTCACGTCCGCGTTTTCTGTCAAGAGTACGCGAAGGGGTCGACAAAGAGACGCAAATCCAGGGTCGAGGAGTTGGAGAAGGAGGTGCTCGACCTGGAGGCACGTCTCCGTCAGCCCGACGCGGACCCGGCCCTGCGGTCGGTGTACGATGAGAGGAAGGGCGCGCTGCGGGACCTGCAACTGGTCGGGTCTCGGGGCGCGTTCGTGAGGTCGCGGATCTGTTTCCTTAAGGAGATGGACCGTGGCTCTCCCTTCTTCTACTCACTGGAAAAAAGGCACGGGGTCCGTAAGCAGCTCTTTACGCTGCTGGCCGACGACGGATCCCTTGTCTCGGATCCGGAGGGCATCAGGGCCATTGCCCGAGATTACTACACTGCCCTGTTCTCTCCGGATCCGTCCAGTGAGGAAGCTTGCAGAGTTTTGTGGGAGGACCTGCCGCAGGTCGGCCCGGAGTGCGCCGGAAAGCTCGACTCCCCTATAAGTCTGGGGGAGCTGACCGGCGCACTCGACGGTCTTTCTAGGGGCAAAACCCCGGGACTAGACGGGCTGACCGTGGAGTTCTTCAGGGCGTTCTGGGACGTCTTGGGGAGCGACTTCGTGGGGGTCCTGGGGGAGAGCATTGCTACCGGGGAGATGCCCCTTTCGTGGCGCAGGGCCGTGATTGCCCTGCTGCCGAAGAAGGGGGATCTCCGCCTTCTTAAAAACTGGCGCCCGGTCTCCCTCCTCAGCACGGACTACAAAATCTTCGCCCGAGCCATGTCTTCTCGGCTCGGCACCGTGCTGGACCACATGATCCACCCTGACCAGTCCTACACCGTCCCGGACCGAACCATTTATGATAACATCCATCTGGTCCGGGACATCATCCACCATTCCCAGAGGGCTGGTCTGTCGAGCGCCTTCCTGTCTCTCGATCAGGAGAAGGCGTTCGACAGGGTGGATCACGAATACTTACTCGGAACTCTGCGAGCTTTCGGGTTCGGGACGCATTTTGTCGCCCGGATCCGACTTCTGTACACCGCCGCGGAGTGTCTAGTGAAGGTTAACGGGTCCCTGACGGCGCCCCTTCGCTTTGGGAGAGGGGTACGTCAGGGCTGCCCCCTGTCTGGCCAGTTGTATTCTATCTGCGTGGAGCCTTTCCTGCGCCTCTTGCGGAGGAGGTTGTCGGGATTGGTTCTGCGCGGGCCGGGCATCGGGGTGGTCCTTTCGGCTTACGCCGATGACGTGCTCCTTATGTTTAGTGACCCGGCTGACCTGCGGAGGATGCGCGAGTGCCAGGAGGTCTACTCTGCCGCTTCTTCTGCCAGGATCAACTGGGGTAAATGTTCTGGACTCCTGGTCGGTCAGTGGCAGATGGATCCCCTACCCGAGGAGCTCAGGCCTTTCACCTGGAGCAGGACCAGCCTCCTCTACCTGGGGGTCCATCTCTGCCCCGCTGAGGAATCCTGGCCGGCAAACTGGCAGGAACTGGAGACGAAAGTCACCGCTCGCCTGCGGCGCTGGACAGGACTGCTCCGAGTGCTATCTTACCGAGGTCGAGTTCTGGTCATAAACCAGCTGATCGCCGCCATGTTGTGGTATCGGCTGGTCACTTTGACCCCTCCCCCGGACTTTGTCACAAGAATCCAGAGATTGTTAGTCGACTTCTTCTGGGACAAAAGATTGCACTGGGTCGCTGCTGAGGTTCTGAGTCTCCCGCTTAGGGAGGGTGGTCAGGCGCTAGTGTGCCTACGCACACAGGTGGCGACTTTCCGCCTTCAGACCCTGCAGCGATACCTCTACGTCGAGCCTCCTCCTAGATGGTGTGCCCTGATGACGTATTTCCTCCGTCAGGTGCACGGCCTGAATTATGACGTGCAGCTCCTGTTTATAGAACAGCTGGGCCTCGGTGGCTCCTTGCAGGCGTTGCCCGTCTTTTACCAGGACCTGATCAAAGTCTGGAAAGTGGTCGCCTCGCAACGCAGCTCTCCCCCGTCAGGAGTAGCGGCTATCGTCAGAGAGCCGCTGCTCAGGAATCCGCCCCTCCGTCCTTTTCAGTGGTTGGCGGAGAGGTGGGCTGTGGCCGCAGGGGTGACCAGAATCGGGGACGTGCTGGGTGGTGGAGGACTGGGCTGGATG
Source organism: Carcharodon carcharias (assembly GCF_017639515.1). Classification (NCBI taxonomy): domain Eukaryota; kingdom Metazoa; phylum Chordata; class Chondrichthyes; order Lamniformes; family Lamnidae; genus Carcharodon; species Carcharodon carcharias. The sequence goes on from NC_054469.1 coordinate 188,510,883, forward strand.
CTCCCGCAGGAGTTGGCGCGACGCGCGTCTGTGAGTGTCCAGGTCGCAGCCGATGCCATCCAAGACCTGAGAACGGTCGTGCTCGGACCCGACGTTATTTTGGGTCTTGAGGCGGCCCAGGTGCGCGGTGGTCTTCCGTCTGAGCGTTCCCCTGTTCGGACGGAATTCCACATTGGCCCCAAGCCCCGAACCCTCCCTCGGGTGCTGGTGCCCCGCAATATGAGCCGCCTCGGGGACATGCCCTCTGTGCCTTTTGGCACGGCAAAGAGGAGCTTTTTGTACGGACTGCTGCTGCACACCTTCCATTTTCTCGCCCTTGTCCGTCGACCGGACACGCCCTGGCGTGCCTTGTTGCCGTCCGGCGGCGGAAGCCCCCGATGGGAGGCCCTCTACGGAGGTGTCCTCCCCCTTTCTATCGGAGACCTGGGTTGGAGGGTGTTGCATGCAGCAGTCCCTTATAATAAGAGGATGCATTGGTTCGCGGACTCTCAGGACACGTGCCCTTTTTGCGGTCTTGTGGAGTCCGTGGACCATGTATACATAGGGTGTTGTAGGCTGCACTCCCTTTTTAGTTATTTGAAAAACCTTTTATTGATGTTTTGTTTGCACTTCAGCCCCACGCTCCTGATCTATGGGCACCCGGTGCGGAAGGGGGTCGGGAAGGAGGAGGACCTCCTCGTGAACCTGCTCCTGGGCCTGGCCAAGTTGGCCATTAACAGGTCCAGGCAGCGGGCGATCGACGGGGGAGTCCCGCCCGATTGTTTGTCCCTCTTCCGCGGCTACGTTCGCTGCCGGATGTCCCTGGAGAAGGAGCACGCGGTGTCTGCTGGCACTCTCGAGGCCTTCCGTGCTCGGTGGGCACCGCGGGGACTGGGGTGTTTTGTTGACCCCTTTAATCACATTTTGATTTAAAGTTTGTAAGTTTCCTTTAAAACTTTGTTCTTGGTTTTACAGCTGACCTGAATTAGGGGCTGTGCCTGATTTATCCCAATTTTGTTGATTTGGTTTTCATTTAAAAGATTATCAAGAGTTCAAATCTCACAATGGCAAACTATGAAAAACAATGTAACTTCATCTGAATAGGAACACATGGAAACGTGTTTGTACTCAACAGAGTTACTTTCGGTGGCAGGGCCTCAAAAAAAGAAAACTTATGCGGGGGTGGTTGCTTCTGCGGCTCCAGCTGCTCCCGCTGCCCTGTCACCATTCCGCCTCCTGACCAGGGCCCTTGGGGTAAAGAGCTATGCTCACCCTGAAATGACAATAGAGGCCTGCGTAAAGGCTATGGCTGGGGTCGTCGGCCCCTCAGCCATTGTCGCGGCCTCTAAAATGTATGGGAAGGCCATATTCTTCTTGAGGTCCGAGCGGGGGGTGCACCTAGCCCTGCAAAAAGGACTCACTGTGGGTGGGACTTTTCTGGCGGTGGACCCCCTTGAGGCCACCGCCCAGAGAATTATTATTTCGAACGTCCCGCCTATTCTATCCAGTGAGCTCCTCCTCCCCCACCTTAATAAATTGGGGGAGGTCAGGTCGGGGGTTGCACCAATCCCGCTCAGCCTCAAAGACTCGGCCCTCCGCCATGTGTACTCCTTCCGGCGCCAGGTATTTGTCCGCTTGGCCCGGGAGGAGTGCCTGGAGGGGGCCTTCCTTATCAATTTTGAGGGGACCGCCTATCGGGTCTTCTGGACCGTGGAGGGCGTGCGGTGCCATGCTTGTAAGGAGGCGGGGCACGTGAGGAAGAACTGCCCCGCCTCCAAGGCCACGAGCCCCACCCAAGCGGCCACGGCTGGCACCGCCCCTCCTCCCCCCGCCACCACTCCATCTCCCTCCCCGCAAGGGGAAGCGACGCCGGCGGCCACTGCCATCTCGGCTGCCGGTGAGGCGGGCGGAGAGCCCCCGCGCCGTAAGAAGGCGCGGAGGAAGACCCGCAACCTGGAGGCGGCCCCTGAAACGCCCCAAAACCCCCAAACACCTGCAAGCACCGGCTCGGGGGAAAAAATATCATCCGGCCCCAGCGTCGTGTCCGCGTGTGCTCCCGGGCCCGTGGGTGCTAAGGCGCCGAGTGCTGGGCCCGGCGTCGTTTCTGCGCGTGCTCCCGGGGCAGGCGGGGAAAAGACGCGGGACCCCGAGCCGGGGTATCTGACACCCAAAACCCAGAGGGTGGAGTGTCCGGGAGGGCTGGACAAGGAGGAGGGGGCCTCGGAAATGGAGGTCTCCCTAGCCCCCAGCCTGACCCGGAAGAGACGTCACGCTTCGGAGGAGGAGGTGGGTGATGCCCAAACTGAAGAAGTTGGGTGTGTCCCTTCCCCCGATGAAGAGGTGGTGGCGTCTCCGCCAAGTAAAATCTCACCCTGTCCTCTGGGGGAACTCAAAACCCCTGCACCGACTCCCACCACTGTTACCCCTGTCAACCTGCTGCAGTCCCCTGAACAGGGCCCCTCGGGGGTCACTGAAGGCACCTCCCTTGAGGTGGTGCCCGACTCAGAGACACTCGATACCCCCGAGGTACCTTCTGTCTCATCGGGGGACTGCAACTTTCAAAATTTAAAAAATGTCAACGGGTCATTGGGTGGCGGCGAAAAGGAGGGCCTTCCCGCTCCCTCCCAAACCTTAGCACCGGGCGTCCTAGTTTTAGGTCAGGAGCTTGTCCTGAGCTCCCCGGACGACCCGGTGCCGGGAGGAGAGCGGGCATCAGAACTGCCGCTGCCCTCTGACCCAAAACGTTTAGAGGAGACCAGAGAGGACTCCTCTGGCCTTGATCCTGGGGGTGGGATCGAGGTACAGGTGGGGCCAGCTGGCAGCTCCGAATCAGCCCCCGTACTCAATGCGGGGGAGGGGTCGGAAGCTGGAGGCGACGACCTGGAGGAGGACGGGGTGTCCGTGGTGAGCGCTGAAGATTACGCTGAGTCGCTCTCAAGCGAGGCGGTGGATCCCCTGGTGCCCTCCACTGACTCCCCCCTCATCCCCCCAAGGGAACTCCGGGACTTTTTGGCGAGTCATCGCGGTCGCCGAGACAGGGTTCAGTTGGCCTTGGACCGGTGGCATTCTTTTCCGCTGGTGTTCTGGTCCACTCGTGAGGCTCTCAAGTCTCCTGAGTTGGATAGGAACGCGCGGCGGAGGGTCCAAACGTTTCTCGCTGGGCTCCTGAAGGAGAGGAAGGACTAAAAAGTCCTCTTCTTCTTTTTAATGACTTAAGGTGAAGATTTGATGTACCTTTGACAATGAAGACGACTACAGCCAGCCTCAACATCCGCGGCAGCAGGGCCGCACAGCGCAGGTTCCAGAACTTCTCGGTCCTCAGGGACGGGAAGTATGCGTTGTGCTTCCTGCAAGAAACCCATACCGTTCCGGGAGACGAAGCCACGTGGCTCCTGGAGTGGCGAGGGGGGGTCTACATGAGTCACCTAGCCTCCAATTCTGGCGGGGTGGCTATCTTGTTGGCCCCGCATTTTCAGCTGGAGATCTTGGGGGTCAAGGAGCCGGTGCCAGGCCGGTTGCTGCACCTGACTGTGCGTCTGGGGGGGGCGGTGCTTCACTTTGTGAATGTGTACGCTCCCCTGGGCACGCAGCAGCAAGCGAGCTTCTTTGAAGAAGTGTCCACTCATCTCAGCTCCATCGACGCTGGCAAGTGCATCGTCCTCGGGGGGGATTTCAATTGCACCCTCGGGGTCCGGGACCGTCACGGTACCCCGCACTGCACGCGGGGTGTGAGTAAGTTGCGGGACCTGGTCAGGTCCTTCGACTTAGTGGACGTCTGGCGACATCTCCATCCTGACTCCAGCGTGTTCACCTTTGTGTCACCTGGAGTCGGAGCGTCCAGACTCGACCGCCTTTACGTTTCGAAGGCGTACGTGTCCTGCGTTCCGGCTGCTTCTATACAGCAGGTTCCGTGCACGGACCACCGTCTGGTGTGGGCGGAGCTCACTTCGTTCTGCGCTCGGACGGGGTCCGCGTACTGGCATTTTAATAACCTGTTGTTGGAAGACCAGCGGTTCCTGGACTCGTTCCGTCGCTTCTGGGCCGGCTGGAGAAGGAAGCGGGGAGGCTTCCCCTCCTTGAGGCTATGGTGGGACGTGGGCAAGACGCACGTCCGAGTTTTCTGTCAAGAGTACGCGAAGGGGTCGACAAAGAGACGCAAATCCAGGGTCGAGGAGTTGGAGAAGGAGGTGCTCGACCTGGAGGCACGTCTCCGTCAGCCCGACGTGGACCCGGCCCTGCGGTCGGTGTACGATGAGAAGAAGGGCGCGCTGCGGGACCTGCAACTGGTCGGCTCTCGGGGCGCGTTCGTGAGGTCGCGGATCTGTTTCCTTAAGGAGATGGACCGTGGCTCTCCCTTCTTCTACTCACTGGAAAAAAGGCACGGGGTCCGTAAGCAGCTCTTTACGCTGCTGGCCGACGACGGATCCCTTGTCTCGGATCCGGAGAGCATCAGGGCCATTGCCCGAGATTACTACACTGCCCTTTTCTCTCCGGATCTGTCCAGTGAGGAAGCTTGCAGAGTTTTGTGGGAGGACCTGCCGCAGGTCGGCCCGGAGTGCGCCGGAAAGCTCGACTCCCCTATAAGTCTGGGGGAGCTGACCGGCGCACTCGACGGTCTTTCTAGGGGCAAAACCCCGGGACTAGACGGGCTGACCGTGGAGTTCTTCAGGGCGTTCTGGGACGTCTTGGGGAGCGACTTCGCGGGGGTCCTGGGGGAGAGCATTGCTACCGGGGAGATGCCCCTTTCGTGGCGCAGGGCCGTGATTGCCCTGCTGCCGAAGAAGGGGGATCTCCGCCTTCTTAAAAACTGGCGCCCGGTCTCCCTCCTCAGCACGGACTACAAAATCTTCGCCCGAGCCATGTCTTCTCGGCTCGGCACCGTGCTGGACCACATGATCCACCCTGACCAGTCCTACACCGTCCCGGACCGAACCATTTATGATAACATCCATCTGGTCCGGGACATCATCCACCATTCCCAGAGGGCTGGTCTGTCGAGCGCCTTCCTGTCTCTCGATCAGGAGAAGGCGTTCGACAGGGTGGATCACGAATACTTACTCGGAACTCTGCGAGCTTTCGGGTTCGGGACGCATTTTGTCGCCCGGATCCGACTTCTGTACACCGCCGCGGAGTGTCTAGTGAAGGTTAATGGGTCCCTGACGGCGCCCCTTCGCTTTGGGAGAGGGGTACGTCAGGGCTGCCCCCTGTCTGGCCAGTTGTATTCTATTTGCATGGAGCCTTTCCTGCGCCTCTTGCGGAGGAGGTTGTCGGGATTGGTTCTGCGCGGGCCGGGCTTCGGGGTGGTCCTTTCGGCTTACGCCGATGACGTGCTCCTTATGTTTAGTGACCCGGCTGACCTGCGGAGGATGCGCGAGTGCCAGGAGGTCTACTCTGCCGCTTCTTCTGCCAGGATCAACTGGGGTAAATGTTCTGGACTCCTGGTCGGTCAGTGGCAGATGGATCCCCTACCCGAGGAGCTCAGGCCTTTCACCTGGAGCAGGACCAGCCTCCTCTACCTGGGGGTCCATCTCTGCTCCGCTGAGGAATCCTGGCCGGCAAACTGGCAGGAACTGGAGACGAAAGTCACCGCTCGCCTGCGGCGCTGGACAGGACTGCTCCGAGTGCTATCTTACCGAGGTCGAGTTCTGGTCATAAACCAGCTGATCGCCGCCATGTTGTGGTATCGGCTGGTCACTTTGACCCCTCCCCCGGACTTTGTCACAAGAATCCAGAGATTGTTAGTCGACTTCTTCTGGGACAAAAGATTGCACTGGGTCGCTGCCGAGGTTCTGAGTCTCCCGCTTAGGGAGGGTGGTCAGGCGCTAGTGTGCCTACGCACACAGGTGGCGACTTTCCGCCTTCAGACCCTGCAGCGATACCTCTACGTCGAGCGTCCTCCTAGATGGTGTGCCCTGATGACGTATTTCTTCCGTCAGGTGCACGGCCTGAATTATGATGTGCAGCTCCTGTTTATAGAACAGCTGGACCTCGGTGGCTCCTTGCAGGCGTTGCCCGTCTTTTACCAGGACCTGATCAAAGTCTGGAAAGTGGTGGCCTCGCGACGCAGCTCTCCCCCGTCAGGAGTAGCGGCTATCGTCAGAGAGCCGCTGCTCGGGAATCCGCCCCTCCGTCCTTTTCAGTGGTTGGCGGAGAGGAGGGCTGTGGCCGCAGGGGTGACCAGTATCGGGGACGTGCTGGGTGGCGGAGGACTGGGCTGGATGCTCCCGCAGGAGTTGGCGCGACGCGCGTCTGTGAGTGTCCAGGTCGCAGCCGATGCCATCCAAGACCTGAGAACGGTCGTGCTTGGACCCGACGTTATTTTGGGTCTTGAGGTGGCCCAGGTGCGTGGTGGTCTTCCGTCTGAACGTTCCCCTGTTCGGACGGAATTCCACATTGGCCCCAAGCCCCGAACACTCCCTCGGGTGCTGGTGCCCCGCAATTTGAGCCGCCTCGGGGACATGCCCTCTGTGCCTTTTGGCACGGCAAAGAGGGGCTTTTTGTACGGACTGCTGCTGCACACCTTCCATTTTCTCGCCCTTGTCCGTCGACCGGACACGCCTTGGCGTGCCTTGTTGCCGTCCGGCGGCGGAGGCCCCCGATGGGAGGCCCTCTACGGAGGTGTCCTCCCCGTTTCTATCGTGGACCTGGGTTGGAGGGTGTTGCATGCAGCAGTCCCTTATAATAAGAGGATGCATAGGTTCACGGACTCTCAGGACACGTGCCCTTTTTGTGGTCTTGTGGAGTCCGTGGACCATGTATACATAGGGTGTTGTAGGCTGCACTCCCTTTTTAGTTATTTGAAAAACCTTTTATTGAAGTTTTGTTTGCACTTCAGCCCCACGCTCCTGATCTATGGGCACCCGGTGCGGAAGGGGGTCGGGAAGGAGGAGGACCTCCTCGTGAACCTGCTCCTGGGCCTGGCCAAGTTGGCCATTAACAGGTCCAGGCACCGGGCGATCGACGGGGGAGTCCCGCCCGATTGTTTGTCCCTCTTCCGCGGCTACGTTCGCTGCCGGATGTCCCTGGAGAAGGAGCACGCGGTGTCTGCTGGCACTCTCGAGGCCTTCCGTGCTCGGTGGGCACCGCGGGGACTGGGGTGTTTTGTTGACCCCTTTAATCACATTTTGATTTAAAGTTTGTAAGTTTCCTTTAAACTTTGTTCTTGGTTTTACAGCTGACCTGAATTAGGGGCTGTGCCTGATTTATCCCAATTTTGTTGATTTGGTTTTCATTTAAAAGATTATCAAGAGTTCAAATCTCACCATGGCAAAACTATGAAACAATGTAACTTCATCTGAAACAGATGGAAATGGGCTTGTACTCGAAAGAGTTACATCTTCAGCTTGGCCTAAATAGCCAAGTGGTTATGGTACTGGGCTTGTAACCCCAAGATCAAGAGTTCAAATCTTACAGTGGCCAACTATGAAACAATGTAACTTCATCTGAGACAGATGGAAATGGGCTTGTACTCGAAAGAGTTACAATGTCAGCCTAGGCTTGGCCTAAATAGCAACTCAAAAGAGTATCAAGAGTTCAAATCTTACAGTGGCCAACTATGAAACAATGTAACTTCATCTGAGACAGATGGAAATGGGCTTGTACTCGAAAGAGTTACAATGTCAGCCTAGGCTTGGCCTAAATAGCAACTCAAAAGAGTATCAAGAGTTCAAATCTTAGCCTTCCGTGCTCGGTGGGCACCGCGGGGACTGGGGTGTTTTGTTGACCCCTTTAATCACATTTTGATTTAAAGTTTGTAAGTTTCCTTTAAACTTTGTTCTTGGTTTTACAGCTGACCTGAATTAGGGGCTGTGCCTGATTTATCCCAATTTTGTTGATTTGGTTTTCATTTAAAAGATTATCAAGAGTTCAAATCTCACAGTGGCCAACTATGAAACAATGTAACTTCATCTGAGACAGATGGAAATGGGTTTGTACTCGAAAGAGTTACAATGTCAGCCTAGGCTTGGCCTAAATAGCCAAGTGGTTATGGTACTGGGCTTGTAACCCCAAGATCAAGAGTTCAAATCTCACCATGGCAAACTATGAAACAATGTAACTTCAACTGAATAGGAACAGATGGAAACCTGTTTGTAGTTGAAAGAGTTACAATGTCAGCCTAGATTTTGTGCTCAAGTCTCTGGAATAGGCCATTGACCCACAACCTTCGGACTCAGGGATAAACACTACTACTGAGCAACAAATAGCATATTTTTGAAAGTTTTGAATAAATCAGCTCAAGTTTACAGAAAAGACATATTCAACCATTTTAATGAGGGAGGAGTGAAATGAGTCTTCCACATGCGGCCTTGAGTTTGATTCAATCAAATGTGTTTTCAACTCCACGATGGTTTGAAAAAAAAATGTATTTTCTATCTCTGCCAATGCACAACCTACCAGAAAGTGAGATCAATTATTTTTGCCTCACCTGGTTTAGTTTCATAGATTATTAAAATAGTTACCCTGGAAAAGACAGATTCCAAAATTGGGGTTAAACCCAATAAAATGTCAATCAAGGCATACTAAAAACAGATATGACCAGTCTGCTGCAAGGAGCACTCCATCTCTCTATTCTAATAGGCAGCATTAATATAAAGCACAGTTTCAGACATCTACCTCTCAGAAAGGGCTGAAAGAACAGAATATGAGAGAGGAGGTTCTGATGATGCACATAATGCACAATTAATTTCATAAATTTTATGAATAAAGAACATTTATGGAAAAAGCACAATAAATTTCAGTTGTCATAATTTGCAAGAGGCATTTATGCTTATTATTTAAAATTGTATTTGTTCTTTTCAGTATTGTCACAGTGTAACCCCATAATTTCCTGTTTATGAGTGCTCTGGGCAGTCACAACCACAGAGGCAGATGGGTTTTCTCTCTCTCATTCCAATCAAATTGTTTGCATAAAAAATTTTGGAAAAGGCAAGCTAAAAAGAAATACAAAATACTCTTCCTAAACTCATCATAATCTGTGCCATGGTGTTCTTTGGAACATTAGAATTGGCCAATAGTGAAAGTTTACTGCAATGCCTCTACATTCATAGAACAAAGTTGCTGAGGGTTAAGATGTAGTTAAACAAGCCACTCAAACGAGACAAAAATGTAAAGAACCTAAAGAAACTGAATGACTCACAGACTATGAATACAAGTTTGGCGAACTGCACACAGCTCTTAAAGAACTGCTTTAATTCTATTAAAGCTCTTAGGCAATATTTTCTTCTTGCTGCACTCCTGGTCTTTTTTTTAAAAAGAGAAACAATATTCCAAGTAAATCTTTTATTAATAGGAAGCAAAAAGGTGGCAGAGGTATCATACCAAATTGAAGTTTGCAGGATGTATCATTATTATTCATCCTGGTAATTTTCATTCTCAGTTCCAAATGGATCCCTATTGGTTATGATAATTGCACATGATATCATTAACAAATTAATACTTCAAAAGCTTCTTCACTCTAGCACAATGCTTAATGACTCTTTGTAGTGAAGCAGTAATACACCAAATATCAAAGCAGTTGCTTGTCCTTTCCCCAAATCTTCTAAATTCACAAAAAAGTAATTAATCTCATTTGAAAATCATTTATCTTCGATCAACCCTAATTATTGATACTGTTAAATCATGAGTGCCACAGGCCATTTAATTTTGAATGGAAATGTTTAAATTGTTATTTTTATTTTAAATTAACTCTCTAGTTGAAAATTATACATTTAGAGAGTAGTAAATGTAAGCGCTGGAAATATTCAGCAGGTTAGGCAACATCTGTGGAGAGAGAAACATAGTTACCATTTTGGGTCGATGAACATTCATCAGGACTAGAAAATAGCACCGTTTGCTGGTTATATAGGGGTAAATCGTCATCATTAGCATCAGTCCCTTGAAACGAGAATGATGTCTGCCAGGCTTCATGCGTGTCCTCAGTAAACCAATCCTGGAGCCATAGGTCTTTGGGCAGAAAAAACAAGAATTGTCCCAAGGAAGGCGAGTTCTCAAGCCAGGGTTGGTCTGCTTCAGATGTGTCTGCATCACAGATTAGTACCCATATTCCGCCAACATGTATATGAGTAGATCTAGCTAAACCAAGCATGACCTGCTGAAATGGTAGCCCTGATTATTTCCATTTAAAAGTTATCTAAAGATGGGTCTTGAAAATTTCAAATGATGGGGCTGTGACTATTTCCTTTGGCAGCTTGTTCCATTGTGGGATTGTCTTTGGGAAGAAAGATTGATGATGCACTGCCTTGGAAACAAATGTTCTCTGCAGTTTCTGTGGATGGCTACTTCATGTTTTCCTATTGCGCAAGGGCAACAGGTACTTATTTTGTCAATTCCCACCAGTCCATTCCATATTTTATAGAACATGGTCAGTCTATTTTTCTCCCTCTTTTGCTATAGTGATTCCCATTCCAAATCTTTGATCAAAGATGTGACACTCATGTATCTCCCATACTTGTTCATGCAGAATCTTGCAGCACATCTTTGGATCCTGCTCTCTTTCCTTCCGCTTTCACTGCTTCTCCACAGCAGAGTTTATGCGGTCAGTTTTTGAGTTGTACCTTGTTGGTTGAGGTGCAGCCACACGAATCGATATCAATCTGTTCGAGGCCTTCAGAGTGTTCACAAAACATTTCCTCTGTCCTCCTTAAGATTGGGTGCCATCCTTAAGTTGTGAAAAGAGCATCTGCTTTGGAAATTGATTATTTGGCACGTATTCAGAGCAGCAGAGCTGATTTTCCATGATCGTGGTTGCAATGTTGGAGAAATTGGCTTTGGTGGGGATGAAGTTTGCTTGTCTTCCCACTTGACTTTTAGTGTACTGCGGAAACACCACTGGTGGAAATGCTCCAGTGCTCAGAGATGCCATTAGTAGGTGACCCAAGTCTCACTACATATAGAAGAGTGGTGATGACAACAGCTTTTTAGACTAAAACTTTTGCCCTCATATGGAGAACTCTGTTGTCGAACACCCAGCTGTACAATTTTTGGAAGGCTACGCTAGCACAGCTGTTCCTGTATTGGATCTCCTCTTTGAAGGTAACATTTTTAGAAAGGTAGCTGCCGAGATATGGGGAGGGTTCAGTGACTTCTAAACTCTCCCTATCGAAAACAATAGCTATTAGTAAACATATTGCCAGGTGGCTAATGATCTCGGTTAATCACGGAATCACAGTGCAGAAGAGGCCATTTGGCCCATCGAGTCTGCACCAACATGTGAGAAACACCTGACCTACCTACCTAAAACCATTTTCCAGCACTTAGCCCATAGCCTTGAATGTTATGACATGCCAAGTGCTCATCCAGGTATTTTTTAAAGGATGTGAGGCAACCCGACTCCACCACTCTCGCAGGCAGCGCATTCCAGACCGTCACCACCCTCTGGGCAAAAGAGATTTTCCTCACATTCCCCCTAAACCTCCGGCCCCTCACCTTGAACTTGTGTCCCCTCGTGACTAACCCTTCAACTAAGGGGAACAGCTGCTCCCTATTCACCATTATCCATGCCCCTCATAATCTTGTACACCTCGATCAGGTCGCCCCTCAGTCTTCTCTGCTCCAACGAAAACAACCCAAGTCTATCCAACCTCTCTTCATAACTTAAATGTTTCATCCCAGGCAACATTCTGGTGAATCTCCTTTGCACCCCCTCCAGTGCAATCACATCCTCCCTATAATGTGGCGACCAGAACTGCACACAGTACTCCAGTTGTGGCCTCACTAAGGTTCTATATAACTCCAAAACGATCTCCCTACTTTTGTAATTTATGCCTTGATTGATAACGGCAAGTGTTCCATATGCCTTTTTCACTATCCCACCAACATGCCCCTCTGCTTTCAGAGATCTATGGACACACACACTAAGGTCCCTTTGTTCCTCAGAACTCCCTAGTGTCATGCCGTTCATTGAATACTTCCTTGTCAAATTATCCTTCCAAAGTGTATCACCTCACACTTTTCAGGGTTAAATTCCATCTGCCACTTATCTGCCCATTTGATCATCTCATCTATATCTTCCTGTAGCCCAAGACACTCAACCTCACTGTTAACCATCTGGCCAATCTTTGTGTCATCCACAAACTTACTAATCCTACCCCCCACGTTGTCATCTATGTCGTTTATATAAATGACGAATAATAGGGGACACAGCACAGATCCCTGTGGTACACCACTGGACACTGGCTTCCAGTCACTAAAGCATCCTTCTGTCATCACCCTCTGTCTCCTACAACTAAGCCAATTTTGAATCCACTTCATCAGATTACCCTGTATCCTATTTTCCTTCAGCTTTCTTTATAAGTGCCCCATGTGGGACCTTGTCAAAGGCTTTGCTGAAATCCATATAAACTACATCGACTGCGCTACCCTCATCTACACACCTGGTCACCTCCTCATAAAAATCAATCAAATTTGTTAGGCATGACCTCCCTCTGACAAAGCTATGCTGACTATCCCTGATCAATCCTTTCCTCTCCAAGTGGAGATAGATTCTCTCCTTCAGAATTTTCTCCAATAGTTTCCCTACCACTGACGTGAGACTCACTGGTCTGTAGTTCCCTGGCTTCTCTCTACAACCCTTCTTAAATAGCGGAACTACATTAGCTGTTCTCCAGTCCCCTGGCACCTCCCCCGTGGCCAGAGAGGAATTAAAAATTTTGGTCAGAGCCCTTGTGATCTCCTCCCTTGCCTCCCTCAGCAGTCTGGGACTCAAATCATCCAGACCTGGAGATTTGTCCACTTTTAAGCCTGCCAACACTTCCACTACCTTGTCACTCCCTATATCAATTTGCTCAAGAACCTCACAGTCTCTCTCTCCGAGTTCAATACCTTCATCCTCATTCTCTTAAGTGAAGACGGATGTGAAGTATTCATTCAACACTCTAGCAATGTCCTCTGGCTCCACCCACAGGTTGCCCCCTTGATCCCAAATGGGCCCTATTCTTTCCCTGGTTATCCTCTTCCCATTGATATACTTATAGAATATCTTGGGATTTTCCCTACTTTTACCAGCCAGAGCTTTCTCATATCCCCTCTTTGGTCTCGTAATTGCTTTCTTAAGCTCCACCCTGCATTTTCTGTACTCCACTAATGCCTCCGCTGATTTGCTTCCCTTGTATCTGCTAAAAGCCTCTCTTTTCCTTCTCAATGTATCCTGAGTATCTCTGGTCATCCATGCTTCTCTGGACTTGTTACTCCTTCCTATCACCTTAAAGGGAACATGTTGAGCCTGTACCCTCCCCATTTCCTTTCTGAACGCCCCCCACTGCTCCTCTGTAGATTTCCCCACAAGTAACGTTCCCAGTCTACCTCGGCCAAATCCTGCCTTATTTTACTAAAATCCACTCTCCCCCAGTCCAAAACATTTTTTTGCAACTTGCCTATTTCTCTGTCCATAACAAGCTTAAATTGTACTGTATTGTGGTCACTATCGCTAAAATGCCCCCCCACCCCCCCCAAACCACCTCAGCCACCTATCCGGCTTCATTCCCCAGAATTAGGTCCAGCACTGCGCCGTCCCTTGTTGGACCCTCTGCATATTGACCTAAAACGTTCTCCTGTACACATTCAAGAAATCCACTCCATCCAAGCCCTTAACGCTATGTATCTCCCAATTAAATGTTGGGAAAGTTGAAATCACCTAATATAATTACCCTTTTGTTATTGTTTTTACACACCTCCGCAAATTGTGCACATATTTGCTCCTCAATTTCACGCTGACTATCTGGGGGTCTATAATAAACACCTAACAATGTGGCTGCCCCTCTTTTATTTCTAAGCTCGACCCACGAAGCTTCATTCGATGCCCCCGTCCAAGATATCATGTCTCCTTACTGCAGTAACTGACTCCTTAACTAATAATGCAATGCCTCCTCCTCTTTTACCCCCTCCCCTGTCTCACCTGAAGATTCTATATCCCAGAATGTTGAGCTGCCAATCCTGCACCTCCCTCAACCACGTCTCAGTGATGGCTACTATATCACAATTCCGTGTGTCAATCCTCACCCTTAACTCATCCGATTTACCTGTAATACTCCTAGCATTAAAGTAGAGGCCATCCAGCCTTGCCTTACTCCCTTGAAACTTAATGCAGCTGTACTCCCTCTGACTTGATTGTTTTACTGTATTATGATGTGTTGCTATTCTGCTAACATTCTGTGTCCCCCTTCTCCTGCCAAATTAGTTTAAGCTCCTTCCAACAGCACGAGCAAACCCACCCGTAAGGATGTTCGTCCCGCTCTGATTCAGATGTAGACCGTCCCACTTGTACAGGTCCCAACTTCCCCAGAAACGATCCCAATGATCCAAGAATCTAAAACCCTCCTTCCTGCACCAACTCTTAAGCCACGTATTCATCCACATTATTCTCCTATTTCTGAGCTCGCTAGCACGTGGCACTGGGAGCAATCCAGAGATTACAATCCGAGAGGTCTTGCTTTTTTGTCTACTGCCTAGCTCCCTGAATTCTTGATGCAAGACCTCATCCCTCTTTCTATCTATGTCATTGGTACCAACATGTACAATGATCTCTGCCTTATCACACTCCTCCTTCAGGATGCCCTGCAGCCGTTCTGTGACATCCCGGACCCTAGCACCAGGGAGGCAACACACCACCCTGGAGTCACATTGATGGCCACAGTAGCGCCTATCTGTTCCCGACTATAGAATTCCCTATTACTATAGCTCTTCCTTCCTTCCTCCCCTCCTGTACAGACAGGTGCTTGTGGTTCCAGAAGCCTGGCTCTGTCTGCACTACTTGTAGGAACCAGCGCCTTCATCAGCCTCCAAAATGGAATACCAATTTGCAAGCAGGACCCCAGGGGACTCCTGAACTACCTACCTGTTTCTCTTGGACTGCCCGGTGGTCACCCATTCCCTTCCTTCCTCAAGTCTCTTCATCTGCAGTGTGACCATCTCTCTAAATGTGCTATCCACGATGCTCTCAGACTCGCGGATGCTCCACAGTGTCCCCAGCCATCGTTCCAGCTCTGAAACCTGAGCTTCCAGGAGCTGCAGCTGGACACACCTCCTGCACTGGAAACGTTCCCAGCTTTCCACATGGAGCACGAGGAGCACACCACAGCTTTCAGCTCTCCTGCCATGACTTATAAGTTGTAAGTGCTGTGTGAACTCTGGTAAAACTATCAGATCCAAGTCATCTAGGTGTTGAGGTTATTTAACAAAATAAGGATGGATCCCTGTGTGTTGGCGAAATCTCTCATCCCAAAAGTTATTCCATTTACTATTCAAAACTCAATTAATATGTTCATTAGGAGCCAGAATTATCTGAGCACTTGATATCAGACCAAGATCGTACAATTTAATTTTTATTGAATGGAGGTCAATTATTGTAGGCTGGATCTAGAATAATAAAGCTTCTCAGTTAGAAATAATTGGAGATAAGAGACTTCAATGACGGGTGTGCAATATTTCAATCGAAATATCGAAAAGCTTTTGTAATAACCTTGGCCTCCTAAACTTTTGTCTGCAGGTGATGGGGAAAGAAAGGGACTAGTTGACAGAATTCTGCTGCAGGATGTTGGAAACTCCTACAAGTAATTTATTAAATAAATATAGGTGCAATCGGATTACTGTGCTCTGATCACACTTTTCAGTCTCCTTCACACTGACGCAGAAACTACATCTGCAAAGTGGATATCCATTCATAAATGTTCTGCATCTGTGACTGAGATGCTATGTAAATCCTTGCATTTTTAAAAAAAATCTGTTCTAATCTGTAATTACCAAAATATCACAGACTAGAGAGTGGTTGATATGCAGGGCAGCAACCTTGCCACATCAAGTTTATTCTGAGAGAAATACTGGGACAAAGAAAACATAATTAACCCCGCAAGCAATAAAATGATGGCTGCACAGACTTGGTAGGCACGTGGATTCCATGGTCTTATCTGAATGTTACCTGGTTTAGGGTTGGGTCAGAACCAGCAATGGGTGTGGAATCAACAGTGCCATTGAATGTCAGTACTAAAACAGCACATGGGGCAAGAATCAGAGAATTGGAACAAAAGGCTGCTCACAAGGACTGCAATTGGCCAAGGGGCAAATAAAGAATATTGTCCAGCCTAGGTGGCCAAACATGTCAGGCAGTGCAGCACTAAATTACACATACCAAAGGATCCTAGATCAAATTCCCACTGTGTTAGTTATTCTAGCAGTTGGGAGTGTTCTCAGAGATTAGGAGGGAAAGTCAAATAAGACTTCCAACGATCGATCTGCTGATTCCTTTTGGGAACTAAGTTAAGGATGTCAGGTAATGACAAGGCCAAGTACACCCTTCCTCATGAAAATAACCTACTAAAGCTGGCCCTCTGGCAAAATGGCCATTATACACAAACACATTAACTTCTACTGGGAAAGGGTTTCACTACAAATAAACAAAATTGATGACTGATTTCCCAATTAATGTCAGTAAACATGAATGTCAGCACAAACAAAAGCCCCTCTCAAATTTGCCCAGTTCTTTCAACAGAGAAGTGACAAGACCTTTACAGAACAAGTGCTACCAGATTTTTCAGCTGATTGATGTTTGTTACGAGAAGGCTTCAAGCCACAAAATTTCACATAGTAGGATTAATTAAGATTTAAATTAACAGATATGCTCCAGCTCTGTCACTTATATGTTTGTTACAGTTCAGCGTCAACAGGAGGGCCCTACGCATGATGGCAATGTTTACAGAATCACAGAACTGATATAGTTGGGGAGGCCATTTGGCCCGTCATAACTGCTCTGGCTCTCCATAGGAGCAATCAACCTAGTGTCACTCCCCCGCCTTCTCCCTGTAGCCTGCTCATTCTGACCGTTTCAGATAATAATCCAATTCCATCTTGAATGCCTCAATTGAACCCACCTCCGCCACACTCTCAGGCAATGCTATTTTAAGTATTGGGGCAAGACAATGCGATGAAGATGGTAAGTGACATTTTAAATGGGTTCACTGTTAGATTATGAAAATGTGATTCTGAATGTCTCAACCAAAAAGTAAAATATCAGACTATTATATATATAAAAGAAAAAATACTTTACATCGTACTTACAAAACTGTTAAAAGTCATAGATTGTTAGATTTTCTTTCAAGCAGTTCCATACTTAATGAAGTATATGCTTTTTCAGAGTAATGATTTTATACAACGCTTTCTCCCAGAATTATGAACTATTGAAGAGAAGATACACTTCAAGCATCAAAAAGAAGAATATTTTGTTTCAATTAATTTTTTTGGCCACTCTATACAGTTTGGCCTCCCTACAGCTCAATGCACTGAATATGAAATTTTAATCTCCAAATCTCTCCATGTCCTCGCTCCACTCAAAATTGGTAATCCCCTTCCTCACCCTTTGGTTTGTTGACTGACATTTGTCCATTAATAGATACAATGATCATTGGTTTATTTCAACACGTACAAAGACAAACCAATCATCACCTCACAGCACATGTCCCAATATCTCCTTAGGTGGCTCAGTGTCAAATTTTGTTTGATAATGATCCTCTGACTCAACTTGGGATATTTTATCATGTTAAGGGTGCAAGATAAAGGCAAGTTGGCGAAGCAAGACGCTTCTGATTTCAGCCATCCATATGAAATACTCATACCTCTTGGTTGTAGGCATCCAATTATCCATTTATGCAGATCTATTTAAGTAAAGCAGTTTTTGTGTCTTCAAAATTATGACAATCTGTGCTGTCTCAAAGAAATAAGTTGGTGGAGAGGCTAAGTTCTCCAAAGGCATATAATTCTACCCATCCTGAACCCAGTCATTCCTCCTCATCTCATTGGTCAAGTTCATCTCCTCCATGACGGTCTAAGCCATGGCTCAGGCGGTAAGAATCTGATGTCAGAGTTAGAAAGTTGCCAGTTCAAATTCCATTCTAGAGACTTGAACACAAAAATTTAGGCTGACCATCCAGTGTAGCCCTAAGAAAGAGTGCATTTTCAGAGCTGCCTTCTTTCAAATGAGGCGTTAAATCCAGGTTCCTTCTGCCGTCTCAGGTAAATGTAAAAGATTCAATGGCTTTGCTTCAGAGAAGAGCAGGGGAGTTATCCCTGGTGCTCTGGCCAATATTCATCTCTTCAATCAACATCACTGAAACACATTATCTAGTCTGTGTGTTTTGTGTACATACTGTCTTCCATGTTCCTTACATCACAACAATGACTCCACTGCAAAAGTGCTTCACTGGTACATCACAAGGTCACAAAAGACAGTATATAAATGCAAGTCTATTTAAAAAGACTCACTGCATGCTTCCTTGACACCTAAAACTCAGTTTGTGATTATCCATTTTTCATTTTGCCTCTGCAAACCTGTTGACACCCACTTCTTTGCCCCCACTAATTCCCCACCTTTAGCTACCTACTCTTTCATTCCTAAAGTTTGTGTATGGGATATTATCACCCAATCACATGCACATCATTTACTGTCAAATCATTTTACCTAATTTTGGTAGGTTGTCATTAGGTAAGGATGTCTGGGGATACGGAGCTAAAGTGGGTAAACGAAGTTGAGGAACAGATCAGCCATGATCTAACTGAATGATAGAGTAGACTCAAGAGACTGAATGGCCTACCCCTGTTTCTATGATCAACCATCAAAAGCACTGGGACTGGTTAAAGTCAGAAGCGATACTTTATGGTATTATAACATGCTTCAGAGTTTTTTTCAACTTCTTTGTCATCTCTATTCTTCTCCACTGTCCTTCCTCTACAGCCCATCTTTGTGACATTAATATTTTAGCTAACACTCATACATGTTCCAAACCATTCAGTGTGTCTGCTGGTCATTTCCCCCTCCATGCCTTCATTCACCCCCTTGGTGTGCCACATTTCTCAACCACTATTCCCTTTTTGTTATTTATTTTCTACCTCTTCATGACATCACTGCAAGCATAAGTTAGGTTCCACATCTATGCTGACACCACTCTTTCTAATATTAACTTGAACATTGTTGCTAAACTTTCTCCACTTGGATGTAGTGCTATTGTCACTGGACTAGTAATCCAGGTACCCAGGGTAATACTCTGAGGACCTGGGTTCGACTACCACCAAGGCAGATGGTGGAATTTGAATTCAATAAAAAAAATCTGGAATTAAAAGTCTAATGATGGGCATGAAACCATCACTGATTGTTGTAAAAACCCGTCTGGTTCACTAATATCCTTTAGGGAGGGAAATCTGCTAGCCTACATGTCACTCCAGACCCACATCAAAGTGGTTGGTTCTTAAATGCCCTCTGAATGAGAGCAAATAGGGATGGGCAATAAATGCCCACATTCCATGAATGAATAAAAGAAGAAACCCATTATCAAGTGCTGGATGACTCAAGTCCCTTCACCTCAACAATGACAAAACCAAAATCAGCTTTGACTCCTATAAGCCCCCACATGCTCCTGCATTCCTCTGTTGCCCCGTTTTCCCCATCAAAACTAAATTCAGAAGTTATTATTGGCTAATCCACAACAACAGAACACACCTAGCATGGAGGATGTGCATCTAAAGAAACATAAATCAATAAAGCAAAGGATGATGGCAAACAAACCTAAAAGTCAAAAATTCAAAACTCAGAGGCAATGACCTTCCAGTCAAATATGGTATAACAAGTTGACCAGACATTTCACACATTTAAATATTGCTCATTTGGTTATCAAAACTCATTCTTTCATATTATAATGCTGCAAAACTATCACAAGCCAAGAACACAAAGTTGCAAATATATTTTGAACTTGTCAATGTTCCTCTTTTCTTGGCTTTTTTTCCTACGTTTTCCTCCTCTACGTTTTGTGGTACCTTTGGCCTTTCTTTATGCAAACTAGCTTTCCACCTTTTCTCAAATGTAATCCATGGAAAGACTGTAGGTGGCAGACAATTATTACAAATTCTGATGACCAGGCTAATCTTTCTTTGCTTAAATAGCTTTTAATTGGTATCCATTGTTTAAGCCCCATGCAGAAACCACAATTTAGTGCATTGGTATCTTGAATAAGAAAAATCTTTGGCAAAATGGAAATATTTTACTGCTTACATTGATGGCATACAATCTACATGGCACTATACTTGAATAGTATGGTCATATGGAATAAAAACAAAAAAACTGCGGATGCTGGAAATCCAAAACAAAAACAAAAACAGAATTACCTGGAAAAACTCAGCAGGTCTGGCAGCATCGGCGGAGAAGAAAAGAGTTGACGTTTCGAGTCCTCATGACCCTTCAACAGAACTTGAGTTCGAGTCCAAGAAAGAGTTGAAATATAAGCTGGTTTAAGGTGTGTGTGTGGGGGGCGGAGAGAGAGAGAGAGGTGGAGTGGGGGTGTGGTTGTAGGGACAAACAAGCAGTGATAGAAGCAGATGGAATACTTCTGTTGCAAACAGAACATTCCCAATAATTCAATCATCTAAAAAGAAATCACAAAAATATTTGTATACATGTCCTTTATCCAAACGTTCAATATCTTTGGCTCTGGAGGAAAAATAATCCAATCCGAGTAAAACAGTTTCTTTCATAATAGTAATCTACCGAATAAGAGACACATACCACATAACTCAAACCCTGAAGGTGAAGAGGGCTTCACGTCCCACCTCTTTACTTCACGATTCACTGATTGGAAGAGTTTCGAGCTTCTTGTCTGTCATTATTCTAAGAGTAGGCGCCCAGAATAACTATGTCCTACAATACCATACAACTCAAACCCAGAAGATGAAAGCGGCTTTGCTTCCCACCTCTTTTCTTCTGGAGTTTCCTCAAGGATCTACACTCGGCTCCCCCACTATTCCTCTTCTGCATGCTACCCCTCAATGAGAACATCTTAAGTTATGGTATCAGGTTCCACACATACGCCAATGACATCTAGCTCCACTTCACCATAATCTCTCAACCCTTCAACTGCTCTGTATTGTCAGAATGCTTATCCAACATTCAGCCCTGGATAAGCCACATTTTTCTCCAGGTAAACACTGGGAAGACTAAAGCTACAATCTTTAACCACCCCCTGAAAATCAACTCCACTCCCTCACCTCCTCCTGAGGTCCCCAGTATCATAGATGCCAGTCGTCAGCCAATTTGATTCACTCCACATGATAGCAAGAAAGAGCTGAAGGCACTGCAGGATACTGCAAACTCTAAGGGCTCTGACAACATTCCAGCAATAGTACTAAAGACATGTGCTCCAGAACTAGCTGCACCCCTAGCCAAGCTATTCCAGTAAAGCTACAACACTGGCATCTACCTGTCAATGTGGAAACTTGCCCAGGATGTCCTGTCCACAAAAAGGAGCACGAATCCAACCTGGCCAATTATAGCCCCATCAGCCTACTCTCGGTTATCAGCAAAATGATGAAAGGTGTTGTCAGCAATGCTAGCAAGGGGCACTTACACAGCAATAACCTGCTCACTGATGTCCAGCCCTTCCAGGGCCAGTCAGCTCCAAACATGGACCAAAGAAATGAACTTCAGAGGTGAGGTGAAAGTGAGTGCCCTTGACAGCATTTGACCAAGTGTGGCATCAAGAAGTCCTAGCAAAACAGAAATTAATAGGAATAGGGGGGAAAACAGTCACACAAAGGAAGGCGGTTGTGGTTGTTGGACATCAATCATCTCACTCTCAGGACAAGATAGTGTCCTAGGCCCAAGCACCTTCAGCTGCTTCATCAATGACCTTCCTTCCTTCATAGGGCCAGACGAGGGGATATTCACTGATGATTGCACAATGATGAGCTAGCCATTTGTGACTCCTCCAATGCCATAGCAGTTCATGTCCATATGCAGGAAGACTGGGACAACATTCAGGCTTGGACTGATAAGTGGTAACAGGAGTGCCATACAAGTGCCAGGCAATGACCATCTCCAATAAGAGAGAATCTAGCCATCTCCCCATTACATTCAATGGCATTACCATTGCCGAATCCCCCGTTATCATCCTGGGGGTTACCATTGACCAGAAACTGAAATGGACCAGCTATATAAAAATACTGTGGCTACAAGAGCAGGTCAGAGGCTAGGAATCCTGCGGTGAGTAATTCACCTCCTGACTCCCCAAAGCCTGTCCACCATCTACAAAGCACAATCAAGAGTCATAGAATCATAGAGGTCTACAGCACAGAAAAAGGCCCTTTGGCCCATCGAGTCTGAGCCGGTCAAACAAGTAGGAGTGTGATGGAATACTCTCCGCTTCCCTGGATGAGTGCAGCTCCAACAACACTCAAGAAGCTCGACACCATCCAGGCCAAACCAGCCCACTTGATTTGCACCCCATCCACCACCTTAAACATTCACTCTCTCCACCACTGAAGCACAGAGCAGCAGCATGTACCATCTACAAGATGAACCGCAGCAACTCTCCAAGGCTCTTTCAACAGTTCTTTCCAAACCTGTGATCTCTGCCACCTAGAAAGCCACAACCTGCAATTTCTCCCCAAAGCCACACATCAACCTGCCTTGGAAATATATCACCATTCCTTCACTATTGCTGGGTCAAAATTCTGTAATTCCCTTCCTAACTGTACATGAACTGCAGCGGTTCAAGAAGATGGGTCAGCACCACCTTCTCGAGGACAATTAGGGATGGGCAATAAATGCTGGCCCAGCCAACAATGTGCACATCCCATGAACGAATAAATAAATACCTTCTCCCTCCCATTGGCCACTGTCCCAAGTGAAGTCTATTGTTCACAACCTTGGCATTCTATTTGAGCTTAAGTTCCTGACCTATATACTGTCACAATGCCTACCTACTTCCACCTTCACTTCCTTCCCTTGAAATCTAGTGGTAGCCAGAGAATCACCTGTAATGGCTTCTCTTCCTGCTCCGACACTGTTACTTCTGGTGCCCCCTGAGGGTCTATGCTTGGTCTCCCCACTATTTCTTATTTACAAAGTGCCTCCTCAACAACATGACCTCGATTTCAAAAAAATAACTTAGCACTTAAAAATTTCAAATACTACTGAACTGGGAGGACATGGAGTGAGTATATAATGGCCAAGAGGAAATAGGCTGAAGAAAGGAATGAATCAAGGTTCATGGATTTAAAATGGCCTGCGATTAGAAGAACGAGAACACATCCCAGAACACTACCAGTACAGAAATAAACTGCCAGAAATAAACCTTGGTTCTGGTACCCACATTAATGGGAAAGCAAAAGAATGTACGTTTTTTAAAAATATGTTCACAACATTGTAGATGTTAGATTTTTACGTATTGATCTCATTTCTGTACCACAGGGTATATTGCAACATTATACAGATCAAGAATTCTTTTTTGGAATAACAATCACATCCTTCTGCCATTTACAACAAATATATCTACTGCCCTTGGCTCAACCACTCTGTTTGGGAATTGGTTCCAACCTTTGACCAGCCTCTAACTACAAAGCCTTGTCCTAAATTATCTGGAGCCCCTGCTTTTGTCCTGCTGTGTTGCTGGATCTGAGAGTATTGCTCTGGGTTTCTTTTGTCCCATTTAGGTATCTAATTTATGACTATAATATCCTCTTGGAGATGTTTAGGCAGAAGAGGCTGCTCTATCAAGTCATTCCTCCTTGGTTTTCCTTCAGATATGTGGCAGCAGCTTTACTGCTTCCCTCAGCAATATCTCCAAGTCTAGATTCACAGGATGTGGTGGGCAACATTTATTGCCCATGCCTGTTTACTCTTGATAAGGTGGTGGTGAGCAACCTTCTTGAATACAACTGAATGATTGGCTAGGCCATTGGGAGGGTAGTTGAGAGTTAACCACATTGCTGTGGATCTGGAGTCACATACAGCCCAGACTGGTTAAGGGCAGCTGATATCCTTCCCCACGGGGCAATAGTGAACCAGATGGATTTTCATGACAATCTAGTAGTTTCTTGGTCATCATTATTATCGCTAGATTTTTATTCCCAATTTATGTCATTAATTGAATTCAAGTTTCCCAAATCCCATGGTAGAATGTGAATTGGTGTCTCCAGATCATTAATCCAGTCCAGTAGCCTGATCACTACACTACCATATCCCTAAAGGATGAGCCTGTTATGTTATGGCAACCAGAAATGTACAGATGTGGTTTGACCAAGATATTCTACAGGACCAGCATAACTTTGGGAGGGGTGGGGAATGGATTTGAGCTCAACAGGTTTGGTAATATAATCCAGCACCTTATTCACTTAGTTAATTGCCACATCACATGTCCCAAAATAGCAACTATGTGAATCAGCTAGGACACTCTTAATTTTGTCAAGTCTATCCTTCCCATATTTGACATGTTTTGAAAATAACTGTTTAGAAAAGTACTTGCAACCACTCAATTTATTTTCAAAGAATGATCTGTATTGATATTGTTGGTAATGATCAGACGCAGCAATATTCCATTGTGGATTTCCAGGTCAATCCTGCTGTTTATGACCTTATGAAAAAAGAATTTCCTTGACTCAACTAATGCTTTGTAATGCACTGACAGCTATTCATTAAAGTTCCCCTTATGTATGAACTTAAGGCTCATTGTTCAGTGAAAACCAGAGACTATCTATGTTGGATGGACCTATAAATAGCTGGCACCACTTGTCTCAACTTTTGCAATTATGCTATCAGATTTTATATCTTAAGCCTTATTCAGTCCACTAGCAGGAGCACAAAATAAGATGCCTGTCCACTTAGTGGCAATCCCCTTGCCAGGCCTCATTCGTGATCAATTAACCAAGTGAGGTATAATTATGTGCAGAAGCAAAAAGTTGTTTAATATCAACATACCATAGCAAATCTTGAGCAGCTGTGACAGTAATAGTATATACAATTTATAAGGATGCACTGTAATTCTACACCATGCACTGGGATGTAAATGTATTTATATTCCTGTTACAGTGAACCAATTTGCTTGAAGCAGGCAATATTAATCCTCATCATAGATTCTTATTTTACGAGGATCACTCCAGGCATTTCAAATCCTTGAGCTAAATATGCAAAAAATACCCTTTCAATCAAATGTTGAAAGAGGTTTGCGAATATTAAACCTCAGCAAAATTCTGACAACAGTAAATACAGGCCATCAATTCCAAATCATTTAATCTCGCTCCCAAACATTTAAAAGCAAGTCAATGTAAAGGAATTGATTTTAAGGCTAGGATTTTCCTGTCGGCAAGTGGGGGCCGGGGCCCGCTCGCCGTGTAAAATGATGCATGGTGATGTCGGGTGGAACTCCCAATGTCACTGCACCCCATTTAAATTTTCAGGTAGGCGGAGGCTCGGCAAAATCAGCTGTGTGCCTGCCGACATGTCAATGGCCAATAGAGGCCATTGACAGAGTCATTTAATCAATTAATGGACCTGCCCATCCAACCTTAAGGTTGGCAGGCAGGCCAGGAGCCCTGGTGGGCATTAGAAAAAGCATGAAACCTCATCCACGGGTGAGATGAGGTTTCATGTAGGCATTAAAAAATTTAATTAAAGTGTTTTTAAAAGTTATGGACATGTCCCAACTCATGTGACAGTGTCACAAGAGGGGACGTCAGGGAATTTTTTTTTCTATTTTTAATATTTTTTTCATGTACAGCCGATTTCCCTGAGGCAGCACTTAGCCTCAGGAAGATGAGTGCACACTTTCATGCGCATGTGCAAAAGAGCACACACTCGGGCTGAGGGATTCTGCCCCGTGCGGACATCACGCTGGGCGGGCCTTAATTCGCCTGCCCACGTAAAATGGCAGCGTGCCCCCAATTGGGGGCGCCAATCGGAGGCGCTCCTCCGCACGCCCGCTCTTCAACTCCCCTCCACCCCCCCACCCCCCACCGGGGGGAAAATTCTGCCCTATGTTCTTAAATTTGCAGGATGTGCACAACCTATCCTTGTGTGCTTCCTGTGAGCTAAGCTTGCTGTAACACAAATGGCCATCATGCTGCTCTCAAGTAGTACTGGCTCAGAGAGCTACATCACCATCAGAACATCATTGCAGTGCAATTATTGGACTCCACATGGCAACAAACACCTCACAGAAGTTACAGTCATACTACTAGGTACTTAAATGCAAATTCAGAGGTGCTGACACCCTGAAAGAAAACATGGATAATCTTTCAGGGTTAAGATAATCCTAAGGATGTCTGCACATTTGAACATGGGTCCCTTTTGGAAGTTCCTCCCGCACCAAAGACACAGCAAGTTTCTATTAGACGAGAGGAAGCATCACACCGAAGCTGGAGATTCAAAGCATCTAAAACTGTAATAAAATGATGCTACTTTTCAATTTCGATTTGTTCTGGAACTCTTGGTACTGCGAAAAGCAGTAATGTAAATAGAATAGTGCTATTGTTTATCAGAGGTTAATTTAACCAGAATTACCCTGAATTGCATTGAAGATGAAAGTTAACATAATTGGTGCCGTACTCACTTTCTACAACTAAATGTATTAAGACCATCAAGCAGTATAAATACAGTATTGGACTATGTTTAAAAAATTCTTCCAAACTCCAACTACATGTCAAACTTTACAAGCCCGAGACCTTCATTCTGTTTCTCATATTTTCCACAAAAATCTACAAATTTATATTCACTGCTCCACTTCAGTACACCTCAGAGAAGCCCATGTAAGATCCAGGAGGTTTGGGTGTGGCTCAGGTCCAACCCGAAAAAAGCTTCTTATGTATAATGATGCAAAAGTACTTTCTTGTTACGGTTGGGATTGTGCAAAGCAACTTGTGCATCTGGGCTAGCAATGAGAAAAAGTATGCTCCCCTTAAAACCACAGCCAAGCAAAGTCTCAACATCTTCAGAAGAGGCGGCAATGGAAGGAAATTGTGACAACAAATTAAGGATGTCACAATTATTGTAATACAGCAGTGATGTTATCTTTAAATTTACCATTGGTGAGAAGTGATTTCAGCTGCACTGGAACAATAACATAGGATAATAGTCATTTGGTAGTACAAAACTTGAGGAATGCTGAAAAGAGAGAGACATTTTTGACGAAGCTTTTGTCTTGCACTCTTTAGGACAATTCACAAGAATACCAAATATAAGTTGGGGGGGGGGGTGGTGTGACAATTTATACTGTATAAGAGAGTGCTGATTGTTTGACTAGTGGACTCTGATTGGTAGAGTCATTGCCATGGAGAATGCACCAGTTGACGGTGACTGACAGTTAATTACCAAGCATTGTTTGAAATTTAAACCAGGCAGCTTGACCTTAATTGGTCAAGGCATTGCCCTGAGGAATGAGCCAGCAAATGGCAATCACTTATTTTGTTTAGATAAAACAGGTGTAATGTACGTACATGTTCTTTCTGTCTGCAAAGAACAGGGCCCCAGTACACGCAAATGCGCTACACTGCAGCCCAACTGACGATCTTAAGTTGGTTATCAGCGTAATTCTTAGTACACAGGATTATTTGGCAAATGTTGTCCAATTGCAGAATCACATTTAGTGTTGGATACTGTGTTTTGAGTTGTGCAAGCATGTGCTAGTTGAGTATGGTCCATACCTTGCCCATTGCAAACAGCGGAAGGGACATGCTGCTTGATGCAATCCGCCAGTCTTTGGGACGTACAGCCTACATACCTAGCATCACACTGGCACTTAAATTCATACACCGCATTACTCATTTGCGTGATAGGCATATAGGTCTTTTTGGCTGTTAGTGGCGAATACCACTCATGTCTCATGTTGCTACTGCATAGTAGCAGCATGAAACAGCTTCACCTGTTGCTCAAGTTTTGAGAAAACTTACCCTTCCAGGGTAATGAGGTAGACTGGATGCTTTTCGCAGCCGAAAGTGATGGCCTTAGGTCCATTCATGAGTTTGCATGATATACCACACAAAATAATCTGATCAGGGTAGCCATTATCTGGCAGGATGCCTTCAATATGCCATATTTCAGCATCAAGCTTACATGGTGAACAAATGGCTCTTTACTTGTAGTATTTTTGCAAATTGTCCTAATGAGTGCAAAACGAAAAGCTTTGACAAAAAAATATCTTTTCTCAGCAATATTATAGGATGACTTGGGTGTTGTGACCCAAATTGATGCCTAACAAAATAAGTATCTTCTGCCAAAGTGCCTGCACTGGATTCAAGATTGCATTTACATTAACTGCAGTGTCAGAGCCAAATGAAACCACTTTGCACCAGGTGCAGTGCAAATAAACCCCCAATGTGACCATTTTGCAGTGCTTGATAACACTGTTCATCAACCTCAGAACAGACGGCATGTAACTATAGCAGCCATTGCAACATATTCTGCAAAGAATTTTAGTGCAGAAAAAATCCGAAATACTCCAAAACTTCATGTTAGTTCTGCTTCTTCACAGCAGTTTTTGGCATTTCATCAGTTTTACATAATTGCAATGATTATCCATACTTAAGACTCCAAGCAACAAAAGACTGCAGCCAAGAAGATTAAATATTTGCTCAGCAAACTACAAACTGAAGTACATGCCAAGTGACCTTGCAACGATCAGTGTGCTTTGGGCTGCAGAGGACTTCATTAGTGCCTGTAAAGGAAAGCTTCAAAATGATAGCACACTGAACAATTTTTATCTCATAGGATAATGATTTCCCATGGCAGTGATCATGGATAATGTTAACATGGACAGAGGTATGAAAATGAATAAAACTGTCTCCCTCACATACCCAGTTAGAATTTTATGCTGGTCACAAATAGATCCCCTCAACTTTCAGAGAAAGAGGCTCCCTAACTCTCTTTTAACACAAGGTCAATGACAGCATCCATTAGAATGGGCCTACAAACTAAAACGCCCAGCCTAGATCATTAACCAAACCAACTACACTCAAGCTTTAACCTTCTGAAGATGCACAAGTTTTATCTCTACAATTGTCAATTCCCAAGATAATATCAGAGGAGGAACATGCATTCAGTGCAGAGGATCTCAGAGGCCAGAGAAGTAGGAGATTAAGTTTGAAGCCAGGATTGGCTGGTGGGTACACGTCAAGTGAAGATGAAGCCAGATGTGGAGAAACACAAAAAATGGATGTTGGTAGCAAAGCTGGGGCCTTGAAGGGACCAGAGCATGGATTTGGACAAGAAACAAATCTGGCATGAGTTGGGAAAGAATAACTGCTGCGAGAAGCAGATAAACTAAAATAAAGGTACAGAAACTAGTCTGTCATAGCCAAATGACTAGTAACAGTTATGTGGTTCTCAGCAGCCAATTGTTTTACTAGAAAGAGACAGAACCACACACTCGTTTGTTGGACAGGGAAGCACAATTTAGAAAATATACATATACACTCCAGAAGTGTAAATGAATAGGTCCACCAGGAGTTTCTAACAATGGAGATTTGACCCAATTGTTCTCAACACACCCAACTGAAAAATGATAACATTCATCTCCTACTTTACAAGAAATCAAATTGTTAACTTTTTTTTGCATCTGGCAAACGGTTTCTTCACTAAAAAAATCTTGGATGATCAGTATGAGGTTAATTTAAAATTTAAAAACAAGTTTCAGGGAAAACTAAAATATTATTTAAGAAGAAAAATGAAATATTTAGCTATAGTATTCAAAGCTTCCAAAATCCTTGTTTTTTTCTTAAAGTAGCCATCTATTTTACAGCTATACTTTAAAATATCCATTTTAAAAATTGCACAACTTTTCTCTGCCCCTTATTCTACAAAATAAGTACTTTTAGTTATTTTCAAGACGCTAACTGAAATGAGCAAATGATGTTTTCTTATAGCCTATATTTATTGCCTTGATTGTAGACATTTGCAGTCTATAAATTAAAATCCGCCATTTTTACCTAGCAGTCTGTACGACATTCAATGAGGAAAGCTACATGCCACGTCAGCTGTAATGTTGGACTGGTGAAAATCTTTCTTCTACAAAGAACAGTTACTGATAAAATGGTGACTTAAGAAAAATTACTGCCTGCTGTGAAGTGGTTTGGGTTTTACGGGAAATCTGGTCGATGATGAAAGATCAAATGGTGTAAAATAATGACATTTAGTATTAGGAAGCAACTGAAGGATTATCAGTACAAGAACAATTTAGTAAACAACAGTCCACAGAAATTCAGATCAGTGAAGATCCTGCCTCTCTTCGGCTTTTAGGAAATGGCATCCCAAATAGACTGCGGTAAGCCTACCCTGGTGGACTCAGAGCTTCAAAAAGGTATTTGATAAAGATTCTTGTTAAAGGCTAATAGTCAGATTCAAAGCTGTGTAGATTCAGCATAAAGAAAAACTTGTGTGCGGATGTGAAATTAGCTGAAGGGTAGAAAACAATGGATACTGGTTACAGGAGTTATGTATGATTGAGAAAAATGGAGTGGACTGATCCAGAATTCATTCTTAGGGCCACTACTTTGCTAATTTAGATTAGTAACTTCTAGACAGAAACCCAATACGAATGTTACATTTGCAGTTGATACCGAAGCCCAACAGGAAGCAGCTCAGAAAATACAGCATAAGTGTTTACAAAATGTATGCAAGCAGAACTATGGTGGATGAGATTCAATGTAGACGAGCGTAAAGTACTGCACATTATGAAGAAAGATGGCTAACGCACATACTCCATAGATGATGTTTAAATAGCTAAGAACCAAATTCACAGAGACCCACAAGTCTTAGCAGACTTGGCACTCAGCTTGTTCAACCAATAAAAAACAGCAATCAACACAGTAAATAAAACATTGCACCACAAAAGGTAATCATGATCAAAGTTTATAGTGTTCTAGTCAGACCACACCTTGACAACTGCATCCGGTTCTGGTCACCAAGAAACAATGGAGAATTCAAATGCCAGACATGGTGCATGACAAAGCCATAAGGTGGATTATGGTGTCCGAGCTCTGAGTCAAAAGGGAAAGATGAAAGACTGGAGAAACTTTTTAGCCTTGAGAAGGTCCGTCTGAGAGATGACTTATGGAATGTGAAGTTAAGAGAATGACAAAAATAAATTAATGTGCAAGAAGGGGGCAACTAAGAAGAGGCACATATCAAACTAACATCAGGAAATTTTTCTTTACCTAATCTGTGATCAATGGACTGTTTGGATATCCAGAAGGCAGGACCTAAAAACCCTGGTGGCTGTAATGAGAGGAACTTAAGTGGTCTTTCTAGATATATGAAAGATGATGAACCAATTGACCTCTCTCACCTTTGGATTGATTATAATTCAAAAAGCCCATGCCATGTTCACATCCTGATCATCAAATGTTCTATGGGAAGAGTTCTATGGGAAGAGATTTGTAATTTAAGAATACAATGACATAACTGGCTTAGTATCTTTGTGAGATTTGCAAAGGCTGCTGGGTCAGATCAGATGACAGAGTTAATCAGCACATCAGGGCCAAAGATGCTGCAAGGCCCAGAGAGATGAAATGACAAAAATAAAGCAAGTTGACTTGGAGCAAAACTAAAATAAAATATTCATTAAGATTAAGATTAAGAAAAGTATCTCAAATCATGGGTTGTTTTAAATGTTCTTAGAGAATAATCTTATATACTCTTACAGTTTTTTGAACACAGATAATGCAGAAGAATTATTTTACATTTGGTATTATTCTATGCTATCGGATCACAATAATCTCCAGCCGCGAGCAATCCCCTGTTCCCCTGAACACTTGGTGATTGAATAAACGCTGCAAGGCAAGTCTGCATCCCAACAAATGCAACAGTTAACTAAACACTATTTCTAACCTTTATAGGATTAACTCTACAAACTGAAGAGCGAGTAATTTCTCACAGCACATTCATGCTGTTTCGAGCTGCTAACTAATTTATAGACAATGACAGAACCCATTTTACATCCAATTACAGATGATATGGCACAGAAACAGGCCATTAGGCTAACCAATGAATGAAACCAGACAGAGCACATGGCATCGACCAAGGCACCGGAAACAACAACTGCAAACTCAGCCCTGTCGACCCTGCAAAGTCCTCCTTATTAATATCTGGGGGCCAGCGCCAAAGTTGGGAGAGCTATCTCACAAACTAGTCAAGCGACAGCCTAACACAGTCATACTCACGGAATCATACCTTACAGACAATGTACCAGACACCACCACCATCACCATCCCTGGGTTTGTCCTATCCCATCGTCAGGACAGACCCAGCAGAGGCGGCAGCATTGTGGCATACAGTCAGGAGGGAGTTGCCCTAGAAATCCTCAACATTGACTCTGGACCCCATGAAGTCTCATGGCATCAGGTCAAACATGGGTATGTAAACCTCCTCCTGATTACCAAGTACCGCCCTCTCTCAGCTGATGAATCAGTGCTCCTCCATGTTGAACACCACTTGGAAGAAGCACTGAGGGTGGAATGGGCACAAAATGTGCTCTGGTGGGGGACTTCAGTGTCAATCACCAAGAGCAGCTCGGTATCACTACTACCATCTGAGCTGGCCGAGTCCTAAAGGACATAGCTGCTAGACTGGGTCTGTGACAGGTGGTGAGGGAACCAACAAGAGGGAAATTCATATTTCACCTCAACCTCACCAACCTGCGTGTCGCAGATACATCTGTCCATGACAGTGTGGGTAGGAGTGACCACGGCACACAGTCATTGTGGAGATCAAGTCCTGCCTTCAGACTGAAGATATCCTCCATCGTGTTGTGTGGCACTACCACTGTGCTAAATAGGATAGATTTCGAACACATTTAGCAACTCAAGACTGGGCATCCATGAGGCACTGTGGGTCATTGGCAGCAGCAGAATTGTGTTCAAACACGGTCTGTAACCTCATGGCCCTGCATATCCCCCACTCGACCATTACCATCAAGCCAGGGGATCAATCCTGGTTCAATGAAGAGTACAGGAGGGCATGCCAGGAGCAGCATCAGGCATACCTAAAAGTGAGGTGTCAACCTGGTGGTAAAGCTATATCACAGGACTACTTGTGTGCCAAACAACATAAGCAGCTAGTGATAGACAGAGCTAAGCGATCCCACAGCCAATGGAGCAGATCTAAGCTCTGCAGTCCTGCCACATCCAGTCGTGAATGGTGGTGGACAATTAAACAACTCATCGGAGGAGGAGACACAACAAATATCTACATTCTCAATGACCGGTGGGGGGGGGGGGGCACATCAGTGCTAAAGATAAAGCTGAAGCATTTGCTACAATCTTCACCCAGAAGGACTGAGTGGATGATCCACCTTGGCCTCCTCCAGAGGTCGCCAGCATCACAGACGCCAGTCTCCAGCCAATTCAATTCACTAGATGTGATATCAAGAAACAGCTGAAAGCATTGGATAGTGCAAAGGCTATAGGCCCTGACAATATTCTGGCAGTAGTAGTGAAGACCTGTGCTCCAGAACTTGCTGCGTCCCTAGCCAAGCTGTTCCAGCACAGCTACAACACTGGCATCTACCCGGCTATGTGAAAAATTGCCCATGTATGTCTTATACACAAAAAGCAAGACAAATCCAACCTGGCCAATTACCGCCCCATCAGTCTACTCTCTACCAGTGATGGAAGTGCTATCAAGTGACACTTGCTTAGCAATAGCCTGCTCACTGACACCCAGTTTGGGTTCCACCAGGGCCACTCAGCTCCTGACCTCATTACAGTCTTGGTTCAAACATGGACAAAAATGCTGAACTCCTGAGGTGAGGTGAGGTGAGAGTGACTGCCCTTGACATCAAGGCAGCACTTGACCGAGTGTGGCATCAAGGAGATCTAGCAAAACTGGAATCAGTGAGAATCATGAGCAAAACTCTCCACTGGTTGGAGTCATACCCAGCACAAAGGAAGATGTTGTGATTGTTGGAGGTCAGTCATCTCAGCTCCAGGACATCACTGCAGGAGTTCCTCTGGGTTGTGTCCAGGCCCAACCATCTTCAGCTGCTTCATCAATGACTTTCCTTCCACATAAGGTCAGAAGTGCGGGTGTTCACTGATGATTGCACAATATTCAGCACCATTCACGACTCCTCAGATGCTGAGGCAGTCCATGTCCAAATGCAGCAAGAACTGGACAAGATACAGGCTTGGGCTGACAAGTGGCAAGTAACATTGACACCACACAAGTGCCAGGCAATGATCATCTCCCACAAGAGAGAATCTAACTATTGCCCCTTGATGGTCAATGGCATTACCATCATTGAATTCCCCCATTATCAACCTCCTGGGGGTTACCATTGATCAGAAACTGAACTGAACGAGCCATATAAATACTGTGGCTACAAGAGTACGTCAGAGGCTAAGGATCCTGCAACAAGTAACTCTCCTCCTGACCCCTCTAAGCCTTTCCACCATCTACAAGGCACAAGTCAGGAGTGTGATGGAATACTCCCCACTTGCCTGGATGAGTGCAGCTCCCACAGCACTCAAGAAGCTTGACACTGTTCATAGCAAAGCAGCCCGCTTGATTGGCACCACATCCATAAACATTCACTCTCTCCACCACCGATGCACAGTAGCAGCAGTGCGTGCCATCTACAAGATGCACTGTCAGAATTCACCAAGGCTCCTTAGACAGCATCTTCCAAACCCATGACCGCTACCATCTAGAAGCACTGTGGGTGCACCTACATCACATGGACTGCAACAGTCCAAGAAGGCAGCTCACCACCACCTTCTCACGGGCAACTAGGAATGGGCACTAAATGCTGGCACAGCCAGCGAAGCCCACATCCTGTGAATGAATTTTAAAAAGTCAGCATTTTATTTTTTATCCATTTTAATTTTTTTTTTCATTTCTCTGCCGTTTTATCCCCTTTTTAAATCCCCCCTTCCATCCCATTTTCTGTCCTTTTTTCCCCTACCACTGACCCCAACTCCACCCCATCCCCTAATCTTCTTTCACACAATGCTACCCTTGTTCTGCTATTATCACATTCTGCTTTCTTACCTTTATGCCACTATCATCACCTTTTTTTTTAATCACCAACCACTGCCATTAACACTCCCTTTGTCCTTTAGTTCAATCCCTCCTTTGTCCCCACTTCTCGCTGGCCTTCTATCCAGCTCCACCTACCCCACCCCCTTTTAACAGTATAAATTTCATCACATTTCAGCTCTGAAGAAGGGTCATACAGACTTGAAACGTTAACTCTGTTTCTCTCTCCACAGGCACTGCTAGACCTGCTGAGTTTTTGCAGCAAGTTTTGTTTTTGTTTCAGATTTCCAACATCCGCAGTATTTGCTTTTATTTTGGATTTCTTGGTTGTGCAGAAAATCTTTCAGTAAGCAACTGAAAGTGGCCTTCTCTCTAGACTGGTTACAAAGCAACCTCAACTTAAAAAAAACCAAAAGCAAAAACAAACATGACATGTGAACAATCATTGGCACAAGTTACAAGTAACCACAGACAAATTATAAAAGGTAGAAAGCGCTTGAGCCACAAACTTTCATTTGAAGGATGGAGACACCTGCCTATTTTTGATAGAATGTTTTTGTTCACAGCCCTGTCCTTGATGCTATGTATTCAACCTGCAACATGTATATTCCTACTATAAAGAAAAATTCTAAGGGGAGGACCCATCATCCATGGTTAACTCAAGAAGCTAAAGAAAGCATCAAACTTAAGGAAAAAGCATACAACTGTGCAAAGATGAGTGGCAGGTCAGGTGATTGGTCAGACTATAAGGAACAGCAGAGGATGACTAAAAGGCTAATCAGGAGAAATAAAGGAGAGTGTGAGAGGAAGCTAGCTAGAAATGTAAAAACGGAAATCAAGAGTTACTACAGTTACTTAAAAAGCAAAAGAGTGAGTAAAGTGAGTGTAGCTCCTCTAAAGAATGACAACAGGGAGTTAATAGTAGATGATAAGGAAATGGCAGATGAAATGAACAAATGTTTTGCTTCTGTTTTCACTATAGAAAATTCAAAACCACTCCAGTAATTGGTGTAAATCAAGAGGTGGAAAGGAGAGGGGAACTTGGTAAAATTACAATCACTGGGGGAAGCGGTACTAAGCAAACTGATGGAGCTGTGGGCTGACAAGTCTCTGGATCCAGGTGGACTTCATCCTAGGGTGTTAAAGAGGTGGCTAAGGTAGTAGATGTGTTGGCGTTAGTTTTCCAAAATTCACTAGATTCCGGAAAGGTTCCATCGGACTGGAAAGTAGCAAATACAACCCCTCTACTGAAGGGAGGGAGACAGAAAATAGGAAACTCTAGGCTTGTTAGCTTGACATTTGTCATAGGGAAGGTGTTAGATTCGATCATCAAGGAGGTTATAGCTGGGCAGTTAGAGAACCTGAAGGCAATCAGGAAGAGTCACCATGGTTTTGTGAAAGGGAAATCATATTTAACCAATTTATTGGAGTTTTCTGAAGGTGTAACATACGCTGTGGATAAAAGGGAGCCTGTAGACATGCTGTACTTGGATTTCCAGAAGGCATTTGATAAAATGCCACGTCAAAGGTTATTGCTTAGAATAAAAGCACATGGTGTCAGGGGTAACATATTAGCATGGATAGAAGATTGGCTGGCTGGCAGTAAACAGAGGGTATGCATAAATGGGTCTTTTTCCGATTCGCAGGATGTGACGAATAGAGTCCCGCAGGGGTCTGTACTGGAGCCTCAGCTTTTTACAATTTATATAAATGACTTAGATGAGGGGAGTGAAGGCCCTGTAGTTAAATTTACAGATGACACTAAGATAGGTAGGAAAGTATGTTGTGAAGAGGACATGAGGTTGTAAACAGATATCGATAGGTTGAGTGAGTGGGCAAAATTCTGACAGATGGGGTATAATGTGGGAAAATGTGAAGTTGTTCACTTTGGCAGGAAAAATAAAAATGGAGAGTATTACTTAAATGGAGAATGGCTGCAGAATTCCGAGGTGCAGAGGGATTTAGGTGTTCTCGTGCATGAGTCATAAAACATTAGTATGCAGATACAGCAAGTAATTAAGAAGGCTAATAGAATGCAATCCTTTATTATGAGAGGAATTGAACATAAAAGGATGTTATGCTTCAGTTAAACAGGGCACTGGTGTGACCATACCTCTAATATCGCATGCAGTTTTGATCTCCTTATTTAAATAAGAATGGAAATGCGTTGGAAGCAGTTCAGAGGAGGTTTACTAGATTGATAACTGGAATGAGCAGGTTGTCTTACTGGAGTATGGCAGAGCGAGGGGTAATTTGATTGAAGTATCTAAGATCCTAAATGGTATTGACAAGGTGGACATGCAAAGGATGTTTCCTCTTGTGGCTGAGTGCAGAACCAGGGGGCACTGTTTTAAAATTAGGAGTTGCCCTTTTAGGACAGAGATAAGGAGAAAGTTTTTCTCTCAGAGGGCTGTGCGACTTTGGAACACTGCCTCAGAAGGCAGTGGACGTGGGGTCATTAAATATTTTTAAGGCAGAAGTAGATATATTCTTGTTAGGCAAGAGAATCAAAGGTTATCGGGGGTAGATTGGAATGTGGAATTTGAAACACAAACAGATCAGCCATGATCTTATCGAATGGCGGACCAGGCTTGAGGGGCCAAATGGCCTACTTCTGCTCCTATGTCGTATGCTCGTATGTGTACAATGTTGCAACGCAGATAGCCAAGCACTGAAGGATAAAACTGGAGCCTAGTCTTTGTACACTCACAATTTTATTTACAGAAACACATTATGCAACATGTACCTCTAAATCCAACAACCAAGTTTCAACCTGCCTAGCAAACATATAATATGCATGAGCGCAAGTAAACCCCGAGTTAATGTCATCCCCTTGAACACTATTAAACACTGTTATTATACAAATAACATCTAAGAACAGCTCAGTGACTTAACTACTAATTTTGCCTCCTCATGGTGGGCCGATGTCTCCATTGACTGAATGAACACCCAGCTGAAAACTCACCCCACGGTGAATCAGAGGGGGAAATACACCTCCACTTTAGTATGTCATCTCAAACTGAACTTGCTTCATACAAATGCACTCAGCAATTAAAAGGGAAAAATTTGATTTGTCAGTTAGAAAAAAATTAATATATTGTGGACTGCTGTAATTCTTGAGCACTTCAGTATTTTATGCCTCCCAAACACATTAAATAATTAACCTCAGTATTTTCTGCAGTATATTGTATTTAGCACAATATACGAATTGCATGATCTACAACAATACCAATTCAGAACTGAACAGTTTGTTTGGCATTCTACATCTACACACTGTCCCTCAGCAACATCATCCAAAAGCACAATGCTGGTTTTCCAATGAACGCCGACCACAACCAGCTCTACCACACCATGACCTCTCTCAATTCCTCCACTGTTTCTAAATTATCAAACTGCTTGACCAACTCCAGCACTGGATGAGCAAAAATTTCCTCCAATTAAATATTGTGAAGACTGAAGCCATCATCTCCAATTCCTGCCCCAAACTCTGTTTCCCAGCTGCCAATTCCACCCCTCCCCCTGGTAATTGTCTGAGACAGTCCAAAATATCTTCAAAAGTAGGGAGGATTTGGTTAGGAACAGGAAGAAGTATGATCATTTCAGGTAAGCCAGTCATATCTGGCAGTCAATGTCCTGGAATACTTAAGGATGGAAGGTGGAAATGACAGATGGGTGGCGGCTGGGGAATTGTGTGGATAAAGGAATCAAAAGCAGATACTATTAAGCAGGTCAACAGTGTCAGTGATGTTAGCCAGGTGCAGAGGACAGCAAGTTGCAAAATGGAGAGGTTGTTGGCATGGTAACTTAAGATGGGAACAGGGAGAGGAAGCGACAAAAGATTCTTCCCCTCCCCCAACAGCAGACACGAAGATAGGGAGTTAAAGGTGGACATGGGAATGTGGGTGCTGAAAGAGACAACTAAGTGATCAAAGATGTTCATCAGTGATTGAAGCCAATGATGTCAAACCTTCACAAAGTTTATATTGGGAAAAAAAGTTTGTCACCTCAACTTGCTCTCACCACAACCATCAGTGACAAGCACAAATGTAGGCTAGAGTGCCTGCTCCACACAAAACTCCTGCTTGAAAGAGCATAAAGGCCACCAGCAGTTCGCCCGTGAGCTTACTGAATGGCAGACCAGGCTCGTAGGGCCAATGGCCTATTCCTGCTTCTTCTAACTGTGTGCACTGGGTGTTCTGCCATAGTTCAAGAGGACACAGCATAAAAATTTCCATATCAACGCTGAAATAATAGTGAAAACACAGCACACATTTTCACTTTTAGGTACTAAAAAACTGATTGCATTTAGAACATTTTGTTCCTTCCTTTGTACTGGTTCCAAGAATTTTACTTCAAGCAACAATTCACCAGAATTTTTGACGACCAGCCAAACACTCAAGTCGCCCATTTTACTGAATCATGGATTAAGCTAGTAAGTACTATTGTATAATTACACTCGTACAATAAGCATGTTTACGAGATTGAGTAAGGTAGCCCTTCACTCATTTGATTTGTTTCTTTCAACCCTTATCATATCCCCATTGCAGCAGCTAGCCATTTTTTACAGCTCTTATATGCCTACACTGTTTTATATCATATTCTAAGAGATCAGAAATCAAAACATTAAATCAGGCTTCTTTATTTCAAGAGTCACAGACCCAGTAACTCGTGGGTCCACAAGACTGCCTCTAGAATAAGGCAGACGGATTTAGCATTGTAAAAATAGCTCACTGATCCCAGTTTCCCGGAACCAGACTAAAATAGCAACATTGTAAATGCAGCTTGATAACAATATGCTCAGCAGTTTGACCTGAACCATCATTACTAGGACCCATTCAAAGTTGTTAACTGAGATGTATCAAGGTATACTTTCTGACATCTAAGCTGGCTCTTTATAATCCTCAACTTGTGCTATCTGTCCTACTGTCATATCATTTCTCAACGTATTTCCCCTTATTTATTTTCCACATCCTATTAAAATGTGCGTGTCAAGTCCCATCAGAATTGTCTTTCTTTTTGAGGTTAATAAACCCAACCTTAATTCGCTGATCACTGCTCGAGCACCAGGAATCAGCTTTCTTGCTCTCTAGTGGCTCAAGATCAAGGATAGCCACTTAGGTGGGCAGTACTATAGATGTGACCTAACTAGAGTACAGTGTACAATGAAATCAGGAATTCAAAGTCAACCAATTTGGGGTCATATTGGCTTCAGGTAAGAAGCTTGGTGATACAGCATTGGAATAAATTAATGCCCCATGGTAGATTTTTCAGATACATGAGCCAGATAGGTCTGCAATATTTCAGAGTGTTATTGGATCAACAACCAGACGAACTATTCATTAATAGGACCTGAGTCATATGCCAGTCAAGAGTCTGGGTATACCAATAAACCCTAGACACACCTGCAAGTCAATGCCCCAACAAGCAGCGTGATCCTAACTGAGTAAGCAGCTAGCTTACAAATTCTGTGTGGTGGCAAATTGTGTGGTTTAAGCTGTAGCAGTATCCTTACACTCACTTGAGGATGCCAGAGACTTGTCCTGTTTTTGCTTTGCTAATCTACAATTAAACTCTTTTAACTTAGGCTGGCAGGACATATCCCAGTGAGAGAAATGCACATTCCATAATCACATATTCCGAACTCTACCTGTATGGATTTTTGTGGCTTCATTTAGTTTTTTAAGCATATGTGAAGTTCCTAGCTAACCAAAACAAAAAGGTCTAATCAAGGTTTTTAAAACAATAAAAGTAATTTGAGAGTAGAATCACAAAAAATTATTTATTCTGGCGGGGAAATCCAGAACAAGAAAACATAACCTTAAAATTACAGCTAGACTATTCAGGAGTAAACATAATTATTTTTACATGAAGACTAGCCAAAACCTGGAACTCTCTTCCCCCAAAAGGCTGAGAGAATCCTGGGGGTCAACTGAAATGTTCAAGACTGAGATAGACAGATATTTGTTATGAAGGGATATAGAGCAAAGATGAGCAATGAGTTGAGGTACATATCAACCATAATCGAAAGAAATGGTGGAATAAGCAGTGGTGACTAAATTGTTTACTACTGTTTTTATAGTAAGCAACATACACCAGCATCTCGTTCATTTAATGCAAATGCAACACAATGACCAACAGGTCCCCAATATCTCTGGGTCTCTTAACTTTCCCCATTCTTGGAGGACCTGTTCCTTGTAGTTTACCTTGCAATTGTCCAAATTGAACTTCATTTGCTACTTAACAGCCATCAAGTTCTCTTTGCAACATCTTCACTACATTGCATTGGATGCCATGGTCCAATTGGTATTATGTAAAAATTAAATATTACTTGCATATATCATGAACGTTTGAGGATGGGCAGGAAAGACTGAGTGGGAGGGAGGAGAGAGACCCAGCAATCATCCTTTATTTCCACTTCCAGTACTCATGGATTTTCTGACTTAACTAAAATCCAATCCCATTATTTGGGCAATCTAAACCTCAAGCTAACTTCCGTCCTCACCGCAAGCCCCAGTCCTGGCTTTTTAAAACAATATACTTTGGTGTTTACAGATGTGGTGCTGACTTTCAAATTTATCTTCAGGGTTATCTCTACCCCTGTCATAAGCGCATAAATTTACTGCAACCTACTTCAATATATTGTAATGTTTGCTTAACAGGTCAGAAAACTATTAAACGTCAACATGCCATGTCAGCACATTGCTGTTTTAAGATAGTCTCCAACAACAGCTCATATTGAACTTCAATTTTTCCATCAAACCAGACCTACCATGAACAGAAAGTCAAGGGCTGTAAAGCATCATCTATTTGATGCAAAAAGGTAAGGCAATCCTAGCCATTCTTGCAATATCAACCATCATGTCAATCAGTGTCAAGATTACATCAAGTAACATTGCAGATGCTTTACCAAGTTAAAGTATATCTGCCATGGTTTACACTCATTTTTACAATTAAGGCATACCACTAATTGGTATGAAATTCAGAACAATTTTTGACTGCCTTATGACTCTCTTAGACTTACTTATGAAGGTTTCAGCCATAAAATGCAACTTGGCTACATTGTAATTTCTCAGTTAAGAAAAAGGACTGTATAGTCAGCAGTGTCCTGGATACAAATTTTTGGCAACTTCTGCAATGCCAAAAGACTTTTTTTCCAATGTTCCACAGTGCTTTATAAAGCATGCTTTGGGAACATCTTTCTATTGTTTCCCTCATCATTCGAAGGTTTCTGATCAAATCATCAAACTTGCTTGCATTTTAGTTAGTTTTACCTATCCCCACAATTACTGTGAATTTGTGTTCATGTGCCCTCATCCCTCAGATTCCTTCTTGAACACACAACACAGGAATTTCCCACCCATTCGTGTAATTTCAGAAATGTGTTGCACCCAGCTAATTTTTTTTTTAAATGATCCCTCAGTCACAGCAGTTATTTTCTAAAATGCTCTTTAAACTGATCATTTAAACACATGGTCCAATTTATCTCCTATTCTCAAGTGTGCTTCATCAAACAATAAGGCATTTTAAAAGTGCACAAGATTCACTAAGTGTGCTTCAAAGTGATTCTATTAGAATTCAAGTCAGAAGAATTACTGTGTACCCACCACCATTGCCAGGAAAAAATCCATGAAAAAGCCAAGAAGTCATGGTTCCAGAAGATGTTCCAGATGGTTTCAAAAGGTTCATAATCACTACATCACCACTTTGAGAAATATCCTAGATATGTATACGCGTGCACGCACGCCAGCGTGTATATCACTTTTAAAGCAATTTTATTTTGAAAGCACGCTGTTATCACAGATTTGTGGTTCTTCAACTGTAAAAGCCAGTTTCTATAATATGAAATTAGGGACTGCCAACAAAAAATTGCATTTCTAACATGCCCTAAGCTGGTGTTGCTACTGTTCTACTTTTAAATGCATTTTTTCTCATGGTGTCAGGGATGAGGACATTAGCAACATTAGTAAACACCTGTCTATTTTGTTTGTTAGCATTCTCGCCTCAGACTCCGAAAGTTGCAGCTTCAATTCTTACTTTCGGATTTATAATCCAGGCTGACACTTCAATGCTGCACTGCATAACCATAGCATTGTCAGAATGCATAACCATAGCATTGTCAGAAGTGCTATCTTTTCGATGAGATGTTAAGTGATCATCTGAACAGATAATGAATTAGTGCTTAATGTCTCTTTACAGAATTACCACAATAGCCAGCAATAGTTCAGATCATAGATTAGACATTACAGTATCCGAGACCAACTGTCCCATCACACAGGTGAAAATGGGTAATTATTCTGAACCTTCAGAAAAATGTTTAAGTTTAAAATTAGTGAAATACACAATTCCTGTTAACTTTTATTATAATTTTAAAAAGTAAGAGTTTTTTAGTTTTAAGGTAAATTTATTTACTTCAGTTAATCAACACAATTTTAGTTTAGGCAAGATGTTAGCTGCTATCAAGGGCTGTGGAAGTTGGAGAGCCACGAGCACTGATGCTGTACCTGGCACGTGAAGAAGGTGGCATGATGGGGCAGTGAGTCACACACCAAGCAAGACCAATCACTTCATTTTAAAATTTCATTAAATTAATGATGTCTTCAAGAAACTTTAGACAGCCAATTAAAAGTTCATTCTTATCTGTGACACAGTTCCTTGCAAAAAGCTTTTGCCTTTTATGGCGTCTGCTTCACTGGCACATAATACCTAATATAAGGGTCCCAACTATTTATAATCAAGTTGCACTCCTTTGCTGGTGACAAGCATAACTACAATTAGCTAAGTGCTATTGATGCTCAATTCCCCTTTGAAGTGAAGTCAGTGTTTGACGCATTCCTCATTACTGTGGTTTCTAGCAAGACCGTACTTTTTAAACCCTTCATTCAAATGAGGTCTTCAATTGCATTATTACGATGAAGTCTGGTGTAGAATCAGGGATCGAGTTGGATCAGCTGGAGATCGAATTTAAAGGACTATAAATCTCACCCAGGTCAATTAGAGTCAATCAGAAGTGCTTAGAACAAACTAAAAATTCAGGTTAAAGAAGGTTTTGAAATATGTACTGTACAAGATACCACACTGTTAATGCATGTACAATTACAGTATTCAGCATTCATTGCAGTACAACAATCCAGAAAATACTGCGCCTTGCTTTTGCTGAACCACAAAACATTTCCACGGTCTCACAATTCATTGTTTCTTTCATTGTTGAAATATTTGAGCATTTCTCTTCCAAACAGGGGGCAAGGGTGGGGAAGAGGAGAAGGAAACACATAGAAACTGGAATAAATAAATCTTGGTGCAAAACACTGAGCTTACTGCAGAAAATCTCTCAATAGCTTGGTTGACCAATGTTCTGTCCAACTGTAAAGATGAAAAAGTCCTAATGAATGTCAGCACTCTATTCCATCAAAGCCCAGTCTGAAATAAAAACAAAGTGCCAGAAAAACTCAGCTAGTCTGGCATATGTGGAGAGAGATACAGAGTTAGCATTTCAAGTCCATATGACTCTTCTAAAACCCAGTCTGGTTTACCCTCTGCAAATTTTCACATTTTCTAGCAGGATCACTGGAATGCAATCCAGAGATACCAACTTTTCCACTCTACAATCTAGGACTACTGTTCAGCATATATCATGTGGTGTGCAAAGAGATCTTTAAACCCCGAAAATCCACTTCACTGGATTGCTGCTACAAAGACCAATCCTTCAAAGTGGCAAAAAGCAGAATACTGCAGATTCTGGAAATCTGAAATTAAAACAGAAAATGCTGGAAATATTCAGCAAGTTAGGCAACATCTGGAGAGAGAATCAGAGTTAACATTTCAGGTCTGTGACCTTTCATTAGAACTGGGAAAACTTAGAGATTAAATAGGTTTTCAGCAAAGGATTAGGACAAAGGGAAAGTCTGTGATAGAGTACAATTCAGGAAAGACTGAATGACAGAAGAGTTATTCTTACAGGGTCAGAGAGAATGGTGATGGGGCAAGAAAAGAAACAAAGGAAAAAATGTGCCAAGAGCAGATGTGCTGCTGACTGGAAGCCAAAATAAGGGAAGAACCAAAACATGCAATTAAAAGGAGACAAAATTGGGGGA
This sequence comes from Carcharodon carcharias, assembly GCF_017639515.1. Taxonomy (NCBI): domain Eukaryota; kingdom Metazoa; phylum Chordata; class Chondrichthyes; order Lamniformes; family Lamnidae; genus Carcharodon; species Carcharodon carcharias. Next base: position 188,555,724 of record NC_054469.1, read on the forward strand.
CAGAGTTTACATTCTGAGATTGTTGAACTTTATGCTGAGTCCAAAAGGCTGTGAAGTGCCAAATCAAAAGATGAGGTGCCATTCCTCAAGCTTACTTTGAACTTCACTGGAACAGTGCAGCAGGCCAAGGACAGAGATGTAGGCATGAGAACAAAGTGTAGAATTAAAATGACAGGCCATTGAAAGATCAGTGTCATGCTTGCAGACTGAATAGAGCTGTTCCGTAAAGCAGTCACCCAATCCGAGTTTGGTCTCCCCAATGTAGAGGAGAACAGCGAACACAGTAGACTAGATTGAAAGAAGTACACATTGTTAAAACCATATCTACTAGAATTATATTTTCTTTTGAAGTTTGGAATGATGTTGCATTATTTGGCTACTTGGGAGCTGATCTGTTTTTTTTAAAAAGAACATGAGTTCATCCTGGATTGGAGCAAGCATGCCTTTTCCAAGAAATCACATGACATCAGCTAAATGACCAGCATGACAACTGTGAAGAAGAGCTATTTGTTTATTTGAACAGCAATCACCTTAATTGCGGGGGGAAAAACCTGTTTTCTGGCAAAGACCTGAGTGATTTACTAGCTATCACCTGACAGAGAGCTTTATGTTTTGAACTTGCTTTTTTGAACTCAGTTGGGAATGAACTGAGAAAGGAAAAGTGGCCCAGCTCATGCTCTCTTTGCCTTGCTTAAATACAGTGCGATTATCAGTATCCAGCTAGGAATCCTCATCTCAGCAGAACATGTCTGTATTTGGAAACCCGAGAGACTGAGATGAGAAGGATTGATCCAGCTCTATTTTCCTTGATGCTGAAGCTCCATGGTTGAGAACATCCAGATGTCTACTGGGACTAGCGACCCATTCTCACATAAGGAAACACCTGATCAACAGTATCGAAACCCTGTGAACTTCATACTTTTTCTTCAACTGCCCATCTCTGCAGAGACCTTATTTGTTCGTCCTTTGTGTGTGTGCCCACATGGGCACACACTGGGGAATTTCAAAAGGCATGGATAGTTACACTTCAAGATCACAAATCGTGTGTTAACCAGTTCTTGCAATTTGTTTTAAAAAATAAGTTTTGTTTTATAATAAATCGATCATTCTGAGTTTATTGAAAGAAGGCTTGTTAAAGTTTTTTTTATTCTGGGTCTAACAGTAGTGTAAGTAAATGATTGGCCATTTACACTAATGGTATGACCTGTGAAGTAGTGGGTCTGGAGAAATTGCGCACTCCTCCCATCCTGGTTTCATGTGGAAAGAGTGTTTTGGACCTTGGATGGTGAGGAGAGTGGAAGTAAAAGAGATGTTATATTTCCTGCATCTGCATGGAAAGGTGATGTAGGAAGGGGGCATGCCGTTGGGGGTGACTGAGGAGTGGATCAGGATATCACATAGGGAACAGTACCTTTGCAGTGCTGAAATTGGAGGGGAGATGTGTCTGGTGGATGCATCACACTGCAGGTGGCAGAAATGGCATAAAATGATTCATTGAAAATGGAGATGAAGGGGTGTAAGGTGAGGACAAGAGGAATCCCATTGTCGTTCTGGGAGGGTGGGGAAGGGGAGACAGCAGAAGTGTTGGAAACATGATAGATATGGTTGAGGGCCCTGTCAACTGGGGGGGACCTCAGTTGAGGAAAAATGACGACACTCAGAAGTGTTATTGTGGAAGGTTACATCATCAGAACCGACATGACACAGACAGTTGAACTGGGAGAACGAAATGAATCCTTAGAGGTGTACGGTATGAGGAAGTGTAGTTGAGAGCTATGGAGTTAATGGGCTTATAATGAGTACTGGTTGATAGGCTATCGCCAGAAATGGAGACAGAGAAGTCAAGGAAGGGAAGGGAAGAGTTGGAGATAGAACATGTGAAACTCAGAGAAGGTTGAAAATTGGAGGCATAGCTCAAGAAGTTTTCCAATTCAGAGCAAGAGCAGGACACCACACCAATAGAGTCATCAATGAGTTGAGGAAGGGGGCCCAAGTAGGACTAGAACAAGAAATGTTTGACATATCCTATGAAAAGGCAGGTAAAGCTAGAACCCATGCAGGTGCTCATAGCAACACCTTTTATTTGGAGGAAGTGAGATGAGTTAAAGGAGAAATTGTTCATTGAAAGAACAAGTTCAGCCAGTGGGAGAGTGGTAGTTGATGGAAACTGGTTGGGCCTAAACTCAAGGAAGAAGAAGAGAGCCTACAAAGCCTTACTCTGTTAAACTAACTCTCCTGTCATTCAATCTCTCCTGTCTTCTACCCTATGACAGATCTTCCTTTTCTCCTTACCCCACCCACCCCTTGCTCAAAACCTATTATAATTATAACTTTTCCTAGATCTGGTGAAAGGTCATCAACCTGAAACATTAACTCTGTTTCACTCCACAGATGCTACCTACCTGCTGAGTATTTCCAGCATTTTCTGTTTTTATTCCTTAAAACTGGCAACTGCTTTCTTGTTTCACATTTATTTCAGCATTATTTTGTTTTTGCTGAGTTAGGCAATCAGTTTACATCTCCCTCTAGGCTTTCAAACCAAGCCAAGCCTGCCCAAGTCTTCCAATACCCAGCAAAAATAGTGCAAATTTCATCCAGTTCTTAAGGAAATGTTGTTCTACTGAGTAGAATCCAAAGTAAACCTCTATTGAATAGAAAGTATGTCTAAGATGGGTGTACGCCAAAATATTAAAACTCTGTTTGCAGCAGAAATAGGCATTGACAGCCATCATAGATTAAAGGTCTCAGAACAAAATGAGACAAATCGAAGTCCAGAAAGCACAGAACAATTCACAGCAAGCATGAAGAAGTTGAACTCAGCAAGTGTCAGAGCTCCCCAATTCAAGATATAAGTGCAGGATGGCACCTCAATCACAGAACCTCCTTGGGGAGCTTCTATTATCAAGCTACTTCCTTCCTGCACACCCTTTCCCTGCCACAACCAGCCCAACCCAAGCATATTAAATTCTCCCAACCTGCTTTATTACCAACCTCTAGTACCAGTCATCTAACTGTTTTATGTACTTGGTAGCAACAAAATATTTAAAGGGCCAAAAGTTTGGAAGAGCTACAGATAATCAATTTTAAGTTTTGAAGTGACCAAAATGAGAAATTCCTTCAGACAAATATTAACTTGGTTGATTAATTATATTTAGAATAGCCAACATCAAATTGATTCTAGATCTGTAAACAACTACCTACTACCATGCACTCATTTAGAATCTAATCACATGATACATGGAGCTTGAATCCATTGATTAGTCAACACTGACTGCCACTTATATAGCCAACAGGAGCACCATAATGGACAATAACAGCAGAAGCACTCAACATCACTCATCAAAATGTCTTCAGTACTATTTATAACCATCTCACTCAGTATTAAGTTCCAAACCTAACAAGGATAGCATGCTCTGTACTGGAAACAAACAGTAGGACAGAACGTATTAGGATCAGAAAAAGCCATGACTAATACCAGATCTCCCATGTAAGGTCCTAAAGAGGAAAATAAAACATCTGCCCCTTAACAAGAATGTCAAATTATTCCTTGGGGGGAAAAAAATCCACATGAAGATTGGATTCCTGAATTCGTTCAAAAATAAAATGCAGATAGATAATTGAGCTGGCCCATTGGCCCTAAGAATTGAACATTGTTCTATGTTTGAGTCCCAGTGCAATGAGTTCCATCTCTTGAAATTTCACCAGCTTCTGTCTCTGGCAGAATTTTACATGACAATGCACTTCCATGTTTGGGGCACTCCATCATACAATCACCAGAGAAATTTGCACTGAGGTCGATGACAGAAACCATCCCAACTTCCGGGCAAAGCAGTCAAACTGCAAAAAGCTGCAGTTGGACATGAGAAGAGGATCAAAAAACTAGGATTAAAAAGTGCATAAATCTTCATAGATTGTTGTTTGCTCACTCATTAACTCCAAAACTATCCTCAGTCCTTCCAAAACGCCAAGCACCCTTGCACTTTGCAGTACTACAAACAAAAATAACTTCATTGTGACATCAGAGTGTCTTATAGCCAATAAATTACTTGCAAGTGTAATCAAATGTTTTGTAAGCAAATCTAAGAGCTAAGCTGCACACAGCAAGGTTCCACAAACAGCAATGTGATGAGTGAACAACTAATCTTGGTCAAGACATCAGGAAAACTCTCGCTCTTTTTCAAATAGTATCAAATGTTCTTCTACACCTACCTAAGGGAAGAAAGGGTAATGATTTAAAGGATGGCACAGCTGATAATATAGTATGCCCTCAATATTGCACCACTGCCAAGTTAGATTATGCACTTAATTCCTGGAATAGTCTTCAGGGAGTTTGAGGAGGCTGGAATTAGCTTAAAATGCCATAGCCCAACCACTCCAACTCCTCCTGTGTTAAACCTCATCAATGTCGTGAGCAGCCTAAGTGCTGCCAGCACTACCTCCACACAAGGTGCGTGACAAATAACCATATAAAGAACAGTGGTTTTAACTTGCAGTTGGTTCTGACCACTCACTCAGTTCTCACTAATGATTCTAATGCCACACCCCAGGCAGTCACCTTGATTGGAATGCTAACCAAGGTGATAGTTGTCATGGGGTGACAGTCAAACATTTGGTGAATGCCAGATTTCTGAAACCAAAATGAATTATGGAAGTCGAGAAAGACAATTCATGTTGGACCTGTTGTCACCTAGATAAATAAGTGGCTGATTCGTCATACTTAGGGGGGAGATAGTGGTGTAGTGGTAATGAATCCAGAGGCCAGGGCTCCAGGGACATGGGTTCAAATACGACCACAGAGCTGGCAGAATTTAAATTCAATTAATAAATCTGGAATATAAAACTAGTCTCAGTAATGGTGACCATGACAGTTATCATCGATTGTTGTAAAAACCCATCTGCTTCATTAATTTCCTTTAAAAAGGAAATTTACCATCCCTACCCAGTCTGGCCTACAGTGACTCTAGGCCCACAACAATGTGGTTGACTCTTAAGTGCCCTCTGAAGTGGCCTAGTAGTTCAAGGGCAATTAGGGATGGACAACAAATGCTTGCCTTGCCAGCGACACACACATCCCATGAAAGAATAAAAAAAAGTAAAAATGTTTTATATCAGTACAAATCGTGAAGTATCTATAGGAATATGGAATGTTCAGGCTTAAACTGGAACCCTGGCAACATTGATTATTAAGCTAGCAACTAGAAAACAGCAGGTTTATATGAAACAAGATGAAATAGTAAAGGAGAGGTTCACCATGAGAGAGACGGGCTTAAGTATCTGGAAGGGAAGATGATATGCATCAGGAGGGATTAACTTGTGTTAAAAGCAGCAAGTCAAGTATTCATGTCTTTCAATCCCATATCCCCTCAAGAACATATGAAATAGGATCAAAAGTAAGCCAAACAGGCCAATAAGCCTACTCTGTCATTCAGTAAAAACATGGCTGAACTTGTACACAAATTCCACTTTCCCATCCTGTCCCCATATCCCTCAGTTCTCTTAGTACCCAAAAATCTAATGACCTCAATCTTGAATAAACTTATTGACTGGAATTCTCTACCCCAGATGCCTGTGGATATGCAAAGATTCACAACCTTCTGTGTGATGACATTTCTCAGTTCATCACTTCAGTCTCTCATCTTGAGACTATGACCACTAGTTCTTGACTCTCCAGAGAGGGAAACCGCCTCTCAAAGCACATAAATGTCAAGACCTCTGAATAATTTTACTTATTTTGATGAATGAAGAATGCTAAATTGAGGACTCTAATTGAAGCAGTCACTACTGTGCAGGTACATGCACCAAGTCACAATACCTGATAAAGCGATAGATGACTTCTGTAACAGAAGAAGCTCCAAGATAAGGCATGTTCCATGATCATAGGGGACTTCAACATAAATACTATTTCTTAGAAAGGCACGAAAGGATCATGAATCTCAGAAGGACGGCTTAGTTGAAAATGCTAGGGAACCTCTGATCTCAGCCATTCAATTTCCAAATAGTATGCACACATTCACAAATCTTGAACTCACTGAACAGTTCTTTTAGGTTACATAATGGGGAGAATGCAGGTCTTTTCAATGTATGAACTAAGATGAGATTCTCTCATCTGTACTTACTCAGTTGGCTTCATGTGGCCCTGAGGTAACACATCCAGAATGCATCAGAAATGCCATTTGATTTGCTGTTATCTGTGAACAATTTCCATGTTACCTTAATTAATCCACCGTATCCTCTCATCTCACCTTAAGCAACACCCCATAGGTCAACTAGTAACTTGAAAACAAAATTCTATTTAAACAATTTTTTTAGGTTTAATACTATAATTTTCCTGTACTATTGGCAGCCTTCTATCTTTTAAGATGATGGTTTGTGCCATGGTGGGCAACTCTAGTGTTAAGCATCACTTGCTGTTGCTCAGGTACCTCACTGTGGCATGGCAGTCTCTGCTACTTTTTCTGCAAAAGACAGTGGGCTGAGAAGGTGCATGATTCTCTGGGCCCTCTTCCTGGCCAGCTGAGCTTGTCGTTACTGCTGGCTTCTTCCAATGCCCTTCCAAACAATCAGCCTTCTGAGGTCACAGCCATCAGTGACTGTCTCTCAGTTGTCAGTGTTGATGACATCTTCATATCCCATTTCTCAGGTGCGCTCACAGCGGAGGTACGGATGCCCAGGTAGTGGTAACCCAGTGACCAATTCACCATACAGAAGGTCTTTGGCTGTACAGCCATCTTCCATCCAATGAATGTGGCCGGACCAGCACTGGTTGGCTTAGCAATGAGTGTATGCTGATAGAATTAGAATGCTCCATGGCCTCCGAGCTGGGGACCTTGTCATGCCAAGGGATGCCAAGAAGATGTTTGAGACAAACAACAAGGAAATGTTCAGCCTTTTCTCCTGCCTAGAAAATGTTCTCCAGGTCTCACCACTGTAGAGGAGTGCACTGAGGATGAAGGCTTGATAGATTGGCAGTTTGATGCTCCCAGTCAGGTTGCTGTTGTTCCACACACGCTTACCCAGTTTGGACGTAATAGCTACAGCTTTTGCAATGCGTGTGCATATCACATCATCAAGTGACAGATTGCTGGTGACTGTGGAACCTAGATAATGGGAAGATATCAACAACCTCCAGCATCACATTGTCAAAGCTGATAGATGGCAGTATGACAACATCCTGCACCATGATCTTTGTCTCCCAGGTACTGATGTTCAAACCCCCCAAACCCTTTACAGATGTGAGAGGGTCTGTCTATTTGCCATTGCAGGTGTTCCTCAGTATGAAATTTTAGTGCGGCATCATCATGGTCAATGTAGAGCAACTGTCTGATGAGGACTCATTGCACCTTTGTCTTGGATCTCAGGTGAGCTGTCAGCTCTGATATGTAATTAGACACCCTCTGTGTACGACTTGAAGGCATATGACAGCAGAAAAGAGAAGAATATGCCAAAGAGTGTTGGTACCAGGACACAGCCCTGATCTTAAAGGGTTCCAATGTTGCACTGTTTAGGCTGACCTTACCCATTATGATGTCATGGAAAGAGGAGATCACATTGAGCAGCTTTGGCAAGCCCCCAGTTTTCTCCTGCAGCTTAAATATACCACCTACCAGGTATTTTTTCAGGTCTCTAGGCATTTCCTGTGCCACCCTTAACATATTACATCTTAGCTCGTGTCCAAAAATGGACCCATTCATTCCAATGAAAGCTGGCACAGATCATCAACCTAGAAGCCAAAGCAAAATGGCGTTAGCTTTAGTTTCTGTATTCACCCAAACATCACACTCTCTCTTCCCCACCCTTTCTTACTCTTTATAATGCAGTCCTAAAACTGACACAATGGTGCTTGTGTATTGGTATGTGCCTTCAAAATGCATTAGCACATGTACGCCCATGGGTCCAGATATTGGGGAATCACCTATCAAGATCACGAGCAGATTGTACATGGCAAGAACAGTATATGCCGTATTCTTTTCTCCCAAAGCTCCTCTTTTTTATATTTTGGTGTTCTAGGAGTGACACAGTTTCTCAACTCTCCAAAAATCACATCTCAATAACACAGCTGGTGTCCCTGTAAGCCAGCTCTAATTAGGACTCCAACTGTGCACACACATGAAGACTGGCTATATGCCTTCTTCTTGGGAAGACTGCCTATGATAGTTAAACCATTGAGCATAAAATGACAGCACTAGCAGGATCTCAATATTGTAATCAGAACAGCAGGAAAACTGGAAAAGTTGGGAAGAACAAATTGAAAAAGACAGAGCACAAATGAATTATAGGAAGATAGGAGCTTGCATTTGTACGGCAATTTTAATGCCATAAAAACATCAAGGTGCTGCAAAGGAGTGTTACCAGACACAGAGCTACCTAAAGTGGCATTAGGACAGGTGATCAAAAGGTTGGTCAAAACTTAAAGAGCAGTTTAAAAAGCAAAGGAGTGACAGGGTATAGGGAGGCAATTTCAGAGCTTAAGACCTATGCAGCTGTAGACATGGCTGTCAATGATGGAGCAATGCAAATCAGGGATGTGCAAGAGGCCAAAGAATTGCAAGAGCTCAGAGATTTCCGATGAGTTATAGGACTGGAGGAGGTAACAAAGATGCAGGTCTAGAAACTGATGTGCCAGGGTTTCTGGGCGCAGGGTTGCAGTTCTGAACGAGGTGGCAGCACGTAACATTAGCGCACCAACCTCATCTGCATGATTGAAGTGTGGGGCTGCACAGATCCTGCACTGTTGGCATCCTCTCTGCGCTGTCAGTTACCTTGGCACTCAGCAGAAGTGACAACCAACGTTGTGCAGGAACCACATTGTGCAGCCAGCCTGCTCTTCTTGAAGGCAGGCTTTTCCAATTAAAGGAAAGCTGCACTGAATTATATTGATGAAATATAAATGATGGAAACATGAAAACCAGAGCAAACAGAGGATCAAGGATGATGGATGCAGGACTGGGGGTGGGCAGGAGGAGAGACATCATGGTTCCACAAGGCATCAGAAGGACCACAATAGCTGTCTTCAGAAGGCTGTGGAAGTAGGTGGCCAAGAAGATCTATTTCTGGAGTCTGGGCCAGAGGACCTCGCATCAGTACCACAAGTCATCAAATGACCTCACATAAGTGATCAAGGTCAGTGAATGTACCTCCACATGCCATTTTCTAGCTACACCATCAAATTCTCAAGTTAAAGATGGTCAGAAAAGTTCACTTGTTCTTATGAAAGCTTTGAGCTTGAAGGTAACAAAAGGCAGGATTGCAGCAGATGAGCTGATGCGGGAAGGAGACAGAAGCTGTTACACGGATTTAAGTAGGCCCTCTTGGTGATGGAACAGGAGTAAACAATTTCACCCCCTCATGCCTGTTCCACCATTCAATTAGATCATAGCTGACTGTCATGAAGCTATTAATGTATATATATAATTTGGAAAATATTTTTCTTTTCAAATGGAGGTTTAGTCTGTGGGTCTGTCTTAATTGGATTAAAGCCAGCTAGTCTGGGTGCTTTGATATGTACTAGGTTTGATATGTAACAGACAGCGTGTATTTGCATTTCTTTCGAACAGAGCATGCAAGAAGTGGGGTGAAAATTGATGTCTTTCTAGCAGCTACCAAGCAATATGTTTATATTACTAATAAAATTGGTATTATGAAAGGGGTTTCATTGATAAGAGTTGAAGTTCAAAGAGGTTGTTGATACAATGAGAATTAACATTCATTGGAGCTGGTAGGTATAACTTCAGTAGTTTTCGGGTGTGCAGACAGAGGCAATGTAAGATCAAAAGGCAGCTGCAAGCTCCACAGTGAAAAGAACCTCATTTTCAATTCGTACGGTGAAATTGCTTTGCCTGGTGTTTGGTTAAGTCTATGGGTTGCTGTTGCCTTAATGAGGATTAGTTTGGGAATTTGTTACAAGTTATGATAGTTGTGATTTGTAGCCATGTGCACATTTATTTTAACCTGTGTAAATTAATAAAATTTCCTTCCTGCAGCCGTTCATCTGCTGCAATCCTGCCTTTTGTTACCTTCAAACTCAAAGCTCTCGTAAGAACATGTGAACTCTTCTGACCACCTTTAACTTGAGAGGTTGATGGTGTAGATAGAAAATAAAAAGTTTCATTCAGTTTAATGTAAAATCTCAAGAACTAGTCGTCTGACTCCTGAGTTTAGACTCGTAAGTCAAACATAACACTTAAAATTTTTGATTATGACACTTGTTTAAAGTTTCCCTCTGGGATTTTTAAATAACTCCGCTCTACCAACTGCTCCTGTCAGAACAATTGGGGGCTGTGCCGGAATAAATTATATTTCTAATTCCTCGATTGGTTAGGAATTTGGTGAATCTTAAGCTTACAAGTACGAGAGGCTCTTTGATTTCAGGAGCTGATGAAGTATTTTAGAAGTGGTGAGACTGCAAGGTGGCTTTGGCAATTGCTAAGACTTGCCTGACAGTAGAAGAGATAACTCTAATTGGGTTGGAGAAATTAACCAAAAGTAAGTTAACAGAGTTAGCGGATAAGTTACAATTGGGGTTACCTGCAGGAACTAGGAAATCTGATATAGTTAAAAGTATAGCACAGCATCTACAGTTGGAAGTGAAACCTGACACTAGTGAGTCACAGTTGGAGGTAGTGAGACTTCAGTTGCAAATGAAAAAGCTTGAGTTAGAAGCAAAGGACAAAGAAGTGGCTTTTAAAAGGGAATTAGAAATTGTGAAGATAGAGAAGGAAAGAGGTAAGGTCAGTACATGAAGAAGGATTTCTCTCTAGAGTAGAACCCAGTGGTGATCATGTTTAAATTTGTACAAGCTCTTCCAAAGTTTGGGGAAACAGGTATTGAAGCATTCTTTATTTCATTTGAAAAGCTAGCTAAACAGATGAAATGGCCTCAGAAAAACTGGACATTATTATTACAGTCTAAGTTATTAGGTAGGAGGCTTGAGGTATATGCTTCACTTTCTTTCACCGAAGAAATGTCAGTGAATTATGATGTGGTGAGAAAAGCTATTTTGAGTGCATATGAGTTGGTTCCTGAAGCATACAGGCAGACATTTAGGAATATGAAAAAACAGCCTGAGCAAACTTATACTGAGTTTGAACGAGTAAAACAAAGTAATTTTGACCAGTGGATACGGATGTTAATATGGCAATCACCTTGTTAAAACCAATTGCTAGTTATATAGGTGATGGGCATTAATTAACCCATCTAAATAGAATAAAAAGGTACAGCTGGAACACTTTGGGTGGAAGCTACTAGCACTGAGGAGTTGTCTTGAAAATAAACCAGCTTTAACCAAAAGACCAGCCTGGATTAATTCTTCCACCACAACCTCTTACTGTGAGTAACAACAGGTGTTAAAAATAGAGACAACATTTGCAGCTCTTAGGAAAGTCATTCTTTTGGAAAAAAAATTAAAAGTTCATTCCCTTTGGTAGTGAGAACTCATGTGGAAGAACAGAGGGTTGATTCTGCAAGACAAGCAGCAGAGATAGCTGATTATTGAGTTAAAACAAAAAATAAAAAATACCTGGAAAAACTCAGCAGGTCTGGCAGCATCGGCGGAGAAGAGTACAGTTGATGTTTTGAGTCCTCATGACCCTTCTGTTCTGTTGAAGGGTCATGAGGACTGGAAACATCAACTGTACTCTTCTCCGCCAATGCTGCCAAACCTGCTGAGTTTTTCCAGGTATTTTTTAATGTTTGTTTTGGATTTCCAGCATCTGCAGTTTTTTGTTTTTATCTCTGATAATTGAATTAGTTCATAGAGCTAAACCTTTTTCCTTCACCCTTTTAAATTGGAAAAGGATAAAAAGTGGGAAGGTGAAAGGAAGGCAGGTAGTCAGGGAAGAGGAGTAGCTGAAAGATTCCCAGGAAGTTTTTTCTCAGAATAAAAAGGAAGGAGCTGAAGGTAGAAGTGACATTTGAAAATTGAGGTTTTTCATTGTAATAAGGTAGGACACATGAAGTCAGTGTGTTGAAGGTTGCAGGAAAAATCTGTGGGAATTATTGGGATACAGAAAAGCACTGGAAGTAAAAGTACTGTGGGTTCTGAAGTTCAGGCACAGGAGAAACCAGTGGTTTGTGGACAGGTGAAATGGGGAGAATCAGTGAAAGGTGAAGAAGTGGGAACGTATTCACAGATTACTCAAGAGAATTCTGAGGAGCAGGTCGTAGAAATGTTTGAAAACTTTGTATGTGAAGGGAAAGTATTTCCACATGTACAGAGTGAGGTAGGTAAAGATCTTAAAATATTAAGAGACACAGGGGTTAGTCAATCCTTAATGTTGTGGGGTAGTGATGTTTGTTGTTCAGAGGGAGTGTTGCAGGAAAAGGTAATAAGTTGAGTTCATGGAGATGCTTATTCTGTTGTGGAAGGTAAATTTAAAGAGCAAAACACTGGTGAAGTTATATTTGGAGTGGTGGAAAAATTGCCCTTTGCAGGGGTTCAATTTATTCTGGGTAATATAGTTGAATTGCAAATATGGGTGATGCCTGTGGTAGTTGAGCAGCCTGTAGAAGCGTTTTCAACAGAAGTGCTGTTTTACAAAAGGAACATGCTGGATTATTTCCTGATTGTGTTATGATGAGATCAAAGGCTCATCAGAAAGAACAAGATAAGATAGGCAGTTCAAAGGCAAGAACGTGATGTTGAAACCCAATTAGTTGGCACTGTATTTGATAACATTCAGGAGGAAGGAATGCAGTTGAAGTGTTTAACTCAGAGGTTAGTGGAGTTACAGCAAAATGATTTGAAATTAAAATAGTTATATCAAAGCTCATTCAGAAACCAAAGCAAAATGTATTCCAGTATGTTATTATCTTTGAGGGAATATATTAATGAGAAAGTAGCTGTTGGATCATGTCTTAGCAAATGAAAGCTAGAGGGAGGTGCATCAGATTGTTGTCCCATTAAGAGTGTAGAAATGCAAATATGAGGACTGCTCATGAAATTCCAATGCGGGGGCGGGGGCGGGGGGGGGGGGTGCAGAATTAGGAAAACAAAGGTACAGAGGTAGGTTTTATGGCCAGGATTGCATAGGGATGTAGTCAAATTCTGTAGAATCTGTCATAAGTGTCAAGTAGTGGGAAAAGCACAAGCAGTGATTAAGCCAGTGTCTGTAATTCCAATACCAGCATTTGAAGAACCTCTTACCAGGTCATGATTTGATTGTGTAGGACCCCTCCCTAAGACTAAAAGTGGAAATCAGCACTTATTAACAATAATGGATTTCCTGAAGCGATATCTTTTAAGAAATATTTCAACTAAGATGATTATGGAGGAGTTAATTACATTTTTTACAAGGTATGGTTTACCTAAAGCAATACAATTAGATCAGCAGTCAAATTTCATGTCGCAGCTGTTTAAGGAAGTAATCCGGAGTCACAAGGAGCTTTGGAAAGATGGCATCAAACTTTAAAAACTATGATAAGAGCATACTGTCAGAATTATGCACAGGATTGGCAAATGGGAATTCCATTTTTGTTATTTGCTATTAGAGACACTCCTAATGCAACGACTGGTTTTAGCCCTTTTGAACGAGTTTATGGTCATGAGGTAAAAGGACCGCTGAGATTGATTCATGAGAAATTGGTGGGTCAAAATTCAAACTATTCTCCTGGATTACATATCAAATTTAAGGGAGAGATTGTACAGAGCATGTGAGTTGGCTAGGGAACATTTAAAGATCTTGCAGCGAGTGATGAAAGTGAAAGCAGATAAGTCTAAAATTCAAAGTTCTGTTTCTGGAGAGAAAGTATTAGTTTTGTTATTAGTACTAGGATTCCTTATGCAAGATTTAGTGTGCCTTACAGAATTGAAAAGAAATTGGGTGAAGTAAATTATTTAATAAATACCTTCTGCTTCTTTCTTCTATCTGGAGTGTGTCATGTAAATATGCTTAAAGTTACTTGACAGGGAAGAGGAACAGAGAAGTATTAGTGATGGTGGATTATGAGAAAGAGGTAGAAGTGCAGGACGCTAACTGATTTTCCTCTAATCAACTTGGATAATGAGGGGGTGCTTGAAATTTTAAATACAATATTGAGTTACCTTCCAAGCAAGTGTCAGTGATTTAGAAAAGCTATTGCAGTCATACAAACCCATTTGTGGAAATAAGTTGGGAAAGACAAATTTAGGTTTACATGATGTAGGTGTAGACATATCATCTTCAGTGAACATTAGATTAAATCTGGCAAAGTTATCAAGTACAAAAAGAAATTGATTTCATGCTTCAAAATTATATCATTGAGTCTAGATGCAGTAACTGGAGTTTGCCTGTTGTGCTGGTACCGAAACCAGATGGAACACAGACTGTGTGGACTATCAAAAGGTGAATGCAGTGACAAAAGCAGACTTGTATACCATACCACAGTTGGAGGATTGCATTGAGAAAGTGAGGCAATTGAATTTTTTCACAAAGATTGACTTACCAAAAGGATATTGGCAGGTACTGTTCTCAGAGCAAAGGAGATATCAGCTTTTGTAATGCCAAGTAGACTATATCAGTTTAAAGTCATTCAATTTGGTATGAAGAATGCACCTGTGATATTTCAAAGGCTGACAAAGTAATTGTGGGTCTAAGCAATTGTGCAGTTTAAATTGATGATCTAATTGTTTTCAGTCAGATGGAGGAGCATTTACAGCATCTGGAAGCATTATTTACATGACTACAAGAAGCTAATTTGGTGATGAACTTGGCTAAAGTGAATTTACAAAACCACAAGTTACGTATCTGGGCCATAACCATTGGACATGGTAAGGTGGCTCTGAGAGATGTGACAGTCAAGGCTATTGTGGATTTCCCAGTATGTACAACAAAACAAAGTTGAGATTTTTGGGCATGAGTGGGTTTTACTCGAAATTTGTACCAAACTTTAGCTAAGTGGTTGCTCCGCTGACCGAACTATTAAAGAACAAGAAGTTTCAATGGACACGTGTGTCAGAAGTCATTCGATAGTTTAAAAACTGTAACTATGATACCAGTGTTGGCAAACAATTATGCCAAGCAATTCAAGTTGGCCGTTGACACAAACTATATAGGCATTGGGGCTGTACTGTTACAAGAAGATGACATGAATTGAAAAACCGTTAGGGTATTTTTCATGAAGATATTCAACGATTGAAAAAGGGACTGAGTTTGTTGTTAGCATCGCAGCATTTTGAAATTTATGGTGCAAGCAATTCATCAGAAACAATCGTTTATACAGACCATAATCCTTTGAAGTTTTGGGACAAATTTTGTCAGAAGTGCAAGGCTTTTCAGATGGGGTCTATTGTTACAACCATTTAATTTACATTTTGCTGGAAGATAATATTTGTTCGCAGATGCATTATCAAGAGTTTGAAGCTTAAAGGAAATTGGGACAATTAAAATAAAATAATAAAAACCTGGACACAAATGGAATGATTGCTGTTGATACCAAGAGAGGGGTGTGCGCATGTATATAGTTATGTTAATGCATGCATTTGGTAATGTAATAGTGTGAGATGGGTTATTAAAATGAAGCTGTCTTTTAGAATTGAGGGTTCATATTTCACTAAGAAGGGGGATGTCATGAAGCTATTAATGTATATAATTTGGAAAATATTTTTTTCAAATAGAGGTTTAATCTGTGGGTTTGGCTTAATTGGATTATAGCCAGCTAGTCTGGGTGCTTTGATATGTATGAAAGTGTTTTTGCATTTTTTTAATAGAGCATGCAAGAAGTACGGTGAAAATTGATGCCTTTCTAGCAGCTACCAAGCAATATGTTTATATTACTAATAAAATTGGTATTATGAAAGGGGTTTCATTGTTAAAAGTTGAAGTTCAAAGAGGTTGTTGATACAATGAGAATTAACATTCATTGGAGCTGGTAGGTATAACTTCAGTAGTTTTCGGGTGTGCAGACAGAGGCAATGTAAGATCAAAAGGCAGCTGCAAGCTCCACAGTGAAAAGAACCTCATTTTCAATTCGTACAGTGAAATTGCTTTGCCTGGTGTTTGGTTAAGTCTATGGGTTGCTGTTGCCTTAATGGGGATTAGTTTGGGAATTTGTTACAAGTTATGATAGTAGTGATTTGAGGCCATGTGCACATATATTTTAACCTGTGTAAATTATTAAAAAGTTTCATTCAGTTTAATGTAAAATCTCAAACTAGTGGTCTGATTTCTGAGTTGAGAGTCATATCTCAAACATAACACTTTAAACAAGCGTCATAACTAATAATTTTAAGTTTCCCTCTGGGATTTCAACACTGATATACATTTCAACTCCATTTGGTCATTTTTGATCCATAATCTCTTCATACTCTTGCATCATGAAAATCTATTGATCTCATTCTTGAAAGTTCCCATTATCACTGCATGCACAGCCTTTTAGGAGGCTAGAATTCCTTTACCTTTTGTGTGATAAGAGCTTTTTGACCACTCAAATGATCTGGCTCTAAATTTGTTGCATCTCCTTCTCGATTCCCACACCAGAGCATATTCTCTTTCTGTATCTACCTTATCAAGTCCTTTCCAAAGCTTCAATTAAATCACACTCAATTTTCTATATTTAAGGGAATACAAGCCAAATTTATTGCAATCTATCCTCATACTTTAACTATTATGCACTATGCCACCAAGGTCATTATCTTTCCTGATACTATGCACCCAAAACTGAATACGGCAGCCCAGTCAGCCTGACCAGGCTTCTGTATAACTGAAGCATCATTTCCTCTGCTTTATATGCTAGCCTCCTTGTAACAAAGGCCAATATTCCTTTAGCCCTTTTGATTACTTCCATACACTGGCTTTTAGTACTGTAGATCATGGCATATAAGTTGACATTTGAAGCTGCAAAAAAAATCCTTCCAAAAACAGGGGTCAACTTATACGCAGAGCATAAAATGTGAACTGCTGGTGTTGGTGTAGATGGTGGCAATTTTGAAATAGAGAAAATACACTGGTACTTCAAATTAAATCAATGTGGCATATTTTATTTAACACATTAATTCTAGAAGCGTGCTTTTAACCACAATCTAAATGTTTTAAAATGATCAAATTCATTGAGTCACTTTGGCTTATGGCATCGTAAGGATCCCACTCTCTATAAGCTTTAGCCCTTTGTTTCAGAATCATCACTCCACAATCATCTTCCCCTCCATCCAATAAATTGGATATTCCACATTTTTGGAATGATCTGATAGTTTGCGCATTAACAGCATCCTGCGATGTGATGACAAAGCCACACAAAACATCAAACAGGGCAGCATGCATATTTTCTCTATCAACCAGCACTTATTATAATCGGAGCAAACATGACCCTTGAATGGCTTGTGGAGACACATGTCAGACCCCCTGGTATAACTGCAATGTGGCTGTTATTTCTTCACAGGCACCTCTTGATCTCATCGGTTATATGGGATCTGAACATGTCACACGAATAAGCTGCATTCTTTGAGAAGGCCACCAATTCCACAATTGTTGTCATGGGTGTGCACAAACACTCCTGCAGGGAATTTGATTTTTGGCATTTCCTATATTCAAGGCAGAGTTAGATAGATTGTTGATGAACAAGGGAGTCTGGGGGCCAGACAGGAAAGTGGAATGGAGTTGCGACCACAACCAGATCAGCCATGATCTTATTGAATGATGAAGTAGGCTCGAGGACCTAATGGCCTACTCCTGCTCCTAAATCCCATGTTCCTATGGTTTTACGTTTCAAAATTAATCTTAAATCTTGTTCTGTCAGCTGTGCAGGCTAGTACCACCATGAATCTTGTCTTCTCATGCCCTATGGTTTTCTTTGGGCTGTTTTCAAACTTTACCACTCCGTGGTTGCATTTTTGAGCATATCGAAATTTATGGACTTTCATCCATGTTGCTAAAGTGACATAATGGGTACTCATGTTTTTGTTGCTGCCATTGGAAACAGGTAATTTGGGCATCGAGGTCTTTTAGTCTCTGAGCGATCTTGATCTTCTGCCGCAACACTAGACATTTTCATTCTATAAAACGGCTACACCAACTAGCTGTTGCTCTGAAATCTTTACCACACTCAAGGTTTGCTCTGTCCCACTTAAGTGTGTTATATACACTTTACATTTCTGGTGACGATGTAATCATTCTGGCAATTTGAGGGCCCATTCCAAGAATGCGTCTCAATATCAGGCCAGTGGCTGAGTGCTGTTCTCATGGCATATTTGGTCTTGGGCATCTTCTTCAGGGCGGATTCCTTCTTTCTCCATTCTCACAAACACTGAATTCCCTCACTGCAGCAGTTATTTGATGAGATAGTATATGTTATGACTTTTAGCTTATAAACAGCTTCATTCTTTTGGTGGAGGACCTACATCTGTTCTTCATTCACCATGCGTTGTGTGGCACATCTTAAATTCCAGCACAACATCTTAGCAACATGGCCCCAATAGCCTATTTGATCCTGTGGTGCCAACTTATGAGTGAGTAAAACATGTATTTCTTCTGTGAAAAATTGGGGCCAACTCCTAAACTGAGTATAGCATTTCTTAGCAGAAAAGGTGTGTTGGGGTGGGGTGATCGACTTATACATCAAGTACAGCCCTGAACATAATATTTGGTGCCCAAAAAATGGGGTAGTCTTATACACTGGGTTAACTTGTACACCACAATCCAAGGTAATTTCTTTGCTCTTTTCTCCTAAACAGCTCTGAACATCTCACCATTAAGAAATCATTCCAATTTGTCGTTCTTGCATCCCAAAGTGAATAATCTCACTTCCCCACGTTGAACTCCATTTCCCACAGTTTAATCCATTCCCTTAGTCTACATGTCCTTTTGTAATCTCTGGAATCCATCTGCATAATTTAGTGTACCTGCTAACGCAAGTGTTAACATCAAACTTGGATACACAACTCTCTACTCCTTCATCCAAATCATTTATATGCACGGTGAAAAGCTGAGACCCCAGTACCAATCCTTAGGAGAACACTTTTGTCGTACCAGCCAATTGGGCTATTTTCTCCATCTCAACTCAAATCATAATTCCACGTGCTTCCATCTTCACTAATTTGTGTGAAAACTGACAAAATTCCTCACCAAAAATAAGGCCTTGCAGGATGCAAATCTTAAAATCTGGTGCATTTTTCATCAAACACTATTGGCTGTGCATGACCTGAACCAGCAGCCAATGGCACGGAAGCAATAAAAACAAAGCACATTTAATGTTACAATCTGCTTCTGAGATATGGTGGGTCCAAAAGGCACCAGCCAGCAAGAAATCTCTAGTTCATGGAGCCTGTTTTATGCCTGAATATCAGGAGCTACACATAACAATTTTTACTGAGACATCCAGTGAGGGCTTAATATTTCCTCATTACATGTTTGTAAAGAGCAACTGAATGCATTCATTTTTAAAATACAGTTATAGCTCCATTGTTCTCTCCTTGCATTGACTCAGTCTTTCCAGCTTATCTTGATTTATGTATTCATTGGATTTTACTTTCCTCTACAGTATTTCACTCTTTGAAAGATTTTGGGTTAACCTGACCATTTAGTTTTCATTCCCATTTTGATTCCATTCAGAATCAAGCAGCAGTACCTCATCTTCTAACTAGGCACTTTGCAGCCTTCTGGACTCAACACCAAGTTCAACAATTTCTGATTGTAACCTTTGACCTCATTTTGTTTTCTTATCTTTGCTGATTGAGTTTCCTTTGTCATCTCTTTTTCTCTCCTGCCAACCACCCTATCACACAACTTCCCTTCTGTTTAAATCCAACCCTCCCCACACTTTTTACTTGCTTAAAACCTATATATCTCTAACCTTTTCCAGTACTCATGAAGGCCATTGACCTGAAATATTAATTCTGTTTCTCTCTCCACAGGTGCTGCCAAAACTGAGGAGTATTTCAGCATTATTTTCAGATTTTCAGCATCTGCAATATTTTTCTTTTGGATTCCATTGAGGGCTGTTTAAGTCTTCAGTGTTTAATCTGACCCTCTTTCTTTTCTGTGGTTAACTACTGCAAATTTCTGCTAAAGGGTTAAGTAGATACAACAAAGGCAGAAGAAATCAATGTTATAATAGGGATTTTCTCTTTTCCCTCACCACCCACTACTTTTAAGATAAAGGACATCCATCCCTTTTAATGGTCACGAGTGATCTTGTGTAAATCAGACAACTTGATGTTTTATTTTGTTCCCTCCACCCTGCACTGTCCTGCCTAAGGTACTGGCCAGCAGCTCCTTGGACAATTGTTGCATTTATTCACCTGTGTACTCAATCACATGAGCATGCACAGTCCAGGGAATCTTTACTTTCCTTCTCTTCCCAACCAGACCTGAAGCACTAGATCCAATTCTACTTCCCCAGCAGCTGGCCCTAGCCAACATTTGTTTACTCAGCACAATTGAAGAATCAAACCTGGGACCATCCAGTCTGTAAGTGGCAGCACATCAGCCTTGCTTCAATCTTCTCTTTGCACTCAACTTTTCAGACAAATCAAAGCCCATCTCCATGCCAACCTGAATCACATGAGTTCTGTATCCACAGTACCAGAACCACTTCAGATTTTTGAAATATATTAATGACTTGGGGTCCAGCGCACAATTTCAACATTTTCAGACATCAAACTTGAGTACATGAAAAGTACATCAAACTAGCAATTCTTGTTTTTCTTTTAATTCAGTAGAAAAGAGAGACTGAGGAAAACATGGCAAACTACAGTTTTGAGCTATGGACAAGAGTACATTCTAGTAGGATACTGTGTGATGAACCTTGCTTTAAACATAGGAACAGTGAAAGAAGTGTATCCAATTGGCAGAAATGCCAATCAGCTACTTTCTGGACTCCCAACTACATTCTATCTTGGAATTAACTAGACAGTTTAAAGTAGAACCATTTGCAAAACCTCCCAGTGAAACTTGGAAACTAACAGTCTACCTAACCTTCAGTACAACTGCACTGGTCTTACTTACAGGTGTGAATATCTCACACCTTCTTCCCAGTAAGGCAACCTGGACCCCCCACTTTAACATTTAGTATTAACAACCAAGCCACCCAAGTTTGTCATTGGGTTGAATTCAGAACAGGTCACATGACCCCTGCATACCTCAATTTTTCCCCATATTAAAAAGAAACAGCCCCAAAACATAATCTAACACACTTTATAGCTGTACAGTCACTCACTCACTCCAAATTAGCTGAAATATTAATGCCAGAATGTTTAACACAGAGGATATGACAAATAATTTAATTTCACTTTTCAACTACCCACCACCACTGAGAGCCCATGGTCAAAGATCAAATTCCATAAGTTCAGAGCACCAAATTTGAATAAAGTACATGAAAAGTACATAAAATCAGTAATTCTTGTTTTAGCTTTTTTAAAAACTTGACGCGTAGAAAAGAGAAACCAAAAAAAACGTGGCAAGCTGCAGTTTTGAGGTTTGGACAAAGAGTAAATTTGAGTAGGATATTGTGTGATGAATCATGCTTTCAACATAGGAACAGTGAGAGAAGGACCTGTTTGTAGGAAGGCATATTTTGAGGTAGAAGAGAGAAGAGACACTGGTGAGTTGGGTGGGCCAGAGCAAAGCATGATAACAGGAGAGCCTCAGGATGAGATGAGGAGGGAAGACTTGAGGTGAAAAAGGGTCCATTTCGTAGAGAAGCTCTTCATTCATCATACCCAGCAGTACAATAGATTTGGGAATTACATTCAAATACTGGCTGGACTTGGGATGTGTGTAAAGAGGAAACAGCTTCTTGAGAGATAGTTAGAACGGTGGAGAGAGAGGGAACTCTGTTGGAGGTCAAATAATCAGGTCAAGCTTGAGGTTGGTCAAAAGATGGATTATTAGTTTTTGAGAGGGTCAAAAATACCAGAATTCACAGATTTAAAAATGCGATTGTTGCAAGTTTCAAAAGCCACCTATAAACAAGATATTGCTGCAAGCACTAATTGAACGTAGCCAATGGCACACCCCGTTTAATTACAAAAGTTACTCAAGATTTGCTAGCTGCAAATAATTGTTTACCTTGTAAATTTTGGCTCGTCACTCAATTACAATTCAGTGCTTCAACAATAGACCCAGGAATTATGGTTTAACACTTCATCATAAGTACTCATCAGCACTTCATGTGCCATCTTAATTCCAATATTGTTTCAAATTATCACAAGTAATTTTAAAAATACAGCATATAATCAGTGAGAGGAACAGCAAGCATCCTTCATAATGGTTTTTGGCGTTTGAGGAGATTCACTTAGTCATAAGCTGTAACTTGCCACCCTGAATAACAGGCCGAGTTTCAGCCTCATGACAGGACACGCATTAAGCAAATGGCAAGTACTTCTTTGGAAAAATTATGAACCCAGCTAAAAAAGCACTGGCAGAGTTATGGGAGCAAGTTATTTGTCCACCCACAGATCCCCAGTAAAATGCATAGGCACCTACAAGGGGTAATAACATGAAAAATACAACTGAATTAAGCATTTTCACAAGTTTAAAATAGTGCTTTTTTTTAAAAACTGCAGCAAATTAAGCCTCACTCACATAAACTACTCTCATCATTTGTAAAAGCATAGACAAGCTAACAAAGCTTTCCTTTGATATCTTAAGGAAAACCACCATGGGTTTGCCATTATGGCAAGCAAATCAAAGTTCTCAGGATCTTTTGTCTGTGGTGAGCTGGCAAGCTGCACCACGGTGCCAGTGAAGCCACAACAATCACCCTGTGTCCACATGCTGCTGATATGGAAAGGGAAAGAAGAAAAGGTCGAAAATTGTCACAGCAATGACACTTGATGAGGAATACACACATGACTCTCAGGAAAGAACAAGCTGTGACATCTTTTCTTCCATCAAATAAATCTATCAACAATTATTTTCCATCTTCCATCACTCGCAAACCAATTAACTGCCTTGAAGGAAAAAATAGGGGAAGGAAGTATGGGTGGATGTAGACACCATTTTAGTTTCCATCATGCCAACTTATGACAGTTAATAATAAAAACATAAGATGCTGCAAACATTCAGTATTAATCTGAAAAATTAAACCCATATCTCTCTCCATGTGCAACAAATACCAGGCCTGCTGAATGATTCCAGCATTCTTGGTTTTTCAGCATCCACAATATTTTGCTTTTGTATTATGATAAAAACTATATGCGTTTGAGGCATTCAGAAATGCTGGTAATATATAATACATGTTCTGGGAGTCTAGGACTGAAACGTTGTTCCCAAAATGTCTGAAAACAAGAATTCTATTTCTCAATCCCCAGTGAGAAAGGCATTAATCTCCTTGAATGGAAAGTCATTTTCTCTCAAGGGGGATCCAGAAACTGCATGGTAAGCCTCTATCTTGGTTTCTACGCAGTGTGCTCTTTAATGTGACAATTAACATTGACGGAACTTTGAAGTCCAGCATTTATTTTGGGCAGGGCCAACCCATCACTTTATGTTACTAATGTTACTTAAGCATTTGAAGTGTCAGGAATTGCCATCACTACTAACTTTACAATTGCAAATTAATTGTAACTATACATAGGATAATGATGCAGCAGGCAAGAACTCATTCTTTACCATATCCACCAAAATGGGGGTTGGACATGGGGAGAAAAGCACAAATGCTTAAAACTGAACACTTGAAAATCTCTTAGCCTGCTGTGAATCCCCACAAGACTTCATCTCCTGGCCTGGGGAGACTAGCTCCTATTGGATAAGGTCCAGATACCATGTATCCACTGTATATCACTGAAAGTGGTCAATCTTTATATGTAATCCTACATTAGAAATATTTTCAGGTTATTTGATACTGGGGGG
The DNA here is from genome assembly GCF_017639515.1 of Carcharodon carcharias. Taxonomy (NCBI): domain Eukaryota; kingdom Metazoa; phylum Chordata; class Chondrichthyes; order Lamniformes; family Lamnidae; genus Carcharodon; species Carcharodon carcharias. The sequence goes on from NC_054469.1 coordinate 188,579,483, forward strand.
GTGGGTAGGGAGAATGGGGACCACAGATAGCCCACTGATGCCCTCATCAGACTTCCACAATAGTTCACACGTTGCATTAGGCCAATCAAAAGGGATTAGAAACAGGAACTCTGTTTAATTTTATTCCCTTGATAGCCTTAGGATAGCATGCTAACTGTAACCCCAACTTGAGATCAGCTACTACAGCAGGGGAATCATACCCAAGACCTTAAAGTCAGTGGGATCCCAATTGTTCACTGCCTTTACCAACTGAGCCAGCTAGCCACCCAAGAGGAGTAAAAGAATGATTCTTCTGAGAACAGTATCATTCATAATGGTTTATTTGAAACGAGTAAGAAATTCACTAGCCTTAACCTGCTCAAATAAAAGGTTCTGTCTAATGTTTGCTATTAATATATTAAGATGCAAGAATGTCCAGTTATTCATCTCCACAAATGCACAAATATGCATGACCTCCAGAATATCTGATTAATCTCACACCAACCTGGGATATCTGAATTAATAAACATCCTTTTACTAACAGGATTCGTTGCAGGCAAAAATTGAAAGCTAAATCTTCACTGTTGGCGAAGAGTTGTTTTTAAGCCACTGTGTTACCTGTTTTATTACACTATGGTACTCAAGGGCAGATAGAAAAGTAACATCTTCAGCTGCATATATACAAAGTAATTTTATGCCACTTAGTGTCCTTGAGTTATAAGCGCTTTTTAGCTCTCACTCCCTGCTTTTCCCATGATTTACTGTACATCTGCTTAGCATGGCCATTTCTAGATGAGGTCAGAGTCTGAAACAGTGTTTGTGAGAAACAAAAGTAGCATTTGTTACAAGGAGCTGATGGCCCAGACATTGAGTCAGTAAGTACTGGAAAAAGATTAAATGGCCAAGATTTGGTTGCTGGCTAACCTTGGCAAAGTTACATTTTTCTTACATGTTTAAAAGGACAGATCATCTTGGTATCTTTTTTTTTTAATACCACAATACCTAATTCTGCAAATGCAAATCTCATAATGAATAAATAAAATGTGAAGCAAAATTACATGTCCAGTTCTGTCGAAGGGTCATGAGGACTCGAAACGTCAACTCTTTTCTTCTCCGCCGATGCTGCCAGACCTGCTGAGTTTTTCCAGGTAATTCTGTTTTTGTTCTACCTTGGAGTCAGCCTGACCAGTGGGACGAAGCAATTGGTGGCAGAAGCACAAGACCAACTAACATCAACTTACTTTTAAACAACATCTTTCATACCATCAGGGCAATCCAAAAGCACCACACAGCCATTAATTACTTTTGAAGTGTGAGGACTATTGTGTTGTCAGCATTAGAAAACAGGAAGTAAGCTGCCATCAGAATTAAGGGAGCATACAGGTCAATGCAAAATGAGAAATAATTTATCAATGGCAATAATTCTGTGGCTCCTTAAAGTCAGTTATGCTTTTTTAATCAGCAGTCAAGATCAAGTCACAATATAAGTATTACAACGGTTAATATCACTGATTAATGTTAACCACTTTGTCTACACTCAAAGACATATTAAAATTACAACTCTTGTTAGCTTATGAAAGCATTCCCACAGTTGAATCACAATCTGTGAATTTACTGTCATTAGGTTCACAAATTTGAATTCAGTGGAACTCACAACTTGCAAAGATCTTTTAAGATTTAAAAGGGAGTCATGCGTTATCTCAGCCTATATAGTCAATTCTTACACACATGTCCTACAAATCACAATTTAGACAGAACAGTGCAGCTGCCAGCTTGACCTTATTCGCATATTGTGCAGAAGTTTGTAGGTTCAAGCCACACTTCAGAACTTTAATACATAATCTAGCCTGATACTTCTTTGTCATCCTGAGGGAGAATTCTACTCTTGGAGGTGAAATTTGCCAGATGAGACATTAAACAGAATACCCACTGTCTGTTCTTATGAGTGTAACAGATCCACGGCACTAATCAAAAAAAAAGATTGAGTTCTCCCAGTATCCTAGCCAATGTTCCTTGCTCAGCCACCACCAGCAAAGCGATTATCTGCATTATTTTCAACTTGTGGAACATTATGATGCACAAATGGGTTGCTGTATTTGCCTAGAAAACTAGATTGATTACAGGTCATTTGTTGTATGTGAAATGTTTTGGGACGTCTTAAGGCAGAGAATTTTGCATTCAGATATCACCTTTCCCAATTTCAGGATGTCATAAAGCACTTTACAGCCAATGAAGTATTTTTGAGGTGTATTCATTGTTGCAATGCGCCTGTCAATTTGCACACATATGGTCCCATGAACAACGACAATAACCAGATAACTATTTTAGTGATACTGGTTGGGGATCAACATTAGCCAGGACACTGAGGTGAACCCCCCTGCTCTTGTTCAGTATAATATCATGCAATTTTTTTTCTACAATGCCTCGATTTAATGCCTCATTTGAAAGACAACACTTCTGAACAGTGATGCATTCCCTCAAATCAGCACTGACAAAGCCAGCCTAGATTATGTACTCAAGTCAGTGGAGTGGGACTCGGAGCCACAAACTACTGATGCAAGGAGATGAGAGTTGTATCACTAAACCAAGGCTGACACCACTAAAAGTATATTAAAGCTGATATATAAAAGCATATTTTCTTTCTTAAGCAATGAAGATCAAAAGATTCTAGACTCATTTTCAGTCTCTGCTGAGGAAGTTAACCTCCTTTGGGCAACAGTTGAGACATAACAATTGGACTCTCTGCTGCAGGAATATGGAAAGGGAAAGGCTTGAAGAGTTCCAGACTTATATCCAATGACCCATGCTACAAAGCACACATTAACATAGAATTGGGATTGGCTATTGTGCTGCCCAAAACAGTTCATAACTCATTATCTGGGCTTAGACAGAAGAATGGCCATTCAGAAATATACTTGAAGGTTGTAAGTTAACTATGGATCAGCAAGAGATTTTGTCCTCAGATGAGCAGATAAATTTTCTTTAAAATTAAGAAGGGAAGAAACACTCCTGCAGCCCTGTTTAGTATGCCATTTTGAATTTGGACCAATTGAAAGAAATTGTAACTGTAACACCCATCTTTCTGCAACCTGAGCCAGTTTTCCAATCTGTAAGTTGTCCACAAACTGACTTAACAGAAAGCTTCAAGCATTTTATCTTTCCACCAGACCCAAAAACAAAGAGGTGTGCCGAGGTTGGGAGTCACACGAAAACACTTTCAGGCAAAGGAGGGTGCATTATTCTACTGTAAAACAGATGCAGAGAAAGTGCATACTTATGACTGATGACGCTACATAATCCCAAGAGTTCAGCTAAGATCATAAACCTAGAAATATTTTGTCCGGTTTAAAACGTTCATCAAAATCGCGAGAGGAAGTTACAGTGGAGTAATTTCAAAGCAATATACATTTTTAAATATCACTTTTATGGCGAGTGCAGCTATTACAAGGCACACCATTGACAGTAAGTACACTGAGTGCCATTGATGCACGACATCCATAAAGAAACAGTGACCGACGATCACTGCATGCTTGAGATATTCAGCTGATTATGAAATATAAAGAATAAAAGCAATGCTTTATAAGGCAGTAACAGTAGATTGACAGAGAGCAATGTTCTACATTTATCAATATCATCTCAACCCTAAAAACATTTTATAATCTTGAAACATATTCTTTATGTTACTTTATTTTACATAATTTGTATAACTTGAATTCACAACGAGCATCCTACTCCTTTTTCAGAACATCTTTAGGACGGGTTGCTTTTAAAAAAAAGTGGCCTTTGCAGTCATCTGATTTGAACTTAAGATGAGTTTTATTTCAGATGAGACCAACAAAACTGACGCAAACATTTTCAAAGAGAGCCTGAAAGAGAACAAAACTTAGCAAGTTGAATGAGCACAGCTGTTCTGACTTGAATGAACACTGACTATCACCAGGCCTAACAAAATCAATCAGTAATCATTACTCGATGGTCTCCACCCCCTCCATTAAAGAGACACCACTTTTACGTAATAATGCAGCAGAAGCCTTTCATCAAAATGACTTAATTTTCCACTCATTTAATAAGCTGTAACCGTTGTCCTTAGTAGGCAAGAACTGAGGTCAATCATTTTGCAGATTACGAATTTACAAGCAAACTAGTCTTGAGGCAATTTTACATTGACAGAAGTACCTTTGACAGCACATGAAGATAAAGGAGGCTAGTTCTGGAATTCTTACTACTTTGGTATTTTTGTGGGTGTTGCAATCCGCCATCAATTTAAGTACGTATCTCTTGTTCTGGGTCACTAAATGCCCAGAAGTGGTATGTGCATCTGCATGTCTTATGAGATCAAGTGTGCAGTTATGCAGGAATGGTCAACTCTCTTGTCCCCATCTGTTATAACACAGCACAAAATTGCATTAAGATAATGAGTCATCACTCTAAAAATTGCACTCCATTAGGCCTGGACTAAGAGTGGCACCACAGGGAAGAAGGCAAGGAAACAGAGGGAATCCACAGACAGATTGCTTGAGTATTATTCCCCTGTGGCAGACCGATAAGGTGAAAAAACATTGAGATTTTGTTCAAAAACTGACCAATGGACCTGACCCTGGGGAAATAGAAAGTGTTTCCAAATTATTAATGATATTCTGTGTATGTTTATCTGTTTTAGCTGATCCAAAAACCTTTGTAAAATAGGATGCATTCACGAGGAACTCTGCTGGTGACTATTACCAAATGTATGATGTGCATATTATATCCCATTCATTCAGAATTTTAGCTATTTCTCCACCTTATTTAAACAATTTGTAACACTCATGGATGGTTGTCACTGAGCAAAATTGTCAAACAGAATATTGACACTATTTATATCCCATGAGGGAATAGATTTCAATCCAAAGGTCATCATCATTTATTAACTTTTAGAATCAGCTTGGCTTTGAATCAGATGCTCATGGATTCAAACCCAACTCCAGAGATTTGGGCACATCATCCCAGTGCTATAGAGGATGTGCTATAGAGTACTGGCAAAAGTGCTATTTTGGATGAGATGTTAAACCATAGACTCATTTGCCCAAAAATCCATTGACACTATTCAAAGGATAGGGGAGTCCTCCCAGTGCCCAAGCCAACAGTTATCACTCAATCGAAACCACTAAATAATCAATCATTTAATTCTTGTTTACTGAACTTTGATGCACAAATTGGCTGCTGCGTTTGCCTGCAGTGACGAGAACTCAAAGAGTTGGTCATAAAACATATTACATCCTTATGATGTGAATGACACTATGGAAATGCAAGTTCTTTCTTTTCTTGCCAGGCACTGAATCTACTACAAAATAACATTTTGTAGAACTAATGCAACAATTGCAAACAAAAACTTCAATGATAGCACAAAATGTCATTTCCACTAAAATTATTTCTAAAATTATTGGCTCAAGTACATCACAACTAACACCAACCAAACCTGGTAGTTTTATTCAGTTCCATAATAACTTGAATTTATGTAACACTTTTCATGGCATAAAATGCCTCAGGGCATTTTGCAAGGCAGTAAGGGGAAAAAGGAACATCAATCCTAAAGAGACATTAGAGGGACAATCAAAAACTTAGTCAAAAATCTGGGTTTTAAAAGGAGGAGAGGGGCAAGAAATTCCAGTACGGAGTCAAGACAGCTGACAATGTTGGGACAAGTAATCTACAAGAGGTCAAAGTAGTGGAGAGGGCTCAGGAAAGGGAGGAGCTTGGCCTAAATAGCCAAGTGGTTATGGTACTGGTCTTGTAACCCCAAGATCAAGAGTTCAAATCTCACAATGGCAAACTATGAAACAATGTAACTTCATCTGAAACAGATGGAAACAGGTTTACTCAAAAGAGTATCAAGGGTTCAAATCTCACAATGGCAAACTATGAAACAAATTAACCTCAACTGTATAAACAGATGGAAACATGTTTACACTCAAAAGAAAGAGTTTCAACCAAGTGAGAGGGATCCCAATCCAAGGAACACATCTAGGGACTGGGGTGTTTTGTTGACCCCTTTAATCACATTTTGATTTAAAGTTTGTAAAGTTTCCTTTAAACTTTGTTCTTGGTTTTACAGCTGACCTGAATTAGGGGCTGTGCCTGATTTATCCCAATTTTGTTGATTTGGTTTTCATTTAAAAGATTATCAAGAGTTCAAATCTCACAATGGCAAACTATGAAACAATGTAACTTCATCTGAAACAGATGGAAACGGCTTTGTACTCGAAAGAGTTGGAACGATCTCGTGGAGGCAATTGTGGATTCAGTTTGTTTCCTGCTACTGAGGAGAGAAGGTGTGTGGTGTTGCTGCTCCTCCTCAGTGTTTCAACTGTTTCTGCTGCTGCTTTTGGGGTTGCTTCTGCTGTGTGCTGCTGCTGCCCCTGCACTCGAGGGTGTTTGCTGCTGCTGCTGCTCCTGCACTTGAGGGTGTTTGCTGCTGCTGCTGCTGCTCCTGCACTCGAGGGTGTTTGCTGCTGCTGCTGCTCCTGCACTCGAGGGTGTTTGCTGCTGCTGCTGGACCTGCACTCGAGGGTGTTTACTGCACCTGCTGCTGGACCTGCCCCTGTGGAGCAAAAGGAGAGAGAGGGAGAGAAGAAGAACAGCTTCTGTTGCTGCTTCAGGACAGGAAGGCCAGGAGGCCAGGACTGTGTCTCAAAACAACATCCTAGGTGGGTGTCCAACGTTATTGTTTGTGTAAGGTGGGGGCAATAAAGGACTGTGTTTTGTAGGGGGAGGAAAGAAGACTGCAGGAAATTTTGGGGAAGGAAGAGAGGGGGGTGTGTGGTTAAAACCACCATTCTGCTACCCCCCCCGCCCCACCCAGCCCTTTCCCAGTAAGGCCAGCGGTGGCTGGTGAAGACATCGCCTCCCCCTGCAAGAAGATCATCAGGCCCCCACCCAACGTCCACCTTTCATTGGAGACACCCACCTGGACTCTTCCCTTTTCCCTCCTATGCCTCCCTGTCCTTCACTCCTCTCCCTCCTCTCCTCTCCTGTACAAAAGAGGGAGGTTATTACTACCTCTCTCCCTAGGGAGGAACATTGTATATTTAAAAAAATATATATATATTAAAAAATATATATAATTTTTTTAAAAATGGCCAATCCTTCCCAGGGTGGGCGTGGCTCTGGCCCTAAAGCCAGTTCAACATCTCCTGTGGCCGGGCCCTCGAGGGCAAATGTGGAGGCGGCTTTGTCACCGGTGGCAGGGCCTACAAAAAAGACCTATGCGGGGGTGGCTGCTTCTGCAGCCCCTGCTGCTCCCGCTGCCCTGTCGCCATTCCGTCTCCTCACCAGGGCCCTCGGGGTAAAATGCTACGCTCACCCTGAGATGACTATTGAGGCCTGCGTAAAGGCTATGGCTGGGGTCATCGGCCCCTCAGCCATTGTCGCGGCCTCAAAGATGTATGGGAAGGCCATCTTTTTCTTGAGGTCCGACCGGGCGGTGCAACTCGCCCTGCAGAAGGGGCTCACTGTGGGCGGGACTTTTCTGGCAGTGGATCCCCTTGAGGCCACCACCCAGAAGATTGTTATTTCAAATGTCCCGCCCTTTATACCATGTGGGCTCCGCCTCCCCCACCTTAATAAGCTGGGGGAGGTCAGGTCAGGGGTTGCGCCAGTCCCGCTCGGCCTCAAAGACTCTGCCCTCCGCCACGTGTACTCCTTCCGGCGCCAAGTTTTCGTCCGCTTGGCCCGGGAGGAGTGCCTGGAGGGGGCCTTCTCAGTTAATTTTGAGGGGACCGCCTATCGGGTCTTCTGGACCGCGCAGGGCATGCGGTGCCATTCCCTGTAAGGAGGTGGGGCATGTAAGAAAGAACTGCCCCGCCTCCAAGGCCACGAGCCCAACCCAAGTGGCCGCGGCTGGCACCGCCCCTCCTCCCCCCGCCACCACTCCATCTCCCTCCCCGCAAGGGGAAGCGACCCCGACAGCAGCTGCCATCTCGGCTGCCGGTGAGGCGGGGGGAGAGCCCCCCCGCCATAAGAAGGCGCGGAGGAAGACCCGAAATTTGGAGGCGGCCCGTGAAACGCCCCAAACCCCCCAAACACATGGAAAAACCGGCTCGGGGGAAAAAACATCATCCAGCCCCGGCGTCGTGTCCGCGTGCGCTCCCGGGTCCGTCGGCGCTAAGGCGCCAAGTGCTGGGCCCGGCGTTGTCCCTGCGCGGGCTCCCGGGGCCGGCGGGGAAAAGACGCGGGACCCCGAGCCGGGGAAACAAACATCAAAAACCCAGAGGGTGGAGTGTCCGGGAGGGCTGGACAAGGAGGAGGGGGCCTCGGAAATGGAGGTCTCCCTAGCCCCCAGCCTGACCCGGAAGAGACGTCACGCTTCGGAGGAGGAAGTGGGCGACGCCCAAACTGAAGAAGTTGGGCGTGTCCCTTCCCCTGATGAAGAGCTGGTGGCGTCTCCACCCAGTAAAACCTCGCCCTGCCCTCTGGGGGAACCCAAAACCGCTACCCCTACCACTGCTCCCCCTACCAGTCTGCTGCAGTCCCCTGAACAGGGCCCCTCGGGGGTCACTGAGGGCACCTCCCTTGTGGTGGTGTCCGTCTCCAGTGCACTTAACACCCCCGAGGTACCTTCGTCAGGGGACTGCAGCTTTGAAATTTTAAAAAATATAAATGGGTCACTGGGTGGCGGCGAAAAGGAGGGCCTTCCCGCTCCCTCCCAAACCTTGACACCGGGCGTCCTATGTTTAGGTCAGGAGCTTGTCCTGAGCTCCCCGGACGACCCGGTGCCGGGAGGAGAGCGGACATCAGAACTGCCGCTGCCCTCTGGCCCAACAGGTTTAGAGGAGACCAGAGAGGACTCCTCTGGCCTTGATCCTGGGGGTGGGATCGAGGCACAGATAGAGCCAGCTGGCAGCTCCGAATCAGCCCCCGTACTCAATGCGGGGGAGGGGTCGGAAGCTGGAGGCGACGACCCGGAGGAGGACGGGGTGTCGGTGGTGAGCATTGGGGATTACACGGAGTCGCTCTCAAGCGAGGCGGTGGATCCCCTGGTGCCCTCTACTGACTCCCCCCTCATCCCCCCAAGGGAACTCCGGGACTTTTTGTCGGGGCACCGCGGTCGCCGAGACAGGGTTCAGTTGGCCTTGGACCGGTGGCATTCGTTTCCGCTGGTGTTCTGGTCCACTCGCGAGGCTCTCAAGTCTCCTGAGTTGGATAGGAACGCGCGGCGGAGGGTCCAAACGTTTCTCACTGGGCTCCTGAAGGAGTGGAAGGACTAAAAAGTCCTCTTCTTTTTAATTACTTAAGGTGAAGGTTTGATGTACCTTTGACAATGAAGACGCCTATAGCCAGCCTCAACATCCGCGGCAGCAGGGGCGCACAGCGCAGGTTCCAGAACTTCTCGGTCCTCAGGGACGGGAAGTATGCATTGTGCTTCCTGCAAGAAACCCATACCGTTCCGGGAGACGAAGCCACATGGCTCCTGGAGTGGCGAGGGGGGGTCTACATGAGTCACCTAGCCTCCAATTCGGGCAGGGTGGCTATCTTGTTGGCCCCGCATTTTCAGCCGGAGATCTTGGGGGTCAAGGAGCCGGTGCCAGGCCGGTTGCTGCACCTGACTGTGCGTCTGGGGGGGGGCGGTGCTTCACTTTGGGGGGGCGGTGCTTCACTTTGTGAATGTGTACGCTCCCCTGGGCACGCAGCAGCAAGCGAGCTTCTTTGAAGAAGTGTCCACTCATCTCGGCTCCATTGACGCTGGCGAGTGCATCGTCCTCGGGGGGGATTTCAATTGCACTCTTGGGGTCCGGGACCGTCACGGTACCCCGCACTGCACGCGGGGTGTGAGTAAGTTGCGGGACCTGGTCAGGTCCTTCGACTTAGTGGACGTCTGGCGAAATCTCCATCCTGACTCCAGCGTGTTCACCTTTGTGTCACCTGGAGTCGGAGCGTCCAGACTCGACCGCCTTTACGTTTCGAAGGCGTACGTGTCCTGCGTTCCGGCTGCTTCTATACAGCAGGTTCCGTGCACGGACCACCGTCTGGTGTGGGCGGAGCTCACTTCGTTCTGCGCTCGGACCGCGGGGTCCGTGTACTGGCATTTTAATAACCTGTTGTTGGAAGACCAGCAGTTCCTGGACTCGGTCCGTCGCTTCTGGGCCGGCTGGAGAAGGAAGCGGGGAGGCTTCCCCTCCTTGAGGCTATGGTGGGACGTGGGCAAGACTCACGTCCGAGTTTTCTGTCAAGAGTACGCGAAGGGGTGGACAAAGAGACGCAAATCCAGGGTCGAGGAGTTGGAGAAGGAGGTACTCGACCTGGAGGCACGTCTCCGTCAGCCCGACGCGGACCCCACCCTGCAGTCGGTGTACGATGAGAAGAAGGGCGCGCTGCGGGACCTGCAACTGGTCGGGTCTCGGGGCGCGTTCGTGAGGTCGCGGATCCAGTTCCTCAAGGAGATGGACCGCGGCTCCCCCTTCTTCAACTCGCTGGAAAAAAGGCACGGGGTCCGTCAGCAGCTCTTTACGCTGCTGGCCGACGACAGATCCCTTGTCTCGGATCCAGAGGGCATCAGGGCCATCGCCCGAGATTACTACACTGCCCTGTTCTCTCTGGATCCGTCCAGTGAGGAAGCTTGCAGAGTTTTGTGGGAAGACCTGCCGCAGGTCGGCCCGGAGTGCACCGGAAAGCTCGACTCCCCTATAAGTCTGGAGGAGCTGACCGGCGCACTCGACGGTCTTTCCAGGGGCAAATCCCCGGGACTAGACGGGCTGACCGTGGAGTTCTTCAGGGCGTTCTGGGACGTCTTGGGGAGCGACTTCGCGGGGGTCCTGGGGGAGAGCATTGCTACCGGGGAGATGCCCCTTTTGTGGCGCAGGGCCGTGATTGCCCTGCTGCCGAAGAAGGGGGATCTCCGCCTTCTGAAAAACTGGCGCCCGGTCTCCCTCCTCAGCACGGACTACAAAATCTTCGCCCGAGCCATGTCTTCTCGGCTCGGCACCGTGCTGGACCACATGATCCACCCTGAAGAGTCCTACACCGTCCCGGACCGAACTATTTATGATAACATCCATCTGGTCTGGGACATCATCCACCATTCCCAGAGGGCTGGTCTGTCGAGCGCCTTCCTGTCTCTCGATCAGGAGAAGGCGTTTGACAGGGTGGATCACGGATACTTACTCGGAACTCTGCGAACGTTCGGGTTCGGGACGCATTTTATTGCCCGGATCCGACTTCTGTACACCGCCGCGGAGTGTCTAGTGAAAGTTAACGGGTCCCTGACGGCGCCCCTACACTTTGGGAGAGGGGTACGTCAGGGCTGCCCCCTGTCTGGCCAGTTGTATTCTATTTGCGTGGAGCCTTTCCTGCGTCTCTTGCGGAGGAGGTTGTCGGGATTGGTTCTGCGCGGGCCGGGCATCGGGGTGGTCCTTTCGGCTTACGCCGATGACGTGCTCCTTATGTTTAGTGACCCGGCTGACCTGCGGAGGATGCGTGAGTGCCAGGAGGTCAACTCTGCCGCTTCTTCTGCCAGGATCAACTGGGAGAAATGTTCTGGACTCCTGGTCGGTCAGTGGCAGATGGATCCCCTACCCGAGGAGCTCAGGCCTTTCACCTGGAGCAGGACCAGCCTCCTCTACCTGGGGGTCCATCTCTGCCCTGCTGAGGAATCCTGGCCGGCAAACTGGCAGGAACTGGAGACGAAAGTCACCGCTCGCCTGCGGCGCTGGACAGGACTGCTCTGAGTGCTATCTTACCGAGGTCGAGTTCTGGTCATAAACCAGCTGATCGCCGCCATGTTGTGGTATCGGCTGGTCACTTTGACCCCTCCCCCGGACTTTGTCACAAGAATCCAGAGATTGTTAGTCGACTTCTTCTGGGACAAAAGATTGCACTGGGTCGCTGCCGAGGTTCTGAGTCTCCCGCTTAGGGAGTGTGGTCAGGCGCTAGTGTGCCTACGCACACAGGAGGCAACTTTCCGCCTTCAGACCCTGCAGCGATACCTCTACGTCGAGCCTCCTCCTAGATGGTGTGCCCTGACGACGTATTTCTTCCGTCAGGTGCACGGCCTGAATTATGACGTGCAGCTCCTGTTTATAGAACAGCTGGGCCTCGGTGGCTCCTTGCAGGCGTTGCCCGTCTTTTACCAGGACCTGATCAAAGTCTGGAAAGTGGTCGCCTCACGACGCAGCTCTCCCCTGTCAGGAGTAGCGGCTATCGTCAGAGAGCCGCTGCTCAGGAATCCGCCCCTCTGTCCTTTTCAGTGGTTGGCGGAGAGGAGGGCTGTGGCCGCAGGGGTGACCAGGATCGGAGACGTGCTGGGTGGCGGAGGACTGGGCTGGATGCTCCCGCAAGAGTTGGCGCGACGCGCGTCTGTGAGTGTCCAGGTTGTAGCCGATGCCATCCAAGACCTGAGAACGTTCGTGCTCGGACCCGACGTTATTTTGGGTCTTGAGGTGGCCCAGGTGCGCGGTGGTCTTCCGTCTGAACGTTCCCCTGTTCGGACAGAATTCCACATTGGCCCCAAGCCCCGAACCCTCCCTCGGGTGCTGGTGCCCCGCAATATGAGCCGCCTCGGGGACATGCCCTCCGTGCCTTTTGGCACGGCAAAGAGGGGCTTTTTGTACGGACTGCTGCTGCACACCTTCCATTTTCTCGCCCTTGTCCGTCGACCGGACACGCCCTGGCGTGCTTTGTTGCCATCTGGCGGCGGAGGCCCCCGATGGGAGGCCCTCTACGGAGGTGTCCTCCCCCTTTCTATCGGGGACCTGGGTTGGAGGGTGTTGCATGCATCAGTCCCCTATAATAAGAGAATGCATAGGTTCACGGACTCTCAGGACACGTGCCCTTTTTGCGGTCTTGTGGAGTCCGTGGACCATGTATACATAGGGTGTTGTAGGCTGCACTCCCTTTTTAGTTATTTGAAAAACCTTTTATTGATGTTTTGTTTGCACTTCAGCCCCACGCTCCTGATCTATGGGCACCCGGTGCGGAAGGGGGTCGGGTAGGAGGAGGACCTCCTCGTGAACCTGCTCCTGGGCCTGGCCAAGTTGGCCATTAACAGGTCCAGGCACCGGGCAATCGACGGGGGAGTCCCGCCTGATTGTTTGTCCCTCTTCCGCGGCTACGTTCGCTGCCGGATGTCCCTGGAGAGGGAGCACGCGGTGTCTGCTGGCACTCTCGAGGCCTTCCGTGCTCGGTGGGCACTGTGGGGACTGGGGTGTTTTGTTGACCCCTTTAATCACATTTTGATTTAAAGTTTGTAAGGCTCCTTTAAATTTTTGTCCTTGGTTTTACAACTGACCTGAATTAGGGGCTGTGCCTGATTTATCCCAATTTTGTTGATTTGGTTTTCATTTAAAAGATTATCAAGAGTTCAAATCTCACAATGGCAAAACTATGAACAACGTACCTTCATCTGAAACAGATGGAAACAGGTTTGTACTCGAAAGAGTTACTGGGTTTGTAACCCCAAGATCAAGAGTTCAGGAAAGGGAGAGAATGGTGAGCAGAGGGATCAGCTGTACATCCCTCTTCATCAGAACTTATCCAAGTCAAGAGCTGTGTGAAGATACACATGACCAAAGCTAGAAGCATCCCTTATTAATTAGAGCATTGGCTTAGAGGATCCCTTCCTCCAATGGCAGATCTCCCCATGTAGGATCAATTAATGAGCCACACTGGTTGGTCAATCATGAATCGTGCACACAAGTTCAAACAAACTTGTCTCGTTCAGCTAGCAGATTGCAGTCAGCAATGATGAGTTGACTTAGATCAGAATTTTCTTCATCAGCTGGGTTAGCTTGGACTCACCTTGACCCCAAAATAAACAACCTACCTCCACCTCTTACTTAGCCATTGAGAAAAGAAGTTAATTTGAATGAGAATTGCACTGTATCACATAAGAACTTGGAGCAGGAGTAGGCAATTCAGCCTCTCGAGCCTGCCCTGCCATTCAATACAATCTCGGCTGATCTCATTTGCCTCAACTCCAATTTCCCACCCTCTCCCCATAATCTTTCAACCCATTACTAATTAAAAATCTGTCTATCTCCTCCTTAAACTTATTCAGCATCCCGGCAACCACTGCACTCTGAGGTAGTGAATTCCACAGTTTCACAACCCTTTGAGAAAAGTAGTCGCTCCTCATCTCTGATTTAAATGTACCACCCCTTAGCCTAAAACAATGGCCTCTCATTCTAGAATGCCCCACAAGGGGAAACATCCACTCCACATCTACTTTGTCTATCCCCTTTAGCATCATATATACCTCAATTAGATCTCCTCATCCTTCTAAACTCTATCAAGCATAGGCCTAAACTGCTCAATCTCTCCTCATAAGACAAGTTCCGTAACTCTGGAATCAAGCTCGTGAACCTCCTCTGAACCACCTCCAATGCAACTACATCCTTCCTCAAGTAAGGGGACCAAAACTGTGCATAGTACTCCAGATGCGGTCTACCAATGCCTTGTACAGTTGCAACACTTCCCTATTTTTATACTCTATTCCTTTGGTAATAAATGCCAAAATTCCATTTGCCTTCCTTATTACCTGCTGTACCTGCATACTAGCTTTCAGCAATTCATGCACGAGGACACCCAGATCCCTCCGCACTGAAGCATTCTGAAGTTTCTCTCCATTTAAATAATAAGTCACCTTTTTATTCTTCCAACCAAAATGGATAACCTCACACTTATCCACGTTAAACTCCATCTGCCAAATTTTGGCCCATTCACCATATCCATTTGTAAATTTCTTATTTCTTCATTGCAACTTACTTTCCCACAAACATTAACATAGGGAAACAACTGTTTCCCATTTTTCAAATTAAAATTAATGAATACTGCTTATCACCACCTTGTCTGAAAACTTTTATTTCCAGAAAAAAAATCACCAAAGATATTCCACACACATCATATCTGCTTATTGAGCAATGGCTTGGACAGGAAAGCGAGCACTCTAAATAGGAGGAGATGTGCCTGCAGCAAATAGCACTTCAAGTTACTATTAATTGATTCTGTCAGAAAATTACACATCGAAAAAGTAAGCAGCACAAAATAATGCTATTAGCAAAATCTGAACTGATCTTATAAAATGAATTCTGATCATTGCCAATGAATACAGTAGAATCTCATTGCAACTCAGCCGTTTGAGTACTGAAAAATTCAACTTCTCCAATCTCAATTAACTCAAAACTGGGGAAAGTATGTGGACAGAAAATGCTAGAAATACTTAGCATTGTGGAGAAAGAAAGAGTTACTGGTTCAGATCAGTGACGTTTTGTCAGAATGGAATCTCAGACGTTGCCAGGTCTGCTGGATATTTCCAACATTTTCTGCTTTTGTTTCAGATTTCCAACATCCACATTACTTTATTCTTGAAAATGTGCAAACTACAGGGAGCTTTTAATTCCAAGCTTCCAAGATACATCTGGGGTTAAGCTCTTCAAAGTCATAAAATGTAACTGTCTGATGGCTTTCCCTATAACAGGTTTAAATATTCCGACATAATCTATTGTTTTCAGGAGGTACGTCAAGAAGAGTTTATCAAGCGCAAGGATGCTTGTTTCAAATTACTGGCAACAGAAACTGAAGACAAAAGGTGATTTTTGGGCTGGCATCTATAGAACAGATCATGCCAATACATGGTAAGGCAGATAAGTCATAAGAGGCAGTCACAGAATCTGGGTACTTTCTTTCTCCCCCTTATCTGCCATCGAGTTGTGTCTGATGGCACACTCGTACATGAGTTAATAAAGGTACGATCAAGAAGATCTTTACACTTTGTTTTCACATTTTTCTCTTTCTAATGTGCCTCAAAACACTTACAGCATCACACCCAGTTAAATGCAAGGAATCATAGCATGGCTTGTGTCAGACAGCAAAGGTTTATCAGCTCTCATGTGGTACTATTCAAAAAAAAAAGGACAGTGATTTCTCCCAGTGCCCTGGCCAACATACCTCCCAACACAAAGATTATACTAGATTTCCAACTCATTTTCTTTTTGTGGAATCTTGCTATTTGCAATCATGTGCTGCAATTGAATACAGGTCAGTACAGCATTTAAAAAAACTGTTTATTGGTTTTGATGAACTTTAACACATCCTGAGAACAAGAGAAATCATAAATGCAAGTTTGTTCTTTATGTGCTGTAATATTTTCCTGTATCCTTGAGTTTTATCTTAAACACAACTTGTGAAGAGACATTGTGTCAATGTTACAACTAATCATCTTGTTACGGGATACCACCCATCACGAGCTGAAGCAGTAGGAGCATTGATTTAGCTCTAGTGTACCATTATGGAAGCCACATGGTTTGCTTTAATAGGACTATTGATGTCTTTTACACATCATTTGGGTACTAAAACATGGATCTTGACCTCTGAAACTTCGTGATTCAAATCTTTATCTACTATAATATTTACGGTTTTACTGAAAAAATTCTGTGTCGTGATAGTCAAAGACTGTTTTGTGTTCCTTAATGAACCTGTGATGTAGCAACAGGCGTTTTTTTTTAGCAAGCTTACCAAATATCTTCACATTGAAATTTAACATAAAATAAAAGCCTTGCCAAAGATACAATCTGTTGTAATTACTGGAAAAGCAGTTACAACTGCACCAATTTCTAACTCTGTCATGAGGGTATGTCCATTGTTGCTGTCTCAAGGAGACATCTGGATAGGTTGGGACTGGACAGTGCTTACAAGTTTAAAAAAAGTATGTAGGTCATGTGCCCAAGAAATAATAGCCAGAGGTCTGTATTATGCTATTTTTTTTAAACTCCTCGGCTTTCAAACATTTGTTCCTACAGCTAAAAGCTTCATTTTTTACCTTGGGCAAAGGATCAAAGAAATGGATAGCATCTGTGTTCAATCTACCTTCTTCCAATTTTTCCATTATTTTCCTGAGAAAACAATCTCAAAAGGAGAATATGCTATTTCTCAAGCACAAGCAGCAAGATTACAAAGACTCCTGCATCTTCTTCATAGGACAAACAAACAATGAGCTTTTCTAAGAAGTCAGTTAAGGCAGCAATTTAATTTTGAGCAGACTCATTTCTGCTTTCTAGTAGTTGCTGCCTCTTTGCCGACCATTGTTAACCACATCACGTGCTTTCTTCACACTGACTGAAAGTCCTGGTTCATGCGGTGTATAAGGAATTTCGCCTTGTTGCAACTAGAAGCCAAAGATTTATCCTCTGGTCTTACTGTCATAGTTCAGTCTGTTCCTGTGCAAAAATAGTCCACAACAAACTAAAGAATTGTTTTCTTTCTAATTTTTTTAATCCATTCATGGGATGTGGGTGTCAATGGCTAAGCCAACATTGATGGCCCATCCCTAAATGCCCTTGTTCAAAGGGCATTTAAGAGCCAATCAAATTGCTGTGGGTCTGGAGTCATATGTAGGCCAGGTAAGGACAGCAGATTTCCTTCCCTAAAGGGCTTAATGATTTCCTATTAGCTACTGTTGATGGATTTCAGGTACCACATTATGCGATCAGTCTTTGAGCCACTGAGCCGAGTTTATTCTGATGAAAGGTAAAAAATAGGTCTTTTCCAGCATGGATGTGTTTGCAACCAAATGCTTAAAAGTGAAATGTGCATTAAGACAAACTGAAAACACGGGGTCAGAATACAGTTTTCCAAAGTTAGTTCTTTGTAAATGAATGCAAGCAACAATATCGTGGCGGGAATTGAAAGTTGTGCACAAGTCAAATTTAATGGGATCAAAAGAGTGTCATAAGGGAGCCAAAATTCTGAAGTCCTTTGAAAAGTTCAGGAGACATGTCAGCCCATGGGCAACCTTTGCAAAGGCTAAACAAGACAGCACCAAGTAGTGACAGATACAAACAAAAGATGGTCCAGGAGGTGCCTGCAGACAAGTGACATTACAGGCCAGCACCCAACCCTCATGTAATGGCTGAAGAGAAGGTACTGCAGGAAATGGCTATACAATCACAGACCAACATTGCAACATGTCTGCAAGGAGATGGAGCCAAGCCGTCACTCTTAACCTCAAGAGTCAAAGTTGAGGGTTGAAGTTACAGTGCAGGGGCTTAAGCACATATTCTAGACTGACACTCCAGGACAGTACTATTAGAGGTCTTTTGAATGAGATTTAAAATCAGAGTCTGCCCTCTCAGGTGGGCACAAAAGATCCCGGTGGTATTATTTCAAAGAGCAGAAGTGTTTCTCAGTGTTCTGGCCAATTTATTCCTCAACCAACATCACTAAAACAGATCACATTATCATATAAGGGTAAAAGCAAAAAAACTGCGGATGCTGGAAATCAGAAACAAAAACAAAAATACCTGGAAAAACTCGGCAGCTCTGGTGAAGAGTCATACGGACTTGAAACGTTAACTGTATTCTCTCCACAGATGCTGTTAGACCTGCTGAGTTTTTCCAGGTATTTTTGTTTTTCTTTCACATTATCATATTGTTGATTGTAGGACTTAACTGTGTCCAAATTTGTTTCTTACATTACAATAGTGACTAGGCTTCAAAAGTACAACATAGGTTGTAAAGTGGCATAGGACAGCTAGAGGTCATGAAAGGTACTATATAAATGCAAGCCTCTGTTTTATTTTTTAAACTGATTATGCCAACTCCTATGCTTCTATCCAGCTGTAGGTTTGCCTTACAACAGATATCAAAGTTCTGCAACTGGCTCTCCGGTGACCACAGTTCCCCACAAAAATTACCAGGTAGATATGGCACAGCCCATAGATACAAATGGTGGTACCTTGACAAATCTGGCCAAAGTAGTGACTGATCATTCTCTCTTAACCTTCTACCAGGTAATACCATGAAAACTTGGGAACCATAGGAAAGTGCACATTCACCTGGACATCCCCAAAGGAAAAGGGTTGTAGGTCGGTCACAGAGGGGAATGGAAGGTGATACCGGGGTGGAGTCAACTGTGATGGGGGAAAGGAAATGCGTGACTGTGGGAGGGGAAAAGACTGGGGATCTGATGAAAAAAATGAATCCAGATCATGCTGTCCAAATTGAAAGTGACATGATAGTCATGGTGGGCGAGATCAGGTGCTGCATGGGAGTGTGATCATTGGGTGGGCAGAGGTGCAGGTCAGCTCAGATAGACAACTGAAAGCAAACCCCAGTGGGAAGCATTCGAAATGCTCAGGACATTGAATTGAGTGTGATATATGAAGGATCTGTGTGCGTGGGAGAGTGCTTGCACGAGGCTCCGAAAAGCCCTGTTCCACACACTTTTTCCTCCAGAATCACTCATGGGCTGGCTGCTCCCTCTGCGGTGACAGGAAAAGGGGACTCGGAGGGCAAGGAGAGCCTCCACGATTCCTCAGCGGATGACCCAGGGGTGTCCAGCTGCCGTTCCTCTTCCCTTCGGGTGCCCAAGAGCCCTGGCCTGACTCATTAAGGCGAAGGAGCACCTGGAGGGATATAAAGGTGCCCTGTTTCCCTCTTGCCTTAGCCACTGCAGAAACTCACCCAAGGCTCCCACAATGGAGTGCAGGTCTGCACATTATCTCTTCGTTCTGCTGGGCCAGGGTCTCTATGGCATTCACCATTCTCCCTATGGAGACCTCCATACTTACACATGTGGGCACCACTGCATCAGAGAGCAGGCTGACGCACTCTTCCAACTTGCATGCCACTCTGTTGAGGGCTTTCAACAGCTCTGCGTGATGTTCCCACGCCTTCTGCTGACTCTCCAGGATGAGTTGGAAGGCCAAATCCAGAGGTTCATCATCTGACTCGGACCTCACAGATGCCTCTTCCCCAGCAGTCCTCCAAGTGCTGGGGAGCTCAGCTGAACCTGCCTCCTCCTGCTGCAGATACGTGTCCATGTGGTGACCACCAGATTGTGAACCCAAACTTGCTCTAGATCTACGTCCCACAAAAGTGCGTGTCTCTGCGCTGGTGGAGGGTGTGGGTAAGCACTGGGACGGGTCTTCCGGCTGCTTATTTCCACCTCTTTACTGGAAGAGGTGTCCTCTTGGCTGCAGATGAGGACACCTTCATTTCCCCCCTGCCAACCCCACCCCTCCGACACCTTCATTCCCCCCAAACAACCTCAGCGCCCTGACGCTTTCATTCCCCCCCCCTCAACCTCATCCCCCTCCCTGACACCTCTTCCTCTCCCAGTCGATCCTAGACCTTCCTCTCCCAACCCTTCAACCATTATCCGTTGTGAGCAACAATGGTGACTATCCAACTTCCAAGCGCTTCTTTGCAGCAGAGCCATGTCCATGAGAATCCACCCAGCATGCCATGGAAATTCCTCTAGCGGGTCGTTGCTGTCGGGCTCCAGCATCTGCAATGGATGTCTGCAATGTGAGCAAGGACTTGGTGGGTAAGTCCCGACTTCTGCACGTCACACTTGTCAAGACTTGTTCTACACCGATGTGTTTTTCCCTCCAACGTGGGCAGACGACCCAACAGGAGGGGATGATTCCGGCGGGCTGATCTTATAAAGATATGTTGATGTATTACAATGAGGTTCCTGACATCTGATGGTGGGGAATGCGGCCTGCCATCAGCGGGCGAAGCAGATGATCACAAACTGATTTCACAACATTGTGAAACCCGATTGTTGGCCTTCTCGCCATATTTTCTGCTCATGCCATTGAACATGCCCCACGTCAGCAGGCATAGACAATTCCGCCCTCAGTTTCAGAACAAGGGGCAGGTCATTTAGGATTGAGTTGAGGAGTAATTTCTTTCCTCAGAGGGTGGTAAATCTTTGGAATTCTATGCCGCAGAGGGCTGTGGAGACTCAGTCATTAAGTGTGTTCAAGATTGAGATTGATAGATTTCTGCCTACTAAAAACATCAAGGATACGGGGATAGTGCAGGAAAATGGTGTTGAAGTAGAAGATCGACCTTAATCTCACTGAATGGCAGAGCAGGGCTGAATGGCCTACTCCTGCTCCTATTTCTTATGTCCTATATTCTTATTTAGTGGGACTGAGATGATTGACCTCCAACAACCACAACCATCTTTGTGCTAGGCATGACTCCAACCAGTGGAGTTTTCTCCCGATTTCTACTGACTCCAGTTTTGCTGGGGCTTTTTGACACCACACTTGGTTAAATGCTGCCTTGATGTCAAGGGCAGTCACTCTCACCTCACCTCTTGAGAAATAATTTGAAAAAATAAAATAAATCACTAAATATAACAAATACTGTATAAATTAAAGGGAAAACATTATAGGGCTGAAAGAGCAGGAGAGTGGGATTAACTGCATAGCTATTTCAAAGAGCCAGCACAAGCATGATAGGTTGAATGGTTTCCTTCTGTGCTGTATAATTTTATTATTCTATGATTCTACAATTAAAAGCTCAGGAGAGGCCCATTAAGTCTGGTCCTCTGACCCATTCCCCAATCTCCGCAGAAAATCTCTGCCATATTTTCCTCTAAGATTCCGAAACCTTGCCCCCTAGGCACTTTCTTCTGCAGCTCTTCCAACCTTACAACTAAAAATGCATTTTTAAAAACCTCTTTTTTGGAATTTTTCAAACATAAAATTTGGTATCACATTTTCACATCTCCTTTTATCTCTGCTTATTGAGTTTAGTTGCCCCAATGATTTTCTTCCCGAGTATTCTTCACCCTTTGAAGAAAACATTTAATCCTGTGTCACAGATAGCTACCCAAGCCCTTCAATCATCTTCATCTGGGTTTCCAGTATTCTTTGCTTGAATTTCCCCAGATTCATGTCAATAGAATGTATGCTAATCTGGGCATCTCCCAAGCCTACTCCTGAGGTTGCAGACAAACTTTCTGACAGCACTGTTCCATTGCTCTGCCAACGGCAATGACAATACACAACTCCAATCCACTGACACATGCAAATAACATAAAAATGAAAACAGAAAAACAGATTCTAAAGAATAAACAACCTTAAAACGAAAAGATGTCAAGCAGCACAACCTAAAGCAAGCTGTAAAAGCTAAAACTTGTGAAAGCCACCAACATCCCCTCAATAACTCTGTCTTGTACCACCAGAGATCTCCTTGGCTTCATCATGTGTAACAATTGAGAGAGTGCGAGAGACAGCGTATGGCGCACGTGCATATTTTTATATAAAATACACACACACACAAAATGAAATATCCATCAGATTTTCTTTTGGAAGGAAGATATTCATATCATCACGTATGTTCCTTTTTAAGAATAGTAGTCTCAATACTTTAATTCTTACTCAGCTTAGTCAAGATGCTGGCTGGTGCAGTAAGTAACTGGCTTGTACCTTTAATTGTTTTTTTTTAAAAAAGGAGGATCATTTATTCAGCTACAATCGTCACATTAAAATAGGCAACTCATTCTAGGAGGGAGCTGCTCATGAATGCCCACAAATATCCATTCACAAAAGTTTATGAGAAGAAGGAGGGGGAAAGAAAAGGCCAAGTCACACAGGATACTCTAATGTGCCTCCCATTGTGTGACTACAGTAAACCATTACTGAAGGCAGAGGAAAACAAGAAAATCACCAGGGCATAAATGCACATTTGCTGCATTGCAAAACAGTGATCGACAGCATCGTGACTTGAAACGTTTCATTTTCCAGTTAAGGCATGGGTGCCACTTCACACAGTTGGAAAGTCTACATTAGGAATCAATCAAACGGAATTCACACATGGACGTAATTGGGTAAACTGTCCCTTTACATTTTGTAACCACTCAGGGCAAATTACTTCCACCCATTTGAGCATTTTGTTAGCTTAATGTGGAAAATTCCTTCATCCTATGTGAAATGTTTAATTTAACCAGAGAAGCTTCATTGTTGGCAATCAAGCATTAGGCCACATTCTACGCTTCTCTTTATCAATAGAAAGCAACATTACTGAAAACCATTAACCTACTTCTTTTTTCTTCCCCATGTATTAATGCAATGCAAGTTCCCTCCAGTCTTCCTTCTCTCATCTCCTTCGCAACCTAATTTTCACACCATACACACAGTGCAAGCCCAAGAGAATTCTACCCAAACATTTGTTTTGAGAATGTCCATATTCTTTCACAAATGATTAAAATTATTCAGAGGCAGATAAGTTTTTAGGAAAATTCTCAGTTAGCTCACAAACAAAGTAACAGAAATTTATAGCACAGGAGACCATTGGCACATTGTGTCTCTGCCAACTCAAAAACAACCATCCAGCCTAATCCCACTTTCCAGCTTTTGGTCCGTAGGCCTGTGGGTTACAGCACTTCAAATGCCGATCCAAGTTTTTTTAAAATGCTGCAAGAGTTTCAGTGTCTACCACCCTTTCCAGCAGTGAATTCACCCTGTGGGTGAAAATATTTCTCAACTCCCCCTTAATCCTTTCTGCCAATTAAATCAACACCCCTTGGTTACTGACCACTCTGCTAATGGAAATAGGCCATTCCTATCCAATCTATCTTGATCCCTCAATTTTATGCATCTCAAGTAAATCTCCCCTCAGCCTCATGTGTTCCAAAGTCAGTGGCTACTGAACAGAGTTTGTTGGGGGGGGACCAAAGAAAACAATGCCTTCGGTCCTCCCATTATTCAGTTGGAGAAAAGTTCTACTCATGCACTACTGGATTTCAGACAAGCAAAATGAAAGATACTTCAGATTACAAGTCACATTGAAAAACCAAATGTAAAGGACACATTAAAAAAATCTCAGCACATGAAGTACTCAACAATGATTTCACTGCTTCATATAGAATTACATAAAAATTACAACAGTCAAATGTCCATGTTGATACTTATCCACCACCGGAGCAGCTGTCCTATATCCATGTGATTTCTTTGAATCCATATCCCTTTTATTTCCCTTCCTTCAACCATCTATCTAACCTACTCTTAACAGTTATGGTATCTGCTTCAATCAATAACTCTGGTAGTAAGTTCTGTAGCCTCGATGTAGAAAAATTGTTACCCTTGCTCTCTATCTGAACTCTTACATATAATCAAGTCCCCTTGTGCCAAACTCCCTCATTAACCAGAAACAGGACTGTTTCTATCTCATTCTTTTATCATTTCAACACCTCTACCAAATCGCATCTTAATTGCCAAATGTCATATTACAGAAGTAAGAAGAGGTAAATTGTTATTTGGTGCTCAGTATGCAAGGCCAAAGCAAAAATCCATGCAGCTGTACAAACAAATTGACAGTTTAAAATCAGCATCATAACTTACGTTAATTTATAGCCAACCTGCAGTTTTTTTAAACCATCAAAACAGGAGGTTTAAAAATAATTTGGTCAGTCCCACAGGGCATCTAAGTAGTCAACTAAACTTCCTAGTTGTTTTGTATTCAGTACTTGGCTCCTTTCCATACTGTTACTATAGCAATTTATGTTTAGGAAATTTAATTTCCTCTCAGTGTTGCCAACATTTCTTGAAATGATCACCCTCTACTTCAAAAAAAATTGAGGGAAATCTAGAAGCAGTGCTGAATTTGTGAGGCACTTTGCGAATTTTGTTCACATCCGTATTCTTGGACCACAAAACGAGCTGGTTCAAGAAAACAACCAAGAATAAAAAACAGACCGGATTTTGATGCCGGGTGTTTCCACAAATCAACTGTGCTTTGTTTTTAAGAGTTTCCAGGTTAGAAAAAGCAAATGGTCTCTTATAATTCTGTAGCTGAGATTGAACTATGCTTTTACTAATGCCAGCATACACTACAGGACATTATGTAAATTCATGTGCCCGATGCAGAGCCTTGACCACCAGGAGAAAGAAAGAGGGCACACATGAGCAAGAGCATGCACACCACCGCAAGTGAGCAAAGAGGAAGGACTAAACACTCATGTAGACAAAAATGTCCTGTTGTCTCTTTAAAATCAAATAGCCATTGCCCCAAAGAGCCTCAGCAGCCCAGCATCCATTCCATTTTCCTCAATCATGTGGGTGAATAGTCCTGGCTGCAAGCTCTTCCAGAAAGAAAAAGGAGATTAACAGAGAAACTGGAAAGAATAGTCACCAATACTTCTATTGACACCTTAAAAGCCAAAATCAAGGTGGCATCCCTTCCAAACCTTGGAAAGATTCAATGACTAGACCTTATCTAAATATAACTGAGACCCCAAATCTGTTGATATCCTTGGAACAAAAATAAATCCATACATAGATTACTCCACCTTCCAATTTGCTACTCAGCATCTTTGAGAATCTATGGAGAAGAACATTCGAATTCGTGATGGGGCAGAAATGCAGAATGTGTGTGTTCAAGTGAGAATTATCTCCAATCCATTCCTACTTCTGTCTCAAAGAGGACCAGACAGTCTGAGGCGCAAGCACTGTCAGAGGTCAATGTCATTTCCCCACCTTTCACCCCATGACAAGATCTCTTCAATTCTGGAAGTGACTGTGGAATTTGTTTTTCCTTTTTCCACCCAAAAAGTCCTTACTCTGCAGTTTTTTTTTAATGTTTAGATAATTCATCAACTGCTGCAGGGAAGAAAAATAAGATTTTACTGTTAAAACATAAACACAGGCCAATATGAAAATTGGAGGACAAGAGTAATCAGTCTGATTGACTACCTAGGAGGACCAACTCTATTTTGGTAGATAGGCAAATTTAATCTTAACAGGTTCTAACTATACCATGCACACAGCAGTCTCAATGACTGACCAAATGTGAGATATAAAGACCAGTTCAAGTTCCACAAAACTGTGTAAAAGCCTCAGCAGGCTGATAGGGAAGCCATGCAATTGACATGACATTGGTGCTGGCAGAAAACTGAAAGGATGGTTTCAGTTTTGCCAATATAAGCTGGAAGAAACTGATTTATTCAAAATGTGATGTAGATAGTTTGGAAGGTAGAGGAGAGTGGCAATGAACTATGGTCATAGACATCACTTGTGACTTTCACTTGATGGCTGGTTGTGAACCTATCAGTTGAGCAGAAGTCTGATTGGAAGGAACTATACAGGAAGCGAAGGGAGAAGTGGACTCACTGCTGACTAGTTTCGAAATGTATTGGACCTTGGCAAGAAGTTCTGCTCTCTAATAGACTGTATAATCTTCAGAAAAGATTGGGGTTGGGGGAGTCACGGATGGACTATTTAGGAGAGTGATTTTTCACTTTTTTCCAAATTCTGAAGCAAAAAAAAACCAAACTTTCCCTCATTTTCAGTATTTTGTTTCCAAAGGACATTTAAGTGGAAATTAGGCAATAGCACATCTGTTTCAAAAATGAAAGAGCAGATAAAGATCAATTACCTAAAAATCAACAAAAGAAAGCTTCCAAAGTTGATGCCAAAGGAATGTTAACATAATAAAATGCTCAACGCCTTCATTACAACTAGAATTAAATACGCAATTTAAAACTAAACCAAAACTAGACCTTCACATAGAGTGAACACCAAGGATACAAGGACAAACAACTGTTTTTCTCAAAATGCGTCCTTGGTGAGCCTCAACTAGTTCAAAGATTCAGATTTTGAGATAAATCACACATTGTGCAACCTGTGCCAGTGCCCAGCTTTTTAAGTGAGGTTATGGAAATAGTGACATGGTGAAAAATATTACAGCACTTGTGTGAATCACTGATAGGCAAACTCGCCATAATATTTTCCTTCAGAAGGTCCAAGATTTTTCTCACTTTGATGAACTTCAGTTCAACACAAGAGAATTTATATGACAGGTTGCTTTTAATCTGTTCATTTTACTAATCAATGTTGAGGCTGCCATCTCAGTGGTATATTAATATACAAAAAAGGGATAAAAATATTTCATTTTGTAATTTACTTCAGTTGATTTGGGGAGCAAATATTTTACATTGAAACACAACCACAGCTACGGGAAACAACCAATACAAGTGCAAACACTAGTGGGGTTGAGTCAACAACAAAAAAATTGAAAAACAAACACATGCTTTTCCAGGTCAATAATAAAACAATGTTCATTATTAGGAAACTTCAGGCTGATCAACAAAAACAGGAATAAAGCGTTTAAATATTGCTGAAAAAAAGAGACATGTCGAAGCTTTTCATCTTCGACTCTTCAGGACACTTTGCAAGAATAACAATATAGGGGAAAATAACAATTTATACTATATGTGAAAAGAGTGCTGATTGCTTGTCAAGTTGACTCTGATTGGTAGAGGCATTGCCATGGACAATGCACCATGATGATGAATGACAGTTAACTGCCAAGCATTGTTTGAAATTTAAACTTGGCAGTTTGACCCTGATTGGTCAAGCCTTTGCCCTGAGGAATGAGTCAGCGAATGGCTGTTACTTACATTGTTTAGCTGAAAAAGGCACAATGTGTGTACATGTTTTTTCTGTCTGCAAATAACAGGGCCCTGTGTACTAATGTATGTAACTTC
Source organism: Carcharodon carcharias (assembly GCF_017639515.1). Lineage (NCBI taxonomy): Eukaryota > Metazoa > Chordata > Chondrichthyes > Lamniformes > Lamnidae > Carcharodon > Carcharodon carcharias. The sequence goes on from NC_054469.1 coordinate 188,606,712, forward strand.
TAGTACACACTGCAAATGAACTCCCCTTCTTTGACATACTAGTTGAGAAATCTGCCAGGGGGTTCTGTACTACGGTCTACCACAAGCCTACCTTCACTGGTCAATATACGCATTGGGATTCTTACAGTTCCACACGCTATAAGATTGGTCTTATTGGCAACTTTGTGAATAGCCCCGAGCCATTTGCTCACCATGCAAGCTTTACGCTATAATAGGATGCATCAAAGACATCCTGCAGGACAATGGCTACCCTGATCAGATCATTTTGCGCTGTATATCACACAAACTCATGAACGAGACTAAGGCCATCACTTTCGGCCCTGTAAAGTGCCCAGTCTACCTCAGATTACCCTGGAAGGGCAAGGCATCTCAAAAATTTGAGCAACAGGTGAAGCTAGCTATTTCACACCATTGCTATGTAACAGCAACAGTAGTGCTTTTCGCCACTAACAGGATGCTGCCATCAAGCCAAAAAGACATTCTGCCCATCACACTAATGAGCAATGTAGTATATGAATTTCAATACCAGTGTGATTCTAGGTATGTAGGCTGTACTTCCCAAAGACTGGCAGATCATATCAAATAGCGAGTCACAACAGACAAGGTACAGACCGTACCCACCTAGCTCATGTTTGCAAAACTCAAAACAGCGTCCAATATTAGATGCGATTCTGCAATTGGATATTTGCTAAATAATCCTCAGTGTGCTAAGAATTATGCTGACAACCAATTTAAGATTGTCAGTCAGGCTTGCAGTGTGGCACATTTACATGTGCTGGAAGCTACATATATTAATAAACAGGGCCCGGTTCTTTGCAGACAGAAAAAACACATACACACATCAAACCTGTTTCAGCTAAACAAAATAAATGACAGCTATTCGCTGACTCAGTCCTCAGGGCAATGCCTTGACCAATCAGGGTCAAACTGCCAGGTTTAAATTTCAAACAATGTTTGGCAGTTAACTAGCATTCACCATCACTGATGTATTCTCCATGGCAACGGCTCTACCAGGATCCACTTGCCAACCAACCAGCACTCTCTTTACATATATATACATTGCATACTTCCCCCTATATTGCTTTCTTGCAAAGTGTCCTGATAAGTGCAAACCGAAAAGTTTCAACATGTCTCTTTTTTCAGCAATACTCAAGTTCTGTACCACCAAACAACTAAAGTGTTTAAAGTAAATAAACAAATACTTTTACAATTTCACATACAATTGTTTTGTCATAGAGTACAATACAAATACTCCAATGTTTTTAAACCAGATTTTCTTGATGCATTTAGCCTCCAATCTAGTACCAGTGTTATTTGCTCCACCTAATGCAATGTCCAATCATAACCCCAATATTTATCAGCAATAAAATGTCTATATCTGAAATTAGGGATATCTGAGTTTTCATTTTACTTAAACTTTGCTTTCATGGGCATTTTTTTCAAAATACCAACAGCAAGAGATTGGATCCATTCACTGGCAATCCAGATTTACACTGCTAAAACTAGTTCCCTTAGCCTGGTGTTGAAGTAATATTTTTGTGATCTGCGACTCTTCTGTAAGAATAGAAAGCTACTTTCAGTAACATAAATGCAAGGAGTCTGCTCCAATGCTGTTCATCTGCAAAACAAATTAAACAAGCCCAACAGAAAAGAACAAATGACCTGCAATAATCAAACAATAATTACAAATCCCCAGCTGTGCCTCAATAGGTTGTGGGAGTGCAACAGGACAGGAAATACCTTACTTAAAGCTTTCTGCTGTTAGTGCTACTTCCCATCCCTAAAGATAAATTCCAAAACAAGTGTAAAATCCAATAAAATACAGAAAGATCCAAGCCCAAAATAGTGCAGCTCTGGTGTGATACATATTGTGGTCTTTCCTATTTGATACATAAATCACGTTATCTTCTCTCTGTGAAAGTTTGTAACATCAAGATAGAGTTCACCTGTAACTGAAAGTAAAATGTACAGACAGCTGGTTAAAAAGTTCCACAAGCAAATAGATGCCAAGAATGTAGCTAATAGAGTACATTAATTCCTCAAATATCTTGTGAAGACAAATTTGTTTATTATTTACTTAAAAGTTCCTTCCAAAACTGTATTGCTTATTAAACCCAGTTTTCTTATGATAAATATTATTCTAATGAGGTAAAAAGAAACATCTACTTGATGCTTACACCTGATTCTTTTGACCCAATCCAATTAAAAAAACAAAAATCATAAGGCCCATTCATCTTTCAACAGACAGAATAACTTTTTCAAGCACATATGCTCCAAAAGTTTTGTAACAGCACTTTTAAAATCCCATTCATGATTGACTTAGCCACTATCCAAAACAATTACTAATACCAACTGATTAGAACAGGTGATTCCCTATGCACATGAAAATGCTGAATAGCACTTTTAGTAGTTTAAATACTAATCAGTAGACATCTGATCAGCTGCTCAAACTCCCTTCCCCGACTATGTAGCTTAGAGTTAGATCCCTTTATTTCTACACTCTATTTCATCCCAAGACAGTAAGCACGGTGCTGCTCTCAGCAGTTACTGACACTTAAAAACAGATGAGAACATCAGATGAGCAGGTGATTAACAGTTTTTTAGTTGTGTTTGAAATACTCAGCAGTACTAAGCAACAATAGTTGTCTGTTCACAACAATGAAATTCTTGCCTAACCAATATTGTACTAATCAGAATTATGAACAATCCACAAAGTTCACACATTTTCACAAGTTCAGGTTGAGAATTATAACTGCTTGATTACAACAAGCAATGATCACCACAAGTGGATTTCACTGTGCACTCGCAAGCTCAAACTCTTCCCCAAACACATTAAATTAGAATGATTATACCACTTTCACAATGCGCTGTACTTATGGAAGCTCTAATAAATGTGTGGATTATGCATAAAGCCTGGAAAACAACCTGAAATTCAAAAAAAGAGAGTAGGATAAGCATCAAAATGTTTAAGGCAGCTCTACCATCTGTAGGAAAATGTATCAAAGCATTTAACAGCATTCTAGTAAACGTTCAACCAAAAGAATGTGAAGTGCCAAGATGAATTGTCAGCATAGAACTGGAAGCAACAACACACATTTTACAAATGTATGGCAGCTCTTGGTTTACAAAATTGAGATACCCAGTTAATGAGTTTGAAAAGGCCAGTGTATATAATACACATGGTTTATAAAGAAGATTAAGGCCAATAAATTTATAATTGGAATAAAAAAAACTGGTTTAGCAATAAAAATTATGAGCTGATAAATGGAAATAGGCCTGAGTAAACAAGCATCAATAGAAAATAAAACATATTATTCTAGCTCTATCCTGACAGAAGAGTTGCAGATCACAAAAATATTACTTCAACACCAGGCCATGGGAACCAGTTTTAGCAGTATAAATCTGGATTTCCAGTGAATGGATGCCAATCTCTTGCTGTTGGTATTTTGAATAAAAATGTCCATGAAAACAAAGTTTAAGTAAAATGAAAACCCAAATATTCTAGCTGTTCCCTTCAGTGATTCTGAATCTGGGATCCACAGATTATATTGGACTCCTAAAGTCTTTACAGCGGGTCTGCAAAGTAACATCACTATGAGCCAGGAGGCAGGGGCAGAGTACAGACACCACACTTGGAGGAGAGTGCACAACAATTGACAGACTCGGCAGTGAGGAGCATGCACGCCCATTTCACTAATGTCTGTAAGTAAATGCCCCTGTTTTATTACAACACTTTTTACATGCAGCTCTTCCATAATATTGGATTATATGTCACAAAACTACACCCCTTTATTTTTGAAAATATGATTTTTCAATTTTTAACTGACTGGAAATTTTGCAATTTGAACTGAAACAGAGCAAACTGCTTAAAAATGCAAGGGCACATTCCAAGTTGAAGGTCAGAAACAAACAAGTCATCCTCAGAGATAAAAACAAAAAACTGCAGATGCTGGAAATCCAAAACAAAAACAGAAATACCTGGAAAAACTCAGCAGGTTTACAGCATCGGCGGAGAAGAGCAAAGTTGACATTTCAAGTCCTCATGACCCTTCAACAGAACTAAGTAGAAATAGGAAAGGGGTGAAATATAAGCTGGTTTAAGGGGGGAGGGGGAAAGAAGTGGAGTTGGAGGAAATGGCGGAGATGATCCTTTGAATGCGAAGGCTGGTGGGTAGATAAGTGAGGACAAGGGGGACCCTATCATGTTTCTGGGAGGAAGGAGAAGGCGTGAGGGCGGATGCGCGGGAGATGGGCCGGACACAGTTGAGGGCCCTGTCAACTACCGTGGGTGGAGTACCTCAGTTAAGGAAGAAGGAGGACATGTCAGAGGAACTGTTTTTGAAGGTAGCATCATCAGAACAGATGCGACAGAGGCAAAGGAACCGAGAGAATGGGATGGAGTCCTTACAGGAAGCAGGATGTGAGGAGCTGTAGTCGAGGTAAGCCCACCAGCCTCCGCATTCAAAGGATCATCCTCCGCCATTTCCACCAACTCCAGCATGATGCCACCACCAAACACATCTTCCCTTCACACCCCCGGCGGCATTCTGTAGGGATCATTCCCTCCGTGACACCCTGGTCCACTCCTCCATCACCCCCTACTCCTCAACCCCCACCTATGGCACCTCCCCATGCCCACACAAAAGATGCAACACCTGCCCCTTCACTTCCTCTCTCCTCACCATCCAAGGGCCCAAACACTCCTTTCAAGTGAAGCAGCCTTTCACTTGCATTTCCCCCAACTTAGTCTACTGTATTCGTTGCTCCCAATGCAGTTTCCTCTACATTGGAGAGACCAAACGCAGACTGGGTGACCGCTTTGCAGTACACCTTCGGTCTGTCCGCAAGCATCACCCAGACCTCCCTGTCGCTTGCCATTTTAACACTCCATCCCGCTCTCTTGCCCACATGTCTGTCCTTGGCTTGCTGCATTGTTCCAGTGAAGCTCAACGCAAACTGGAGGAACAGCACCTCATCTTCCGACTAGGCACTTTACAGCCTTCCGGACTGAATATTGAGTTCAACAACTTTAGATCTTGAACTACCTCCTCCATCCCCACCCACTTTCTGTTTCTTCCCCCTCCCTTTTGTTTTTTTTCAATAATTTATATAGATTTTTCTTTTCCTACCTATTTCCATTATTTTTAAATGTATTCCACCCATAGTTTATTTTACCCACCCCCACTAGAGCTACCTTGCTTGTCCTGCTCTCCACTCTTAATTAACACATTCGTTTAAATAATATCACCACCTTCAACACCCCTTTGTTCTTTTGTCTGTGACATCTTTTGGTTATCTGCTCTATCACTGCTTGCTTGTCCCAACAACACCTCCCCCTTCTTTCCCCCCCCCACCGCTTAAACCAGCTTATATTTCACCCCTTTCCTATTTCTACTTAGTTCTGTTGAAGGGTCATGAGGACTCGAAACGTCAACTTTGCTCTTCTCCGCCGATGCTGCCAGACCTGCTGAGTTTTTCCAGGTATTTCTGTTTTTGTTTAAGTCATCCTCAGAGCAGTGTGAATAGAGAGGATTTCCTATAACCCAGGCATCCATCAAAAATTGTAACTGTCTAAGGAAGACATTAAAAATGCAAAGTACTGGATATTGAAAAAATGGCTGTCACAGCCACTTGAGAGAGTGACTGCAGGTGACACAAGCAGTGTTGTTGCAAGTCTTTAGCAGAGGAAGCAGGCTGAAGGCTGCTCTGTCTCCTTTGGTCATCTGATTCGAGAAGCCAACACTACCAGAAACCTACAAGTGAGCAGAGATCTTGTAATAACTGCCACATCTGACGGCATCCAAGAAACCAGCAAACCTAAATCAACTGCAACATTTAAAAACTATGCCTTAAGGACAATCAAAGGACACTTAACCATATATTCTTTTACCTTTTATTGTTTGAATTCTAACTCACCTTGTGTGTGTGTGTGTGTGTGTGTGTGTGTGTGTGTCTGAATGATTGCACAAGGGCAGGTTTGTTGACGTCACATTATTTTTGTCCAGTTTAGCGGTTAATAAACTTGCTCTCTCTTTGACTCAAGAAAACCTTCTTTGATTGTCTTTTTATTGCTCGCAGTTTAAATGGTTAAAAGCATTCTGATTCGAAAAAGGCACATCCTCGTGAAAAAAGAAACTTGAATTTTTGCTGTGATCAACCAAGGAGGTTGAATAGAGGGGAGATAGTCACCCCTTCTCACCTGGTCATAACAAGTATTTTAAATGAGGAGGGTCCATGATTACTGATCCATTTGAAAAGGGTCCTTCAAACCAAAAGGTTTTGAAACCCATTGCCTTATCAGACAGTGGGAGTGCATCAGAACGCAAAATATTCAGCTTTAAACTTACTGGCTTTAGGATTGTTTATTCCATGTAATTTACTCTGAGGTAGTACACAATGAATGTAAAGTGAAGTTGATGTCCAAAATTATGTGGGGCTTTCATGGAACAGAAAGGCAGAAACTGTTTCTATTGGTCAGAGGCTTGGTATCCAGATGACACAGATTTAAGGTAAGTAGAAAACAAACAATATTTAGTGGAGAGAGGATGACAATTTCTTTTTAAATTCAGTGAGGTACAGTGATCTGGAATCATAGTCTGAAGGGGTGGTGGAAGCATATTCAATAATAATTTTCAAATTTGATAAAAAGAAAAGATTTGCACGGGTACTGGGTAAGAACAGGAGAGTGGGACTAAATGGAAGCTCTTTTGAAGAGCTGGCACAAGTATAGTAAGCTGAATGGCTTCCTTCTTTGCTAATTGATTCTATGTTTCTTTGAAAGAGTAGGGAGACAGTGACCAACAGCAGTCTCCATAAATGTTCCTGTTGTTTCACAATATATGTGAAACAGCACTTCATAATAGTAGCGATTTATCAATGTCATTTGCCAGGTGACCAATAGAAGAGTGATAGCATTCAAAGAAATATGAACCAAGTAGATATGGTTAGGAATGATAAGGACTTTCAAATGTTGATAAATGCACCGTTTTACACATTAAAACAGCAAAATGTATAAGCATTTTGAAGGAATAGTACTTAGGATCAAATTCTAAATTGAAAGCAAGTGATCTGGTAGTCACTGAAAGTGTCCAGTAAATACTGAATAATCTCAGGCATTGGAGTTGAGACAAAACAAGTTACTTTAGATTTATATAAATTATTGGTAAAGATGCCTATTATTATGTACCTTTGTTTGGCACTCCAACTTCCAAATGACACTGATGTACTAGACAGACTTATAATAGGAGCAGAATACTTCCAACAATTAAAAAAATCTAAGAGAGCTGAACTTGCTGCTCTCAAAGGAAATTAGACTGACAGAAGACAGATGCAGTCTTTTACAACATTTGTATTTTGTTTAAGGAACAAAATTTGGTTGCAAGGATATTATTAGAATTTGTCTTGAAAATTAAGAATTGCAGTACAAGTACAAAACCAAACGGCATCAAGCAATACTTCATTTATAATGTTCTGTACATACAGACATATCATGGAACAAATCTGGTCCCCAGTTGGAATGTTTAATAAAATCTTTAAGGAGCTGAAAGAAAATCTGGTTATAAATACGATTTGGGGGAGTGGCCAGGGAGGGATCTGAATACATTTGAGATTTTTTTAACATCAACGCGCTCTGCCAGAACGGAAGCCAATATTAGTCAGCTGGATGAATGTGACGTGGTGCAAGATTGGATATTTAAACATTCTTTCATGGGATGCAAGAATGTGTTGCCCAGCCCTAATTGCCCTTGAGAAAGTGGCGGTGAGCTTTCTTGAACCATTGCAGTCCACATGGTGCAGGTACACCCACACTGTTGTTAGGAAGGGAGATCCAGGTTTTTCATTCAATGACAGTGAAAAAATGGTGATACAGTTCTAAGTTGGGGTGGTGTGTGGCTTGAAGGGAAACTTGAGGTGGTTACGCTCCTGTGCATCTTCTGCTTTTGTCTTTCTAGGTGGCAGAGCTCGTGGTGCCTTGTAGATGGTGGACATGCTTTAGGGAGTCAGGAGGTGAGTTACTCACCTCAGAATTTCCAGCCTCTGACCTGCTCTTGTAGCCACAATATTTATATGGCCAGTCCAGTTTAGTTTCTGGTCAATGGTAACCCCCAGGATGTTGGTAGTGGGAGATTCAGTGACACAAATGTCATGGGAAGATGGTTAGATTCTCTCATGTCAAAGATGGTCATTGTTTGACATTTGTGTGGTGCGAACGTTACTCGCCACTTATCAGCACAAGTCTGAATCTTGCCGGTCTTGCTGCATGTGGCCATGGAATACTTCAGTAGCTGAGGAATTGCAAATGGTATTGAGTACGGTGCAATCATCAGTGAACATCCTTACTTCTCACCTTATGGATGGATGGAAGGGCATTGATGAAGCAACTGAAGATGGTTAGGCCGAGGACACTACCCTGAGAAACTCCTGTAGTGATGTCCTGGGGTTGAGATAATTGGCCTCCAAAAACCACAATCATCTACTTTTGTGGTAGGTATGACTCCACCCAATGGACAGTATTCCCCCTGATTCCCATTGGCTCCAGTTCTGCTAGGACTTCTTGATGTCATACTTAGTCAAATGCTGCCTTAATGTCAAGGGCATCACTCTCACTTCAGGAAATGAGCACTTCTGTCCAGGTTTGGGCCAAGGCTGAAGTGAGGTCTGCAGCTGAGTGGCCCTGGCAAAACCCAGAGTTTTGGATGAGTTCAAGTTTACAGCAGGTACAAGATACAAAGCCAGGCAAGAGAACACATGAGTAGTCAAGTCTGGAGGTGACAAAAGTATATATGAGGGTTTCAGCTGGCAGACAGAGGGAAGAATGGAGTCAGGGGATGCTACAAAGGAGGACATAGGTAGTCCCATTGATGGAGAGGATCTGAGATTAGAAGCTTAGCTCAGGGTCAAATGGGGTGCCAAGGCTCACCTTAGACTTTGATGGAGGGATGAAGTCAGTCGCTTGAGAACAGAATCATTCGTGTGGTCCAAATACAATGGCCAGGATTTTCCGGCTCCTTCGTAGCAGGACCAGCCACGGGAAATTCGACGTCCTAGCCAAAAGTCCATTAATTTTCAGCAGGACTGGAAAATCCCGCCCACTGGCTTTGATCTTACTAATATTTCACAGAATATTTCTGCTCATCCAATATTGGATGTTGGATAAACAGTATGACAAATCAGACGCCTTAGTGTGGTCAAGAGAGGTGGTAGAGAGGTAGGGATGGGTTGGTCAAGAGAGGTGGTGGTGAGGAAGGGATGGGTTATCAGTGTACATATATGGCGCCTGACATGGTTTCAAATGTCACCATGGGACAACATATATAATGCAAATAGAGATGGTTTAATCTTGTGTGGAGCATACTGTAAAAGTTTACAAATTTTATAGTATGTTCCATATAATGTTTCTCAGTGCCCATCTCGGGCCAGAGTTTGAGCAGAAATCTGATGATCTCTCAGTCCTCAATTTAAAAACCTACTACATAATGGCTCCCAAGTACCTGAAAGTGTCACACTTAGCCAGGCAAAATGGTCTAGAATGCAAGGCCAGTAAGAATTTTAGAGTTTCACTTTGCTTCTTAAAAGGTTGGTTACAAAGAAAATATTTCAGAAACCCCCTTAGAAGATTAAAATAGGTCGGGTAGAGTATTGAAGTGTGGACTGTATATGATGTGAAAGGATGCTTCATGGGCCAAGTAGGTCTTTTCTTATGCTCTTAAGTGCACTCCAAAATTTATTCTCCAAAACAAATTATTCCACTGCACAACATTTGGCAGATTGTTGTAGAGTTCTGCTACATAAAATCCTAAGCCAGTAATCAGCCTTCAGTGCCAAAACATCATGTAGTGTTAGCCATTAGTGATTTAGTTTAATCAGAAAGTGGCTAATTTTTTGTGCAGTCATTTATAGACTTAAGCCTTAGGCTGTCATATTACGTTCACTGGATTTAGCTGAGTTGAAAAGTTCTCTGGTTACTGGGTCTAGTTTTAATGTTCCAGAAGGGCATGGATATCCATGTGTTAATATCCTTTAGAAGACCCAAATGATCCACATCACCTGAACGTAGTTATCCATCACCTGCAATCTCATTCTTGAAATAAGTACAGATTGATGACTGCCCTATATAGACTTGCAACATGCACTCCCTAATCCCACAAAAACAAACTAAATGGAGTGACTTCTATTGTCAATGCCTCTGGCTAGTAAATTGGTGGCATAGTTAATGTGCATCTTAGTGAAGAAACTATAAAAAGGAAAACAGGGCCAGGGAAGAGATGATCATTTTTAAATCCACATACCTGCTTCAAAATGGCCATTTAAGTTGGCAAGTGCAAAGACAGGAAATTCAAACAGTGAGTCAAAGACCTAATTTTCTTTTGTTCTTTAATGGGATGTAGGCGTCACTTGCCAGACCAGCATTTGTTGCCCATCTCTAACTGTCCTTGAAATCAATGGTTCACTAGGCCATTTCAGAGGGCAGTTAAGAATCAACCACATTGCTGTGGATCTGGAGTCACATGTAGGCCCGACCAGGTAAAAATGGCAGATTTCCTTTCCTAAAGGTTCATTAGTGAACCAGATGGGTTTTTAACAACAAATCAATGATAGTTTCATGGTCACCATTATTGACACTAGCTTTCAATTCCAGATTTTTTTAATTAACTGAATTTAAATTCCACAAGCTGCCATGGTGAAATTTGAACCCATGGTCCAACAGCATTAGCCTAATGTCCAGTGACATTACCACCATGCCACTATCTCCCCTAAATGATGACAGAAGGCTTGCAAACAGACAGAACAAAGTTTGAATGCAAAGATTTATTTAAAATATCCCATAAGGGTCAGTGTTTGGATCCCTATAATTTCTGGTGAACATAAATGACATGAATATCAACCAAAACTAACTATAAACAGGTTGAATTTGCAGATGACATAAAATAGCAAAAATGGAGGGTCCAGTAAAAGATTAGCAGACGTATTTAGATTCATATGCACATAGACATGATTAATTAAATTTAACACTGTTAAATGCAATGTCCTATGTGCCCCTATGAATAAAGGGGCAGCAGTGTACAATGAATTAAATTTAATAAGCACAAGGAGACTTAGAGAAGGGACAGGAGGCATGAGTAGACACATCATTTGCAATGTCCAGACAATGTGGTAAAATAATTTAAAACACCGTTTGAAAGCAAGGATGGAAAGCTAGAAAGACAGATTACAAAATGACAGAAGGCTCATTGTTGTTTTATGTTTAATTGTGGTCTGAGCAAACCAGAACATTAGGAACATAGGAAATAGGAGCAGGAATAGGCCATTCAGCTCCTGGAGCCTGCTCCACCATTCAGCTGGATCATGGCTGATATTCTATCTCAATGCACGAAAATAGCATGATCCCCATATCCCTTGGTATCTTTAATATCTAGAAATATATTGATCTCTGTCTTGAATATACTCAATGACTGAACCTCCACAGCCCTCTTTCATTGAGAATTCCAAGGTTCACCACCCTCAGTGAAGAAATTCCTCATCTCAGTCCTAACTGGCCTACCTCATATTCTGAGACTGTGCCCCCTGGTTCTAAACACACCCACACCTCTCTCTCTCTCTCTCTCTCTCTCTCTCCGCCACCCCCCCCCCATCCCCCCAAAATCATCCTGCATTTACCCTGAAGAGCCCTGTAAGAATTTTGCATGCTTCAATGAGATCACCTCTCATTCTTCTGAACTCCATAGAGAATACAGGCTCGGTTTTTTCAATCTCTCCTCAGAGGACAATCCTGCCATCCTAGGAGTCATTCTGGTGAACCTTTGTTGCACTTCCTCTGTGGCAGTATATTCTTCCTTAAGTAAGGAGCCCAAAACTGTATACTATACTCCAGGTGTTGTCTCCCAAGACTTTATAAAATTGCAGCAAGACTTCATTACTCCTCTCCTCAAATACTCTTGCATTAAAGGCCAACTTACTATTTGCCTTCCTAACTGCTTGCTGCACTTGCATGTTAGCTTTCAGTGACTTATGAACAAGGACGCCCATGTCCCTTTGGACATAAATGATGAAAGATTGGAAAATGTTGAAGAAACCCTCTGCACCTCCTTTCCTCTTACCAAAGCAGATAACTTCATATTTTTTCAACATTATGTTCCATTTGCCATGTTTTTGCCCATTCATTTAGTCAGTCTAAATCCCCTTGAAGCCTCTTGGTATCCTGCTCACAACTCATGCTCCCACCTAGTTTTGTGTCATCAGCAATCTTGGAAATATTACATTTGATCCCTGCATCCAAATCATTGATATCATTTGTAAATAGCTGGAACCCCAACCACTGATCTTTGCTGTACTCCACTAGTCACAGTCTACCAGCCTAAGAATGACCCATTTAATTCCTACTCTGCTTTCTGTCTGTAAACACATTCTCAGCTTTGGTTACCATTTCACAAAAAGTGTATTTACATGAGGAACAGTGCAGAAAACAACAAAACAGGTTCCCAAAGTACTGGGATAAGCTATGGAAAAAAGATTAGGGAAGTTGAAACTATGCAGTCTAGACTCCTAAAGACAGTAAATAGATGAGCCATCTGAATTATATAACCATCTATAACAAATATAAAAGCTGAAGGTAAACCTCACCATGAACCAATAAAAACAGAAAATGTTGAAAATGCAGTGTTTAATGTGTATGTTTGGTGGGAAAGCAGGGTACCTTTTAGCAAAACTCAAGTCCATAAAATATAACTGATTTTTCATTAATGCCAAATTGTTCAGTTATATTTTATGGACTTGTGTTTTCTACATTGAACAAAATTGGCATTAATGAAAAATCAGTGTAGAAATAATATTAGGAAAACCTTCTTTACTACAAATTGTGCAATGAAATAATCCATCAAGCAATGTAACAGGAGCAAAAACAGTTGACAGAAAATAAATGACTGCCATGATGATGGAGTCAAGGTACCAGATGGGCCAAATGGCTGTCGTTTCTTATCCTCACTTTGCCTGCATCCTTATGTGCAAAGAAATTCAAGAATGGTCAAAGTAACGTGCTGAAACAGGCACATAGCACTACTGTGTAACTACCAAACAACCGTGGGTGGCCATTTACTTCTCATTTAAAACTTGACCTAGCCATGACCTTGTCTACTATTCAATGTGCATTTGGACATCAATTTCACTTTCCATCCATTGTGTAGTACCTCGAAAAGTAAATCCACTGAATATACAGTACAGAAAACAGGCCGTTCGGCGCAACCATTATGGGGGGAAGTGATCTACAATGCTGTAAGTATAGTGATACAAAAGAATAATTCTTTCTCCTTCAACTGAATTTCAATTAAACGCTTATGAATGATAAAGCAACTGCAATTTAAAGATGTAACTACATAAAGATTCTGCAAACCATTAAAGATGATGAAGCTCGTGTTGATAATTTGCCGTTAATATTGAATTAAAATTTATAATATGGAAAATGTGACGAGCGTTACAAACAGTTCAATCAATGAGCGACGCGAACTAGACAAACACCAGACTTCCAGTCCAGTTGGTACACAAGATCTTGGTCCAAACCCTTAATTAAATCCACGCATTGTGTGCTATCCCGTATATTGTAAATAAGGCGAAATACAGATGCTCAGATTTGCGACAGTCAAATGCCTTCTACATGTCTCCAAAACGCCTGCAGCGTAAGAATCCTTTCGACCGAAAACGATGGAATAACCTGAATCAAAATCTGTCCAGCTGAGTGTACGCCCTAAACACAAAAGATCAGGTACAAAAAAAACTCGCTCCCTCGAAAGAAAACAAATAAGTCAGAATAACACGGAATGAGACGGTCAGTAAGCTATGGGCAGAAAACCACACCTGCTTTTCAAATGGTTCTATTTTAGTGACTGGGATTCGACTGGTGGGAGGGAGAGTTAGAACTGCGGTTGGTAATCGGTTAGCTGCCTGTCTTCCCTGTACAAGCCAATTGAAAAGCGGGTGACTGAATCTGATGGCTTGCACAAGTCAATAATCTTTATTCAAAAAAGAAATGAATCCTTAAACAGACCAGTGACAAAATTTGCGACCCAAGATGTTTTTTTAAAAAAAATAAAGGACAACATCGCGCCAGAAGTGTGCAGCCGAACTGTATACAGTACAGTAAAGCTTCAGTTGGGGAATGTTACAAGAGTTTCAATTTAGGGAGAGACAGACTGCAGAGCGGATCCAGAAGCATGGCATAGAGCCCAGTCCCTGCTGTCATCTAGATTTCCGAAAACCTTAACACTACCGCACTTCAAAATTAAGTACAAATCGAGGCGCTCCGTTTAGATAACAGAAACAAGGAAAAATAAAGTACATCAAAAAAAAACAAGCGAGTTTGAGTGAACTAAGAAATATCACACAGCCCTAGTTACCATTCAGTCTTTGCAAGCATCTATTTCACCAGTATCACATTTATTAAGAACGCCACTTGTCAACTCGATAACTTTTTTTAAAAACGTATAACTGGATCCTCCTCCCCCCATTTCACTTTCAATTTCTATGGTCTGTTGCATTGGAATTTTTTGGGCGTGTGCCAACATTATCTTTCCTTCTTTTAAAAAATATTGGGAGACCGCCGATCCGATTGTAACATATACATTACACGTGTGCCTTTTAAATAGGTGTTTTTTTTTTAAAAAAATGCATCTGCTTTATATGAAGATCCCCGATGCCCGCCGTTGAAGCTGGCCAGCGGACTTTCTAATCTAAGCACCGTACCAACCAGAAGTGGCTGCTGGCGCCGTTTGTGGTCTCGACCGTAAGAGACGCTTTCCCCTCCTCCCTCCCTTTCTTTAATGGGAACAACAGATTTTTGTTATGCAGAGTCCTAATTTAAAACCATGCTCAGGGCTTTGATTCTTATGACGGTGCAATGAGAGAGAAATCAGTGAGAAAAAAACTATTTGCATTGCAGTTTTTTTTGTGTGGAGGGTAGGGGGTGGAAGAGTGGGAATGGGCTCTGTCTCAGTGAAGCCGCGGCTGTTACCTGTTGTCTGCCTTGGACGTGTTGGGACAAGGCGGCGGATGAAGGACAGTCTGATTTTCTTCCATCTCCACTACGCACTTGGTGTTGAGTTCCATCTCTGTAGAGCATTAGTCACAATGTTACCAAACAGCCCACAACTCCAGTGTATCCATCTCTTCCCCCCACCCCCATAACAATGTTGCTTTTTTTAAAAAGTGGACAAATTCTTAAAACATTCCCTGTAACTAAGCTGGTGATTTGATCTGAATTTTGCTTACCTCGTCGGTTCATTGGCCGGACTCTCACTGCAACTTTCACCTTCGAATCCGACATTTTCACACTTTTATTCCACTTTCCCTCCCCAACGGTCCTATAAACTTCCACTTATTCCTTTCGTTGCTTCGGCTGTTGCAAATCTCTCTTAGGATCTTCGTGGGCACGTGTTGCAAAAAGCCACGGGTCCATTACTTGAGACAAATGAAAAGGGTAGAAGAATTGCTCTTGTTTCGCTTCCTCCACTTTCGATCTCTCTCTTTAACCAAAGATGTTTAACTCCGCTCCCTTCATCACCGCCGCCATGTTACAAGCGTTCAATCAGTCAAGTCAGGGCCCGCGGAGATTCCCGAAAGCTGGAGCAGGCTCAGCTCAGTTCGGCTCCACTTCGCCGGCCTTCAGGCTGCCGCACGGAAACAGCCGAGAACAAGGCAACTCGGCTTTACCAGGCAACAGGTCCACACGGAAACGCCCGAATAGCCTTAGGTCAAACACGGCGATCTGAGGGAAACCAGCCGAGGTCCAATCGTTCGTGACGGACTATCCCACCTCCCGCAGCCACGAAAAGACTTCAATAGATCCATCGGCAAGACAAAAATTTTTTTTGTGATGATGACATCCGTGTAAACACTGATTTAACTGAGTCTTTTGCTCTTTACCGCTAACAATTTAGTTTAAAAAAAGAAAACTGTGCTACACGGCAGATTGGTCAGGATCTGTATAGAGAGAAGACAGGGAATCATTTTCGGTGAGGATATCTCAATCAACAATGAGGGCTCCACACCCGAATGGTTATACTGGAGATCTGCCCAAGGGCAGCTCCTCTGCTCCTTTCTCCACGCATTGCCGTCTTGCGCTTTCCTCTTTAGCTGGAGCCTCCCATTTTCAAATCCCTGTAACAATAAGCAATATGAGTTGGGGAAAAGAAAATACGGGGTGGCTTCTTGTTGCCTTCCACATGTGCACTTAAGAGAAATGTCCTCTTCCCGAAGGATCCTTGCCCTGTAAGCTGCTGTTGTCCCTCGAGGTTCTATCTCTTCCGCCATCACTACTGGAAATTCGCTGTTCTACTGTTGATCATGGCAAGTCAACCTGAACGTGAAACCCTTACTTGGTCCTGGGGCAACCCACAAAAGGGCAGTGACAACCAATTCCTGAGATCTCAAATGGCTAACCTGTCTTCTCACAGCTGCTGCCATTTCCTATAATATCTACAAAGAGACATTGTCATCAGGTTTAAGTGTCATCAGGTGGTGATACAGTGGTATACAGTCAAAAGTCTTCAATTTTAACTGCATAACCCATGAAATCTCATGACATCAGCCCAAATATGGATGAAAACCTCTTATTGAGTACGATGTATCTCCCTCTCAAATGATGAATCCATACTCCTCCATTTTGAACCACTTGGAAGAAGCACTGGGGTGTAGCAATGACACTACCTGACCAAACTGGTTGAATCCTGAAGGACATGGCTGCCAGATTGGCCCTCAGTAGGTGACAAGATAACTAACGTGAAGGAAAAAACTTCTTGACCTTGGCCTTACAAATCTACCTGTTGCGGATGTATCTATCTGGCCAGTATTCATAGGAATGACCATTGCACAGTTCGTATGGAAATGAACTCCTGCCTTCACACTGAGAACACCCATAGTTTTGTGAGGCACCACCATCATGCTAAATGGTATAGATTCAGAACCAATCTAGCTGCTCAAAAGTGGGGATCTGTGAGGCACTGTGGGCCATCCGCAGCAGCAGAATTGTACTACATCACAATCTGTAGCCTCATGGCACATTATCAATCCAGGAGACCAACCCTGACTCAATCAAGAGTACAGAGGAGCATGCCAGGAGCAGCACGTGGTGTAACTAAAAATGAAGTGTCAACCTGTCAAAGCTGTTCAACAGTAGAAGTGGCATGCTATAAACAAAGCTAAGCAATCCATAACCAATAGATCAGAGCAAAGCTCCTCAGTCCTGCCACATCCAGTCATGAATGATATTGGGCAATTTAACAAATAACAGGAGGCAGAGTCCAGCACTTGAGTGCAAAAGACAAGTCTGAAACATTTGCAACCATCTTCAGCCAGAAGTACAGCACAGATGATCCATCTTGGCCTCCTTCTGAGGTCCCCACCATCACAGATGCAGATGCCATTCTTCTGCCAATTCAGTTCACTCCATGTGATATCAAGAAACAGCTGAGCAGACTGGATGTAGCAAATGCTACTGGCCCTGGGAACATTCTGGCTGTAGCGCTGAAGTCTTTCATCACACCCCTAGCTAAACTATTCTAGTGCAGCTACAACACTGGCATCTACCCAATAAAGTGGAAAAGTTGTCCTGGTCTGCCTACAAAAAGTAAGACAAATCAAATCCAACCAATTATTGCCCCTCAGTCTACTCTCAATCATCAACAAAAAATTAAAAGAAGATATGTTTGACACTGCTATCAAGGGTCACTTATTTGCCAATCGCTTGCTTACTGATGCTCAGTTTGGGTTCAGCCACAGTCATTTGGTTCCAGACCTCATTACAGCCTTTTCCCAAGCATCAACAAAAAAGCTGAACTCCATGGGAGATGAGGTGACTGCCCTTGACATCAAGGCAGCATTTAACTGAGCATGGCATCAAGAAGCCCTAATAAAATTGAAGCGAATGGGGATCTGGGAAAACTCTCCACAGGCTGGAGTAATATCTATCAGAAAGAATGATGGCAGTGACTGTCGTAGTGCAATCAACTCAGCCCCAAGGCATCACTGCAGAGTTTTTCAGTGCAGCATCCCAGGCATCTTCAGCTACTTCATCAATGACCTTCCTTCCATTAAAACTTCAGAAGTGGGGATGCTTGCTGATGATCAGTTCTATTCATAACTCCTGAGATAATGAAGCAGTCCATGCCTGATGCAGCAAGACCAAGACAACATTCAGGCTTGAGCTGATAAGTGGCAAGTAGCATTCTCACTAAGTGCTAGACAATGATCATCTCCACCAAGAGAGAATCTAACCACTTCAATGGCATTGCCATTGCTGAATCTCTCACCATCACATCCCATGGGGCCACCATTGACCAAAATCTTAACTGGACAGCCATGTAAAACTGTGGCTATGAGAGCAGTTCAGAGACTGGATATTCCATGGTGTGTAACTCACCTCCAGAATCTCCAAGGTCAGCAGTGTGGACCATCTAGAAGATGCAGTGCAACAACTCACCAAGTTTCCTTCAACAGCGCCTTCCAAACCTGCAACCTCTAATACCTCAAAGAACAAGGGTAGAAAGTGCATAGGAACACCACCACATGTAGTTTTCCTCTCCAATTCAGATACCATCCTGACTTAGAAATATATTGTTTCTTCATTTTTGCTGGGTCAAAATCTTGGAACTCTATCTAGCAGCACTGTTTGGTGTACCTAAATCACACAGATCATGCTGGTTCAAGAAGGCAAATCACTATCAACTCCTCAATGATAATTATGGATGGGCAACAAATGCTAGCCTTGCACAGACAACCACACCCCACAAACAAATAAAAAAGAACAAAAACCAAACAAAAGTACCCCCTTCTTAGAGGGGCACCATTAATGGAAAACTAAATCATAAACAACTGAAGAGGAAACTCAGTGGAACTTAACATTATTATATTTATGCCGCTCTTCCTTGAGACTTTTCCCTACCTGGTTGATGGTCTGTAACACAAAGCTGAAAAAATATCTTCTTATTAAGAATTTTCATCTCACTGAGGAGACTTCATGCCAATTCATATCCAATAACCTGCCCTGAAAACTCTGACATTTTTTGACAGCTGTGACAAATTTGACCACAGTAGCTGAGAAAATCCACAACATTCTAAATTAATCAACAATATTCTAAATAAAATAACACTCAACATTCTAAAAGAATATATATCAATTCGCCCTATCTCCAAATGTTACCAGATCCTTTAAAAAAAATCCAGGATCCAGACCTGTATCTTCGCCAAAAACTAACCAGATCTTCCTTGGATCATACCCTATTTGTACACCAAGTTTCGTTGAAATCCGTTCATTAGTTTTTGGGATATATGGTTTACTGACAAAGGGCTAGATTTAGTCCTACAGTCTTGGCACCCACCAGTGGGCCCAGAAGTTATCAGGGATCTGGCGCGGGTCCATGGCAGTTGGCTGAACCCAATTATGTGGCGGCAAGCTCATGAATGCAATATGCAAGTGAGCAATTAAACATATCAATGAGCTTCTTGCCATTAATGGGTGAGTTTCCCGTTGCTACCTTCCTGTCACTGATTTAGTTTTCCTGCTGCCGGGAGTCTGATGTGCAGCCTCCTGCGCAATTCTCTGTGCCCTCCCACCATCTTGCTCGCTCCAACAGGCTCCACAAAATCCAGCTCAAACTGACTAACAAACAAAGGCAAAAACATGATACCCACCTTCAATGACAGAGGTTGCAAAGGAAACCTAACAAATTAAATATTATCACCCATGTCAACTCAGCACTCAAATCTTTGTGGTGCCTACCAGTCAAAGAAGCTGATTTCAGTTGACTGTTTTCCTGGATCCATAAAGAAACATTGGGTTGCCCAGAGTCTTCCCAGATTTGCACTAAGTGCAGTAGCAGGCAGGAAAAAGGACATTTTACCTGCTGGCTGCAAGGGCAGCTTTTCACAGCATATCTTCCCAATCCCACTTCATTAATCGTGCATTTCTGGGAAACACGCTGTTTCAATGGCGGGCAGGCTCTCATTTGCCCGCCACACCATTACCTCGCCATTTCATCACGCCAGGCACCATATGTAAAGTGCAGCTGCTTGCACATCTCTCAGTGCTTCCAGCCCAGGACTGCTGCACAAAAGACATGGCCCAGAAAGGCAAGAAGACTGCAACTCCCCAATTCAGTGACACATCCTTGGGTCGCCTTCTGGACACTGTTGGAGCATATTGCAATGTACTCTACCCCTGTGCTGGCCGCAGGAGACCCATTAGTGTCACCACTCTGGCATGGGAGGCAGTGGCAGAGGTGGTCAGTGCCAATGCTGCACAGGAGAGGTCAGCCATCCAGTTTGGAAAGAGGATGAATGATCTCATCCTGTGTCGCCAGGGTAAGGCAACTGTCTCATCACTCTGAACTCAGACACTCAAACCCATCACACGTTCACTGGCATCTCTCTCACTGCCAGCTCAAGGGATATCACCACTCACACTCTCACACAAACCCTCCAATCTCCATATGGCCTCATTTCCTCTGGAGACTGCCTCCTCAGCCCTTACCCTTTTGAGGCCACTTGCACAGATTAACAAACATGTGTCCCCGCACACATCCTGGGATTCCCCCCTTCCCCAGAACAACCCGTGCCCTGTAGCCTCTTCCCTTGTCTGAGGCCACTTCTGCCCCTTCCACAAGCAAGCCCTAGCCCTGCAGCTGTTAAAAAGCCATCCCTGCCTTACAGCTGGTCTGGTAGGGGGAGATCCACCAATGAGCCCCAAAAAGTGACATGGTGCTGCCTGCGAAGCCTGGCACTGATGACTGAGAGTGCTGCCCTAAGTAAGGTCGGCAAACAAACCTCAAAGTCCCGAGCAAAGTGCAGCTAGTCAAGTGTACATCACTTTTGTTCAGTTGTGAAACACATTAGCATGTTTGCTCGGATGACCCAGCATGCGGGGATTATTCTGAAGAGCTGGGTTTATAACGAGTTGCAGATGTATTACAATGAAGTTCCTGACGTGCGGCGGTGGGAAACGCGGCCTGTCATTGATGGGCAGAGGGGATGATTGCAAACTGGTTTCATGGCATCATGAAACTGATTTTTGGCCTTCCCGCCATTTTGTCCGCTCATGCCCAACATGACACCCAAAGCCAGCAGGCACAGAAAATCCCGCCCTTCTACTCAAAATAATCTATCAAAACTGGTCCCTTTTTAAAATCTAAATCATATAAAAGAAAGGGAATGTAACAGATTAAATTATAGTATTGTTTTGCAAATCTACTACTCATTCTAGTTTTTTAATAAATTCTTTGTCTGGGTGTGGGCATTGCTGGCTAGGCCAGCATTTATTGCCCATCCCTAATTGCCCTTAAGAAGTTGGTGGTGAGCCGCCTTCTTGAATCGCTGCAGTCCATGTGGTGTAGGTGCATCCACAGTGCTTTTAGGAAGGGAGTTCTAGGGTTTTGACCCTGTGACAGCGATGGAACAGTGATATAGTTCTAAGTGAGGATGGTGTGTGGCATGGAGGGGAACATCCAAGTGGTGGTGTTCCCATGCATCTGCTGCCCTTGTCCTTTTAGATGATAGAAGCTGCGGGTTTGAAAGGTGTCTAAGGAAGCTTATTGAGTTGTTCCCATGCATCTCGTAGGAAGTACACACTGCTACCACTATGTGTTGGTGATGGAGGGTGTGAATGTTTAAGGTGGTGGATGTGGTGCCAATCAAGCAGGTGCTTTGTGTTTTATCGTGTTGAGCTTCTCGAGTGTTGTTGGAGCTGCACTCATCCAGGCAAGTGGAGAGTATTCCTGACTTGTGCCTTTTAGATGATGGACAGGCTTTGGGGAGTCAGGAGGTTAGTTATTCGTAGCAGAATTCCTGACCTCTGACCTGCTCTTGTAGCCACAGTATATATATGGCTGGTCCAGTTCAGTTTCTGCTCAATGGTAACCCCAAGGATGTTGATAGTGGGGGATTCAGTGATGGTAATGCTGACATTGAATGTCAAGGGGAGATGGTTAGATTCTTTCTTGTTGGAGATAGTCATTGCCTGGCACTTGTATGATGCAAATGTTACTTGCCACTTATCAACCCAAGCCTGAATGTTGTCCAGGTCTGGCTACATTTGGGCATGGACTTTTTCAGTATCGGAGGAGTCGCGAATGGTATTGAACATGATGGAATCATCAGTGCACATTCCCACTTCTAGCCTTATGCTGGAGGAAAGGTCGTTGATGAAACAGCTGGAGATGGTTGGGCCTAGGACACTACCCTGAGGAGCTCCTGCAATGATGTCATGGGACTGAGATGATTGACCTCCAGCCATCTTCATTTATGCTAAAGGTGACTAAAACCATTAGAGAATTTTCTCCCCGTTTCCCATTGACTTCAGTTTTGCTAGGGATCCTTGATGCCACACATGGTCAAATGCTGCCTTAATGTCAAGGGCAGTCACTCTCACTTCATCTCTGGAGTTCAGCTCTTTTGGCCATTTTTGGACCAAAAGACCAAACTGTAATGAGGTCAGGAGCTGACTGGCCTTGACAAAACTCAAACTGAGCATCAGTGAGGAGGTTATTGCTAAGCAAGTGCCGTTGATGACCCCTTCCATCACTTTGCTGATGATCAACAGTAAAATGATGGGGCAGTAAATGACTGGGTTGGATTTGGACTACTTTTTGTGGACAGATAAACCTGGGCAATTTTCCAGTGTTGTAGCTGTACTGGAACAGCTTGGGTAGGGCATGTGGCTGGTTCTGGAGCACAAATCTTCTCCTGTACTACTCCTGCAATGTTGTCAAGGCCCATAGCCTTTGCAGTATTCAATGCTTTCAGCTGTTTCAAGGTATCACGTAGACTGAATCAAATTGTCTGAAGACCAGCATTTGTGACGCTGGACACCTCAGGAGGAGGCCGAGATGGATTATCCTCTTGGCACTCCTGGTGCCTGCAGTCCCACTTTTTCCAGTTGTTGACCAACATGCTCTGTATCTCCAGCATTTTGTTTTTAACTCATTTTTAAAATATTTTTGGGTTTTTTTGTATTTATTTTCACTGCCAGAAATAGTTCCGGTCATTCTTATCAGTGAAATGCAAGAAATGACACTTTTTGATCTGTGACCACTTTCAGGAGAGGAAGAAGATGAGAAAGATCACAACTCACTTAAAGATATAAAACTGTATTTATTTTTTCCCAACGAGACACATCAAAATAGGTTACATTTTTGAATTAACATGATTAAGTATAAGGTATTGGCTAATTAATTAACTAGCTAATTGGCAAATGAAAGTTAACCTTAATAAACTGTTTAGTTAAAGAAACACTTCATGTGGGTTTTGCTTTAACCTCATATAAACAACCCAAAGGACCTGGGTGCAGTTGCAGACCCACTCACACAGCAATGGCTCCAACTTGTTTCAAATCCACAGAAACCTCAAAGGACTTGGCAAAACCCCATTAGTTTCCAAAGTGTATTTGGCAATAACCAGCTACAAATCCATGGAAACACAAATGCAGCAATCTGTCCAAATGAACTTGATTTTATAGTTCACTAAACACCTAAATCATATTAAAACAAAATACTACCAATACTGGAAATCTGAAATAAAAACAGATAATTCTGGGAATACTCAGTAAACCTGGCAGCATTGTGGAGAGACAAGAGTGTTAACATTTCAGGTCAATGACCTTTTGTCGGAACCCTAATACCTATTACCTGAATAATATTAGTTACAATCAATTACAAATTCACTCCAGTTCTTAACTGCATTAAAAAACATTATATTCTTTTAGGACTTATAAAGACCATACAGATTCTCCAGTTTGCCTCGTCATTTTACTATTTTAATTTCCGCCCTGTCCCAGTGCCAAGCCCATATCCATTTACCACCTGCTAAAGCAGGAATCTATTTTTTAACATTTTCAACTGTATAAACATTCACTGTACTAAGTCATAATCTATTCAGAAACAAATAGAAGCAAAAACATTGCTGCTTTGATTACAGGCAAGTTTCAAGTGTGTTTCACTTATAAGTATACCCATTTTATGTACAATACACCCTCAAATTCAACCTATATATTTCCTTCCTTCTCTTCAATTTGTTTTGAAAGGGGGAATAGGTTCAGCTATGCCAATAAGCCAAGGGAGTTCAGTGATCCAAAACCTGGAATCTTTGTACTGATGACCTTGAAATAATCTCCATTGTTTCCAAATTATTACAGAAGTATGCTAAGCAAATCAGGCAATAATGCTCAATGTATGATTTCACCATTCTTTTTGAAGTATCTCCTTGAGCTTGTACTTTGGAACTATATTTGCACTGTAACATTATATTTCTTCTTATAACTGTTGCCAAATAATGCAACATTTTCAAAGTCCTGTCAACTGTCAGACCCAGATCTTTTGTCTAATCAATGTAATAATCGGCTTTTATCTATTTTGGTTGTCATGGTCAGTTTGGTCATCCACCCTGCAGCCCCCACTCTCATCCAAAAAAACTCAAACCTATTGGACAATTGCAAAAGCTGAGGCTCCTGCATCCCTGCCCTCTCGGTCCCTTTACCCCCTCACTCGCAGTTACACCCTCCTGTCTCTGACCACTGACAAAATCAGAAGACCCCATCCTAAGTGCTTTCACTGCCTCCTGGTACAAAGCATCCAGGTAACTTTCCCCCTCCCTGGTGTGTCACAGAGTTTGCAGCTCAGCCTCCAGCTCAGTGACTCTGAGCCGAAGCTCCTGGAACCATAAACCCTTACTGCTGACGTGTTTGTCCTGTATCACACTGGTACCTAGAAGCTCCCACATGCTGCAGCCTTGACACATCACCTGTCCTGTCATTCTTAATGTGTTTTAGTTAATTACTTGATTATATCGTTCATTTATTTATTTTCCTTTTATCTATTTTATTAACCTTACCACCAATTTGTATTCTTTTTAAATCTTAGGAATAGAATACACCTTAACCACCTGCATAACGTTAAAAACTATTTATTACAATTACTGGTAAGTAGAATAACTTACCAGTTACTCACCAATCAGCTTCTTCCCCACACCAAAGTAAGAGCCAGCTACTGAAGGCTGAAAAAGGTAGGGAAAAAAAGAAGCACATCCTGCCCCTCCTCACTGAACTCTCTCTCTCACCAAACTCACACTTTACACTCTGTACGCCCAAAACACAGCACTCAGGGCAGACAGGAACAGCACTGAGGAAAGCTTCTCTTTATGCTTCCTGAAAAACAAATAATGCAATCTTCTGAAAAGCCAGTTTAAGCTAGCTACTTAATTAAGTAAAAGCAAAATACTGTGTGCTGTAAATCTGAAATAAGAACAGAAAATGCTGGAAAACTCTAAGTCTGGCAGCTTTTGTGGAGAGAGAAACAGAGTTAATGTTTTGAGTGTGTATGGGTCTTTTTCAGAGCCAAAGAGAGATAGAAATGTGATGGAATTTCTTACTGTTTAAGAGGGGGTGGAGCAGGTGGAGCAAAATAGAAGGCCAGGGATAGGTGGGAGCTGAGCAGAGATTTGACAAAGATGCCATGGACACGAGACAAAGAAAGCGTTAATGTAAGTGTTAAAGCCTAAAGAAAGTGCTGATAGTGGCATAAAGGTAAGATAGCAGAATGTGATAATAGTGTTATGATCCCAAGCCTGGTCCCAGGATGCAACCCAACTTGATAGATCCTAACTTCATTTGTTTGTTTAGATACATAGAGAGTGGCTACTGAACAGAATCACCAGTCAGTTAATGAACTTTTTAAAAAAGAATAAAACATTTATTAAACCATTAAAAGATGAACTATATTACAATACTCCTTCACCCACAACTATACTTTTACAGATATATACAGATTTGAAAGGATAACACAAGTTACAAAAGCTATCTTATACTTTAACGTTTACCATAAGTACAGAGTCTATGTAAACAACTATGACACCTGCAGTCATACACACCACACTCTGAAAGTTAATGACAGATGCCACCTCAAACAATGCTATGGATCGCTCCTCAACTTCCTCCAGACAATTGTTACACCATGAGCCAATCAGTCTCACTGAACTCTGTCTTTCGCACAAGAGTTTCCAATCTCCACTCTTCAAGAACTTGCTTTGGAATCTATTCCCTAACTGACGCTTTCTTTCAGATGCCTTCTGCAAGGGTCCACCTCCAGGGTTTCAAACTCTCCTTGCGATGTTTCTCTGCCCTGGGTCACCACATGCATTCAAGCTTTCTTCCACACACTCTCTCTCACCAACTCAGCCATCAACAGTACACCACTGCTTCACATGCCCATAGCAAAGAATTACAGACCTTCAGCCGTCTCTTTGGACCTTCTGTCCTCTCACTTTAAATCTGCCTCCTGCAGCTTTTCTTCCTTTAAGCTTGAAGCTTGGAGCCTTCCTCTGCTCCGCACTCTTAACCTTATTTAACAAGTTCCAGTCCTTCCTTTGACTAGGAGGTCTTCTTGGGACTTTCTCCTGTTTCTGTCTCACTCCTTGGCCTTGGGACCTTTGTTCTTTAGCTTGGGACTTGCTACTTGTCCCTTTTCATGTACTGCCCTGGCACCTTCTTCCAACTGAGCTCAAACTGCTTTCAACGGGGGTGTGTGTGTTATGCAAAACATAAAATAAGTGACAGAAGGCTCTGTGGTGGGAAGGGGGGGTGGCGGTAAATTAGATGTAAAAAGGGGCCAACATGGAGGAGAGAGTTCATGGTCTGAAGTTGTTGGATGGACATGTGGGCATGAGAGCAAAATGGTGAGTTGAAATGGTAAACAACAGGAAGGTCTGGGTCATGTTGTGGACTGAGCGAAGGTGTTCCACAATACTATTACCCAGTCTGCATTTAGTCTCCCCATTGTACAAGAGACCGCAATTGGAGCAGTGAATATGGTAGACCAAATTGAAGGAGGTGTAGTGAAGCACTGCCTCACCTGAAAGGAGTGTTTGAGGCCTTGGATGGCGAAGGAGGAGGAGGTAAAGGGGCAGGCTTTGCACCTTCTGCCATTGCATGAGAAGATCCCGTGGGAAGGGGATGAGAAGTTTGGGTGATGGAGAAGTGGGCCAGGGAGTCAGGAGGGCAGCGGAGTGCTGATAGGTGAGGGGGAGGGCAGTGAGGGGAAGATGTGTTTAGTGGTGGCATCATGCTGGAGACGGCAGAAATGGCAGAGGATGATCCTTTGAATGCGGAGGCTGGTGGGGTGAAAAGTGAGGACAAAGGGAACCCTATCAATGTTCTTGGAGGGAAGGGATTGGGTGAGGGCAGACGTGTGGGAGATGGGTTGGACCTTTCAACCACAATAGGGGGTTCAGGAAAAAGGGAGACATGTTAGAAGCGCCATTTTGGAATGCAGCATCATCGGAACAGATGTGACGGAGGTGGAGGAACTGGGAGAATGGGATTGAGTCCTAACAGGAAGCAGGGTGTGAGGAGCTGTAGTCAAGGTAGCTGTGGGAGTCAATGGGCTTATAATGAATATCGGTAGACAGTATATCACCAGAAATTGAGACAGAGAGGTCGAGGAAGGTAAATAAAGCAACCAAGTAGCTGGTGCTGTTCTTAGAGAGCTTGTATACTGCTGTTTGAAGGCTGGAATAAAACTTAACTTCTAACTTAAGTAGTAAGTTTTACTTAATTGCTAAATTAAAGAAAGAGAACTAGACTTTAAATCAAAACTAACCCTTTAAACTTCCTCACTCTCCAGCTCACAATGCAGACTAGAATAACACCGTGATACAGGAAGCCATTCAAGTGGGGGGAGAAAAGAGGAATGTAGTGGTAGTAGGGGACAGACAGTATAGCAAGGGGGATTGACACTGTTCTTTGCAGCAAAGAGTGAGAGTCCAGAAGGCTGTATTGTCTGCCCGGTGCCAGGGTTCAGGTTATCTGCACAGGGCTGGAGAGGAATTTGCATTGGGAGGGGGAGGATCCAGTTGTCGTGATCCATGTAGGTATCAACAACATAGGTAGAGCTAAATTGAAAAGCAGAACCTCAAAAGTAATCATCTCTGGATGATTAAATGAGCCACCTGAAAATTGACATAAGGCAAATAACATTAGAGAAATTAATGCGTGGTTCAAAGACTAGTGTGGGAGAAGTGAGTTCCAGTTCATGGGGCACATAGCACCAGTATTGGGGAAAGTGCGATTTGTAACATTAGGACGGTCTACATCTGAACCGTGCTGCGACTGGTGTTCTAGTGAGCCACATAACTAGGAAAGTAGAGAGGGTTTTAAACTAATTAGTGGGGGCAAGTGATCAAATTTGGGAAGATGTGGTAAAACAAAGAGTAGAGACAAGACAACAGAGTAAGGTATTAATATGGGAAATGATAACAGGCTGTGACAGGAAGGGCTAGAGAGTACAAATCTAAGAGTAAAACAGCAGTCAAGGCTAGAGGTTACAAAAATAATAAAAAGACAAAACTAAAGAACACACATAGCATTCTAAACAAAACAGATGGCCTGATATTTCAAATAGAAATAAATAAGCACGATCTGATAGCCATTACAGAGACATGGCTGTAGGATGACATAGATTGGGACCTGAATATTGAAGGCTACGTGACTTTTAAGAAGAAGAGGAAGCTAGGAAAAGGTGGAGGGGTGGCTTTGCTAATTAATGGTGGTATTGGCACATTAGAGAGGGATGACCTAAGTTCAGGAAACCAGGATATAGAAGCAGTGTGGGTTGAGATAAAAAATTATAAAGGCAAGAAGTCACTTGTGGGAATGGTTTTCGCACCCCCTAATTGTAACTACATGGTAGGAGAGAGTATAAAGGAAGAGATAATGGGAGCTTGCCAAAAAGGTACTACAATCATGGGGTAATTTAATCTGCATTTAGAATGGAAAATCATTGGCAAAGGTAGCCTAGATGAGGAGATCATCATGTTTTTGGGATAATTTCATTGAACAGCACGTTCTGGACCAACCAGAAAGCTGGTTATGCTAGACCTGGTATTGTGCAATGAAATAGGATTAATTGATAACCTTATAGTGAAAGCACTCCTGGGCAGCAGCAATCATAATATGATTGAATTTTACATTCAGCTTGAGGGAGAGAATATTGGGTTCAAGACTAGTATTTTAAACTTAAATAATTAAACAATTATGTGGGAATGAAAACAGTGAACTGGCAAGTGAAGCTAAGGGATATGTCAATAGTGGCAGTGGCAGACATTTAAAGGTATATTTCAGAATACACAGAATAGATACATTCCACCAAGAAAGAAAAATTCCAAGGGAAGAACCTACCATCTGTAGTAAACTAAAAAAGTTAAAGACAGTACCAAACTTAAAAGAAAAAGCATATCATTGTGCAAAGATAGATGGCAGGTCAGAAGATTCAACAGAATATAAAGAACCGCAAAGAATGACACAAAGGTTAATAAGAAGGGAAAAATTATAATGTATATTGAAGTTGGCAGGGCATGTTGAGAGAGAGCATATAGTATCTCAGGCTTTATTGATCGGGTATTGAGTACAAGAGTAAGGAGGTTATGTTGAATTTGTATAAGACATTAGTTAGGCCTCATCTGGAGTACTGCATCCAGTTCTGGGCACCATACTTGAGGAAGGATGTGAAGGCATTGGAGAGAGTACAGAGGAGATTCACAAGAATTATTCCAGAATTATAAAGAACTTTAGCTATGAGGATACATTGGAGAGGTTGGGACTGTTTTCCTTAGAGAAAAGAAGGCTGAGAGGAGACTTGATCGAGGTATTCAAAATCCTGGGGGGTATGGACAGGGGAACTAGTGAGAAACTGTTCCCACTAAAGACAGCATCAAGATCTAGAGGGCACATATTCAAAATAATTGTCAAAAGGAGTAATAGTGATGTGAGGAAA
Organism: Carcharodon carcharias; assembly: GCF_017639515.1. Lineage (NCBI taxonomy): Eukaryota > Metazoa > Chordata > Chondrichthyes > Lamniformes > Lamnidae > Carcharodon > Carcharodon carcharias. The sequence continues at coordinate 188,636,510 of NC_054469.1, forward strand.
AGTTTTTTCACCCAGAGGGTGTTTGGAGTCTGGAACAAACTTCCTGAGAGGGTGATGGAGGCAGATTCGATTGAGGTATTCAAAAGGGAATTAGATAGCTATCTGATATGAAAGAATGTGCAAGGCTACGGGAATAACATAGGGGAATGGGACTAGGTAGAATGCTCTTTCAGAGAGCTAGTGCAGGCTCGATGGGTGGAACGGTCTCCTTCTGCACTCTAAAGATTCTGTGATTCTGTAGTGAGTCTTTGGAATTCCTTTCTTCAGAAGGCAGTGGAAGCAGAGTCTTTGAATGTTTTCAAGACAGAGTTAGATAGATTCTTGATAAACAAGGGGGTGAAAGGCTTTTGTGGAAAGGTGGGTGGTTACGGTCAGATCAGCCATGATCTTATTGAATGGCAGAGTATGCTCGAAGGGCCGATTGGTCTACTCCTGCTCCTAACTCATATGTTTGTATGTATGTATGTTCATATGGTTATCTTAATTCCGATGTGCATTACAATTCAATCTGTAGATTGTGGAATGCCATCCCTCTCCCCAACATCCTGCCAAGTTCTATTTACAAATGCATTCTGTTTAAAATACAATCACGGAAATCATTGACAAAAAAAGTGTAGAAAGAGAAAAGTAACCTTGTTACAAATTTCAGGCCTGCTGTAGATATTCTCTTGAATTCAGTGGCGCTGGCCACTCCTTTAAGTGGGCCCCATGTATTTGGCATTCTGGCGTTGAATGCGCTGCCCAATTTCTACTTATGTAATAGTATAAATTAAGGATGTAACAATGCATCTCCCTTGTCATTTGAACTGTGCACTGGGTCTTTCACACCTGCCCTTTCACACCTGCTCCCACGGGCATTCCTTCAATCCTGTGGTAGGCAGAACAGATAAACAGCAGGTGAGATAAGGTCAATGTAAAATTTAAGAGCTTGTTTATTTTGCAGTACACATGTGATTGAACACAATTGTGTTTTCAAACTATTTATCCTTTTCTACAACTCTTGCTGTGACATAGAAAGCTGCACCATACTATCCCAAATGACAGGCTGGTCAGTCTTTAACTGTAAAAAAAAACTACTGGATAAATCTTAATTTCTAGCTCAGTTCAAGGCCAGAATCTCTCAACATTTGTTGGAACTGATTCACTGTGTGTTGCACTCTTTTTGTTACTTCCCAGCACGAAATAATGGGTTTGTTTCCTGGTCCCTCCAATGGTCTCAAGGTTGTTCACAGAGCTTTCAATAAGGCTTACTACACCCTGCCCCCATGCTTCCTCACATGAGCAAAATCTCACCAGATACCCTACCAACTCACCCTGTAGAGTTCATATGGATAGGGCTATCCTGTCAATAATAGGAGTATATGATGTTTAGAATGTCTAAACTAAATTATCTTAAAGGATTCTGATTATTTGCTCTGGGGAGAATCTTCAGGACTTAGTTCCTGCTGGGACCATTTTTGGGTTGCGAACCTGATCTACTCGTGGCCAGGCTTAGCTGTCACTCTTTAACGTAGCCCATGGCATTAGCATCTCTCTGAGCTGGCCAATCAATTAGGGAGGGTGGGCGGGATGATGTGCCTAATCTGTCAAAGGAAGGATTTCTAATTAAAGGGACCATGGCATGGGTTACAAGGGCTCACCAGCACTTGGATTTTTGAAACAAAAACAAAAATAGCTGGAAAAATTCAGCATCTGCGGAGAGGAACACAGTTAACGTTTCGAGTCCGAATGACTCTTCATCAGAACCGTTTTTGTTTCAGATTTCCAGCATCCGCAGTATTTTGCTTTTATCTTGGATTTTTGAGGCTGCAGCAAACACAGAAATGGAGAGGGGACCTGGGAAGATGTTTCCTAAAGGTACTGCTGTGGGATGTGAGGTGCTGCAGTGAGTTGGGCTTTCCCAAGAATGGAAGAAGAGAATAACCTGTTCAACCAAGCAGGTGTGGATGGAAGTGGCTGAGGAAGTTGGCACCAGAGGTGTGGTCTCTGGAGCCTGGTGTCAAGAGGATCCAGGACCTCGATAGAGCATAACAGGTGATTAGCATAACGTTTTCAGATGCCAATCTCCACACTCTCATGCACGGCACTCCTCAGGATGACACACCTTGTAGCTTCACTCATTTCTCGCTCTTTAGGACCTCACATCCTCATCTGAGCAGACAACACTCACATTTGCCCTCTTCCTATTGCCCTTTCACACACATATCTCACAGTCACTTTCCAAAAAATTTTTGCTTCCCTCCTCTCCACACAAGCCATTATAAACACTCATACCTCTCTGCTTTTTTCCTTGCTTGCAAGAGAAGAAAACACACAGTGGTTGGGGGCTGGTGGCCTTACAGTACAAGGTACCTTCTCAGCCACTGGCACTGCATTCCATCTGTTCCACTTGGAAAACGGTCTTGTTATTCCAGGTGGCTGGAACATGTCAGCAGCGACCTGTGTTACAATCCCCATTGAGACTGATAACTTTCAAAAAAAGATGTGAATTCCCAGTGCCCGACTCAAATGATCACATGACAAGATTTCACGTTTTCAGACTTTTATTATAACAAGCAAACTAAAATCAATATCAACTAAACATTATTAGGAAGCAGCTAATAAACTTAACTACAGAAAAGATATCTCCCCTTAACTTCCTAACCTGACCGAAAACCCCACACTGCATTTATACTTTTCACTGCACACTCTTGTAGAATTGTAGTCCTTACAGGAATCAGTCCAAAGTTGCTCCCAACTCGCAACAGGCTTGCTTTTCCCTGTTTTGCTGAGTCGCAGTGTTCAGTGTCCATTGAAAGTCATTCCCCTCTGTCTTCTGAGAATTCCCGAACCAACTTCCCCGGCAGCAAGGCCCACTCCAGTGACTCCTTCTCTTAGCCATGCCAGGGCAACTCTTCCAGTGTCCTTAAATCTCCACAGATCCCCTCTCTTTGACCAGATAATGAGCTTCCACCAGCATCCTGCCTAAAGGAAAACAGCATTTTCCCTCTGCTGTTCACAGCAGCTGCTGTTTTCCTGTCTTTCTTTGGGACTCATTCTCTCTCTCTCTCTCAGTCCAGGGTCTCTGAGTCAGTAGGTCTGGCAGCAGTAAGGTCAGCTGCCTTTTTCTTTCTCTCCAGGTATTTAAAATTGGCACCTTGCTTTCAGTAGGTTTGCCCTGGGTTCCTATTCCCATGGCAACCAGTTCACATGAGCATATCATCAGGCAGAACTAGTAGAAGGCAACATGCCACTTTCTACTACTCCATTTTATCTTGAATTAAAGAAGACAATTTTAAATATAACTATCTTGTAAAACCTCGTATTCAATATAACTCTCCATTGAAAATTAAAACTATTACCAAATTAATAAGTTTTCTACAACACTATCAAAATATAACATTGTAAATATTTTAGCAACTAACTTACTACATACAGTACAGGTAATATTCTTTCCCTTGTTGTCACATTTCACCATTAAATAGTCTGTCTTGACAATATTACAATGTTTAACCTGTAACAACAAATTGCAAGTGACAGTTAGAATTTAAAGTTCAGTTTAATTGGATTTTTAGAATTCTAACTCTCTTGAAAATATAAGTTTACTTTACTTCTGGTGGCTTCACTTTCCGTCACCTATCACAGCAAATCTCCTTTCTCATTTGGCATAATTTTTACAGCTTTTCCACCTCCTTGGTTAGAAAATTGTATACTTGGTTTGGTCTGGTTAACTTTGTCAAGAGCAACATTGTCATCAGGCTGCTGACCTTTTAATACAGTCTTTGAACCACCCTGTTCACATTTTAGCTCCTGATCTCCATTCTCATCCACGTCTGCGGGTATTTTAATATCCAAGTCTGTAAAGAAAATCTCAAACAGCCACACATGCAAATTGTCCTCATCCTTTTTAAATGCAGGATTACTTTTATCTTTAACTTAATTTCCATAATTTAAACATTCAGTGTTCTTTTCCGGGAGATGCAGATTTGACACTGCCTCCTTTTGCACAAGCAGTTGTCCTTCTATTGATTAAAATCTTCTTTAGCTGCTTTAAGAACTTAGTTAAGATTATGTTGATGATTAGGAAAAAACCCTGACACTCTTTTCTAGTCAGTTCCTGAATTCTCTTAAACTCTATGCTTTTCATTTTCCCAATCAGCACAAGTGTTGTCTAATTATATTCTATTGAAAGCATTGTTCTGAAGTTTTAATTTATGTTCAAGAACACACCCTTTCTTTTATCTCTATAGTGTCATTAACAGTTGTAGTGAAGCTATTCTCTTTCAAAGCACTCCTTTCCTTGTTTCATCATTAGCTTTAATACCTGCTTTGTCACCTCTTGCTCAGGTGCTACCTGCATGTTTAATTTGGACAGCTTTAATTCCTCAAACTTCTCTTAACCCTTTGTTGTCAGTCTGTTGTTATAATGCCCCTTTAACATTAGCAGTTTGAACTTCTGACTCTTTGGACGCACGTTTAGTTGAGTCAGTAATTTTCACAGCAGGATTACAGAAAGTTGTGGATTTTTGTACATCACTCGATTTCCCTTGTACATTTTCAGTTTTAACAGCTCCACTGGGCTTTTCCGACATCACTGGAAATCTCATACCCAGCTGGGTCATTTCCTAATAGAAAATCAACATCCTCAATAGGTAATTTAGGCACAATTTCTACAATTGCAATACCGGAAATTAAACTACATTTCAAATTAAGTCTGTACGATGGAGTGGATAAACAATCTCCATTAATACCATGTATCAATACATTTTTATATCCTGAATTTTTTGGTGGGAAATTCCTGTCACCTGCCGCACCAGTGATTGAGCTGGCCCCTTCTCTAGGAATATTGATAAGCTGGCTTGCTTTACTGGTCAAAAATGGGGTCACTTTACCCTTGAACTCAAAACTTTTATAATTTTCTATGCTCTGATTTTTTTTATTCTTTCATGGGATGTGGGCATTGCCAGCATTTGTTGCCCATTCCTAACTGCCCTTGAAATGAGTGGCGTTCAGAGGGTAGTTAAGAGTCAACCACATTGCTGTGGATCAGACCAGGTGAGGATGGTATGTTTCCTTCCCTATAGGATATTAGAAAGCCAGATGGGTTTTTAACATGGTTGCCATTTCTGAGATTAGCTTTCAATTCCAGATTTTATTAATTGAATTAAATTCCATGAGCTTCCATGATGGGATATGAACCCATGCCTCCAGAGCATTAGGTTGAGCCTTTGGGTTACTAATCCAGTGACATTACCACTACACCACTGTCTTCCCATTATCTATTCCAATAGTAAATGCTTTCAAAGCAACCAGTTTGTCACACCTACTGGTACAGCATTTTCTAAAGGCTTGCTATGCAATCTTACAAATGCTTCAGTCTTGCTTTTAAATTTCCAACAATCTGCCTTCACATGTCCTCTCATGACAAAAATAACATGTTGCTCCCCTTGAATCATTCATGCTGTCTTCTTAACTACTCTGAGCAGCATCTGTCTTTTCATTTCTGCTATCTTCCTCACTGTAACCAGAATTCTGTTCATTATCAGACCTCATAACTCTCCAGTTTCTGTGTGGATTGCAAATAAAGGCTCAATGTTATTCACATGTTTGTGAGACAATTTGTAATCATCAACTATTGTTGCAGCTACTCTTATCTTAGAAACTTTAGGTCTTCCAGCTGAGATCTTATTCCTAAAGGGGTACTATTTTAAAATTCTTCCTTTAGCATCACCCCTCAAAGGTTTTCAAAATTTTGTTCAATCTTCATAGACTTATGCCACCTATGAAATATGATTGCCTTTTTTCTAGTAAATTCCACAAAAGTCTGATTCTGTTTCTTCCTTAAGTTTCTAAACTTTTGTCTGTACACTTCTGGCACAAATTCATAGGCATTGAGAACAGCAGCTTCACTGTATCATGATCACTAGACTGTATGTCTGAAAGATATGAGTACACTACTAACACCTTCCCCATGAACACACTCTGCAATAAAACCCTCCAACTTTCTTGAAGCCATTGCAGTTTTGTAATAATTTTTGTAGTAATTTTACACAAAATACATTTCAACTCCTTCCTCACTTAATTTTCCATGCCAAATATTCCTTGCCAAATCAAAACCAGGAGTTAAATCTGGATCATCATCAAGTTTTCCTGCACCAACTACCACCACCCCCCCCCCCCCCACCCCCACCACCCGTTTGCATAATTGAAGCCATTTTCCATCCAGTTCAAATTTCTTGGCTTCTCTCTCGCTTTTGAACTTTAATTCAAGTTTATGCATTTTTCTTTTTCTTTTTCCTTTTCCATTCAATTTTTTTTTCAAGCCTGACTCCAATTCGAGTTGTTTCATTTGTAACTGATCACGATTATTCTTTTCTTCCTCACAGTTCAGGTTTTGTTCTAATGTTCCAATAATCTCAGCCTTTTTAGCTCCTACTTTCTAGTCTGCTCCTAACTCCACCACCACAACCTCCAAACTGTTATCTGCTGCAAGGCATTTACAAGTAGGTCCTTTCTCTCTAGAAATGCTTGAGCAATAGAAGTAACTAAAATCTACTTGATTTTGCAAGAAATACAGTAAAAGTAACTGTGAAATCTTGTTCATTTAAACTCCTGCAAATTCCAAATTTAGCCTCTATATTGGGCAAGAGCCTTCAATTTGTTACAATCTCCATAGAGATTGATAACTTTAAAAAAAATATAAGTTTCCCACTGACCAAGTCAAATGATTGCACAACAAGATTTAATGTTTTAAGACCTTTACTGTAACAAACAAGCTAAAATCAACTTTGATTAAACATTGCTTAGTTGGCAACTAATATACTAAACTACAGAAAAGATATACCCTTAACTTCCTAACATGAACGAAAAGCCCAAACAATATTTATATGCTACATTGCAAAATTGTAATCTCTACAGGAAATGGTCTAAAGTTGTTCCCAACTTCCAAAAGGCTCACTTCTCCCCAATTTGTTGAGTAAAATCCAGTGTCCATCTTAAGTCATTTCCCTCAGTCTTCTGAGAATCCCTGAGTTAGCAACAATGCCCACTCTGCCAATCCCTTCTCCCAGTCACACCAGGGTAAATCTTTCAGTGTCCTTAACTCTCCACAGGCCCTATCTCTTTGACCAGAGACCAAGCTCCCACCAGCATCCTAACAGAAAGCACCGTTTTCCCTCTGCAGTTCACAGCAGCTGCTGTTTTTCTGTCTCTCTTTGAATTTGGGATTCTTTCTCTCTCTCAGTCCAGGATCTTTGAGCCAGTAAGTCTGTCAGTAAGGTCAGCTGCCTTTTCTTTTGTCTCCAGGTGTTAAAAATTGGCACCTTGCTTTCAGTAGGGCTTGATGTGGACCCGTCTCCCCATGGCAACCAGGTGAGTTTTTAGACAGGCGGTCACATACCCCTCCCAACTACTTCATTTTATCTTGAACTAAAGAAGACGGTTTGAAACATAACCACCTTAAAACCTTGCAATCGCAATACCCACCATGAGAATCTGAGTATCCTGAGGTTTGGTGCTCAGACATGTCGAGAGAGCTGATCCTTTGCCTTATAGACCTTATTTTGCTGGTCTTGCCTCCTCCCAGCTGGGTTTTGGTACCCATCCCTCTATCTTGTAGAGGGGCATGCGGCTGAGGAGTAGACAGCTGGTGCTGTTGCTGGTGTTGTGCCTGCTGTTACTGTTGACTGTGATGTGGCTTCTGCATTTGCCCCTCAGCATGGGTGGAAGGTGGAGCTGGATAAGCTGCTCCCAAGCCATGGTGAAGGCTGGCAGCAGGGAAGTGCAGCTTAAGATGAGTGAAGTGCTAAACAGATTAAGTTTCTTCCAAAATGTTGGTAATCTCTTGTCAAGCAATGCTAGCACTCTCTGAGAGAAGAAGTGCTTTGAACAGATTCTGACCTCACCATGGCCGGAGCTCTTCAGTGTAGCTGATCAAAGCCTTCCCAGCTTTTCCAACCATGCATTCACCCTGGAGACCCTGGCAAGATGTTGACAGATAGAAACAGCTCTGTTAGCTGGGAAATTCAGAAATTAGAGTTAAAACAATTGCTAATTGGCTTTTCAATAACCTTAATAACTTACCTGACAGAACCAAGGGGTTTCCTGCTCACCTTGAATCCCGCCTCGCAAACTTGGACAAAAGTGAGATGATGTTGGGATCCTGACACATCAGTTTCAAGGGATTGAGGGACCCCATGCATTCAAGCCCACCTCCCTTTGCCTGTGAAAATTCACCCTCCCATCCAAATCTTAGAGCTGAATTTTATTCACCTCCCAATGGGTGTATTTTTGGTGGTGGTGGGGGTGGCGGTGGGGGGGGCCACGTAAAATATGAAGGATGGCTAGTCCACCACCTTTCCACCCACCCCTGACCCAGCCCCTGTAATACTGGGCCGGCATCAAGATCAGCAACCTGCCCACCATTATAAAAAAATTAACAGGTAAATGAGCTTGTTAACAAGCCAATTGACCTGAAAGATATCCTGCAAACCCCATAAATAGTTGGTGTGGGCAGGCAGATGAGATTCAGAAGGCTGATTTTTTAAATAACTGTGGAAAAGGCAGGAAGAAAGGTGGGGTGCATCTTTCAGGGGTGCCTTGCGTGCATTGTGGATACTCTCCTTGAGGCATTATCCCACCCTTTGTTCCTCTGCAGATGGCCTTCAAAACCTGTCCTCCCATCCCCACCCCCTCCTCCTTAGGGTCCCTTATGCCTTCCTGCCCAAAATCCCAGGACTTACCTTAGTCTGGGATCCTCAATCTTCTTGATGAGCCTTCTTGCAGTCCCAGCAGCTCCCACTACTGAGTTCTGGCACTGCTGGGACTGCGAGAGTTGGTGGCCAACCAGATAGGCCAGCAGTTCTCGAGGATGGGACTGCCTCCCACTGATGGGTGGAAGTCCAATCCTCACTTGCTTAAGGCCACCCAGAGTGTTATGCTGTGGGCTGGTCTTGTTGAATGTCAGTTGGTGTGGCACCAACTTTCCCTCCAGGGGCAAGGGGTGGCGGGGGTGGGGGGTGTGGTGGGGGGTGGAGGGGCGAGGAGCGACGGTGGGCTAGCAATACACCCCTGTTGTAAAATTCAGCTCTTAATCTACTTGTCCCAGCTCTGCTGTTCTATGAATGCCTTGAGAGTTACCTTTAACTTAAGCATAGCATTTTTAATTTAGGTTTCACCAAAATTCTCGCATGGCTGCAATTTTGTCATTTTATTTATGATTAAAAATATTGGAGACTAGATAAAGAGGTTGTTTAACTGACAGTCAACAATCTTCAATCGAGTAATTAAGAGCCTGTTTGCTTTCTAATTAGTGTGAGAAGGTGGTACATTACGAGGATGGACATATGTCGGAAGGCCAGTACCATGACCATAGGGGTGAGGCCGTTGAAGACAGGAAGCTGTATGATGAAACCTTCAGCACTACAGGCAGAGTTGGCAACCCTAATCTGAAAAGGTGTTCATGGACTGAAAGCACCCAAACAGAATAGGATCTTGTAATAGAAATAGACAAATAATTCATGTCAAAAATTTTGCACTTTTGATATTAAGATATGGTGAGCCAGATTTTGCACAGTGGGGTGTGGGGGGTGGGGTTGATGGTGAACTGTCACATTCCCTGTCATTACTCCTCTGACTGGCTGCATCTTCAGGATACTGGACATGTGCAGATTAGCATGGAAATTCTGAAGTTGCAGTCTGTCATTCAGATTTCTTACACAGATTGTGCTGTGGCTCCTCCCAGAACTGGCAATCACTGAAATCTGTGAGAATTTCAACTTTCCCACTCCCGCATTACAACTGAAACCCCTTAAAAAGCTACACCTTATTCAATCAGGTGGAACTGGATTTTAATGTCCATGTGATTAATAAAGTCTAATAAACAACAGAACTGACCCAGAAAAGATAATGTTTTAATTGTCGAGTGTTGTAGAATGATTCATTAGTAGACTTTTTAAGCTTAACTTTATTAGTAATAATTTTTTAACAAGTTTTTTTCAGAATATTTTAGATTCTGCCTTCACTCTATGCATGTGTCCCAATCTTTAGTTTGATGATGTAAAGATTTTTAAGAAGTGATTTTATTTTAGTGCTTTTAATTCCCTGCCTAGGTGGTGAGGAGGGTTTGGGGAGGTTAGTGAAAATTCTTTAATGTATTAGCTGCTTGGATAACCCGATGACTTCAATCCAGCTCCACACTGTGAATGCCCAGTAAAAAAACATTGTAGTCAAGTTGCAATACAATAGGCATATGACAAAGAGACTGAGGTTATAAGCATTGACAGAGCTGTTCCATCTGCTTTTAGAAGACCTGTGCACAACATGCCATGCTGTCAAATTAAGCATGGGTCTCATTTTTATTCCGGTTACTTCCACTCTAGCAGTGTCAGCCAGTTTGTGGCGCACAGATGTATCAAGGAGGTCTCAACGGCACTATTCAACAGCTCCAATCAGCTCATCACTGTCACCATTAACCAAGAGCAGCAACGTGAGCAGTGACTCAGTTACATAACACTGTTAGTTTTCTTAGAATCCAGATGGTCATTAACTATGTTTACATTGCTCCTGTGCACAATGCTGTGCTGTGTATCAAAGTTCTTCAGCTTCCGTGAGGTGGAGGTGGATCCTTGTGTCAAAACTAGTAAATGTGTGTAAAATGCAATTACTGACATATAGAAAATTCAGACAGCCCAAGCACTTAAAAAAGCATCACACACACAAATCAACACTTCCCATACATACAAAAAACCATAATACCACAAACATAAAATGAAATCCCTGATATTCACTAAAAGCCAGAGCCCTGACATAAAATGGGAGACCCCTGTACATGAAAATTCCAAGCCAAACCACAAAAGAATTCAAGCCCTAATCAACCTCCTCAGCCCATAAATCTCTGCCTTATCTTCAAATTCTTTCTTCCCCTTGCTTCCACTTTCCAACACCTCCTTCTCCCCTCCCCTCTCTTCTAGTTAAACCCCTCCCATCCTTTTCACCCTCCTCACCCATATCCCCCCTCCAAGTTGTCAATTCTCCAAAACCCTTCCCTCCCCTCCTTCTCCTCTACTGTCCTCTTCTCCCAACCTCTCCTTCCTGCTCTCCCCCTCTGTGCTACACTATTCCTCTTTCAAGCTGCCCCAACCATGCCCTCTCTGTGTCTATTGCCACAACAACAACCTTACATAGATTGAAATGGAGATGGCTGTCTAAACCCTAAAAAATAATATTTCCACTGACTTCAAAGGAGCACTAAATGAATTAACATTAGCTAAAAAATTACTTGTACCTCCAAAGTTTTCGCAAACCATTAATGAAGATAAATGCAATTTGCACTGTCGTGGTGCTGCCAGTTTTTTGATGATTGCTTTTAACTATGACTTCTGCACCTGATTCCCTGATCTGTTGAACAAGTTTCTGTGCCAACTACCTTCCAAAATTATACTTTAATGTATTGCAATTGAGGGATAGATACAACATCATTAATTGCAAAGAGAAAGTGAGACAAATTTCCTAATGTTGCCTCAACCATGAGATATCAGTCTTCATTCCTATGCATTGCAGATTGCATCACTCTATAATATCTACAAACGTAATTGCTTGTCATTTACATTTTCTGTTAATCATATTCTGTTCTAAAGGTGGATTTGTAATCTGCCCACTCAAGTGGACATAAAAAGTCCCTTGCCAATATTTTGAAGAAGGACAATAGACTTCTCCCTGCTGTCCTGGCCAATATTTATTCCTCAACCAAAATCACTAAAACACCTTAAGAATTCATCAACATATTGCTGTTTGTGGGGCCTTGCTGTCTGCAAATTTGTTATCATGTTTTCTGCATACAGCAGCGACTACACTTCAAAAATGTTTAATTGGCTGTAAAGTGCTTTGAAATGCCCTAAAGTCATGACAGGTACTATATAAATATGTCCTTTTTTTCAAGGAAGCTTTTAAACATTTAACAATGCTTCCATGATAAGAGAAAGTAGTATTTTTAAAAAGTGATTTAGTTCCCCCTATGGTGAAATTGGCAAAGATATGGTATGGCGTGGTACTAAATGAAACAGATCAGAGAGAAAGAAATTGCATTTATATAGCACCTTTCAAACCCTTGAAATGTCCTATAATCAGTTAACTAATTTTGTTATGTACTCGTGATCGATTTTACACAGAAATGGGGGCACCCAATTTGCACACAGCAAGATCGCACAAACAGAGAGGGAAGAAGACAGGCAAAAAATTATTTAAATCATATTTTACAAAAGAAAATGTCAAATGTGGTATAATTAGATTATGCAGTGATTAATGGCTGTGATATTTCGCAGGCAGTTTCATAATTTTTTTTTACTTTTGAGCGATGTTCCTATTTTAACCAGTGATAAGAGCCATTTTTATATCAGTGATTATACATCTACTATTTACTGGAAAATTAATGGTCCTGAAATTCCTGAGACTAGGAGGGTGAATGAGGAGGAGGCGGTGAAGGGGTGAAATTTGACCTGGTTGCTTCTACCCTCTTTTTAAAGTGTTAAATTCCAACACGAGAGAGAGATGCTTCCTTGACCTGCCCCCTCCAATCATGATTTCGCTCAAGCAACAACAAACTTAATTTATATAGCAGCATTAACATGTGCAAAGTCAACAGTTAAGATTAATGGGGTGACTTTCCCCTCCATGGCATAAATCTAATCAGTGCTATCTTTACTGCAGCTAGGCTCGAGGATGCCTGAATGAAAAATAAATGTTTGTATGAAATGGAATTGGGTGCTGCGTTTCCTCATTGCAATTGGTCACAAAGCAATTGTTTTCCCTCTTAAGAAAAGACCCAGAAAAATTGCCAGCATTAATGTTTTTAATTTCAAACTTTTGGCCAAAATGGGCCTCCTCTCATAGAGCGCAAAGGGCTGCTCCTAAATCCCTGACCCCACTGTGGGCATAAACTAGTTTGGAAGCACTAGAAGTGACGTGGGCACCAAACTATTATGATACAAATGACCATGTTTCTGCAACATGAGCCAGAGGAGATTGATGGCTGCAAGTCCCAACCTGCTGCACTAGTGACAATTGAGTCACCAGTCCGTCAGAATGGGGTTTCAGTAATTTTGTTAATTTCAGTAATTTTAAGGCATATCAACTAAAAAGAGAATTGTGATATTTTACTTCATATTCAACTAACACCTAATTAAAATTAAATGGGGGAATATAGAAATATTTTAGTTACCTTAACTTAATATTCTTAAAACTGACCAGTGCTAGTTCAACCATTCATATTTGTATCATTCCACAATATTATTTCTATCATTTTTAAAAGATTATTTAAGACAAGTTATCCTTACAGTGCAACAAAATGTGAAATCTTGTGATTGTTTATCAGGAAGATTAATTGTCTACACAAAGGCAGTCTACTGTTACAGGGTATACTATTAAATCTATTTTTTAAAGTTTCTTCAATTTTCGACCAGTATTTGTTGCAATTAGTATATTCAGTATTCTGTTTCAACTCTTGTGCATTGCCGATAGTTCAATGACTATTTTGGGAAGGACCATCAGATATGCTTCCATACATTTTTATTAAGCTTGGTGAGGGAGTGTCAGTGGTCTTCACAATTCCTTCAAATGCATAATCTAATTCTATTAATGTTGTGTGAATTTGTTAGCTCTTCTCCTAAACAAAACAAAAATGAGCTTTGATTTGCAATATATTGTGAAAGTAAAAATGAAACTTGAAGTTACATCCCATATGGACTTAGACTAAATGGTGGAAAATCTAATAGATGTGATGCATTTCATTATATGAGTATGATACTCATTCTGAAGAAATTTATTGCAATACGGTTATATTAACTGCTTATTTAAAATGTTTCCTCCTTTAACTTCCATTTTCTCCTTTTTTGTTAAGATGACTCCATTCCATGCACCATTTCCCAGTTAATAGAGTAGGAACTGACCTTGTGGTGCTAGGCATGCACAAATTTGATCTGTGAGTGGCCACCTAGATTAAAAATTGACATTAATATAGTTGTCCAAAGTTGTGGTTAGACCACAGGAATACTGTGTATAGTTCTGGGCACCACACCTTAGAATTGGCCTTGGGAAGGAATTCAGCCCAGAGTCAGCAGAATGTTACCATAGCTCCAAAAGTGAAATTATGCAAAAGATTCCATAAACTGGGCTTGTATTCCGTGGAATATAAAAGTTTAAGGGACGATTCCACTGAGGTTTTTAGGATTTTGAAAGGAATTGATATTATAGATATAGGGAAACTTTTTCCATTGGTGGGGGAGACTAGATATCACAAAGATAACAAAGTAAACAAATTGATAGCGCACTTTGAAGTAAATAAATATGATCTGATAGCCATTACATAGACCTGGCTGCAAGATGACAGGGATTGGGTCCTGAATATTGAAGGGTATATGACCTTTAAGAAGAATAGGAAGCTAGGTAAAGGTGGAGAGGAAGCATTGTTAATCAAAGATGGCATTTGTGCAATAGTTAGAGATGACCTTGGTTCAGGATATAAATGCAGAATCAGTTTAAGTGGAGATGAAGAATAGTAGGGGAAAGAAAACACCAGTGGGAGTGGTCTACAGGCCCCCAAACAGTAACCACAATGTTGGACAAAGTAAGCAAGAAGAAATACTGGATACTTGTGATAAAGGGATGGCAATAATCATGGGTGACTTTAATCTCAAGTCAACCAAAATAAACTGGAAAAATCAGATCGGCAGTAGTAGCCTGGATGAGAAGTTCACAGAATGCTTTCAAGATAGTTTCTTAGAGCAGTGTATTCTGGAACCAATCAGAGAGCAGGGTACATTAGACATGATATTGTGTAATGTGATAGGATTAATAATGACCTCAGAGTAAAGGCAGCCCTAGGTAGCAGCAGCAACAATATGATTGAATTTACATCCAGTTTGAAAGGGAGAAGAGTGGGTCTAAGGCTAGTATTTTAAACTTAAATAAGGGCAGCTATGTGGACATGAAAGCTGAACTAGCTGAAGTGAACTGGGATACTAGGCTAGGGGATAGATCAATAGAAAAGTAGTGGCTGACATTTAAAGGGATATTTCAGAATTTCAGAATATTCAGGGTAAGTATATTCCTAGTATAAAGAAAAATTCTGAGGGGAGAACCACTATCCATGGTTAACTAAAGAAGTTAGGGAAAGCATCAAACTTAAGGAAAAAACATATAACTATGCAAAGATGAGTGGCAGGTCAGATAATTGGTCAGAATATAAAAATACAGCAGAGAATGACCAAAAGATTAATCAGGAGAAAGAAATTAGAGTACGAGAGGAAGCTAGCTAGAAATGTAAAAACAGATAGCAAGAGTTTCTGCAGGTATTTAAACTGGAGAAGAGGAACTAAAGCAAGTGTTGGTCCTCTAGAGAGTGACAATGGGAAGTTAAATGTAGATAATAAGAAAATGGTGGATGAAATGAACAAATATTTTGCCCTATCTTCACTATAGGGGATACAAAAAACATTCCAGCAGTAGCTGTAAATCAGGAGGTGGAGGGAGAGAGCAACTTGGTGAAATTACAATATCTAGGGAAGCAGTGCTGAGCAAACTGATGGAGCTGCAGGCTGACAAATCTCTGGGTCCAGATGGACTTCATCCTAGGGTCTGAAAAGAGTTGGCTAATGAAGTAGTAGATGCATTGGTGTTAATTTTCCAAAATTCCCTAGATTCTGGAAAGGTTCCGTCAGACTGGAAAGCAGCAAACATAACCCCTCTATTCAAGAAGGGAGGGGGTTGGCAGAAAACAGGAAACTATAGGCCAGTTAGCTTGATGTCTGCAGTGGGGAAGGTGTTAGAGTCGATCATTAAGGAGGTTATAGCTGGGCACTTAGAAAAGTTCAAGGCAATCCAGAAGAGTCAGTATAGTTTTATGGGATCTTTTTTCATTCATTCCTGGGATGTGGGCTTCCCTGACTTGGGCCAGCATTTATTGCCCACCCCAATTTGCCCTTGAGAAGATGGTGATGAGCTGCTTTCTTGAATCACTGCAGTCCACATGGCATAGGTAAACCTACAGTGCTGTTAGGGAGGGAGCTCCAGGATCTTGACGCAGTGGCAGTGAAGGAACAGCAATATATTTCCAAGTCAGGATAGTGAATGGCTTGGAGGGGAACTTCTAGATGGTGATGTTCCATCTATCTGCTGCCCTTGTCCTTCTAGGTTGTAGTGGCCATGGTTTTGGAAGGTTCTGCCTGAGGAGCCTTGGTGAATTCCTGCAGTGCATCTTGTAGGTGGTACACACTGCTGCTATTGTGCGTTGGTGGTGGAGGGAGTGAATGTTTGTGGATGTGGTACTAATTAAGCATACTGCTTTGTCCTGGACGGTGTCAAACTTCTTGAGTGTTGTGGGAGCTGCATTCATCCAGGCAAGTGGGGAGTATTCCATCACATTCCTGACTTGTGCCTTGTAGATGGTGGACAGGCCTTGAGGAATCAGGAGGTGAGTTACTCATCATAGGATTCCTAGCCTCTGACCTGCTCTTGCAGCCACAGTATTTATCTGGCTAGTCCAGTTCAGTTTCTGGTCAATGGTAACCCTCAGGATGTTGATAGAGGGGGATTCAGTGATGATAATGCCATTGAACATCAAGTTGTGATGGTTAGAATCTCTCTTGTTGGAGATGGTTATTGCCTGCCACTTCTGTAGCGTGAATGTTACTTGCCACTTGTCAGCTCAAGCCTGGATATTGTCCAGGTCTTGCTGCATTTGGACATGGGCTGCTTCAGTATCTGAGGAGTCGCAAATGGTGCTGATCATTGTGCAATCATCAGTGAACATCCCCACTTCTGACCTTATGATGGAAGGAAGGTCATTGATGAAGCTGCTGAAGATGGTTGGGCCAAGGACACCACCCTAAGGAACTCCTGCAATGATGTCCTGGAGCTGAGATGACTGACCTCCAACATCCGCAACCATCTTCCTTCGTGCTAGGTATGACTCCAACCAGTGGAGAGTTTTCCCTTGATTCCCATCCATTCCAGCTTTGCTAGGTCTCCTTGATGCCACACTTGGTCAAATGCTGCCTTAATGCCAAGGGCAGTCAATCTCACCTCACGTCAGGAGTTCAGCTCGTTTGTCCATGTTTGAACCAAGGCTGTAATGAAGTCAGGAGCTGAGTGGCCCTGGTGGAACCCAAACTTGGCTTCAGTAAGCAGTTTATTGCTAAGCAAGTGCCTCTTGATAGCACTGTAGATGACCCATTCCTTTACTTTACTGATGATCGAGTTGATTGTTGGGGCCGCTTTTTTCCTCCTTTTAGTGCACAGGACATACCTGGGTAATTTTCCACATAGCCAGGTAGATGCCAGTGTAGTAGCTGTACTGGAACAGCTTGGCTAGGGGCATGGCAAGTGGTGGAGCATAAGGCTTCAGTACTATTGCTAGAATATTGTCAAGACCCATAGTTTTTGCAGTATCCAGTGCCTTCAACCGTTTCTTCATATCATGTGGAGTGAATCAAATTGGCTGAAGACGGGCATCTGTGATGCTGGGGATCTCTGGAGGAGGCTGAGATGGATCATCCACTCAGCAGTTCTGGCTGAAGATTGTAGCAAATGCTTCAACCTTATCTTTTGCATTGATGTGCTGGGCTCCCCCATCATTGAGGATGGGGTTATTTGTGGAGCCTCCTCCTCCAGTGAGTTGTTTAATTGTCCACCACCGATCACGACTGAATGTGGTAGGACTGCAGAGCTTAGATCTGATCCATTGGTTGTGGGATCATTTAGCTTTGTCTTTCACTTGCTGCTTATGCTGTTTGGCATGCAAGTAGTCCTATTTTATAGCTTCACCAGGCTGACACCTCATATTTAGGTATGCCTGGTCCTGCTCTTGGCATGCTGTCCTGCACTCTTCATTAAACCAGGGTTGATCCGCTGGCTTGATGGTAATGGTAGAGTGGGGGATATGCCGGGCCATGAGGTTACAGATTGTGTTCGAGTACAATTTTGCTGCTGCTAATGGCCCACAGCGCATCTTGGAAGCCCAGTCTTGAGTTGCTAGATCTGTTCGAAATCTATCCCATTTAGCACGGTAGTGGTGCCACACAACACGATGGAGGGTATGCTCAATGTGAACGTGGGACTTTGTGGACAGATGCAACTGTGGCAGGCAGGTTGGTGAGGATAAGGTCAAGTTTGTTTTTTCCTCTTGTTGGTTCCTCACCACCTGCCGCAGACCCAGTCTAGCAGCGATGTCCGTTAGGTGATCGACATTGAAGTCCCCCACGCAGAGTACATTCTGCACCCTTGCCACCCTCAGTGCTTCTTCCAAGTGGTGTTCAACATGGAGGAGCACTCATTCACCAGCTGAGGGAGGGTGGTACATGGTAATCAGCAGGAGGTTTCCTTGCCAATGTTTGACCTAATGCCATGAGACTTCATGGGCTCTGGAGTCGATGTTGAAGACCCCCAGGGCAACTCCCTCCTGACTGTATATCACTGTGCCGCCACCTCTGCTGGGGCTGTCCTGCCTGTGGGACAGGACATACCCAGGGATGCTGATGGTTGTGCCTGGGATATGATCTGGAAGGTATGATTCTGTGAGGATGACTATATCAGGCTGTTGCTTGACTAGTCTATGAGACAGCTCTCCCAATTTTAGCACTAGCCCCCACATGTTAGTAAGGAGGACTTTGCAGGGTCAACAGGGCTGAGTTTGTCCTTGTTGTTTCTGGTGCCTAGGTTGAAATCAGGTTGTCCATCCGGTTTCATTTTCAGACTTTGCAGCGGTTTGATGCAACTGAGTGGATTGCTGGGCCATTTCAAAGGGCATTTATGAGTCAACCACATTGCTGTGGGTCTGGTGTCACTGTGGGTCTGGAGTCACATGTAGGCCAGACCAGGTATGACAGAAGATTTCCTTCCCTAAAGGGACATTAGTGAACCAGATGGGTTTTTACAACAATTGGCAATGGTTTCATGGTCATCATCAGACTTTTATTTCCAGATTTTTATTGGATTCAAATTCCACCATCTGCCGTGGTGGCATTCAAACCCTGGTTCCCAGAGCATTAACCTGGGTCTCTGGATTACCAGCGACAGTACCACCACGCCATTGCCTCCCCTATCTAGGTGTCCTCATGCATGCGTCACAAAAAGTTGCAGGTAGAGCATGTAATCAAGAAGGCTAATGGAATGTTATCCACTATTATGAGAGGAATTGAACATAAAAGTAAGGATATTATGCTTCAGTTATACAGGGCATTGGTGAGACCACATCTCGAATAGTGTGTGCAGTTTTGGTCTCCTCATTTAAGGAAGGATGTAAGTGCGTTGGAGGCAGTTCAGAGGCGGTGTACTGGATTGATACCTGTAATGAGTGGGTTGTCTTATGAAGATAGGTTGGTCTTGTTTCCATTTGAGTTTAATAAGGTGAGGGGTGACTAGATTGAATTACATAAGATCCCAAATGGTCTTACAAGGTGGATGTGGAAAGGATGTTTCCTCTTGTGGGTGGGTCAAGAACTAAGGGCCACTGTTTTAAAATTAGCGGCTGCCCTTATGGCACAGAGATAAGGAGAAGTTTTTTCTCTCAGAGGGTTGTGCGACTTTGGAACTCTGCCTCGGAAGGTGGTGGAAGTGGGGGTCACTGAAAATTTTTAAGACAGTTGATAGATTCTTATTTGGTAAGGGATTTAAAGGTTATTGGGGGTAGATGGGAATGTGGATCCGGAAACACAAACAGATCAGCCATGATCTTATTGCATGGTGGAGCCAGCTTAAGGAGCCAAATGGCCCACTTCTGTTCCTATTTCGTATATTCGTATGTTCTAGGACAAGGGGACATGCTTTAAATCAGAACCAGGCTATTCAGGAGAGAAGTTAAGAGACATCACTTCACACAAAGAGTTGTAGAAGTGTGGAATCTGTCCCAGGAAATTCAGTAAATAGAAGCTCAATTAAGAGTTTTAAGTTTGAAATGAATAGATTTTTGCTAGCCAGGGATATTAAGGGAGACCAGAATCTCATTTTGGCCAGTCTCTTGGTATGGTCTCATCTCTGCTTCCCTAAGTCCAAAGGATGCAGACTTTTTGCCATTCACTACCAGGTCTGCCTGGACCACATAAAGCACTGTTGGGTCCTGCTCTTGTCTGCTAAAATTATTCACCATTTCAGGACCATCCTGAAATGCAGAGGTAATTCACGGCTTATTTTCTCTACTTCAAACCTTTTTAAACCCCTCTCCCCTGTTTTCTCCACCATCACCACCAACAATGTGAGAGGAGCTCAAGAACTTCGTCGTCACTAAGATCAAGACTATTCAATCAACTGCTCCTGCCGCTTCCCAACCTTCCACTGGTCCACCGAACCAAATTTCCTCTAAAGATCCCCCCCTCCCCTAACCCTGAACTCACATCTTTTTCTAGTTTCTCTCCAAACTCCCCTCATGCCTTCTTCAAACTCATCTTATCCATGAGACCCACCCCATGCTCCCTTGACCCTGTTCCTTCCCCACCTGGTTCCTATATATTATTAATGGTTCTCTTGCTTCAGATGTTTTCCCTCTCTCCTTTAAATCTGTCCTCATCACCCCTGTCATCACTTTAGAGCAGGTTGCCTTTCTGTCGTCACACCTGGAGAATGAATGGTGTGTTGCGTAAGGATACCTGAAGAGAGGAGTTAAATTTACCTTTACATATTTCTTATTTTCCCCCTCTTCACTTGAAGACAATAAACCTGATGGAATAGGGTTCCATGGATACTGACTGCCTACCACTACTTATCCATTGGTCTTTTGTCATGTCTGAGTCAAAACAGTGAATATCTGTAGACCATTCAGCCATTGAGGGCATTCTGATAATCCCAATGCTGTCTTTATCCAACATCAGTACATGTGTGCTTTCCAACAGGTTTGCTGGATAATAATTAGGAGTGGGAATCCTGGCTTCTCAATTCTCAAGCTTCTGCTCAAGGTCTGTGCTAAAATTGAGATGAATTAATTTGGCACAGACCAACAATTAAATTCCTTCTAAAGCCAGAGATTAAAGAAAAATAGAAGTAATGGCTCTGGAAGTTTATTGAGTGGCAGCTCAACCACAGAGACTGGGAAAGACCAAATTTCATTGCAGTCTCTTCTACAGTTTGTTCTTCAGGGTGTGGAAGAAGAGTAGCCAGGGTATTGACTCCTGACTGCTATCCAATGACCTCTGTCGGAAGTGCATGTGTGGACACTGGAGGACAGCAGTAGTGATCATTTATGATGGATGTCTTAGTCAAATAACCTGCCGCTATTCACTGTCATGGCACACACGTGAATTCTGGCCACTTGAGCATGGCACTGGAGAAGGGAAGGGAGTAGACAAAAATAGCAGAGAACACTTGGCAAGACAAAAAATGTAGAACTAGATTTCCATAAAGTGAAATAATGTGAAACCATTAGTTGTGCCAACAACTGTACATTAATCTACAGACAGTGACGCAAAACCAGTAAGAAAAATATTCAAATATTATCAATGAAGATCAGTTGAGTACCAAAGGCTGCTACACAACAGATACAATGGAGCAGTATCCAGCTATCACAGACTATACTGGGTAACAAAAGATTGTGCCTGAAGTAACTAATTGTGAATGTGAGATGTCAGGCATCAAAATAAACACTGTATGAAAACCAACTGAAACACATGTCTGGTGAACTGAAGGGCAGAACAGAACTTGCAAGTGAGTCTCTGCCAAAAATTTAGAGCGAGAGATTACCTGCTGGCTGTATTAAATGCAGTGGCAGGATAACATTCTTATGTAAAGGCTCCAGGTTGTGTTAGCATTGCTGCGGTTTGCTCAAATTTCAGATAATAATAAGATATATTGACAAAATAGTTTTCATGACTATGAAAATAGTCCACTAAATGTCACAGCTACCTGGCTGTGAAGAAGAATTTCAGCAGAAGATTCCCTCTCGTCAACCTGCCAGCTTTCCACAATGTAATGAAATCCTGCCCACAAACAATGTTGAACACGTGAGACATAAAACAAAATAAGATTTAATTGTGAACTTGAACCGGATGTCTAAATCTTTGATACTTAGTGAACAGAGAACAACTTAACAAAAGCTGTGAAAATTGCTTGTATCAATGATAAACTGCAGATTATTGAGGTTTCTGCTTAATAATATCATAAAATCACAGAGTGGTTACAGCATAGATGGTGACCATTCAGCTTGCTGTGTTCGTGTTGGACCTCGGCAAGAGCAACACAGCTGGTCCCTTTCTGCCACCATTTCACATAGCCCTGCAAATTTTTTTCTCCTCAGATGTTTATCCAATTTCCTTTTGAAAGCCATGATCGACTTTGCCACCAACACTCTCTCAGGAAATGCATTCCAGATGCCAACCACACTCTTTAAAAAATGTTTTTTCTAATGCTACCGTTGGTTCTTTTGCTAATCACTTTAAATCAATGTTTTCTGGTTCTTTATCCTTCTACCAATGGGAACAGTCTTTCTTTAACTACTCTGACTAAACCCCTCATTATTTTTTAGCACCTCTGTCAAATCTCTCCTCACTTTTCTCTATGGAGAGCAATCCCAGCATCTCCAATATATCCACGTAACTGAAGTCCCTCATCCTTGGACTCAATCTTGTAAATCTTTTCTGCACTCTCTCTAAAGTCTTCATATCCTTCCTAAGTGTGGTGCCCAGAATTGGACACAAGTGTTTAGTTGAAGTTGAACCAATGTTTTATAAATGTTAATTATTATGACTGGGATGGGAAGAGTCTGCGAATTATCAAGCCCCACTGGTCCACAGTCCATTCCATTAATTTAATATTTTAATTTTCCCACCAAAATGGCCAATTGTGTATCTATACCTCTAGTACCAGAAGAAAAGAGACTCTGACCAGGCTTCTTTCAAAAATTCAGAGCAGTTAATTTATTTTAAAACAAAACTTCTTTTAACAAATTGCAAGTACTGGTTAACATACAATTGTAATTGGGAAATATAACTATCTATCTCTTCCTAAAGAAGGCCCCCAGCACACACACAAACAAATGACAAATCGATCGAGTCTCTCTGTGGAGATGGGCTTTGGAGGATGGGTGATATAAAATAAAGGATAAAGTCTGCAGGGTCTTGATGCTGATGACCTGAAGTTCTCTCGTGTGAAGACTGGCCGCTGGTCCCAGTGGATGCCTGGAAGCTCTCACCACTGGTCTCAGCTTTGCAGGTCCAAATGCGGACTAGGTATACTCAAATGAGATGAGATATGCTACAGGTTGATAGCCACACACAATTTTAGGCAAGGTAGAGAGAGGGAGCCAGTCAAGGTAACCTTCCTGTCTCAGCTTGGTCTCCAATAAAACTGCCTTCGAAACAAGCAGGTTCATGGCTTAAGTTTTTTTCCTTTCTCCCATGTGATTGTCTTTTGTCTCCAGGCTTTTTATTAATTAAAGATATTTACAATTCGACACAAACATCCCCTTCTCAAGTACCACATAGGTCAGGTGTTTTCTTGGAAAATGCCTGCTGTTTAAAGTTCCAAGGTGAACTTATGACCTTTAAAAAAAATCACAGATTAGCATCCACATGTCTGGGTCTTGCCAAATCCTTCCATTTTGTAAAAGAAAACTTCAGACTTGAGAGATATGATTCTAACATGCCTTCACCCTTAAGAGATGAAACACCATTTCCTACTGTATTTCATCACAAAGTATACAGGAAAAACTATGTACAACATGTAAACAGAGTTCAAGTGTACATTCGCTCAGTCATTCACTCCTTATACAGAATCTGTTCAGTTTTCTGATTTCCTTGATTTCCAGACAATTATAAACAATGTACATTTGTGATAATGCATCAGCAAGTATATTATCTTTTCGAGCAATATGAATAATCTTCAAGTTATAATGTTGTATTAGCAAGCTCCATGGGAACAGTTGTCACTCTGAGTCTTAAATTTTCCCACAAATGTCAAAGGGTTATGGTCAATATATACTTATGTTTCTTTACAGCCATGATAGATATATACCTCAAAATGTTTAAGAGCCAGTAACAATCCCAGGGTTTCTTCTTCTACCGGAGAGTATGTCTTTTGATGACAATTTAATTTTTTTAGGAAAGTACCCCACTGGCTTCTCTTTGTCTGATTTATCTTCTTGCAATAAGACTGCACCCACCCCCAAGCCACCATCATCGATTGACAGCTTGAAGGATTTAGCGAAATTTGGGGCGGCTAATGCTGGTTCATTAGTTAAATCGCCTTCAGCTTTTCAAAAGCTGTCTGGCACTCTCTAGACCATACGACCTTTGCTTTCTTTTGCAATAAATCCATTAGTGGAGCCGCTATTGTGCTGAAGTTCGGCACAAATTTACGATAGAAACCGTACATCCCTAAAACTCTCATGATTTTCCATTTAGTTTTAGGGACAGGGAATTCCATCAAAGCCTTACCTTTGCTGTTCTTGGTAAAACTTGTCCCTGCCCTACAATATACCCTAAATAATTTACTCGCGCTTTCACGAATTTACGTTTTGCAAGGTTTATTACTAGATCTGCCGATTGTAATTGTTTAAAGAAGGCTTCCGTTGTTTTAACTGGTCTTTCCATGTGTTGCTATAAACAAATATATCATCCAAGTAAACCACACAGTTAGGAACATTAGTGATCACCTGATTCATTATTCTTTGGAAAGTGGCTGGAGCACATTTTAGTCCAAATCACATTACTCGGCATTGCTATAGCCCATTTGGTGTGACAAAAGCCAATATCTCCTTAGCTTGCGATGTTAAAGGTACTTGCCAGTATCCTTTCAATAAATGTACCTTAGTAAGGAATGTGGGACTGCCAATCCTGTCAATATAATCTTCTAGACGAGGGATCGGGTAGGAATCTGTTTTTGTTGCCGCATTAGCCTTTCTATTGTCTATGAAGAATCTGGTTGACCTGTCAGGTTTAGGCAATAACACTGCTGAGAACTCTGACTGCTTTGAATAGGTTCAATTAGGTGATTTTCTAACATATGCTGAATTTCTCCTGTTATTTCTGCTTGTTTCTCTGGACTTAACTGATAAGGATGTTACTTTATAGGAGAAAATTCCCCTACATCCACATTATGTGAGGCTGAAGTTGTAGACCCTGATTTACCCCTTGATCCGACTGGATCTTTACCAGTAATCCGTATTGAGTAAAAAATTGGGTTAACTTCTCTACCACTACTTTAGCTGTAATTGTCCTTAAAAGACTGGCCTCTGGAAATCAAGTTGTCATATCCATAATAGTAAGGAAATACTGTTCTGCTTCTGCTTTTGTAATAGTCCCACACAGTCCATTAATATCCTACTGAATGGTTCCTCAAAAACTGGTATGGGAATTAAGGGTGCTGGTTTGATTGTATGTTGTGGTTTTCCTACCATCTGGCACGCGTGGCACATCTTACAAAACTGCACCATGTCCTTGTGAAGACCTGGCCAGTAAAACTGCCAGTTTATCTGCACTTGTATTTTCCATAGCCCTACATGTCCTGCCACAGGAATTTCATGTGCTATCTGTAATATCACTTTATGATATTTGGGCAGTACCACTATCTGATGAACAAGTGACCACTCCTCATCTGTAGGTCTGTGAGGAGGTCTCCTCTTCCTCATTAGAATTCCATTTCTAATATAATACCATTCTGGAACTGCCTTAGCCTCAGCTTCAGTTTGGGCTTAGTTACCTTCACAAACAAAATAAAGAATGCCTCTACATACCATTCCTCAAACGTTGGAAGAGCTTGTACAAATTTAAACATCTCCCCACTAGGCTTAGGGTCGGACGTTTTTTCATCATCTGAACCCTCCTCAGCATCTGAGGCCTCATTTTTAAGGTCCAGCCTTTTAAATCGGTATTCCCTTTCTCATTCCTTCTCTCTCCCCTTTGCCTTTCTTTCTATATCCTTCTCCCTTGCCTGAAATTCCAGTTCCAGCTTCCTAAAGGCTCTTCCTCCTATATTTTCTTTTTCTTTTGCCTCAAGCATTTTCAATTCCAATTCTCTTTCTTTTTCTGCCCTTTCTCTTTCCTTTTCTTATTCCTTTAGCCTTTTCATTTCCCATTCCCTTTCTTTTTCTATTGCCTCCAATTCAAGTTTTTTTCAGTTCCTTTTCATGGTCAGGTTGCTTTATTCACAATTCATTGGATCTTAGCTAACTCAGTTGACTCACCCCTGGAGAACATGGTCTCTTGATATCCCTTCCAGTTTCAAATCCTGTGCTATTAACTCAACTATGTCTGCTTTCCTCGCCCCTTTGGGTAATTCTAACTCCAGCTTATCCACCAATTCCAATAGCTTACTCTTGGTTAATTTCTGTAAACCAGTCATGGTTACATTTTCCATCTGTAAAAAAGCCTTAGCAACTTCCAATGCCATTTTAGTTTACCAACGTATAAGAAACCTGGTCTCCGTCCTTTTATCCCTTACCAATTATTATTCCGCATCTAATCACCCATGGTCCGCATTTCAAAATCCCACAAGAGCCCCCTATTTATGTTACGGCCGGGATGAAAGGAGTGTGCTAATTATCCAGCCCTACTATTCTGCAGGATGTACCATTAATTAAAATATTTAATCTTCCCACCGAAATGGCCAATTATGTACCTATACCACTGTCATTAAGAGGTTAATGTCTATAATGTTATTGGAATTTTTTTTAAAAAAGAGTTTAATGGTGCCTGTCTCTATGTTTGAAATGTAATTAGATAAACATGGGGAGTTTAGAAATATAGGTGTCAAGGGGGCAATTTGCATTTTTAAATAAAGCATTCAAAAGAATGGGTGAAATCTTGCACCTAGCTAGAATATGCCAAGCAATGTGTTTATTTTTTTCAGCTTACTAATAAAATTGGTGGAATAAAAGGATGTTATTATTAGAAGGGATAAAGTTAAAAACCTAGTAATACAATGGAAAATGTACATTCAAAGAGAAAGTTATATATAAAGGAGAAAGAAGATTTGAGGAGAGGCATTTTAAGATCCATCAAATGTGAGAAGCCTCTAGCCTGTAAACCTCAAGTCTGTCTGCAAGAACCCAGGACTGAATGAAACTCATTTTGAATGCAACTGTCCAGGGTGTGTTCTGCCAGGTGTCTCTTTAAATCTATGAGTTTTACTGTTGCCTTAACAGGGGGTGGTAACTGAGAATCAGATTAATTAGGGGATTTTTATAGTTATTATAGTAGTAAATTTGTAGACAAATGTATGTGCTTACAATTTTTTTATATTAATAAATGTTTAATTTAGTTTTATAAAAAAACCTCATGAGACTCGGTGTTCTTATTACTAATGAATTCAAAGACTGCATCTCGAAACATACAAATTTGCAAAAATAGATTATGACAGTTGTTTCAAGTTTCCCTCTGGGATTTCAGCAATATCAGCTGTGTCATAATAACCTCTCGTACCCAGAAGAACAGAGGCTCTGACCAGGCCTTTTTCAAAAGCTCAGAATTATTCCTTTATTTCAAAACAAAACTTCTTTTAACAAGTTGCAAGTACTGGTTAACACATAATTGTAATCAGGAAGTCTAACTATCTATCTCTTCCTAAAGAATTCCCCAGCACACACACACACACAGACAAACAAAGGACGAACAGGTAGAGTCTCTCTGCAGAGATGGGCTTTGGAGGAGGGGCATTATAAAATAAAGGATAAAGTTGTAAGGTCTCAATGCTGACGACCTGGAGTTTCCTCCTGTAAAAATGGGCCGCTGGTCCCAGTGGATGGCTGGAATTTCTCACCGCTGGTCTCAGCTTTGCAGGTCCAACTAGTTATACTCAGATGAGGGTTCTCTGGCTACAGGTTGATAGGCACACACAATTGTAGGCAAGGTAGAGAGAGGGAGCCAGTCAAGGTAGCCTTCCTGTCTCAGCTTGGTCTCCCAACAAAACTTTTTTCAAAATAAGCAGGTTCACAACTTAAGTTTTTTTCCTCTCTCCCATGTGATTGCCTTTTGCCTCCCAGCTTTTCATTAATTAAAGATATTTGCAGCTCAACACAAACAAACAACTCCTTCTCAAGTACCATATGGGTCAGGGAATTTCTTGGAAGAGGCCTGCTTGTTTACAGTTCCAAAGTTTTGATCTTTGAAAAAAAAATCCCAGGTTAGCATCAACATATCCAGATCATGCCAAATCCTTCCATTTTGTAAAAGAAAACTTCAGTCTTGAGAGATATGACTCTAACATCATCCTAAATTCTTTGCTTTTGTAGTCAATGCCTTTACTTATAAAACCCAGGATATTATATGCCTTTTTAACCACTTTCACAAGCTGCACTGCCATTATCATTGATTTGTGCACATATAACCCCGGATCTCTCAGTTCCTGCATGCCCTTAGAATTGTATCTTATATTTTATATTGTCTCTTCTTGTTCTTCCTACCAAAAGATATCACTTCACACTTCCCTGCATTAAATTTATTCTGCCATGTGTCCACCCATTCCTCCAGCCTGTCTAGCTCTTCTTGAAGTCTATCACTATCCTCCTCACAGTTCACAATGCTTCCAAGTTTGTGTCATCTTCAAACATTGAAATTATACCCTGCACACCCAAGTCTTGGTCATTAATACATAAATAAAAGCAGTGGTTCTAATGCCGGCCTCTGGGGAACCCCACCTTCTCCCAGTCTGGAAAACAGCCATTCATCCGTACTCTCTGTTTCCTGTCACTCAGCAAGCTTCGTATCCATGCTTTTTAAAAATTTATTCAAGAGATGTGGGCTTCGCTGGCTAGGTCAGCATTTATTGCCCATCCCTAATTGCCCTTGAGAAGGTAGTGGAGAGCTGCCTCCTTGAACCGCTGCAATCCATGTGGTGTAGGTACACCCACAGTGCTGTTAGGGAGTGCCAGGATTTTGACCCACTTTTTCTTTTGTTTCATGGATTTCAACTTTGCTGGCAAGCCTATTATGTGGCACTTTATCAAAAGTCTTTTGAAAGTCTGTATGCACCACATCAACCTCATTACTGTCATCAACCCTCTCTATTGCCTCATCAAAATGAGTTATCCAAGATTTGCCTTTAACAAGCTCCTGCTGGCTTTCCTTAATTAATCCACACTTGTCCAAATGACTGTTGTTATTGCCCTGGATTAACATTTCTAAAAGCTTTCCCATAACTAAAATTAAACAGCCTGACCTGTAGTTGCTGGTTTGTTCTTACACCCTTTTTTGAACAAGGGTGTAACATTTGCAGTTCTCTGTCCTCTGGTACCACCCTTGTATCTAAGGAGGATTGGAAGATTATGACCAATACCTCTGCAATTTCCCACCGTACTTGCCTCAGCATCCTTGGATGCATCCCATCGGTTCTGGTAACTTTAAGTGCAGCCAGCCTTTTGAATACCTTCCCTTTGTCAATTTTTATCCCATTCAGTAATTCAACTAGATTCCCTTTAACTATGACTTCAGCAGTATCTTCTTCCTTGGTAAAGACAGAATTTGAAGATTTCTCGCTCTGCAGCTTCTCTATAGCTGGGATTTTCTGCCCCTGTTCATGGCGGGCGTGGTGGTGGGCAGGAGCAGAAAATATGGTGAGAGGGCAAAAGGTCAGTTTTACATCATCATGAAACCTGTTTGAAACTCATCCCGTCAAAGGTGGGTCACATTTCTAGGCGCGGCACCATCAGAAACATCATTTTAATACATTTGCGACTCATTGTAAGCCCTGCTCGCAGGTATCATCCCCCCACACTGGATTATCAGGCCACGTCAGCATGCAATTAGAATGACGCCTTTCACAACAGAATATAAGTGACGTTCACCTGGCGACCTGCACTTCGCCCGTCACTTCGAGGTTAGTTCATTTACCTTGCATCACGCAGCGCTCGGAGGAATCAGCACCAGGCTTCCCAGGCAGCACCATATCGCTTTCGGGAGGGGGTGCCACAGGCAAGTGTCTACCTACCAGTAAGGTAGGGGTGGCTTTTAATGGGCAATAGAGTTAGGGCTGCATTGAGGAAGGGGAGAACTGGCTTGAGGCATGGGAAGGGGCTGCAGGGCTAGGCCTATACTGGGGTAGGGGGGAAAGAGGCCTCAGGCAGGAGAAGGGGCTGGAGAGCTAGGCCTGCACTGGGGGTTATGAGTGGAGAAGGTTGCACTCAGACACATGACTGGGGGGAGGGTGAGGGGGGGTATATGTTGAACAGTGTAATTAGCCTCAAGATGGGGATGGGTGAGGTCCACACGGGCCAGAGGCACATTCACTTCAAAATGTTCAGGGGCTAACAAAGGGATATGCTGCAGAAGCACAATTGGATCGAGGAATATAGGGGCTGGATGTGTGTCCTGTGAGGGAGGGAAACCGGAATATAAATGGGAGGAGTTTCCATGCTCACACAGGGAGTGTCCAAGCTGAAACAAAAACAGAATTACCTGGAAAAACTCAGCAGGTCTGGCAGCATCGGCGGAGAAGAAAAGAGTTGACGCTTCGAGTCCTCATGACCCTTCGACAGAGTTCTGTCGAAGGGTCATGAGGACTCGAAGCGTCAACTCTTTTCTTCTCCGCCGATGCTGCCAGACCTGCTGAGTTTTTCCAGGTAATTCTGTTTTTGTTCTGGATTTCCAGCATCCGCAGTTTTTTTGTTTTTTTTTTCTGAGTGTCCAAGCTGGTCTGGCAGTGAGAGTTCTGCACCACCATCTTCCAACCTGCAGCGATGGAGCAGTACAAATTTAAAATGAGGAGAAGCTCTGCTGGTGAGGGCTCTGTGGGCAGTTTGGAGGGCAGGTGCATGCACTGGGGAGGTGGGAACTGATTACATTGGCACAGAACTGAACTGTGCATTTCCAAATGAGGAGAGAGGCACATATTAGGAACCTTTCAATGACAGTGCAGGGAATCAGGAAAGTGAAACATTGCTATACATTCATGCAAGCTATAGGAAGTGACAAGGAATTGAAGGTGTTGGCAGGCTTAAAAGTGGACAAATCTCCAGTTCCGGATGATTTGTGTCCCAGACGGCTGAGGGAGGCAAGGGAGGAGATCGCAGGGGCTCTGACCCAAATTTTTAATTTCTCTCTGGCCACAGGGAAGGTGCCAGAGGACTGGAGAACAGCTAATGTGGTTCCACTATTTAAGAAGGGTTGTAGAGAGAAGCCAGGGAACTACAGACCAGTGAGTCTCACGTCAGTGGTAGGAAAACTATTGGAGAGGCAAGGATTGATCAGGGACAGTCAGCATGGCTTAGTCAGAGGGGGGTCATGCCTAACAAATTTGATTGAATTTTTTGAGGAGGTGACCAGGTGTGTAGATGAGGATAGTGCAGTTGATGTAGTTTACATGGATTTCAGCAAAGCCTTTGACAAGGTGCCACATGGGAGACTTATAAAGAAGACAAATGCACATGGGATACTGGGTAATTTGATGAGGTGGATTCAAAATTGGCTTAGTTGTAGGAGACAGAGGATGATAACAGAAGGATGCTTTAATGAATGGAAGCCAGTGTCCAATGGCACACCACAGGGATCTGTGCTGGGTCCCCTATTATTCGTCATTTATATAAATGACATAGATTACTAGGTGGGGGGCAGGATTAGTAAGTTTGCGGATGACACAAAGATTGCCCAGGTGGTTAACAGTGAGGTTGAGTGTTTTGGGCTACAGGAAGATATAGACGGGATGGTTAAATGGGCAGATAAGTGGCAGATGGAATTTAACCCTGAAAAGTGTGAGGTGATACACTTTGGAAGAGTAATTTGACAAGGAAGTATTCAATGAACGGCATGACACTAGGAAGTTCTGAGGAACAAAGGGACCTTAGCGTGTGTATCCATAGATCTCTGAAAGCGGAGGGGCATGTTAGTGGGGTGGTGAAAAAGGCACGTGGGACACTTGCCTTTATCAATCGAGGCATAAATTACAAAAGTAGGGAAGTCATGTTGGAGTTGTGTAGAACCTTGGTGAGGCCACAGCTGGAGTACTGTGTGCAATTCTGGTCGCCACATTAAAGGAAGGATGTGATTGCACTGGAGGGGGTGCAGAGGAGATTCACCAGGATGTTGCCTGGGATGAAACATTTAAGTTATGAAGAGAGGTTGGATAGACTTGGGTTGTTTTCGTTGGAGCAGAGAAGACTGAGGGGCGACCTGATTGAGGTGCTCAAGATTACGAGGGGCATGGTCAGGGTGAATAGGGAGCAACTGTTCCCCTTAGTTGAAGAGTCAGTCACAAGTTCAAGGTGAGGGGCAGGAGATTTAGGGGGGATGTGAGGAAAATCTTTTTTGCCCAGAGGGTGGTGGCGGTCTGGAATGCGCTGCCTGCAAGGGTGATGGAGGCGGGTTGCCTCACATCCTTTAAAAAGTACCTGAATGAGCACTTGGCATGTCATAACATTCAAGGCTATGGGCCAAGTGCTGGTAAATGGGATTAGGTAGGTAGGTAGGTCAGGTGTTTCTCACATGTCAGTGCAGACTTGATGGGCCGAAGGGCCTCTTCTGCACCATGTGATTCTGTGATTCTGATTCTGTGATTCTGTGAAGACTAATCCTGCAAAGATCTCCTTGTTTTAAACCCTTGTTCACATTATGGAAATTCCCCATACTAATAACAAACTCCAGAGCAATTGGGCTATTGAACAAGCTCCAGAAGCCTGTTGGAAAGTTGGCGCTGGATGGTTTACTGAAGCAAAGCCTCAGGCCCCCCTCAAATAAGCTCATTTCCTGGATGAACATTTGCCCACATGTTTAATCCCAAGAGCGTAGTATTAGAGTGCAGTGAATAGGCTCCCAGGGCCTGGGTTGAAAGCATATCATGGCAGGCAGATAGCAAACGACAAGCTGCTCAAACCCCAGAGGGAAACTTGAAGCAGCTGCCAAAACTATTTGCAATTTGTATTTATTTAGAGATGTGGGCTTTGAATTCAATAAAAAGCAAGCCATCGAGGCTTAGAGGTTTTTTTTTACAAAACTAAACATTTATTAATAAAAGAAAAGATTGTAAGCCCATACACATGTCTACAAATTATTACTATAATACCTTCTAAATCCCCTAATTAATCTAACTCACAGTTACACCTCCGTTAAGGCAACAGTAAAACACATAGATTTAAACAGACTGAGGCAAAGCACACACCCTGGACAATGAATTCAAAGTGAGTTTTTCCTCAGCTTCAGTTCCTTGTAGACAGCAACTTGAGGCTTTTCACAATTGTGTTAGATCTTAGAAAATGCCTTCTTTCCTACACACAATCTCATCTTTTTACAGATTTCCCCTTTGACTGCAAATTCCCATTGTTTCACTATGTCTTTGGACTTTACCTCATTAATAATAAAAATCTATCATACTACCAATTTTACCAGTAATCTTTGGGGAAAATAAACACAATGTTTCTTAACTTCTCCTGGCTAGGTGAAACATTTCACCCCCTCTTTTGAACATAAGCTACTCTGGTTTATTTAAAAATGCAAATGTTCCCGTTACACCTCACATTCTAAAACTTCCCCCTTGTTTACTTATTTAGCATTTCAAACTTAGCTTCTCTTCTCACATCAAAGCCTTCAGACCAGCTGTCTTTAATTCAATTAAGACCCA
Organism: Carcharodon carcharias; assembly: GCF_017639515.1. Classification (NCBI taxonomy): domain Eukaryota; kingdom Metazoa; phylum Chordata; class Chondrichthyes; order Lamniformes; family Lamnidae; genus Carcharodon; species Carcharodon carcharias. The sequence goes on from NC_054469.1 coordinate 188,670,008, forward strand.
TACACACATACACACACACATACATAGACACAGACCCCACTATTAATCTACTTTACAATAAATTCCAAATAACATTATGAAAATTACTATATCTTCCTGGCAAAGCAGCACATCCAAGCGCCTGCCGAAAGCAATGTCGGTCATGTTTCTGGGGGGGTGGTGTGATGGGGGGATTTTGATACACACCCCGCACTGGCCATCATTTCAGGGGAGACTACTCTTGACTTGGGAACAAGGCCCTTGAATCCGCAATCACTGATGAGTCATTATCAGAAACAGGGCCCTTGAAGACTTGTCTCTTTCTCATTGATGCTGCAGAGAGGAGATTATCAGGAAGATGGAGGCTGGATTTATCACTGCTTGCTTATCAATTACATGCAAGAGAGAAGAAGGAGAAGATTGCGACAGAAGTGCCTGGATCACCAAAGGGGGGACCAAGACCAGGGCCTCCTCTGGACGCAGGGGATGAGGCTCACAGAGACGTCATGCATAGGTGCCTCACAAGACCCAGGGTCTACAGGAGTCACATGTCTTATCTGCAGATGAGCGAGAACCAGTGTCCCCAACGGCTCTGCACGTCCAGGGATCTGGTGATTCACATTTGCCACATTCTCCAGGACCTGGTGCCATGGGGACTAGGAGGGCATCCATTGCCAGTGGCTGTGAAAGTAATGGCTGCTCTGAACTTCTGCACCAGTGGTTCCTTCCAGGGCTCCACTGGGGACCTCTGTGGGATCTCTCAAGCATCCACTTACAAATGCATTCATGAGGTCACAGTTGCCCTTTTTGCCAAGGCCCACAGTCGTCAACTTCAACAGACTCACCGCTGCCATCGCACCATATTTTCAGACCTCAGGCTGAAGAAAACTGCTCCTCCAACCACAGGCCATTTCTCTACCATGTTTGCTGTTGCTAAGCTCAGTAATGAGCCAATCAACAGCAAATGTAGGAGAGAGCCAGTGTCTAATTGGAGGAGCAACCTTCTTCAGTCTGAAGTCTGAAAATATGGCACAACATCAGCAGTGAGTCTGCTGGAGAAGGAGGGAAGCTTTCAGGGTGGGAGGAAGAGTCAAAGTGGCTGCTGAGTTGGAGGAAAGTGGCTGCTGAGTGAAGGGAAAATGGCTGCCGGGCGGGAACTGAGTGGCTGCTGGATGGGGGGAAGGGAGCGACTACTGGACCAAGGGTGGGGGGAAAAGACTGGCTGCTTTGGTGGGAGAGAAGAGACTGGCTGGTGAGGGGAGAAGAGACTGGCTGTTGGTGCAAGGTGAAGTGACTGGCTGCTGGTGGGGTGAGAAGAAACTGACTGCTGATGGGAGGGAGAAACCGGCTGCTGGTGTGTGTGAGAATGAGAGTGTGTGTGTTTCTGTGTGTGGGTTAGCGAGCGACAGAGTGTGTGTGAGACAGAGAGTGCTTGTGTGCGTGTGATGTGTGTGTGTCTGTATGTGAGTGGGAGAGAGTATGTTTGTGTGTGGGTGAGAGTGTGTGTGTGTGTGTGTGCCAGTGAGAGTGTTTATGTGTGTATGTGTGTGTGTGTGTGTGTGTGAGCGAGAGAGTGTGTGTGTGTTTATGTGTATGTGAGCGAGAGTGTGTGTGTGTGAGCGAGAGAGTGTGTGTGTGTGTGTTTATGTGTATGTGAGCGAGAGTGTGTGTGTGTGAGCAAGAGTGTGTATATGTATGTGTGTGTGTTTATATGTGTGAGCAAGAGTGTGAGAGAGTCTTGCTCACTCCCAGTCTCAGAGTTCGCACTCACACACACCAACACACTCACACAGTGGGTGTGAGTGAGAGTGAGTGAATAAGTACCCTGAGACAGAATGAGTGGAAAAACACAATTTGACCCTCTCACACTCTAATGGTTAGCTTAATTAATTATTTATTATTTTTAATTATTAATTTATTGCTTTGACATCACTTTATTTTTGCTCAGTAACTTGTTTCTTTTCTTCATACCTCAACATTTTATTGAAATTCACATTTAATGTTGCACAAAAATCTCTTTTTGAAATTTGCTCATCAGTCCCTTGAGTGAGAGAAGAATTGAAATGTGGCTCCTCGGACAAAAATGTTGGACAAGCCTGGTCTAAAGCAATCATGTGCATTTCCAGAGCCTGCTCAAAGCCTCCGTTGCCTGCCAGAAATGACCATTTGGAATTAGCATTAGTGATCTTGGTGAGTCCTCAAGTGAGCACTGCACCCCTAGTCTGTGACGAGAGCCTTGTCCCTGCTAGACACACAACTACAGGGTGAGAGACACACAAGGTTGGACGTTCGAGCGCCGCATTAATGTGGCTGAGCTGGGCTGAGCTTTGTCACCTTGAGGTGGCATGGTACCCCACTTACTAGTGAATTTAGCAGATTTACATCTGAAAGTCAAAAACGCAGTTGGCTGACAGCAGCGCACATGAGCTGAGAATGGCTAATAGCATGAAAACCTTGCCGAGAGATAGAGAGCACATGGAATAGCACAATGCGTGATCCTTCTCCATGTGTGAACACATCTCTCCTTGTACACGGCACATTCACCTTACAAGAATGCAGATGAGATAGGAGAACACCGCTGTGTCAATCTTACACAGCCAAGAATAAGCATGACATGACCCTGCAAAGCATGTGAACAATGTTCGTTCCACAAGCACACTTAACATTAAGGTCAAGACATGTGCAAGAGGGACACACACTGTGGTGATATGGAGGCACACTACTTTGACGAGAGGCCCATAATAACAACATGTGCGACAAGTGGGGGGAGGGGCAATGGTACGTCACCTGAGTGACTGCAGCAGCTCAGCATAACAAGGAGGCAAACACAAGAGATGTGCAATGGGTGTGGTTCTATTTACAGCTGTGAACAATACATACATGCTGCGGACACCCATGCCACCGTTGTGCTCCTATTATTTTCTTGTTTCCCTCATTCTATTGCTATGTGTGGGTCCATCCCTGACATCCACTGCAGAGGCGGAGGCAGCCTGTGACTGCTATACCCTGTTGTCTGTGATGACTTTGGAGGGTGTCCTCTGGAGGGTTGAGACCTGGAGGGCCCCAACCTGCTTTGGGTCTCCTGCTGTGGGGAAGGTGCACCCTTCTCAGTCTGTGGAGCTGGAGGTGATGGGATCACAGGAAGAGGTGATTGGGATCGGCCGGACATTCCTGCAGTCACCTGAGTGGATAGTCCCAGGATGTCCTCCTCCTTGTGGGTGCCTGAAGGCCCCTGGTTGACTCCTTGAGGGGACAGGGAAGCTAGGGTGAGATCAAGGTGACCCGCACCCCCTTCACATTGACACTGATGGATGCCACCAATGGCTACACCAATGAGGTGCAGCTCCTACAGCAGTACAGGGCTATTGCCCTGGACTAATGACTCCATAGCGGCTGCCATCCTATCAGTGTTGACCTCAGTACATTGGCATGACCTCAGACTGAATGTGAATGGACTTGTCCATCGTCTGTTGCAATCTGAGGAATGCAGTTGACATCCCTTCCTGATATTCCCACGCTTGTCTTTGAAGCTCCAGCAACTGATTTAGGACCAAATCCGGAGGCATGTCATCAGACTCAGCCTCAGCTAAATTGTGGTCACCAGCAGTCCTCCATGTGCTGGCGACCTTGATGTCCCTGCCTCAGCCTGCTGTGGACTAGATTGTGCACTGTACTCACCAGAACGTGACCCCGAATCTAGGTCCCACTGAGGTGTGATTCTCTGTGCTGGTGGAGAGTGTAGGTGAGTGCTGTGATGGGTCTTCAAGGCTGCTGTGTTCTGGTTCCTCATTTGAGGTGTCCTTGGGGCTGGAGCTGAGGGCTTGGCTGGCTGAGGGCATCAGGCAGTTGGCAGAGATGCCTATGAAAGAAAATAGAGATAATTACTGCAGGGCAGCTGAGTAAACAACAGGAGATTGCATTCACAGTAATGTGGACTGATGGGTAATCTGGAGCAGGATCCTCACATGAGTGTTTGCCACCAACCTTACCGTCACCACAGGCATGGTCCACGTTCTCTCTGGTTAGATCGATGGCTCTATTCTCAAACTCCTTTAGGACCTTGAGTTCCAGCATTCCACACCCAGTCTGGCACCTCTCCCTGCAATTGTGCACCATTTTCTCCTGCATAAATATTGATGGAGAGAGTGTGAACAAGACATATGCCAAGGCAGATGAGAAGGATGACTGGCATGTGTGGATGGTGAGTGGTGCCATGGATGGGATGAGGATTTGATCTGCAGAGGAGATAAAGGTGTGTGTGAGAGAGTGAGTGATGATGTCTATTGAACTGGCAGTGAGTAAGATCCCTGTGAATGTCTTATCGGCTCGTGAGTGTGTGAGTTGAGAGTGATGAGATGGTTGACTTACACTGGCAGCACGGATGAGATCATTCAGCCTCTTTCTACACTGTGTGGCTGACCTGTTGTGTGTAGTGTTGGCACTAACCACCTGCTAAGCCTTTGTGGTGAGGTAAGTGGACCTCTGCTGCCAGAGCAGGTGTAGAGGACATCGTGGTGGGCCTCCACAGCATCCAAAAGGCGCTCCAGTGATGCTTCACTGAACTTTTGTGCTGCCATCTTCTTGACTTTTGGGGCCATGTCCTAAGTGAAGCAGTCCTGGGCTGCAGTCATTGAGAATGCTGCGTGCGGCTGCAGTTTAAATATGGCGCCCAGAGTGAGGAAGAAGTGAGGTCACGAGTCAGAGACTGTCCGCCTGTGATATTGTGTGTTTCCCATTTCTGCATAATTAATGAGGTGGGAAGCGGACAATACAGTGTCAAACCCAACCAGCCATTGCAGCCAGCGGGAAAAATACTGATTTTATGCCCCCTACCGCGCTTAGTGCAATTCAGGAAAAATCCCACCCTATGGAGGCAAATTGGTTTGCTGACAGTCACACTGTTAACTTCTCAATAGACTTCAACATGGCACACGTAACCAATTGGAGTAATGAAGGAGTAATACTGTGCTATCTGGACAAAACTATTATGTCCTATGCCAGCTCAACTCAAGAAAGTCTGGCACAAAGTTTAATCCACTCAGCACTGGTATTCTGTGATGTGTTTTGAATGCACAGAACTCAAAACTTTATGATACAGTGGAAAAAAAACATTTAGCATACTTCCATCCTCTAGTGCTGCATTGACAAGCAAGAGTCACAAGGTTTTTTGGACAATAACCTGCTATAGGATGAGGTAAAGCATTATGTATGAAAACAGGAAGGAAAATAAATAACTTTGCTTAATTTATAAAGCACTTTTCACAATATCCTATATCACTTAATTTCCGATAAAACCCCTCTGAAATACATCACTGTGCCTTCAGTGTCACTGGGTCAAAATCCTGGAACTCCCTCCCAAACAGCACTGTGGGTGTGCCTACACCACATGGACTGCAGTGATTCAAGAAGGCAGCTCACCACCACCTTCTCAAGGGCAATTAGGGATGGGCAATAAATGGTTGACTTGAATGAAATAAAAAAATGTTGTCACTCTTGTTATGTGAAGAAATATGGAAGCCAATTTGCAAACAGCAAGATTACACAAACGGCACTGAGATAAACGATCAGACAATCTATTTTAGTGATAAAAACAAAAAAACTGTGGATGCTGGAAATCCAAAACAAAAACAGAATTACCTGGAAAAACTCAGCAGGTCTGGCAGCGTCGGCGGAGAAGAAAAGAGTTGACGTTTCGAGTCCTCATGACCCTTCGACAGAACTTGAGTTCGAGTCCAAGAAACTATTTTAGTGATGTTGGTTGGGGAATTAATGTTTAGCAGGATACTAGGAGAAATCCCTGATCTACTTTGGTGCAATGAGATCTCTTTTACCCACAGTAGAAAAGATGGGGGCTGGAATTTTATGGACCCACCACAGTGTGGAAGGGGCCATAAAATACAGCGAGCCATTCTAAACACCATTGACTTCAGTGGGAATGTAAAATTCTGCTGCTGTAAAATTCCACCAGGGGGTTTCATTTAGCGTTTTGCCCAAAAGACAGCACCTCTCACAGTGCAGCACCCCCCTCAGTACAATACTGAATTACCAACCTGGATTATGTACTCAAGTCTCTGGAGTGAAGCTGGAATGCATGATCCTCTGCCTCAGAGAAAATAATGCTATCAGTGAGCCAAAGCTGACACCTGCAGAGAAAGAGTGACACAGGAGTAGAGATGTGCCACAAATCACAAATGTGGTGAAAAAATGGGGATTTTTGAAGCTCTTTGTGCACTTTCACTTGAATCAGGTGAAATTTGATTTAAACAAAGATTATTTTCACATAGCTAAATTCATCTCTATGAAATAACCCAATGGTGCAGTTATTTAATCTAATTGTGCTACAAAGTAAATACCCATTCTCCTCACCCCAGCTTGATGAAAGGATGAGGAGCTCATCTACAATAACAACAATAACTTACATTCATTTAAGCAGATCCCATGGCACTTCACAGAAGTGAAAACCGACAAAAAATTGACACCAGTCTGAAGCAAAATTGACCGATATTTTCCAAAGGGATGCAAAAGGCAGCCTACTGTAAAAACTTAGAATCGAGAGCCCTAACTATAAACCCTGGAGGAGAGGTCAATCACATTTGTTTTGGGTCATGCAAAATTTTGAAGCCCTGCAGTATTAACAGAGTTGAAGTATATTTATTTGCTTTGCTAATAGCACAAAGAAGACATGCAGGCACCACGCCATTGGTTTGTGGTTTACTTTGCTTTCTTCACTTTTAATTTCCCCAGTGCAGCAAGATCACTTAACAATTAGCAAGCAAGTGTGACTGGGTAGCTATTTCTTAATACATAATGATATAAAAACACAGTTACTGAGAGGAACAGAAGTGTGACACCCGCTGATCCTTCCCAACTTGCAACACCCAGAAACATACTGTTAGAAGGAAACTCTCTGGAGTGCTTCAGTTCCAGATTTGTAGTTTATGGTAGCATTTTTACTCTTCTTGATGGCCCACCTTCAGTTCCATAAGAGCACCTCTGGGTTGAATTGTAATTTGCAGGAGTGCTTGGGCTGGGAGCAGGTGGGCGAAATTAACAGCACATTGGGAAACTGAATCCAAGCTGCTGACTTGTATGTTTCATGGCAGCACGTTACACTGTGTGCAAGCAATCACCTTAGGTGAGATTACCACTTACCACTTAATCACTCAATTAGAGGACTTCCTATTTTAACTTTGGGTCCAGGGGTTCCCAGGCTTCTTGCAGCACATCAGTGAAGAAGGCGAGAACACAGCGACACTTAAGGGGCTTGAAACCATGTTGTGGAAATTTGTCATTAATTTGTCATTATGTACTCATAGCTGGAGAGTGGGTAGAACTCACAGGAGGCCACACACAGGGTATACAGGCAGAGGATAAGCTTGCTCAACATATCAGAAGGCCAGTGTCTCACTCAGGATGGTCAGGGTGGCATGTCAGATGGTCAGTGCAGCCTGCTGGAAGAAGACCTGCTGCCAAATGAATCTGGTGGCCATGCTTTACCAATGGTTGTCAAAGTCATCACCAACCTCAAGATTTTTTGTCTCTGGATCCTTTGAGGGATTTTTCAGAGATATTTGTAGGATCTCGCAGTTTGTTCTCCAGGGATGGCAATTATGTGAACTTTGTATGTAGTGACATCGGTTAGAATTAGTGGATGGTCAGGGTTGAGTCTCTGGCTAGCTTCCTCCAGGTGCAAAGCATCATTGACTGCACATATGTGGCAATTAAGCCACCAGTGGAGGAGGTGAGAGCGGCAGTCGGGTGAGGTAGAGCTAAGTGTTATTTGTGTACATGTAAAAGCTAAGGCAATGATTATGGATGATGTCGTCAATGGATTGCATGCAGATGAAAAATAGGAGGGGGCTAAGGATGGATCCTTGGAGGACATTAGACATGATAGTGCAGGAGCAGGAACAGAAGCCGTTGCGAGTGATGCTCTGGTTACAACTGATAAGAATGGAGCCAGGTGAGTGCAATTCCACGCAGCTGGACAGCAGTGGGGAGGCTTTTGGAAAGGATGGTGTAGTCAACTGTGCCAAAGGCTGTAAACAGGCTGAGAAGATCAGCAACAATTTGCATTTGAATAGCACCTTCAAAGTAGTAAAATGGTTCAAAGCAACACAAAACTAAAATATTTACTAGTAAATCTCTTATGACATTGCTTATAGTGAGTCAGAAAGTTCCCTGTTTTATAGCAATAGTTTTAGGAAATAAATCAAGCTATTGACAAGCCATGTTCCATTTTTATTAAAATGTATACTTATAATTTTATTGCTGTTTTGGAGATTAAACTTCACAACACAGCTTGTTATTATATGAAAATTATAAATGATAATGTGTGTCACTTTATCACTGTATTTATATTTTATCCCATAACATTTTAAAAACTGACATGGAACATGCATCTGTTGAAGGTAAATATATGGGCCCAGATCTTCCAGTCTCTGGATTGTTGAAGGCTGGACATACCTCGGAAGATGTGCTACGAGAGCTCTCGGAATCCCAACACAAGGACTTCATGGGAATTGCCTGGGAACTTTGAACTTCAAATGGGCAATGCCACTGCTCCCTGGGACCCTCTGGAAAAGTCTCCAACTCTGAGTTAGAGTCAGAGATTTTGAATGGTTCCGACTTACTCACCTGAATAATTACCTAAGAAATATTAGACATGAGAAAAATAGTCTAACACCTAGGTAACTGTACAACTGACATCCAAATTGCTCACACTGACCCTCTGTCTACCCCACTGACCCGCTGAGTACCCCCCAACCCCCTGACTAACCCCCAAACTGACTTCCTCCTGACCCCACCAACTCCACCTTGACTCGACCTGCCTAACTTCCCGACCTGACCTGACTATCCCCTGGCTCAACTGGCTAGCCCCCACCACCCGACTCCCCCTCTAACCTGACCTGACCCAACCCCACCACCTGACTAGCCCCTGTCCCGACTAGCCCCTGACCAGAGTCCCTCCCTGACCCAATCCCACCTCCTGACTCCCCCATAACCCTTCAACTCCCCCACCAACCTGACAACCCCTCCAGACCTGACTACCCCTCACCCGCCTACCACCTTATCCACCTGCCACCCTACCCACCTTAGCCACCCTACCCCCTTACACACCCTACCTCCTTATCCACTTACCTTACCTACTATACCCCCTTAGCCCCTCAAACCTACCCACATACCTTACCCATCCTACCTACTTGACTCACCTTGTCGTCGTAGCTGTTTTTAAAGAAGCTTTGGGAGATTTAAACTCTTACTTACCAGTTAACAACTGCTAGTGCCCTAAAAAGAAGCCGTGGCTCCTGTGTGGATTCTCTGTGCTGCTCCTTCTGAGGTTTGTTGCACTGAGTGGGTTGTGAAGAATCGTCTATCAAAAGATTGCTCAGAAGAATCGGAGGTTGTAAGTGTGCATTTTTTTGTCTGATCAGCGTCAGAAATAGGGTTTCCGATTCTAATCGGAAGACCTGGGCCATGCTGATTGAATTTCCAAAGGCTTCCCTTCGTAACTTTGGTGAAAACCTCTCAGAAGTGGCATAAATATTAGGGTTAAAGCTATGCAGAGTCGTGGCATTTAGCCATTGTATATGAACAAGATGAACTTGCTGGAAAACAAAGTTGTTTCCATAGACTTATGTTGATTCCCTGGGTCAGAAGATGTCACTGGCCATTACCTGAATGAGCCATGCAGTATTCCTAATGGATGGAATTGAAGAATGCTGTGTAGGTTACATTGGCCTCTGTCCTCGGGGTATCGCGCAGTCCCGCTATGTGAACAATTTTGTCCCCTGATAACTTTCATCTTTCCAACTCATCTCTGGCACGCACCCTGGTATCGTAACACATGACTTTACCTTGTACGAATGCAGCCGTGAAATATCAGCGCATTTTGCTATTTGCGCCTTAACAGGCGCATGAGAAGTGTTTAATTCCTCTGCAATTTAAGTAGATAGTTATTTACAAGCGCTAATCTGCTTTATTTTATTGACATCTAGCCCCACTTTAGAAGCAGGTGGAGGAGAACGGCGCGGAAAGCCAAACATAAAACAAGGTGCCAAATCATTTCCTCTGGCTCGGAAGATGAGTTATCCTATTACTACAGTACCACTTGTGGGATTGAATTCAAATATATTCAAATTTATACTTGATGTTATTGAGGGAACTTTCTCTGCCACTTGCTCCTTCCCCACACTGTTCCACTTCCTAACGATCAGCCCCATCCCTCCCTGGCCACGATATGAGGCTAAACTAGGTCATTTATCTTATTTGACCCTGAGCTAAGTTTTCAATTCTATATCCTCTCCAGTACCAAGACTACAAATTTCCACCTTTGTAACATCACCCGTCTCCACCCCGGCTCAGTTCATCTGTTGCTGAAAGCTTTATCCATGTTTTGTTGCCTCTCCACTTAATTACTCCCGGTGTCTCCTGGCCAGTCTCTCACCTTTGACCCTTCATAAATCTTTAGCCCATCCAAAACACTGCTGCCTGCATTCTAACTTGCAGCAAGTCTTGTTCATCCAGCATTTAAAATTCTTATATGCCTTTACAAATCTCTCCAAGTCTTCCCCTCCCTATCTCTGAAATCTCCTCCTGTCCTACAATCCTCTGAAATTGCTGCACTCCTCCAATTCAAGCCTCTTGCATATCTCAACTTTTCATCACACCACCATTTGCATGGTGCTCATGCTTACTGTTCCTTAGACCTGAGCTCTGGAATTCCCTCCTTAAACCTCTCCAGCTCTCTCGCTCTTCCTTTAACACATTCTTTAATACGACCTCTTTGACCAAGCTTTTAGTCATTTGTCCTAATATCTCCTTATGTGACTTGATGATAAATTTTGTTTTATGCTGTATGTTTTATAATGCTCATGTGAAGTACCTTGGAACATTTAGTTTATGGCACTATAATAAATCCAAGTTGTTTAAAATCAAGGGCATTTGGCAAAAACCATGAGAAGAAATAGCTAAAAATATCCGAGAGGCATTCAGTACCAATCAGTTTGATGTCCTTGGAAGGAGAAATATTGCATATCTTAAAGAAATATGTACAAGAGATTAGCATTGTTCTTAGATTTGAGATCTTGTTTATTATTTTATCCACTCGAGGAGGTAGGTGGAATGCAGCTGTGAATATACAAAATTATATGACTGTTACTTAGGCACTTGCTTATTTTTTTAGTCAAACAATTTGTTTGATTTTTTAACTTAAAATGAGGTCTGAATTTTTTTCCTCATTCCTGAGATGTGAGCATCATTGGCAAGGCCAGCATTTGGTATCCAGCCCTATTTGCCCCTGAGAAGGTGGCAATGAGCTGCCTCCTTCAACCATTGTAGTCTATCCTGTGTAACACTCACACATAGTGCTGTTTGGGATTTCTAGGATTCTGACCCAGCGACAGTGAAGGGTCGGCAATGTAGTTCCAAGTCAGGATGGAGTGAGGCTTGGAGGGGAACTTGGTGGTGTTCCCAATCATCTGCTGTCCTTGTCCTTCTTGGTTGTACATGTATGTGATGCTACTGCACACATACGTAGATGGGTTTTCGAACTGGTACTGGCAAAGTGGGAGCTTCGGCTTGTGATGATGTCATCATAATTTTTGCATATGCAAATTAAGATTTTCAATCGGTGTCATGAGTTAGTGAAATCAATTATTGGACAGAATTTACAGCGTGTTTCCTGGGTACATTAACAGAAAATATACCTAGATTTCAAAGCATAGAAGACATTTGCTGAAAGTTTGAGAAGTTGGGGGTTGGAGGAGGGGGTGTGGGGGAAAGTCCACCTATAAATTAAAATGACTTTAATGTGTTCTTAAAAGTTTCTCTTATGGTTTGCTCATGTCTTAATGATGTTTTAAAATAAATTTCATATTTATTTTGTAATGTAAAAAATTCTTGGACATTATTTTTGTCCTCATCAGAATTAAATGGGTCGGTACTGTGGAATGGAATACAGATTTTGCCAATCATAATATTAAACTTTCCAAACTAAGATACAATGCCAACCAAATACAGACTAAAGCAGACTAACCCACCCAGCAAGGTGCCTGAACCTTGAAGCCACCACAGTGATTCTTACAATTCCTACATCCTTTGTGGCCTCTGGAAGATTGGGACTCAGTACAAAAAGTTTAATTTAATTATCTGGGTTGCCTATCCAGGGACAAAAGAAAGCATTTATCTCATTGAATCATTCTAATTCTTAGATTCTTTGCAAAACAAATTAATTTAATTCCATGAAAAATGTAAGAGCAAGCAGGGCATTTTCCATTTCAGCATATGTCATGTGTGACTTTATATTATCAAGTCAGGGAGAGACATTGATGCTAAGGAATATTATTCAACAACAACAGTTCCCATTTATAGAGAGGTTTAATGTAATAAAATGACCCAAAGTACATCACATGAGTTTATTTGACACTGAGTCAAAGAAAGAAACATTAGTACAGGTAATCAAAACTACACAGAGGTAAGTTTTTTAGGAGCATCTTAAGGGCCAAGAGAGAGAAGCATAGAGGTGGAGAAATTTGAGGGGAGATTCTAAAGCTTAGGTCCAAATGGTTGAAGGTATTGCTACCAAAGGTGAGACAAGAGGAATAGGGGATGCACAAGAGACCAGACTTGAGTTCTTGGAGGGTTCCAAATCTGGACGAGGTTGTAGAGATCGGGAGGGGTAAAGCCATGAAGGGATGTGAACATGAGCATGAGAATTTTAAAATTAAAGTGTGGCTTGATTGGGAGCACAGGGATGATGGATGAACAGGACTTGTTGCAAGTTAGAATTGGCAGCATGAGCTTTAGTTTATGGAATGCGGAAGGTATGGTGCCATGCAGAAGAGCTTTAGAATAGTTGGGTCTGGATGTAACAAAAGCAGGGATGAGGGTTTCACCATCAGATGGGCTGAAGAAGGGGTGAAGGTGGACTGTATTACAGAGTTAGAGGTAGGTAGTCTGTTTTTATGAAGAAGATATGTGTTGGAAGATCAGCTCAAGGTCAAATAGGATGCTGACTAATAAATGTAGTCTACCACTAAGCAGTGTTTGAGGCTGAATGTCATGCAAAACAGCTATTGGAAGCGGAAGATGATCAAAATTGATGGAAATTAGCATTTGAATAGAGGTATGTTTAGTTGGGCATCAACAATCTTTCAGAATATCACCAAAATAGCCGTTCCTCATGGGAGAAAATGGAGTGTGCTGGAGTTTATTCAAACTTAACAGCCATCATAACCAAGCCCAGTTTTATTCTTTCTCAGCATCCAAACCTTAACAGTTCATGTCGTCTGCTCTCTGGATTGAATAAGGCTTGAGGTGCTCAAGGCATATTATTTAATTTTTTTTTACTTTTCATCCTAACCCTATCCTATTTATTTAACTTTGTTTTCTCCCAGTTTTCTCCTTGAAATTCATTTATTTCATCCGATCTGTAAGAAATGGGAGCGCTCGTACACTTCTAATGACTGCCCTATTGCCATTACATCTGTTTTCCAAAGATATGAAAACTGGTATTGACTCTCAAAATATCCTTCCACTCAAAAGCTCTAGCCTAATCTATTATTAAGTGTGGATTTTCATCTGACCAGTCCACTGGTGATCTTGCTAGCATAATTCTGTTCTTCAACACCTCAGAATGTAATCTGCCTTTGCCTTGGAAATCTCTAAAGTCTTTGTCTCATGCAATCCTAAACAAGCTGCCCTACCACCAAGAAGTTTGATTTCCTCTTGCAAACATTTCACTTCACTTCTTAACTCTATACAAAGCCTAAATTGAATAGCTTCTTGTGGCATCTCTCTTGCACTTCAAGACAAGATCTGCCACCTCAAATTTGATCCATCTCTAACTGCCAGCCTCAAACACTTTCCCTCTCACATCCATTCTTGTCTCTATTTTGTTGATACTACTATGGGCAGTTTTTCTTCACATTTTCTCTTTCGTTATTTTCTGAACTAGAAATTAGCTATCCTACTTAGCCTTTCTTCTCCTTCTTGCATCTTTATTGTGCTGGAAAGTCAAGACTCAACACACAATCTCCTGCTGTAGCTCAGTCAGCTACGTAATCTCTAAACCGTGGAACTGGTAACATTTCTCAATACTTCCCTCCTCTTGCAATCATCCACCTTTTAAAGCACATGTCTAAAATTACATTAATAGATCATGCTGCAAACATCAATGGTTCTATGGCAAACACTAACTTTCTGATCTCTTTTTCTTTTACTCTTTTCAACCTTAGTAGTGCCCTGTACCATGGACTTTAGCTTTTCATCATAGTTTGATTTTAAGATTTTTTTATTAGTCCCTAGCCGCTGGATTCCAGAGCAAATTGCCACAATCACATCACTGTGCTAAATGAGAATGGGTAATAGATTGAACCTATATCCTCAACATCCTGTGCATTTTCATGGTGCATTTAACACTGAATGTTTGGGGTTATCCTAGCTAGATGTAGGTCTAGTAAACTTTGCCGCTTGGGATTCCCAGTAGCTTCAACAAGAGCAAAAAAGGAAATGGGAAAATTGACATTAGTGTCATATTTCCCTTTCCCTGCAGAGAATACGACCTTTCCAGAAACAAAAGTTGCTCTAGGGTCATCAAAAGACCCTCTGAGCCTCCCCAAATAGATATTCCCAGACCTAAGTTTTTAACATACCGCATGTGATATTTTTGTTTATCTGAATCATCTCAATTAAGTTAAATATACAAGAAGTAAACAACACTTACTCATTATGTGCTTCATTTAATTCTGGCACAAAATCAAATATGCTGCCAAATGTTGAAATTATTTGGTTTATTCCAAGAATTCTGTAACTGAAAGGAGGTGTTTATTTTACTGAACTACCCAATTTTATCAAGTAAGAAATCTGGTGAACCGCTAGTTGAAAATACTCTGGGAGAGTTTAGTTTGTAAATAGCTACCTACATAAGAATGTAAGAAATAGGAGCTGGAGTAGGCCATTCAGCACATTGTACCAGCTCAGCCATTTAATAAAATCATGACTGATCTGATACTATGTGATCCTGTAAAGTTCTACTCTGAGTTTTGTTATAACTGAAGTGGAATGGAATGATGTAATTTAAAGAAGCTTTCTGTACAAAATGAGCACTAGTGGACTGTAATTGCTAACCATTAGGTCTAAACAATGACTGTAACATGGGATAACCTAGACACACTAGTAATTGCCCCCTGAAGTCTCTTTTTTATAAAACTTTTAGGAGATGGTTCAATTAAGTACACTAGTTGATCTCCTGTGGTGTAAAAGATCAAATAGAATTTTGTTTCCTTTGCTGTCATTATGCTTCTCAAATTCATTGTCTTGCTCTCTATCTTTGTTTGTTTTCCACTTATTGCTCTTTTTTGTACAGTTCTCACAATTCTTTCACCACAGACACTGTAAGATTAATTCTGGTATCTATTATGTTACGATCCCAGCAGAGGTTACCTCTGAACAAGCCTGATCCCAGAGTGGAATCCAGCTTGATAGGTCCTACCTTTTATTTAAAACAAAAACAGAATTACCTGGGAAAACTCAGCAGGTCTGGCAGCATCGGCGGAGAAGAAAAGAGTTGATGTTTCGAGTCCTCATGACCCTTCAACAGAACTTTCTGTTGAAGGGTCATGAGGAATTGAAACGTCAACTCTTTTCTTCTCCGCCGATGCTGCCAGACCTGCTGAGATTTTCCAGGTAATTCTGTTTTTGTTTTGGATCTCCAGCATCCACACTTTTTTGTTTTTATCTCTTATTTATGTTTTTACCTACCTTTTATTTGTTTGTTTAAATAGGTGGAGAATAGCTATTGAATAGAGACACAGGGGTCACCTGATGAACTTTTAACAAAAGACTAAAACATTTATTCAACAAGATGAACTATATTATAATACTCCTTCTCCCACAACTATACCTTTACAAATGTATACAGATTTGTAAGGATAACACAAGTTACAAGAGGTATCTTATACTCTATTATATGCAGCAAGTACACAGTCCATGTGAATCTACAGCACCCTGTGGTCAGGCACACAATCTGAAATCAAGTGACAGATGTCACCTCAACCAGATGCTATGGATCTCTCAACTCCCCTCAGACACTTGTCACACCATGACCAACCAGTCTCACTGAATTCTGTCCTTCACACAAGGGTTTCCAATCTCCACAATCTCACCTTGGAATCTTCTCCCAAACTGACACGTTCTCTCAGATGCCTTCCACAAGGGTTCACTTCCGGGGTTTCGAGCTCTCCTTCTGATGTGCCTCTTCCCTCGTCACCATCTGCATTCAAACTGTCTTCCACGCACTCTGTCTCCCTGACTTAGCTGTCAACAGTACATCACTACTTCACTTGCCCATAGCAAAGAGTTACAGACCTTCAGTTGTCTCTTTGGACCTTCTTGCCTGTTGCAAGCTGTTCTCGCTTTTTATCTGCTTTTTGCAGCCTTTGTCTCTTTAAATCTGAAGCATGGAGCCTTTCTCTCTATCCCTCATTCTTAACTTCACTTAAAAGGACCTTTTCCCAGGTTCCTGACCTTCCTTTGACCAGAAGGTCTTCCAAGGACTTTCCCCTCTTCCACTCCCCTGGGTTTTTCTTTATCTTGGGACTGCCTATCTATGCCCATTGCTCCAGTCTCTCTTGGCAGCAACTTTCAGAATCAACTGTACTCAAACAGCTTTCAAAACGGCTGCTGTTTCTCTTCTGTGTGTCTGTGGGAGGGACCTGCCTCTTGGGCTCCCTGTTGCTAGGCAACAGCCCAATCTTTCTACCTTTGTATGTTTACCTTTACTTTATAGGAGTAATAAAACTTCTCATTAGAAATGCAAGCACCTTTTTAAAGTGAAACTTAAACTCCATTTGAGCTTGCTTAACATAGATACAGAAATACAAATCAAACTTAACCAAACTTAAACTTTAAAGCTAAAATTCATTTCTAAAACCACAAATACCGATATAACTTACTTAAACTATCTCTATTTCCCAACAATTATGTGCTGGAAATGTGCTGCAAAGGTCCACAGGTTGAGCCCTGCTTGAATACTTTCAACCGTAGAGTGGATGGTAGAGACACCTTTCTGAAGGTAGCAAGAGCACAAACAGGATCTCAGCAGCTCTATTGATCAGTTTCAAAACCCTTCAGAATGACCAAAGGTTTAATATAAAATTAAAAAGCTGACCTCATTCAACTGAGGCAGAAATTGGAATCTGACCAATGAGCAATGGGAAGGAAAAATCAGCCAATGTTTGCACTCCAAATTACTCCTGAGTCATTTATATTTCTATCGTGTCTTTAACATGAAATCCCAAGGCACTTCAGAGGAGCGTTATAAAACAAAGTATGACGCTGAGCCAGATAAGGAAACATCAGATCAGATGACCAAACATTTGGTCAAAGATGTAGGTTTTAAGGAACATCTTTAAAAAGGAAAACAAGGTAGAGAGGCAGGGAGGTGTCAGGAGGGTATTCCAGAGCTTGGGCCCTAGGCAACTGAAGGCACAGTCACCACTGGTGGAGCAATTAAAATTGGGGATGCACAGGAGGCTGGAATTAAAATAATGCATATATTTCAGACTGTGGTGGGGGTGGAGAAGATTACAGAGAAGATAAGGAGGGACGAGGAGATGGAGGGATTTGAAAACAAAGATGAGAATTTTAAAATCAAGACATTGCATGACTGGGAGCCAATGTAATTCAGCAAGCACAGGGGTGTTAGGGGAACTGACTAAGTACACAGGCAGTAGAGATTTGGATGACCTTAAGTTTAAAGAGGTTAGAATGTGGGAGACCAGCCAAGCATGCATTGGAATAGTTGAGTCTAGAGGTAATAAAGGCACGAATGAGTATTTCAGCAGCAGATGAGCTGAGACAGGGGCAAAGCGGACGGTCTTAGTGATGGTACAAATGAGGTTGGAAGCTCATCTTGGGACCAAATATGACAGCAAGATTGTGAATTGACTGGCTTAATCTCAGACTGTTGTCAAGGAGAAGGATGAAGTTGGTAACTAGGGAATGGAGTTTGTTTGGTCTGGAGACCAAAACAATGGCTTCAGTCTTTCCAATATTTAATTGGAGGAAATTTCTGCTCAACCAATACTGATAAGCAGTCTGATAATTTAGCAACTGTAGAGGAGTGGAGAGAGCTACTGGTGAGATAGAACTGGGTGTTGTCAGCATATGTGTGAAAACTAATATGCCTTTTGATGATGTCATTGATGGGCAGCATGTAGATGAGAAATAGGAGGGTGCTAAGGATAGATCCATGAGGGGACATCAGAGGTAACAGTGCGGAAGCAGGAAGACAAGTCATTGCATGTGATTCTCTGGCTACAATTAGATAGGCAAGAACGGAACCAAGTGAAGGCAGTTCCATCCAGTTGGGTGACAGTGGACAGGCATTAGAGAAGGATGGTGTGGTCAACTGTAACAGTCCTCAGCTGTGACACTCCTCAGTGGAAAGATCTGTTGCCACTGTCACATGAAGAATGACCACTAACTTGAAAGGGTCAAGGCTAAATGCACCCATGTCAGTTTGGTCAGTTGGTAGTGCTCTTGCCTCCTAGTCAGATGATTGTGGTTTGTCATGCCCAGATGAATCAATCATATAGAATTCCCCTTCAATGGGAAATTTGAAAGTATTCACTGTCAGATGTGCAATCTTTGAGTTGAGTTGTTAAACCCATGCCCCATCTACCTGACAATGCAAAAGTTCCTGTAGCATTATTCAAAAAGGAGCAGGTTTTCTCCCAATGACCCGATCAA
Source organism: Carcharodon carcharias (assembly GCF_017639515.1). Classification (NCBI taxonomy): domain Eukaryota; kingdom Metazoa; phylum Chordata; class Chondrichthyes; order Lamniformes; family Lamnidae; genus Carcharodon; species Carcharodon carcharias. Next base: position 188,688,740 of record NC_054469.1, read on the forward strand.
AGTTTCTTCCTCAAATAATATAAAAAGCACAAAACAAAAACAGAATTACCTGGAAAAACTCAGCAGGTCTGGCAGCATCGGCAGAGAAGAAAAGAGTTGATGTTTCGAGTCCTCGTGACCCTTCAACAGAACTCAGGGTCAAGAGGACTCGAAACGTCAACCCTTTTCTTCTCCGCCGATGCTGCCAGACCTGCTGAGTTTTTCCAGGTAATTCTGTTTTTGTTTTGGATTTCCAGCATCCACAGTTTTTTGTTTTTAATAACATAAAAAGCAGATTGATAAAAACAAAAACTGCGGATTCCGGAAATCCAAAACAAAAACTGAATTACCTGGAAAGCTTAGCAGGTCTGGCAGCATCAGCGGAGAAGAGTTGACATTTCGAGTCCTCATGACCCTTCAACAGAACTGAGTGAATGTAAAAAGTTTTTCTTCTCCGCCGATGCTGCCAGACCTGCTGAGTTTTTCCAGATAATTCTGTTTTTGTTTTTGTAAAAAGCAGATCGTCTGTCATTCATTCGTTTGTTGCTTCTGGGATTTTGCTTTGTGCAAATTGGCTGCTGTGTTTGCCTCTCTAACCGTGACTGTGCTTCAAAAGTAATCTGATTGGCTTTAAAGATGTGATAAGGCTGTTTTTTGCTTTGATAGAATTACACTCCAAAATAAGTCAGCTTCTTTGGGAGACGAAAGAAAATACAGGAATATTTTAAGTCGACAAAAGAGAAATTCAAGTAAAGAATATTTAATGTGTAATCAGGAATGAAGTTACCATTGACCTTACACTGATACAGTGGAAAAAGCTTGATTAGGTTTTTGCCCTTTAAAGAGCTTTCCCAGTTTTATTCCACATCTAAATTTGTTTTCAGATTTACAGCAAAGTTTATATTTTAAAGTGCGCAGAATCGATGTATTTTCATAATAGCTAGTGGGTTCCTCTCCATCAACGTTTCAAAGAGGAAAATAAAATCTTAGTTCCATTCCAGTGCTTTTATTTTTGAAAAAAAAGTCTTAAATTCGGTCGTCTCCGGGCATTGTGGCTGGACCATGGGTATTAATAATACAAACACATCGTTCAAGCTTTCATCGCCCCTCCACCCCCCCCCCCCCCCCCCCCGCCAAACAATCGCGCGTTTCGGACACGGATGATCAAATCTGGCAGAAGTGGGCAATTCACTCCAGCATCTTCAGCTCTGGCACGGCCCGGCTTGGTTCGGAGCGCCGCGGGTCGTGTACACTTTCCAGGTGTGATCTCCACCGTCCAACACGATCAACGTGTCGTCCCCGGTGCAGGCCAGGGCCACGGGGCGGACAAGGCCACGGTCGATAATGGTCCTGCACTGCCACTTGTCCAGGGTGCCCACGCACAGCACCGTCCTGCTGTCCCCATCGGCGAGCAGCACGTTGCCTTTCGCGTCGACGGCGATAGCGGAGACGCCCATGGGGACGGGGCTGGGTGGGCTCCAGCCCAAGCCGTCCATCTGGCGGACGAGCTGCCCTTGGCTGTTGAAGGTCTTCAGGCACCGCCCTGCTCTCTGCCCGGGGCTGGCCGGGGGATGCTCCACCACGTGGATGCAGCCGTCCAGCGGGCCCACCGCCACCTCCCTGGGGCCGCAGAGCCGCTCGCAGACGCTCTCCTGCTTGAGCAGGGCTCCGCCGGGGAGCTGCAGGGTGAGCTGGAGCAGCGAGCCCCGGGCCGAGTCGGTCAGCACCACCCGCTCAGCGGAGCCGCTGTCCAGGCCCCAGGGGAGGCCGAACCCCCCGTGGATCAGCGCCAGCTCCGCCCGGCCGCCCCGCCAGCTGAACACCTTGACCGAGGAGTCCCCGGCGTCGGTCACCACCAGCAGCCGCCCTCCGCCCGCCACCGCCACGTCCAGCGGGTACCGGAGCCGCCCCCGACCCGGACCCGGGCCCGGCAGCGGGCAGCCGCCCCGCTCGAAGAGGCCGAGTCCTTGCTCCCCGTCCTGAACCACGGCCACCGCACCCGAGCTGCTGCACACCGCCAGCCCCCGGGGGTTGAGCAGCCGGCCCCAACCCCCGAAGACGGCGGTCAGCTCCGGCCGGCCGCCCCCGCGGGGCTCGCTGCCCGCTCCGGCCAGCAGCTCGGCCAGCTGCAGCAGGGGGAGGCATTCGGCGGCCAGCGAGAGCGGCCCGATCCTCCGGCAGAAAGGGCACTCGAGCTGCCCGGCCGCCGCCGCCGCCTCCTGGCCCCGGCGGCGGCACAGAGCCGAGGCGCAGTGCCGGCAGACAGCGTGTCCGCACGGCAGGGCACAGGGTCGGCGGGCCGGGCTGCTGCCGAACCTCTCGAAGCAGACTTTACACTCGAGCACATTGAGCTCGATGTCCCGGATCAGGCTGCGGCGCTGCCGCTCACCCCCAGCGCTGCACATCGCCCGCACGAAGCTGCCGCTTACGATGCTGTTCACTCGCTCCCAGTGTATCTCCAAGACCAGTTTGGTTTTCTCTTCTCTTTCCCCTCATTTCCTCACGTCCTCTACTGGGCAGGGAGCATCCTACAAAGGCAAAATACCCTCAACAACTGGGAGGGCTGGTACCATCCTGGTCACCAAATCTGTCAAGAATTGCCATCACTCTTACTTGACATGTCATGACATCACATCATTCACGGCAGAGAAGGCGGCCATTTGGCTCATCTTCTATGTTGGCTTCCCGTGGAGCAATCAGTGAGTCCTACTCCCTTGCTCTATCCAACAGCCAGTCCTGCAAGCGTTTTTTGTGAAGTGACCGTCCGATTTCCTTTTGAAATCATTGATTGTCTCTGCTTTGCTCACCTTCGTAGGCAGCGAGTTCCAAGTCATTACCACTCCATGCGTAAAAAAGCTCTTCCTAACATTCCACCGCCACTGCCCAAAACCTGAAGGCTGTGCATCTTGTTAGTTAATGGGAACAAGTTGATGATGTGACATTAGTTGTATTCTGTAGGCAATGGGTTAACGATTGGCTATCTGCTTACTGGTTAAATAGGGTTTGATAATCTTTTAAATGCGATTTTCGTGGTTTAGCATCTCTTTCTTTTGTAACTCTTTCGAGTACAAACCCGTTTCCATCTGTTTCAGATGAAGTTACATTGTTTGCTATTGTGAGATTTGAACTCTCGATCTTGGGGTTATAAACCCAGTACCATAACCACTTGGCTATTTAGGCCAAGCCCTAAATAGGGTTTGATGCTGCTGGTTCGGTTGGAATCAGATGACCACTGTCATTCAGTGAACTCAATTTTGGATTCCCATTAAGAAGCGTGTGCCAACATTCCAACTTCCTGTCCATGTTCACAGAATCACAAATTGTTACAGCTCAGAAGGAGGCCATTCAGCTCATCATGTCTGCACTGGCTCTCCGAATGAGCAATTCACTTCACGCTGTTCTCCTGCTTTCTCCCTGTAACCCCGCAATTCTACCTCTTCAAATAACAGTCTAATTCCGTTTTGAATGCCTCGATTGAACCTGCCTCCACCACATTCTCGGGCAGTGCATTCCAGACCATAACCACCTGTTGCATAAAAGTTTTTCTCATACCACTTTTGCCAATTACTTTAATTCTGTGCCCTTTTGTTCTCGATCCTTTCATAAGTAGGAATACTTTCTCCCTATCCATTCTGTCCAGGCCCCTCATGGTTTTGAATACCTGTCAAATCTCCTCAGTCTTCTATTCTCCAAGGAAACCAGCCCTAACTTCTCCAAACTATCTTCATACATGAATTTCTTCATCCCTTGAACCATTCTCATGAATCTTTTTTGCACTGTTCTCCAATGCCTTCACATCTTTCCTAAAGTGTGCCGCCCAGAACTGGACACAATACTCCAGCTGAGGCCTAATCAGTGTCCTTTATACAAATTCAACATAACCTCCTGGCTCTTGTACTCAATTACCATTTTTATAAAGCTGAGGCTATTGTATGCTTTATTAACCATGCTGTCATCATGTCCTGCCACCTTCAATGCACATATATACCCAGGTCCCACTGCTCTCGCACCCTCTTTACAGTTGTATCCTTTATTTTGTCTGTTCTTCCAATCAAAATGAATCACCTCACATTTCTCCACTTTGAACTTCATCTACCACTTGTTCGCCCATTCCACCAATTTGCCTATGTCCTTTTGAAGTTCTACACTACCTTCCTCACGGTTCACAATACCTGCAAGCTTTGATTCATCCGCAAATTCTGAAATTATGCTTTGTACACCAAGGTCTAGGGTCATTAATATATATCAGGAAAAGCAAGAGTCCCAACACTGGCCCCTGGGGAACTCCACTACAAACCTTTCTCCAGCCCAAAAAACATATTAACCACTACTTGGTGTTTCCTGACACTCAGCCAATTTTGTATCTATGTAGCTACTTTCCCTTTTATTCCATGAGCTATAACTTTGCTCACAAGTCTGTTGTGCAGCATTGTATCAAATGTCTTTTGGAAGTCCATGTACATCACCATCAACAGCATCGCCGTCATTAACCTTCTCTGTTACCACTTCAGAAAACTCCAGCAAGTTAGTTAGATATGATTTTCCCTTTAAGATTATCAGTTGGTCTCGCAGTGTGGTACATTTGCATGTACTGGAAGCTACATATATTAATACGCAGGGCCCTGCTTTTTGCAGACAGAACGAACATGTACACACTGCACCTGTTTCAGCTAAACAAAATAATTGACAGCCATTTGCTGTCTCATTCCTGTCAAGCCATTGGTCAAGCCTTGACCAATCACGGTTAAGCTGCCTGGTTTAAATTTCAAACAATACGTGGCAGTTAACTGTCAGTCACCATGAATTGGTGCATTCTCTGTGGCAACACCTCTACCAATCAGAGTTCACTTGCCAACCAATCAGCACTTTTCTTCTTATATAGTATAAATTGTTTTTTTTCTCCTTATATTGGTATTCTTGCGAAGCGAGTTCAAGATGAAAAGCTTCGACATGTATCTTTTTTCAGCAGTAATAAAACATGTTATGAGAGAGGTGGACCTGAAACAAAGATTGGCAAAGAAAACAGTAAATATAATAATTGAACGGTTACAGCACAGAAAGATTTGGCCATCGTGTCTGTGCTGATTCTCTGAAGGAGCAATTCATCCTGCGTCACTCCCTCATCTTCTCCCGTAGTCCTGCATAGTCTTTCTTTTCAGATAAAAAAAAGCAAAACTAGTGAAAGTGAACTGACTATTTAAGTTAAGAGATAGGTCAATAGAGATGCAGTGGCAACATTTAAGGGAATATTTCAGAAAACACAGATTACATACAAGGGGAGGATCCACCATCTATGGTTAACTAAAGAAGTTAAAAATAGTATCAATCTTAAAGAAAAAGCATATAATTGTGCAAAAATAGGTGGCAGGTCAGAAGATTGGACAGAATATAAAAAACAGCAAAAAATGACTAAAAGATTATTGAGGAAAAATTAAGAGTACGAGAGAAAGCTAACTATAAATATAAAGACAGTAAAAGGTTCTATAGATATTTTAAAAATGGGTTAACAAAGTGAGCGTTGGTCCTATAGTAAGTGAGTCTGGGGAATTAATAATGGAAAATAAGGAGATGGCAGATGAATTGAACAGGTATTTTGCATCGGTTTTCATTATAGAGGATACAAGTATCATTCCAGAAATAGCTGTAAATCAGAAATTGGAATGGAGGGAGGAACTCCAGAAAATTACCATCACTAGGGAAGTGGTTCTTAACAAATTGATGGAACTGCAGGTTGACAAGTTCTAGGGTCCTGGTGGATTTCATCCTACAGTCTTAAAAGAAGTGGCTAGTGAGATAGTTGATGAGTTGGTTTTAATTTTCCAAAATTCCCTAGATTCAGGGAAGGTTCCATTAAATTCAAAAAGGAACACAGAAAGCAGGAAACTATAGGCCAGTTAGCTTAACATCTCTCATAGGGAAACTTTTAGAAGCTATTATTAAAGACTTTATAACAGGGCACTTAAGATAAATTCAAGGTAATCAGGCAAAGTCAACTTGGCTTTATGAAAGGGAAAGCACGGGAAGAATTTTACTGCCCCTCCCGCCAGCGGGATTTTCCATTCCTGCCAAAGTCAATGGACTTTTGAACAGCTTGTCACATTTTACAGCCCTGTCCCTACTGCAATGGAGCTATAAAGTTCCACCCCATGTTTAATCAATTTATTGGAGTTGTGCAAAGAAGTAACAAGTGCTGAGGATAAAGGGAACCGGCAGATGTACTGTACTTAGATTTTCAGAAGGCATTAATAAGGTGCCTCATCAAAGGTTATCATGGAAAATAAAAGCTCATGGTGTAGAAGCTAACATATTGGCATGGATAGAAGATTGGCTAGCTAACAGGAAACAGAGAGTAGGCATAAATCATTCACTTTCTGGTTGGCAGGATGTGACGAGCAGTGTGCCACAGGGATCAGTGCTGCGGCCTCAACTCTTTATAATTTATATAAAAGACCCTGATGTAGGGACTGATGGTATGGTTGCTAAACATGCTGATGACACAAAGATAGGTAAGAAAGTAAGTTGTGAAGAGGACATAAGGAGGCTACAGAAGGATATAAATAGGTTGGGTGAGTGGGCAAAGATAAGGCAAATGGAGTGTAATGTAGGAAAATGTGAGGTTGTCCATTTTGGCAGGAAGAATAAAATAGGGGCATGTTATCTAAATGGTAAGATATTGCAAAGCTCTGAGATGCAGAGGGATCTGTATGAATAGCAAAAGGTTAGTAAGCAGGTGCAGCAAATAATTAGCAAAGCTAATAGAATGATATCGTTCATTGCAAGGGGAATTGAATACAAAAAGGAGGTTATGCTTCAGTTACACAGGACATCGGTGAGACCACATCTGGAGTACTGTGTACAGTATTGGTCTCCTTATTTAAGGAAAGATGCAAATGCACTAGAAGCAGTTCAGGGAAGGTTTATTAGATTAACACTTGGAATGGGTGGGTTGTCTTATGAGGAAAGGCTAGACAGACTAGGCCTTTATCCGCTGGAGTTTAGAAGAATAAGAGGCAACTTGATTGAAACATATAAGATCCTGAGGGGTCTTGACAAGGTGGATGTGGGGAGGATGTTTCCTTTTGTGGGAGAATCTAGAACTGGGGAGTCACTGTTTCAAAATAAGGGGTCACTAATCCAGGACAGAGATGAGGAAATCTTTTTCCCTCAGAGGGCTGTGAGACTTTGGAATTCCTTTCTTCAAAAGGGGATTGAGGCAGAGTCCTTGAACATCTTTAAGGAAGAGGTAGACAGATTCTTGATAAGCAAGGGAGTGAAAGGTTATTGGGGGTAGGCAGGAATATGAGGTTAAAATCATATCAGCCATGATCTTATTGAATGGCAGAGCAGGCTGGAGGGGCCTACTCCTGCTCCTAATTCATATGTTCATATAAAAATCCAATTTCCTTTTGAATGCCACAACTGAATCTGCCTTCACCACACTCTCAAGCAGTGCGTTCTGGATCCTAACCACTCGCTGGGTGAAAACGTTTTCCTTCATGTTTTATGTTTTATTCTCCATTGAGACATGAGGAATGACAGGGCTTCAAGGTGGAGGTAATTCAGGTACAAACCCAGCTTATTCCAGCAAGGATAGGGCATCTAAAATTAGACTCCCTTGGTGACAATGGAAATAAAGGTTAAAATAATACAAAAAAGCAAATTTATTTCAAATGTCAGGTGCAGAGTGCAGAACATGGTAGAAATCCAGGCAGAATGCGGTGGCAGGGGGTGGGGGGTGGTGTGGGGGGGGGGTGGGTGGGGGGGGGGGGGGGGGGGGGGGTTGGTGGGGGGATGTTGTGGGCGGGGAAATGGTAAAGGGATATAAATAAGGCAAAGAGAATATGATAAAAAGTTTAATGGGTGACATAAAAGGGAACCCAAAAATCTTTTCTTAACATAAAAAGGATATCCAAAAGAATACTTTGCATTTGTCTTCCCAAAAGAAGAGGATGAAATTAATGTTGCAGTAAAGAAGGTGGGGAGTAGAGATATTGGGAAGATTAAAAATAGAAAGGAAGTGCAGGTTGGTATCACTCAAAAGTTAACAAGACCATCCAGATGGGATGCATCTTAGGTTGCTGAGGGAAACTAGGGTGGAGATAGCAGACAGTCTGACCAGAGGACTGGAAGATTGGCAGATGAAATTTAATGCAGAGAAGTGCAAAGTGATTCAGTTTGGTAGAAAGAACGCAGAGAGGCAATATAAAATAAATGATACAATTCTAAAGTGGCTACAGGAACAGTGGTATCTGGGTGTATATATGCATAAATCATTGAAGGAGGCAGGGCAGGTTGAGAGAATGACTAATAAAGCAGGTGGCATCCTGGGCTTTATAAATAGGTACAAAAAGTACAAAAGCAAGGAAGTTATGTTAAACCTGTATAAAGCACTGTGTTGGCCTCAACTGGAGTATTGTGTCCTGTTCTGGGCACCATACCTTTGAAAGGAAGTGAAGGCATTAGAGAGAGTGCAGCAAAGATTCATTCTAGGGATGAGGAAATTCAGCTATGTAGATAGTTTGGAATGGCTGGGACTGTTCTTCTTGGCGAGGAGAAGATTGAAAGGAGACTTGATAGAGGTATTCAAAATAATGAAGGGTCTGGAGTGATCAATGTTCCCGATAAGGTCACCAACTGTCACTTCAACAACTTGCCCTTCTTCGTTCCCAAAAATAGGTCTAGAATTGCATCTCCTCTCGTTGGGTTTGTCACTAATTGGTTGAAAAGTTTTTCCTGGACACACTGCACGAATTTTTCTCCTCCATGCCCCTTATATTGTTTGAATCCCAGCTGTTATTAGGATAGTTGAAGTCTCCTACTATTATTGCCCTCTTGTTTTTACAAGCAGAAATTTGCCTACATATTTGTTCTTCTATCTCCTTTCACTATATGGGGATCTGTAGTACACTCCCAGTAGTGTGACTGCCCCTTTTTTATTTCTAAGCTCAATCCATAAAGCCTTGTTTGTTGACCCATTTAGTATATCATCCTTTCTAACAATTGGAATTGATTCTTTAACCATTAGTGCTACCCCCTCCTTTTTTAACTCCTACTCTATTGTGTCTGAAGACTCTATAACCAAGGATATTAAGCTGCCAGTTTTGTCCCTCCTTTAGCCAGGTCTCCATTATAGCAATGACATCCTGCTGCCATGTGTGTACCTGTGCCCTGGGGACATGAGGAAAAACTTTTTTACGCAGAGGATAGTGGCTGTCTGGAATTTGCTGCCCAAGTTGGTGGCAGAGGCAGAAACTCTAAACTCTTTTAAAAAATACCTGGATCTGCACCTTAAGTGCTGTAAGCTGCAGTGCTATGGGCCGGGTGCAGGAAGGTGGGATTAGAGAGGGCACCTGGGTGACCTCGGGCTGGCATGGACAAGATGGGCCGAATGGCCTCCTGTGCTGTAGCATTTCTATGGTTCTATGGAGTAAATGAGGAGCAAGTGTTCCTTTGGTGGAAGAATCAAGAACCATATTTAAGGTAACTGGCAAAAGAAGCAATGGCAACAGGAGGAAAAGCTTTTTCATACAGCACATGGTTAGGATCTGAAATGCATTGCCTGAGAGTGCGGTGGAGGCAGATTCAATTGAGGCATTCAAGAGAGTATTGGACTATTATCTGAAAAGGAAGGCTGTGCAGGACTACAGGAGAAGGCAGGGGAGTGGCTCTAGGTGAATTGATCCTTTAGAGGGCCACCATAGACATGATGGACCTAATGGCCTTCTGTGCTGTTACCATTCTATGATTCTATCAGATGTCCCAAAACATTTTACAACTAGTGATGTACTTTTGAAGTGTAGTCAAGAGGGTGAGAGCTGGTGCTTAACGGAGGTGAAGGGATAAGGGAGGGGGAGGTCTTGCTTGCTGGCTGGAGAGCTAGCGAGAGCCTCTTCAGGGAAAGCCCACCCAATCTGCCACTTAACTGGACAGCGGCAGGCCTTCCCTGGGATTAAGGGCATGGGGGATGAATGTCCCACCCACCAAGATCTGCCAACCAATTAGAGGCCAGCAGGTCTATTGACTGGCAGCGCCACCAGGAATGGGTGTCTGCTGGTACAACTTCCACCTAAGGCCTAGTATTGTCACTGGATCCCAGGTCACAGGTGTGTGATAGTGGGAGGAGGGTTGTGGGGTGAGGAGGGGAGTGGGGTTGACAGCAAGGATAGGGGTGGGGCTCTCAATGGGCCACCCCTCCCTGAAGCTGGGTCCCTCAATCAGGCACTATGTGAATGAGGAAACCCCCGCAACCCTGGTTTGCTCCCCTCATGGTGAGTCTCCACCCGCCGCTGAGTTAATACCAGCAGCAGCAGGATGAGGACCTTAAGTGGGCCTTCCCGCCATAGACTTAATTGGGATGGTGACGGGGTCCCTGCCTGTCACCCTTCTGCCTAATACCATACTCCACCAAATTGCTTACGGGGAAGGTAATCAAATTCCCTCTGTATAGAGAAAGAGACTTCAGTGGGATAGTTAAATTCATTGAACGGTGCAAAATAGCAACTCATCTGAAATGTCCTGAAAGAAAGAGATAAAGGAGTTAACATTTAAAAACTTTATGCGACACATCAGTTTTATATTTTAATTTGGAGATGTTTCTGTTTGAACAAATATTTTTGAAAAAAAAAGAATGTTCTGGAATTGTTTAGAATTCCTGAGAGTAAATTCATGTGAACACAATAAAGTATTTATATCAATTCTGAAGATTGTGAGGGATGCGTTAAGGTTTACAAATTCCATTTTATCCACTGACCACAGTCTACTTTGTACCAAAGATCCAAACCAAATGGTTGGCACCAAAAACAGTTCCATGTCAAATGTATCAAAGCCAAACAATTTAGTTTCAATGTTAAAAAAACTTCCCAATGCTAAATATGGTATGACAATGGGGACAGTCTCTGGCACACGAGTCAACATTGGCACAGAGAGACCATGTTTTGCAATCATCTGGTAAACCAAGAGAAAATTTCTAACTCCCAAGATTAGAATCCAGAAAGTGCAGTCCATTGAGATTCCTGCCAAGGAAAATGTCTGTGTTGTGCATTCTCTAGAAACTCACACTGTTGATCTTTGCCACATGCCATTGTGAAATTTCATACAGCTTCTAAAACCGTCTCCCTGTCATGGATACAGAGCTCTCAATAGCCCATGGCTCACATATCATTCTTCTATTGCTGTTACTGAAACTAATTTATGAAAACATAATGAAACAGTACTTATGACAGATTTATTGCACTTCAAAATTCTTAAGTGTAAAAGGCATGATTATGTTCTACTTTAAATTTAGAGTTTTGCACAAAGTAAATGTAACAGACACATAATATTTCTGTGTTGTTGATTTATTTTTATACATATACAATTTAGATATTGAATGAAAAATGAAAATTTGGACAATTGGTGGGTGTCTATTACAAAGCTACTGTTTTGAAGCAGTTACAAACAATATGAGGCTGAATTATTTTAATGTGGTCATTAACACACTGACCAAGCATTATTTCCTGTGCTTTCCTTGACAAACAAGGCATTTTTTCTAAACGTCTTCTGTGTAATTATAAATGATTGTGATACTGGGAAACGCACAGTGATGCACTTCTGAATGTGGCAGAGTGTTTATTATAAGAAATAAAACAAAGAACTTCAGACATATGTCTTCGTGTGACAGAGATGGGCAGATCATCAAGAAGTCTTTCCTTGTGATACTAGAAAATGGTATAAGCTCCATGATATGGAAATTATAGTCAAGCACAACTGAATCATGAAGTCACGTGAAGATTGATCTAGCACTGGTCAATGGATCAACCTCAGTGAAACATGGCCCTGAGTCACCAATGGAAATTTAAGACAATTTGATTCCTTAAATGTCTGTATGTCAATGATACACCACACAAAAATTGGGATTCCATCACTACAAGGAAAGGAAATAAAGTGCATTAATTCACTTGATATAAAATCGCATGGTTAAATAGCTTGCCATTGCTTCGTGTCACAGCAAATGAATGACCTCGGTGAGGGCACCCATTGAACTGCGCCCCAGCCATCTTGAAAATTGGGAAAATTAGAATAAAGCGATGATTTTAAAAAATGAATAGAGCCTGTGTTATTAAATGAGTATTCAGGAAGAATCCGTCTTCAGTGTAATGAGATGAACTTCCTCAATGAAGGATTCCAGACCCCACAGTTTTTGTTTACCAGTCAGTGTGCCAGATGAGTCCAGCAACTGAATGTTGCAGGCATGACCTGGAAAAAAAGGATACCAGTGATTACAAACAATAATACTTTTGGGTGTTCTTAACATATGTTTATGAAGATTCCTATTAGATAGTATATATGAACAGAACTGTAACTGAAGCCACACATCAATGTTTACAAATGTCACAACAACTTCCTTTGTAAAATCCTATTTAGGATATTCTCATTATTGCTTTACATTTTCAATAAGCATTAGGTGGTCAAAAGAAGCATGATGTGGATCTGTCAGGAGAGCAGCAGAGAGGCACATTGCTTTACTGGAAGAGGGACTTGGAAATACCTGAGATGTGACACTGGGGGTTTTTGAGTATCAATGGCATACCAGGTGCACAGACAGATGTGGGGGCCAAGGTTCCCCTGGTGTCTCAAAGGTAAAATTATAGTGCCTGAGTCACACAGAAGAGCATGTCTTCAGTTTGATTTACCGCCACCCCTCCTCTCCCCTCACCAAAACCTCTGGTCTGAGCTGAGTTAGCTGATCTCAGCTGGGACTCTACTCGTAGTGTTATGATTGGCTCCAGTGCCTTTGAATTTGAGAAGGGTAGAGTTGGCCATGGTTGCTAGTCCTGATTCTTACTGTTGTAATAGTAATAGATGGGGACAGGATTGGGCTAAAGATTTTCTATTTAGTTGGATAGTTTGCTCTGAAGATGAGTGACATGGACTTGAAATGTTAACTCTGTTTCTTTCTCCACAGATGCTGCCAGACCTGCTGACACTGTTTTCCCAGCATTTTCTGTTTTTATTGCTGACACACATTGTCGAGCAAACATATGAATACTGATATGAGGTGTTGGAGGGTGACCAGTGCCTGTCGTACTGTAACCTAGTGAAAGAGTCAACAATTTGCAAGGCTATGGGAAAAGACTAGGGAGTGGGACTAATTGGATAGCTCTTTCAAAGAGACAGCACAGCATGGAGGGCAGAAAGGCCTCTTACACTGCATGGTTCTGGGAGAGGAGCAATTGGTGGGTGCAGGGGAATGGGAGGAAGTAAAGAATTGGTGAGAAAATAGCATGGGGCACCCAGAAAGGTCAACAGAGAGCAGAGTAGGAGAATCAGAACCTTAAGTGAACTAGGAAAAAAATAATTATTGTAGATTTGGCATTTACCTTTTCCAAAAATGTAGCCTCTGATTACTGGGTGTGTTTATTTTGGTCAGCTTGGTACCTGGCACACTTTGACAGTCCATTACCATTCTTGGGAGTCTTTAAACCAAGCTGCTTAAAAATCCACAGTTTCTGCTTGCCTGATTATGAAATGCATTCTCTCTCCCCACAGAGACACACCCATTTAACCAAGTCTAGACAGTGGAGATATAGGTTATTTACAACTAAGGCTTAAAGATCTCTGAATCCATGCTGCAGTACTGTTGGAATGTAACGAGTTAAAACAATGAAACTTATCTGCATCAAGATTCTTGCTACTTGTCTAGGCCATCCTAGCTGTTAGGACACTGCCATACTGGGTGATAGAAACTAGGAGCAGGAGTAGGCCATTTGGCCCTTCAAGCCTGCTCTATCATTCATTATGACCATGGCTGATCATCCAACTCAACAGTCTGGTCCCGCTTTCTCCCCATACCCTTTGATCCCTTTCACCCCAAGAGCTATATCTAACTCCTTCTTGAAAACATACAATGTTTTGGCCTCTACTACTTTCTGTGGTAGTGAATTCCACAGGCTCACCACTCTCTGGTTGAATAAATTTCTCCTCATCTCAGTCCTAAATGGTCTATCCTGTATCCTCAGACTGTGACCCCTGGTTCTGGATTCCACCACCATCGGGAACATTCTTCCTGCATCTACCCTTTCTAGTCCTTTTAGAATTTTATAGGTTTCTACGAGATCCCCCCGATTCTTCTGAACTCCAGCAAATATAATCCTAACCGACATATGAAGATGATTTGGAAGAATCTAAACTGTCAGTGCCAGGAGAATTCCTTCAGGTCCTATTAAAGAGCTAGGTTGGCTAGTCAATTATCAATACTGTAATGCCCTGGAGCAGAGATTTTCATCTGGGGATCCACAAGAAGATTTCAAGGAATCTGTCAAAAAAAAGGCTTACATGAAGCAAAGTTGGTGCTCAATATCAATGATCAGACCCAGAATGGTGCTGTCACCAAGTGGCATCCCCATGAACTGCAGGTACTGTCTCAAGATCTCACATTTGAAATAAAAACTAAAAACTGCGGATGCTGGAAATCCAAAACAAAAACAGAATTACCTGGAAAAACTCAGCAGGTCTGGCAGCATCGGCAGAGAAGAAAAGAGTTGACGTTTCAAGTCCTCATGAACCTTCAACAGAACTGAGTGAATCTAAGGAGAGGGGTGAAATATAAGCTGGTTTAAGGGGGGGTGGGGGGGTTGGGTGAGGGGAGAGAAGTGGGTGGGGGGTGTGGTTGTAAGGACAAGCCAAGCAAGCAGTGATAGGAGCAGATAATCAAAAGATGTCACAGACAAAAGAACACAGAGGCATTGAAGGTGGTGATATTATCTAAACGAATGTGCGAATTAAGAATGGATGGTAGGGTACTCAAGGTACAGCTCTAGTGGGGGTGGGGTGGAAAGGCTAGCAGGGCATAAAAGATTTAAAAATAATGGAAATAGGTAGGAAAAGAAAAATCTATATAAATTATTGGAAAAAACAAAAGGAAGGGGGAAGAAACAGAAAGGGGGTGGGGATGGAGGAGGGAATTCAAGATCTAAAATTGTTGAATTCAATATTCAGTTCGGAAGGCTGTAAAGTGCCTCGTCGGAAGATGAGGTGCTGTTCCTCCCGTTTGCGTTGGGCTTCACTGGAACAATGCAGCAAGCCAAGGACAGACATGTGGGCAAGAGAGCAGGATGGAGTGTTAAAATGGCAAGTGACAGGGAGGTCTGGGTGATGCTTGCGGACAGACCGAAGATGTTCTGCAAAGCGGTTGCCCAGTTTACGTTTGGTCTCTCCAATGTAGAGGAGACCGCATTGGGAGCAACGAATGCAGTAGACTAAGTTGGGGGAAATGCAAGTGAAAGACTGCTTCACTTGAAAGGAGTGTTTGGGCCCTTGGATGGTGAGGAGAGAGGAAGTGAAGGGGCAGGTGTTGCATCTTTTGTGTGGGCATGGGGAGGTGCCATAGGTGGGGGTTGAGGAGTAGGGGCTGATGGAGGAGTGGACCAGGGTGTCCCGGAGGGAACGATCCCTACGGAATGCCGCTGGGGGGGTGAAGGGAAGATGTGTTTGGTGGTGGCATCATGCTGGAGTTGGCGGAAATGGCGGAGGATGATCCTTTGAATGTGGAGGCTGGTAGGGTGATAAGTGAGGACAAGGGGGACCCTATGATGTTTCTGGGAGGGAGGAGAAGGCGTGAGGGTGGATGCACGGGAGTTGGGCCGGACAATGTTGAGGGCCCTGTCAACGACCGTGGGTGGAAAACCTCGGTTAAGGAAGAAGGAGGACATGTCAGAGGAACTGTTTTTGAAGGTAGCATCATCAGAACAGATGCGACGGAGACGAAGGAACTGAGAGAATGGGATGGAGTCCTAACAGGAAGCGGGGTGTGAGGAGCTGTAGTCGAGGTAGTTTCAGTCTCTGGTTTATTCACTAAGTCACTGTTCCTCGCCCCAAACTACACAGGTAGAGAACCGATGCACGAACATTTTGCCCATGATTGCCACTGCTGAACAAGGAGAAGTAGATTGAACTACCACTCAGGTTCAACCATCTAGAATGTGTTTCTCGTTGTCACAGATAGTTTTTGCCTTTGCTGCAAAATGTCAACAACAGAGCATCAGGATTTACAGTCACCAAGTAATGAAAATCTTTCTCACACATCTGTTCAAACTCTCGAATAAAGGAAAGCAGAACAAGAGCGACCAACCCCAGTGCTTGTTTCTACACATGGCTCTGTCCAATACCACACTGACCCTAGGTGCAGGTCATGTGTTCTCTTACATCACTGTGTGGGCGATACTGTTCACAGTCCCATGTTAATCCTTTCTGTGCCAACCCCTTATATTACACCTCTCCCCAAGTTTTTATCCAACGTATTTACAAGTTATTCCAGGTTACCTCATGTATTACATCATTACAACTACCCCATCTCCCCCCCAGGTCATAAGTTCAGGTGGTCTGGAGGCTTTATAACCCCTCGATATCTTGCTCTCACTGCTGTCGGAGGAGTGGTAGGCTCTGCTGCTGCAGGTAATCTTTGTTGAATCAAATGTTATTCTGGTATTTGGATGTCTTCCTCAATTTTCCCGGTACAATGGGATGGACCCTTCGAGGGAGGAGGAGGAAGCTTCTCCTGTTTCTCCTGACTGTCTCCTTGGGGGTACCAACCAGGCATGGCCGGGGTTGGTCATCATATTTCTAGATGATAGTGTCTCTCTTTTTCTCAACGTCTTTAATCCAGACATTGTTGTCCATTTGTAGTTGTGGCAGGTGTCTGGTGCGGTACCCCGATGTAGGCAGAAGCCTGCTTCTGCCTGTGGGACTGCTCTCTGTCTTGGTAATCCTCGGCTACCAACCCTGGTATAGTTTCTTTGGCAGGATTGGGACTTGCGTGCATGGTTTTCGAGCGATCAGAAGTTCTGATAGGGCTAAACTGCATTGTAACGCAGTGGACCTGTAGGTTTACAATGCTGTTTGGAAGTCTTTGTTCATTTTTGGGAGGGCTTTTATAGTGCGGATCCCTCTTTTAGACCCCCCCCCGTTTGGTTGTGAGTATCTTGGGGAGCTGGTATGATGGTGGAACCCGGACATGATGGCAAATTGGGCGAAGTACGCGTTTGAAAATTGTGTGCCATTATCGGACACGAACTGGACAGTGGGGTTTACTTTGTACTACAGTTTTCTTTCTTCCCTTAATATGGATCTGTGCTGCAAACAGATTTCAAATTGTCTGACAATCTGGACGGCTCTCTCAAGGGTTAGATCTTCTTTAATTTGAAGCATATCTGAGGGTGTAATGTGCCACTCCTACAACTATTCTATCACTGATTAGCCCAGATTCCAGGTTACTATAATCACAACCTTCAGCAATTCTGTACAGCTCATTAATGACACATTCTCCAGGTTGATGGACACTTTTATTAAACTTAACCCTTTCAAAGATTTTGTTAATTCTGAGGTTAAAATAAACGCCAAATGATTTTGAAACTCCATAAATTTTGCAGATGATTCAGCATCTAGTTATATCATCAGCTATTGGGTCTACCTTACAAAGCAGTCTGTTAACGTGTTCATCTTTTTATCCAGACCTGAAGCAATCATATATCTAGGAATCTCTTTCTCCAGAGACCCCAATTTTCTGATTAAGCTGGGCCTTAGATAAGTCCAAATTGATCTGGCAGAGTGGGTTTCTGATCCATGATTAAACTTTTTAAATTTAAACCTCAGCTATGAGGTTTCTGAAAATCTAAGATGGTGCTACAACACACTTCTGCACAAAGGGTTTTCCCATGCTTGTCAGTTTTGGCAGGCTCCCACAGTAATGGCTTTCATGACCTCAGCGTATAAATTTTTTCAACAATGTCCGCCTAGATCGTCTTCCCTACTTTAGCGCAGTTCCCTTCCAAGCCACACACCAATCTGAATTGGAAATATATCACCATTCCTTCACATCACATGGACTACAGCAGTTCAAGATGGTGGCTCACCACCACCTTCTCCAGGGCAATTAGGGATGGACAATAAATGCTGGTCTAGCCAGTGACACCCACACCCCATGAATGAATAAAATAAAGGTATAGTAAAGGTCCAACCTAGGAGTGGTCTCCATGCTTGCTTCTACACACGGCTCTATCCAACAGTACACTGATCCCTAGGTGTGAGTCATGTGGTCTCTTACATAGCCACGTGGGCGGTTAACCTTTTATGTGCCAGACTGAAATTTACTGAAACATACTGAAATTTCAAGCCAGACAGTGCAGTGCCGAAGCAGAATTGTGGGACAGGCAATGGACAGATTATTGGTTCCAGTAAAGCATTGTCAAGAAAAAATACAGGGTCCAGATATGGATTCCAACTCTCTGCCTGACAGGCAGACTCTATTGACTTGACTGCACAGAGTTTAGGTGCACATTGACAGAAGCAAGGGCTACAGACACCCAAATGTGTTCAAGTGTCTGTCCCATGGGAGTTTACTCAAAGTAGCTGCAGAGCTGATTCCCAGTACAAAGCACTGAGATGGTGCCTGCTATTTTTTTTAGTTGTCAGGTAATGCCTACAGCAGCTGTCTTCCCAGGTCTTAAGAGTTTCCTTTTCACAATAAGATGGGGCAACTGCCTTCAGTGCAGTGCATGGGGTTACACAGGGCTGATGGCAGGATGTCAGTCATTTTGATGTTCTCGATATTCAAATCCAGTGCCAATTGTCAGGCTCACTTCTATATGGATCACATCGACCCATATCGGAGGGTGAGCAAATAGAAGTATTTAGGCAAAGAGACATGAGGCTAGGAGATGGACTCCCACCCCTGTTACTCAGCCATTGAAGTTGCAGTCTTTCTTCCCTGATTCACTTCATGGATTGGTCTCAAATTTCATACATAAGGGCTGACTGTATCTTAGGGTGGGAATCCTAGGGCGATGGCAGGGTGCAAGTGCCAAAGCAGTGGCAAACCATCTGGCTCCCGAGACCATGAGGTCGGGGAGGGTTCAAACCATAGGCATCACTTACATGTCCTAATTTTGACTCCAACTCAAAGCTGGTGCAAATGACGAGCAGCCCTAATCTCACTTCCTGCTCTTCCTGGGACACAAAAATCAGTAAAAATTAAGACACAGACTAACCCAAGCCTGAATCTTTGTGGCCACCAGCTTTTGCTGGTGGGCCTGGTGCTCTATTTCAGGTAGCTGGGCAGTGAAGCATAGGGCTGGAGCCTAATATTTACACATTAAGAAGCTTTTATTTAGAGACATACATTACAAACATGCACTTCCAAATCCTACAATCACAGTTTCAATCTGCTCCTACGTAGAGAAGAATCAGTGAATCCCCAGGTAATGCCCAACACCTGAATACAATTAAATACTTAATTAACACACAATTAATACCTGGGACCGTGCAGGCTGCACTCGGGTTGCATGCCGTGCGCATCCCAATGATGTAATCAGGGTTCAATGTGGTCAATTAAATTAGGCCCTCACCACTCTAGGGTCGCAACCTGAAAGCAGGTAAATAAAAACATTGGGCCGGGAGGATCCATCAGAAACATGATTGAAGGGGGTTAAAATCAGCCCCATACCCTGTTGTATGCCTTAGTAACCTAAACTACAGAAGAGAATAGTTTGTACACATTGTGCACACCATTAACTTGTACTTGGATTTGCTGTTATTACACATGGACAAATTAGGTCTGCAGGTGCTGGAATCATATGAATTCTGACGATCATTCTATTGCTGAAATCATCAATTTTTAATATGCATGATCGTGAAAAAGACCAGTTCCTCTGGCTCTGTATGATTTTAGCTGTCCATCAGCCAACTCAGCTGAATTCCAGTACCGACTCACTCAGTATTAAGCCCTGCTTTTTAATGTGCTACAAAATGGGGGAACAGGGTGTACTCTTTGTGATGCATTTGGAACTTTTCAATGTCAGCTAGATTATCAGCAGCAGCTGCAGATTCTTGAAGTTTAAACAGCCAGTCCATCTGGACCAGCTGTTGAGCGGCATGGGGAAAGATTGCCGCTTCCACTGGCTGCAGTTAGACCATCGGTCAGAGAGGGCAGCCAAAATTTGTAAAGTGAAATGGAGGATATCTATCTTGAAAAAATAAAAACTGTTGTACCCTAACACAACCTCAAGAAAAACTGGCGTAATGACAAACAACAGCAAGATCCTTCACATTGTTGAAACAGCACAGTGAGGCAGTGCAGTTTTAAATGAGAATTCTTTAAATTTCTTATGCTGAACACATATTAAAATTTATACAGGTCTTTTAAAAGGTGCAATGAAAACAAACTCACCAAACAAATTCCGAGTTTCAGATTCTGAGATCTTGGGTGGTAAACCTATGAATATAAAACACGTTACCAGTTCAAAATGTTTAACCAATTTTGAAACAAATAAAGGGTTATTGAGCAACACATTGATGAGTGATTCAGGTCAAACTGCAAAGGAGAAACAAAGATAAAGGAGGTCACAATGTCTCCCAGTCTCTCAAATCCCCTCTATTTTATTCCACAGGCTATTTTAATAAATGTATTTTCCTTCTATAAACTGAGTGCCCACTTTCTTAGTCAGATCATAAAAACCTTAAGAACGATAAGAAATAGGAGCAAGGGTTTCTACATCAATTGCACTTCCTGCCCTATTTCCATATTGTTGAGCCCTGAGTGTCCAAAATTCTATCATTCACAGTATCGAACATACTCAATGAGTGAGTATCCACAACTCTCTGGGGTAGAGAATCCCAAAGATTAACATTCCTCTAAGTGAAAAATTTCTCCTCATGTCAGTACTAAATGGTTCGCCCCCTTAACCTAATATTATGACACCTGTTCTGGACTCTCTAAGCAGGCTAAACAGCCTCTCAGCAACTACCATTTCAATGAGATCACCTCTAATTCTTCTCAACTCCAGAGACTATTGGTCCATTCTCTCCTCATAGAACAGCCCTCTTATCCCAGGAATCAAACTAAAAAGAGAAAAGCTGAAATCAAAGAAAAGACAACTTGCATTTATATAGTGCTTTTCATGACCGCCGGATATCTCAAAGTGGTTTACAGCCAATTAAGTACTTTTGAAGTGCAGTCACAGTTGTAATGTAGGGGATGAGTCAGCCAATTTGCACACAGCAAAGTCCCACATACAGCAATGTGATAATGATTAAGTGACCAGCGATCATTCATTGAACATTCATTGCTCCTCCTCTAAGGCAAGTTTATTCTTCTTTAGGTAAGGAGATCAAAACAGTACACAGTCTTCAATATTGACTCCAACCCTCATGAAGTATCATGGCATCAAACGTGGGCAAGGGAACCTCCCATCACCCTCTCTCAGCTGACAAATCTGTACTTCTCCATGTTGAACACCACTTGGAAGCAGCATTGAGGGTGGCAAGGGCACAGAATGTACTCTGAGTGATCAACTTCAGTGTCCATTGCCATGAGTGGCGATGTAGCACCACTACTAACCAAGCAGGCTCAGTCTTGATGGACATATCTGCCAGATAGGGCCTGCAGCATGGTGACGGAACGAACAAGAGGGAAAAACCTTCTAAATCTTGTCTTCACCAATCCACCTGTCGCAGATGCAACTGCACATGACAATATTGGTAGGAGTGACCACCGCACAGTCCTTGGGGAGACAAAGTCCCATCTTCCCACTAAGGATGCCATCCATCATGTGTGGCACTACCACCATGCTAAGTGAGATAGATTCAGAACAGACCTAGAAACTCAAAACTGGACACCATAAGGATCTGGACCATCAGAAGCAGCAGAATTGTATTCAACCACAATCTGTATTCTCGTGGTCTGGCATAACCTGCACTCTACCATTACAAGCCAGTCAAGGGATCAACTCTCATACAATGATGAGTGTAGGAGAGCATGCCAGGAACAGCACCAAGCATACTAAAAATGAGGTGTCACCCTGGTGAGGCACAGGACTACTTGCAGACCAAACTGTGGAAGTAGCATGCGATAGAGCCAAGCGATCCCACAATCAACAGATCAAATTAAAGATCTGCAGTCCTGCCACATCCAGCTATGAAAAGTGGTGGACAATTAAATAACTAACCGCAGGAGGATGCTCCATAAACATTACCATTCTCAATGACGGGGTAGCCCAGTACACCAGTGCAAAAGATAAGACTTAAGTGTTTGCAACCATCTTCAGCCAGAAGTACCAAGTGGATGATCCATCTCAGCCTCCTCCTGAGGCCCTCAGCATCATAGATGCCAGTCTTCAGCCAATTTGATTCATCCACGTGATATTAAGAAATGGTTGAAGGCACTGGATACAGCAAAAGCTATGGGCCCTGACAACATCCCAGCAGTAGCACTGAAGCTCAAAACTAACTGCACCCTAGACAAGCTGTTTCAGAACAGCTACAACACTGGCAATCTGGAAAATTGCCAGGGTATGTCCTGTCCACAAAAAGCAGAGCAAATCAAATCCAGTCAATTACCACTCCATCTGTCTACTCATAGTCATCAGTAAAATGATGGAAGGTGTTGTTGACAAGTGGCACTTACACCGCAATAATCTGCTGACTGATGTTCAGTTTGGGTTCTAGTCAGAGGTAGTGACATTCGCTGATGGTTGCACCATGTTCAGTACCATTTGCAACTCATCAGATACTGAAGCAGTCCATGTTCATATGCAGCAAGACCTAGGCAACATGCAGGCAAGGGCTGATAAGTGGCAAGTAACATTCGATCCACACTGTCGGGCAATAGCTGTCTCCAACAAGAGAGAATCTAACCATCTCCCTTCGAGACTCAACTGTATTACCATTGCTGAATCCCCCACTATCAACAAACTGGGGTTTACCATTGATCAGAAACTGAACTGGATTAGCCATATAAACACTGTGGCTACAAGAGCAGGTCAGAGGCTGGGAATTCTGAGGTATCTTCCCAAAGTCTGTCCACCATCTATAAGGTACAAGTCAGGAGAGTGATGGAACATTCTCCACTTGCCTGGCCGAGTGCAGCTCCAACAACACTCAAGAAGCTTGACACATCTAGGTCAAAGCAGCTTGCATGATCGGCACCCCATCCACCACCTTAAACTAAACTCCCTTCACTGCCGATTCACAGTGATAGCATTGTGAACAATATGCAAGATGCACTGCAGCAACTCCCTCAGCCTCCTTTCACAGCATCTTCCAAACCCGTGGTCTCTACAAGGGCAGCAGACACATGGGAACTCCACAAACAGCAAGTTCCCTCCAAGGTACACACCATCCTGACTTGGAACTATATTGTTGTTCCTTCACTGTTGTTGTTGGGAGTTCCAAGATCCTAATTTTGCTGGCCAAACAGGAAGTGAGAAAGATGGGGGGGTAACATCTTGAGATGGATGCCCTAATGCACACATGGCACCACCTTTCTTCCTGCCTTTTAACCAGTCTAGTTAAAAAAATGGTCTACTCGCTCCTGGCCCTCTGCCCACACCAACCATATTATGGCATGGACAGTGTAATATTTGGGTCAACTGGCTTGTTAACAGGCTAGCCACCCATCATATTTGTTAATTTCTGCGCAAACCAAATCCCAGATTGGCTTACTGGTTCCTTTTTTTGGATTCTGAAAATGAAAAGAAGATCTCAGCAGTAAGTGGCCCAGTAAAACTTTTGGGATTATTAAAGATTAAAAGTAAAAGCTTTATTAACAAGAATAAAAGGATTCAAACAAACTCTCAACTTATCTAAAAATGCATATGTTAGATATAACATATTTACTTGTACCTCAAACCTAACACCTCTATCCTTTTCATTTTTCAACCGCCCCAGACAACTTGTCTCCTGTTAATCTTTGCCCAGCTTAATTAAATCATACACACACACCACACACACACACAGACTTTTCCACAGAATAACACAATATTCCTCAAAAATATAAAAAAGGCATCCATTTCTCATATATCTTATGTGCCCCGCTGATAAAAACATGCCTGGCAGGGGGCTGTAAAATTCAGTCCCTTCTCTTTCATGTAGGCCTAATAATCTGCTACATTCAGTTCCTATTATTGACTTTCTTGCAGCCATGTCGCAGTGATGACTTCCATGTTACACCCTCCAAGTTGAATTTGGCCTGCAATTCAATTTGTCCCTTATGCTCCATGAGCTTGTAGAAAGAATGCCCGTTATTTGCTTCCCTAACCGGTCCTTCAGTTCTATTATTTTACTTCCATGTTTCCTATTTTTCTGTCCAGGTTTAACCATTTCACATTTTTTCATTCTTCCTTTACCTGTCTTGCCTAAAGCACAATTTCTGATTTGCCCTATTCTCTTTTCCTTCTTTTGAAATAGTATTAATACAATCCTTTGCACCCGAGCCCTCCACCCTCTCCATTTGCTAGTTTAAAGTCCTCATGACTACTTTATTTATCCTTTCCTCTAGGATTCTGGCCCTAACCTAGTTCAGGTGGAGACGTCCCAATGGTACAGTTCCTTCCTGTCCCAATACCGGTACCAGTGTTCCATTAAATAGATTCCCTCTTACCCACACCACTCCTTCAGCCACATGTTCACCTGTCTAATATTTTAATTATAGAATCCCCTACAACAATCTACCACGTTACGGGTGGAATCGTCCCAGATTTGCACTAAATGCTGTAGTGGGCAGGCAAAACGACGTTTTACCCACAATGACGGCTTTTCACGGCAAATCGTCCCAAACCCGCTGCATTAATTATGTATTCCCGGGATACACGCTATTTCAATGGCGGGCAGGCTCCAATTCGCCTGCCACACTGTCCCCTCGCTGCTTCAACATGCCAGGCACCACATTTAAAGTACAGTCGTGCTCAGTGCTTCCAGCCCAGGATGGCAGCAAAGAAGACATGGCCCCGAAAGGCAAGAAGACGGCAGCCCTTGAGCACTTTTTGGATGCCGTGGAGACCATCTGCAATGTCCTCTACCCCCACTTTGTCCACAGGAGGGGCAGTTACATAACCACTCTGGCTTGGTAGGTGATGGTAGTGGTGATCAGTGCCAAAGTTGCACAGAAGAGATTGGCCATCCAATGCAGAAAGAGGATGAATGATCTCATCTGTGCAGCCAGGGTACTGCAACCATCTCATCACTCTAAACTCTCACACTCAAACCCATCACACGTTCACTGGCATCTCACTCACTGCCAGCTCAAGGGACATCACCACCCATTCTCATACACATACCCTCACATGTCCATCTGGCCTCATCTCCTCTGGACACTGCCTCGTTAGCCCTCACCATCTGGAGGGCCACTTGCACAGTTTGACATGTACTCCACACATACCCTGGGCTACCCTCCTTCCCCAGTATAGCTCTCTTGCTGCAGCCTCTTCCCTTGTCTGAGGCCACCTCTTCCCCAAACAAGACCCTGCAGCCATTGAAAAGCCACCCACATATGGCTGATCTGGTAGGTAGAGACCTACCTGTGAGCCCCCTAAAAGTGATGTGGTGCTGTCTGTGAAGCCTGGCGCTGATGACTACGACTACTGACTGAAGCAAGGTAAGCAAACAAACCTTCCTGAGTGCATGCCCCATATACGTTGTTGTGAAAAATGATCCAGCAAGGGCGACGAATCTGGTGGGCTGGCCTTATAATGACATGCTGATGTATTACAATGAGGTTCCCGATGTCCAATGATGGGGAATGTGGCCCTCCATTGGCAGGCGGAGTGAATTACGCAAACTAGTTTCACAACATCGTGAAACCAATTTTTGGCCTTCTTGCTAATGTCACCAAACACACCCGACGCTGGCGGGCATGGAAAATTCCGGCCTAAGCTTCCACTGCTCTTCCTCCTTTTGGATAATCTTTGGCTCCAAAGTGCAATGGTCTACATTCTGGCTGATTTCCAGCAGTCTTTATCCTCATCCTCATAGGTACTGAATACATTATACCTGTTGGATAGGATCAGTTTTTATGGATAAAAACAAAAAAACTGCGGATGCTGGAAATCCAAAACAAAAACAGAATTACCTGGAAAAACTCAGCAGGTCTGGCAGCATCAGCGGAGAAGAAAAGAGTTGACGTTTCGAGTCCTCATGACCCTGGCAAGTTCTGTCGAAGGGTCATGAGGACTCGAAACGTCAACTCTTTTCTTCTCCGCCGATGCTGCCAGACCTGCTGAGTTTTTCCAGGTAATTCTGTTTTTGTTTCAGTTTTTATGGATCCTGGTTGTCTCTTACCTGAGTTGCCCTGCACTATCAAACACACCAACCCCATTCTGAACCCGCACCTCTCAACGAGGTATGACCAAAGCCTGGAGCAAACTGCCCAGATGCTGCTCCCACTCCCTTATGTGAAGTATCTCCAACTCACACTTAGCTCAATGACTCTGAGCTGAGAGCTTCAAGATGGGAGACATCTACCGCAGATATGTTCAGTCTGAACAGTCTCACTGTCCACAAACTCCCACGTGCTGCAATCCAAATCCAAGCACATTCTGCACATCTTAAGACTTTATTATTAGCAAATTTTTACCTTTTGTGAGTTTTTCTTTTTTTCTGCCAATTAACATGTGCTAAGCACCAAAACACCTCAAGCTTACATGAGCCACTGCAAGCATTGGAGGCAAAAAACAACACCTCCTTCTCCTTCTGCACCAAACTCCACTTTTGGATTTGTTTATGCTACTTCAGTTCCATGCTGTATGCCAATCACTCTAGAAACACAAAACAATAAACATGTATACTTATATCGAAGAGAGTAACTATTTTTCTCTCCATAGTTGTGCCTTACCTGCTGAATGGTTCCAACATTTTCTGTCCTTATATTTATATCTAAGTAGATTTGCAACTTAAAAGAATTTACAGAGCCATCACTTACCATCAAAATCACTTTTAGTGCAGACTAAAGTGTCCAAAAGGTATCGACATCCTTTGGCCATGAGCGTTATCATTAGTTTGCTATAACTGAAACAGACAAGAAAGACATAAAATAACACCCACACACAAACTTTTTGGTGTTACACAAGACTTTTTCTAAAAAAAAATATGACAGGGTTTCACAGTCTTTTTGTTTCAGGCCCCTCCTGTAACACAAGTATTTTTGCTGCATAAAAATTAGTTACAGTTAAACATATTATTTTTGTTTACTTATTGTTCTGGCTGCTTGTGCATCCCAGATTTTGATCACTCCACTACCATTGGCCACTGTGCCTTTAACTGGCTAGTTCCAAAGCTCTGGAATTCTCTCCCTAAACTGCTCTCTCTATATCCTCCTCTAAACAGCAACTTAAATGGCCAAGGAAGGTGCGCTCATAATGCAGCCAAACACGTTGATTATCGACTGTAAAACCTTCCGATACACTCATGGCAGGTGGCAAGAGTGGGAGAGTTTCTTGGCAAGCCATGCTTGATGTGGAGTGATACCTTTAAAGCTATAGCTTTGGCGACAGGCTAGTGATCTGTTCCATAGCTATGGAAACAGAGATAAGCAAGTGTGTTTTGTCTGCCTTGTGTCACTTAGACATGGGAAGCAAAGAAGAAGATTGCTATCTCCTAATGTGGCTGGTGCCTAATTTTGTTTGATAACACTCCTGTGAAATGCTTTTGAATGTTTTATTACATTACAGGCATTATATAAATGCAATCTGGTGATGTTGAAGCTGTGGAAATCTGCAGACAGCATGGGAGGTTAATGCACTGACAATAGCAAAACTGCTCCAGGATAGACGAAATAATCAGTTTAAATCAATTATGTATTATTTAGCAAGTTTCATCAGTTATCCTCTGACTGTGAAGTTTCACCGAACTGATCCACAATGAAATCTCTGTTCTTCAGCCATCATTCTTGCTCCATCTGTTTTTGCAATTTTGAAACTTTCTCAATAGAATTTAAATTCTTTTTAACTTCCTGAAGATTTCCCTCATTGTTTTTAGAATCTTCCCACCTTGTTCCCTGAGATCTCTGATTAAATGGTGCGCCTTCTCAGTGAGAGTTTGGCAACTTTGAGTGACAGGTGATTTGACAATCCAATTCCCCAGAGAACTTTTTAGGAAACTCTAAGTGTCAGATGCTCTGGCCAATTTGCTTTTCAGGAGTGCCTCAACAGGCCTAGGTGGCCGGGTTTATGGCAATTATTTCACTTGAAAGAGGCTCACATTCAGAATGTGCTTGTTTGGCTTAAGTGTATATTTGATAATATATAAAATGTGAGGTTATCCACTTTGGTAGGAGGAATAGAAAAATAGAATATTATTTAGATGGAAAGAGAGTACAAAATTACAAGTAATTAGGAAGGCAGATGGAATTTTGGTTTTTATTGTTTGGGGGATGGAATATAAAATCAGGAAGTCTTACTACAACTGCTCAGGGCATTGGTGAGACTGTACCTTGAGTACTGTATACAGTTTTTGTCTTATTTAAGGAGGGATAACTTGCTTTGGAGGCAGTCAGGGAAGGTTCACTAGGTTGATTCCTGGGATGAAGGGGTTGTCTTATGGGGAAAGGTTGAGCAGGTTGGACCTATACTCATCGGAGTTGAGAATATTAAGAGATAATCTTATTGGAAGGTACAAGGTTCTAAGGAAGCTTGGCAGATGCTGAGGGGATTTTTCCACTTGTCAGGGAATCTAGAACTAGGGAGCAGAGTTTCAGAATAAGGTGTCTCCCATTTAAGATGGAAATGAGGAGGAATTTCTTCTCTCAGAGGGACCTTTATCTTTGGAATTTTCTACCTCTACAGCAGTGGAGGTTGGGTCATTGAATATATTCAAGGCTGAGTTAGACTGATTTTCGATCTATAAGGGAGTCAAGGGTTATAGAGGGAAGGCAGGGAAGTGGAATTGAAGCCATGATCTGATGAACCATGATCTTATTGAATGACAGAGCAGGCTTGAGGAGCTGAATGGTCTCCCCTGCTCCTATTTCTTATGCCCTTATATTTTTAAACTGGTGGTAATTTTTGAGTTTCCAACAAGACAACATGCTTTGGTGGACCCTGTGAAACCTTCTTATGGATCCAAGGTGGCTGTGGACCCCATCCTCTACAAGTAATAGCCTGTAAAAAAGATTTGGTAAGAAGGGGAGCAAATAAAAAAAAACACAGCAAGGCAAAATAAAGTGTCCTGGGCTAGAGAGGAGAAGAAATTGACAGGAGAAATTGCTTTTACATTATATATGAATTTCAGGGCTGGTGTGATGCCAGCTACTTAGACCATAAGTCCCAAAGATTGGCTGATTGAATCAAACAGTATGTTCCTTTGGTTGTTCATAAAGGTCAGAGTACAGATCATACTTAACCAGCCCACACTTGCAAAATGCACAGCATAACGTCTACTGTTGGATGTGATTCCATGATTGGGCAGCACTTGCTGAATAATCCTGAGTGTGCTGGTAGCTACACTAACAACACATTTAAGATAATCAGTTGAGCCTGTAATGTCGCTCACCTACGCTTGCTAGAAGTGACGTACATTCATATGCAGGGATCCATTCTCTGCAAACAAAAGGAATATGTTCAAGCCTTGCACCTTTTCTGAATTACCCTGGAGTGTGGGGAGCCTATGGTTCCCCATTGCTTTCTCCATGGCAACACCTCAGCTAATCAGAGTTGACTTGCCAACGAATCAGCACCCTTTTCTCCTGTGGTATGAATTTTTGTGATTGTTTGAAATATAATACTTTTCATAATATTATTGTGATTTATTAAAAAGGTAGGTTAATAGTGGGGCTTGGATTAGTTTCTCCTTGTGGATGTGTGTGTGGGGTTTTAATTGAATTTCAGACAGCTAGTCTGGAGCTTTTCAGTTATCAAAAGAGAAGCTAGGTTTGAAATCCTAAATATGTAAACATGACTGAAGTTTTAGGATGAGGAGTGAAGAACATTTGCATTTTTAGATAAACCAGAGTAGTTTGAATTTCAAAGAGATGATGGGATGTTACACCTAGCCATAAGAAGTTAAGCCAAACAGTGTGTTTATTTTTCCCAAAGATTACTGATAATATGAGTACAATGGAAGGTTTATTTTATGGAAAAAATAAAGTTGCAAAGACATATTAGGACAACGAAATTTACATTAAAAGGGCAGAAACCTGTATAAGGGAGATGAGATTATGTGTAAGGAGAAGGAATTCTAAGATATAACAAGTGTGAAAAGCTTCCAGCCTCAAGGTATGAGACTGCTGTCTACAGAAACCAAAGCTAAGAAAACTCACTGTGAATATCACTGTCCAGAGTATTGTGTGCTTTGCCTGGGTCTGTTGAAATCTATTTTATTTTTTACTGTTGCCTTAATGGAGATGTAACAGGAAGTCAGATTAATTAGGAGATTTAGGAGTTTTTATAGTAGTAATTTGAAGACCTATGTATGTGCTTAAAATCTTTTATTTTATTAATAAATGTTTAATTTAGTTTTGTAAAAAAAACCTCTAAAACTCGGTGGACTTATTACTACTGAATTCAAGGCACATATCTGGAAATAAAAATACAAATTGTAAAACAGTTGTGGTAGCTGTTTCAAATTTCCTACTGGGATTTGAGGAGCTCAGCATTTACCATTCGCTGTGCCACAATAGATGAGGAGAATTTTTGTCTCAGAGTCATTAGTATGTGACATTCTCTTCCGCAGGGAGCAGTGGAGGCTGGGTTATTGAATTTATTCAAGACAGAGCTTTGATAGACATGGGAGTCAAGGGTTATGGCGGCGGGGGGGTGGGGGGGGTTGTTGTTGGGGAGGAAAGACAGGTAAGTGGAGTTGAGACCACAACCAGATCAGCCATGATCTTTTTGAATGTAGAGCAGGCTCAAACGGTTGAATGGCCTACTCCTGAACCTAAGTTGTATGCTCCTACGTCTCTGCCTCTTCCTGGAGTGCTGTGCTCTCTTCTCCTGCAGTAGGAGAAAGCAGGGAGTTGTGAATGTTTAAAATGGGTTGTGTAGAGAAGAGGGAAGGACAACGTTTGTGAAGAGTGACCGTGAGGCATAGGTGAGAGGGGGCAATAGGCTGAGGTTGGGTGAAGGCCTTGATCATCTTATTGCACTGTCTCCAGGTTGGAGGGATGACACTCCTGTTGCTGACTGCATGGCCCCCTTCCATGCATGCCTGATTGGTTTGAGAGGCTGGCCTCTTCCTCCCTTTCTTGGAAAGGATCACTTTATTTCTTCCCTCAGGTCCTGCTGCAGGGAGTAGACTTCTCAGGTCTTCTCTCCATTCCTGTGGTTGCTGCAGCCTCAGGAATTCATGTCCATTTGTGCCTTTCTGATCCCTGCTGGGTTCCCTCTCATTAAAAATCCTTCCTTTGACAGATTCGACTCATCATCCCACCCGCATTCTCTGATTGGTCAGTAAACATGAGGTGGGATGATAATGCCATGGTCTCTGTCAAAGCAAAACTCCCTTTGGCATCAGTCAAGTTCCCGACTCATTACAGGTCCTGCTATTTCACCAGGGATTATCAGTTTGAAAGTCTTTTTGTTTCTCTCTCCACAGATGCTGCCTGTCCTGCTGAGTATTTCCAGTATTATTTTTGTATTCTCAATTCAACATAATCAGAGGCAAGAGCATGTTGTCAAATCCTCTTCATAATGACAAATTAGCTGGTAATGAGAAAAGTTCTAGGTTAACACTTCCTATTTGTCTGGGTGCAAAGGTCACTTATGTACTTTCTCAATGCACCTCAAACAGCAGTCAAATTCTCAGGGAATCATTACATGCTACTCTCTCAGTATAAGGTACAGAACAAAATGTAGTCCGTAAAGAAAAATCAAAACAAAAAATTTCTGTTCTTTACAGATTGCCTATTTCATTTTGAAAATCAAAATAAAAATACTCAATGCTGAACATCATATCTTGCATTAACCAAGATACATAACGATCTATGAAATCAGAAAATGACACAATGCTCACCGTTGTCTGTCAGAGCTGTTGAGAGGTTGCAGAGAACCTCGGTCCCAGATCCCATCAAACTGCCCAGCAATTAAACTACCCATGAGAAAAGCAGAATGGAATGTATTACAAACTACTGTACCATCAAATATAATTAGATATTTCAGTTATCACAAATCAAAAACATAAATACATTTCTCACTTTAAAACTTCTAACTCAGGTTTTTAAAATCAATGCAATGTAACCTGTTTGCATCAGTGTTACTTATTCCCCCAGTACTTTAAAATTCCAGACCGTTTCTTCTGTCTTCTTTTGCAACTTTGCTAATAGACACCCTTTTATTGCATTGCATATGTGCTTTACTTTATAATTTACATTTATCTAGATGGAAATCTACCTTTATTCCATCTACTCTATTGACCACTATTTAAAGGCCTTTTGCAAAAGTTAAAGCACTTGCATCTGGTTATTGGCCATTCACCGGAAGTAACCAATCCATGTGAAGCTGCGATTAAGACAATTATCAAATACTGAAAGTTTAACAGTATACATTTGGAGACTGATCCCACGGTTTGAAAGATGAACAGGGAGCTGGTGCCTTCAAGGGTCTGAGAGATGAATGATAATTTGGAGATGAGGCAGTGGTTGGAGAGGGTTACAGTGTTTAGCGATGGGCATTTTAAGGACAGTGGTTGTAAGGCATCTTTGAACAGCACAGGAACAGTATATTTGCAAAAGGCACTATTAATGCTGTCAGCAAGCACTTTAGCAAGGAAAGGTAGTTGTTTATTCAAGAGTTAGGTTGGGAAGATGCTTAAAGACTCAGGAGGTAATTACATGAAGAAAATTAGTGTTGAAAGTGATGGTCGGTGGTGGCGGGGGGGCACAGTAGTAGAAGAAAAATTACAGAGTGTTATGGGGTTGATTGGGTTAAGGGAAGGGATTGAGGCTGTGAGTGTGGTAGGGTGAGGGATGGAAGAGGAGAAGGCTTAGGAGCCAAGAAAATGATCCCAACCATAGAAATAAAATAAACTGCTCAAGTAGCTGGGTCAAAAAAAAAACTTTATACCGGGGGAAAAAATGTGGATAAAAAACACACAAATGGAGACGGGAACACTTGTTCTTACCTTGACAAGTCAAATATATTGCACCGAAACAGAGAAATCTGCCCTTCAGGAGTCTGAAATGAAAATCATGAAATAACTAAGTATCAAATTGTAGTGTTTTAAGCTTGAATATCATGTCCCACTTATATAGACTCCTAATGGCACTGCTCTGGCTTCCCTTCAAGTGAAGGGCAGGCCATTGGTGTGACAGGTGATTGGATTGTATGGGGTAATAATGGTGCCGTTAGTTGTTCCTTCAACAGAAACAGAATACTTCTGGTAGGCTACAAAGTGCTCCATTTTGTGGTCACAATAAATTAGGCAAAATTATATCAGTTGTGCATGTTTTCTTTATTCTGTAAAGATTTCCCAATTATTTCCCCACGCCCTCACCCTCCGGAGATGAGAGATCCATCTGGGGGCCATTTCAAAATTGGCACACCATTGTATTATATAAAATGGGGACATCTGAACTTGTTGGGGAGTCCAGCTCTTTAGGACCAGTCACTTAGCAACATGAACACTTAAGAGCACCAGAAGAATAAAACATTCATATTGCAGATTTTTTAAAAAAGGCACCTCCGGAGAGATGCTTGTTAATTGGGAGCATAAACCAGAGTTAAGGCTCAAACATAATAGGTATGATTCTTCGACCTGTACAGCTACATTTTGGGAACACTGTATTGCTGAACTTGCCTTCATATTTCACACCAGATTTTATAAAGGTGTGTCCAACCTGTGACCTCAGAGACCTGACAATCCATCCTGCCTCTGTTTCCCACTACCCCAATCCGAAACCAAGTCACTCTTTCTTAGTTCTATAAAAATAAAGTACTGCAGATGCTAGAAATCTGAAATAAGAACAGAAAATGTTGGAAATACTCAGACCTGAATTTCTATTACATGCTATTTCTAACTTGTTGGTTTGGCCTGTTTGAATTTCTTTGCCTCGAGGTTTGCAAAGGGCTGTTAGCAGTGTTGTCTTAACGGTAGAAAATCCTAATTTTAATGATAGCAATATGGATTTAAACTTTATATGTGGTCTCTGAGGAGCCATGATACACAGGTACATAGAACATGAAGACTGGCAAGTCAATTTCTCAAAGATGTTAAACTACCATTTGATCAGAGCTCACAAAGCATGATGTTAGTTTTACACTGGAAACCTGCAGATTCCATTCCAGGGAGGCAGAGTTGACAAACCATTGCCCATACTGGAACACATAAAAGGTTCAGAAATATATCATTGATCACATTTTCTCTAGGATATTCTGTAACCATTTATAACCTCCCCTGGACCTATATTCTGTTTCCCCGTTTGTCCCATTAGTACCTCCTTTTGGCTCATATCATCATACTTTTCGTAATGTAATCACTCCTGCCCTCCATCCTATGAAATTTTCTCTTTAAGTTCTTTCACTGTCGCTGGGTCAAAATCCTGGAACTCCCTCCCTACCAGCACTGTGGGTGTACCTACACCACAGGTACTGCAGCAGTTCAAGAAGGCAGCTCACCACCTCAGGGGCAATTAGGGATGGGCAATAAATGCTGGCCTAGCCAGCGAAGCCCACATCCCGTGAATGAATTTTTTATAAATGGAGTAGTTTGTCCAATTCTAGGCACTACACTTTAGGAGGATGTGAAGGCATTGAAGAGGGTCCAGAAAAACTTCACAAGAATGCTTCCAGGGATGAGGAACTTGAGTTACATGAAGATATTGGAGAAACTGAGACTCTTGGGAAAAGAGAAGAATAAGAAGAGATTTGATAGAGGTGTGCAAAGTCATGAGGGATCCAGACAGAGTAGATAGTGAGAAACTGTTCCCATTGGTGGAAGGATCAAGAATCAAAGGACAAAAATTTAAGGTGATTGGCAAAAGTAGTAACAATGACATGAGCACAAGCTTTTTCCTGCAGTAATTGGTTCAGATCTGGAATGGTCTGCCTGCGTGTGTGGTGTGGCTTTTACATGAGAATCAGATAACTATCTGAAGAGAAAAATGTGTAGGCAATGAGGAAAAGGCAACGAAGTGGAGCTAGGTGAATTGCTTTTGCAGAGAACCAGCACAGACAGAAAGGGATAAATGGCCTCCTTCTGTGCTGTAAGCTCAAGAAGTTTAATGACCTTCTTCACTGTAATAAAGGTGTGTGCAACAAGAGAGCCTGATGACAGGCCACTAGAAATGTAACCTCCAGCTGACACACAAACTGAGCAACCCGAGGGTGTATGGTGTTTCTGAACTTGGGAGTAATGTGTGCCCAGGGTACTTACTGACCCTCCAGCAATATTCAAAGCATTAACATTGTTGTGAACTTGGCAGCGCTATACATACAGTTCCATATGTAAATGAACCACTGGCATTGGCAGAGAAACAAGCAGTGCCCTATCTCTCTCTTTTTTGTCATTCCAGGAGAAGTGAGCACACAATTTGGCAGGAAAGGGCTCACACTGGAGGAGGAGTGCCCCAGCTTGCCATTCTCACTGCCATGGAGGTGGCAGGAATAGAAATGGCCAAGGTAGCCTCAACAAGTGGGGAATGGAAAGTTGAGAATACCTGGAGAAGAGGGTGAAAAGGTATCACTCTCTGTAGGTGAAGGGGATGGAGTGCACTCCTCCCCATCTGACATCATGCCACAGACTCAGCTGCATTGGGAAGCCTCAGCACTTCTGCTGTCACAGGAAGGAGATCATGAGAACTAGCCTATGTCCCCCAGAGGGTTACTTGTGGAGGGTGAAAGTCAAAGTACTGGTGCATCACGGGTTGGGGGGGGGGGGGGGGGGGGGGGGGGGGGAGGAGGTCACAATGGCACCTGAGTACCAATGTGCTCCCCTAATGTGTTCCTTTTGATGGGCCCACCTAATAGAATGGTACAGCCATGGTTGGCTCCCTGCTGTGCTGCTGCCTCCATGTACCAGGTCTGTTCCTGATCCATCGTATAACTCGTGCGCCCCCACCAAAATTCCAAATTGGCAGTTGATAAGCTGATAATAGAGTCATAGAGGTCTACAGCACTCAAAAAGGCCCTTTGGCCCATCCAGTCTGCACCAGTTAAAGTACCTAATTATTCTAATCCCATTTTCCAGCACTAGGCCCATAGCCTTGGATGCCATGACATTTTTAAATGTTATGAGGGTTTCTGCCTCTACCACCCTTTCAGCCAGTGAGTTCCAGGTTTCCGCCACCCTCTGGGTGAAAAAATTTTTCATCACATCCCCTCTAAACCTCCTGCCCCTTAACTTAAATCTATGCCCCCGGTTATTGATCCCTCCACCAAAGGGAAAATTTCCTTCCTGTCTACCCTATCTATGCCCCTCATAATTTTATACACCTTAATTATGTCCCCCCTCAATCTCCTCTGCTCCAGGGAAAATATCCCCAGCCTATCCAATCTCTCCTCATAACTAAAACTCTCCAGCCCAGGCAACATCCTGGTAAATCTCCTCTACACTCTCTCTAAAGCAATCACATCCTTCCTATAATGTGGATTCCAGAACTGCACATTATACTCTAGCTGTGACCTAACCAGCGTTTTATACATTTCCAGCATAACCTCCCTGTTCTTATATTCTATGCCTCGGCTAATAAAGGCAAGTATCCCATATGCCTTCTTAATTACCTTATCTACCCGTCCCACTACCTGAGTTCATTAACAAAATCAACTGGCCACTTAACTGAATCAGCCAGTTGCCAGGTCCTGCCCTCCCTCTGCCCCACCCCCCAAGCAATGGCCAGAACAGCTACATCAAACTGGCAGACCAGCACGTGATGCAAATTTTCACGCTCGCACACTCCACACTCGCCCCATCGGGCGCTAAAAAATTTGTCCCTGGTATCACATTGTTTTGTTTCTCTTTAAACATGAAAATAATAAACTGGCACAGGTTAGACCAATTAGCTACGGTTCTTTGAATCAGCTGAGTTTGGAAAGCATTAACTAAGGAAACACTACATGGAAATTGCTCCATGCTTTACACATAACCCACAGGGCAAAAATCACATACCCATGATGAATTTGCCAGGGGATAATTTTAATATATCAAATAAAATTTCTAGCCATATGGCAATATTAACCTTCAGAGTAAAAATCGTAGGAATGTAATAGACTGTCAACAAACAGCTATCACCACCTTACCTTAAATACATCTGCACCTGGCATCCCTGGTACAGGTTCTTGAATGTAGGGCAGATTTTGTTCTGTGAAAAATTGTTTTACTGCGATTTCAGATAGTTCCACACCAACAACAGTATGCCCCTGATCAGCGAGCCTACAGACAACAGACCAGATGAAAGGCATGATCCTTTATAGCAAAGTGAATCTTAAAACTCACAGAAGCTTACTGTTCAAAAAATATATATATCTGCATGCTTCTTTTCAATGAAAAATTTGAAACACCCAACTCAACTATTGCCTCAATTATATCTTCATGCTTTGACAATGCAACTATAAAATAAGCATAATGAATTAAGATCATTGTGATTGAGCTGTTATTCTTAAATGAACTAGTTGTTTTCACAATGACTTAGTTAAAAGGATCCGCCTAAGCTGCTTGAAATTTGGCTTAACATTGGATAAATCTTAGGTTAACAAGGTCCACAGCTAGCACGGCTCTGTCCAAGGGCATATACTAAATCAGTTAGAAATCAGTAAGAACAGGAACAGGTTAATTAAGGAAATAGAATATTTATGCTGCTTTAAAACTTTGAAAAGTACAAGTATTTCAATTTGGTCATTGAATTAAGACCAAATATTGCAAATACATAGTCAGATTTTAAGCTTAAACATTTACAAAATAGAAGTAACCACTTTGGTATTTAATATTTCGTGGATCAATGAGCGTTACCTTCAATTGAGAATACCGACACCCAGGGCAGAATTTAATCTAGACCGTTGCGGAGGGAAACATGGCGGCCAGGCCCACTTAATTGTTTGGGAGGACGTGCGTCAGTCTGCCAGCAGCAGAAAAACCTCCTGTGATTAAGTCAGATACCGGAAGGGACTGATGCAAGCAACTCCCCCACTCTATGTAGATAAATTGAATACCATTGCATTGTCTGACTGTCTGTTATGACCATGCTGAAATGTCTGTAATGTTCATTGACTGTATTGAAGCACCTCATGACCTATGTAGAAAACTGGAATATGACTGCACATTTTGTGATGGCCATTTTGAAATGTTTTGTAATGTTCTTTCAGATATTTGTATTCATAAGTATATTTTTCCAAAAACTCGCCCACACACAATGGGATGTAATTAGGCTCATTAATGATCCACTTGACACCAATTATCCCTGGGCCCACCAGAATTTAGTCTTGGCTCAGGGATTAAACAGGGGTCATTTGCTCTCCAATACAGGCACAGTGCCTGATTGAGGGACATGGTATCGGGAAGGGGAGGGGGGGCTTTGAAAGCCATCCCTTGCCTCAAACACAGCTGCTCTCAACTCTCTGGAGACTCCCTCCCTGCGACCCCCATCCCGCCCCTCTCACCTATATTCAAGAATCCAGGATGATACTTGGCGAATTTCTCAGAGCATTAATTTTAGCAGCCACCCAATAGCACTGATGGCAAACGAGAGCTGCCAGCCTTCGGAGGTGGAGGGATTTCCACACCAGGGTCCTAAACCCTGTGGAAGGCCCCCCAGTATGGACCATTTCGGGCCTCCCCCATGGAAGTGATGCAGGGTTGAGAGCCCCTTTGCCCACATTAAATCCCTACCTCTTAGAGTGAATAACAAGGTAGTTAGTAAAACACTCTTTACTCATCATCATCACTTCCTATCAGTTTGCAATCTGACATTATTCCATGCACATTTACTGACTTCAAAACCCAGAAGGATCTCAAAGTTCTCCTAAAAGTCCAAGTACATTTGATCAATTAAACTGGTCTCAATTATTGATTTGATTGAGTCTTTCAGGAACTCAAGTGCAAGACACAAGCTATTGCCGTTAAACCACACTTACTATTCTTTGTGATCACCTTGGCATCAAAATGCTGTGCACATATTGGTGCGTGAATACTTAATATGTTTATATGACTTTGCTTTGACCATCATAAAGCAAATTTATTTTTTTAAATATCAGGAAGAGGCAAATTATAAATTTCTGTAAAACCTCAAATGGTTCTGGCAAATTAAACCCCAAGGAAAGGGTTGCTCTTAGCGAGATTACAGTTCCAAGATCCAAAGGTTGGGTAAGAATATTGGAAAAATGAAATATTAGCATAATAAAAATGTGTATCCTTCATTATGATCAATGATACAAATGATTTGAAATTCACTCATCGGCAATTTACTTACCATTTCATATCCACTGCCTTCCCACAAAGTGGGAAAAATATACGGATTTCCTTTCTCCCATTTAGCAAAACATCCAGGTGTTTTTTCAACATTCTGCAGATTAAGAGCAGTTGAAGACAAATATAATCGGGCAGTTAAAAGCAAATATAACTGGACAGTTACAACCAACTCAGCAGCCCCCACAATATAATTTATTAATTTATATAGTGCTGTGGAATTGAAGTACATCCAAAAATTTTCTACATTGCTCATTGACAGCATATGTCCAATTTTACATGTTTCTTCCAAATTATTTCTTCCTCATCCATCTCCCCCACATGTTAACTTGCAGATCCAAGGGCAGGTCCTCCTAGATGAACTACAATTTTATATCAAAACACTGTTTGTTTTGCAGTTTATAAACTTTTAATCTTAAAAATCTCTGTCAATTTAAGTGACAGAATCTTGAGTCAGATGTACCTGGTCATAGGACATTGGGAATTCTTGTCAATTGCATGCACATGGCTGGGGATGCAGTACATTACAGTCACAAATATTAATACAAGATGTGGGCAGCTGGCAGCTGAAAATCACCCTCTATCGAGTATCTGTTGGGTCTGATCAGCACTATCCTGAAACCTTTAAGAGGGATTTGTTTTGAAAAGGGTTTGTTGCATAACATTGTTGTTTTACCCTGCATTCATATGTGTTTTTAGTTGGTGGTGAATGGTTTGATTACCAGAAATTTATTTGGTTAATGTGACAGGTAGGTAAGTCTTCCATTGCCCTAGAAGGTTTGATGGAAACAGCTTAGCACCATGGGGTGATTGGACCACAAGACTGCCTGAGGCTTAGAGCAAAACATGAATATGCCACTCACTCATGTACATTATTGAGGTGAAATCTGATTTGTTGCTTTTCCCAACATGTGATCCAGTACTCCAGAGTCAGATCAGCAGGCTTCTTTATTTCAAATTGGTTCAACATCTTTCCAATTGCATCTGCTTCTGTAGACATAGCTGGTCTGTAAAATTGGACATTATGACCAGATGTGTACAATACAACAAGAATACCCAACAAACAGCTCTGAATGCTTCAAGCCAACAGTAGCTCTCAATGTACAAACTTTTCCCTGGAGATTGGTTTGGAGTTTCAATCAAGTATGGCAACTGTTGAAAAAAACAAGGGCTAATTTTTAAAATAGGAGATTGGAATTTTAATGCAGGATCTCCTACCTGAAGAATGTGTAGTATTACAACATACAATAGATTGAAAACAGAGTGCACAACAAAAGAAAACCAAGCAATATAACGGGGTGCCTTCACATCTGGCATGTAATGCTATTAGTTTACAAACACTTGAAAACCTGCTTCAAGGTAATAAGTACATCCTTAATAATATATAGGAACAGGAGTAGACCATTCAGCCCCTTGAGCCTATTCTGCTGCCATTCAATGAGATCATGGTTGAACTATCCTAATTCCATCCACCTGCCTTAGCTCCATATCCTTCTATAACCTTTTCCAGCAAGAAACCTATTGATTTCAGATTTAAAATTATTAATTGAGCTTGCATTTACTGCTTTTTGTGGATGTTTCACACTTGTATCACTACTTACATGAGAAGTGTTTCCTAATTTCTCTCCTGATTGACCTGGCTCTGATTTTAAGGTGATGTCCCCATATCCTAGACTCCCACCATGGAAAAGGTTTCTCTGTATCCGCCATAACAATTCATTTCAAAATCCTACTGTATATTCCACTGTGTATATCAGTACAGATCTATCAGCACGATCGTAAGGATAATTTCCATCTTTTAAAAACGACTATTTATGAAACTGTAACAAATACAGATGATACTAAGCCAAATAAACAACTTAAAAATCCAAAGGGGAAAACAGTTAAAGACAAAAAAAATTAATAAGCGTTCAACATGTGAATATTAAGATACCAAGGTATCCCTAGGATCAATCTGAACAAATAGGTAATGTATTACACAATTGGGATGAAAAATGGGGAGGAAACAATATAAGGAAAAGAACAGATAACAAATAAAATCAAACATCCAACTATTGGGGAAAAGGGAGATTTAGCACAGAAAGCACAAGGTGTTTCTTTTAACACAGAAGGGTGTGAGGATGTGAATGCGCTATAGATATAATGACTGAAGCACAGACTACGTTAGGAAACATAAGAACATTTAGCCATTCAGCCCTCCAAGGCTACTTTGCTATTCATTAAGATCATGGCTGGTCTGATTGTTAGGAAACAGACAGTTTTTGTAAGTTATATTTGTATTTGTGGGTGTTGGGAATGAGTTTTAGCTTTAAAGCTTAATTTGGTATTTATGTATTTGTGTGTTAAGAAAAGGTCAAGGTGAGTTTTAGTTTCGTTTTAAAAGGTGAAACCTGGGACCTAGTTTCATTTTGAGTGGAGACAGCAGGACATAAGCTGTTTGTGTACCTGCATTTCTAATGAGTTTTACGACTCTAAGAGAA
This sequence comes from Carcharodon carcharias, assembly GCF_017639515.1. Classification (NCBI taxonomy): domain Eukaryota; kingdom Metazoa; phylum Chordata; class Chondrichthyes; order Lamniformes; family Lamnidae; genus Carcharodon; species Carcharodon carcharias. The sequence continues at coordinate 188,730,328 of NC_054469.1, forward strand.
GTTAAAGCAAACACAAGAGTAGAAAAAAAACCTGTGCTGTTGCCTAGCAATAGGGGTCCAGGGAGGCAGGCCCCACCCACACACAGAAAAACTAAAGAGGAAGTAGTTTGAGTTCAGTTGAAAACAACTGCCAGGGAGAGACTGGAGCAGAGAGGTATATAGCAAGTCCCAAACTGAAGTTGAGGCCAGAACTCCAGAGAGACTGGACACTGGGAGAAGGAGCTCCACAGTGAGAGCAAATTTCCCAAAAGAACTGATAAGGCCAAAGGCCAAGGAATGAGACAGAAACAGAAGAAAGTCCCAAGAAGACCTTCTAGTCAAAGGAAGGACAGGAACCTGGAAAAGGTCCTGTTAAGTGAAGTTAAGAGTGTGGATCAGAGGAAGGCTCCAAGTTTCAAGCTTAAAGGAAGAAAAGCTGCAGGAAGCAGATCTAAAGTGAGAAGCCAGAAGGTCCAAAGACATAGCTGAAGGTCTGTAACTCTTTACTATGGGCACGTGAAGCAGTGGTGTACTGCTGAATTGGTGAGAGAGAGTGCATGGAAGGAAGCTTGAATGCATATGGTGACTCAGGGGAGAAGAACATTGAATGGAGGTCAAAACCCTGGAGGTGGACCCTTGGGGAAGGCATCTGAGAGAAAGCTTCGGTTGAGAGAAAATTCCAAAGCAAATTATTGGAGAGTGGAGATTGGGAACCCTCATATGAAAGACGGAGTTCAGTGAGAGACGGGTTGGCTCACGGTGTAACAAGCGTCTGGGAGGAGTTGAGGAGAGATCCATAGCATCTGGTTGGGGTGGCATCTGCCAATTAATTTCAAAGTGTGGTGTGCCTGACCACAGGTTGCCACTTGGTTTACATGGGCTGTGTACTTAGTGTGAAATATTAGAGTATAAGATAGTTTTTGTAACTTGTGTTATCCTTTCAAATCTGTATATATCTGCAAAGGAATAGTTGTGGATGAAGAAGTATTGTAATATAGTTCATCTTATCTTGTTTAATAAATATTCTTTTGTTAAAAGTTCATCAGCTGATTTCTGTGACTGTTCAGTAGCCACTTTCCACTTATCTAAACAAAAAATAAAAGTTAGGATCTATCAAACTGGGTTCCACCCTGGGATCAGGGTTGTCCAGTAGTAATATCAGCTGGGATCATAATATGATTGTGGTCTCAACTCCATTTTGTCATCTGCACCCACCCCCCCCATAACCCTTGACCCCCATATCTATCAAAAAACTTCAATGACCCAGCCTCCACTACTTCCTAGGAAAGAGAATTCCACATACCAGAAAAAAATTCTCATCTCTGTCTTAAAAGGGAGACCTCTTACTCTTAAACTGTATCCCCTAGTTCTAGTCTCTCTCACAAGTGGAAACATCCTCCTGGTATCAACCCTATCAAATCCCTTCAGGATCTTACATGTTTCAATAAGATCACCCCTCATTCGTAACGTTAACATTTTGGAATAGGTTAGATAGAAGAGGAATACAATGATCAGGAAATATGAGGTGTTCTTAGAACTTAGGATGACTGCTTGTGTGGAGAATAAATATCACTATGGACTTTTGGGCTGAATCACCTGTTTCTAAATGTTAATTTCTGTGTAAGATGACAAATTCTACTTGTGATTAGTTCAAGAGCAAGCACTTAATGTGCGTCAGCCTTGAATTCTGCCACATTGTTATCACCTTTGAGTTAAAAGATCATGGAGTCAGGTCCTCCTCCAGGATTTTATAGAATCACAGAATTGTTAAGGCACAGAAGGAGGCCATTTGGCCCGTTGTGTCTGCACTGGCTCTCAGAATGAGTAATGCACCTAGATCCATTCCCTCAACTTCTTCCTGTAACTCTGCACACTCTTCCTTTTCAGATAATAATCAAATTCCCTCTTGAATGCCTCATTTGAAACTGCCTCCAACACAATCTCAGGCAGTGTACTCCAGATTTTAATCGCTTATTGAGTGAACAAGTTCCTCCTATGTCTCTATTGATTATTTTGCCAAATCTATGCCCTCTCATTCTTGGTCCTGCCATGAGTGCTATTATGACACAGTCGGTGGTAAAGGCTGAGTTATTTAAAATCCCAGAGGGAAACTTTAAACAACTGTCATAACCTATATTTTCAATTGATATGTTTTGAGTTGTAGCTCTAAATTCAGAAATAAGACCACCAAGTCTCAAATTAATTGTATTAATTTACAACAATTAAGCACATAGACATGGTTACAAATTACTACTATCATAACTTTTTAACAAATTCCCAAATTAATCTCCACTAAGGCAACAATAACCAATAGACTTAAACAGACACCAGGCAAAGCATTTTCACCGTACGAATTCAAAATGAAGTTCCTTTCAACTTGGTTCCTTTGCAGACTGTTGTACGCTTACAGCTGCTTAGATATTACATGCCTCTGCCCTGCGCACTCAAACTCCCTTCTATTATACCCAGCCTTTCCCCTTTGAATGCAAATTCTCATTGTATCACCAGGTCCTTTGAACTCCACCACTTCTAACAATAAGACCCCTTTCATAGTACCAATTTTATTAGTAATATAAACATATTGCTTGCTGTCTCCTAGCTAGGTGCAAGATTTCAGCCCTAGTCTTTGAATGGCTTATTCAACAAAATGCAAATTTACTGTTTACCTCTCAAAACTACTATACATCAAAGTACCCAGACTAGCTGGCTTTAATCCAATTAACACACACGCAAACACAGGCACAGACTAAACCTCTACTTAAAAAAAATTCCAATAACATTATATACATTAATATCTTTTCATGACAGTGCACAGTATAGAGTGAGACCATGTGGCCCATTGTGTCTGTGCTGGCTCTTTAAAAGAGCAATCCAATTAATCCTGCTCCTCTGTTCTTTCCCTATAGCATTGTAAAATTTTCCTTTTCAAGTAAATATATATATTTTGTTAGTCACTGTTGGATTTGCTTTGATTACTCTTTCGAGCAGATCATTACAACTGCCTGCATAAAATAAATTCTCATATTCAATTAGTGTCAACCGTTTACCAGCCCTCCAGTGAAAATAATTTCTCCTCATTTTCTCAATGAAAATTCCTCATAATTTTCAACACCTCTATCACCTCTTCTCAGCTTGAAAGGAAACAATCCCAACTTCTCTCCCTTCTCCTCATAACTAAAGAGAGGCTTGTGGTAAAATCTGAGTTATTTTCATGGAGACTTTAATTTTCATCTAGATTGGGAGATTACCTTCAGTCAGAAAGACTGTAAATTTGAGTGTGTTCAAGGTAGCTTTCTCGACCAATATGTTCCTGAACTAACAAGGCAGCAGACAATACTAGATTTAGTAATAATAATGAGTCAGACTTAGTTAATAATTTAACAGTAAGGGAGCATTTATCTAAGTGATCATAATATAATTGAATTCAATGTTAGGTTTGAAAAGGAGAAACAACGCAGTTAAGTTTCTAGAATTTGGGAAGGCTAACACAAACCATTACTGTTTTATTTGGTAATTAGAGCACCCATCCCCTAGGGGTATATACTGATCCTGTATTAAGCTAAATTCTTTCTTGAATATCTCCCACTGTTCATCTGTGATTGCACCCACTAACAGTGGTGGCCAATTTGCTATCAGTCTCTGTCCCTAGGCAATACAAGATTAAAGTCGAGAAGGACAGTAAGATTAATACAAAAAGCTTTTACTATTTTGTTGAAAGAAAAGAGAAATGTGCGTCCCTTGAAAACAAATGTGGGTAATATCACAAATAAAAATAAGGAAATAGCAGACTTGTTGAATAATTACTTTGTGTCAGTCTTCACAGTAGAGGAAGGTGGTGGGGGGTGGGGGGTGCAGGGCAGGTGTGGTCCATCATTTGGACCAAGTACCTGTCTTCCAACTCAATTAGATGCAAGGTATCACATGGCTTTATTTTAAAAAAGAGCATGGGACTCCTTCCTAGTGTTGTGGTCAACATTTATCCCTCAACCAATACATAGAAACAGATTGTCTGGTGATCTTCACATTGCTGTTTATGGGACCTCGCTGTGTGCAAATTGGTTGCCATGTTTCCTATACTATAACAGTGACTTATTCTTCAAAATTAGTCCAATGGCTGTAGAGTGCTTTGGGATGTTCTGAGGTTGTGAAAATGCTTTATAAGTGCAGAGCTTTTAGTAGACAGGAATGTCTTATGGATGTTTATTATATGGACTTCCAGAAAGCATTGATAAAGTTGATAAACTTATGGAATTGGAAGCAAATTACTGACCTGGCTAGGAGAGTATGGATAATGGCTATGTACTCTACTTGCAAGGAAGTGATTAGCGGTGTCTCACAAGGGATTCTGCTGGACCTTAACTATTCATTACATTTATTAATGACATTCTTAACACAATGCAGTGCTTTTTATCCAAGTGTGCCAATGATAGAAAGATTAGTGGCATAGTATGTAGTTTAGATGCAAAGATACATTAATAAATTGAGCAGACAAAATTGTGGCAGATGGATTTCAATGCAGGTAAGTAGGAGATCATCCAATTTTAGACCAAAAAGGATAGATCTGATCAATTTTCAAATGGTGGAAACCTCAGAACAGTGGAGGTCCAAAGAGATTTAGGAGTCCATGGACACAAGCCACTAAAATGTAGTAGTCAAATACAAAACAAAATCACAAAGGCTAATGGAATTCAACCTTTATAACTAGAGGGGCAGTAAATAACAGGGGTGAAGCTTTGCTACAACTATACAAAGTCCAGATTAAATCACATTTGGAGTATCGTACTTGGCACAGTTCTGGGTGCCACACCTTAGAAAGGATATAGTGGCCTTGGAATGAATGCAACACAATTGCACCAGAATGTTACCAGGGCTCAATGGGTTCAATCAAACTTTATAGGCTGAAATACCCCTTTTGAAATGGTTTATTAATCATGAACCCCCTGATATATCAATTATAATACTATATAATATTCATATTGTGAAAGTGCTGTATGAAGAGAGTGTTTTAATAATGCTTTTAAGAAAACAGGTAGTTACTTAAAGTAGCAATCTGAGAACTATTTCTCTGATGTACGCAACAATGAAACAGACAAGGCAAAGCAGAGATAAAAGATAAATGTAACTCCACTAATATTCTGGTGCATGCCAAAGGGACTGCTTTTAATGTGGTTAAAGATTGTCTGTTAATGGTACACATACACCATAAGTTTACAGGTCACATCCAATACAGCTACTGACCAAGCCTATATTGAGAGAAGTTGCTGTTCTGATGGAAGGTCACAGATCTGCAGCTCTGTTTCTCTTTGGCAGGGATGCTGCCAGACCTGCTGGGTATTTCCAGCATTTTCTGTTTTTATTTCAGATTTCCAGCGTCTGCAGTATTTTGCTTTTTGCCAACAGCATCTCAGGCTACGTAGATGCTTAACACACTCAGCAGGTTACTACTTTAATTTAAGAAAATGCCTTCCAGTAAACACACAAGTTTCCTTCCCCCAATTCTATTCCAGAATACTCACTTCAACTTAACATGCTCAGGAATAGTTACACACCTGTGCATACCTAGACCAGTTCCAATTAGTATAAGAACATAAGAAACAGGAGCAGGAGTAGACCATTTGGCCCTTTAAGCCTGCTCCGCCATTCAATAAGTTCATGGTTGATCTGATTGTGGCCTTAACTCCATTTTTCTGCCTATCCCCCATTATCCTTGCCACCTGTGGCCTGCTGGGTAGCGCTCTCACTTTTGAGTCAGAAGGTTGCGGGTTCATGGTCCAGTCCAGAGACTTGAGTGTGTAATTTAGCCTGACACATCCAGTGCAGCACACACTCATTACTGCACCATCAGAAATGTTGCCCTGTTGCCATCCGGTAGAGGAGGTCCCCACTGGAGGGCTCTCTACGTGGGAGTCCTCCCACTTTTCATTGGGGACCTGGGGTGGAGATTATTGCATGTGGCAGTGCCATACAACCGTAGGTTGCCTCGGTTCACAGACTCCCAAGAAACTTGCATTTTTTGAGGTCTTGTGGAGTCTGTGGACCATGTGTATATAGGTTGTTGTAGGCTGCACTCACAATTTAGTTATTCAAAAATTGCTACTTAATTTTTGGTTGCACTTCAGTCCTATAGTCCTAACCTTTGGACACCCGGTACAGAGAGGGGTGGGGAGGGAAGACCACCTCCTCATAAACCTGCTCCTGGCCTGGCCAAAATGGCCATTAACAAGTCCAGGCAGCAGGCAGTCAAGGGGGTCATCCAGTCTGACTGTCTGCCCCTCTTCCGTGGCTATGTTCATGGCCGGGTGTCCCTGGAGAGGGAGCACACCATGTCTGCTGGTCTTCTGTGACCGGTGGGCACCATGGGGACTTGGATGCATTATTGATCCCCACAATCACATTTTGGTTTGATCTTTGTAAGTTTCCTTTGGGTTTTGTCTCTTGTTGCAGTCCCCTTTAAGGGACTGCCCCTTTTATTTGTTCATTTGACCTAATGTTAATTTGTGCCCCTTTGTTATTGGTTTAATCTAAAAGAGCATAATTCTTGACTTCCTTGTAGATCAAAAATCTATAACTCAAAACAAAAACAGAATAACCTGGAAAAACTCAGCAGTTCTGGCAGCATCGGCGGAGAAGAAAAGAGTTGACGTTTCGAGTCCTCATGACCCTTCAACAGAACTCAGTTCTGTTGAAGGGTCATGAGGACTCGAAACGTCAACTCTTTTCTTCTCTGCCGATGCTGCCAGACCTGCTGAGTTTTTCCAGGTAATTCTGTTTTTATTTTGGATTTCCAGCATCTGCAGTTTTTTGTTTTTATTTTTTAATCTATAACTCAACCTTGAATATATTCAATGATCTAGCTTCCATGCTCGCTGGGGAAGAGAATTTCAAACATTGATGATAATCAAAGAAAAGAAATTTCCCTTCATATCCATCTTAAATGGGAGATCCCAGGTTTTTAAATGGTGTCCCTGGTTCTAGATTCCATCACAAGGGGAAACATCCTCCCAGCATCTACCCTGTCAAGCCTGCTTAGGATGTTATATGTTTCAATAATCTCATTCTTCTAAACTCCAAAGTGTATCATAGGCTCAACCTGCTCAACCTTTCCGCACAAAACAAACCCCTCATTCCAGGATTCTGCCTAGTGAACCTTCTCTGAACTGCTTCCAATGCAGGTATGTCCTCCCTTAAATAAGGTGATCAAAACTATACACAGTACTCTAGATGTGGTCTCACCAATGAGCTTACAGTTGTAACAAGATTTCTGTACTTTTATACTCCATCCTCATTGCAATAAAAGACATCTGCCTTCCTAATTAATTGCTGTACTTGATGCGAACATTTTATGATTCATGTACAAGGACACCAGGTCCCTCTGTCCTGCAACGTACAGTAGTCTCTCTCTAATTAGATAATATTCTGCTTTACTATTCTTCCTGCCAAAGTGGATAGCCTGACATTTTCCCACATTATACTCCATCTGCCAAATTTTTACTACTCATTTTACCGATCTATATCCCTTTGAAGACATTTTGTATCCTCCTCACAACTTGCTTTCCTGTCTATCTTCATATTGTCAGCAAATTTGGCTACAATACTGTTGTTGCTTCATCCATGTCATTAATATAGATTGTATATAGTTGAGGTCCCAGTGCTGATCTCTCTGGCACTCCACTAGTTACAGTTTGCCATCCTGAAAATGACCCTCATTCTGACTATTTCCTGTTAATTAGCCAGTCCTCTATCCATGCTAATATATTGGTTCTAACACCATAAGCTTTTATCTTTTGTACTATATGTGGCACCTTATCAAATTCCTTTTGGAAATCCAAATACACTACATCTATTGGTTTCCCTTTATCCACCGTGCTTGTTAAATTCTCAAAGAATACTAATAAATTTGTCAAACACGATTTCCATTTCATGTAACCATGTTGACTCTGCCTGATAGTATTACAATTTTCTAAATGTCCCACAACTGCCTCTTTGCAAATGAATTCTAGCGAATTCCCAATGACTTTAGGCTAGCTGGCCTATTGTTTCCTACTTTCTGTCTCCTTTCTTGAAAAGAGGTATTACAATTTCAGTTTTCCAATCCGCTGGGGCCTTTCCAGAATATAGGGAATTTTGGAAGATTACAACCAATGCATCCACAATCTCTGCAGCTACTTTGTTTAAGAAATAGAATGCAGGCCATCAGATGCAGGGGACTTGTTAACCTCAAGTCCCATTAGTATTCCCATTACTTTTTCTTTCGTGATAATGATTACTTTAAGTTCCTCCCTTCATTTTGCCTCATGATTGTCTACTATTCTTGTGATGCTTTTTGCATTTTCTGTTTTGAAGATGGATACAAAATATTTACTCAAAGCCTCTGCCATTTCCTATTTTTAATTCCCCAGTCTCTCTCTCTCTCTCACTAAGGGACCAATACTCACTTTAGATATTCTTTTCTTTTTTATACCTGCAGAAACTTTTATAGTCTGTTTTTATATTTGAGTTTTCTCTCATATTCCAATTTCCCCCTCATTTTTTTTAGTTATCCTTTTGTTCGGTTCTAGAACGTTCCAATATTTTAGAACCTACCACTAATCTTCACAACACTGTACACCTTTTCTTTCAATTTGATACCATCCTTAACTTCTTTTGATAGCCACAGATTGTGCATCCTTTTGGTAGATTCTTTCTTCCTCAATGGAATATACCTTTGTTGAGAGTTATGAAATATCTCCTTAAATGTCTGCCACTGCTTCTCCACTGTCTCACCTTTTAACCTATTTATCCAGTCCACCTTAGCCAATGCTGTCTTCGTACCTCTGTAATTGTCTTTATTCAAGTTTAAGACACATATTTCACTCTCAAACTGAATGTGAAATTCTACAATGTTATGATCACTCTTGCCTCGAGGATCCTTTACTATAGCATCTTTAATTAATCCTGTCTCATTACACATAATCAGTTCCAAAATAGCCTCGTACCTGGTAGATTCCAGGATGTATTGTTTAAGGAAGAGTTCTGAATACACTCTCTGAAATCAACCTCCAGGCTACCTTTGCCAATTTGATTTGTCCAATTGATGTGAAGATTAAAGTCACCCATAATTACTGCACAAGCTTCCATTATTTCTTGATATCTACTGTGTAGCTACTGTTAGCAGGCCTATAAATTACTCCCGGCAGTGACTTCTTTCTTTCACTATTTCTTATCTCCACTCAAACTGATTATACATATTGATCTTCTGAAGCAAGATCATTTCTCACTATTTTACTGATCTCATCGCTTAGTAACAGAGCTATCCCACCTCATTTCCTTTCCTCCTATCCTTCCAAAATGTCAAATATTCTGGAATATTCAGGACCCAACCTTGGTCACTTTGCAACCATTTTGCTGTAATGGCTATCATATCATGCTCATTTATTTCTATTTGTGTAATCAATTCATCCACCTTGTTATTAATACTATGAGCATTCAGTTACAGGGCCTTTAATTCTGTCTTTTTACCATTTTTGCTTACGCTGACTTTTTTTGCTGGTGCACTCTTATGTTAGTACTTTGTCCTTTCCTGTCACACTCTGGTCATCATTGCCCGTAACATTGCCCTGCATCATTGCCTTGACCTTTCCCTTTAACTTTCCAAATCTCCCCTCCTGTGAACCCTCCTCCCAATTATTTAGTTTAAATCCCTCTCTAGTCCTAGTTACATGATTCAGCAAGACATTGGGCCAATGTGGTTCAGCTGAAGGCTGTCGCAATGGTACAGCTCCCATTTTCCCACATGCCATTGCCCCATGAATTGAAAACTATTTCTCCCACATAAATCTTTCTGCCATGCATTCAATTGTCTAATCTTATTTACCCATTTGATATTTAATTTAATACCAATTTGCTTGTAGCTCAGGTAGCAAGCCACAGATTATTACTTTTGTGGTTCTACTTGTTAATTTAGCTCCCAGCTGCTCATACTGCTTTAGCAGAATCTCTTTCTCAGTCCTACCTATGTCATGGGTGCCACTATGGACCACGACAATTGGATCCTTTCCTTCCCATTCCAAGTTCCTCTCTAGCCCCAAGGTTCTTAACCCTGGTCCTGGACAGGCAACATAACCTACGGGACTCACGCTCTCAGCTACAGAGAACTGTATCAATCCCCTTAACTATGCTGTTCCCTACGACAGCTACATTCCTTTTGACTCCCCACTTGAATACCCCCTGTACCATGGAGCCACGGTCATCCTCTCTGCCCTCATCCACACAAGCTGCAAGATGCTTGAACCTGTTGGACAATTGTAAGGGCTGAGGCTCTTCCAATGCTACCTTCTGGATCCTCATACCTGACACCCTCCTATTCTTGACCATGAATGAAATTCTAAGTATATAGTTTAATGGGTGTGGCTGCCTCCTGGAACACAGTGTCCAAATGGTTTTCCTCCTTCCTGATGCCTAACATGCATCCGAAGCTCAGACTCCAGCTCTCCAATTCTGAGCTGAGGTTCCTCAAACACTTACTGCAGATATGGTTGCTTTGGATCACAAAGGTGTCCACCAACTCCCATGTGTTACAGCTGTTAAACATCACCTGCCCAACCATTTAAAAAAAATAAATTAGGCTTAGAAATATCTGTAGTTATATCAAGTGGTTTAACTGGTTAAGCTATAAATGTAATGTAATACTTATATTTCCCCAGTACCAGTTTAAACTACTGCCCCTCTTTAAAGAGAGAAAAAACACCTTAGAACTCACCAACCAGTCACCTACCTGCTCACCTAATTATGGGCATCTGGGCTTCAGCTCTCATATCCTGCTGCTGGTATTTGGCTTCCTCTCTTGGACCACTCCTCTTTTGTAAACAGTCAGAACAGCACCACCTCACTTACTGCACCAACTTCACTCGGTTACCAAATTCCCAAGTTCACTCTGTCTCAAGCTGCTACCTTTGTGCTTGCCTACTTCTTGCACTTAAAAAGACCACCTGTATTTATACTAGCTGAATTTCTAGAGCTGAGTTAGCATTGCTGGCTAGAGAAACCAGTTCTAATTAGCACCTAATTAACTATTGTTGCCTCTCTAGCAAAGAGCTTGTTTATCCTAAGACCGAAAGAAACTTAACTTTAACAGTAAAATGTAATTAAATGCTAAATACAAAGATTTTAGAAATGGATGAGATTTTAGTAAGAGATTGACCCTTAGAATTAACCCTTGAAATTCTCTCACTTATCAAATTGTCAAGCTCATACTCTGTCTTGAGTTGCACTCAGTCATGAGTTGCTACCTTAATGTTTACTTAAACGTTCAAGGAATTTACATTATTGCAACGTAGTGGAAGAAATAAGTGAGTAAAGGTGACAGCTTTCCCATGATTACAAAAATCAAAAGAAGAATCAATATAAATGGAAAAAACTGGAAATATTCAGCAAGAGTGCCATTATAATGGCACTTGTTCACTGCACAAGTCCAAACTGAATGTGTCTGAGTATAACAAGAGTAGCTGGACTTCTGCCACCACTCCCCACCTCACCCCCGCTGCCAACTACCAGCTAAATAAAACCAAGTTGTTCAGTTAACATCCGCACATCCCCTGTAACACTAGATTCCCAAGAACATTTCAAGAGCAATTGGACTGCTGTACTTCTGAAGGCTGGTCCTGCTTCCATAGAGCAGTTCCGCAGATCTAAATGTATTGCCATTCAGAGGCACTGAGACAGGAACAGTGCAGGTAACAAACAGTGGACTATTCTTCTTATTTCATTGAGCAAGTGGCCCTTCAACTTCCAAGTCACTAGAAAACCAACAACTGAACTGTATTCTGAAAAACATGGTTGCAGTCTGACTAATGTGTGACTCTTGTCTAACAGCAATGTGAGTGTTTCTTCTTTGCTCAGTTAGGGACAGACGACAAATAGCAGTCTAGTGAGTGACACCTATACACATACCCACCATTGCAAGTTTAACACAGCTCAGTATCATGTGGTTCTAAAGATTAAGAGCATCATTTTGCCAAATGTGGTCAGCGTATTGGTCAACATGGTCTTAAGAGCAGAAAAGCTTAAATGGAGACCAAGGAGTATTCAAAATTATGAGAAGCTTTGAAGCAAAGAGAAACTGCTGCCTCTGGTAAGTGAGTCAATAAACAGATTCAAAATGTTCAAAAAACCAAAAGGGAAAATAAGAAATTGGTCCAGATATTATAGCCTTAGTTGCAGCAAATGCTGAGACATTCATAAGATGTGTGCATTTCAAGAGGAGTGTTTGCTTATGCTGGGATCTGAATATGGCAATTTGGGCTTATTGCCCAGAGGTTATGCTCACTTTCACTTTTTTAGGGCTGATACTGACAGGCACAGAACCTGCTCAGGAGCATATCCACCATTAGAAAGGCCCTAAGGTTGGGACTGTGCTATGAATTGCTACATAATTTTAAGATCATTCAAAATTGAATGAGAGTGACAGATATTGAATCATCTGGCAAACAATATATGGATGATGGCAATAGAGCTGAATTGGGCATGTCACTATATACAGTTCCTTGTCACTATATACAGTTCCTTTTAAATTGAGCATGACGAGTGAAGGAGATAGTATCACCTGTGTTCAATCTTCAAATGATGTGGTAAGCATGCATTGAAGGTGACCTGGGCAGAAGTTGATAGGGGAAGTGTTTCCATCAGTAAATATAAATAGAAGGCTGGGCAGATAATTCACTAAACTGTCAGTCTAAATGTTTTTGTGTTCCAGGTATTGTTAATGACTATTGTTGGGATCTTCTGAGGTAGGGTTTAACATCAACTTTATTCAAAACATAAAGGATAACTACATCTAGAATGAGACTCCATCCTGACCACATGACTGCTAGAGAACCTGTTCATGATAGTCATGTGATCTTACATCAATTCCTCAAGATGATGTGAACTGTCTCACCTACATATTCACATTAACCTTTTGCACTACAATCAGGACGTCTGAAATTTGTTTTTGAGCCAGCTTTTCAAAGAGTATGAAATCTATATTCAGGCCCAAACAAGGGTAGTGTAACTAGGCATCTTCTTAGACATTTCTGGTCGATACTTTACTTTGCAGGGGGAGGGGAATGCAATCTTGGAATTTGCTGCCCGCCTGCTTCGCAATGGGGATACAGACCCCTGCTTGCCTCCTCCTCACATGGGAATGGGTATTAAACGGTATAACGTTCTTTTAAAAGGTATAATTTGTTCATTTCCCAACGTTTGTTTGGCTTCCTACCATTCTTTTGAATGGCATCTTAAAAACAAACCAAATGTGCAATGGGCAGGAATGTATATTGGTCACATAGACCAATAATCATTGACACTTAGTTGAGTATGGTTGTCACTCAGTTGGGTGGCTTTCATAGAAAGTTTGCTAAGTTTAAGATTTTTTCAAGTATCATAATCTCAAATTTAAAAGTTCTAACAGGTTCAAAAGTTCTTAAATTATAAACCATCCAACTGACTGGCTGCTTGACCTCGAGGGGCGTGTCTTCATTTCGTGATGTCAATGGGTGCTTGACTTCGTTGACAATGCGGCTCGCTGCTGGGTGTCAATGGCTTTGCTGCTGGAGCCCTGCTGCAGCAGGAGGAGCAAGATCCTGCTTCAGACTATGAACCAGGTGAGTCCTGATTTCTTCGTGACGGCAATGGTGAATTCCACACCGTTGCCACTGACCACAAAATCCAGGCCATAATTTCACGCAGAGGATTGTGATGATCTGAAACACCGGGATAGTGGAATCAGATTCAATAGAAACTTTCAAAAGGCAATTGGACATGTATCTGAGAGCTCATGTGCTAGGTTATTGGGAAAAGTTGGATGTGGGACTAAACTATTGTTGGGATCTTCTGAGGTAAGGTTTAACATCAACTTTATAGACCAGTCAGCCTGACGTCGGTAGTGGGGAAAATTCTAGAGTCCATTATAAAAGATTTAATAGCTGAGCACATGGAAAACAGTGGCAGAATTGGACAGCGTCAGCATGGATTTATGAAAGGGAAATCATGCTTGACCAATCTACTGGAATTTTTCGAGGATGTAACTAGTAGAGTTGATGAGGGGGAGCCAGTGGATGTGGTTTATTGGACTTTCAGAAGGCTTTCAAAAAAGTCCCACATAAGAGATTGGCGTGTAAAATTAAAGCACATGGGATTGGGGGTAGTGTATTGAGATGGATAGAAAACTGGTTGGCAGACAGGAAACAAAGAATAGGAATAAACGGGTCTTTTTCCGAATGGCAAGCAGTGACTAGTGGGGTACCGCGGGATCGGTGCTGGGGCTCCAGTTATTCACAATATATATTAATGATTTAGATGAGCGAATTAAATGTAATATCTCCAAATTTGCAGATGACACAGCTGGGTGGGAGGGTTAGCTGTGAGGAGGATGCAGAGATGCTTCAGTGTAATTTGGACAAGCCGAGTGAGTGGGCAAATGCATGGCAGATGCAGTATAATGTGGATAAATGTTAGGTTATCCATTTTGGTAGCAAAAACAGGAAGACAAATTAGTATCTGAATGGCTATAAATTGAGAGAGAGAAATGTCCTTGTACACCAGTCGCTGAAGGTAAGCATGCAGATGCAGCAGGAGGTAAAGAAAGCAAATAGTATATTGGCCTTCATAGCCAGAGGATTTGAGTACAGGAACAGGGATGTCTTGCTGCAATTGTACAGGACCTTGGTGAGACCACACCTGGAATATTGTGTGCAGTTTTAGTCTCCTTATCTGAGATTGTACTTGCTATAGAGGGAGTGCAACGAGGGTTTACCCGACTGATTCCTGGGATGGCGGGACTGACATATGAGGAGAGATTGAGTCGATTAGGATTATATTCGCTGGAGTTCAGAAGAATGGGGGGGGGGGGGGGAAGATCTTATAGAAACCTATAAAATTCCAACAGGACTAGACAGGGTAGATGCAGGAAGGATGTTCCCGATGGTGGGGGAGTCCAGAACCAGGGGTCACAGTCTGAGGATATGGGGTAAACCATTTAGGACTGAGATGAGGAGAAATTTCTTCACCCAGAGAGTGGTGAGCCTGTGGAATTCGTTACCACAGAAAGTAGTTGAGACCAAAACATTTTAAGTTTTCAGGAAGGAGTTAGATATAGCTCTAGAGGCCAAAGGGATCAAAGGTTATGGGGAGAAAGCTGGAGCAGGCTATTGAGTTGGATGATCAGCCATGATCATAATGAATGGCGGAGCAGGCTCGAAGGGCCGAATGGCCTACTCCTGCTCCTAGTTTCTATGTAAACTGGAAAGTTATGCTCTATGATTCTTAAGCTCATCTTCTGGAGCTGTTGAGTCATCGGAAAGAGAAGGGTCACAATCTTTCTCAGTTTATAGTCGAGGAAGTTAATCCAAGAAATTTTTTAAAAACATGTCCCGGAGGGACAAGCAGCATCAGATTATCACACTTTCGCCCAAAAAAGCTCCACCCACATTAAGCAGTTATGTTTTCCATCTGCAGTACTTCCCTGTGCCTTGATCCTGTCGCAATGGGTTACTCACTTCGTCTTATACGTAAAGCGAATTGGTCAAAAGAATGGTAGGAAGCCAAACAAACGGCGGGAAATGATCACATTATACCGTTTAAAAGAAACGTTAATACTCATCTCCATGTGAGAAGGAGACAAGCAGGGGTCTGTATCTGCAGCGCGAAGGAGGCGGGCAGCAAATGTCAAGATTGCATTCCTCCGCCCGTCGAGACCAGTGTCGACCAGTAACTCGGCAAAAGGCAGAAAAAGATTGGGAAAAAAAGACCTAGGTCAGCGGATAGCAACAAATCTGTAGCTATCGCACGTCCGATAACTTCACTAAATAAACTGCAAAATCATAAGTCAGAATTAGCAAACTTTCAAATTTTAGGCTCGGGCAGGACACAACTTCACACTGCAGTGCACAGGGGACTGATTTTATTGGCGGTCTGTAACTTGTCATCATTACCTAATTGGCAGAATTAAAGTCATTTCTTTACAGGAAATTAATAAGACATTTTCTCCAGAATACAGCGAATGGTTGATCACACCACAAGTTTCCACAAAATATAATTTAAAATAAATTGTGAAATATTTATGTACCTGTACTCCTGGAAAGCTGTCAGCTTCTTGCATTTAACTCTTCTTAAGTCGAAAGTTTACATGGTGTGAGCTCAACAATGTTATTTTGGTTATGATACTTCACGTCGTCCACTTCCTGCTTCCGACAGCCAGTATTTTTGAAACTCTGCGGCACCTCCTCGATCGGAGGAGTGCAATATAAACCTGCTATCTCCGTTAAACTATGAAGGTCCAAGAAATCGATCTTGCTTTTTACCCAGTTAACAGAGGGGAGTTAAAATATGCTAGAGGGGATGCAACAATTCGTTTTCTAGACCCTCGACTGAGAAAGGGCATAAAACAAAAGTCAGTCTTAGTATTCCGGCTGGTGATTGTTGCTCTCCAAGTGATTATCCCTCAGTAAATATAAATGAAACAGAATATCTGGTCATTATCTCACTGCTGTTTATGTCCTTTATTTAAATGGAGAGAGATTATAGAACGCTGAGGTGCAGTAGGATCTGGGTGTCCTGATACATGAATCATAGGTTAGCATGCAGGTGCAGCATGAGATTAGGAAGGCAAATGGAATGTCGTCATTTATTCCAAGGGGAATGGAATATAAAAGTAGGGATGTATAAGACGTTGGTGAGACAACATCTGGAGTACTTGGTACAGTTTTGGTCCCCTTATTTAAGGATGGTTATAAATACTTTAGAAGCAGTTCAGAGAAGATTAACTGGACTGATACCCGGGATTGGGGGTGGTTATCTCATGAGGAAAGGTTGGATAGGCTGGGCCTGTACCTCAGTGGGTACAGAATGAAAGAAAAATGAAAGGTGACCTTATTGAAACATATCAGATCCTGAGGGGACTTGACAGGATGGAGGCTGAAAGGATGTTTCCTCTTATGGGAGGGACTAGAACTGGGCTACACAGTTTAAAAATAGGTGGTCTCCCATTTAAGATGTAGATTAGGAGAATTTGTTTTTCTCTCATAGGGTTGAGTGTCTTCGGAATTCTCTTCCCCAGAGAGTGGTGGAGGAAGTCATTGAATATTTTTAAGGTAGACGTAGATAGATTCTTTACTAACAAGGGAGTTATCGTTGATAGGTGGGAATGTGGAGTTGAGGTCACAATCAGATCAGCCATGATCTTATTGAATGGCAAAGCAGGCTCAAGGAGCCTAATGGCCTACTCCTAATCCTAATTAGTATGTTCATATCAGGACTTTCATGACCCGAGTGAGAGAGGGTTTGTAGACGTGCGCCTTGTGGTGGTAACTGCATTCGGAGACTTTGGATGGAATACGGCTGCTAGATAATGCAACCCAAGGGCTGAAACGATTGAATGAAAGTGAGTGATCCTATAAAAAGGTTGAGTTGAAAAGACTAAGATTGCTTGTGGTGCCACATTTATACAGGAATTAATCACAGTGCTTGTAACTACATGAGGTGTATCTTTGTTGCATCAGCCACTTAAAGTGAAATTTACTTTTTTGTTTGAATTCCATTGGTTTTAGGTGGTTTATTACAGCAAAAGTGAAATCTTGTACAGCGGTTTTCTTTCTGTTGACATTGTGGGGATTCCTTTTTTTAAAAGCTATCGGTCTCTACAGGGATCATAACAGAATAGAAAACAATTTTTTTTGAAAAGGTGAAAGATATGTAGATATTGGCAGAGGGGTTTGGGGGTTCTTGTACACAAATTACAGAAATTTAACATGCACGTATATTAAGCAATTAGGAAAGCAAATTGTATATTTGCCTTCATTACAAAGGAGAAGGAATACTAGAGTAAGGAAGTTTTGCTGCAATTATCTTTGGCTTTGGTTCAGATCACACCAGGAATATAATTTTAGTCTCTTGACTTCAAGGAAGGACATACATGCCTTAAATGGGGCAACAAAGGTTCACTAGATTGATTCCTAAGATGAGAGAGTTGAGTAGAATGGTCTATATTCTCTAGGAGTTTAGGAGATTCAGAGATGATGTCATTGAAACATGTAAAATTCTCAGAGGACTTGACAGGGTCAATTGAGAGGCTGTTTTTCCCCTGGTTGGAGAGTTTAGAACAGGAGGTGGCAACCTGCAACTCTGAAACTGCATGTGGTTCTTCAGCATCTCATTTACAGCTCCCAGCCTTTTCTAGTTGCATTGCATTATCACAAAAAAGCCAGAAGATGACAAACCAAAGAATCGATGGCAACACAATTTGCTTTGTTGAGTTAGTTCTTCATTTATTTAATCAAAATTTAGTTTCTATGCCGTCAGGCTACAAAATAGCATTTTTAAGGATTAGTTTGGAAAATATGTGGTAATGTGGTCTTAGAAATCTAAGTTAAAAGTTCAAACCGTCCTTAACAGGGCATCTCCGAGTTGTCGACAGTTTTATCATGCATCAATTCATACATGCATTACAAATGAGAGGTCTGGAGTAGTGAAGAGGATCATGTGATCTGTCCGGTGTGGGCACACTCACGCTCTGTCTGGCGAGGGCGTGCACGTGTGCTCATGCTCCGTCTGTCTGTTGTGCATGTGCTCACACACCATAAGATCATAAGACAGTAAGGCTTAGGAGCAGAAGTAGGCCATTTGGCCCATCGAGTCTGCTCTGCCATTCAGCAAGATCATGGCTGATCTGATAATCCTCAATTCCACTTTCCTGTCTTTTCCCCATAACCCTTGATTCCCTTGCTGATTAAAAATCTGTCTATCTCAGCCTTGAATATATTTAATAACCCAGCCTCTACAGCCCTTTGTGGTAAAGAATTCCAGATTCACTACCCTCAGAGAAGAAATTCCTCCTCATCTCTGCTTTAAATGGTTGACCCCTTACTCTGAGATTATGCCCTCTGGTCCGAGACTCTCCTACAAGGGAAAACAACCTCTCAGCATCCACCCTGACAAGCCCACTAAGAATCTTATGTTTCAATAAGGTTGCCTCGCATTCTTCTAAACTCCAATGTGTACAGGCCCAACCTACTAAACCTCTCCTCATAAGAAAATCCCTCCATACCCGGGATCAATCCAGTGAGCCTTCTCTGGATTACCTCCAATGCCAATATATCTTTCCTTAGATAAGGGACCAAAACTATTCACAGCATTCTAGGTGTGGTCAAACTAGTTCCTTATACAGTTTTAGCAAGACTACCCTATTTTTATATTTCATTCTCTTTGAAATAAAGGCCAACATTCCATTTGCCTTCCCTATTACCTGCTGAACTTGAAAGCTACTTTTTTGTGATTCATGCACGAGGACTCCCAAATCCCTCTGTGCTGCAGCTTTCTTCAGTCTTTCTCCATTTGTGATATTCAGCTCCTCTATTCTTCCTGCCAAAGTGCATAACCTCACATTGTCCCTCATTATATTCCATCTGCCAAGTTTTTATCCATTCACTAAACCTGTCCATATCCCCCTGTAGACTGTGTCATCCTCATCACTTGCCTTCCCACCTATTTTTGTGTCATCCGCAAACTTGGTGATCGTACATTCATTTCCCTCATCCAGGTCATTAATATCTATTGTAAATAATTGTGGCCCCAGCACTGATCCCTGTGGCACTCTACAAATTACAGGCTGCCATCCTGAAAGTGCCCCCCTTATCCCAACTCTCTGTCTTCTTTTAGTGAGCCAATCCTCTATCCATACTAATATACTATCCCCAAGACCATGGGCTCTTATCTGATTAAGTAGCCTCATGTGCGGTACCTTATTGAATGCCTTTCGACAATCCAAATATATTACATCTAATGGTTCCCCTTTATCTAGCCTGCTTGTTACCTCCTCATAGAATTGTAATAAAATTGTTAGAGGGATGATTTCCCCTTTATGAAGCCATACTGATGCTGCTTAATTATATTATACATTTCTAAATGCTCTGCTATTACATCCTTTATAATACTCTAACATTTTCCTGATGACAGATGTTAAGCTAACTGACCTATATTTACCTGTTTTTTGTCTCCCTCCCTTTTTGAATAAGGGTGTTACATTAACAGTTTTCTGGGACTTGTCCAGAATCTAAGAATTCTTGTAAGATTACTACCAGTACATCCAGTATCTCTGTAGCAGCTTCCTTTAATATCCTAGGATGCAAGCCATCAGGTCCAGGGGACTTATCGGCCTTTAGCCCCATTAGTTTCCCTAGTACGTTTTCTCTCCTGATAGTTATTGTATTTATTTCCCTCCCCCCCCCACCACCTCCCTTTACCCCTTGATTATTTAGTATTTTTGGAAGGCTATTAGTGTATTCTACGTGAAGACTGATGCAAAGTATTTATTCAACTCTCTGCCATTTCTTGGTTTTCCATTATTACTTTCCCAGCCTCATTCTCTAAGGGGCCTATGTTCATTTTGGCCTCTCTCTTCCCTTTTATACATTTAAAGAAGCTCTTACTGTCTGTTTTTATATTACTTGCTAGTTTACCCTGTTTATTTTTTTCCTTTTTATTGGTCATCTTTTGTTGGTTTTTAAAACTTTCCCAATCCTCTAGTTTACCACCAATCTTTTGCCACATTGTGTGTTTTTTCTTCCAATTTGATACTATCCTTAACGTCCTTGGTTAACCATGGTTGGTTTATCCCCTTCCTCAAATCCTTCTTCCTCACTGGGATACATCTTGTGAGTCATGACCTATATTCTTAAAAGTCTGCCATTGTTCATCAACCATATTTTCTGCTAAACTCCTTTCCCAGTCCATTCCAGCCAACCCTGCCCTCATTCCTTTGTAATTACCCTTATTTAAGTTTAGCACAGTTGTTTCTGACCCAAGTTTCTCACTTTCAAACTTAATGCTAAATTCTACCATGTTATGGTCAATGTTTCCTAGGGGATCTTTTACTCTGAGATCATTTGTTAAACCAGC
Source organism: Carcharodon carcharias (assembly GCF_017639515.1). Classification (NCBI taxonomy): domain Eukaryota; kingdom Metazoa; phylum Chordata; class Chondrichthyes; order Lamniformes; family Lamnidae; genus Carcharodon; species Carcharodon carcharias. Next base: position 188,751,214 of record NC_054469.1, read on the forward strand.
CTCATTACCAGAACCAAAATAGCCTGATCCCTGGGTGGATCCACAACATTCAGGAAACTGCCCTGAATACAGTCTGAATTCTTGCTCGTGGCTACCTCTGCCAATTCAAGTGAAGCCTGTCCCACCAGAGCCTTCTATACTTTCTTAACCCCATTCTCCCACCTTCTCCCCGTAACCTTTGATCCCCTTACTAATCAAGAATCTATCTATCTCGGTCTTAAATACACTCAATGACCTGGCCTCCACAGCCTTCTGTGGCAATGAATTCCATAGATTCACCACTCTCTGGCTAAAGAAGTTTCTCCTCTAAAAGGTCTTCCCTTTACTCTGAGGCTGTGCCCTCGGGTCCTAATCTCTCCTACTAATGGAAACATCTTCCCCATGAACTGAAACCCATTCCTCCCACACCAATCTTTGAGCCACACATTTAACTCCTTGACTTTATTTACCCTATGCCAGTTTGCCAGTGGTTCAGGTCGTAATCCTGAAATTATTACCTTGGAGGTTCTGCTTTTTAATTTCGCTCCTAAATGTTCAAATTCTTTCAGCAGAACCTAATTTCTAGTCCTATCAATGTCATTGGTACCAATGTGGACAATGACAACTGGATTCCTCCCCTCCCATTCCAAGTTCCTCTCCGGCCATGGGGAGATGCCCTTAACCCTGGTAGCGGGCAGGCATCACAGCCTTCGGGACTCACGCTCATGGCTGCAGAGAACAGTATCTATCACCCTAATTATACTGTCCCTACCACATTCCTATTTCCTCCCCCCCACTTGAATGGCTTCCTGTACCACAGTGCTGTGGTCAGTTCGCTCATCCTCCCTACAGTCCCCGCTCTCATCCACACAGCTTGCAAGAATCTCATAACTGTTGGACAATTGCAGGGTCCGAGGCTCCTTGAACGCTGTCCCTGGGTCCCCATACCTGCCTCACCTGCAGTCACACCATCCTGTACCTGATCACCGACCAAATTTGAATGATCTAATCTGAGGGGTGTGACTGCCTCCTGGAACAAATTGTCCATAAGACCATAAGACATAGGAGCAGAAATTAGGCCAATCGGCTCATCAAGTCTGCTCCGCCATTCAATCATGGTTGATAAGTTTCTTAACCCCATTCTCCCACCTTCTCCCCATAACCTTTGATCTCCTTACCAACCAAGAATCTATCTATCTCGGTCTTAAATACACTCAATGACCTGGCCTCCACAGCCTTCTGTGGCAATGAATTCCATAGATTCACCACTCTCTGGCTAAAGAAGTTTCTCCTCTAAAAGGTTCTAAAAGGTCTTCCCTTTACTCTGAGGCTGTGCCCTCGGGTCCTAATCTCTCCTACTAATGGAAACATCTTCCCCACGTCCACTCTATCCAGGCCTTTCAGTATTCTAAGTTTCAATCAGATCACCCCTCATCCTTCTAAACTCCATCGAGTATAGACCCAGAGTCCTCAAACGTTCCTCATATGCTAAGCCTTTCATTCCTGGGATCGTTCTTGTGAACCTCCTCTGGGCCCAAAATTGCTCACAATATTCTAAACGTGGTCTGATCAGAGCCTTATAAAGCATCAGCAGCACATCCCTGCTTTTATATTCTATTCCTCTCAAAATAAATGCCAACATTGCATTTACCTTCCTAATTACCGACTCAACCTGCAAGTTAACCTTAAGAGAATCCTGGACTAGGACTCACAAGTCCCTTTGCATTCCAGATTTCTGAATTCTCTCCCCATTTAGAAAATAGTCTATGCCTCTATTCTTCCTACCAAAGTGCATGACCTCACACTTCCCCACGTTGTATTCCATCTGCCGCTTCTTTGCCCATTCTCCTAACCTATCCAAATCCTTCTGCAGCCTCCCCGCCTCCTCAATACTACCTGTCCCTCCACCTATTTTTGTATCATCTGCAAACTTAGCCAGGATGCTCTCAGTTCCTTCATCTAGATCATTAATGTATAAAGTGAAAAGTTGTGGTCCCAACACTGACCCCTGCGGAACTCCACTAATCACCGGCCGCCATCCTGAGAAGGACCCCCTTATCCCCACTCTCTGCCTCCTGCCGGACAGCCAATCTTCTATCCATGCTAATACCTTGCCCCTAACACCATGGGCTCTTATCTTACTGAGCAGCCTCCTGTGCAGCACCTTGTCAAAGGCCTTCTGGAAGTCCAAGTAGATAACATCCATTGGCTGTCCTTTGTCTAACCTACTCATTACCTCCTCAAAGAATTCTAATAGATTTGTCAGGCATGACCTCCCCTTGATGAAACCATGCTGACTTTGCCCTATTTTACCATGCAATTCCAAGTATTCTGAAATCTCATCCTTAATAATGGACTCTAAAATCTTACCAACGGCCAAGGTCAGGCTAATTGGCCTGTAATTTCCCATCTTTTGCCTCACTCCCTTCTTAAACAGGGGGGTTACATTAGCGATTTTCCAGTCCTCAGGGACCCTCCCTGACTCCAGTGATTCCGGAAAGATCACCACTAACACCTCCAGTATCTCTTCAGCTATCTTCTTCAGAACTCTGGGGTGTAATCCATCTGGTCCAGGTGATTTATCCACCTTCAGATCTTTCAGTTTTCCTAGCACCTTCTCTTGGTAATGGCCATCATACTCACCTCTGCCCCTCGACTCTCTTGAACTTTGGGGATGTCACTCGTGTCTTCCACTGTGAAGACTGACGCAAAGTACCTATTCAGTTCCTCCGACATTTCTTTGTTCCCCATTACTACTTCTCCAGTGTCATTTTCCAGCGGCCCAATGTCCACTTTTGCCTCTTTCTTACCCTTTATATATCTAAAAATACTTTTGCAATCTTCTTTTATATTACTGGCTAGTTTACCCTCATATTTAATCTTCTCCCTCCTTATTTCTTTTTTAGTTGTCCTCTGTTGGTCTTTGTAGCCTTCCCAATCCCCTGGTTTCCCACTGCTCTTCGCCGCATTGTATGCTTTCTCTTTAGCTTTTATGCTGTCCCTGACTTCCCTTGTCAGCCATGGTTGCCTCGTCCTCCCTTTAGTATGCTTTTTTTTCCTTGGGATGAATTTTTGCCGTGTCTCCCAAATTACTCCCAGAAACTCCTGCCATTGCTGTTCCACTGTCTTTCCTGCTATGCTCATCTCCCAGTCACTTCTGGCCAGCTCCTCCCTCATGCCTCTGTAGTTGCCTTTATTCAACTGTAATACCGTTACATCTGATTCCAGCTTTTTCCTCTCAAATTGCAGGGTAAATTCTATCATATCATGGTTACTTCCTCCTAAGTGTTCCTTCACCTTAAACTCCCTTATCAAATCTGCCTCATTACACATCACTAAATCTAGAATTGCCTGTTCCCTAGTGGGCTCCACCACAAGCTGCTCCTAAAAGCCATCTCATAGACATTCCACAAATTCCTTTTCTTGGGACCCACTACCAACCTGATTTTCCCAGTCTACCTGCATAATGAAATCCCCCATGATCGCTGTAACCTTGCCTTTTCTATCTCCTGGTGTATCTTGTGCACCACATCTTGACTACTGTTCGGAGGCCTGTACATAACTCCCATTATGGTTTTTTTTTAACCTTTGTGGCTCCTCAACTCTACCCACACAAATTCTACATCATCTGACCCTATGTCATTTCTTGCTATCGATTTAATATAATTTCTTACTAACAAATTAACCCCACCCCCTCTGCCAACCTGCCTATCTTTTCGATAGGATGTATATCCTTGGATATTTAGCTCCCAGTCCTGATCCCCTTGCAGCCATGTCTGCGTGATGCCCACCACATCATACCTGCCAATTTCAATCTGCGCATCAAGCTCATTTACCTTATTTCGTATACTGCGTGCATTCAGATACAACACCTTCAGTCCTGTATTTCCCGTCCCCCTTCTCATTGTCGTTCCTTTATCTGACGTGCTTGAAGCTAGATTCCTAGCCCTTTCCAAACACTCTGTCCTATTTTGTGCTCTGGAGACTTTAATAGCCTCTCCTTTCTTTTCAGTTTTTTCATAATTTTCCATGAAGTTGAATCCACCCCCCCACCCAACATGCTAACCTGCTGCTTTGTTTCCCATTAGTCATACTTCTTGGAGTTTTACCCTTCCCTCCACCCCCACTTTCTCGTTTAAAGTCCTGTTGACCACCCTATTTACCCTTTTCACTAGAACAATGGTCCCAGATTGGTTCAGGTGGAGACCATCCCAAGGGTACAGATCCCTCCTGTTCCAATACTGATGCCAGTGCCCCAGGAAATGGAATCCCTCTTTCCCGCACTACTCCTGTAGCCACGTGTTTACTTCCCTTATTCTCGCATCCCTATGCCAATTTACAAGTGGCTTGGGTAATAATCCAGAGATTATAACCCTCGAGGACCTGTTCTTTAATTTAGTTCCTAGCTCCTGATAACCCCCAAGCAGGTCCTCTTTCCTAGTCTTACCGACGTGGACCACAACAACTGGATCCTCCCTCTCCTTCTCCAATATCCTTTCAAGCTGGTCAGAGATGTCCCTCACCTTGGCACCGGGCAGGCAACATCCCATGTGGGACTCTCGATCCTGTTTACAAAGGAAGTATCAATTCCCCTAATTATAGAATCCCCTACAACTCCCACTTGTCACTGTTGAGTGCAAGAGTCCTTCTCCTCGATTCCCTCCTGAGTCGTGGTGGCTGCGATGACTTCTCCCAGAATGCTTTAGTCACTTCTCACTAGCGCCCTCTGTTGGATACCCTTCCTCCTGTTGTGTCCAGGTAACTTTCCCCTCCCTGATGTGACAGAATGTCTGCAGCTCAGAGTCCAGCTCCTCAACTCGGATCGAAAGTTCCTCGAGCTACAAACGGTTACTATGGATATAGTCTCTCTGGATCACCTTGGTGTCCAGCAGCTCCCACATGCTGCAGCATCAACACATCGCCCGTCCTGCCATCACTATCGTATTTAATTATTTTAATTTTAATCCATCTCTCGTGCCCACTCACGCACCGTCTCGCGCACATGCAGGCTCTGTTTCACACACACACATACTCATTCATACACTCTGTCTTACACACACAGGACTTAATTTTATGTTCCAGCACCGGTGGGTTTTCAGGCGGAGTGAGAGGGGTGTGAAACTGAAGTAACAGTATTCTCTCCAGGTTCCCGCCTATCCTGGCCACGCAGCAATTTTATGCTGAGGTGGCAAGGCCTCAGATGGGAAGCTAGCCTTTGCTCCATTTGAGGCCGTTAAGTGGCCATTTGGCCACTTAAAGGCCATTTCCTGCTCTGCCTCAATTTTTAGGCCAGTGGAAGGATTGTGCTGGCATGGAGAAAGCCCAAAATTTAACGGACTTAGATCTCAGGCGGGAAGTGGAGTGGGTGCTTCCATTTGAAGCCCCCTTCTGAAGTTAGGTGCCCTCTGAACCTCACTCCCCCCTTGCCCCCGGCCTCTCTGATTGCCCCCTTGGCACTCATTCAAGCATTCTAGGCCCAGCCATCTTCAGCTGCTTCATCAATGACCTTCCTTCCATCATAAGGTCAGAAGTGGGTATGTTTGCTGATGATTGCATATTGTTCAGCACTATTTGCAAGCCGTCAGATACTGAAGCAGTCCATGTCCAGATGCAGCAAGACCCAGACAATATCCAGGCTTGGGCTGACAAGTGGCAAGTAACATTCGCACCACACAAGTGCCAGGCAATGACTATCCCCATCAAGTGAGAATCTAACCATCACCCCTTGACATTCAATGGCATTACCATCACTGAATCCCCCACTATCAACATCCTGGGGTTACCATTGAGCAGAAACTGAACTGTCATGTAAATACTATAGCTACAAGAGCAGGGCAGAGGCTAGGAATCTTGTGTCGAGTAATGCCTCCTGACTCCCCAAAGCTCGTCCACAATCTCCAAGGCATAAGTCAGGAGTGTGATGGAATATTCTTCCCTTGCCTGGATGAGTGCAGCTTCAACAACACTCAAGAAGCTTGACACCATCCAAGACAAAGCAGCCTGCTTGATTGGCACCCTTTCTACATTCATTCCTTCCACCGCTGACACACAGTGGCAGCAGTGTGTACCATCTACAAAATGCACTGTAGAAACACCCAAGGTTCCTTAACATCTTCCAAATCCATGACCACTACCATCTAGAAGGACAACAACAGATACTCGGGAACATCACCACTTGGAAGTTCCCCTCCAAACCATTCACCATCCTGACTTGGAAATATATCGCCATTCCTTCACTGTCGCTGGGTCAAAATCCTGGAACCCCCTCCCTAACAGCACTGTGCATGTAGCTATTCCACATGGACTGCAACAGTTCAAGAAGGCAGCTCAAGGACAGTTAGGGATGGGCAATAAATGCTGGCCTAGCCAGCAATACCCACATCTCTTAAATGATTTTTAAAAAATGGGTATGGGGCATGCTTAGTTGGCAGGGATGTGACCCCCACAGACTCTTCGGATGGCAGGAAGCGAGGCTTCGGTATTTGAAAAAAATCAGGCCGCTGTCTCTCTTCCACAAACAGGCCTGAATTTTTCAGATGGTGCGGTCTCATTTCCAAAGAGTTGGGTGGGAAACACATCCCCGCTGACTCCCGAGTGCCCCACAGTCATTACAGTCAAATGAGCGTTAGGTGGCTGCAGGAGGGTTAGTGTTTTTGTAGTTTAGAGTATTTTGTAGTTTAAGTAATGTTTAGTTGAAGTTGATTTTCACAGAATCACAGTTCAGAAGAGGTCCCTCGGCCCATCTAGTCTGCACGGTCACGTGAGAAACACCTGACTTACCTACCTAATCCCATTTACCAGCACTTGGCCCATAGCCTTGAATGTTATGACGTGTTATAGTAAAAATCTTAAATCTTGTTGTGGGATTCCTTTAGGTTGGTCACTGGGAATTCAAATCTCTTATCGGTCGCTATGGGGATCAAAACATGTTTAAGAATTCAGAGTTCACCACTATTGAATACAACAATTTACCATATATAAATTATATTAGGACAAATATCACACAGATTTGTCTCACTTGCTGAGGAAGTAAGAGCCTTGTTTTATTGTGGCGATACAAGTCTGATCATTATACTGCACTTGACTGTTTCAAATGATTATTTTGACAAAAGCATCATCTTGGCTGAAATGAACCTGTTTGAGTGGTAAAGCTACATCATGTCTATAGATAATGCCTTTGGTTCAATGAACAGGTTTTACTCTTTTGAGCAACCAAATAAACTAAATTTTAAAAAATGAAGGACAAAGTAAGAAGCAGCCCCTTGAAGGGTACTGCAAAAGGAAAAACTAATCTTCAAGGAAACTTACAACATCAAATTAAAATGTGATTCGAGGAGTCAATAAAGCACCCTGTCCCTGTGGTGCCCACTGGGCATGGAAGGCCTCAAAAGTGCCGGTGGATACTGCGTGCTCCATCTCCATAACCGCAGAAATGAACTGGTTTTATGATTGCAACCATTATTGTTTCTAATATAGCTGAGACGATAAATCATTCTGCAGTATTAGAAGCAATTTTTTGATCACAAGAATCAATAACAGAAACAAACTGTCTTAATTCTAGGCAGCTTAAGTTAAAGTTTGTTTTAAAGATGACTTTACTGATAAAATTATAGTAACACAAAATTTATTACAAGACCTGTTATTTAAGCAAAGACACAAAGCATTCTCAGTTTTATATGTAAATTTCATATTAGTTTTTGATTCAAAGTGAAAACATGCTATTTTCCCACTAAAGTGATATGGTTCATTATTTTTACATTTTTGGAACTTGCTTATACATAATTCATGCAAATTGATGCAGAAGATCTGAACATGCAGGAGATACAAACAGAAAAACAAAGAGCCAGAAAATGTCAAAAAAACGTGATAATTATAATTCAGAGTTAGGTCTATTTTAATTTTGACCTTTTTGTTATATAAATTCAATACATCCAAACACATTATGCATCCTAAAGGAGACATTTGGCAATTTGCTATGTATTTGGTTTAGAATGCCAAATTTTCATATTGTGGGTCCCAATAATTTTTATTATAGGCAATTTTTTTTAAAAAGGCTCTTCATGTAAAAGAGGTTACGGACCCTTGGTCAATGATAAAGGGTCATAGTCTCAGGATAAAGGTCACACATTTAAAACCGAAATGAACAGTAATTTCTTTACTCAGAAGGTGGGGAACCTATGGAATTCTCTCTCACAAATGATTGTGGATGCTCAGTCATTAGATATCTTTAAAACTGAAATCAATAGAATTTTGGACACAGAGAATCAAGGAATATAGAGATAATACAGACAAGTGGAGTTCAAGTAGAAGATCAGTCTTGGATCTTATTGAATGGCAGAACAGGCTCAAGGGGAAATGTGGCTTACTACTCCTATTTATGTTCTGAAAGTGCATTTGGACATTGTGAGGTTGAGAGTCCTTGAGCTGGATTTTATGGGATGCTGCAGTCCCCGTGGCCTCAATTACAAAGTTAAAGGAGCCCAGCCACTATCCTGACAGCTTCCCTGCAGCAATTTAATGTTGGGAACAACATTGATTGATTCACTCAATCTCAGGACCAGAGAGCTGCCAGCCACTCAGGTTGACCGGCAGCTCTGTAGTCCCACCAATGCTGAGGCAACAGCTGGGACTACAGGCATCTAACCTTGGCAAGGGGCCCAGGTAGGTCTAGGGTTGGGGCCCTCCTTGAGGATGGGTGGGGAGGGGAATGGTGAATGGAGGGCCAGTTTCAAGAAATTGTGGGGGAAAATCTTTCAGGCTGCCTCCAACAGACCCAAAAGGCCCGCAAAGGAGATTTGCTCCTCCCTTTACTGACACCAGCATACGCAACTAAAGTTGCCCGGCTTCCTGCATAGCGTGGGCCTCCCCTGCTGTGGGTTAAATACCACCTCACCAATTCCCTGTAAAGTTTCAGACAGGTCAGTGGGTGGTGAGTGGGTGGTGGGAAAGCCACTTTTTAGAGTTTACTTCAAACCCACCATTTGGGGAACATAAAATCCAGCCCCTTCTTTTTTTAAGGGCAACATTACATTTGTTCGTATTCCAGGTTACCATTTTAAGTTTTTAAATGGAACTACCTTTCTCCTTCTCAACAGTACAACTGTAATTGCGGTGGTGGAAATATTCTATAATCCGGTAATATCGGAGGGGTTAGCAGATATCACACTCACAGCAAGTTGCTTAATAGGCTTAATATATTTTTGCATTAACGTACCCAGCTCTTTGGAATGATGGATATTGCACACAAGGGCCCTGAATTGGTTGAAGTAGTGTATTTGGCAGCCAGTGTTGTTAATTGAACATTTTAGTCCCCTGTTCATATTGCATTATTACTGAAATTTGATCTATTAATGACAGAGAGGTCAATGACGAATCAGGGACTTGCAGATAACACAGCCAATGGCATACCATGTTGACTAACTACACGATTCTATAAACCACTGTGACGCTATAATTCAAATTAAGGCATGGTCATGGGAGGCAAATCAGCTGCAACTTTTAAGATCACCTTAAGTAAATTGTTCTGATGAAAAATGGCATAATCCAGCAAACTGATAATCACCATTGACTGCAATGATGGGTTGAGTGACGAGAACAAACTTTATTAACTTAGGAGAGCCTATTGGTAGAACAGTGCAAATATTCCTGCAATTTATTGTGCAACGCAAATCATGGAGATCTTACTAAGAGTTTTGGAGTCATTTAGCTATTTGGAAAGGAGGGTAAAAGTAGTTGAGGAGAGGGAAATATCTACAGAATCACTTTATCTACACCATAACTGTAGTGAAGCTGCAAACTAACTTCATTTTCTTCTAACTTTACAGTTAGTATGAATGGACTCGTAAAATGTGTGCAGATTGGAATCAAGAGAATGGACATCACGTGTTCCACTACTAGGGGAAATAAAAGTTTTCTGTTTCCACTCACATAAAACCCATTGTTTCAGTTTTGCTAATCAGATTCACTTTCCTACTTTCCAAAAATGTTCATAAAGTTAATGCAGCTTGTGTTAATGTGTTAATGCACTGGGATCTGTATCAGTCTTCAATGTAATTTGGTAAATTTGTTCGATGAAGGAATCCAGACCCCACAATCTCTGTCTGTCAGTCAGAGCATCTGATGATTCGATCAACTGAATGTTGCATGACTGGCCTGGAAAGAAGGACACAAACAATAATATACTCCAAAGCCTAAAGCTTAAAGTGCCAGTTTTTCCATAATAAATTGCTCAAAATAAAAATTGAGAGAAAAATAGCAAATTAATTTTTACGAAAGTGACTGAAGTGACATCTAGTTACTATTGAAAGGGAAATTCACAAAATATTTCATTTCACAAAATACCAACAAGGTGTCACAAAAATGGTGACAACATACACATGGTTTTAAGTTAGATGCAATTCTCAAGCATTTGTTAGCTCTATTACATTAAGCTTTTAGTAATTTAATTACTTCTCTCTCCTTTCTAATTGAAGTTTATTACTGAGTATATTGAACCAAGATAGTAGGTTAGACAATGGTTTTTCCTGAAGATTGATTGCACCAGGGCAAAAATAATGAAGTACACGTCACCCTGATTTCCTGCTCTTTCTCATGAGGGAGGTGCTGCATTGTTGGAACTGGATCTCCTGACTGGGTGCTGCCTTTAGCTGTGCAGGAAGTTAAGGGGAAGTTTGGGGCTTAAAAGGTTTGTTGGGGCCGAATCTTGGAAGTTTAATTTTAAATTGTGCCAGATAAAGTATGTTTTATCTATTAGCAGATTGACCTCCCACATTTTCATGTAATTGCTGTAAGACATTGTATTGTGATTTGCATACAATTTAGTTTTTCATTTTGGCAAAACTCTAAATCAATTCAAACACACTCACCATACAGGTCCTCAATTGTAAGTTTAGGAATAGAAAATGGTGGACCTGTAAAACAATTCAGTATACATTTAAGTTACTAATTCAAAGTTAGTGACCAAAAATATATATCATTATAAATATAAGTTATTGACCATTACATTGATGGACAACTGTGGTTGGGATGCAAAGGAGCACTGGGGGAACAGTAGTATAATGGTAGTGTTACTGGACTAGTAATCTGGACACATGTGTTCAAATCCCACCATAGCTGTTAGAATTTAAATGCAATTAAATGATTAATCAGAGTAAAATGTTGTTGTAAAAACCCATCTGATTCACTCGTATCCTTACCTGGTATGGCCTACGTGTGACTCCAGATTGACTACCCTCAAAAATGGCCCAGCAAACTACTCAGGTCTATCAAACCACTACAGGGAAAAGAACTAAAAAGAATAAAACCAGATGGGCCACCTGGCATGACAAATACACACCCTGCTCAGCTGACTCTCCTTAACATTTGGAGACTTATGCCAAAATTGGGAGAGCTGTCACACAGACTAGTAAAGCAACAGTGTAAAATAGTCACACTCACCAAAACATACCTTACAGCCAATGACCCAGGCTTGGAGCCCCATCACCATTTCTGGGTATGTCCTGTCTCACTGGCACCAGAGCTGGCAGCACAGTGGTGTATGATTGAAGGCAATGGCCTTAGAAGTCTTCAACATTAACTCCAGACCCACAAAATACCATGGCATCAGGTCAAATATGAGTAAGGAAAGCTCTTGCTGATTACCACTTTCCTTCTGCTGAAGAATCAGTACTCCTCCATGTTGAACACCACTTGGAAGAAGCACTGAGGTAACAAATACACAGAATGAAGACCCCACCCAGAGTACAATCTCATCACTAAGAGTGGTTCAGGAGCACCACTACTGGCTGAGTCCTGAAAGACATAGCTGCCAGGTTGGGCCTGTGGCAGGTGATGAGAGAAACATTGAGACGAAAAAGCCTACTTGACCTCGCCCTCACTTCCAAGACAGAATCATCCGTCCATAGTATTGGCAAGAATGATCACCACATAATCTTTGTGGAGATGACGTCCCATCCTCACACTCAGGATATGCTCTATTAGGTTATAAAGTAAGGAAGGAGACTGATGGCAATGGAATAAATAAAATTATAGAACAAGACCCTAACAAAATGGTTAAACATAAAATGAGAGGATGTCGTGTCCCATGTCCTTTAGGGAAGGAAATCTGCCACCCTTACCTGGCCTGGCCTACATGTGATTCCGGAGCCACAGCAATGTGGTTAACTCTTAAATGTCCTCTGAAATGGCCTAGCAAGCCATTCAGTTGTATCAAACTGCCAAAAAGTCTAAAAGGAATGAAACCGGATGGACCACCCGGCATCGACCTAGGTACCGGAAACAACAATGGCAAACTCAGCTCTGTCAACCCTGCAAATTTATCCTCAATAACACCTGGGGACTTGTGCCAAAATTGGGAGAGCTGTCTCACAGACTAGTCAAGCAACAGCCTGACATAGTCATACTCACTGAATCAATCCTCACAGACAATGTCTCTAATACCACAATCACCATCCCTGGGTATGTCCTGTGCCACCAGCAGGGCAGACCAATCAGGTGGTGACACAGTGATATACAATCGGAAAGGAGTCTCATGGCATCAAGTCCAATGTGGGCAAGGAAACCTCCTGATCATCACATACCTCCTACAGCTGATGAATCAGTACTCTTCAAATTGAACACCATTTGGAGGAAGCACTGAGGATGGAAACGATGCAGAATGTACTTTGGGTGGGGGACTTCAATGTCCATCGCCAAGAGTGGCTTGGTTGCATCACTATAGACTGAGCTGGCCCAGTCCTAAAGGACATAGTTGCTAGACTGGGTCTGCGACGGGTGGTGAGAGAGCTAACAAAGCCTACTTGACGTCATCCTCACCAAGCTGCCTGCTGCAGATGCATCTGTCTGTGACAGTGTTGGTAGGAGTGACGACCACATAGTCCTTGTGGAGACAAAGTCCCGTTTTCACAAAGAAGATACCTTACATCATGTTGTGAGGCACTGCTACCTTTCTAAGTGAGATAGATTTCGAACTGATCTAGCAACTCAAGGCTGGGCAGCCATGAGGTGCTGTGGACCATCATCAGCAGCAGCAGAATTGTACTCAGCCACAATCTGTAACCTCATGCCCAGCATATCCCCACTCTACCATTACCATCAAGCCAGGGGATCAACCCTGGTTCAATGAAGAGTGCAGGATGGCATGCCAGGAGCAGCACCAGGCATATGTAAAAATGAGGTATCAATCTAGTGAAGCTACAACACAGGACTACTTGAGTGGCAAACTGCATAAGCAGCAAGTGATAGACAGAACTAAGTGATTGCACAACCTACGGACCAGACCTAAGCTCTGCAGTTATGCCGCATCCAGTCATGAATGATGGTGGACAATTAACCAACTCACTGGAGGAGGTGGCTCCACAACTATCCCCATCCTCAATGAGGGAGTCCATCAGCCCAAAGGTAAGTCTGAAGCATTTGCAATAATCTTCAGCCAGAAGTGCCAAATAAATGACCCATCTTGGCCTCCTCCGGAGATCCCGAGCATCACAGATGCCAGTCTTTCAGCCAATGTGATTCACTCCACTTGATATCAAGAAATGGCTGAAGGCATTGGATTCTGCAAAGACTATGGGCCCTGACAATATTCTTGCAGTAGTACTGAAGACTTGTGCTTCAGAACTTGCTGCAGACATTTACCTGACAATGTGGAAAATTGCCCAGGCATGTCCTGTACACAAAAAGGACAAATCAAACCCGGCCCATTACTGAACCATCAGTCTACTCTCGATCATCAGTAAAGAGATGGAAGGGGTCATCAAATGTGCTATCAAGCAGCACTTGCTTAGCAATAACTTGCTACTGACGCTCAGTTTGGGTTCCGCCAGGGCCACTCAGCTTCTGACCTCATTACAGCCTTTGTTCAAACATCGACAAAAGAGCGGAACTCCATAGGTGACCTGAAAGTGACTGCCCATGACAACAAGGCAGCATTGGACTGAGTGTGGCATCAAGGAGCCCCAACAAAACTGGAGTCAATAGGAATCAGGGGGAAAACTCTCCGCTGGTTGGATTCATACCTATCACAAAGGAAGATGGTTGTGGATGTTGGAGGTCAATCATCTCAGTTCCAGAACGTCACTGCAGGAATCCCTCTGGGTAATGTCCTCGGCCCAATCATCTTCAGCTGTTTCTTCAATGACATTCCTTCCATCGTAAGTTCAGAATTAGCAATGTTCGCTGATTATTGCACAATGTTCAGCATCACTTGCGACTTCTCAGATTCTGAAGCAGTCCACATCCAAATGCAGCAAGACCTGGACAATATTCAGGCTTAGGCGGACAAGTGGCAAGTAACATTCGTACCACACAAGTGCCAGGCAATGACCATCCCCAACAAGAGAGAATCTAATCATTGCCCTTGACACTGGCATTACCATCGCTGAACACCCCCCCCACTATCAACACCAAGGGCTACCATTGGCCAGAAACGGAACTGGACTAGCCATATAAATACTGTGGCTGCAAGAGCAGGTCAGAGGCTAGGAATCCTGTGATGAGTAACTCCTCCTGTCCCCCAGCTACAAGGCACAAGTCAGGAGTGTGATGGAATACTCTCCACTTGCCTGGATGAGTGTAGCTTCAACAACACTCAAGAAGCTTGACAACATTCAGGCCAAAGCAGCCTGCTTGATTGGCAGCCCATCCACAAATATTCACTCCCCCCACCACCGATGCACAGTGGCAGCAGTGTGTACCATCTACAAGATGCACTGCAGGAATTCACCAAGCCTCCTTAGACAGCGCCTTCCAAACCCACAACGACTGCCATCTAGAATGACGAGGGCAGCAGACACATGGGAACACCACCTCCTGGAAGTTCTCCTCCAAGCCACTCAACATCCTGACTTGGAAATATATCGCCTTTCCTTCAGACTTGCTGGGTCAAAATCCTGGAACTCCCTCTCTAACAGCACTGTGGGTGTACCTATACCACATATACTTCAAGAAGGCAGTTCACTGCCACTTTCTCAAGGGCAATTAGAGATGGGCAATAAATGCTGGCTTAGCCAGCAAAGCCCACATCCCATGAATGAAAAAAGTTTTAAAATGGCTGTACAGCAATGCACAGTCTCCATAATAAAACAAAGGAGTTGGATGCGATCATGTGCTGGGTGAACAAGAATGGTAGGGATTAGAGACATGGCTATAGCAAAATCAGGACTGGGAATCAAACGTTGCAGGATATAACATATTTCAAAAATATAGAGAAAAGGAGAGGCGTAGTAGCTATGCTTTTAAGGGATAACAGCAGTAGAAAAAAAGTGATGCAGCTGTCAGCGAGACAAAAACAGAATCTATAGGATTACAGATAAAAGATAATACAGTATCCATCACACTAATAGGCGTAGTCTACATACTACCCAATAGTGGAAGGGAGGTAAAGGAAGAAATATGCAAACAAATTAAGGAACTGAATAAAAAAAATATTAGCCATGAGGGATTTTATCTATCCTGATATTAATTGGACAAAAGTGAATAAGGGAATGGAGTTCCTATAATATATAAATGACTCCTTTCTAACCCATTATGTAAAATGCCCAACAAGGGAAGATTCACTACCAGGTGTAATAATGGGGAATGACGCAGAGCAGATGAGAGAAGTAAAATTAGGGAACATCTATAGATAATAGTGACCATAACATAATAATTTTAAACTGATGATCGAGGACAGACAGAAGTATGACAGACCAGGTTAATAGATTGCAGAAATGCGGATGTGTTTGGTAGCTGGGAATAGAACCTGGGAAAATAAAATGGGCAAAAGTGTTGGCAAACAATCAATCTTGTTGAATAGCAATGGGAGTCATTTAAAATGGTGTTCAACACAGTACAAGAGAAATACATTCTGCTAAAAGGAAAGAACAAACTAAACACAAATGAGACTCAATGGATTAATAAAAGTATAAGGGAACAATTGAGGGATAGGAAAGAGGTATATATTAAGTAGGTAGATGGAAGAGGAGTGTGTGCTGAAGGAGAATATGAAGAGATTAGGAGAAAAATTAAAAAGAACAATTAGGAAGTCAAAGAGGAACTATGAAATAAAATTATCAAGGAACATAAAACAAAACTGAGAAATAAGGAACATCAATTAAAATGGAAGGCTGTGATACAAATAGGACCATTAAGGGATAGTCAGGGGTAATAACATAGTAATAATAGAGAAATGCTAGAAAATATTAAAAAATTATTTTGTTTTGATATTTACCAGTGATATAGAACAGGTAGCCACTGAATGATGAGATGAACAATGAGATAAGTGCATTTAAAATAAAAAAGGGTCTGTATTAAATAAATACACATTTTAATCTTTCTAACTGCATTTTTAGTTAATAACTATTAGTTTAATAACTATTAGTTTTACTTACAAAACTTAATACTGCTGGAAAAACTATTTGTAATGAATTAACCCTAATCTTATTTAAGACTAAAGTTTGTCTGCTGGGTTAATTTTAAATTGAACAGCTCATAAATTAAAAAGGGGGCTACCTACATACACACAAATTCTCAGCTCATGGACCACTTTAAGGAAACATCTTTTATGTGGACATGACAGCATAGTACTCAATATCTCATTATACAGTAGCATAACTCAAGGGCGCCACTTGTGATCTGAACTGGATATTGTGTCTTTCACACGTGGCCTCAAATGGATTTCTCTGTTCAGCTTTTGGTGAATGAAGACCAGGTGCTGATTGTAAATCTGCTTTATTTCATAAATAGCATATAAATATATCAAATAACATCCAATACAAATTCCACTCTCTTACCTCAATCTTATTTCAGTGGGGAGGGCAAGAAACCTCACTAGCATCATCCTTTTGTAGACTGCTGTATTTTATTTTGGCACGTGTTTCCCTCCAATAATCTTGAGGACTGCATTATTAGCTTTCAGTTCTGGTCCAAGAACTAGATGTCAGAGCCCTTCTGTTCAAAGCTTGAACACTCCCCAAATAAGAGTTTTCCTTCTTTTCTGTTAAATCGGACACAAGAAAGCAACCTCTGACTCCTTCCAATGCAGGGATTTGCCAGCTCGGAATAGGGATGAGTTGACAGATCCTATCATATGTCTGAAACAGACTGAGTTGTGACATTCCCCCAGTATAAGTGGTCTAATCTTTATTGTTAAAGCCTCTAGTTTCTTGAACACGGTATGTAATTATAATTCTAAAACTTCTTTGTAAAATTTAAAAAAGGAGCAAAAATAAAATTTGTAGGGGGTTGGGGGGGTGAGAATTACTTGCAGGCCAGACTGAATTTTTAACTCTTAGCTCTGGGTCAACAGCTGCATATGTGACAGATTTCCTTCTTTGTAATGTTTTTAAAATGACAATACGGCAGTGTTCATTGTGTTCTTTTCTGGTCCTAACTATGAATTATCAATTCATGGAGTTCATATTTCACAATTTGCCATGGTGCGTTTTCAACTCAACCCATGGGTTGCTAGCACAGTATCATAAACACTACACTGTAATACCCACAAACTAACTTGTAAATTCACAAGTGTTTGTATCTCACTTGAAAATCTTACCTGTTACTCCCTGCAACCTTCATTCTTAGGGCAGTTGCAACACGCCCTTTGAAAATCCCTTCCTAAATTTCTCCACGTTGCCATCTCAAAATCTCTTTTTTTTAACTGCTCTAATTTATTGTTTTCTCTGTAAAGTCATTGAGTTGTCTTTGTGTGTGTGTCTGTATGTGTTTAATGCAACAGAAAGGTCTGCTAATGCAACCTTTCTTTGGCGTTATACAAAACAATACAAATGTCACAATTTGTGACTCAGCAATATAGATAAACTGTTAATTGATTAATGACTTTACAAAGTGATTTTAATCACTTAATTGTTCTAAATGTTGTATAAAATTTGGCAAGAAACTAACTATAATTGCAATTCAGTTTGAATATTAGTGTGTCAAAATGATCACATAGTTGCTCTGGATAAATCAATCTATTTATGTAATTTACTTCAATAAATTTTTTTCATTTCAGTCCAGCACAACAAAGTTTCAAGGAAAACAACAGTGTTGCACCAAACTTTAGCAATTTTACTCTGGAATTCTTCAACTCATTCAGCATCGTAATTATAAAAGCAAAATACTGCAGATGCTGGAAATCTGAAATAAAACCAGAAAATGGAAAAACTCAGCAGGTCTGACAGCATCTGTGGAGAGAGAAACAGAGTTAACGTTTCGAGACTGTATGACTCTTCTTCAGAGCTAAAGAGAAGTAGGAATGTGATTAATTTATACTGTGTGAGGGGGGTGGAGCAAGTAAAGCAGGATAGAAGGTTAACGATAGGTGGGGCTAAGGAGAGATTGAAAACATGGGACACAAGACAAAGGAAATGTTAATTGTAGTGTGAAGACTAAAGAAGGTGCTGATAGTGGCATAAAGGTAAGAAAGTAGAATGTGTTAATAGCAGAACAAGGGTCAAGACTCTGAAAGAACAACATAGAACAAGTGACAGATGGCTCTTTTTGTGGTTGGGGGGGCGGTGTGGTGGCTGGGGAAAAAGGGGACTCGAAACGTTAACTTTGTTTCTCTCTCCACAGATGCTGTCAGACCTGCTGAGTTTTTACAACATTTTCTGTTTTTATTTCAGCATCGTAATTACTTTTGCCTGATCAGCAATTTCTTTACAGTTGGCATTTCCATTATTCACAGACTGTGACTTATGTGTTGCTAAAACCTGGTTAAGTACTGAGCATCACAAAAAATGGGAAAAATAGCATCAATAGCTGCTATTGAAAAAAAAATGAAGAAGTGCTTGCCATTTAACATTCCATTCCACTTTCACTCTGACCTCTCTGTCCTCTGCCTCCTACACCTGTTCCAATGAAGCTCAATTTAAGCTTGAGGACAGCACCTCACTTTTGACTGGACACTTTATTACTTTCTGAGCTCGACATTCAAGTTCAATAGCTTCAGACCATAACCTTTGCCCTCGTTTTGGTTTTTCGCTGTTGTGGACAACAGAAGTATTCTGTTTTTCCATTTACACCACCTCTACACCCATCTTTTGTTGTTTCTTTATTTGCACCATTACCACTTATTTTTTGCCTTGCACCGTCAACCTCTTTGTTATTTAGTCTCTCCTGCCTCCCACTCTCTAACACCTCTTATGTTCTTTCCCCAGCCCCACTCCCCTGCCTTTGTACTTGCTTAAAACCTGTTACATCTCTAACTTTTTTCAGTTCTGACAAAAAGTCATCAACCTGAAATGTTGGGCTGGATTTTTGTGGAGTTGAGGAGACTTCACAGACCTTTAAAAATAGTGGCAGGGAACTGATTCTGGGATTTCCACGCCCCAATTTGCACCAACATGGGATATAAATGCAGGATAGTATGGGTCACGAGCTTATACCCTGCATTCCAGACCTGGCCAGCTCCATTGCGGGGATAGGCATCTTCTAGGCTTCCACAATTTTTGTGGAGTTGATCCAGCTTTTCAAGGACGTGTAGTTCATGGCCCTCGGAGGTATTGTGAACCACTGTCTGGATGAGGAAACCTTTTGAAAGGTAAGTTCAAAAAGTCTTACCCATGCTCCCTTGCAAACATATGTCCCCCACTCACCCCCACCCCCCGCCCCTCATACCCTCTATGACCCTCCAATCCCTGCAAGCTCTCACACCCTCCATGCCAAACTATGCCCCTCCACCCATCCTCCCGAGCCTCTCATATCCTCCAGGCCAATCTCTGGCACTTCATGCCCACCCACCCAGTACACACTTTGTATAGAATCGCTGAATCCTATAGTAACAACAGTCTGTGTGAAAAAGCTTTCAAAAACTAGTCATTAATTTATAAAAATTGCTTTTGCCACAGCCTTATAAAAATGTCAATTATCCAGACCCTACAAAGTATCAGTAGCAGACACCGCAAGCACTTGAAACCTCTATCTTGTTTAAGTAAACAATGTGCAGTTGATAGAATAAATCAGAGAGAAAGCCCAGGCATCCATTACTCTGTTGAAACAGCTGTGATACAGGGAAAATATTGCTTGATTGACAGCACTTTCTCTCTTTTGTGTTCCATTGATTTTCTTGTAACTGAAACAAAGTCCCAGAGCATCGAGGTGAGCCTTTTAGCAGCCTGCCTCAGCAGCCAGCAGCCCTCTTTCCAGGGGCAGCTGGCCTGACTCCAGTTACCTCCTGCTCCCCGCCACCCATCTCCTCCACCCTCAGAATAAAAACCCACCTTCGCTGATATTTTCTCCTGAAGTAAGCGTACTGAACCAGAAAATTCCCCAACTTTCATTACTCGCCTCGAAGATGAAAATCTAGCCCATTAATTTTGTTTCTTTCTTACAGATGCTGCTTGAACTGCTGAATATTACCAGCATTTTCTGCTTTTATTAAACACTTCCAAAAAGATAATATAACAAATTGGCTTCAATGAGACAGTACAAAATGTAAAATGAATACATCCAAATTTTTGCAATACATTTAAATGTTTTATTCAATTCAGAGTTACCAGTAATTTTAAAAGATGGAAATTTATGCATAGAGATTTCATTCTCCTAAATGTTTTATTCTTTTATCAGTTATTTAAGTAGGCTCAACTGTATTACAAAAGATTCATGCTATTGCACACAAATACTTGTAAATGCTTTTTACACTTCAAATGCACCTAGAGCTTGTAAAAATGGATCACAAAATCACTTACCAGCACATCTGTCTTGATCATATGTAAAAGTATCCAGAAGGTAGTGACATTCTTTGGCCATAAGTGTAGTCATTAGCTTGACATAACTGCAACAATTATATAAAAAAAGCAATATTTAATTTAGCAAAATATTTTATTTCTCATTTAATATGTTTTATAACCTTTCAAATTTTCTTTGCTATTTGATTTTCTATTTTCTTCCTTTGATTACCAATTTGTTTAATTTAATCCCACTATTTCAATAACATTAGGTTTGATTTTACTGGACTGGCTTAGACATGCTTGGACAGGAAAGGGAATATTAGCCACCTTTGGGAAAGAAGGGCACTTTCCCATATCAGTACAAGTGCAAAATGCATCAAGTAGTATCATATTTCCTACTAATTACAGTGAAATGCTTAACAGTCGTGTTTTATACGTAGCCATACTTTGCCTCTTGAAGCTCAAGAAAAGATACAATTGCAGATTTAAATTATATTACACGTGATAAACTGCAGATTATTTTAAAAAGGCAAACATATATAGCTGAAAAGTCTTCCACTAAAGACAGAGAAAGTAATCATTGACAAAACAAGCTGCATTTTCATCTTCAGATACGCCATGTACTTTCATGAAAAACACTTTAAGCATAGAACAATGTTACTAAAAATGAGAGTCTTGTAAAATAAAACATGCATCACCATGGAATAGGTAGGCTGTAGATTTGATAATCCAATTCATTCAATTTCTAATCTGGAGATATATCAAATGGAAGCCAATTGTTTACTTTCAGGGTAAAAGGGAAACTGGATGGATTCAGTGAACTCATGTTTTTCTGCACATGCTGAATGCTTTTTTTAAAAAAAGTGAAACGCTTAAGTAAATTGCTGATAAATGAGGGAGATGAACGGAATCTAAACTTAAGATTTCACTTAGATGTGGGAGACCCAACTTGCTTTAACTCTGGGTTTCCCCAATAACTTTGCTATTAATCACACTTAGAATTTAATTCTGTCTCTCAAAAATCATAAAACAAGTTTACTTTTTGTCACCTTTTAGGTGAAATGCAGAACAGCAGCTTTGTAAAGTTAATTAATAAATAAAAAACAGCAGATAACAGATTACTCACTGCTTTCTATCAGGCGGGTTGATAGCTACCAGAGAACCTCTGTCCCAGATCCCATCAAACTTCCCAGCAATTGCACTACCCATCAGAAAGAAAAATACACAAAAGTTTGTAAAATATTAAAAATACATTTTTGGATTAGAAAAGTCACAGGGTGTGATACCATGAACAAAATAAACCAGCATGCATATAAACTGAAAAAATAACTGCAGTTGCTAGAAATTGTAACAAACAGAAAATGCTGGATATACTCAGCAGGTCAGCCACTATCTGTAGGAAGAACAAATAAGTTTGTATCTTAAGTTTACAGATAATTTATCAGAATGGTGATATTATTATTACATGTAAACAGCTTTTTAAATGCTGTTCATTTGTAATAACTTGGCAGTTCTGACAAAAGCATATTCAAAACTTGAATTGTTAGTTTTCTCCACAGATGCTGCTTGTTGTTTCAGATTTTCAGCATCAGCAATATTTTGCTTTACATTCAAGTGGAAGTTTGATGGAATGAGAATTCTACATGAGCTAAAAAGGACATACATGAAATCTGGGTAAATTCAGTCCCGAGCTTTACAGATTCAGAGCACAAATCTGCTCCAAATGGCAATTTTAGAGATGCCACAGGGTACTAACAAGAGAACAGGAAAAACTAGGAGGTGTTCTGAGGCTGAGGGGATGGTACAGAATATTAGAAAATTATTATACCAGACATGGAGGTGTTTGATCCATCGTGAAGTGCAAAGTATACCATTTCCCCATGATGACATTGATCATCTCAATGAATACCAATTTAACATTAAATACTTGAATTACACATTTCTAAGAAGAGAGAATTGGAGGTATTCTTTAAGGATTGGGACTGAGATACATTACTGGGGTTGAATACAGAATAGCTAACCCATTTATCTGATCTAGATATGTTGGATATTGTTAATAGCTTGTCCGTTACCAGTGTAAGTTTAAACACTGATTTTAGAATATATGGAATATTTCTTTTAGAATTGCTGGAATATTTCTTCCTTCAGGGAGAATAATATGCTTGGAAAGTCCTTAATTGTTCATTTTTAATCAATGGACTGTTCTTAGCCAGTCTGGTCTGGTTATGCATCATAACTAAAATATATGATGTGAATTTCTGAATTTCAGCTCTTTTATGTCTAACCATGGCTTAACATAAGGCAAATATATTTGCTGGTAACACAAGCTACTTCAGTTGTGCTTAATTCATTGAATCCTACAAACTGCTATATCCCACATTTTATGTCCCAGTTATATTGTAGCAAATTGGGATTTACTCCCATCTGCTACTATAAAATAAACCAGAATCAACAACCTTTGAAATGCTTCAGATGCAACAAAATCTAGCACAAAATACTGGATCAACTGGAGATGCAAAAGAAGTAGATTTTAATTTTTATAATTAGTCAGAAACAGGAAATGGTGCATTGACTACCCATTTTTCACCTCGTCTGATATTTGTTTCCATTGTCCAAAATGGCCAGTGGATTTGTTACGATCTGTTTTCCGCTTGATAAATGTAAATATCTCCCACAAACCTCAGCTAGTATAAATTAACAAATGGATGTTCTCCCATTGCTTGAAGTATAAGCAAGAGTTCACAAAGAAACTATTTCTTAATGGAAATACCGTAGTACTCTAATCATATTTTAAAATAATCAATTCAGAGGTCCTCACCTTGAGAAATCAAACACATTACAATTAAATAAAGAAATCCTTCCATCAGAACTCTGGAATAAAAATAGAGAAAATATTTAGTTTCTGAAGCAGATTACTTTAAAAAATGTATTCTCTCCTTTCCACGTCCATCACAGTCCCAATACAGTCGGCAGGATTTTACCATCGGCGAGTGGGGGCGGGGCCCGCTCGCCAATGCATAAAATGATGCGTGGTGACGTCAGGCAGAACTACTGATGTCACTGCGCCCCATTTAAATTTTCAGGAAGGTGGGGGCGCAGCAAAATCAGTTGCGCGCCTGCCAACCTGTCAATGGCCAACTGAGGCCATTGACAGATCAATTAAAGTATTTAGTGGACCTGCCCGTCCAACCTTAAGGTTGGCGGGCAGGCCAGGAGCCTCGGTTGGAGGTAGAAAAAACATGGATCCTCATCAGCGGGATGAGGTTTCATGTAGGGTTTTAAACATTTTAATAAAGTTTTTTTGGAAATTATGAACATGGCCCAACTCACGTTGTCACATGAGGGGACATGTAAGGGAATTTTTTTTTTCTATTTTTAATACTTTTGAAAGTAGAGGTGATCTCCCTGAGCCAGCATTTAGCCTCAGGGAGATGAGTGCGCTCTTTCGTTAATTGGCCCGCCCACGTAAAATGGCGCCGTGCCTCCGATCGGAAGCGCACCTGCACGCACCCGCCTATCAATTTCCCCCCCCAACGTTTTGGGGGGTGGGGGGGGGAATTCTGCCCAGTATTTCTCTTTTCACCAGGTCAGGAACTTCCCTTGCACTCAATTTCCTCCACACAAGCACAAATGGAATATCTCAATTGTCTAAAAGAATGAACGAGATACAAGTCTGGGCTAGATGTCAGTTGTTCATTTCTTGCCACATCCCTCCCCACTACCAAAGTAACAAACTCTTACAATTGTAAGTTGTTTAAAATTATTGACCTATTTGAAAATTGGCAAAAATGGTCCACAAGCAGCATGTTTTCACTGTACAGTAACAGATTAAGTAATTCACATTTCCTATTTTTAGTTTTATCATCTTATTGAACATACATTTTATCAAAAATCTGTTAACTCATCCTTTTGCATCCATCATACACATTGAGGTGTGAGAAAAACATGCTTTAACATCATGCTTTGTGGGCAATTAAACCATGTATTTGAATTCTGAGACTTTAACACATGTCTGAATAACCTCGAGTACCATATTTAAACTCTAAGACAAGTGAACCTTTGCAACATTAGCTTGCATGTTTGCTTGTAACTGTGTGGAACTGTACTGAACTAGTAAAAATCAGTAACCAAAACAGAATTACCTGGAAAAACTCAGCAGGTCTGGCAGCATCGGCGGAGAAGAAAAGAGTTGACGTTTCGAGTCCTCATGACCCTTCGACAGAACTTGAGTTCGAGTCCAAGAAAGAGTTGAAATAAGTCAACTCTTTTCTTCTCCGCCGATGCTGCCAGACCTGCTGAGTTTTTCCAGGTAATTCTGTTTTGGTTTTGGATTTCCAGCATCCGCAGTTTTTTTGTTTTTATCTCTAGTAAAAATCAGTATCTAATTGATAAGGTCTCTAGATGTGAGAATTGTCTTCCTTAGGAATATTATATATTAGGAACAAATACCAGATGGCAGGGACCAATTAAAGATCAATTATGTACTCTGGTAACTGGTCAATTGGTTCAAATTGTTTGTTAAGGAGGGGACTAGCTAACTGTTTAGGGTATAAGAAAGGAGATCAAAACAGTATTTGTTGTAGTGCAGAAAATAAAAATCCAAAGGGAAAGGATTCAAGAGCCTGGGATCAGAGAACTACAGAAGTCTGAGCTGATTACAGAACTTTGAAGAAACTACACAAATCTGAGAAGCCTACAAGATAAATCCAATCTGGGGCTTTGTGTGTTCTGTTTTCCATAGATGAAAAGGGTAGTGTAACCTGTTAAACTTTGTTAATTACTGCCTAGTGTAAGCCATTAATAAATCTTACTTAATAAATATTTCCACTTTGCTACAATTTGATGGTCTTGCTATGAATTTATTTATCCCACCCAAATTCCTTATAGATGGGCAGGAAAGTGCAAGGATGGTAGGGGAGCTAATTGTGTGTCAATTTTTAATTCTAAAAGTTCCAAAATTACTACAACTGTGCAGTCCTCAACAAGGAAGTACCAAGCAAATCTGATGGTACATCTTACCTATAAGCACAATGAATTAAAAAAATCACAGAATATTAGCTGCACAGGAGGCCATTCGGCCTACCTTCTCTGCAATGAGCTCTCCAAATGAGCATTGTGGCCTAGTACCATTGCCTTGCATTTTCCCCATACTCCTGCACATTGTTGCCATTCAAATAATCATCTAGTGCTCTCCTGAATGCCTCAGTTGAACCTGACTCCACCACGATTCCAAGCATGGCATTCCAGACCCAGGCCACTCGTGTGGAAAAATATTTTCTCACATCACATTTGCTTCTTTTGCAAATCACTTTCAATCTGTTCCTTCTCGTTCTTGATCTTTTTATGAGTGGGAACATTCTTATCTATTCTGCCCAGTCCCCTCATGATTTTGAACATCACTATCAAATCTCCTCTTAGTCTTCTTCTCTCCAAGGAGAACAGTCCCAACCTCTCCAATCCAACTTTGTAACTGAAGTTTCTCATCCCTGGAACAATTCTTGTAAATCTCTTCTGCAATGTGTTCACATTCTTTCTATAATGTGGCACCTAGAACTGTACACAATCTCCAGCTGAGGTCTAAGGAGTGTCTTATATAAATTCAGCATAACCTCATTGCTCTTGTACACTATGCCCCTTTTAATAAAACCCAGGCTATTATATGCTTTATTAACTGCTCTCCATTTGTTCTGCCAACTTCAATGATCTATGAACAAATATACCCAGGTCTTTCTACTCCTGCACCCCCTTCAAAAATCCACCCCTTATTTCATATTGTCTGTCCATGTTCTTCCAACCATCATGCATCACCTCACAGTTCGCTGCATTGAACTTCATCTGCCACCTATCTGCTCAGTCCACCGACTTGTCTACGTCCTCTTAAAGTTCTACACTGTCCTCCTCGCAGTTTACAACACTCCTGAGCTTCATATCATCCGCTAACTTTGAAATTGTCCCCTGCACACCAAGATTATGATCATTAATATATATCAGGAAAAGCAAGGATCCCAATACCGACCCCTGGGGAATTCTACTACAGACTTTCCTCCAGCCCGAAAAATATCCATTGACCATTACTTCCTGCTTCCTATTTTTCAGCCAATTTCATATCCACGTTGCTACTGTCTCTTTTATTCCATGAGCAATAACTTTTCTCTCAAGTCTGTTGAGTGACACTGTATCAAACGCCTTTTGAAAGTCCATGTACACTACCCCACCGAGCCCCTGACACCAACTACCCACCCGAACCACCCCATATCCCCTCACCTATCTACCACCTACACGCTCAACCACCCACCTGCCATCCTATCCCTCACCCATCCAACGGCTACCGTATTCCCTTACCCACTCACTTGCCACTGTACTCCCTCACCCACCCACCTGCCACTGTACATCCTCACCCATCCACCTGCCACCCAGCCCTTCACCCACCCACTTGTCATCCTATCCTCACCCACTTAACTGTTGCCCAACTCCCTCACCCACCCACCTGCGACCCTACCCCTCACAAACTTACCTCACCTACACACTTACCTTCTCTCCGTAGCTTCTCAAAGTAGGTTTGGGACCTTTAAACTCTCCACTTACTAGAATACAGCAGGTAATGCTGTAAAAGGGGGGCATGGTTTCTACTATGATTCTCTCCACTGCTACCTGTGAGAATTGCTGCACTGTGTGAATTTGGAAGAACCCTCCATTGGAAGATAGGCCCAAAAGTTCATAGTAAGTTAAGTAGATCACTTTTTGTTTGATCTGGGTTGGAAGTAGGGATTCCGACCCAGATTAGAAGTTCTGGGCCATTACATTAGTCATGAAATCCTAAAAGCTAAAGCCAAATAAATCAAAACATTTGCAAGTGTCAAATTAAAGTGGAGAAATTAGAACATTAGCACATGTACAATATAAATCTGTTGTTCCAGCTACAGGTTTTGCCGAGATAAAAGCAAAATACCGCGGTTACTGGAAATCTGAAATAAAAACAGAAAACGCTGGAAAAACTCAGCAGGTCTGACAGCATCTGTGGAGAGACAAACAGAGTTAACATTTTGAGTCCGTAAGACTTCTTCAGAGCTAAAGAGAAGTAGAATGAGATGGGGATGGGGCAGGTGAAGCTGGATAGAAGGTCAGCGATAGGTGAGGGTTAAGGAGACATTGACAAAGATGTCATGGGCACAAGAAACGTTGTCATGAGAAAAACTAATTGCAGGTGCATTGTCAAAAGTTTGAACCTTAAAGGGAAAATTGGACCTGGACACTGGACTGGAGTGATTTCTGTTGATACCAAGGATTTGTATATATATATTATGGTAATACAAGAGTTCAATAAGTAAAGGAGATAATGTAAGATGGGTTAAGAAAATGAAGCTGTCTTAAATTATAATGGTTCATTTTTTAGTAAGGAGCGGGGTGTCAGGAGTATATAATAATTTTCATAATGTTATTGGAATTTATTGCAAAATTAGGGATAGTGTGCATGTGTGTGCCACTTAATTGAATTAAAGACAGCTGGTCTGAAGGCTTTGATGTATCAGAAGAGAAGCTAGGTTTGAAATGTTAAATAGGTAAACATGGCTGAAGTTTAAGAATGTGAGGTGTAAAGGAAATGTGCATTTTTAGATAAACCAGAGTAATTTGAATTTCAAAAGAGATGGTGAAATGTTACACTTAACCAGAGGAAACCAAACAGTGCTTTTTTTTCCCAAAGCTTACTGATAAAATTGGTGCTATGAAAGATTTTTATTATTAGAAAAGCAGAATTGAAAAGACATATTGGGACAATGGGATTTACATTTAAAAAGGGAGAGACCTGTATAAAGGGGATAAGGTTATGTGTAAGGAGGTATTCTAAGATCTAACAAGTGTGAAAAGCCTCCAGTTGCTGTGCCCAAATTGCTGTCTGCAAGAACTGAAGTTAAGAAAACTTACTTCGAACATTCTTGTCCAGGGTATTATGTGTTGCTTTGCCTAGGACTGTTAAAATCTATTTTGTTTTTACTGTTGCCTTAAGTAAACAGGTGTAACCGTGAGTTAGATTAGGAGAGCAAGGAGTTATCATAGTAGTAATTTGTTGATGCACATATGTGCTCAAAATTATTTCTTTTATTAATAAATGTTTAATTTAGTTTTGTAAAAACCCTCTAAGACTCAGTGGACTTATTACTGAATTCGAGGCATGCATCTCGAAATAAATATACAAATTGCAAAACAGTTGGGGCAGTTGTTTCAAGTTTCCCTTTGGGATTTGAGCAGCTTAACATTTACCATCTGCTGTGCTGTAACACAGTAAAAGCCTTAAAACATGAAATCTTTGCATCGGTCCTTGGAAAATTCATATCTGTTTTTAAAAGTTATTGGCCTCTATGGGGATTGTAACACATTACATCTGCAAAAGCTGATCTGGTACAATAAATATTCCTTTATAGAATCCCTAATGGAATGATTAGTTTCTACTTGCTTTGTACAATCACTATGCAAATAAAGTTTTGAAAATAAAGGTTGACTTTGTGGAGATTAAGCTCTGGAGTGTTTCACTGAATGTCTTGAACTAAACTAGAAGTAAATGTAAAGGCTAACATTCTGTGTCAGAAAGCTTATCAAGACGTACAATTAGATAAAAGGTAAAATGTAAAAGATTTAGTAGTGATCTGGGCAGAAATATACGACTTAGTCAAATGTAATCTGCATCCTAATAGTTACTTTCATTGCCATTTTAGTCAAGGTGTAACAATTTATTGAAGCAGAACTTCACATAAGTACCACATGTATTAGCTATCACTAGTGTAATCACAAACTTCGTAATCATGCTCATTGGTAAACTTTCTGACAGAAAGTCAGTTTTTTTCCTTACTCTAGTTCAGTTTGAGACATTCACTGAAACACTCCAGAGTTTAGTCTCCAAGGTCAGGTTTTATTTAATTTGTATAATGAATGTATTTACTAAATGATTGCAAATCGTTATCCATATTTTCCAGATACATGCTTAGGGCCATGATCAGCTTCATGCAGAGTTTTGAAAATTTAAAAACACTATTGTTAATTCATATTATTCCTCTGTTCTTTTTAAAAAACATCTCAATACTTTGTGGGTAGAAATAAAACATTTGCCATTATCCTACCTTAAATACTTCGGAACCTGGCATTCCTGGAACAGACTCCTGGGTGTGTGACAGATTCTGTTCCGCAAAGAATTCTTTTATGGCCATTTTACTTGCTTCCACACCAACAACAGTGTGTCCTTGGTCAGCAAACCTACGGAAAAGAGGCACAACCCTTTATAGCAGAGGGAAAAAAAACAAACTTGCATTTACACACATATTTCTTGTCCTCAATTTTACAACCAATTAAGTACTTCTGGACAGTCACAGTATAATGTAGGGCAATGCGGCAGCCAAATGACTCACAGCAAGATCCCACAAATAATGATGAAATAGTGATCAGTTCATCTATTTCAATGGTATAACAAGGGCCACTAATTCACCATCTGGTCAAATAATGGAATCTTGTAACTCAAGGAAAGAAAAAGAACACACCTCACTCTTAACCAGTGGCTCCAAAACTGTGGGTCATACATCCCAATTGCAATCACAGAAACAGCAACTGGGGTCACCAGCTCCCCCTTCTCTGAGACTGTGCCCCACACCAAGGCCCAGGCAGTGTCCGGTTCGTGTCTCAGTCACGGGATTTTTCTTCTTCTCAAGGCCATTTAAAAAATGTTGCCTTTGGGGTCTCTGCCACACAGAGGCTCAGGCTCGGGCTCTGGTTGTCAGAACTGCCACGCCTCCCTACTGGCTGCCACCAGCTTGTTGATGTGTGTCTTATGGGAAAGACGTGTTTTTTACAGTTTATGTGTGTGGGGCAAGAGGGGCTGATTACAGTGTGTGTTTCTTGGGGCAGGATTGAGGCTGATTTGTGTGTGTGTGTGTGTGTGTGTGTGTGTGTGTGTGTGTGTGTGTGTGTGTGTGTGTGTGTGTGTGTGTGTGTGTGTGTGTGTGTGTGTGAGAGAGAGAGAGAGAGAGAGAGAGAGAGAGAGAGACAGATGCTGACTATAATACATGTTTGGGGGTGGGGGAGAAAGGGGCGAAATTACAGACTTGTGTAGGGGGAAGAGAGGCTTCACTGAGGGTTCTGTAACAAGAAATATGGAGAACTTCGCTGAAATTGCAGTGGCCAGAAACTGTCGCACATTATGTTCTATGCCTGTTCAGAGCCACTCCATTTTCCACTTTCCTTGGGTTGCGAGGAGCATGGCTCCACATTCAGGTAAGTTACTTTCCTTGTGAATTAAATTAATTTTATTTTAAAACTGCATTATGCGTTGCAGAATCCACAGTGAAACTGCAGCCCCTGAGTCTATAAATATTATTTTTTGTCATTTCAAGTTCTCAGTTGAAAATTAAAGTTTTATTTGACTCGCCTCACATTTAAATCAATGATGCCAAGATGGCCTTTAGGGAACCTTGGTGTCATGTTGCTGGAAATCAATAATGCTGAATGCAAACGTGAACATGAATAATATCTGCCACACCCTGGACAAGGTCCATGAGCTGTAGTGGCTCAGATGAAGCAAAGGGCATGAGAGTACATAAAATAATAACATTTTTACAACATGTTTGATGTTGGTCTATAGTACCCAAATTTTAATAATTACATACTGAACGTTCCTGTGCTGCTTTATTGCTGTTTTATGTTGGTGTTTGAGTCATGTTAATTCACAAGTGTTAACATGGGGTCACATTACAAAATTTGGAAAGAACTGCTTTTAATTGTTCACAAACCCCTCCATTTCTACCAGGCCTACACAACTGCGTTTTCTTTTAATTGTCTGCACTTGTGTTTTGGCTACTGCTCTGGTTCCAAACCTGCCATTCATAGTAATTTCATGGGGCTTAGTATCTAATTTTGCTTGACAATGCTCCTGAAGTACTTTTGGACATTTTATCATGTTAAAGATGTTTAACTAACATGCTTGAGTTCTTTGAAGAGGTAACAGAGAGGGTTGATAAGGGTAATATTGTGAATGTGGTGTACAGTCTGCACAATAGACTTAAGCAAAGTTAGAGCTCATGGAATAAAACGGACAGTAGCAGCACATATACAAAATTGGCTCAGGATAGGAAACAAAGAATAAAGGTGAACAGTTGTTTTTTGGACTTGCGTAAGGTTTATAGTGGAGATCCCCAGTGGTCAGAATTAGGATCCCTGCTCTTCCTGATATATATCAATGGTCTCAAGACCTTGGTGTATCGGGCACAATTTCAAAATTTGTGCATGATATGAAACTTGGAACCATGCGAAGGGTAGTGTAGCTTCAAAATAATGAGATAACTTCAAAAAGACACAGACAGGTTGATGGAATGGGCAGGCAAGTGACAGCTGAAATTTAATGCAGTGAAGTGCTTCATTTTGGCAGAAAGAGTGCGTAGAGGCAATATAAAAGAAAGGTTACAATTCTGAAGTGGGTACAGGAGCAGAAGGACCTGGGTGTATATGTGCATAAATCATTTAATGTGACAGGATAGGTTGAGAGCTTGCTTAACAAAGTATACGGTATCCTGTGCTTCATCAATAGAGGCATAGAGTACATAGAGTATGGTACACCTGTATAAAACACTGGTTCGGCTGCAACTAGTGTATTGCATCTAGTTCTACACACCACACACCAGGAAGGGTATAAAGACATTAGAGAGGATGCAGAAAGGATTCACAAGAATGATTTCATGGTTTCAGGAATGAGAAACTTCAGTTACATAGATAGATTGAAGAAGTTGGGATGTTTCTCTTTGGAGGAGAAGGTTGAAAGGAGATTTGATAGAGGTGTTTAAAATCATGAGGGGTCTGGTCATTGGTGGAAGGATCGAGAACCAGAGGGCACAGATTTAAGGTAATTGGCAAAAGAAGCAATGGCGATATGAGGAAATACATTTTCATACAGCAAGTGGTTAGGATCTGGAATTCACTGCCTGACAGTGTGGAGAACGGAAGGTCAACTGAGGCTTTCAAAAGGGAATTGGATCATTATGTGAAAAGGAAATGTTTGCAGGAGTATGGGAAAAAAGTAGGGGAGTGGCACTAGGTGAATTGCTCCTTCAGGGAACCAGCACAAACACAACAGACAAAATGGCTGCCTCCTGTGCTGTAAACTTTCTATGATTCCATTTATTGTACCATAGAAAGTGGTGTGTAAATCGACCTTTGAATCTTCGAAAAACCCTTCCAAAAACGGGGGTTGACTTATCTGCCAAACATAAACATGAACCGCAGGTGTTGGTGCAGGAGGACCCATTTCTGTTCATTGGTCTGCTCTGTTTGGGGGTGTTTTAAACTCCCGTACATCATCTTGGCAACATAGCCCATATCGCCTGCTTGATCCCATGTGCCCCATATAGGGTGAGTGTAACCCTAAACATGTATCCCTGATTTGAAAAATTGAGGCTAGCTCCTAAGGTAAGTATAGCCCTAAACATGCATTTATTAGTGGAAAAATAGAAGGGGGTGGGGGGCCTGGCAACTTATACGCTGAGTGCAGGCCTAAACATGCATTTTGTCACCAAACAAATGGGGTTGTCTTATATGCCTGATCAACAGTAAATTCAACTTGTTTTTGTTTCTATGTGAGCAGGCAATATTCAAAGAAACTGTCTAAAACATTGGTTCTCAAAGGTTTTTTTCAATGAAGGGCTCCTTTTCAAATGGACTAATAACCACAGACCTTCCCTCATCTAAATTACATTATGTAATGTCCATAATATGAAAGTGCTGCATGTAAGGTATGCTTTAATAATGCTTTGAAGAAAACATTTATTGTCCACAGATATCAGTGAGATGGGTTTCCCTGCTTCTCACTGTAAAATCCATGGTGTGATGTTCAACAACATCACTCGTTAATCACCACATCCAGACAGGACCTGTACTTCATCCTCATTGCTGCCATAGCTGAGAATCATGTTGTTGGGAAAACTAGTCCCACTTTTGTTGCTTCTTTTACTAATTCTGGTTATAGACAGACGCGGATAGCCAAAACTGAGATGGTATTTTGTTCCTGAAACTTAATTTTAAGGGGAGTAGTAACATGACAGTTTCATCAGCTCCTTTTCTGTTGTTCCACTTAAGACAACAAGATGAAGTAACAAATGGATCCCAAACTTGTGATAATATTTTCAAATTAAACACTTGTGTACAGTGTCAATGTTGTGGGATAAATAA
The DNA here is from genome assembly GCF_017639515.1 of Carcharodon carcharias. Taxonomy (NCBI): domain Eukaryota; kingdom Metazoa; phylum Chordata; class Chondrichthyes; order Lamniformes; family Lamnidae; genus Carcharodon; species Carcharodon carcharias. The sequence continues at coordinate 188,785,041 of NC_054469.1, forward strand.
TGTCCTTTCTTTCAGACACTCAACTGTCATTGTGTTTGCATCCAGAAACTCAGTCATGGGAATAGTCTAATTTTTCAAATCACAATTTTCTTCCCAAACATTGCAATCTCATCACTCATTTTGAGTATTGTTATACTGCATGCTATGACACAGCAGTTGGTAAAGGCTGTTAATTAAAATCCAAGAGTGAAACTTTAAACAACTGTCATAGCCTATATTTTCAAGTGGTATGTTTGAGATGCAGCTCTAAATTCAGGAATAAGACCATCAGTTCTCAAGAGGTTTTTAAATCAAACAACATGTGGCATTTATTAACTTACATAAGTTAAGCATGGCTACAAATTACTATCATAACTTTTAACAAATTTCCAAACTAATCTTCACTAAGGCAACAACGACCCATAGACTTTAAGCAGATACCAGGCAAAGCATTTTCACCTTACAAGTTCAAAATGAGGTTCCTTTCACTTTGGTTCCTTTGCAGACAGGTGCAGGCTTACAGCTGCTTTAATATTACGTGCCTTTGCCTGCACACACAAAATTGCTTTCTGTTATACCCAGCACTTCTCTTTGAATGTAAATTCTCATTGTATTACCAGGCCCTTTGAACTCCTTTCATAGTACCAATTTTATAAGTATTATAAACATTGCTTAATCTCTCCTAGCTAGGTGCAAGATTTCACTTCCCTTCTTGAAGGCTCTATTCAACAAAATGCAGATGTACCCTTCCTTATGGTTTACATCCCAAAACTACTGTACATCAAAGCACCCAGTCTAGCTGGCTTTAATCCAATTAAGACACACCCACGGATTAAACCTCTATTTAATCTGATATCATTACATACATTAATAGCTTCATGACACTGCCACTATCTTTTGATAGGTTCAGTGTATTTAACAGGTTAAAAGGGTCAAACAGGTATGTGAATTCACAGGTCTGGATTTCACAAAATTCACAATTCATTTAACACAGCATGCAATTTGGATTCTATTCTTTTTGAAGCAAGACTTAGCAATGCAATATACAATGTATCATGAGTACTTGTGGGTTTATGGCTCTTATTCTTGTAACATCATTCCGACTGCCTGTCTCAGTGGCAGCAACATCTGTGCAAACAGCAAAACAGTTCTCCCACTTAAGCAATTCCAATTCCATGAAGCTATTCCAGTAACTTGAATATTTCCTCAACTGTTCCTTGTTCTCATAACACCTGACAGAAAAGAACATCTTCTGTGCTTGCAAAACTCAAAACATAGTATGCAATATTAAATGTGATTCTGCAATTGGACAATCTTTGCTAGATAATCCTCAGTGTGCTAAAAGTTACGCTGACAACCATATAAGATTGTCAGTCAGGCTCACAGTATGGCACATTTGTGTGTACTAGAAGCTACATTTATTGAAGCACAGGGCCCTGTTCTTTGCAGACAGAAAGAGCATGTACATACATTGTGCCTGTTTTTGGTAAACAAAATAAGTGATAGCCATTCGCCGATTCATTCCTCAGGGACCAATCAGAGTCAAGTTGCCTGGTTTAAATTTCAAACAATGCTCGTCAGTCACCATTAGCTGGTGCATGTACATGGCAACGCCTCTACCAATCAGAGTTCACTTGCCAAGCAATCAGCACTCTCTTCTCATACATTATAAATTGCTGCTTCCCCTGACATTGGTATTCTTGTGATTTCCTGATGAGTACAAGATGAAAAGCTTTGACAAAATGTCTTTTTTCAGCAATAGTCAAGTTCTGTACTACCAAATGACTACTTTTGAAATGCAGTCACTGTTGGACAAAACGCAGTATGTATAAAAGGTTATGCGAAGACAAGCAAATTGTACTGGAAAAAATTCCACTGATCCCAATTTTAAGAGTTCCACTCTTGGTGACCTTGCCTTCAGCTGCTAAGGTCTAAAACACTGGAATTTCTTCCTGAAATCTTTCCACCTCTTGACTTATCTTTCCCCCTTTAAACTTATCTCTTTGGTCAAGCTTTTGATCACATGCCCTATAAACTAATCATGTGACTCCACATCAAATTTTGTTCTATAAAGCTCCAGTGCAGCATTTTGGGACTTTTTATTATGTTAAATATGATATATAAATTAAAGTTATTGTTGTTGCTAATTTGTGTATTGGACAGCCAAAATCAATTTACTCTCCTATAGTTTCTCTTCTCTTGCTATTAAGAAAATATTCTGATTTGTCTTTCTTGGAACCATACTGGATGACCTCACACTGAACTCCACCTGTCACAGTTTTGCCTACTCAATCTGTCTATATCCCTTTCTAAATTCTTGCTTCCATCTACATAATTTATTGGGCTTCTTAGTTTAGTGTCACTTGCAAACTTATAGCTGACACCACCCCCTTTTGCCTTGCACTACCATCCCTTTTGTCCTTTAATCAAACCTGTCTTCCAATCTATCACAGACAGACTCTTTTGATCTTTCCTCCATTCCTCTCCCCACTTGCTTAAAACCCGTTACATCTCTAACATTTCCCAATAACAGATGAAAGGCCACTAATCTGAAATGTTAACTGTTTCTTTTTCCTCTGCAGTTAGACAGTATCTTCAGACAGTGTACTCCCAGCATATACTCCAATATGACCAATTGGAAAAACATATTAAAGTATAATTCCTGATTAGGAATTTACTTACCATTTCATATCTAGTGACTTTCCACAGAGTGGGACAAAAATACGGATTTGTTTCCTCCCATTTAGAATGATGTCCGAGTGTTTCTGCAACAATCTATAAACAATAGACAGTTTAAACGGACAAAATACTTGATCAAATACAACCATTTCAGATCAGTATATGACCGATTAACTGTAATGTTTTGAAATGGAGAACTTACGAAAACTGTTCAAATGAAGGAACACTATGATGGGTCAGTGAATTAATGTGGATGAATGACTGAATCATGCTGACCTGAATGTCCTAGGTTCGAAGACAGATAGAATGTCAAGGAACTGTGTAAAAACAATTAGAGGGTAATGGCAAAAGTTAGGAGACATCAATAGAGGAAAAAAAATGCAACAGCATGAAGATCAGAAAAAGTGTGCACACTGATAAGCTGACCAGGCAGCAAAGGAACATTTGTGTCTTTTCAAATCTTGAATTATTTTTAAACTGGCAAAATAAACAGCAAATAAATGATGCTCCTGTGTTCCTCTTTTTGGAAACCTTCTATCAGCTTGAGAATATCTCAAAAGAAATTGTGAAAACAGATGGCATTTATATTGTGTCTTTAACATGATAAAATGTCCTAAGGTGTTTCACAGGAACATTATGAAACACAATTTGACACCAAGACATATAAAGAGATATTAGAATAGATGATCAAAGAGGTAGGTTTCATCTTAAAAGGGAGACAGATAGAAGGATGGAGAGGTTTAGGGAGGGAATTCCAGAGTTTAGGGCCTAGGGACCTGAAAGCAGAGTTACTAATGTTGGAAAATTAAAGCAGGGATGCACAAGAGGTCAGAATTGTGGTGTCAATAATTCTTTTAAGTGGCTGACTGATTGCTGAATTACAAAATAAATTCTCGCAGAGAATGACAACTCAGATAATGGTTCCATTACAAATACTGCCAGAGAGGCAGGAAAAGAATGATTCTTGGCTATTGACACTGTTCTAAACAAAATAGACACATTCACACAACGACTTGTACATATTACCAGCAGCCACTGATGTAGAATACACTATGCTAAAGTTATAAATGATACATGTATCATATGTGAGCTGTAATACACTGATGAGAGATCACAAGATTTTAATTTCATGTATTTGATAATAACATTTTTTGAGCACATACTGGTTCAGCCTCACAAAATCTTTGAGATGAATTTGTAAAGACTTTGTAAGTGCTATTAGTTAGATTTTAATGAGAAATTTCCAAAACTGGTTCACCACCTTTTTTGTACCAGCGCTCTGGTTGGAAGGCTATGGGGAAAAAGAGGGGGAGTGGGACTAGCCGAGTTACTCTTGCAGAGGGCTGGCTTGGACCTGATAGGCCACGAGGTTACAGCACAGAAGGAGGCCATTCTATGATTCTATATACTTGAGAACTAGGATGGCAAATAACAGATTAAATTCAATGTCGAGAAATACAATGTTTCAAATGGGGACAAATAATTCACAAAGGTATTATTTAAATAGAAAGAAAAGTAATATACATGGAAAAATATCTGAGTTCTGATTGGCATCAAATTGAAACTATTGTAAGTTTGTATGGTGACAGTGACTAAAGCAAATCAAATGCTGGGATGTCTTAAAAGGTGAGAATTGAGCCAAAATAGTCAAGTAATCCCATGACTTTACAAACCAATGGTGTGACATCACTTGGAATTCTTAAACCAAGAATGATTGAGGAGATGGCGAGATTGGATTGAGTGGAGTGATTACACAGGCTGAACATGTTTTCACTGGAGAGAAGGTTGATAAGTGACATGATTGCTGTTTTTAAAATTCCACAGAGCCTAGATAATGCAGATTATGACAGTTTTTGACCAGAATTGTATAACCAGACGTGGCCTACATTTGGACTAGTAAATTCAAAATTAATTTGCAGAAATACTGGCCTCGGTATTAACCTCCCATGATGGGTGGAAAAGGCTTGGGCATTATGTAACCCAGCCTGCTATCCAGTGGATAATGGGGTGTCTGAGGGTCTCACTGTGAAGAGGTGGAATGTTATTAAAATGTATTTAAATAGGGCATCTATAGTGCATTTGGGAAACTAATTTGAAAGTAACTCCAGCTGCATGGTATCTTGGGGGATAAACAATCTTGGCAGTGAAAAGGAGGCAGGAGCTGCCACGCCTCTCCCCACCCCACCAAGTGGCTCTTTCAGAATTCCTTAGAGGCCAGGAGAAGGAGCAGTGCTTCTCAAAGTCCCTTTGGGAAACCTTCAGCCTTCCCTCGTGCAATATATAGTCTATAACCCCTCACTGCTACTGTAGTCCTCTCTCCCTGCCTCCAATGCTGACCTCACCCCCACCTCAATCAATGGACATTTGGTGAATCCATAGAACAGCTTTCCTAAAGGCAGTGAAAATAGGGTGCATTAATTTTTCCAAATGTAAATTTGACAGACTTTTCTCAGAAAAGTTAATTTTGGGATAGAGTGTATTAGCAATCGGAGACATGGAATAAGTTTGAGAAACTAGTGATTTTGAACCTATGGTTCCTGAAATTTTTCACCACCCCAGGTCAGAGTCTGATAACCAGCTAACTGACAGAGATTGATTGCCATGGTTATTCATCAACTCCATTACCTGCTGTATCATGTGAGGACCAGTGTGGTATAAAGTGAAGTGGATGGGAATTGGTCTTCTGTTATCTATCAATTCTTACATTCCAATTGCAAAACTTTCAGCACAGAAGTACAATCTCTGGAGGACATATTTATTTCTACTTTCTTCACCCATCCTGTGGTTTGACTCCATGTGCACCAGAAACTCACTTTGTTATTTTATTAAAATGCCACAGACTGGATTGTGTTCACCTGAACCAAACAACCATGGAAAGTTATCATAACTCAACCAAATATTGTCTTAATCTGATATCCATTCCCCACAATAGTTACAGCCTTTTTACCAAGATCAACAGTTGCATCCATGTCCGATATTACAAATTTTGGGTCTGCACAAGATATTCAGTCTTCCCTGTGCTATGGAATGGCGGATGGTAAATGCCGAGCTGCTCAAATCCCAGAAGGAAACTTGAAACAGCTGCCAAAATGGTTTTGCAATTTGTATAATATAAGGAGTGGTTCTGAAATCAGGAAATGATTTCCCCGATTACATGTGATGATTTTATAGTAAACATTTATTTTAAAAAAAGGGGAAAAAGCACTATTACATTTAAACACAAGAATGGCTTCACACCGTAAGCAGTACTTTGAAACAGTTCCACAAATCTTATCTTAACTACCCTCAGAGCTAACCTTCCCCTCTTCTGTTCAGCAACTATCCTTATTGATTCTCAAATCTATAGAATTCCAGTTATTGTTACCACAAAGCATCTTTTTCCTTGGGGTGCCCTCTGAGGCTCACAGCAACTGGGTCTTCAGGTCTGGCCTTGTTCACGTTGTCTCCTTGGAGTTCTGCCTAGCTATCCTATCTTCTAGGAGATATGCCCAGCTACCCTGCTGTCTTCTGGGAGATCTAACCAGCTACCCACTCAGTATTTCCTTAAATGCATCCCTTCCTTTTGATCTCTCTATTGTCTCCACCAGTCTCTTCAGAAATGCTTTCTTTACTTTTGTTCTTTACTTTAGCGCTTAGACTTGTAAAAACAAAACTTACCCTCTAATTCACTTCCTTACACCTTTTTACAACCTGCATATATTCCCCATTGAACTAAAACAACTCAGCTCAAACTATTCCTGTTATTGCTTTATGCCCTTCAGTGCATCGACGGGCAGAGGGATCTGGGTGTACAGGTCCACAGGTCACTGAAAGTGGCACCGCAGGTTGATAAGGTAGTCAGGAAGGCATCATCGGCAGGGGTATTGAGTATAAAAGCTGGGAAGTCATGCTGCAGCTATATAGAACCTTGGTTAGGCCACACTTGGAATATTGTGTGCAATTCTGGTCGCCATATTACCATAAGGATATGGAGGCGTTGGAGAGGGTGCAGAGGAGGTTTACCAGGATGCTGCCTGGTCTGGAGGTTGTTAGCTATGAGGAGAGGTTGGAGAAACTTGGATTGTTCTCAATAGAGCAACAGAGATTGAGGGGTAACTTGACAGAGGTTTACAAAATCATGAGTGGCATGGACAGAGTAGATAGTCAGAAGCTTTTTCCCAGGGTGGAAGAATCAATTACTAGGGGACATAGATTTAAGGTGAGAGGAGAAAACATTAGAGATGTGCAGGGCAAGTTTTTTTATGCAGAGGGTAGTGAGTGTCTAGAATTTGCTGCCAGAGGAGGTGGTGGAAGCAGGTACGACAGTGGTGTTTAAGAGGCAGCTTGACAAATACATGAATAGGATGGGAAGAGAGGGATACGGACCCCGGAAGTGCAAAATGTTTTAGTTTGACAGGTAATATGATCGGCGCAGGCTTGAAGGGCCAAAGGGCCTGTTCCTGCGCTGTACTTTTCCTTGTTCTTTGTTCTTATTGAAGTTCCTCTTGGTTCATTAACATATCAAAATGACTTCTTACTGTTAAGTTTAGACCCTTGCCATCACTCTAGCTCTTCATCCAATTACAGCTTGATTTCCAGTACATAAGATAATATGCCAGGATTATTACCAGAGGAAAAATATTACACTTTCTTGTTTTCTTGACACCTGTGAGCATGCCTTAAAAAAAATTTCTCTGGCACTTTTCACAAGTCCGTCTCAAAGTGCTTCATAGCCAATGAAATACTTTTTGAAGTGCAGTTGCTGTGTTTTATTCCTTTAAGGAATTCAGGAGAAATTTCTTTTACATAGAAAGTGGATTTTCTACCACATTTGTGGTGGTGGTGGGTGTGTTCAAGTTCACTGAGTGAATCCAAGTTGCTGTGGCAACATGCACATTTACATGCATGTTAGCCTGGAGCTATGGATAGTGATGGTAGAGACTCCAATGTTCTTTCCATCACATGGCTAACCAGGACTCTCTCCCGCTCTTGCCTTTCATAGGCATGTGTTGGAAGGATTTTCAGGTTGATAGTCAACCTGCTTGGCTGCATTATGAACACATGTTCCTTGGCCATCAAGTCCTGGGGTGGGACTCAAATCTGAAGTTTTTGGTTCAGAGGCAGTGATGCTACCCACTGTACTACAAGATATCCTATAGCAGTCACTGTTTTAATATAGGAAATGCAGCAGCCAATTTGCACACAGAAAGCTCCTACAAACAGCAAGGTGATAATAATCAGGTAATATGTTTGTGATGTTGACTGACAGATAAATACCAACCAGGGTATTGGGAATAACTCCCTTCTCTTCTTTGAAATAGTGCTGTGGAATCTTTTATACTCATGTTAGTGGCTAGGCAGGGCCACAGTGTAACATCTCATCCAAAAGCCAGCACCTCTGACATTACTGCACTGGGGTGTCAGGCTTCATTTTTGTGTCTTAGAATGAGACTTGAACAACCTTATGGCTCAGAGGAGACAGTATTACTCACTGAACCACAGCTGTCCCAATACCTACTTCTCTTAAGACCAGGACTTTCTCATTACTGGCAAATTCTCATCATGTGACCTGGGAGTTGTAACCTCTCATTATGCGAGCTTGATGCTATAGTACCAAATGCACCCAGTATATTTTTTGTATCTTCTGGAAGACAAGCTTATGAACATTTTGGTGAGACATGGCCTATGGTAAACCAACAAGCAGGTTTGTTTTGTATGTAATTTGTGAATGAATAGGATAAGTTTTACATTGAATTTCAAACTATTTTGTGATTTTTTTTGCAACAGGCTAATCTCATTTTATGGACTATCAAAGTGCAAACTACTGTAGATTCTGCAGAGCCCCACTGGACTTGATGCCAATAACTTTAAATGGTATATTTTTGTTATTTTCTTTCCTTATATGTGATGTATTTACAATGGCAAACTTCAGTGAAACACTTTTGTTATGATCCCAGCTGATGTTACTTCTGGACAAGCCAAATCCCAGAGTGGAACCGTGCTTGAAAGATCCTAACTTTCATTTGTTATTTTAGATACATGGTGAGTGGCTGTTGAACAGAGCCACAGGAGTCAACTGACAAACTTTTAACAAAAGAATAAAACATTTATTAAACAAGAAAAGATGAACTATATTACAATATTCCTTCACCCATACCTATACCTTCACAGATATATACAGATTTGAAGAATAACATAAGTTACAAAAGCTATCTTATATTCTAATGTTCACAGTAAGTACAAGGTCCATATAAACCAATAGGTGACCTGTGGTCAGACACACCACACTCTGAAACCAAGTGACATATGCCACCCCAAACAGATGCTATGGATCTGTCATCAACTCCCCCCAGTCGTTCTGTGAGCCAACTGGTCTCACTGAACTCTGTCTTTCACACGAGGGCTTCCAATTTCCATTATCAAAGGACTCACTCTGGAATCTTCTCCCAAACAATGCTTCTCTCAAATGCTTTCCACAAGGGTCCACCTCCAGGGTTTTGAACTCTCCTTCCAATGTTCCTCTCCCCTGGATTGGCACGTGCATTCAAGCTTTCTTCCATGCACACTCTTTCACTCACTTAGCCATGCCAACAGAACACCAGTGCTTTACACGCCCATAGTAAAGAGCTACAGACCTTCTGCTGTCCCTTTGGATCTTCTGGCTTCTATTTTGCTTTAAGTCTGCTTCCTGCAACTTCTCTTTAAACTTGGAGCCTTTTTCTGCTTCTCATATTAACTTCACTTAACAGGACCTTTTCCAGGTTCCTGACCTTGTCCTTTGACTTAACTGTCCTCTTGGGATCTTTGCTGTTCTGCTCCCCAGACTTGGGGACTTCCTTTCTTAGTTTCTGGAACCTGCTTCTGTAGTTCCTTACTCTGTATCCAGCTTCTCCTTGCAGCTGGCTTCAATTTCAGCTTCAGACTTGTTATCTGTCCCTCTGCTGTCCAGCCTCTCTGGAATCCTGGCTTCAAAAGAACTGAAACTACTTTTCTGTTTCTGTGGGGCCTCCTGTTACTAGGCGACAGCAGTTTTTTTCTACCTTTGTTTTAACTCCCCTTCAAGAGTCATAAAATCTTCATTAAAACGCAGGCATGTTTTAAAGTGAAACTAAAACTCAACTTTTCTTAACACACAAATACAGAAATAACTTACTTAAACTATCTCTATTTCCTAACACATTGTACATGTACGTGTTTTGATAAGCAGTAAGCTCTGAAATATCAGAAAATGTTAGCCTTTGAATTATTTTGTTGTATTAGAAATATAGTTTTGGGTTAGTGTTGCAATATATTTATATAACCAGTGGAATATACAGTTATGGATACAAAATGGGGTTCATTCATTGATTAACTATCATATCATACCATTATTGTTGGGTAATCATCTCGTGTATAGAAATAAATGTAACATTAATGGTTAACTCAATCGCATAGGTTTTCAGACTTGACAATGATCACTTTCTAAATCTATTTTTGTAACAAGACATTGGTATTTGCTCCAATGATTTGGTGGAAAAAGTTGTGAGACATTTATGATGCGCATCCTAGCTCTAAAGTACAGATAGTAGGAATGAATACTTAAAATATTCCAAACAGAGATAAAGCACTATGGATGCTTGAGAAAAAGGCTCTCAGCTCTCCACACTTCTAGTTATGGCATTATTTGTTCATAAAAAGATTGACTTGCAAACTCCTACTAATGGACAGCAGCCTGGGTCTTCTGTTTAGGCAGCAACAGTGTTTGATGTTTGGATAATTGAGAACTTTGTTCTGTGAAAGTACTAATCCATTTTATGTTATCAGCTGTCACCCACACCCCCACCCACCCCGCCCCCAACCCCCGTCCCGCCCCACCCCACCCTGCCCCACCCCACCCACCACCACACCACAATGTACGGTTTTCAATCAGAACAACCTCACCATTTAATACTAGAGTAATAAATTAAGTCTGCAAGATGAACATTCCAATTTGTTCATCATTGCAAACCACAAGGAAACAAAAATAGGACTCCAGAGATTCCTTATCAAGGAAATATATTTAAAAAAATTAAGAATTAAAAGGTGCCTGAACACTAAAATTTGCACTCACTCGTGAATTTCTCCCTTGTGAAAACCAATGTGTTTCTTTTCCCATCGTGTCATCCAGTCTTCCACAGTCAATTCAATGTTTTCTAGGTCTCCATACTTGTTCAACCTCTTTCCCTCCGGTATAGCTACTCCTGCACTCATTGCTGTTTGGGAAAATGCATATTGTGACAACATGTACAGAGTATACAAAAACAAACATCCCAAACCAAAATCTTAGATTTTTATCTGAGACAAAAACAGATGAATTCCGGTTTTAAGAAAAAAAATCAATTTTTTTAGAATACTACAATAACTTTCCGTTTCAATCAAGGATAATTTACTAGAAATTCACTGATGAGAATTTGACAATATGCTTTCCCAAGTGATTCCACATGAAATTTAAAATAAGCATGGGCCCTTCCCTGAAATTTGTAGTTTGAAATCTATAATAATGCAAATTTTCCTTTTGCAATTTTCCTTTGATATTGATTGATTACAGTTTTATAAACTTGTAGCCCTCTGGCATCTCCTGCAAATGATCATTTTTTCAAACCTGAGCTTAGGCAGTTGATGTCAAGAAACTAACACAGCTAGCTTATAGAAAGTTTACATAATTTAGTTTCACTTAAATACAAATGAGTTAACAATGAAATGGATGCTCAAAATTGGGATTTCAAATGTGCCACTGAATTAATTTTGGAGGTTAGCCAGGATATTAAAGTGCATTTTGTCTTATTTTTTCCAATGTAAACAAATATATACGTATTTGAATGACCAAGAGACATAATAACAGACTCCAGAGGGCACATATTTACGTGTCGACGCTATATGCTTAACGTGCAGCTTTTCAGTTGTTTGTTCTAGTTCAATTGCCGAAAAACAAGCAACTTAATGAAAACAAGAGCAAAATACTGCAATGGCGGAAATCTGAAATAAAAACTCAAGAAGTACTCAGTAGATCAGGCAGCACCCGTGGAGAGAGAAACAGAGACGGCCTAAAACATTAACTTTGTTTCTCTCTCCACTGCTGTCTGTGGGGGGAGAAACAAAGTTAATGTTTCAGGTCGTCTCTGTTTCTCTCTCCACAGGCAAGATGAGTGGAGAAAGAAACAAAGTTAATGTTTCAAGTCGTTCCTGTTTCTCTCTTCACAGATACTGTCTGACTTACTGAATATTTTCCAGCATTTTTTGTTTTTATTTTAATCAAAGCAAGTGCTTCTCCAACGCTCGCAATTCCTTCAAATAAAATATTCAGCATGGCTTACCTTTTGGTGTGTTGGTTTGGAATTTGACTGGGAGGAAGTCTACAGTTGTTCACACTGTGCAGCTTCGATAAGGCGATCACTTGTGATAGATGGGGGCAGGATTACAAAGGTTAAACACACTCCTCTTTTGGAATTGGGGACGTCATTGAAAAAAGAACCAGAGCCGAAGTTCACACTTAAAAACGCCAAAGCAGGACGGAAGAGGCTGAAACATAGAGGAGGGAATAAAAAACCCCGCTCGCTCCCCAGCTCGGGTTATAACGGTCACCTTGTTCAAATTCCGTCAGTTGCTGACCAGCGGCCGTCCATGTGGGAGTGAACTTGGAGCTGGAAGGAGGTGGCGCACGCGCGCCGGAGGCGAGCCTGAGCTCGAGCGAAAGCACCAAAGCTGTCGTTCGTCAGAAGGAGAAAGAGAGCGCACGCGCGCTGTGCGAGCCTGAGTTGGAGTGAGAGTGCACGCGTGTAGTGCTCGAGCTGTGGAGAGGGAGAGGGAGCCGGATCGGATCGGATCGGATCGACATAGAAACCGGGTGGGGAGAGAGAGGCGAGCGAGTGGAGTCGAGAGCCCCGCCACTATGTACTATTCGGACACAGGTGAATGCAAATTTTAGGTCACGGCGCCACTCTACCTTGGCCGTTAAATTGACAATGGTCGCCTTTTCTTTGCCTTCATCATCGGAGAGTTTGCCGGTGAATATAACTCGGATGATCCCCGAGACGGGGCTCTGCCTCCCTCCCACCGGGGCTTTAATCACCGCGGCTTATCTGTGTCTCGTTCATTTTCCCCTCGAGCTGTTTGTTTGTGAGTGAGATAAAGAAGGAATCTCGGGGATCCCGAATCCTCGGCCTGGAGCTCAGGCTTTGTGTAACGATCAGCACCGACCATGTCTGAGCTGCTTACCCTGTGTGTTTACTGGCTGCAGATACAGTGAGGAAGGCTGAAGCTTCATTGTTATCAAAAGGCGATACATTATGTACTAACTGAAGCAAAGTCAATGTTAACAACAGTAATGTTTACATAGTGTTATAGAAATGTTTACACGGTTGATTTCAGCTTTTGCCGTTGCATTACTCATTCTTTGAATTGCAGGTGTTTTCCCTGTATTTTTCTTCAAGTTCCTTTTCTGTGATATTTTTTGAGTACATTTATTTAGCATAATTCTGTTTTTTTTTCTTCTATATGTTTTTAAAGTGTTATTGTTGCATACAAGGTTTTTGAGCAAGGCACGCAAACACTCATCCATATTAGAAACTAATTTGATTGGTAGTGACCGTTGTGAAGAATTAGTGAAGGGTTAAGAAGGAAACTGAAGGTGATGATTATTTTCAGTAAATGTCGGTAGGAAGTAATTAATTGTTTCAGATTTAGCAGTGTTTCCCAGTGTTCTTCCTGCCTCCTTTCTTCCACCTTTCCTGTTTTTCTTCCCTTCTCTTTATTTTGCTTTCTGTGCATGCTTTTTATGTTGAATTACATATTTTAATTCATACTTCATGGTTTAACTCTGCATGGCACAGTGAGGATCCTTCAGTGTGATTGGTTGAAGAGAAATGCTGTTGTTTACCCTGCTCTCTCAAGCCACTGATCCTCTGTAGAGCATGCCATGCAGAAAATAATCTCTAACAATGATAAATTGCCACTTAAAACCCCATTTTGTCTTGAGCAGCTGTAAGTGGAATGAATGGTGAATACCATTCCATTACCACTGACCATAAAACATGAGCCGGGATATTTATTATAGTGCCATCCCCATTAACATCAACAGTGATCTCGATTTTCCTGCATTGATCTCTATTCAAGCCCAGTGGCAATGCAGTGAAAACAATAGCACTAGCAACCTGGCAGTGGCACGGTATTGGCTTGAACATGCATTCACTAAACCTGACTTATTTTTAAATGAAAATAATTTTGTGCTCCAAAAGAATTAATTTGGTTCAGAGTAAAAATGATCTCTGAGCTGAAGTCAGAGCAAAGATAAGTGTTTCAGCAAAATACTTCAAGTTGAGAAAATAAGATTGTGTTATTCTGGGTTAAATTAAATATTCTTAATACACCAAAGAGTCAATTGCATCAATAACAGTTCTTTATAAACTTATTTTTTAAAAATAAAATTGAGATTTCAGTTGACCTTGCAGCTCACATGAATTGCACAATTACAAACTCAAGATCAAATAGGTAAAATGCAACATTAGCAATCTTCAGCATTCATACATTTGCAAAGATATTGAAAAGATATAACAGTGAAGCAGTTTAATACAATCCAAATGCAATTGACAGTAGATTTTTTTGAGTCAATTTGTCCATCCTCCAATGTAAACCTGTAGGTCTGAAGATTATGTCAACAGTGAAGCAACAGTGCTTGCTGCTGACCTCGAGGTAAGCCTTGCTGAGAGATCTAATGACCTCTGTGGTGAGAAATGTAACTCTATCGCCCTGTAGTTATTTCTGAGGATTCCTGACGTGGAGCTATAGTGATGACATCAAGCTGCCCAAGCAGCCAATCATATTAAAGGGATTTGCACAGATTCCCCCCATCAAACTGGAAAGGAAAAGCACTAAAATGAAATCACTTGTTTTACATGAAGCAAATTAAAGATTGAGATGTACAAATGGGTTGAAGGTAGAAGTTGATATTTTCTGGAAAAAACTTTTATAAAAATATTTATATTTTTAAAATCTACTAATTAATCAAACAAGGACATTTAAAAGCACTCCACAGTTATAATTTTTTGGGACAGTTCTGTTGTTCAAAAATTATTACTCATATTACTGTTAAAAACCCAGTTTCATCTTATTGACCCAAGGTGTAACATCTTATAGGGTTTCTTAGAATGATGTGGGGTGGTGGGAGGGGAATTCCTAGCTGATTTCAATGATTGTTGTCTTGGGAGGTGGAGTCCACAGCACAATCTATGGCAGAGCACTGAGTGACAGGCCAAAACTTGCGGATTTCCATGTTCATCTGCGCATGCACCACAGCCTGATGTTGCAGTCAGTTTCAGAGGGTTAATGACAGTGACTGCTCACAGTTTATTGTTGACTTCTTCCCTGCTTGCAAAATCCAGGCCATACATTCTTGTTTTGCTTCAATATAATTCTACATGCAATTTAAAAAAAAAACTATCACATCCAATTGAGAAAAAATGATTGTGGCTGTTAATTTTTTTTGTTGTTTTTAAAAAAAATAGTCCCTTTGTTGGTTGTGTCACTTTTGATAAGACCATAAGACAAAGGAGCAGAAATTAGGCCATTTGGCCCATCGAGTCTGCTCCACCATTCAATCATGGTTGATAAGTTTCTCAACCCCATTCTCCCGCCTTCTCCCCGTAACCTTTGATCCCCTTACCAATCAAGAACCTATCTATCTTAGTCTTAAATACACTCAGTGACCTGGCCTCCACAGCCTTCTGTGAATTCCATAGATTCACCATTCTCTGGCTAAAGAAGTTTCTCCTCATCTCTGTTCTAAAAGGTCTTCCTTTTACTCTGAGGCTGTGCCCTCGGGTCCTAGTCTCTCCTACTAATGGAAAGATCTTCCCACGTCCACTCTATCCAGGCCTTTCAGTATTCTGTAAGCCTTTCATTCCTGGGATCGTTCTCGTGAACCTCCTCTGGACCCTCTCCAGGGCCAGCACATCCTTCCTGAGATATGGGGCCCAAAATTGCTCACAATGTTCTAAATGTGGTCTGACCAGAGCCTTATAAATCCTCAGCAGCACATCCCTGCTTTTATATTCTAGTCCTCTTGAAATAAATGCCAACATTGCATTTGTCTTCCTAACTACCGACTCAACCTGCAAGTTAACCTTAAGAGAATCCTGGACTAGGACTCACAAGTCCTTTTGCACTCCAGATTTCTGAATTCTCTCCTCATTTAGAAAATAGTCTAAGCCTCTATTCTTCCTACCAAACTGCATGACTTCACACTTCCCCGTGTTGTATTCCATCTGCCACTACTTTGCCCATTCTCCTAACCTGTCCAAATCCTTCTGCAGCCTCCCCACCTCCTCAATACTACCTGTCCCTCTACCTGTTTTTGTATAATCTGCAAACTTAGCCAGGATGCCCTCAGTTCCTTCATCTAGATTATTAATGTATAAAGTGAAAAGTTGTGGTTCCAACACTGACCCATGCGGAACTCCACTAGTCACCGGCCGCCATCCTGAGGAGGACCCCCTTATCCCCACTCTCTGCCTCCTGCCGGACAGCCAATCTTCTATCCATGCTAGTACCTTGCCTCTAACACCATGGGCTCTTATCTTACTGAGCAGCCTGCTGTGCGGCACCTTGTCAAAGGCCTTCTGGAAGTCCAAGTAGATAACATCCATTGGCTGTCCTTTGTCTAACCTACTCGTTACCTCCTCAAAGAATTCTAATAGATTTGTCATGCATGACCTCCCCTTGATGAAACCATGCTGACTTTGCCCTATTTTACCATGCACTTCCAAGTATTCTGAAATCTCATCCTTAATAATGGACTCTAAAATCTTACCAACGACCAAGGTCAGGCTAATTGGCCTGTAATTTCCCATCTTTTGCCTCACTCCCTCTTAAACAGGAGGGTTATATTAGCGATTTTCCAGTCCTCTGGGACCCTCCCTGACTCCAGTGATTCCTGAAAGATCACCACTAACGCCTCCACTATCTCTTCAGCTATCTCCTTCAGAACTCTGGGGTGTAATCCATCTGGTCCAGGTGATTTATCCACCTTCAGATCTTTCAGTTTTCCTAGCATCTTCTCTTTGGTAATGGCCACCGTACTCACCTCTGCCCATTACTAATCATTGCTGTCCTTGCTATTCAAATCACTTTTCCTGTAAAACTTGGTGTCAGTTCACTGCTAGTTGATTGGGCACAACTGTTTGATTTATGGCATTCGTTGAGAAAATCTGAGCCATAGTATCATATTAGTGCAAATGTAAACCAAGGTGAAACATTTGATTAATTATTTTGACTAACTTATTTAAAAAAAAACAAATTCTTGATATTGTTCTAAACCTATAATAAATATTCTATTTGTCTGAAATAATTATAGCTCCACGCATTGGGAATAGCGGAGAAGCTGTTGCAGGCCATACTGAATTAATGAATTTCATGGATAGGCTAACATTCTAAGTTCAGGGGCTAAATTTGACATTTCACTTTCTGTGACCATATAGCTTCAGAATGTAGACAATAGAGCTAGAATTCAAATATAGATACAGAACACTGGCTTTTACTGAAAACAAATGTCCTGTTCTTTACCTACTACTGCAATATTTAGTTTTTAACAGCTGGATGCCCGTAACAAGCTCATGAGTACTGTAGTTTTTGAGTCTGTTTAAGCTTTTTCACTGGTCTAATGGGATTTTTAACTTGGAAGACATTACGCTTGAATGTTGCTTTCCCTTGGAATGAAGCTGTACTACCATAAAAAGGCAACATTGGGGTCAATTTGGCGGATTTTTGCTCCGTTTTGATTGATTGCAACTGTGATAGGGCTGAGGTTGTGTGATCCTCTTGCTTGATTTTGAGAATGAAGAAGTGCAAGAGAGGAAGAGAGAGAAGGTGCTGGGGAGGACCCTGCTGCCACTGCCGTGATATGCTGGCCTGAAGTTTTTTTTTAGCATGAAGTCATAGGTTGATACCACAGATAGTTTCTTAATTGTTTTGACTCTGCAGCTTAAGTAAATGTTGTCACTATGTTTAAAGCGCAACATAATTACGAATGGATAAAAGCAAAATGATACGCACAATTAGTGCAGTGGCCAATCCGAGTATTTACGTGGCTCATCCACGTTGTGACTTAACTCCAGGAAACCACAACCAAGGGGAGTGACTCAGGTGAGAGCGGAGCTCAGGAATAACTGACCATGATCCTCGATGTTTGACCAAGCGTGAATGTTTGTCACATAAGTACCGATGATATTAGGTAGCCAATCACGTAGTTAGTGGTCCGAAGACCTACCCTGAATTACATCATCTGAAAGTACCTCACTTTTTATTAATTACTTATATTAACAAAGGAAAAGCCGCTACAGTTAACGTATTTACAATTAACATCATGCAACCACCACCCAAATAACTAATCAAGGTAATTGCCAAAACCCTTATGCTAGACTAAACATGATCACCTAACCTACTAATGGACTGTATTTAGCAATCACCATGCCTAATAATTTATTTTGCATCATCTAAATTTCACCAATTTGAAGAGAATGTGGTATATCATTGAATAAATAATTAATTTGTACATTTTTGTTGAGGTATCTGGTATTCAAAATGACTTTTTGTGATATTAAACAAAAGACTTGTACTTTCTGTTTTGCTGGTGGACACCCTGTTATGCATTGTATTCACTATTTGAGTATGTCCTAAGACTAGAATATATGCAACCTGAAACATTCCAAAATGGTGGTTGACTTCCTGATCTCAGTTGGCTCTATTTGAACAGTTGTCCTTTTTGAAATGAGAACATTGAACATCATTATTAGCCACTTATTGTTCTAACTGCTTGGTTAGAGTTCAGTTTTGTTTGTAAACTTGAGCACATTGCTGTATGCTTTATTAGCTGCAGAAAGAGTTGTGCTAAACGACCCCTAACGTGTACATTTAACAGCATGCTAGAGTCAGGAATTGTTTCCATGGTCCAAGGTGAAACTGCCCTAGTAGCATGAGTTGAAAAAGGGTCACAAACAGAGAACTGGATAATTTTAGGCCTATCAGCTTGACTTCTGTTACAGGCAAATTGCTGGAAGAGATCTTGAGAGATACTGTTTATGACCACTTGAACAAAGACGGGATAATTGAGACTGGACATGGTTCCTAGAAAGTAATATGATCCTGTCTTACAGGCCTGATTGAATTTTTTTGAGGAAGTTACCAGATTGGGGGATGAAGATAGCTGACATAATGCATGTTTATTTTCAGTAAACTTTGGCAAAGTGCTACATGATGCATAACTTAGTCCTGTGGAGTTAAAGGGAAGACCCTGGATTGGATAAAGAAATGGCTGCATTCTCATAGTCAAGATGGTTGTTAATTAATGTTTCTGAGTGGAGATCAGTTGCTAGTGGATTACTGAAGAAATTGGTAATTAGGCCATTGTTAGCAATATATATTAATGATCCCAGTCCTTGAATGAGTTGTCACCTTGCAAATCTGCGCTTATCATTCTTGGAACTTGATGTTTGAATCCCCCGATCAGATTTCTGCCCTGCCGCAATGTCAGAACAGTTCTTACCAATGCTAAAAATGACATCCTGTGTGACTGTGATTTGCAAAGTAAACTATCCCCCTTTGTTCTTCTAAACCTGCCTGGAGCCTTTGACATAGTTGACACAGCTGGATTTGATTGCACTCGTCTGGTTACATTCTTACCTACATAATAGTTCTTCAAAAACTCAGCAGGTCTGGCAGCATCGGCGGAGAAGAAAAGAGTTGACGTTTCGAGTCCTCATGACCCTTCGACAGAACTTGAGTTCGAGTCCAAGAAAGAGTTGAAATATAAGCTGGTTTAAGGTGTGTGTGTGGGGGGCGGAGAGAGAGAGAGAGAGAGAGAGAGGTGGAGTGGGGGTGTGGTTGTAAGGACAAACAAGCAGTGATAGAAGCAGATCATCAAAAGATGTCAACAACAATAATACAAAAGACCACATAGGTGTTAAAGTTAAAGTTGGTGATATTATCTAAACGAATGTGCTAATTAAGAATGGATGGTAGGGCACTCAAGGTATAGCTTTAGTGGGGGTGGGGAGGGCATAAAAGATGTAAAAAAAAATAAAATAAATAAATATTTTTTTTTTTCTTTTTCTCTTTTTATAATGGAAATAGGTGGGAAAAGGAAAATCTATATAATTTATTGGAAAAAAAGAAAAGGAAGGGGGAAACAGAAAGGGGGTGGGGATGGGGGAGGGAGCTCACGACTTAAAGTTGTTGAATTCAATATTCAGTCCGGATGGCTGTAAAGTGCCTAGTCGGAAGATGAGGTCTTGTTCCTCCAGTTTGCGTTGGGCTTCACTGGAACAATGCAGCAAGCCAAGGACAGACATGTGGGCAAGAGAGCAGGGTGGAGTGTTAAAATGGCAAGCGACAGGGAGGTTTGGGTCATTCTTGCGGACAGACCGCAGGTGTTCTGCAAAGCGGTCGCCCAGTTTACGTTTGGTCTCTCCAATGTAGAGGAGACCACATTGGGAGCAACGAATGCAGTAGACTAAGTTGGGGGAAATGCAAGTGAAATGCTGCTTCACTTGAAAGGAGTGTTTGGGTCCTTGGACGGTGAGGAGAGAGGAAGTGAAGGGGCAGGTATTGCATCTTTTGCGTGGGCATGGGGTGGTGCCATAGGAGGGGATTGAGGAGTAGGGGGTGATGGAGGAGTGGGCCGGGGTGTCCCGGAGGGAGCGATCCCTACGGAATGCCGATAGGGGGGGTGAAGGGAAGATGTGTTTGGTGGTGGCATCATGCTGGAGTTGGCGGAAATGGCGGAGGATGATCCTTTGAATGCGGAGGCTGGTGGGGTGATAAGTGAGGACAAGGGGGACCCTATCATGTTTCTGGGAGGGAGGAGAAGGCGTGAGGGCGGATGCGCGGGAGATGGGCCGGACACGGTTGAGGGCCCTGTCGACATGTCGTCCTCCTTCCTTAAACGAGGTTTTCCACCCACGGTCGTTGACAGGTTCAAAGGATCATCCTCCGCCATTTCCGCCAACTCCAGCATGATGCCACCATCAAACACATCTTCCCTTCACCCCCCCTATCGGCATTCCGTAGGGATCGCTCCCTCCGGGACACCCTGGTCCACTCCTCCATCACCCCCTACTCCTCAACCCCCTCCTATGGCACCACCCCATGCCCACGCAAAAGATGCAGTACCTGCCCCTTCACTTCCTCTCTCCTCACCGTCCAAGGACCCAAACACTCCTTTCAAGTGAAGAAGCATTTCACTTGCATTTCCCCCAACTTAGTCTACTGCATTCGTTGCTCCCAATGTGGTCTCCTCTACACTGGAGAGACCAAACGTAAACTGGGCGACCGCTTTGCAGAACACCTGCGGTCTGTCCGCAAGAATGACCCATCTCCCTGTCGCTTGCCATTTCAACACTCCACCCTGCTCTCTTGCCCACATGTCTGTCCTTGGCTTGCTGCATTGTTCCAGTGAAGCCCAACGCAAACTGGAGGAACAAGACCTCATCTTCCGACTAGGCACTTTACAGCCATCCGGACTGAATATTGAATTCAACAACTTTAAGTCGTGAGCTCCCTCCCCCATCCCCACCCCCTTTCTGTTTCCCCCTTCCTTTTCTTTTTTTCCAATAAATTATATAGATTTTCCTTTTCCCACCTATTTCCATTGTAAAAAGAGAAAAAGAAAAAAAAAATTATTTATTTATTTATTTTTTTACATCTTTTATGCTCTCCCCACCCCCACTTGAGCTATACCTTGAGTGCCCTACCATCCATTCTTAATTAGCACATTCGTTTAGATAATATCACCAACTTTAACTTTAACACCTATGTGTTCTTTTGTATTATTGTTGTTGACATCTTTTGATGATCTGCTTCTATCACTGCTTGTGTGTCCCTGCAACCACACCCCCACTCCACCTCTCTCTCTCTCTCTCTCCGCCCCCCACACACACACCTTAAACCAGCTTATATTTCAACTCTTTCTTGGACTCGAACTCAAGTTCTGTCGAAGGGTCATGAGGACTCGAAACGTCAACTCTTTTCTTCTCCGCCGATGCTGCCAGACCTGTTGAGTTTTTCCAGGTAATTCTGTTTTTGTTTTGTTTTGGATTTCCAGCATCCGCAGTTTTTTTGTTTTTATAATAGTTCTTTAATCCTCACCACAAACACTGATCTCGATCCACCAACTCCAATCCAAATTTGACCTCATGATGCATTTTCAGCCACAAATCCATGTCATCTCCAAGACTGCCTTTTTCCACCTCTGGAATATCGTCCACTCCATCCCTGCATCAGCTCATCTTCTATTGAAACTCTCATTCTTCACCTTTGTTAAATCTTGGCTTGATTATTCCAATATATGCCTGGCCAGCCTCCTAGCTTCTACCATTGGTAAATTTGATGTCATCCAAAACTCTGCTGCCCATGTCCTGACTTGCACCAAGTCCCAATCATCCATATCCCCTGTGCCCTATGGCCTACATTGGCTCCTAGTTAAGCAACATCTTCATTTTAAAATTCTCACCTTGTTTTCAAATCCCTCTGCTTCACCCCTCCCTAACTCTAATCTCTTCCAGCCCCACAACCCACTGAGATAGCTGCACTCATCTGATTCTGGTCCCTTGATTTTAATGCTCCAATTTTGGTGTCTGTGCCTTCAGCTGTGTTGGTCCTAAAGTCTGGAATTTCCTCCGTGCCTATCTACCTCTCTCAAATTCTACCTCTTGGACCAAACCTCTGTCCATCTGCTCTAATATGTGGTGTAAGTCAGACCATGGGCAGCAGAGTTTTGGATGAAATCAAGTTTACCAAGGGTGAATGTAAGAGTCTGGCCACGAGTGCATTGGAATAGTCAAGCTTAGAGTTAACAAAGGCAGCATTGAAGGTTTTGACAGCGCATGCGCTGAAGCAGGGTCATAGTCAGACAATGTTCTGGAGGTTGAAATAAGTGGTTTTAAAGGTGTCATGAACATGTGGCTTGGTGTCAAAGTTTGCTTTATTACACTCCCGTGAAGCACCTTGAGGTGTTAAAATGTTATACAAATACAAGTTGTTATCATAGGATGCAAGTGTTGAGGCTGGTTAGGGAGGGGGGACCCTGGAGAAAAAGAGCAAGGTGGAGAAGTTGAGCCCACATCTTGCAGAAGACTCTTAATACAAATAAACATGGTGTAGTGGCTGTGGCTAACACCAACATGTGTATACAATGCAGGGTTCCGAACTAATACTTGTTGAGCAGTAAAGAGACTTAGTTGTTACAGTACATGGGCCTCCAAAAGTCCATGATCGATGCTACAAGACTATAGCAAGGCAGGAGTAACATTTGCATTGTGGCAACCCCATACAAAAGTTAACTTTGGGACCTTTTTGTTTTACTGGACAGTGATACTAACTACTTGATCTTGGTGTAAAATCTGCTAACGTACAATTATGACAAGGCATGTCTACAATTGGTAATATACAACAATGGGTTATATTTATATAGCACCTTTAATGTAATAAAATATCCCAAGGTGCTTCACAGGAGCTTTAAAATTATGACACCATGTCACATAAGGACCTGTTAGGTCAGATGACCTACAGCCTGATCAAAGAGGTATGTTTTAAGTAGTCTCTTCAAAGAGGAAAGAGCTATGGAGAGGCAGAGAGGAATAGTATCCCAGAGTTTGAAGCTGAGGCAACTGATAAATGGTAGATAACACAAGTAAATGACATTGTGTCTCAAGAACATTATAATTGTTCAACGTTATTTCAATTTGGCAGCTCAAAAACTAGCTTTCTGTGTTAGCTGTGACGCAGTTTGAAGCATTCTTGCACTGACACAGAAGGTTGTGGGTTTAAGCCTCACTCCAGAGAATTGAATGCAAAAAATATAGGCTGACATTCCAGTGTGGGACAAATGGGATTGCTGCGCTGTTGACGATACTGTCTCTGGGACGAAATGTTAAATCGAGACTCTGTGCTCTCAGGTGATGTTAAAGATCCCATGGTACTACTTTGAGGAAGATCCAGGGAGTTAATCTCATGCTTCTTTGCGCTTTCTTTTACTCCTCACTTTCTTACTCCCTGTCTTACAGGCTAACTCACCACTTTTACTCTCATATTCACTTACGCTCACACTCATTCACTTTCACTGCCAGGCATTCTTTTACTGATTCTTATTGAAGCTCATGGACCCACAATTTTCTTGCACTCTCCATCACTTGAGTAGATCAATTTCTTTACCTGTGGAGATAGGAAATAGTATCCTGATCCCAAGGTAAGAGGATTACACCTTGTGTACTTCTGCTCTTTGTTGAGAACATTGTGTCCAGTCTTAGTTCCCTCACATGGTAGGTGATGTAAAGGCCGTGGAAAAGTTTCAGGGGATTGATACATGGTTTAAAAGACTTGATTTACCACAATAAGCTGTGACTTCTGTCTCTAGAACTAAACTGTGTCCATGTGGATAGATTTGAATTAGGTTAAGGAGAAGCAAATGATGTGTGTGTATAAACAGCTAGATTAGATGTGAGATTTTGCTTAATGGAGTCATTGACCTTTAGAACAAATTGCCTGCTTGTGTGGTGGATGCAGATTCATAGCAAGTGTTCAAAAGAGAGCAGTTCGGTTTGCTGGGTTATGGCTAATGTAATTGCTTAGAAATTGTAGATATGATGATGGTCTCATGGTCACAGTGTTCTCCTGGAGCTTGTTTTACTTAACTTTTGAGGATGGAAAGAAAGTTCCCAGAACTCGTTTTCCCCCTGAATTAGCCTAAGGTAATTTTTATTATTGTTTGTACCAGAAGATTACATGGCTGCTGGTTGGTGAAGAGCAGTGAGGATTGTGATGCTCCATTGCAACATAACTGGATGGATTGCATGCTCTTTGACCAAATCATCCAAAGACACTATGGCAGGGTTCTTGTGTACAGTGATGACACCCAGCTCAACTTCACCATTGTACCTCTAGATCCCTGCACCTACCCTGTGTTTGTCTGACATCTCAACTGATGAACCAGTATTTTAATTATTCAGCAGTGAGAACACCAAATGTTTTGCTTCTGCAACAACCTCTGTTTCCTAGCCACTGATTCAGTTCTCCTCCTTGGTCACTTTCTCAGATTGAACCTGACTGCTTGCAACCTTGGCACCCTAGTTGGCTTGATGCAGGGCTTCTCAACCCATATCCTTTCCATCATCAAGGCTGCCTATTTCCATAAAATTGCCTGCCTCTGTTCCATCTCAGTCCACCTGTTGCTGAAACCTTCATCATTGTTGTTACTTCCAAACTTGATTATTCCAATGGTTTCCTGATTGCCACCGCCACCCCCCCCCCCCCCCCCCCCCCCCTGTCTTCCACATTCCTTAAACCTGAGCTCATCAAAAACTCTGCCCATATCCTAACCAAGTTCTGTTTACCCATTGTCATAGTGAGCATTGGCCTACATTGGCAATTGGTCTGCAGATGCCTCATATTTAATATCCTTTCATGGCCTCACTTGTACTCTCCTCCAGTCCTTTGAGAACTTTGCATTCCTTCAACTTTGGCTCTTTAGGCATCCCCAACTTTCTTCACCATTGGTGCCTTCCACCATCTGTGTCCTAAGATATGGACTTCCCTCCCCAAACCTTTTCACTTCTTTCCTGTAAGATTCTCCTTTAAGACCTTTGACCAAACTTTTGGTCATCTGTGCTAACAGCTCCTTCTCTGACTCAGCATCAAGTTTTTTTTTGGTTACTCTTCTTTTACTTATATAAATGCAAATTCTGGTTGTAATTTTCATATATATGAGCATCAAGATGGCAACATTTAGTGGGTTCCTAACTTTGCTATTTTAAAGTGGAAGAGGCTTATAAGCTAGCATAGTCAAGACAAGTTCAGTACTTTCAGTATCTCGTCATGTCTATGTTCGACATTGATAATACTTTTGCCTGTCATAAGTGTTCAACTAATTTTCTTTCTCATTGGTTAAAAACAATTTTTCTTCCAATTTAAATGCGACTTTTATGTTTCTCCAATTATGTTGCATGACGTCTTTTCCAACATTTTCCTAGCCTAACACATTGTACCAAAAATTTGAGAGATACAACTTTGGTTATTCAGGCAAATTACATCTATGGCTTGCTTTATAGCCAGGTTTAAAACAGTTGCACTCATTTCTCAAAACTGTAACTGAGCAAATGGTGAGTAAAAGCTTGAGTCCTTCTGATGTAGTTTCTGTGGAGGTGTATTCCGAAATTATCAGACCATACAATAAAATCTTGTTTATTTTTCAAGTTTGATAACCATCTGCATATATGTACATATTATTTGTAGATGCCATGAGTGGACGGATGCGAGCGAAGAAAAGGCCAGCTATTTTTGAAGCATCAGTGGATAACAATCCTCCCCTGAGATCATCAGGAAGACAGGTGTTGTACAGTGCCATTAGAACCAACAGTCACTTTGGTTTTCAATTTATCCTGTCAATTCAAATGAGTTTCATTTGTGAACCAAATTTGAAATCAAATTCATGCCACACTGCCTCTTGTGTTAATACATCTGTTACTAAGGCTTTTAAAAGCAAAAATGTTGGTACAATAGCAACCATGGATGATTATTGATTTTTTTGAAGAGTCTTTATATTCTGTTAATGTGATATTGAATGTTCTTTTCAGGTATTGTTATTTTTTAAAGTTACAAATGTTCTTGCATAAAGTAACCCATAAATGTTCTTGCAGAAAGTAACCCCTGGAGAGATGAAGATATAGTATGCAGGCTCAAATACACTCTTTAAGTTGACATATTTTATAAAAATGTATGGTGAAAGGTGATCACGGTAGTCCTTCAAGGCTGCAAATATCCTCTGATGAACTTGTTGCAATTGCACAGAATTTCATTTTTTTCTCTATTTGCAATCCCCAGCTTTGGGAAGATGCAAGATGGATGTCATTCCAGCTTTGCAGATGGATGTGAGCTGTTGTAAGTGACATAGGTCACTCTGTGGTACACATGGCTCATTTTCCATAGACTGCAGAAGATTGTAGCACTGCAAGAGTTCCTCAGGGCTGTGTCCTAGGCCCAACCATCTTCAGATGCTTCATTCTAACCTTCCTTCCATCATAAAGTTAGGAGTGGGGATAATAAAAATAAAATACTGCAGAAGCTGCAAATCTGACATAAAAGCAGAAATGCTGGAGAAACTCAGCAGGTTTGGCAACATCTGTGGAAAGAGAAAGATTTCGAGTCCATGTGGCTCCTCTTCAGAAGTGCAGATGGTTGCTGATGATTACACAATGTTCAGCACCATTTATGACTCATACTGAAGCAGTTCATGTCCAAATGCAGCAAGACCTGGACGATATGCAGACTTAAGCTGACAAGTGTCAGGCAATGACCATCTCCAACAAGAGGATCTAACCATTGCCTCGTGACATTCAGTGGCACTACTATTGCTGAATTCCCCACCATCAACATCCTTGGGGTTACCACTGACCAGAAACTGAACTGGACTAGCCATATAAACACTGGCTACAAGAGCAGTTCAGATGCTAAGAATCCTGCGGCAAGTAACTCACCTCCTGACTCTCCAGAGCTTGTCCACCATCTACAAGACATAAATCAGAAGTGTGATGGAATACTGTCCACTCCTGGATGAGTGCAGCTCTAACAGCACTCAAGAAGCTTGACACCATCCAGGACAAAGCAAACCTGCTTGATTGGCACCCCATCCACAAATATTCACTCCCTCCACCACTGACACACAGTGGCAGCAGTATGTACCATCTGCAAGATGCACTGCAGGAACTCACCAATGGCTCCTTAGACAGCACCTTTCAAACCACAAACACTCCCATCTAGAAGGACAAGGGCAGCCGACACATAGGAACACCACCACCTGGAAGTTCCCCTCCAAGCAACTCACCATCCTCTTGTGGAAATTTATTGCTGTTCCTTCAATGTTGCTGGGTCAAAACCCTGGAACTCCCTCCCTAAGAGCACTGTGGGTATACCTACACCACAAAGACTACAGCTGTTCAAGAAGGCAGCCAACTGCTACCTTCTCAAAGGCAATTAGTGATGAGCAATAAATGCTGGCCTAGCCAGTGATGCCCACACCCAATGAATGAATAAAAGAAAGTTTGTAGATAAGTTTATACAATTTGAAAGATGATGTGAACATGAAGGCATTTGTGGAGCTGCGTGATCAACATTTCATTAATGTCAAATTCATTTTGCATTTTATTATAATAAAGGTCAAAAAGAAAACTTTTGAAACTGAGGAAGAGGAAGAAGGTTGTGAAAAGAAATATAGGAAGTGTGAAAAAGCTGGCTGTAGTGCAGCATATCCTGTTTGTTTTGCAAGTGCTGCAGAGAGGCAAGTAGCAATGATTCTGTAAAAGTGTTCTTGCAATAAAGTGTACAAATGAGTTTATTGTTCAGCTGCTAAATTGGAATCTCCTCCTTTAGGAGGAGTAATGTAAATATCAATATAATTTTATGGCATTGGTTCAGGAAATGGGATTTACAAAATGTTGAGTTTTTAATAAATGATGTATTTGCTCAATAAAATTATACTGTTGGATCAGGGCTTACTTGATGTTTTGCTATATGTTGTAAACTTGTATAGGTCAAATGGTGATAGTTAATTACTATAGTAGCTAATAATCCTTCTGGAACTGAAAACAATTTGCAAATAGCACTATTTAAGTGTTCCCTAAAGTAAGATAGTGATAGAGCTCTGGCATGTTTTAAATTATGTTTTCAACTTCAAGATAATTTAAAGAATTTTTAGTCCCACCACTTTCCTCATCTAAATCTATCTTCTACCTTCTATTCCCCTCTCCTTCATATACTAGTCTAGCTTCCTGTAAATGCATTTATAATATTAACTTCAACCACTGCCTGTGGAAGTGAGTTCCACATACTCAACACTATGGGAAACCGAATTCCCTATTGGATTCAAAATAAGTGTTGTCCTGTTGTTTACAAACAAAGATGCACCTTAAACCTCTAATTTTCTTGACAGCTGTGATGAAAAATTTATCTTTTAACCAACTCTCATTTAAGTTTAGATGAAATGGATGTTTGCCTTTTTTGGTTGTGGTAGACATTGAGCTTAAGTGAGGGCCTTTCGGATACTGTAGAAAATATTTTAGCTCATGGTTTCATTTTTAAAAAAGTTCTTTGCCTGATCCCATTTAAATATGTCGTATTTTCTGCTTTCAGAGGCAAGTAGGGATCTGCATCTCAGCCTTTGCCAATGCCATTTTGTTGCCTGCCCTTGCAATTATGGGCAAATGCTGTCGGGTGATTTGCCCCCCGACCCCCCAGCTTTTCTTTTGAGCATGATTACCTTTTGTGCATGATTACTGATTTACAATAACTCAAAGTTGTTTGTGCATAACTTGCTTAGCCAGAAAATTTTGTAATGTGTAGAAGTTCCCCAGTTAAGTACTGTGCAGACATGAATATAGGAGAAACTCATTTTACATGTAGGTTCATGTTCAGCAAATAGGCCTAAACTAACCTGATGCAGCGCTTAGCTATGGAATCTGCTTCTTGTCAGGCGTGTTTTACTTTTGTTGAAAACTCTCACCTGAGATTCTTCCACCATGCTGATCATGAAAGACTGTTGTGTAGTTGACTAGGAAGAGACCACCGGAAAATACTCCATATAGCTAAGGTTCAGTACTGCTGATTTAGCCTCTAGATACTCGAGCAATTCCTGTTGAAGCTCCACAGCTCTAATTGTAGGTACTGATGTTCACTGAGATATGACATGCATTGCTGTGGTCCAGAGGATAGTTTTCAGGTGATGTGACTGGCAAAGAAAAAGTGAAATCAAGTCATCCTCTGGCAAATTTGTAATTTACTGCATGAGCTAGACAGTGCTCTGGGATGCTATAAATGATTGACCAGGCAGCTTTGCCCATTAATCAGACCTGAAAGTCATGTCTTTAAGAGCTCAGATTGCTCCAGTCACTCCAGATAACTTTACATCAATCTACACTTCTTACCTATGATGCTGCTGTCTACATTTTCCACAAATTTGCATGCTGATCTACCAGCCTTTTTCAATGATCTAACTTTTATTATTCCTAATATTTCTAGTTTGCAGATACATGTTAAAAACAATTTTGAAAGTTATATTAGATTATAGTCAAAAGTTAGCAATCCCTCTATGCCATTGCCTTTGGCCCCCAATACAAACTCTGTTCCCTGGCCACTTTTTTTTAACTGTTCAGCTGAACCAGCCTGCTTACAGTCTCAATGTCCTAAATGACCCTCAGTTGAACTTCTGATTTCTGATCCCATCATTAAAACTACCGACTTTGCCTTTGTTAATTGCCCACTTAGGGTCATCAGCTGACTCAACTATTCCAGTGCTCACCTAGCCAGCCTCCTGCAATCTGTCCCCCCCACAACATAAACTTGAGTTAATCCAAAAGCACCAAGTTTCCATTCACCCATCACCCCTTTCCTCACTGCCCTATATTGGTTCCTAATCCACTAATGCCTCAAGCTTAAAATTCTTCTCTTTATGTTCAGATGGATTGCATGATCTCTCTTCTCCCTATCTCTCTAACCTTTTCCAGCTACAGAACTGAGAATTTTGTGTTCCTTCCATTTTGGCCTCTTGTGTATCCTGACTTTTTACTCCCCACCATTGAAAGTTATGTCTTCAGCTATCTAGGCCCGAAGCTTTGGAATTCCTTCATCACTGCTCTCGTTTTAAAATGCTCCTCAAAACTTTGATCAAGTTTATGGTTACATGTCCTATTGTCTCCTTGGTAGTCCCTATGTGTCAGTTTCCATTTGACCGTACTCCTGTAAAGCACTTTAGAATGTTTTACTAAGCTGAACGTGCTAAATGATTGCATGTTGTTGTGCTCTAGCTGCTCTCAATGATGTGTGGTTTTGAGATGATTTCTTTTAATTTGATTTAATTTGTATGTAGGATTTATATCCTCATTTCGGATTAGTAAAACAAGATTACATTTTAGTCATCTAAAGTTTGCAAACGTCTAGGAGAGAAAAAAAGGTATGACTTTTCACAACCTCAAGTTCTAAAGCGCTTTAGAGCCAATCAAGTATTTTTTAAGTGTAGTCACTGTTGTAAAGTAGGAAACTTGGCAGTTAACTTGTGCACAGAAAGCTTCCACAAGCAGCAATGTGATAATGTCCAGATAATTTGCTTTTTAGTCATGTTGATTTAGGGATACATATTGGCTAGGCCATCAGGGAAAATGCCCCTGCTGTTTTTTTGAATTGTGCCATTAGATCTTTTACATCCACCTGAGAGAGCAGACATGGTCTCTCTGTTTAACATCTCATTTGAAAGACAGTACCTTCAACAGTGCAGCATTCCCTCAGTACTGTATTGGAGTGTCAGTTTATATTATTATGCTGAAGACTCAGGAGCAGGACTTGAACTCTTCATCTTGTAACTCAAAGGCGAGAATGCCACCATCTGAAGCACAGCTGACACTGAAACATTTGCAATTTATTGTTTGTGTTGAGTTTTGGAAACATATCTAATATGTATTCCTTCTTGTGATTCATAATTTTTAGGTGTGCTAAAAATGGTTACACATCACGCTGGTACCATTTATCTTGTGGAGAACATTTCTGCAATGAATGCTTTGATCATTGTTACCGAAGGCAAGTATCTGGAATAATATATTAAATTATTTTCTGTTTTTAGATGATTATTATTTCTCAATCAAAGATGCTGACTGGTAAACATATTCTTGAGACTCTAGCATTTTTAAATGTATTCAAGGTGCACTTAGATTTTATTCATCTTTCTTAATTACGTTGGTAATGTCTAGCTTCAAATTAATTTTAGATATCTAGAATGTCAGCACTGTGACTGGGAATTAGTTGTGCGCTGACACGCTGCTGCTTCATGAAAGTACCATATTTGTGTTGACATGCCAACATAAATGTGAAAGTAACCAGCATCTGGAGAATGAGTTTGATTCAATGAAGTTGCTCCAATCGAGAGGTTGGAATTTTGGTCATAATTTTAGACTTGTCAAAAAGGTACCTATATGGGTCGTCTTCTGTCATACTTGGATATGTACACAACTTGAGTATTGCTGAAAAAATACTTTTTGTCGAAGCTTAGCATAAAGTTGTTGCTTCCCCTCATAATGGTATTCTTAAGATTGTCCTTGATGAGTGTGAGACGAAAAGCTTTGACAAAATGTCTTTTTTCAGCAATACTCAAGCTTTGTACTATCAAATGACTATTAATATGTACACACCTTACCTGTAGAAATTCAGCACTTTGGTGCGATTGAGGCCGTGTCTTCAAATGTAGGAACTTTGATGTTGAATTTAAAGCTCCTTGAAACAACATAGCTACAAGTTTAAATTCTACTACTTAGGCCTAATCTATCTTTTTAGCTCTGCATGTATGTTTTTAAAAAATTCATTCATGGGATGTGGGCTTCACTGGCTGGGTCAGCATTTGTTGCCCATCCCTAACTGCGGTGAGCTGCCTTTTTGAACCGCTGCAGTCCATGTGGTGTAGGTATACCCACAGTGCTGTTAGGAAGAGTGTTCCCGGATTTTGACCCAGCGACAGTGAAGGAACGGTGATATATTTCCAAGCCAGGATGGTGAGTGACTTTGAGGGGAACTTCCAGGTGGTGATGTTCCCATCTACCTGCTGCCCTTGTCCTTCTAGATGGTAGTGGTCATGGGTTTGGAAGGTGCTGTTGAAGGAACCTTGGTGAATTCTGGCAGTGCACCTCGTAGATGGTATGCACCACTTCTACTGTGCATTGGTGGTGGAGGGAGTGAATGTTTGTGGATGTGGTGCCAATTAAGTGGGCTGCTTTGTCATGGACGGTGTCAAGCTGCTTGAGTGTTGTGAGAGCTACACTCATCCAGGTAAGTGGGCCATATTCCATCACACTCCTGACTTGTGTTGTAGATGGTGGACAAGCTTTGGAGAGTCATTGCACAATTCCTAGCCTCTGACCTGCTCTTTTGGCCATTGTATTCATATGGTTAATCCAGTTCAGTTTCTAGTCAATGGTGACCCCCTGGATGTTGATAGTGGGGGATTCAGTGATGATAATGCCATTGAATGTCTAGGGGCGATGGTTGGATTCTCTCTTGTTGGAGATGGTCATTGCCAGTACAAGCCAGATGGGTTGCACCAAACTGTTGGGACCAACTTCCTTGCAGGGCAACTTGTGTTATTGTAGAGGGTATAAACTTTTAGGAAATAGAGATAGTTTAAGAAAGTTATATTTGTATTTTTGTGGGTGTTAGGGATGAGTTTTAGTTTTAAAGTTTAAGTTTGATTTATTTTTCTGTATCTCTGTTAAGAAACGTCAAATTGAGTTTTAGTTTCACTTTAATTGGTGCCTGCATTTCTATGCATTTAAACAAATGAGTAGAGAAACTGAGCTATTGCCTAGCAACAAGGGCCCAGAGAAGCAGGTTCCTCCCACAGTTTCACTCAGAAAAACTGAAGAAACAGAAGTTTTGAGTTCAGTTGGAAGTCAGGACTCCAGAGAGACTGGACATTGGGAGAGGAAACTCCTGATTGAAAGCAGATTTCCCAAAAGAACCAAAAGGTCCCACGACCAAAGGAGTGAGACAGAAACAAGGGAATGTCCTAAGCAGACCTTCTAGTCAAAGGAAGGACAGGAACCTGGAAAAGGTCCTACTAAGTGAAGTTAAGAGTGAGGGGCAGAGAGAAAAGCTCCAAGCATCAGATTTAAAGAGACAAAAGCTGCAAAGAGCAGATTTAAAGTGAGAACAGTTTGCAAGAGGCTAGAAGATCCAAAGAGACAACTGAAAGTCTGCAACACTTTGCTGTGGGCTGTGAAGCAGTGGTGTACTGTTGACAGCTAAGTCAGTGAGAGAGAGAGTGTGTGTGGTGACCAGCTTGAATGTATGTGGTGACCCAGGGGAGAGGAACATCAGAAGGAGACTTAGAAACATTGGAGGTGAACCCTTGCCTGAGAGAAAGCATCAGTTTGGGTGAAGATTCTAAAGCGAGTTCTTGGAGAGTGGATTTTGGAAACCCTTGTGTGAAAGATGGAGTTCAGTGAGACTGGTTGGCTCATGGTGGGACAAGCGTCTTGGGGGGAGTTGAGGAGAGAGCCAAAGCATCTGATTGAGGTGGCATCTGCTACTTGCTTTCAGAGTGTTGTGTATCTGACCGCAAGGTGCCTATTGGTTTACACGGACTGTGTACTTACTGTGAACATTAGAGTGTAAGATAGCTTTGTAACTTGCGTTATTCTTACAAATGTCTATATATTTGTAAAAGGTATAGTTGTGGGTGAAGGAGTATTATAATATGGTTAATCTTTTCTTGTTTAATAAATGTTTTATGCTTTTGTTAAAAGTTCATCAGCTGACTCCTGTGACTCTGTTCAGTAGCCCCTCTCCACATACCTAAACAAATAAATAAAAGTTAGGATCTATCAAACTGGGTTCACCCTGGGATTTGGCTTGTCCAGTGGTAACCTCAGTTGGGGATTATAATAAAATTGACATAGCAGGGGTGTAGGAACCAGGAGGTAATATTTGAAAGGAACTCCAAGGTACACAGAGAATTGGGAGAGACAGTTAGCATTAGGGTAGGGAAAACTAAGGTGGAATCAGATTAGTGCTACCATGTACATGTGTGGAGTGTGGTAAATAAGGTTGGTGAGCTGGGGGTGCAGAAAGCCATGTGGAAATTTGATGATGTGATAAGAGACCTGGCTCAAAAAAGGCAAGAATGGGTACTAAATATTCCAGGACACGGTATTCAGGAAGATTGGAAAGAGAGGAGGAGGAGAAGCAGTATTAAGGAAAAGATTACAATGCTGGAGAAAGAGGATGTCCCAGAGGGGTCGAGGAAAGAATCTATTTAGTTATAACTATGACATTTATGCTATGACATTTCTGAGTGTACTCCATAAGCCACCAACTAGTGGGAAAGATACAGAGGAACAAGTTTGCAAAAAAATTACAGAGAGGTGCAAGAATTATAGAGTACATATAATGGGAGACTCTTAATTATCGTAATTTAGACTTGGATAATAATAGTGTTGACATGCCTTTACTGAGGCATTCACAACTATAAACATGGACTGTCTTCAGTTTGGAATTTTCTGGGACTGCCTTTTCTTTTTAAAATGCATATTAGAAGGCTGCTGAGGGTCAGGTGACTTCTGCAATTTCTGCACAGATTCAGAAGTATCTCAAGTCTTCAGAAAGTTCCTAATTGAATGACCGTGGGTGGAGTGCCTCCCTTGAATGGACATACCAAAACAAAACCATTTGTGGCATTCGCACCTATTGTTTGTGGACTTGCCCAAAACTCAAAATCTACAGGCCTCTAGATTCACTGTCTCCGTGCTCAACCAAGAGAGCTGCAGAGAAATCAGACCATTATAAATAGGTGTGAATGGCCACCATCCATCCTCTATTTCATAGCAATGACTCCAAACTTCACATCATTCTGGGTGGACAACACAAGTGTTGATCAGGTAGTACCTGATCAAAATTGTCTTCGGATCTTATTCTAAACACCAGGGAGAAACCAGTTAATCTGCAAACAACACAGTAAGAAACAGCAGCAGCAAAGGTAGCAACAACTAGGTCTTAAAACTGGAGACTGCAACATCATAAAGTCTCCAAGGCTGTTCCTTTTCAAGTCCTCTAGTACAGAAAACCTTCTAGTATTAAGATAATAAACAGCTAACTTCGTGACCTGCTGAAAATCCACCTCTTCAAGGGAATCCTTAAACTTTGGTTATTGAATTTGCCTGGCTATATTTTAAGAGTGGAAATGGAACTCTTTTTCAATAGGCCTGCACCGAGATGAGCCAATCAAATAACTTAGAAATTATTCCTTTGTTTGCAACTTTTATAAGTGAACCATCCTCTGAGTGTGTATGTAAGTTATGAGTAACGTAGCAGTAGATTTTCAGGATGAACATGTGAATAAATAACCCTCCTTATTTAATTCCTTGAAAGCTTGCAGCTAGTTATTTAAATTGACCATATACTTGGGTGTTAAGTGCACACACCTTCCTTTTCAAAAAACAAACTGATTACAAACAGTAAGGAAAGGGAACAGGAGTTTCAGTTTTCTCTTATTTCTATCTCTAATGGTGTAAAGGGCAGAATTTTCTACATCAACTTTCCACCATTTCCAGTCCAACTGGAAGGGGACATTTCTGGATCTTGCTCTGGGGAATGAGGCGGGTCAA
Organism: Carcharodon carcharias; assembly: GCF_017639515.1. Classification (NCBI taxonomy): domain Eukaryota; kingdom Metazoa; phylum Chordata; class Chondrichthyes; order Lamniformes; family Lamnidae; genus Carcharodon; species Carcharodon carcharias. Next base: position 188,820,869 of record NC_054469.1, read on the forward strand.
GTGGATCAGGTGTATGTAGGGGAACATTTTAGAAACAGTGATGATATAAGGTTTAGTTTGGCTATGGAATCCAGAGCAAGAAGAATTGGGGGAGGGTTAACTTAAATGGAGTGAGAACAGATTTGGCACAGATAAATTTGAATCAAAGATTGATAGGCAAAATTGTATTGGAACAATGGGAAGCTTTGAAGAAGAGAGGGTTCAGATACAGCCAAGGTACATTCCATGAGAGCGTTAGGGAGAACAAACCAAGAGCTCCCTGGATGATGATTATGGAGTCAGATGAAACAGAAAGTGGGTCCGTGTGACAGATGTCAGGTGGATAATATAAGTGAGAATCAGGCTGAATATAGAAGGTTCAGAGGGGAAGTGAAAAAAACAAATAAATAAGAGAAGCAAAGATGGATTATGAGAAGAGCCTGGCAGCTAATATAAAGGGGAATTGGAAAGCATTCTATAGGCATATAATTAGTAAACAGGTGGTAAAAGGAGGAGTGAAGCCAATTATGGGCCTTAAAGGAGATTTGCCCATGTAGGAGGGGGCGTGGCTGAAGTACTAAAGAAAGACTTTGCATCTGTCATTACCAAGGAAGAAGATGCTTTCCCACTCATTGTGGAAAAGGAGCTGGTTGAGATATTTGGACTAATATTTGATAGAGGTGGTATTAGACAGGCTGACTGTACTTAAAGTTAATTAGTCACCAGGATCAGAAAAGATGCATCCTAGAATACTGAGGGAAGTAATAGTGGAAATTGTGGAGGCACTGGCCATATTTTTTCAATTCTCCTTAATTATGGGAATGGCGTGAGAGGACCAGAGAATACACGCTTACTCAGAAAGAGGTATAAGAATAAACCCAGCAACTACAGACCAGTCAGGTTAATCTCTCTGGTGGGGAAACTTGTAGAAATGATAATTGGAACAAAACAGTCAATTGGGGAAATATGGATTCAGTAAGGAAAGTCAATACAGATTTGTTAAGAGCAAATCATATTCAACTTAGCTTCAGGAAGGATGTGAAGGTATTAGGGAAGGTGTAGAAAAGATTACAAGAATAGTTCCAGGGACCAATACTTGAGTTATGTGGATAGATTGGAGAAGCTGGGACTATTCTCCTTAGGAAAGCAAAGGTTAAAATAAAGGTGTTGATAGAGATGTTTGACATCATGAGGGGCCTGAACAGAATAGATAGGGAGAAACCATTCTGTTTGGTGGAGGGATTGAGAACCAGAGGACAACAATTTAAGGTGATTGGCAAAAGAAATAACGGCAACATGAGGAAAAACCTTTATGCAGCGACTGGTTGGTTAGTTTCTGAAGTGCACTGCCTGAGTGTAGTGGAAGCAGATTCAACTGTGGCTTTCAAAACGGAATTGGATAATTTTTGAAGCAACGAAAGTTGAAGGTCTGTGGGGAAAAGGCAGAGGGATGGGACTAAGTGAGTTTCTCTTGCAGAGAGTCAGCACACGCAATGGGCCACATGGTCACCTCCTGTGCTGTAAAAATTCTATGATTCTGTGCTGTGGCTTAATTTAAATTTCTGAAATCCTTGACCTGTACACCTATACTCCAGCTAACTCGACTTGTATAATTCCAAATGTGCCCCAAATTTTGCTATTTCATAAGTTGAATTAATATAAAAACAGTATAGCATATATAGCATTAAGATGTAAATTTGAATTTTGTCCGCTTGTTCTAGTACAATTATCTGCCATTCCTTAGCCCTGCTTTATGAAAAGACTACATTTGTTTGGCTCCCTGTATGGAATGTCACAGGTGACATAATAAGTTAGTTTATAAGAAGGACTTAATATCTCATGCCCACAATAAGTCGGAGGTTACACCGTTTTATAATATGGGCTCTTAAGCCCCTGTAGCAACCATCCTTTCAATTCCAGCAGAGTCGAAGGTGGATCCCTCTTTTAGACCATAAGATATAGGAGCAGAAATTAAGCCTTTCAGCCCATCGAGTCTGCTCCGCCATTCAATCATGGCTGATAAGTTTCTCAACCCCGTTCTCCTGCCTTCTCTCCGTAACCTTTGATCCCCTTACCAATCAAGAACCTATCTATCTCAGTCTTAAATATACTCAATGACCTGACCTCCACAGCCTTCTATGGCAATGAATTCCATATTTTCACCACTCTCTGGCTAAAGAAGTTTCTCCTCATCTCTGTTCTAAAAGGTCTTCCCTTTACTCTGAGGCTGTGCCCTGGGGTCCTAGTCTCTCCTACAAATGGAAACATCTTCCCCATGTCCACTTTATCCAGGCCTTTCAGTATTCTGTAAGTTTCAATCAGATCCCCCTCATCCTTTTAAATTCCATCGAGTATAGACCCAGAGTCCTCAAACGTACCTCATATGTTAAGCCTTTCATTCCTGGGATCATTCTCATGAACCTCCTCTGGACCCTCTCCAGGGCCAGCACATCCTTCCTGAGATACGGGGCCCAAAATTGCTCACAATATTCTAAATGTGGTCTGACCAGAGCCTTATAAATCCTCATCCCTGCTTTTATATTTTAGTACTTTCGAAATAAATGCCAACATTGCATATGCCTTCCTAACTACCGATTCAACCTGCAAGTTAACCTTAAGAGAATCCTGGACTACGTCCCTTTGCACTCCAGATTTCTGAATTCTCTCCCCATTTAGAAAATAGTCTATGCCTCTATTCTTCCTACCAAAATGCTTGACCTCACACTTCCCCACATTGTATTCCATCTGCCACTTCTTTGCCCATTCTCCTAACCTGTCCAAATCCTTCTGCAGCCTCCCCGCCTCCTCAATACCACCTGTCCCTCCACCTATCTTTGTATCATCTGCAAACTTAGCCAGGATGCCCTCAGTTCCTTCATCTAGATCATTAATCTATAAAGTGAAAAGTTGTGGTCCCAACACTAACCCCTGCGGAACTCCACTAATCACCGGCCGCCATCCTGAGAAGGACCCCCTTATCCCCATTCTCTGCTTCCTGCCAGACAGCCAATCTTCTATCCATGCTAGTACCTTGCCTCTAACACCATGGGCTCTTGTCTTACTGAGCAGCCTGCTGTGCGGCACCTTGTCAAAGGCCTTCTGGAAGTCCAAGTAGATTACATCCATTGGCTGTCCTTTGTCTAACCTACTCGTTACCTCCTCAAAGAATTCTAACAGATTTGTCAGGCATGACCTCCCCTTGATGAAACCATGCTGACTTTGCCCTATTTTACCATGCACTTCCAAGTATTCTGAAATCTCATCCTTAATAATGGACTCTAAAATCTTACCAACGACCAAGGTCAGGCTAATTGGCCTGTAATTTCCCATCTTTTGCCTCACTCCCTTCTTAAACAGGAGGGTTACATTAGCGATTTTCCAGTCCTCAGGGACCCTCCCTGACTTCAGTGATTCCTGAAAGATCACCACTAACACCTCCACTATCTCTTCAGCTATCTCCTTCAGAATTCTGGGGTGTAATCCATCTGGTCCAGGTGATTTATCCACCTTCAGATCTTTCAGTTTTCCTAGCACCTTCTCCTTGGTAATGGCCACCTCATCTCTGCCCCCCGACTCTCTTGAACTTTGGGCTTGTTACACATGTTTTTCACCGTGAAGACCGATGCAAAGTACCTATTCAGTTCCTCCGCCATTTCTTTGTTCCCCACTAATACTTCTCCAGTGTCATTTTCCAGCGGGCCAATGTCCACTTTTGCCTCTCTCTTACCCTTTATATATCTAAAAAAACTCTTGCAATCTTCTTTTATATTACTGGCTAGTTTACCCTCATATTTAATCTTCTCCCTCCTGATTTCTTTTTTAGTTGTCCTCTGTTGATCTTTGTAGACTTCCCAATCCCCTGGTTTCCCACTGCTCTTCGCCGCATTGTATGCTTTCTCTTTACCTTTTATTCTGTCCCTGACTTCCCTTGTCAGCCATTGTTGCCTCGTCCTCCCTTTAGTATGCTTCTTCTTCCTAGGGATGAATTTTTGCTGTGTCTCCCAAATTACTCCCAGAAACTCCTGCCATTGCTGTTCCACTGTCTTTTCTGCTAGGCTCATCTCCCAGTCACTTCTGGCCAGCTCCTCCCTCATGTCTCTGTAGTTGCCTTCATTCAACTGAAAGACCGTTATATCCGATTCCAGCTTTTTCCTCTCAAATTGCAAGGTAAATTCTATCATATTATGGTTGCTTCCTCCTAAGTGTTCCTTCACCTTAAGCTCCCTTATCAAATCTGCCTCATTACACATCACTAAATCTAGAATTGCCTGTTCCCTAGTGGGCTCCACCACAAGCTGCTCCAAAAAGCCATCTTGTAGACATTCCACAAATTTTCTTGGGATCCACTACCAACCTGATTTTCCCAGTCTACCTGCATACTGAAATCCCCCATGATCACTGTACCCTTGCCTTTCTTACACGCCTTTTCTATCTCCTGGTGTATCTTGTGCCCTACATCTTGACTACTGTTCGGAGGCCTGTACATAACTCCCATTAAGGTTTTTTTTTACCTTTGTGGCTCTTCAACTCTACCCACACAAATTCTACATCATCTGACCCTACGTCATTTCTTGCTATCTATTTAATTTAATTTCTTACTAACAAAGTAACCCCACCCCCATCTGCCACCCTGCCTATCTTTTCGATAGGATGTATATCTTTGGATATTTAGCTCCCAGTCCTGATCCTCTTGCAGCCATGTCTCCGGAATGCCCACCACATCATACCTGCCAATTTCAATCTGTGCCACAAGCTCATTTACCTTATTTCGTATACTGCGTGCTTTCAGATACAACACCTTCAGTCCTGTATTTCCCGTCCCCTTTCTCATTGTTGTCCCTTTATCTGATGTGCTTGAAGTTAGATTCCTAGCCCTTTCCAAACACTCTGTCCTATTTTGTGTTCTGGACACTTCAATAGCCTCTCCTGGGCTCTCCTTTCTTTTCATTTTTTTCATAATTTTCCATGAAGTTGAATCCACCAACCCACATGCTAACCTGCTGTTTTGTTTCCCATTAGTCATACTTCTTGGAGTCTTACCCTTCCCTCCCCCCCCCAACTTTCTAGTTTAAAGTCCTGTTGACCACCCTATTTACCCTTTTCTCTGGAACATTGGTCCCAGATCGTTTCTGGTGGAGACCATCCCAACGGTACAGATCCCTCCTGTTCCAGTACTGATGCCAGTGCCCCACGAAATGGAAACCCTCTTTCCCGCACCACTCCTTTAGCCACGTGTTTACTTCCCTTATTCTCGTGTCCCAATGCGAATTTGCACGTAGCTCAGGTCCTGTTCTTTAATTTAGTTCCTAGTTCCTGATAATCCCCAAACAGGTCCTCTTTCCTAGTCTTAACTATGTTATTTGTCCCGACGTGGACCACAACAACTGGATCCTCGTTTTTTTTTTCTCTTTTACTCCTTCAGCCCCCTTGGACACCATTACTTGTTCTCACACTTGTTCAAATGATTTGCTCTTTCACACACAATGTATTCTTTGAGCATCCTAACCATGGCATGCCATGTGAACCTTTTGAGACTAATGAAGTAGAGGTTTGTCTGAACTTAAATCTGCAACTGTAGAATTTTGTATTTCTTCATTTTCTATGATTTTAATACCTTATACTAGGTAAATTAACTCTGTAGTGGTGCATTTCGTGCAACACATTTCAGATTTTAGTCCTCTCAATTGATCAACTTGATGTTCTAGCAATCGGAATGTATTGTAGCGCAACCAATATAAAGGCTTTCAGAATTTCAGCACAATATCAGTTGGTACTGATGAAGTAACCCTGCAACATTTGATGATGAGCCATGTATTATTTGTCATGAGGATATAACACCTAACACTGAGTGTGCTTCAATGCAAGCGTCACTTTCTTGAAGTGTGCATCAAGCATTTACTGAGAGAGAATAACACCTGTCCAACTTTTCGAGTTCATGCTCTTCTGCCTGAAGATTTCCCTGCACTTGCCTGGATTGATAAAAGGAAAGATTTATCTAATTTTTTTATATATAAGTATGTGTTCTGTGAGGAAATCCATCTATATAATTGGTGAAGTTGTGTTCATCATTACTTTCCACAACTTTTCATATTAGTTTTTCTTTCCATGAAGCTGCTTGTGAGTTTAGGATAGCATGCGAAAAAGAAATGTACAAAGCTATTGGGAGAAGGTGATGGAATACCACTAGGTGCATTGCTCATTTGGAAAGCTGGCAGAGACACGACAGGCTGAATGGCTGCCTCCTGTGCTGTAACAAGTCTGTGATTCCTTGGGACAAATGCAAAAGATCACTTTCCTCAAAATGCTGTTTAATACATTGCAATTAATGAATGACATTGTAGAAATAGTGCAGATCAGAATGTGGAACAATTGTGAGACATTGTGTCATATTATAATGATCGAAACATTTGCAGATGTGGAAATGATACTTAGTATTGTAACTTTGGCTGCCTTTTGCTGTTTTACATTGTTGTAATATTACAGTAACAGGGTGAAGTCTGGAAAATGAGTTTGCTGATGGGAGGTGTTTATAGTATAGTGGCTTAAAAACTGCTATGATATTGTTGGTTTGTTTAATAGTAGCATTTAACACTTCAGGCTGCCTGCATCCCATCTGTGTGGTAAATTTCATAATTTGTGTGTTGCATGATTGTGCTATATTTGAATGTTGTGCGCAGAAAGCCGGGAGTGAGATATTTGTTGTTTTGCACAGCAAGTCTGACCCTGTTATGTGAGTGAGTGAATTTCTAGTGTCTTTGATCCTGCCACAAACTCCCTGACTGCCAACTGCTTCCCTTCCTCAGAACACATTCATAGGCTGTAACAAAATGTTTGCAGTGTCCTGTTTGATCCTGAGGTCAGTTTATGACATCATATTGTTTCTGTGCCAAAAGGTCCCTACTGCCCACATTCCTGTAATATAGCCTGGCCCTGCCTCTATCTCAGCCCATCTACAACTAAAGTGCAATAACGTTTTAGCCACCTTTATACTATTGTAGTCGTCTTCATGCTAACATTCTATTCTACATCATCTTCTATAAACTCCAGCTCTTCTAAAGCTCTGCTGTTTGTTTAATATCACGCGCACCCCACATCCACAACCCCAGCTTCCATGCTTGCTAATCCATATTGGCCAATGTCTCATTATTTTCCAATCTGTTAAGAAGCCCAATGTCCTGTGCCTCTAAGCTTCGGCCCAGATGAACTCTTGATTTTAAAAACAAAAAACTGCAGATGCTGGAAATCCAAAACAAAAAATAAAAAATACCTGGAAAAACCCAGCAGGTCTGGCAGCATCGGCGGAGAAGAGTACAGTTGACGTTTCGAGTCCTCATGACCCTTCGACAGAACTAATTAAAAATAGGAGAGGGGTGAAATACCAGCTGGTTTGGGGGGTGGTGGGGGAGAGGGTGGCTGGGAGAGAAGGGGGGTGGTGGTTGTTGGAACAAGCAAGCAGTGATTGGAGGAGATAACCAAAGGATGTCATAGACAAAAGAACAAAGAGGTGTTGAAGGTGGTGATATTATCTAAAAGAATGTGCTAATTAAGAATGGATAGCAGGACAAGCAAGGTACAGATAGCTCTAGTGGGGGTGGGGTGAAATAAGACTAAAAGGGCATAAAAGGTATAGATAAATGATAGGTGGAATACATTAAAAATAATGGAAATAGGTGGGAAAAGCAAAATCTATATAAATTATTGCAAAAAGCAAAAAGGAGGGGGAAGAAACGGAAAGGGGGTGGGGATAGAGGAGGGAATTTGTGTTGAGCTTCACTGGAACAATGCAGCAAGCCAAGGACAGACATATGGGCAAGAGAGCAGGGTGGAGTGTTAAAATGGCAGGCGACAGGGAGGTCTGGGTGATGCTTGCGGACAGACTGAAGGTGTTCTGCAAAGCGGTCATCCAGTCTGCGTTTGGTCACTCCAATATAGAGGAAACCGCATTGGGAGCAACGAATGCTGTAGACTAAGTTGAAGGAAATGCAAGTGAAATGCTGCTTCACTTGAAAGGAGTGTTTAGGCCCTTGGATGGTGAGGAGAGAGGAAGTGAAGGGGCAGGTGTTGCATATCTTGCGTTCGCATGGGGAAGTGCCGTAGGAGGGTGTTGAAGAGTAGGAGGTGATGGAGGAGTGGACCAGGGTGTCACGGAGGGAACGATCCCTACGGAATGCAGCCAGGGGGGTGAAGGGAAGATGTGTTTGGTGGTGGCATCATGCTGGAGTTGGCGGAAATGGCGGAGGATGATCCTTTGAATGCGGAGGCTGGTGGGCTGATAAGTGAGGACAAGGGGGACCCTACCATGTTTCTGGGAGGGAGGAGAAGGCGTGAGAGCAGATGCGCGGGAGATGGGTTGGACACGGTTGAGGGCCCTGTCAACGACCGTGGGTGGAAAACCTCGGTTAAGGAAGAAGGAGGACATGTCAGAGGAACTGTTTTTGAATGTAGCATCATCGGAACAGATGCGACGGAGACGAAGGAACTGAGAGAATGGGATGGAGTCCTTACAGGAAGTGGGGTGTGAGGAGCTGTAGTTGAGGTAGCTGTGGGAGTCGGTAGCTTGTAATGGATATTGATGGACAGTCAATCACCAGAAATTGAGACAGAGAGGTCAAGGAAGTGAAGGGATTTTGTCTGCCTTCAGTTTCGTGTGTATTTTACCCCCCAATGCTTCCTTTGCTACAGCATTTATGAACATATCTACAATTACCTAGGTTCTAAACTTTCAAATTCTTCCCTAAACTCTGTTCCTCTGCTGTGCCTGCCCTCTGCCACATAGTACTGTGTTTTAACCAAGTGTAAAGGGGAAGTTTGGAAAGGAACAATAGAGAAGGTTTGTAGCAGGGTAGAAGGTAGGAGAAATTAAATGGAAAAAGGTTTGGTGGTCCAAAGCCAAAGAAAACTCTAATGACACAAGTGAAGAAACAAAAGATGTGCCAGGAGGAGCTATGAATGGAGGAAAAGGTGAACAGCTGCCATTTAGAAACAAAAAGGAGAAAAACAAGACAGAAAAAACAAAATTTGCAAAGAAGGAGTAAATAAAATGGGGGCAGAGGTTGCAGTCTGAAATTATCATGCTCAACTGTAAAGTGCCTGACTTTCAAGATTTTGCAGAGCTCCATTGAAATACTGCAGGAGGCCGAGGTCAGTATGAGAGCAGGGTGAAGAATTAAAATGACAGTTGACTTGGAGCTTGGGGCCATAATTGCCACTGAATGAATATGTTCCGCAAAGCGGTTACCGAACTTCTTTGGTCTTGGGCTGGATGCTTGATTTGGGAAAAATAAACTGCTTGGCCTAGCTTCTCTTTGAAATTCAATCTTGGAGCTGAAAGTAGGTGTGGTGTACATCAGGCTTCCGACCTGAATGCACCCCATTCTTGCTGGGCTCTTAAGGTTAAAGTTGGTGTTTAAAATGACATTTGGAGTTAAGTTGTTTTACCTGCCCTATGGAAACAACTTTATCAATGATGAGTACTTTAAAATACTGAAATTCCAAGTAGCTGAAATGTTCTGGTTTTAAACTCCCACCTCATCCATCTGAAGGTGCTGACTTTTATGTTGAATATGGTTCCAGGATCCTGACCCTCTGTTCCCATTGTCTAGTTTGTTACTCATCATGTGAACCAAGAGCTGGCTGCCATGATGCAGCTCAAATATCACAATTGATCATGTTCATGTCCTCATCTAAGATCAATGCATGCTTTTTTGAATAGCAATTAGGAAGGTTTTCTTCCCTGTCCCTAGTCAAAGACTGCTGAGGTCAATTGTAGAGATTGTACTGTCAGATCAGGAAATCAGTTCAGCTCAAAAACTGAACCTGTAGTCTTTCTTTTCCTTCTGAGTTCTGTAGATCCATGGCATATACGTTGACCATTGAAGCCTTGAAAAAACCATACGCCAAGTATAAAATGTGAACCACCAGTGTTAGTATAAGTGGTCACCATTTTGAAGTGTTAAAAAAAACATAGCACTGATGATTCAAATTAAATCAATGTAACACATTTTATGGAATGAATTAATTCTACTTGCATGTTCTGGCAAGCCGCACAACTAGGGAAGTAGATAGGGTTTTGAACTAATTAGTGGGGGCAAGGGATCAAATTTGGTAAGATGTGGTAAAGCAAAGAGTAGAAACGAGGCAAGCCAGAAAGGTATTAATATGGAAAATGATAAGCATACTGTGACAGGAAAGGATAGAGAATGCGACCAGAATTTTCCAGCTCTCCCATGGGGGGATTTCCTGCTGCGGGACTGGCGAGCCATTGAAATCTCAGTTTACGTCGGCGGGACTGGAAAATTCCGGCCTAAAAATCCATGAGTAAAACAACAGTCATGGCTAAATGTTACAAAAATACTAAAAGGACAAAAACTAATGACTCTATCTGAATGCACTGTCACGAAAGTATAATAATTCTCATAATATTACTGTGATTTCTTGTGAAAGCAGGTTAATAGTGGGGTTTGGATAGTTTGTGTGTGGGGGAATTAATTGATTTGGAGACAGCTGGTCAGGAGGCTTTGACTCAGCAGAAGAAGCTAGGTTTGAAATGCTAAATACATAAACATGGCTGAAGTCTTGGAATGTAAGGTGAGGAGAATTTGCATTTTAGATAAATAAGGGCGGTTTGAATTCCAAAGAGAAGCTAAGCCAAGCAGTGTGTTTATTTTTCCCAAAGGTTACTGACAATATTAGCATCATGAAAAGATTTATATTATGAGAAATATAAAGTTCCAAAGACATATGGGAACAATGGAATTTACATTAAAAGGGAGAAAATGTATAAAGGAGAACGTGGCTATGCAACAGGAAAGGCATTGTGAGACCTAACAGAAGTGCGAAAAACCTCCAGGATTTATGTGAGAAACCTGCTGTCTACAGAAACTGAAGCTGGGAAAAGCCACTTTGAATTCTACTGTTCAGGGTATTGTGTTGATTTGCCTGGATCTGTTTAAACCCATCTTTTTTTTTACTGTTGCCTTAACGGGGGTGTAACTTAAAGCCAGATTAATTAGGAGTTTTAGGAGTTATTATGGTAGTAATTTGTAGGCACATATGTATGTGCCTGAAATCTTTTCTTCTGTTAATGTTTAATTTAGTTCTCTAAAAAAAATTCTCTGAATTCTCTTGGTGGACTTATTACTTCTGAATTCAGGGCACACATCTCGAGGTAAATAAAAATTTCAAAACCATTGTGATTGCACGATCAAGTTTCCCTCGTGGATTTGATCCACCTGGCACACATCATCTGCTGCATTATAACAGTGTAGTATTTGAAGCAAAACAAGTGAACTGAGGTACAATCTAATAGCCATTACAGAGACATGGCTGCAGGATGACATAGATTGGGACCTGAATATTAAAGGAAGGACAGGAAGCTAGGAAAAGAGGGAGGAGTTGTCTGCTAATTAATGGTGTTAGCGCATTGGAGAGGATGACCTGAGTTCAGGAAATCAGGATGTTAGTGGTTTGCGTAGAGATGAGAAATGATAAAGGCAAGGAGTCACTTGTGGGAGTGGTGTATAGCCACCTAATTGTAACTACATGGTAGGACAGAGTATAAAAAAAGAGATAATGGGAGCTTGTCAGAAAGGTATGGCGATAATTATGGGGGATTTTAATCTACATATAGACTGGAAAATTAGATGGGCAAAGGGAGCCTAGATGATGAATTCATAAAAAGTTTTTAGGATAGTTTCTAAGAACAGCACGTTCTGTACCAACCAGAGAGCTGGCTTTACTAGACCTGTATTGTGCAATGAGATGGGATTAATTGATAACCTCATAATGAAGGCGGCTACAACAATCATAATATGATTGAATTTTACATTCAGTTTGAGGGAGAGAAAAATGTGTCCAAGACTAATATTTTAAACTTAAATAATGTGGGAATGAAAGCCGAGCTAACTAAAATGAACTGGCAAATGAGGTTAAGGGATAGATCATTAGAGATACAGTGGCAGACATTTAAAGTGATATTTCAGAATATACAGAATAGATACCTTCCAATGAGAAAGGAAAATTCCAAGGAGAGGACCCAACATCCATGGTTAACTTAAAAACAAGTTAAAGACAGTATCAAACTTAAAGAAAAAGCATATAATTGTGCAGTCAGGTGGCATGCCAGGAGATTGGATAGAATATGAAGGAACAACAGAGAATGACAAAAAGATAACTAAGGAGGGAAAAAATACAGTACGAGAGAAAGCTAGCTAGAAATATACAGATGGATAGTAAGAGTTTCTTTAGCTATTTAGACAAGAAAAGTGTTAACAAAGTGTGTGTTGGTCCTATAGAAAGTGAGCCTAGGGACTTAATAATGGAAAAAAAGGGCAGATGAATTGAACAGGTATTTTGCATCAGTCTTCATTATACAGGATATCAGTAACATCCCAGAAAAAGCAGTGAATCAGGAATTTGAAGGGAGAGAGGAACTCAGGAAAATTACAATCACCGGGGAAGTGGCATTTAACAAATTGTTGGAGTCGCGGGCTGACAAATCCCCGGGTCCCAATAGATTTCACCCTAGGGTCTTAAAAGAAGTGGCCAATGAAATAGTTGATTTGTTGGTTTTAGCTTTCAAAAATTCCCTGGATTTGGAGAAGGTGCCATAAGATTGGAAAATAGCAAATGTAACTCCTTTATTCAAAAAGGGAGGGAGACAGAAAGCAGGAAACAGGCCAGTTAGCTTAACATCTGTCATAGGGAAAATGTTGGATGTTATTATTAAAGATGTTATGGCAGGGACTTGGGAAAAATTCAGGAAAGAGTCAGCATGGTTTTGTGAATGGGAAATCATATTTAATCAATTTATTGGAGTTCTTTAAAGGAGTCACATATGCTATGGGTAAAGGGGAACCAGTGGATGTACTGTCCTTGTATTTCCAGAAGGCACTTGATAAGGTGCCGCATCAAAGGTTTTGTGGAAAATGAAAGCTCATGGTGTGGGGGGTAATATATTGGCATGGAAAGAAGATTGGCTAGCCAACAGGAAACAGAGGATGGGCAAAAATGCATCTCTTTCTGTTTGGTGGGATGTGATAAGTGGCGTGTTCAAGCATCAGTGCTGGGGCCTCAACATTTTATAATTTATATAAATGACTTGGATGAAAGGACAGAAGGTTTGGTTGCTAAATTTGCTGATGATACAAAGATAGGAATGTAAGTTGTGAAGAGGACATAAGGAGGCTACAAGGGGACATGGGGACATAGGTTAAGCGAGTGGGCAAAGATCTGGCAAATGGAGTATAATGTGGGCAAATGTGAAATTGTCCATTTTGACAGGAAGAATAAAAAAGAAGCTTATTACCTAAATGGTGAGAGATTGCAGAACCCTTGAGATGCAGAGAGATCTGTGTGTCTTAGCGTATGAATCACAAAAGGCTAATATGCAGGAAAGCAAGTAATTAGGAAAGCTAATAGAATATTATCATTTATTGCGAGAGGTTTTGAATATAAAAGTAGGGAGGTTATGCTTCAATTGGACAGGACACTGGTGAGACTACATCTGGAGTACTGTGTACAGTATTGGTCTCCTTATTTAGGGAAGGATGTAAATGCATTAGAAGTAGTTCAGAGGAGGTTTACTAAACTAATACCAGGAATGGACGGGTTTTATGAGGAAAGATTGGACATGCTAGGCTTATATCTGCTGGAATTTGGAACAGTAAGCTTTTAAGATCCTGAGGGGTCTTGACTAGGTGGATGTGGAGAGGATGTTTCCTCTTGTGGGAGAATTTAGAACTTGGGGTCACTGTTGAAAAATAAGGGGTTGCACATTTAAGACAGATGAGAAGACATTTCTTTCTCTGAGAGTAATGAGTCTTTGGAAACCCCTTCCTCAAAGCAGAATGGAAGCAGAATTTTTGAATGTTTCCAAGGCGGAGATAGATAGATTCTTGCTAAGCAAGGGGGAGAAGAGTTATTGGGGTAGGCGGGAGGTTCAGTCAGATCAGCCATGATCTTATTGAATGGCGGAGCAGGCTCGAAAGGCTGAGTGCCCTACTCCTGCTCCTTACCTGTGTGTTAGTATGTTCATACCTTTAATTTAAAAGCTGTTAAAATCATTGTCTTTGGCAGTTGATGCAAAATCATTGAGTCACTTTAGCAATTACATCATCATAAGGATCCCACTCTGGATCAGGTTTGGCGCTTTCGGTTCCAAAATCATCCCTCCACAATCATAGAAATCATAGAAATAAGGAGCAGGAGTAGGCCATTCGGCCCTTCGAGCCTGCTCTGCCATTCAATATGATCATGGCTGATCCTCCATCTCAATGCCATATTCTTACTTTCTCTCCATATCCCTTGATGCCCCTAATATCCAAAAAGTTATCAATTTCTTTCTTGAATATCATCATCTTGTCCATTGATTGAATTGGATGTTCGGTAATTTTTGAGTGATCTGGTTACAGTTTATGCATTAATAGTATCCTACAATTTGACCATGAAACCACTCAAAACATCAAACAGGGTCAAACGGACTCAAAATGTCAACTCTGTTTCTTTCTCCATAGATGCTGTCAGAATTACCGAGTTTTTCCCGCACTTTCTGTTTTTGTTTCAGATTTCCAGCATCTGCAGCATTTTGCTTTTATCTTGGTGGAAGATTTTTCTCCATCAACCATCCCGTTGCATTCAGTACAAACATGATCTGAATTGCTTCTTAAGGGACACATTCAAAGGTTGAACATTGGACTTTATGCCTCCTGGTATAACTGCCATTTGGGTGTTATTTCTTTATAGGATCTTTTGATACATACAAACATATGAACTAGGAAGAGGTGTAGGCCACCAGGCCTTCAAGCCTGCTGTGCCATTCAATAAGGATCATGATTGCTCTGATTGTAAACTCCTGCCTACCCCCAATAATCTTTCACCACCTTGTTGATCAAGAATGTATCTAGCTCTGCCTTAAAAATATTCAAAGACCCTGCTTCCACTGCCTTTTGAGGAGGGGAGTCCCAAAGACTCATGACCCTCTGAGAGAAAGAAAATTCCCCTCATCTCTGTCTTTAATGAGCGATCCCTTATTTTTAAACATTGGTCCCTAGTTCTAGATTCTCCTACAAGAGGAAACAACCTCTCCACATCCACCCTGTCAAGACCCCTCAGGATCTTTAAGGTTTCAATCAAGTCACCTCTTATCCTTCTTCTAAACTCCAGTGGATAAAAGCCTAACCTGTCTAACCTTTCCTCATAAGATATTCCGTCCATTTCTGGTATTAGTCTAGTGAACCTTTTCTGAACTGCTTCTAACACATTTGCATCTTAAATAGACCAGTACTGCACACAATACTCCAGATGTGGTCTCACCAATGCCCTAAACAACTGAAGCATAACTTCCCTACTTTTGTAATCAATTCCCCTCACAATAATTGATAACATTCTATTAGCTTTCCTAATTAATTGCTGTACCTGCGTACTAGCCTTTTGAAATTCATGCACGAGGACACCCAGATCTCTCTGAATCTGAGCTCTGCAATCTCTCACCATTTAGATAATAAGCTTTTTTATTCTTCCTGCCAAAATGGACAATTTCACATTTTCCCACATTACACTCCATTCCCGCCCCCCCAATCCCACCTTCTTCCCGTTTCCCCCCCCAATCTAATTGTTCATGCAGCTCAAAACAGGGCATCCATGAGGTACTATGGGCTATCAGCAGTAGAAGAATTGTATTCAACAATCTATAACCTTATGGTCTGGCATATCTCCAATTCTACCATGAAGCCAATGGATCAACTCTGGTTCAATGAAGAGGGCAGGAGGGCCTGCCAGGAGCAGCACAAGGCACACCAAAAACCTGCATGCTAAACAGTGGAAGCAGCATTCAAGAGCCAGAGCTAAGTGATCCCATAACCAACGGGTCAGATCAAAAGTTTGCAGATTTACCACATCCAGTCAAGAATGGTGGTGGACAATTAACAGAGCAGGAGGCTCCACAAATATCTCCATCCTCAATGATAGGGGATCCCAGCACATCAGTGTAAAAGACAAGGCTAAAGCATTTGCAGCCATCTTCAGCCAGAAGTGTCAAGCAGTTGCTCCATCTCAGCCACCGCCTTATGTCCCCAGCATCACAGATGCCAATCTTCAGCCAGTTTAGTTCACTCCACATGATATCAAGAAATGGTGAAGGCACTGGCTACAACAAAGGCTATGGGCCCTGACAACATTCTGGCAATAGTACTGAAGGTTTGTGCTTCAAACCTAGCTGTACCCGTAGCCAAGCTGTTCCAGTACTGGTATCTATCCAACAATGTGGAAAATTGCCTGCATGTACTTTGTCCACAAAAAAGCAGGGCAAACCTGATCCAGCCAATTACAGCCCCATTAGTCTACTGTCGATCACCAGCAAAGTGATGGAAGGTTTTGTTGACAGTGCTATCAAGCAACACTTTTATTTTTTAATCATACACGGGATGTGGGTGTTGCTGGCTAGGTCAGCATTTATTGTCCATCCCTATTTTTCTATGAATTGAGTGGCTTTTGAGGCCATTTCACAGGGATCATTTTAAGAATCAGCCACATTGCTGTGGGTCTGGAGTCACATGTAGGTCAGACCAAGTCAGGGTAGCATATTTCTTTGCTTAAAGGACATTATGACAATTGATAATGGTTTCATGGTCACCATTACTGGGACCAGCTTTCAATTCCCAGTTTTATTAATTGAATTCAAATTCCACCAGCTGCCATGGTGGGATTTGAACCCATGCCCCCAGAACATTAGCTTGGGCCTCTGGATTACTAGTCCAGTGATGTTATCACAATGCCACCATATCCCCACACCTTAGATTGCAATAACCTGCTCAGTATGGGTTCTGCCAGGGCCACTCAACTCCTGACCTCATTAAAGCCTTGGCCCACACATGGGCCAAAGTGCTGAACTCAGGAGGTGAGGTGAGATTGAATGCCCTTTGCGTCAAGCCAGCACTTGACTGAGTCTGGCATTGAGAGGCCTTGGCAAAATTGAAGTCAATGAGAATTGACTGGTTGGTTGGAGTCATATCTCACAGAAAAGATGTGGTTGTGGAGGACAATCAGTCTCAGGACATCGCTCCAGGCTAGTCTTCCAGGCCCAACCGTTTTTAGCTGCTTCGACAATGACATTCCTTCCGTCATAAGATCAAAAGTGCGGGTGTTCGATGAGGATTGCAGTGTTCATTATCTTCTGCAACTCCTCATATACAGAAGCAGTAATGCCTGCATGCAGCAAGCTCTGGCATTCAGGCATGGGCTAATAAATTGGTAACACAAATACCAAGCAATGACCATCTTCAACAAGAGAGAATCTAACCAGCTCCCCATGACATTCAATGACGTTACCATCACGGAATCCCCCACTACCAACATCCTGGGGGTTACCATTGACCAGAAACTGAACTGGCCTAGCCATATAAGTACTGTAGTTACAAGAGCAGGTCAGAGGCTAGGAATTCTGAGGTGAGTAACTCACCTCCTGGCTCACCAAAACCTGTCCACCATCTATAAGACACAAGTCAGGCACTTGATGGAATTCTCTCCACTTGCCTAGATGAATGTGGCTCCAACCACACTCAAGAAGCTTGACACCGTCCAGGTCAAAGCAGCCCACCTGATTAGCACCCCATCCATCAACTTAAACATTAACTCCCTCCATGCACAGTGGCAGCGTTGTGTACTATATACAAGATGCAGTGCAGCAATTCTCTAAGGCTCCTTTGACAGCACTTTCCAAACTTCTGACCTCAAAAGGACAAGGGCAGTAGATGTATGGAAGCACCACCATCTGCAAGTTCTCCTCACCCACCATCCTGCCATTCCTTCACTAGTTGCAGGATCAAAATCCTGGAACTCTCTTCCTAAGAGCAGTATGGGTATACCTGCACCAGATAGACTACAGTGGTTTTAAGAAGGTCGATTGCAATTAGGGATGGGCAACAAATTCTGGCCTTGCCAGTGATGCCCAAGTTCCATGAAAGAATTTAAAAAAAATATTAACTGTGTAAATATTGAGAGTAATAGATTTAATGAGTGTGGCAAGGGAATAAAAGCACAACTTGGAAGTAATTCATCCATGCCTTTAATATATACGTAAATCTTCTGTTTGCAGCAAAAGTGTACCTCATTCATATTTTTAATAACTTAAGTTTTACCCATTCTATATTGATAGTCCACAATGATTTTTCTGTCTAATTTCTTTAAACCTCCAGCCACAAAGATGGATATGAGAAATATGCAACTTGGAAAAGAATTTGGACCAGTAATGGCAAAAGTGAACCTAGCCTGAAAGCCTTTATGTCAGATCAACTGGTTCCTTATTGGGTAAGTTCAATAAATGGAACTTAGTCATCCAAATTATCATTCAGAATTAGTTTGAGAGATTTATATAAGGGTACACAAAAAATTGCCACAGCAGAATTAGAAATTTCAATGCAATGTGATGAGGTGAGGAGGGGGCCGCATGACGAAGTGTGGAAGAGCGGCCTAAAGGCAAAGTTGTCCAGATAGTTTCAGCTGTCGTTATCCAATTCTAGTTGATTAAACAATTGGAAAGTTCATGACTGTACTGATTGTGTAGGCCATTGTGAAAAGAGCTATTCTTCCATTTCTTTTCTCTTTCTTCTTAGAGTCAAATATGTCCTACTTTTGCAATGTCCTGTTGACCTATTTGGTTGTGATACTCTATTACACCAGCCAATATTCTTTCTTTAATCAACAACACATTTGTATTGCTGCATAAAATAATGCCATTTATTTGTCTGTAACAGGTACAATGTACAAAGCAGGATTGTGCAAAATGGCGTCAGCTAACAAGAGACGTCCAGATGACCACAGCATCAGCAAAAACATACCGTTGTGGCATGAAAACTCACACTGCTGTCAAGGTCAAGTTTAATATATGATCACAAAATACTCATTTGTAAGCAGTGAGGCTATTGGAAAATATAGAAATATTACTAAAAAATTTGTTCTACAACCAAAGTTCGTTTATGAGCATTTTGATTGTCACGGTTACTTTCCTTTTAATAAGAGATTCAAGGTTGTTCATAGACTATTTTAGGTCCAAATTCAACCCTGCCCACCAAGTGGGATCGGAAAGATAGATGGATAATTTGGCTGTTGCCATTTTAACCACGCAGTTTTACTTTTGAAAGTTGGGCACTGGGATATGATTAGTACCTGATCATATAAGTCCTGCAGAATGCCAGACCCTGGACCTGCTCCTGAAGGCTGATGGTAGTTAGGAGCAGAGCCAGAAGAGGCCCTTGGGTCATTTTACTTTATCCATTGTTTTCTTGAGGGCTAGGTAAAGCAGGAATTTTCCTCCTGGTGCCACAGGGAAAATCTTGGGCTAGATTAATTTCCCAATGCAGTTGGTGAAGGAGGGAGGATGGACGTGTCCATTAACTTGCAGGCAACCCAAGGATAAGTGCAGCATGTTTATCAGTGGCTTTTCAACCTAGGTATTGCATTATCTAATCATTTTTAATTTCCCAACCAATTAATGTGAGCATGATGGTGACCTGCGTGAGTCAATTTCAACTCCAGTATTTAAAGGAACACCCCAAATATGCAATATGATGAACTTGAGAATTCGGAGCACAACAGAAGAAATGGCAGAGTGGAATTCAGATGTTCAAAGACTGTACTTCATTTTAGACATGGTGCTGGGGGTTGTAAGGGCCTGCAAGGAGGTACTCTTTACAGATGGAAGGAAAAAGCCTGCTGGTGAAACAAAGAAGGCTTGACTGGGCATTGCATGTGGTCAGCAGCAAAAGTGTGAATTCACTGCTGCAACCAGTTTAACGATCTAAGCAGGGCAGGAATGGTCTTTACAGTGTCACATTCACCTGTATGCATTTCACCCCAATTCCCTCACTCAACCTATCACACTCAGTCCATCACATCACTCCTCACAAGAACCTTATAATTAGTCCAGCATATCACTCCTCACACAAACTTCACTTGCAGGTATACCCATTCCTCTCTGTCTCACATCCTCATCTGTCCATCTAATCCTGATGTGGTCACCCTCATCTTTATGCAATGTCATGTCTTTCCCTCATAAGTGTCAACAAATGCTCTCCATCCAACTGTTTAAAACACATGCCATTAATCTCACTTGGAGATCCCTTCTTTCCCTCACTGATGAGAGCACAGAACAACAGAACACAAGGGAGAGGCAGAGAACTGGTGCTGGGGGTGGCTCTCCAGTCATCTCTCAACAGACAGCTACAGAGGAAGAGGGCACTGGACATCAGTGGAGTTTTGGCATGGTTAGCTGTCAGAGATTAGGGCCCCATAGCTATCTGGTGACAAATATCACAGACAACCACATGACAGACATACAACATTCACTCACTTTGACTTGATGTCAGCAGAAAACAAAGTATGATTAAATGATTAATGGTCACTTAAAGCATTCTTACCTTTCTGTTTCTCATTCATGTTTTAATCTCCCACCAGGCCTTCAAATGTCCCACAGACGGTGTCAAGAAGAGTAGGTGTTTCCCCACAGGAAGACTGCTTTGGTCTCCATGTGCCATAAATAGTTGTCTGGGAATAGCTTAGCTGCTAGCCCTTTTGGTCTGGAATGGTATATATATGAGGAGAAGCAAAGCTGTTAAAATGTGTATTTGTAGTTATTATTAAACTTCAGTGTGAAATAATTTGACTTCTTTATGTCCATCCAGAGTGAAAATTCAGACCCTTGCTCTCTGTCAGAAGACATGGTGAGTACTAATTGTAGACCCAAATGAACTTTGTGCCTAAACTAAACTGACAGCGCAACTTGAATTTCTATGTAGTAAAACATTTCAAGGTGCCCGACAGGAGCATTATCAAAGAAAATTTGACACAGAATGAGATATTATAACAGAAAGTTGAAGAGGTAGGTTTTTGCAGTGACTTGTAGAAGAAGGGAGCGGTAGCGAGGTTAGGGAAGGAATTTCAGAGCTTTAGAATTGGGCAGCGGAAAAGACAGATGCTGTTGGTAGAATGATATAAAATTGGGGATGTGCCGGAGGCCAGAATTTAGAGAAACATTTATTTTCAAGAGTATGGGGTGAAGGAGGTTTTAGAGAGAGGGGTGGTTAAAGTCCTGAATGAATTTGTAAACAAGGTTGAGAATTTTAAAAGAGAAAAATAATGCAGGTGCTGGAAATAGGAAATGAAAACAGAAGATGCTGGAAATAGGCAGGTCAGGTAACATCTGTAGAGAGAAACTGTTAACGTTTCAAGTTTTTCCACCATTAGTGGCTGCACCTTCGGTTGCCTTTGATCTATGCTTTGGAATTCCCTCCCTCTACCTCTCTGCATCTCTACCTTACTTTCCTCCTATAAGGCAGTCCTTAAAACTCTTTAGCCAAACCTTTAGTCATGTGATGTGATATCGCCATATTTGACTGTGATATTTTGTTTTATAATGGCCTTTGGGATGCTTTATTACAGTAAAAGTTATGTAAATATTCATTGTTATCATTGATCCTTGTCAAAACTGGGAATACTTAAAAATATGACCTGTTTTTAAGCAAGACAGGGAAAGTAGGTAGGTGGGGAGGAAAGAATAAAAGGGAAGATTTGTGATCGGGTGGAAGGCAGGACAGATTAAATGACAAAAGGGATGATGGTGTAGGGCAAAAAGAGGTGCTAATAGATCAAGTTTTTTTATTCATTCATGGGACGTGGGTGTCACTGGCTATGTCAGCATTTATTGCCCATCCCTAATTGCCCTTGAGAACTTAATAGCTTGCCAGGCCATTTCAGGGGCACATGTAGGCCAGACCAGGTAAGGACAGCAGATTTCTTCCCTAAAGATTCCAGATTTTTATTCAATTCGAATTCCATCATCTGCTATGGCAGTTTCGAACCTGGGTCCTCAGAGCATTACCCGGGGTCTCTGGATTACTAGTCCAGCGACAATGCCACTACACCATCGCCTCCCCTGAAGAAACAAAAGAGAAGTCTAGAAGAGGTTTAGATGGGAAAAGCAGAACCATCAGCAACAGCTGCTGTCCAAAAGTGAAAAAAAAGGAACTAATTGAGTCTAAAAGGCTGTAAAGTGCTTTGTTAAAGACAAGATACAGTTCCTCAAACTCATGTTGAGTGTCATTAGAACAGTGTAGGAGGCCAAAGACAGAAAGGTGGGAATGGTGCGGAGAATTAAAATGACAGATTATAGGGAGGTTGCTTGTGATCTGTACTGAGATGTTCTGCAAAGCTGTCACTCAATCTATGATTGATTTACCCAATGCAGAGGAGACTGCATTGTGAGCACTGAATTCATTATATTAAATTGAAAATACAAATGAGTCACTGTTTTACCTGGAAGGAATGTTTGGCTCCTTTGATGAGAGGGGAGGAGGTAAAAGGGAAGATTTTGCACCTCCAGTGCTGGCATGGGTAGGTGCTATGGAAAGGGAAGGAGGTCTTGGGAGGGATTCCTTTGTGTAAAAACTCTATTCCACCCTTCCAGTTTCTCTGTTTCTGCTGTTTCTATTGCACCTGTTCGAACCTTCCATACCAGCACTTCTAAAGTTCCATTTTCTACACTTCTGCTTTCACTAATCATCCTCAATGCCTCCTCCTCCCAAAAGCACTGTAGGATTTGCCTTGCTCTCACCTTTCACCCAAATGAGCTTCCAAATCCAATTGATCATATCTGCCATTTCCACCACCTCCAGCGTGATGCCACCACCAAACATATCGTTCCTCCTCTCCCACGACCCTCCACCCTGTCCCACCAAGCTCCCACTTGCTTTGCAGACTGTAGCTGCTTGAGTCTCTTTTGCCAACAACAACTATTTGCTTTTATATAATGCATTTAATGTAATAAAATATCCCAAGGCACATCACAGGACCATTCCTTCCATGACACCCTGGTCCAGTCCTCAATTACCCCCGCACCTTCCTGTGCAAATGCAGGAGATGCAACATCTGCTATTTTACCTCCTTTGTTACTGTCCAAGGCCCTGAACACACCTTCCAGATGAAAATACAATTCACTTGTAATTTTTAAAGTTTGGTTTACTGTTTTTGCTGCACATGATAGTGTTTTCTACACTTGGGTAGCTGCTTTGCAGAACACCTTTGTTCAGTCCAGAATCATGATCCTGAGCTTTCAGTGGGCTGTCATTTTAAATCTCGACCCTACTGTAATCTTTCTGTCCTTGATCACCCAAGCTAATCCGATGAAGCTCAAAATAAGTACCTCAATTTTTGACTAGATGTGTTAAACCTATTTCTCCCTCTAAAGATGCTGTTAGACCTGCTGAGTATTTCTAGCATTTTCTACTTTTATTTTAGATTTCCATTATTTGCACTCTTTTGCTCATGTTTTTAGAGTAAGATAAACGTTCAACCCTGTCCCACCAAACTCCCACTTGCTTTGTAGAGTGTTGCTGCTCTTGCCTCTTTTGCCAACAACAACTATTTGCTTTTATGTGATGCTTTTAACGTAATAAAATATCCCAAGGCACATCACAGGCAAGTTGTCAAACAAATTTGACACCAAGCCACTTGAGTGGATATTGAGACAGATGATCAAAACCTTGATCAAAGAGGGAGGTTTAAGGAGCATCTTGAAAAGAGAGACAGAGGAAACTGCAGAGCTTTAGTGCCTTGGGAGCTGAAGACTCAACTGCCAGTGGTTGAATGATTAAAATCGAGGTACACAAGATTGGAGGGTTTTAGAGCTGGAGGGAGTGTGAGTTAGGGATGGGGAAGCTATGGAGGCATTTGAAAACAAGGATAAGAATTTTAAAAGTTGACTGAGATTTAATGTAGGTCAGTAACCACAGGGGTCATGGATGGATGGGGCTTGGTGCAAGTTGAGTTATAGGTAGCAGAGTTTTGGATGAGTTCAAATTTATGTAGGGTGGGAGATGGGAGCAAGACCAGGAGAGCATTGGAATAGTCAAGCTCAGAGGTAACAGTAAAGCAAGGCTGAGGTTTTCAGCAGCTGATGAGCTGAGGCATAGGTGGAGTCAGGTGACATTGTGGAGGTGCAAATTGGCAGTTTTTGTCATGTTATGGAAATGTGGTTGGAAAGTCATCTTGGGGTCAGATATACTGATGTTGCTCGCAATCTGGTTTAGCTTCAGACAATTCCCAGGGAGAAGATGTATCTATGTCCACTCTCTGATTTGCCTTGGATTCGGCATCTAGATGGAGTTTATTTAGGGTTTGCCCATTACCCTAAGAATGCTACAAAAAGATTGGTTTTACAAATAACGTTCTTGTTTATATATATCTCTGTACTCTACGTGAGGTTCAAACTTCTGCTTCCCACCAGATCTCAGTCTCTTAAACATGTGACATTGCATCTTAGTTACATCAGTTTAAGGTGCTCTTGATAACGCTTTACATCTCCCTAGGTCTTTATCCCAACTACATACATACTCCTACATTTCCCCCTAAAGTCTCAGACTTCACGGGGTTAATCTCTGAGGTGCCTTGACCATCAATTTCTAATTTAATGCTCCAATAATTATTTTCTGTTTCGTTAGCTTCCCCAAGAAGGTTTTTTTTTTGTTGCTCCTCCATTTCTTGGATTTTACTTGGTTTCATTGTTATTTTCTCTTTCTTCCTATGAGCTATAGGAACTTTGGATCTGCAGACTTTCTTAAAAGGTCCTAAATTCCCACGGTTATGGCACTCAGTTTCCCCTGCTGGGATTTGTTCCCACTTGTGTAGGGTTTCCCCACTACACCGAGAGCATCTCAAGATGGTTAGTATGCTTTTTTCCAATTTCACTGGCTTTTTCTTCACTGTGCTTTCTCTTTTTTGACTGACATATTGAATGGCTTTACTCCTTTTTCCCCCCCACAAAGGGCATCACAAACAACTGCTTTGTTTAGCTTCTTATGCTTGGTCTGTCACACTATTTTTACTGCCATTGTGAGAATTAAATCTTTCCTCTTTTGTAAAAGATCTGAAGGGGTTTCACTGAAGACCCCATTTGCTATATGATCGCGTATTAATTCATCTCTGAGGATTGCATAGGTGCAATTCTCTGTGAGTCTGTACAGGTCATTTATAAATGAGTCCATTCATTTGCACACTTTTTGCCACCTCTTTAAATTTTGCTCGCTCAATTATCAACTTTTTAGACACTGAAGTACGAATCCAATGCCTGGAGGACTTCCTCAAAACAGCTTGAAGCCTGATCAATGCCTTTTCTTGCAATAACATCATAATGCTATGGCCCCAACTGTGTAGAGTGAAGTACTGACCTGATCCTTCTGTTCCTTCTTGTGCAAACCTGAAGCTGTTCTGCATCTGGAGAATCTCTTCCTCCAATTGTCCCAGTGTTGAGCCTGTTGCGAGCCTTCAGCGCTTTGGAATGGTTCTGGGAGTGGCAATGTAGACTCCATGCATACGCTAAGCTCTGGATCTGTTGCTCCTTCAGTTGTTTGGTTGTAGATTATGATCCTTACTGCTGTCTGGACTCTGGGTTCATGTCTGTTTGCATCTGTAGCTGTCCTGTTCTCAGCTGAGTCTTCAATATTTTATCATCTTGTTCTTTTTCTAAGGATTTGTAGGTCTTTCAGGTCTGCAGTCTTCTCTTGGAGTTTTTCTCGGTCTTTATGCTCTTGTCCATGGCCACCACCACTGCCATCATATTTTGTCTTCGGTTTGGGGTGCAGATGGGGTTTCTCCAGGGTTTGCCTGCTACTCTAAGAATGCAACCATGGACTGTTTTTCGTAACAAAAAAATCTTGTTTATTTACTGATCTATATACATCTTAGTGCTTGATATGAGGTTGTACTTCTGCTTCCCACCAGATCAGTCTCTTAGTCATGTGATATTACATCATAGTTACATCAGTATCAGGTGCTCCTCAACCTTTACTCTACATAGTCCCACAACTGGCTCTATCTTCTTGCACCCTGCTCAACATGTTCTTTTCCTCCATAAAGTTGTGAGGGCAATATCTAGGTAAATGAAGAAAGAAAACATGTATTGCAGACTTGTTTAATTAAAATGGAATTTTTATCCTGTGACAAATGGGAAATGGTTCAGCTTTTGTTTCATAGCTAGTGAACATGGAAGCAATTCCCTTCCCAAGCTTTAAAATGGAGGCAATAAAAACAGAAAATGCTGAAAATACTCAGCTCAGGCAGCATCTGTGGAGTGATAAACATAATTGATATTTCAGATCGATGATCTTTCATTTGTTTTTATTTTGGATTTCCAGAATCTGCAGAATTTTGCTTTTTTTTAATTGTAAAGCACTAAGACCAGACCAGGCAAGATTGAATTTCTAAAAATAAATGTCAACATAGCTGTGAATTAAATTACACTTGGTAAAAATATTGGTAGTTATGAGAAGAACACTTTATAATGTATGATATTCAGTGTGCCCAGCCAATCAGGCATTAATCAAAGATGATTGGTGGATCTAATTTGGGAGGCTTTTTGACCATATACCTGGAGAATACTTGCAAAGTCTTTAGTTCAGTAACCCGTTGTGATTTTTTTCAGTTAGTATTTTTGGGAAAGTTTACTCTATACTAAAATCTAATTGCCTAACTGAACCTTGCACTAAACATTTTCAATTCTGATTAAATGCGTTATTTAAAACAACACTTTCTCTTTGTGAAGTGCTATCTGTTCTTTAGGTGCGATTGCATCAACTACCAATTGGGATCTCTCCCAAGTCACCATGCTTTATCTGTGAGTGATGGCAGGCTATTTGACTACAAAGTTCATCTCAGTTGAGTCTGATGCAAATTAATGGATATTTTATCAGGAGTCATTGTATGCATTTAGGACTAGAGGCCTGTCTAATTTCTTCTTTTCTCACTAGAGGGTGATGAATATTTGTGTTTATAACTGCTCTTTCAATTGAGATCCACTAATGAGGAACTGAATGACTGATCTTCTGATCTCTATGGTTCAGTACCATACCTAGGGGTGCATTTGCTCACTGAATATATGCTTTTGATTTTAAATTTTTCAAATTGTTTTGTTACCTTGTTAAATGGTCTGCTGGGTCATACCATTATGCTTAATATATTGTGCCAGAGGAATGGCTGAGAACTCGTAACATTACTTAAATTCCACTTAAATAATCAATGTAATCATAAATAAAGCATAAACTGTAGCACGTTTCAAGCTTTTGTGCCCATTTTTGATTATTCTTTAAGAAGTTCTAGTGGCTCGATTTGTACAAAATGTGTCTAATTGGGTGTGTTCAATTTTAAAAGTTTTATATTTTCAGTTAGCAAAATTAAACAAAAATATAAGCTGAGCATAATGATTTACTTTTAAAATTAAATGAAGTGATTATTGTCTACTGGACTTCAAATCATTTTTGCTTGTTCCTACATTAGTTTTCTAAACAGTGGTCCATAAACAATGGAATTTTTAGATGATTTTCTCTCGTCATATAATGTTGATTTATTTTTTACAGCGAGTGAGTGAAGTTGGAGATAGTAAGTGGTATTCCATGCTGATTGTGCCCCCGCTGCTGAAGGACAGCCCAGCTGCCCCCTTTCTTGGTGCTTACTACCCAGACTGTGTAGGCATGAGTCCGTCCTGCAGCAACACTAACCGTTTCCACAATGAGTTCTCTAGTATGAAGATGACTTCGTTGGAGCACAGCAAAAATAATGTGCAGTCACCTGGTAAGATGTCACTAAACAAGCTGCTGACAACGCAAGCCATAATATGGGTCATTTATGGTGACTTTGTGTGGGTCATTTCCAAGATTAGTTTCTGATACAGTGGTTGAAAATGGAAATTTTCAGTAGAAATGGAACTTTGTTCTATAATCTAAATGAAGCAATTTAGCCTGATTTATATTGTCACCACCACATCACCCTGCACCCACCCCTCCACCAAAAAAAAATTTGTAAGATGAGTGGTCAGGTTCACATATAGATGTTGTAAATGATGCTTCTTAACTTGTTTTCCTGTCCCCTACCCAGAAAGCAAGGCAATTGTGGATTGGTCAGAATTACTGAGCATAGCAATAAACAAATTGCAAGTTATAAGGTACTTAAAAACCTTACCATTTTTGTAAGATGGAATCCATGAATTTTGCTCTGCAATGATTCTAAGGCTACAGAGCACTTTCTGGTACCATGTCATTATTCATGTAGGAATGTTGTGTTGAGTATTGAGAGGCATTTGAGCAGCACGGGTCATGGACTGAACCTGGCCTTGCTTGATAGCTACACCTGCAGACTTCCATCAGGAACATTGGATAGTGATCAGGAGTGTGATGAGAATAGATGTGTACAAAAACAACCAGATTCTTCTGAATGTTGTCATTTGCTGGTCTTTCTGCTTTTCTATTTTTCCTACCAAAGTGGATAATTTTACATTTCCCTCATTGTACTGCATCTGCCATATTCTTGCCAGTCACTTAAATGGTCTATATTTCTTTTTATCCTCATCATGGATTACCACCCCACCTTGCTTTGTATTGCCAGCAAACTATATACACATGGCCCCCTCATCTAAGTCATTGATATAGGACGTAAATAGCTAAGGTCCAAGCACTTTCCACCAGCCAGGACCCGTTCATGACATGCACATTATTTCTGACAGCCTCAATGAAGGCATTCCTATCCTCCGAGATGAGTTCATTAATAGCCCTGGCATGATTGTTCCAGCACTTTTCAGGTGAGCAGTCATAATTTGGTCCTCTTTTAGCTCAGAATCCTGGTTGGTATTCCCTCTGGTTAAGATATATTTTATTTTCCCCTTTAGGTTTTGTATCTCTACCTCCAGAGGGGTTAAATTCAAACTATTAATTACTGATGTCCCTGTGTTAAATACGGTGGTAGCGTCATTGGCTAAATCCCTTTTCCCCCTTGATTTAGTCCCACTACCTGTCAAATTCAAAACCACCAGCACCACCTCATAGTGTACATGATAATACAATATTTTCCCAATAGTTATTAAAACTAAACTGTTCTATGGCATATTTATTTTTCATAGGGCAAGATCTTATTCCCTCTTATCCCTTGTCTCATTATTGTTCTTGATCACTCTTTTTCTAGCTCATGAGTATGATGAGTTTTCCCAAGTTCCTCACTTGTAGATCACCACACTTAGTAATATTAAAGTAACATCACAAATGGACTTAAAAGATTATCCAGCTCTCCCTTTATCTGTATCTACCTTGTGGCTAATTCTAGGTGTTCTTACTCCCAAACCCTTAATTGTTCAAATCCAAATTCTGCCCCCTTGATCACTTTAATTTTGCTCACTTTGATGGGCATCAGTGTGCTTGTTAGTTTTGCTAGTTTCATCTACGCTTTCCTTTTACTAAAATGTACATCAACATCAAATTGATATATTCCATTGAATGACACCCAAGGGGAGCTATTCAAATTCCAATTTGGTGTTGTCCTTTTTCCCAAACTCTATTTTATTCCAAGTGGGGCATCCCATTAAGTGCTATTATATCTCTTTCAGGAGCTCTGGAGAAACTTTACAGTCTGAGCAAATATTCTCATAATATCTTTAAAACAGAAATCAAACATTTCTATTTGATTTCCTGTTCCATTAACATGTTTGTTTGTTCCTTCCCTTCAACAACATTTTATTTCCTCAAAAGGAACCCACTAAATTGTGCCTGACCATTTTGTTTGGCATTTCAAAATTATCCCTAGTTCAAATAGCAGTGTTGTTGGGCTTGACAGGTTTTATTAGCATTCGATTTATTTCTCCCAAAAACAAACTTTTTTTTTGATACTGAGAAACCACCTGGGCTGTATTTCCATTAGGTTTTTATTGAAAGTTGGAATTTATTTACCCCCTTATATGTCAAATAAATTTCCATCAATTCCAATTTCTTGTACCCAAGCTTGGTGGTTTTGAAAAGTCTGATACTCATTGGTCAGTGTGTTTACATCAGATCTCCCAGTTTTAAACATTTGTTTCAGGAAAATAAGAATTGGCTGAAATGGGAAAAGTATTTTTTGTAAAAAACGGCACAGTGAAGCCTTTAGCCTATGACAATGCTGTGACGTTAAAAATCTGCAGATAAATTCTCAAATTCTTGAAGCTGCTGGAAATCTTGATGCACTTGCAGTTACCTGTAACCAAAAAGTATGAAAGGTCAAATCTGCTTGAGGCTGAATGGATTAATTCAAGAGCACGAAACCATAAGCTACTAGTGGCAAGGGTTATCTCTTTGCTTTAAAAGGGTAGAGCAAAGGTTCTCATAGGGGCAATTTTTTTAAAATATTCCTTCATGGGATGTGAGTGTTGCTGGCTAGGCCAGCATTTATTGTTCATCCCTAATTGCCCTTGAGAAGGTGGTGGTGAGCTGCCTTCTTGAACTGCTGCAGTCCATGTGGTGTAGGTACACCTATAGCGCTGTTAGAGAGAGAGTTCTAGGATTTTGATCCAGCAACAGTGAAGGAACAGTGATATATTTCCAAGTCAGGATGGTGAGTGGCTTGGAGAGGAACTTCTAGGTGGTGATGTTCCCATGTGTCTGCTGCCCTTGTCCTTCTAGATGGTAGCGTTCGTGGGTTTGGAAGGTGCTGATTAAGGAGACTTGGTGAGTTCCTGCAGTGCATCTTGCAGATAGTGCACACTGCTGTCACTGTGCATTGGTAGTAGAGGGAGTGACTGTTTGTGGATGTGGTGCTAATCAAGCAGACTGCTTTGTCCTGGATGGTGTCAAGCTTCTTGAGTGTTATTGGAGTTGCACTTATCCAGGCAAGTGGAAGAGTATTCCATATCACTGTTGACTTGTGCCTTGTAGATGGTGGACAAGCATTGGGGAGTTGGGAGGTGAGTTACTCGTCGCAGGATTGCTAGCCCCTGACCTGCTCTTATAGCTGTAATATTTATATGGCTAGTCCAGTTCAGTTTTTGGTCAGTGGTAACTCCCAGGAGGGATTAAGTGATGTAATGCCATGTCAAGGGGTAATGGTTAGATTTTCTCATGTAGGAGGTGGTTACTGCCTGGCATTTGTGTGGCGCGGATGTTATTTGCCACTTGTCAGCCCAAGCTGAATATTGTCCAGCTCTTGCTGCATTTGGACATGGACTGCTTCAGTATCTGAAGCATTGCGAATGGTGCTGAACATTGTGCAGTCATAAGTTAACATCCCCGTCTCTGACCTAATGCTGGAAAAAAGGTCATTGACTGAAGATGGTTGGGCCTAGGACATTATGTCACCCTTTGTTTTAAAGGAAAACACAAAGCAATGCACTGCCATGTGCTCTGCTTTCTTAAAAAAGGAAAACACCTGAAATAGATTCTCCTTGGTTCCTTCATCACCAAGTCTCCAAATAACCTTACACGAGTGGGCATTTTGGTCAGTCACTCCATTCACGGCCCTTCCTCCCATAGTCTCGAGTGGTTGATTGTTCTACTCTGGCTGTAGCGGTGAATCTTGGAAGCATTGTCCCTTTAAGCCATATTTCTGGCTCCATTTCAGCCTTTCAAGGCTTTATTTGGATGTTCTCAAAACAGAAGTCTAGAAAACATTAGTCCTTATCAATTCTCCACAGTCACTGTGAAGCTTCGTAATGGCCAAGTTGTTTACGCATCTTTTGATGGTGTCTCCCATGTGCCATCAATCAGGTTGTATATCCATCAATCAAACTCCATCTCCTGGTTCCATACCATAGTTGCCCACCCCATGTGTAAGGCTGTTCATTGTCCTGGCTTGTAGTTCAAGGGTCATCGAATGCAGTAAGAGCAGCACTTCCGATAAACAAAAGACAACTTTTATTTTCTTGATCTAGCTTGAAAAGGGAAAACAAAGGTGTAGATGCAAATACCAGCTGTGAATGGCCAGTATAAAAAAAAGTTTTGGGAAAACACGTCTATAGTTAATAATATCAAGATTGATTACTATTGATTAATTAGTTGACTTAATCAAAGCACAGTCACACTTACTTTGTAGACTTTGATTTAAAACTAACTTTAAATAATTCAATACAGGCTTAAAATCAAGAGCAAAGCAGAAATAAAGCAAAAATACAAAATTGCAAAATTAATAGCTGCAGGCCTAAGGCCTACAGCGAATCTTTGGAATTATCTGCCCCAGAGGGCTGTGGAGACTCAGTCATTGAGCAACGTCAAGACTGAGATTGATAGGTACATACTTAAGAACACCAAGGGATATGCGCATAGTGCAGGAAAGTGGTGTTGAAGTAGAAGATCAGCCATAATCTGATTGAATGGTGGAGTAGAGTTGAAGGGCTGAATGGCCTGCTTCTGCTCCTATTTATTATGTGCAATCTATGCTAATGCATTGCCCTCAGTCCCACGAGTCCTAATTTGTGTGACACCTTATCGCATACCTTATGAAAATTGAAATATTCTGCATCTACTGGTTCCCCCTTACCCAATGTTGCACCCTCAAAAAAATCTTTAATTTGTCAAACACTTTCAATTTCATAAAATTGTTTACTCTGTTAATCACATGTTTTTCTAAGTGCTCTGCTACCACACCCATAATATTTTACTGCCACCTTAGCTACTGTCAGGAAACTGAATGCAGAATAGACGCAAATCTGGGATTTTCCTGACTGTAATAAATCAGCTAGTTGTTAATTAAACTTTGAGCCATTGGCCGGGAATTTCTGTGCCTGCTGGCATTGGGCTTGTTGGTTGCATGAGCAGACAATATGGTGAGAAGGCAAAAAGTCAGCTTCTTGACGTCACAAAACCTATTTGTGATCATCAGTTGCACCCGCTGATGGCAGGCCATGTTTCCCATGATTGGACACTGGGAATCTCATTGTAATACACCAGCATATCATAATAAGGCCAGCCAGTAGGGGTGAGGTAGGTTGGGGGGGGGGGGGGGTGTGTGGTGGTGGTGGCAAGGACTGCCCTGCAGTTGAAGGTAGTGCACAAGCATGAATGGGTTCGGAGTGGGGGGTGTGGGGAGGTGAGCGAGGGAAGAGGCCATGCTTTCGGGGAACATTGCATAAAGTGACCATTCCTCCACTGTTGAAGCAGTTCAGGCACAGCCACATTGATATGATTGGAGTCAGGCCTCTAGCTTTGCCCACTCGAGCAATGCTGAGGCATCAAAGTGCCACCAAATGCTCCAGGGCTTTTCACCCCTCAGGCACAAGCTGCAAAGTAATGAGCACTTTAGTGGACTGCAGAACAGTTGGATGACTTAGCACGTTGTACAACCTTCTTGCGGAAGCTGACCATGGAGCAGTCACTGGTGGAGGTGCTCACAGCCCCTTGCAATGTCATCATCCCATTTGGATTAGTCTCCCCCATGGTTCAAGCTAACAGTGCAACCTTGCAGTGTGGGTCAGGAGAGTGCCTGCACCTGAGCTGAGAGCACAGCATGCAGTCCAATGGGCATAGGTGCCGCCAATTGGTTGAGTGGAGTCGGACGGAGGTGGGTGGGGTTTTGGGCAGCCATGCAGCGCACTAAACTCTGGCCACCCAAGTGGTGGCCAGCACTCTCTGGGATGCGTTAAGGGGCCTTCAGACTTAACCAAGACAAGTTCTTATTACACCCATGCTAAGCCACACGTGTCTCTGTTTCATGCTGCAGGAAGAGTGCATCAGGATCATGGAACCTGGCGACTTGGCTGTATGCCTCATGACTTACAGAGAATGAAGATGATGGAGAAGAGAGTGACTGAGGCACCTGGCTGTGCAGAGGAAGGAGCAGCACCCTCTGGAAGAAGGGGTGGCTGGGGCTTCCACACAGTCACCAAAGAGCCACAGTGAGCCATTGCTGGTTGGTGCCTAGTGACACCCAAGGCCTGTAGACGCCATTTTTCATTCCTGCAGATGATTGAAAACCAGTGTCACCGAAGACTCTGCATGTTGAGGGAACCGGTTGGTCACATCTGCCAGCTACTGCAGGATTTGACGCCACGGGGACATGGAGGGCATTCAGTGCCAGTGGCTGTGAAAGTGACAGCAGTGCTCAATTTATGTGCCATTGGCCCCTTTCAGGACTCCACAGGTGACCTCTGTGGGATATCACAAGCTTCCACCCAGAAATGCATCCATGAGGTGTTAGATGCCAGAGGGTACACAACTTTGTGCATTTCACCTGGGACCAGTACAGCCAGGATGCAAGACCAATTGGATTTGTCCAGAACTCGGGTTTCCACAGGTGCAGGGTGCCATTGACTGCACGTCATGTGGCGCTCAGATCTCTGTCACAACACACGGTCAACTATGTCAACCACAAGGGCTTCCATTCGCGGAATGTGCAGCTGGTGTGCGACCACAAGAAACGCATCCTGCAGGTCTGTGCACGGTTCCAGGGAGTGTGCATGACTCCTATGTTCTCGGTCGGTCGCAGATCCCTGAAGTTTTCCAGGGTCCAGACAGGCTGCAGGGATGGCTCCTTGGGAACAAGGGCTACCCGCAGACGACGTGGCTGATGACACTCATGCGGTAGCCTCAGGCTCCAGCAGAGCAAAGGTATAACAAGGCTCATGCTGCAACTCGCAACTTGGTGGAGCAAACCATTAGGATGCTGAAAATGAGGTTCTGGTGCCTGGACCGGTCTGGTGGAGCCCTACAATATAGACCACAGAAGGTGTCACACATCATCATTGCCTGCTGTGCTCTTTAAAACCTTGCGTTGCAATGGGGAGAGGAGCTGGCTGAGGAGAGATGGAGGAGCTGGAGGTCTCCTCTGATGACCACCATGATGGGACTGAGGTCCTCGCAGTGGCCAGATGAGGCAGACGCACTTGGCTTATGGCAATGCACATGCCCCCTGTGAGGATGCTCCTGTCATGGAAATGCAGTGGCCCTAAATAGTTGCTCAATCACAGAAGGATGATGACGACATGCAGTGAGGACATTCCATAGATTTTCTCATAGCCTCTGAGAATGTCTGACTGCTGTCTGGCTGAGGGCAGCTTGCTTGTGCTCTGTGATCAGGGTCATATCATGGAAATGCAACCATGAAACTTTAAAAGCATTTGATAGTTTGTCTGCCTTCAGCACCTGACCCCTTCAGGAGCACAGCATCACTGGTCACTAATGCTGAAGAGATGGGGGCTAGCCCCACCTTTAAAGGTGATGAGAGCACACAGAGAATGACGGTGATCTGACGCTTGTCTGCAACATTTTGGTAGCAGTGACAAGCACCATCGAGGTGCAGGCATCAGTAATGTGTCCAGGGAGTGTGAGGCTGGACCATCACTTGGGTCTGAAGGCTGCACAAAGCACAGGGAAGAGGCCCTGGACTGAGACACCTGCCTTTATCTTGTGCAGAAAGGTTTCACATCTGAGTGACATGAACTCTGCTCATCAGAATAAGGAGCCATAGGCAGGGAGACATTCTTGGGAGTTTATTGACAATAGTGAACATTATGTATAAGTGATTAACACACATGCGCAGACTGTGCAACTACATCATCTTTGAGTGCTTGGCCTAAATAGCCAAGTGGTTATGGTACTGGGTTTGTAACCCTAAGATCAAGAGTTCAAATCTCACAATGGCGAACTATGAAACAATGTAACTTCATCTGAAACAGATGGAAACGTGTTTGTACTCAAAAGAGTTACATCATCTTTGAGTGCTTGGCCTAAATAGCCAAGTGGTTATGGTACTGGGTTTGTAACCCCAAGATCAAGAGTTCAAATCTCACAATGGCAAACTATCAAGCAATGTAACTTCATCTGAATAGGAACAGATGGAAACGGGTTTGTACTCGAAAGAGTTACATCATCTTTGAGTGCTTGGCCTAAATAGCCAAGTGGTTATGGTACTGGGTTTGTAACCCCAAGATCAAGAGTTCAAATCTCACAATGGCAAACTATGAAAAACAATGTAACTTCATCTGAATAGGAACAGATGGAAAAGTGTTTGTACTCGAGAGAGTTACATCATCTTTGAGTGGCCTTCGTAGCTTCTTGCAGGCCTTGCCCGTCTTTTACCAGGACCTAATCAAAGCCTGGAACATGGTTGCCTCATGATGCAGCTCTCTGCCATCAGGAGGTAGTGGCTATCGTCAGAGAGGTTGTGTCAGTTTACGGACTCCCACGATACCTGTGCCTTTTGCTGCCTTGTGGAATCTGTGGACCATGTCTTTATAGGTTGTTGTAGGCTGCACCCCCTTTCTAGTTTCTTGAAAAACCTTTTATTAATGTTTTGTTTGCACTTCAGTCCCACGCTCCTGATCTATGGACACCCGGTGCGGAGTGGGGTCGGGAAGGAGGACCTCCTCGTGAACCTGCTCCTGGCCCTGGCCAAGTTGGCCATAAACAAGTCCAGGCAGCGGGCGATTGAGGGGGGAGTCCCGCCTGATTGTCCCTCTTCCGCGGCTACGTTCGCGGCCGGGTGTACCTGGAGAGGGATCACTCAGTGTCTGCCGGCACTCTTGAGGCCTTCCGTGCTTGGTGGGTACTGCGGGAACTGGGGTGTTTTATTGACCCCTTGGTAATCACATTTTGGTTTAATGTTTGTAAGTTTCATTTAAATTTTGTTCTTGGTTTTACAGCTGACCTGACTTAGGGGCTGTGCTTGTTTTATCCCTTATTTTGTTAATTTAGTTTAATTGTTTTAACTCCAAAAGAGTTATATCATCTTTGAGTGGCCTTCGTAGCTTCTTGCAGGCATTGCCCCTCTTTTACCAGGACCTAATCAAAGCCTGGAACATGGTCGCCTCATGATGTAGCTCTCTGCCATCAGGAGGTAGTGGCTATCGTCAGAGAGGTTGTGTCAGTTTATGGACTCCCATGATACCTGTGCCTTTTGCGGCCTTGTGGAATCTGTGGACCATGTCTTTATAGGGTGTTGTAGACTGCACCCCTTTTCTAGTTTCTTGAAAAAC
The DNA here is from genome assembly GCF_017639515.1 of Carcharodon carcharias. NCBI lineage: Eukaryota > Metazoa > Chordata > Chondrichthyes > Lamniformes > Lamnidae > Carcharodon > Carcharodon carcharias. Next base: position 188,857,590 of record NC_054469.1, read on the forward strand.
CTTTTACTGTTGTTTTGTTTGCACTTCAGTCCCACACTCCTGATCTATGGGCACCCGGTGTGGAGGGAGGTCGGGAGGGAGGAGGGCCTCCTCGTGAACCTGTTGCTGGGCCTGGCCAAGTTGGCCATTAACAGATCCAGGCAGAGGGGGTGGTCCGACCCAACTGTCTGCCCCTGCCTATGTCCGCAGCTATGATCGTAGCTAGGTGTCCCTTGAGAACAAGCATGCGGTGTCTGCTGGCACTGTCGAGGTCTTCTGTGCTTGGTGGGCACTGCGGGGACTAGGGTGTTTTATTGACCCGGTTAATCACATTTTGGTTTAATGTTTGCAAGTCTTCTTTAAATTTTGTCTTTATTTTTGCAGCTTCCCTTTAAGGGACTGCTTTTTACTTTGTCCTTGATTTTGTTAACTTGGTTTATTTGGTTGACTCAAAAGAGTTACATCTTCTTTCGGGGGCTTTTGTAACTCCTTGTAGGCATTGTCCGTCTTTTACCAGGACCTGGTCAAAGTCTGGAACATGGTGGTCTTGTCCATCGTCAGGAATAGCGGCTATCATCAGAGAGTCACTGCTCAGGAATCCACACCTCCGCCCTTTTCAGTGGCTGGTGGAGAGGAGGGCTATGGCTGCCGGGGTGACCAGGATTGGGGACAAGCTGGGTGGTGGAGGAGTGGGCTCAACGTGCATTGGTAGATGGCATTGGCCGCGAGCCGAACATCCAACACCTTAGGATGATTGTGCTTGGCCCTGACGTTATACTGGGATTTGACGTGGCACAGGTGTGCAGTGGTCTTCCGTCCAAGTGCACCCCTGTTTGGATGGAATTCCACATTGGCCCCAAGCCCTCCCTCAGGAGCTGCTGCCCGCAACCTGAGTAGCCTCGCGGAAATGCCTTCCGTGCCCTTTAGCACGGCATGGAGAGGTTTCCTGTGTGGGTTGCTGCTGCACACCCTTCGCTCCCTTGCCTGCTGGCGGGTATGCCCTGGCGTGCCTTGTTGCCGTCTGGCAGTGGAGGTCCCCAGTGTGGGGGGCCTCCACGGGGGTGTCCTCCCCCTTTCCATTGGGGACCTGGGGTGTAGGGTGTTGCATGTGGCAGTCCCATACATACATAGGATATGTCGGTTCACGGACTGCCTGTGTGGCCTTGTGAAGTCCACGGACCACGCATATGTAAGTTGTTGTAGGCTGCATCCCCTTTTTAGTTATTTGAAAAACTTATTGCTTTTGTTTTCTTTGCACTTCAGTCCCATGCTCCTGATCTACTTACAGCCAGTGTGGAGGGAGGATGAGCTCCTTGTGAACCTGCCCCTGGGCCTGGCCAGGTTGACCATTAACAGGTCCAGGCAGTGGGCAATCGAGGGGATTGTCCAAACTGACTGCCCGCCCCTCTTCCGTTGGCACCGTCAAGGCCTTCTTGTTTTGGCAGTTGGAGCTGGAGCTGTCTGATCACAGAAAGAGGGGATTCGGATGGGCTGGACACTCCTGGAGTCACCTGGATGGATGGCCTCAGGGAGTACACCTGCTGATCCTCCTCCCTATGGGTGCCTAAGGGCCCCTGGCTGACTCCTTGAGAAGGGGTAGCTGGAGTGAGATCGAGCTGCCCTGCACCCCTTTTGGCCACACACTGTTGGAGGCCGACTATGATGTCAGCGATGGAGTTGAGCCCGTGCAGCAGTGCAGGAGCGACGTCCTGGACCAAGGACACTGTGGCGGCTGCCAATCCTTCCTGTGTTGACCTCGGTGCATTTACATGCCTGCGCTATCACCTCAGCCTGAAGGCGGATGGACTCCTCCATCATGCCTTGCAATCTGAGGAATGCAGCCAACATCCCTTCCTGATGTTCCCGAGCTTGTCTTTGCAGCTCCAGCAACTGTGACATGACCGAGTCCAGAAGCTCATTATCTGGCTCGGACTCAGACAATTTCTGGCCTCTAGCAGTCCACTGAGTTCCGGACACCAGGGAAATCCCTGCTGCTGCTTGCTATGGATCAGACAGTGCAATGTGCTCACCAGATTGTGATCCCGAGGATACTGTAAAGCTAGGTCCCACCAAGGTGCATGTCTCTGTGCTGGTGGAGGGTGTGGGTGAGCTGTGTGCCAGGACTTCAAGGAGGGTGCCTCCAGATTCCTCCTCAGAGGTTTCTTCGGGGCTTGATTGGAGGCTCTGGGTCGTGGACTCTGTCGCTGTTTCCCAGATGTGCCTGTGGAAGCAAGGGGAGATAATTTGTGCATGGCAGTGCCCTGTGAAACAGGACACATTGGTCACAATATGGTTGTCTCATGGGTATTGAACTGCTGGATCCTCACTTGGTAGAGCATTGCCCACCTCACCGTCAGCATAGGAATAATCCAGATCGTCACCAGCCAGCCGGATGGCTCTGTTTTCAAAATCCATGAGGGCCTTGATTTCAGGTATTTCTCTACCAGTCTGTGACCTTTCTCTATTGTGTAGCAGCTTGTCCTGCATGAATAGAGATTGAGAGTGTGTAAGCAGGATGCCTTCCAGGCCTGATGGTGAGTATGCCTGGCATGTGTGGATGTTGTGTGGTCCCATGGATGGGATGAGGACAATGAAGTTGTATGTGAGAGAGTCCCTTGACTCCTGGAGTATCCAGCAGTGAGTGAGGGTCCTGTGGATGTGTGATGAGTTCAGAGTGAGAGAGTTGAGAGTGATGAGAAGAGTGACTTACCCTGGCAGAACGGAGGAGATCATTCATCTTCTTGCGGCACTGGGTTGTCCTGTTTTGAAGGGTGTTGGCGCTGACCACCGCTGCCACTGCCTCCCAAGCCTGATTGGTCACGTCGCTGTCCATTCTGTGGCCAGAGCAGGGAAAGAGGACATCGTGGCAGGCCTCCACATTATCCAAAAGACATTCCAGTGATGCATCATTAAACCTGGGAACTGCAATCTTTTTGCCTTTCGTGGACATCTTTGGTGCAATAGTCCTGGGCTGGAAGCACTGAGATGTGTGCGTGCAGCTGGACTTTAAATATGACGGCCAGCATGATGAAGCAGCGAGATGATGGTGTGGTGAGCAAGGGAGAGGCTGCCTGCCTTGGAAATGGCATTTCTTGGGAACGCATAATTAAGGATGTGGGTTTGGGATGATGCATCGTTTTACCCGCACTTTACCCATCTACCGCACTTAGTGCAAATCTGGGATGATTCCATCCATTGGGTGTTAAAGGGGAAAAGATGTACTTCCACCAGGAATTTGTCAGCAATTTTGAACTTGTTGACTGAGATGTTTATTTCTTTTTTTTGATTGCCCAAATTCCATTTTGAAAATAACCTTTACGTCAAAACATAATCCTCTAATATAATAATCCTCTCATGTAATTGTTTTTTGAATTAACCCAGTGTTTTTGCTTATTGCCTTGCTTGGTGGTTTATTCCATACATTTACTAGCCTTTGAGTAAATTAGTTTTTCCAATTTATTTAATTTTCTTCAATTTCTGATTGTATGCAGTGGCTCTACTTCCTTTTCGTACTTTCAAATAGCAATCTGGTATTTTTTTTTATTTATAAAGAGAGTTTTCCAGCTATGGAGCACCAGTTTGAGGAAGGTGTTACCAACTTAAGAAATTGAGAAAGGTCTTGCAGGAATCTTGGGCAATGTGAATGTTAAGCAATGTAGATGGTACTGGGAACTCAAGTTGTGAGTGACTGACGCTTGATCACAGCTGTATGAGAGATCTCCAGTGCAGGAAATGGGATTGCTAGTGGTTTCATGCTGACCGAAATCTGCTTTTCTCTCCAAAGGACTCGGTTGCTGGATATTGTGTTGGATGTGCCTGAGTAGAATGCGGCTGCAGATAGTTCAATGGATATTTTCACCTTTGCATTTATAGTTTGGTCTCAAATTGCCACAAGTGTTTCATTGCTTCTTTTGCTGATGCCAGGTTTTTTCTATTTCCAAATGTTTTAAAAATGAACTGAATTCAAAGTCTCAAACTGCCACAGTGAGAGTTCAACTATGTTTTTTGGATTATTATTCATGGTGTCTGGATTGCTAACCACTAAACTTCTATACCCCAAAGTTGTGATTAACTCCCTTTGCTTCTTCACAACCACATCATATACTAGTTTTGCCTGTCAACTAAGTGTGTGACTGATATTTTCCCTTACAGAAGTCGATTGTAATGTGGACCCACTGCAAAAAAGCATTTAAAAATGTCTATCTAAGAGAAGCCATTGAATTGCAGTTGAATCTACAAATTTAAGAGTACATTTTCTAATTCAATATTTATATTAGAGCTTTGACCTCCATATCCAAATTCTTGGCTCATATTTCTACTACCCTGTGTGCCGAATTCAACAGCCCCACAATTTTCTATCTATTGGAGCACTGATATTTGTGGCTAAATTCCCCATGTGCCCTCACTGGTGAAATTTACTGGTAGTTACATATGCTTCACAAGCTAATATGTATAAAATAAAACTCTCAAAGCATAGGAATATTGAAGGAAAGATGCTATTGCATACTTTTATTGTTCATGGAAATCTCAAAAAGTTTAATGATTAGTTTTGATGAGTTTTCACTTTGACTTTTGAAAGTTGAGATTTGAGTTTGTGAATGCATTTGTCAAGCATTGCCTGTAGTTAGAATTGCAGGTCATATGTTGAGCAGGATTAGCCTGGCATATGTGAATGGAAAATGGTTCTGGAGTTTGTTTCAATAGCCAAAAAACTAATTAATCAGTTTGATTAAGCAAAATGAACATCATGTTTTTAAGGTAGAATAGCTTTGGCATGCACTTTTGTTTTACAACTTGAATTTCACTACAAGTATACTGTCCCATAGTTACATTGATATGGTGCAATGCCAGTGCACTGTGCTACAGAATAGACATACGAAGGGCCATGTTTGCCATTTTAATTCACACATGTTGGTTTCCCTTCTGGTTCAATTGATCAAGGCATTTAATAGCTGAGCTATGCAGACTGGAAAGGTCCTAAGATAATCCCTAGTCTGTGCTGAGTTAGTTGATCTCAGTTGATGATGATAAGCCAATAAAGCACACTTTTGTTCCTCTGGTTGTGGAAGGTAAAATTAGCCACATTTCCCACTCCTGATGGTAATTTATTAATGCCTGTTAGAGTGCACATCAGGTGAAGTCAGCGTTGGACCCACCTATGATACCTACGATTTTATATCCTGTTGATGCTTATACACAAGGAATAGCTATTTGTACAATCTGTAAGAGTTCAGTTGGTTTTGAGGAATTGCAATGAGCAAGGAGGCAGTGCTTTTGAGTAAAGGGGAAAAAAAATTGGGCAGGGGAAGTCAAATAATGTTGAACAAATACTTAATAGAAAGATTATCTTTAGGGAGCTCCTGCATGCTTTTTAGTGACCAGTTTCATTGTATCATTGGCCAAGAGCTCTGGGTGATATATTATGACCTAGGGAAACCATGAAAGTAGAAAAGAAAATAAATTAAAAAGGAGTTTTGTGTCATCTCTTAAAAGAAAAATACTGAGTTTAGTCATTCAGTATGAACAATGCCTTTTCAGATTGGTCAAGACATTGACCAAGAATTAATCTGAATCTTGAAAGGAGATGTGTGTGGCATGGCCATTAACATTCATCACTGAGAGGTTTAGGGTGGAAAGGGGTGGGAGGATAATCATGCTTCTGTTATCAGTGGTCTCTGCTTTCTTCTTAAACTCTGAAAAGTTTGCACAAAATCACATTTAGCTGAGGGGTTTGTTTTATTTAGATATTTGAAATGGGGATGAAATGACAAACCAGGCTAAGTGGTGGGACTTAACCTCATTTTTATTTAGCAGGGTTCAACACAGTAAAATTGTTAAGGTTCATGCTAGCTCATGGAATAAAAGGCTGCACAGGCTAACTACACTGGTACAGTTTCAAAGTGGTGTCAGTCTATAATTTTGGTTCCATCACTGCCGTTCAGCTGGAAGCTTCTAATTATAGAGCTGACAAAAACATGACTAGTTATAGGCTGTACAGTGGACTTTATATAATGTACCATTTTTGGATTCATAAGAATTGTTTTAAGATTCTGATCTGCAGGCTATGTAACTTGTTAATACCATTTGTACACATCAAACTTATTACTGATTTACAGTATTGTGAATAGTACAACCTCCCTTCTGGAAAGCCACTGATTTGTTGACATCTTATTTAGGGTTGCAGGTCTCTTCATTTATTAGACCTACTTTTGATATGTAAACAAACCAGCCCTTGAGTCCATTTAACTTACTTATGGCATTGAAATCGACCATTTGACTCATTGTGCCTGTACTGACTCTTAGGGAATTAGTTTTGTATTACTCTAGCAATCTCCCCTGCAACTGCATACCCCTATATCATATGCTTTAAATGTTTTTCCTTTTTTTCTCTCAAAAAAAAAGTAATGGTTTGTCTCAACCACACCGTGCAACAAAACATTCCCAACGCTAACAATCCTTTGTATAATTTTAAATTGAAGACTTAAATCAATTCAAATATCATTATCCTATTCTCTCCATCAGCACTCTTCATAATATTATTTGAATCTCATCTTAGCCTTCATGTTCCATTGAGGGGTGTTTTAGCTATAGTTCTGCTTTGCTGGCATCATCCTCTTGAATCTTTTCTCGATGAGATAGTCAAAAGTATTCTAATTTTGGCTCAACAAATTATTGTTTTTTAGATTCACAATAACTTCTTTACTTTTGTGATAGAACTATATGGTGGGGAAAAAATTCTCAGCCTTTATTTGGCTTCACTTATGTGCCTTCACATTTTGTGGAAATATGTATTTCAACTGGACATGTTTGTCTACACCTTTCAATGTCTTTCTATTAAATGTATATTCATTTCTTGTTTCTTATGTAAAAATGTGATATAGTATGTTATGAAATGATCAGCACAAAACTGAGCAATTGAATTGCAATGTATGTCATTAGCTTTGGTTATTTTCTGGTTTAAACTGTTAAAAAATATAGCAGCATGAAAGACCAGATTTTGTTTTTAATCAAGGCATCTGAACCCCTCACCTTAATTGATGTGCAAATCAGTCTGCAACTTTTATTTGGGAAGTGATACTGCACAAATTGAGTATAGTTCATAAGTTGCCATTGATTTGCATCACTGTCTGTTTTGCAAAAACAGCACATCATGCTTAACCTCTAATTTTCATGAAGTCACTGCATTTGCACATTACTGGCCCATTAAACTCATCACAGAAAGTTAATTGCAAGATTTAATTGTAAATAGCCATTTAATAATTCCAATGATTGCCAATTTATCCCTTTTGTGCAGAAAGAAAACAAATAGTGCATCCTTATCGTTCGTGAATTTTGAAATTTTTAAAATGTCAGAGTTTTGCTTTTTTGTCTATACCTATTTCTCAATCCAAGCTTTCTTTTCCTTGCTCTCTCTCTACCCGATTTGATGTTGAATTCGCTCTTCTTCCCAGTTGTTTTTGTTTCATTCTCAATCCTTAAGTCTCGTTGATTAGGAAGATACATTGTTTGTTCTATTGCTCTTCAAGGTCTCAGATTCACTTTTGCCTTTGTGATATTATCAGCTGTCACTTGCAGCAGTTTTGTGGGCAAAAAGTACTTTGCAAACAAATCTAACAAACAAGGTATTTTACAGCAAAGTGTGGCTCGATTAGTTTTATTTTTGAGCTGCTTGTGCATCTAATCACAGCAAATTTAATTGTCATGGGCATATTATTTTGGCATCTTTACTCTGAGAGCAGCTAGATTGTGTTTCTGTGGATGTTGAAGATCTTTGGAGTCCTAAATCTGGTTCAAGGTGTTCATGATAGTGTGTGTGCAAAATTACACAGATAAGAGACAGACCTGAAGAGTAGGGAGGAGTTTGAGAGGCATTGAATGCTGCATGGAGAATGAAAAACAAAGATGAACAGACGGATAAGTGCTATGAAACCTAGCAAGGAGTAACTTGCACAAATGGAGAGAGTGTGATGCTGGAAATTTGAAACAAAAACAGAAAATGCTGGAAAAATTCAGGTCTTATAGCATTTGCTGAGAGAGAGAAAAACAGAGTTAACGTTTCGAGTCCATATGACTCTTCAGAGCTGAAGAGTGGAAATGTGACAATTTATCCTGTTCGGGGTGAGGGGGGCGGGGGGGGGGTGGAGAAGAGAGAGAGTGCGCGTGTAGCAGCTGATGCTGGATAGAAGGCCAGTGATAGGTGGGGGGAATGGAGGGCTTGAATCAGATGTCACACACTGAAAAGGACAAAAGGGAGTGTTAATGGTAGTAGTAAGGGCTAAAGGAAGACGCTGACAGTGGCATAAAGGAAAGAAAGCAAAATTTGTTAATAGCAGCATAGTGTAAAAGAACAAACAACATGGAACAAGTGTCTGATGGCCCTATCGGGGATGGGGTGGGAGGGAAAAAAAGGATGAAATTGGGATGGGGGGGAAGAGATAAAAAAGGGGATACAACCATGCACGAAATGAATACAATTAAAAATAAGTGGATGAAAAGTAAAAGGTAGAGAAAGGGGGATTTTAAGGGTTTGGGGGGGGGGGGGGGAGGCGGGGAAATGGAGGAGAGATTTCATGGTCTGAAGTTGTTAACGTTGAGTTTAAGTCCGGAAGGCTGTAAAGTGCCTAGTCAGAAGACGAGGTGCTGTTCTTCCAGTTTACGTTGGGCTTCATGGAACATTGCAGTATGCCAAGGGCGGTGTGTTGAAATAGCAAGCGGCTGAAAGGTCTGGGTCATGCTTGCAGACAGACTGAAGGTGTTCTGCAAAGCGATCACCCAGCCTGTGTTTGGTCTCTTCACTGTAGAGAAGACCATAATGGGAGCAGTGGATGCAGAAGACCAAATTGTAGGATGTGCAAGTGAAGCGCTGCTTCACCTGAAAGGAGTGTTTGGGCCCTTGGATTGTGAGGAGGGAGGAGATTAAGGGGCAGGTGTTACACCTTCTGCAATTGCATGGGAAGGGGGATGAGGTGTTGGGGTAATGGAGGAGTGGATCAGAGTGTCCAGGAAGGAACAGTTCCTATGGAATGCTGTCAGGGGGTGAGGGGAAGATGTGTTTGGTGGTGTCATCATGCTGGAGTTTACAGAAATGGTGGAAGATGATCCTTTGAATGCAGAGACTGGTGGCGTGAAAAGTGAGGACAAGGAAGACCCTATCATGGTTCTGGGAGGGAGGGGAAAGTATGAGGGCAGAGGCATGGGAGATGGTTGGAGGCTCTGTCAAAGTGGGTGGGTCAGGGGACCTTGGTTAAGGAAGACATGTCAGAAGCGCAGTTTTGGAAAGTGGCATCATCAGAACAGATGCAAAGGAACTGAGAGAATGGGATGGAGTCCTCATAGGAAGCAGCGTGCAAGGGGCTCTAGTCGAGGTGTTGGTGGGCTTGTAATGAATATTGGTGGACAGTTTATCACCAGAAATGGAGACAAAGGTCAAGGAAGGGAGGGGAGGTGTCTGAGATGGACCATGTGACGGTGATAGAGGGGTAGAAATTGAAACTTTGGCAGGCCCAGACGAGACCATGAAACGACACCGAAGCAATCATTGATGAACTGAAAATAAAGGGGAGTTGTGGGAGGTGGCCTGATTAGAACTGGAACAAGGAATGTTCCACATTCCCCATTAGGACACAGGCATAACTGGGACCCATGCAGGTACCCATAGCCACACCAACAGTAAGATAGTGTTGGAAACTTGAAGGAATCGAAAGAGAATTTTCTGCTGAATTTTTTTCGTGAGCATTGCCATTGATGGTTTCTGTTAGTAAAACTTTGAATTATTGCATGATTTTTGGAGTAATGTTACCATTACAAAGCAGAACCTTCACTAAAACCTGGTGAATAATATTACCTTAGATCCACTGATTTGAATTTAAGTACACACCATTCATAATTTGAATCAAAGAACTATTGTAGCACAACTATTGAAAAGTTTGTTTTTGTTTTCCTGCTGCCTCTGAGGATTCAGAATAGATCATGAGCAGTATAGGGAAAAAATGTTAAATTTGATGTGCAAGTACCTTATTAATAAAATTGAACTAACTTTGAATTTGTTTTGGTCAGTTGCAGGAATGAGTCCTTACTTCCAACCTTTCTATCAGCCCAATGAGTGTGGGAAGGCCCTGTGTGTGAGACCAGATGTGATGGAACTGGATGAGTTGTATGAGTTCCCTGAATATTCCCGGGATCCTACCATGTACTTAGCGTTGAGAAATCTAATTTTGGCTCTTTGGAATATTAACTGCAAAGTAAGCTCTGTGTGCATGTTTTCCCCTTTCTCTTACCATGTTTTTCTTGCTTTATCCCCCATCTCCCAAAAGTGACCACTGATAATTCCACAAATAACATTTTTCATGCAGATAGCCACCCTTAATGACCCATAGAACAAGTTCTGGTAGACTTTGTTTGAATTCCAGAGATGATGCAGCTCAGCCACATCCTGGACTCATACTTTCAACAGGAAGGGCTCAGGCAAGTTTATAGCCATCAGAAATGATGTGATCACTTTTTTTTTTGTTCCCTCCATTTCAAGTTTGGGTGTTTGGAGGCTAATTTTTCTCTGGTCAGGATCAACTCAGCACACCCTAGGAGTTGAATGTGTAAGATTGTTTAGCAAAATTCCAATACAAGAATGTTAACACTTAGATAAATATGCTATAATAGATAAAATCCTGCAATTTGTTTTTATTATTTTAATGGAATGCAGTATGCACTCCAATTTTGTTATTGGGTAGAATTGAAATTATAGAATGTTGAAATTACAAATACAACCAAACCAATGAATATCTGCTCAAAGAATAGTATCTGGGCTTTATTTTGAATCTGAACATAGAAGTTATTTATTTCAGGTTTACGTATATGATTGATCCCTTGTGAATATAACATTTTTTCCAGCAAATTAGTGTTGCATGTGTACAACTTTTATTCGATAATGTAGGACAAAGCTCGAGGGCCAAAAGGAGAAAATTATATGTTACAAAAGGGCAGCAAGTTTCAGGCCCTTATGTTCCAGCTTGGTACACAGAATCTTGGGAGCAAGTGTGTTGTATTTACAGAGGTTGGATCATTTACATTCAGGAATGCATGAGAACCACATGTCAGCAGTTAATGGCACTAAGCACCTTAAAGTGTTAATTTCAATTTGGCATCAATATAGTCAAAACATTTGTTTGGCATATGCTACCTTGGAAGACACTGATTACAAAATAGAGACAGTTTAAGTAAGTAACAGGCAGGATAGATAAAGGGGAACCCATAGATGTAATATATTTTGATTTCCAAGAAGCATTCGCTAAGGTACCACACAAGGCTGCTTAATAAGCTAGGAGCCCATGGTGTTGGGGGTAGTATGTAGCATGGATAGGAGGATTGGGTGTCTACTATTAGAGTTGAGATAAGGTGGTGTGGGGGGGTGGGGGGGCGGGGGTGCAATTTCAGGATGGCAACCTGTAAATGTGAGACTTGAAGGGAAGTGAATGTACAATCCCCAAGTTTGCAGATGACACAAAAATAGGTGGGAAGGCAAGTGGTGACGATGACAGTCTACAGAGGGATATAGACAGGTTAAGTGAATTGAATGGACAAAAACTTGACGGATGGAATATAATGTGGGAAAATGTGAAGTTATGTACATTGGCAAGAAGAGGAGCTGAATATTATTTAAATGGAGAAGGACTGCAGAAAGCTGCGGCAAAGAAATTTGGGGGATCTTATGCATTTATTCATTCATGGGATGTGGGCTTTGCTGGCTGGGCCAGCATTTATTGCCTATCCCTAGCTGCCCTTGAAGGTGGTGAGCTGCCACCTTGAACCACTGCAGTTCATGTGGTGTAGGTACACCCGCAGGGATGATAGGGAGTTCCAAGATTTTGACCCAGTGACAGTGAAGGAACAGTGATATATTTCCAAGTCAGGATGGTGACTTGGAGGGGAACTTCCAGGTGGTGGTGTTCATCAATCTGCTGCTACCATCTGGAAGGACAAGAGGTGGTCATGGGTTTAGAAGGTGCTGTCGAAGGAGCCTTGGTGAATCCCTGCAGTGCATCTTGTAGATGGTACGCACTGCTGCTGTGCATTGGTGGTAGAGGGAGTGAATGGTTGTAGATGTGGTTCCAATCAAGCAGGCTGCTTTGTCCTGGATATTGTCAAGCTTCTTGTGTTGTTGGAGTTGCACTCATCCAGGCAAGTGGGGTATATTCCATCATACTCCGGACTTGTTCCTTGTAGATGGCAGACAGGCTTTGGGGAGTAAGGCGGTGAGTTACTCATTGCACAATTGCTAGCCCTCTGACCTGCTCTTGTAGTCAGTATTTATACAGCTATTCCAGTTCAGTTTCTGGTCAATGGCAAGCCCAAGGATGTTGATAGTGGGGGATTCAATGATAGTAATGCCATTGAACATCAAGGGGCAATGGTTGTATTCTCTCTTGTTGGAGATGGTCATTGCCTAGCACTTGTGTGGCACGAATGTTATGCTACTTGTCAGCCCAAGCCTAGATATTGTCCAGGTCTTGTTGCAATTGGACATGGACTGCTCCTGTATCTGCAGAGTTGTGAATAGCAGTGAGCAAAGATCCCCAATTCTGACCTGATGAAGGAAGGAAGGTCATTGATGAAGCAGCTGAAGCTGGTTGGGCCAAGGACATTACCCTGAGGAACTCCTGCAGTGATGTCCTGGAGCTGAGATGACTGACTTCCAACACTGTTGATGACCCCTTCCATTACTTTACTGATGGAGAAGTAATTGGCTAGGTCGGATTTGTCCTGTGTTGTTTTGGTGGACAGGATGTACCTGGGCAATTTTCCACATTACCAAGTGGATGCCAGTGTTGGTAGCTGTATTGGAACAGCTTGGCTAGGGGCATGGCAAGTTCTAGAGCACATGTCCTCAGTACCATTTGTCAGAATATTGTCAGGGCCCATAGCCTTTGCAGTATCCAGTGCCTTCAACCATTCCTTGATATCAGAGTTAATAGAATTGGCTGAAGACTGGCATCTTTGATGCTGGGGGCCTCTGGGGGGAGGCAGAGATGGATGGATCATCCACTTGGCATTTCTGGCTGAAGATTGTAGCACATCCTTCAGCCTCATCTTTTGCAATGATGTGCTGGGCTCCCCCATCATTGAGGATGGGGATATTTATGGATCCTCCCCCTCCAGTGAGTCGTTTAATTGTCCACCACCATTCATGGCTGGATGTGGCAGGACTGCAGATTTGTTGGCTGTGGGATCACTTCACCTTGTCTATCACTTACTGCTTATGCTGTTTGGCACACTAGTCCTGTTTTGCTTCACGTTGACCACGTTTTTAGATTTGCCTGGTGCTGCTCCTGACATGCCATCCTGCACTCTTCATGGAATCAGGGTTGACCCTGACTTGATGGTAATTGTAGAATCGGGGGAATATGCCAGGCCATGAGGTTAGATTGTATTAAAGTACAATTCTGCTGCTGCTGAAAGCACAGAGTGCCCCATGGATGCCCAGCCTCGAGTTATTAGATCTGTTTGAAATCTATCCCTTTTAGCACAGTGGTGGTACCACACATGGTGGGTATCCCCAATGTGAAGGTGGGCTTAGTCTCCACAAAGACTGTGCGATGGTCACTCATACCAATGGACAGATGCATCTACAGCAGGCAGGTTAGGATAGGTTAAGTATGATTTTCCCTCACCCACCTGCTGCAGACCCAGTCTAGCAGCTATGTCATTTAGGAGTCAGCCAGCTCAGACAGTAGTGGTGCTGGAGACACCTTTCCCCACCCAGAGTACATTCTATGCCCTTGCCACCCCCAGTGCTCCCTCCAAGTAGCATTTAACATGGAGGAACACTGATTCGTCAGCTGAGGAAGGGCAGTACGTGGTAATTCCTTGCTCATGTTTAACCTGGGATCTGAAGCTGATGTTGAGACCTCCCAGGGCATCTCCCTCCCGATTGTATACCACTGCACCGCCAGCTTTGCTGGGCCTGTCCTGCCCTTAGGACAGGACATACCCTGGGATTGTGGTGTCTTAGTCATCCTCTCAGAATCATATCTTACAGATAATGTCTGTCAGGTTGTTGCATGACTAGTCAGAGACAGCTCTCCCAGTTTGGCACTAGCCTCCAGATGTTAGTAAGGAGGACTTTGCAGGGTTGACAAGGCCAAGATTGCTGTTGTCCCTTCCGGTGTTGGGTGGTCCATCCAGTTTCATTCCTTTTGAGATTTTGTAGTCACTTGTTTGTTACAACTGAGTGGCTTGCTAGGCCATTTCAGAGGGCATTAAGAGTCAATCACATTGCTGTAGGTCTGAAGTCACATGTAGGCCAGACCAGGTAAAGACAGCAGATGGGTTTTTTTTTTTTTACAACAAACAATGGTTCCATGGTGTTTTGATTACTAGTCCAGCAACAATAACACTATGCCATCGCCTCCCCTGAATCACAAAAAACTAGCTTACAAGTTCAGCAGGTAATAGGGAAGGCAAATGGAATGTTGGCCTTTATTTCAAAAGGAATGGAGTATAAAAATAGGGAAGTCTTGCTCAAAAACTATGGAACTAGTTAGACCACACCTGGAATACCGAATAGCTTTGATCCCTCTATCCAAGGAAAGATATACTGGCGTTGGAGGCAGTCCAGGGAAGGCTCACTAGGTTGATCGGAGATCATTTATTAAACTTGCCTCATTACCCATTACCAGATCCAAAATAGCCTGATCCCTGGTTAGATTCACATTGTTCTAAGAAACTGTCCCAAATACACTGAATTCTTGTTTGTCTGCCCTTGCCAATTTGATTTTCCCCAATCTACATGACGATTATCATCCATGATTTATGTACTGCCTTTTTATATGCCCTCATCTCCTGATTTATTCTGTCCTGCAGTATAGCTACTGTCAGGAGGCCTATAAAACTACTGCCACTAGTGTTGTCTTCCCCTTGTTTTTCTTACCTCCACCCATATGGATTCCACATCTTCATATCCAAGATCCTTTCTTGCTATCGTACTTATTCCATCTTGTACTAACAAAAGTACCCCACCACCCTTTCCTTCCTGCACTTTCAGTGAGTCACATACCCCTGAATATTTAGTTCCCAGCTTTTATCCCCTTGTAACCACGCCCCTGTAATGGCTTTAAGGTCAAACCCATTAACCTCTGTGCTGTTTATTTATTTCACTCTGAATACTACATGCATTTAAATCAAGGGCTGTTAATGATTCAAAAGGCAAAATTTTTTCCCCTCTTTGCTGTTTTATGTTTGTATACTATCCCTTCCTGTCACACCCTGGGTATCATTACCTAAATCGCTGCCCTGCAAGGCTGCCATAGCCTTTTTCTTTGTAAGCCTACGTATACCCCTCTCCAGAACCGCCCCCCCCCCCGACCAATCTCATTTATTTTAAATCACTCTCTACAGCCCTAGTTGTTCAGTTTGCCAGACACTGGTCCCAGCCCCTTGGACTGAAACCCATTCCTCCCACACTAATCTGAGCCACGCATTTAACTTCTTGACTTTATTTACCCTATGCCAGTTTGCCCATGGCTCAGGTGGCAATCTGGAGATTACCTTGGAGGTTCTGCTTTTTAATTTAGCTCCTGACCAAGTTCTTTCAGCAGAATCCTCTTTCTAATTCTATCAATGTGGACAATGACAACTGTATCCTTCCCCTCCCACTCCAAGTTCCTCTCCACCCCTGAGTTGTCCTTAACTCTGGCAGCAGGCAGGCAACACAGCCTTTGAGACTCATGGCTGCAGAGAACAGCATCTGTCCCCCACACTACTACGCTCCCATTTCCTCCCCCCACTTGAATGGCTCCCTTTACCATGGTCATTTTGCTCAGTTTGCAAGAACCTTGTAACTGGACAGTTGCAGGGGCCAAGGCTGCTTGAACTCTATCCCCTGGGTCCTCACATCTGCCCCTGATCACAAACCACATTTGAATTACCTAATCGGAGAGGTGTGACCCACCTCCTCAAGTAAGTGTCCAGGTAGTTTTCCCTCTGCCTGATGTGGCACAATGTCAGCAACTCAACTCTAATTTGAAGTTCTGAGCTCCAATAACTTAGTACAGATGTGTTCACGCTGGATCACCTTGGTGTTCAGCAGAGCCCACATGCTGCAACAGCATCACCTGTCCTGCCATCGCTGTTGTATTTTATTCAATTTATTAATTAATTACCCTAGTATCCCCACTCTTTACACATTTTAGACATACAGACCAGTATCTATCTTATACATAACAGCAGGAAAGAGGACTAGAGATCGAAACAAACTAAAGACCTTACTTTTACTTTAAAGGCTCGAAATACACACCAATCAAATCACTGATTTCTGCACTCTAATGCTCTCATACGCTTCTCACTCCCTGTTAAATGCCCCACTCCTCACTCCCACTGTAAATGACCACGCTGTAATCAGCTGACTCCTGTGACTGAGTAGCTACTCTCCACACATTTAAAACAAATAAATGTTAGAATCTATTAAGCTGGGTTCCACTCTGGGATTAGGTTTGTCCAGGGTTAACCTCAGCTGGGATCATAACAACAGAAACCTGGGAACTTGACTTGTTATACAACAAAAAATTATGCCTTCATGGTTCTCTTTTTTCACACTGCAATTTGTTTTCCCCCTTTGACTTCCACTTCACTCCTCCCATTCCACTCTTCTTTGCCCCACCTTGATTTGTAATCCTTTTGGTTGATCTGAAAGGATCTAATTGTGATGTAGTTCCACCAAATATGTTTGGAAGTGCTTACAGTTGAATAAACCAGTTTGCTTATTAGTCCCACTTGCTGATGTCAGTTGGCTATTTTGTCTTATTCCCCTCATGGCAGTATTTGTCTTTTCATTTAACATCACTGTGCATTATGAATGCTCTGGCTGTTCAGTTAACAGCCTTCAGCAGCACATTTGCACTGGTTTAATGAATAAGGGAGGAAATTAAGTAAAATTCTATACTAATCAATTTCAAAGGATAACTAAAAAAAAATACTTATTTGGCAAGAAGTAGTTATTGTCCCTTTAATTTGCTTGTTATTGATTTGAGACCAAGCATGTAGAGTTGTATGGGTACTCTTCACCCTTTTTGAAAGTAGGTACCACATTAGCAAGAGTTGCCCACTTTTCATGAACTCACTCATCATTGCATCTCTCAGATCTGATCTCATATGTCTAAAACCCCAGGACAAATGCCAATCATTGGCAGCTGGGGGAGGGGGGTGGGTAGGATTTGTTTATTTTGAGCCTTTTAAACTAGGCACATCATTGCTGTTAGTTGCAAAAAATTATGTCAATCATGTCCAATGACCTTGTCATTAATTTATTCTCCAGTGCATATATGGAAGAATTAATTCACGATATAAATTAATTACCTTGTGTTCATCCTCCGTTTTAGCTCCATTAGTATCCTTTTAGGGTTCTCTTCTGTGAATCGTGTATTATTGGACTAGAAAAATATCTTGTAGTTGTTTAGTTTCTACAGATGTAATTCCAGATTGTTGTTTGCCTCTCTCCCATTTAATTGATTAGCAGAGATAATGCAAATTGTTCAGTTAGAACAATCTAGTCTAATTGCAATTTCTCCTTTATATGCCTACTTTAAATACTTTTCTCCTGAATGATTAGACACTTCTAGCATAATAACCTCAAGTGGCTTGGGTGGAGTAATTCTACTAATCTCCTTTATTCTTCTTGCAATATCCCTGAGTTAATCCTGAGTTAGAATGTTTATACATGTGAATACTTTCATCCCAGTGAATTTTTCCCCCTCCATTCTCTATAGGCTTTGGAAAACAACTTTTGTAAATATCTCCATCCTTTAGCTTAGATTCCTTATTGATGTGTTTACTTGTGATTTGATTCATACAGTGGATCCAATTTAAGCTTTTCACATGTTTCCTTAAATTGGTCTTTTCAACATTGAAGAATGCTAGTCTTTTAGTTTTGTTGAATCTCAGATTGTCATCATCATTGCTCAAATGCCACAGCTGTCTGTATGTAATGTGCGGTTTAAAATTAGGAAATGATGCAAGCTGCCTCTTATAACTTCTTAGGCACACTATTGTGAAACAGTCATGTATTACTTGTAATAATTTACACTGCTAATCACTTGTACATCTAGTGTACAGTCAATAGAAGATTAATAATGCAAATTAATTGAGGTCTTTACATGCATTGATAGATACATAATTGAGAAGTTGAGGGATATGGAGAAAGGGCTGGAAATGAGTTAAAAAGATAGAGCTGTCAATAAAATAGTATATGTGCTCAACAGATCAAGTGACTTACTCCTCTCCCTGCCATGTATATAAGAGCAAAAATATTAAACTTGCCTCCTTTATCTTTCATCTGCAGGAGGTTCTCACCCCTCAAAAGTGTGCAAACCACATAGTTGTTAGAGGGCTTGTTCGTATTCGCTGTGTACTGGAAGTGGAGAAGATCTTGTATTTTATGACGAGGAAAGGCTTGGTCAATACTGGCATCTTGACTGTTAATCCAGATCATCCCCTCCTGCCCAGTTATTACCACAAGGTCAGATAGTACCTGTTACTTGTTTTACTTTTCATGTTAGTTTTAAGGCAATTTTAAAAATATAATTTTTAAAACATGATAGCAAGAAAGGGTACTTTTGGTAGATCCAGATTTGTCTAATCCTGAAGCTTTAGAGATCAATTAAAAGCAAATTTATTGTTTAGTATTCATCTGTAGATGGTATACTTCAAAGTAATGTCATCTTACTGAAAATAGGTATCCTGTCTACGGTAGTTGCATTATATAAAATTTGCTTGACAACATGATTCAAAAAATTGAGTTAAATATATGTTTGCTAATTAATTTTGCTTCACATCAGACATAATTAATGTTTTTGGATATTGAAATTTCTGTGCATGCTGTTAAACTTCTCAAATTAAAATTTGAATGAAGCAGATGAGGAGTGAACTGTTAAGTGATCAGTCAATGTCTATTGTTTGATGTTTTAAAATTATGAATCAGCAAGTTTGCAGTACTGAAGGAGGCCAGTTGACTTATGGCATCTTCAATGGTCAAAAAAAAGAGCTGTCCATCTTACTCCTACTTTCCAGCTCTTGGTCTATAGCTCTGCAAGTTATGACACTTCAGTGCATACGCATGCATT
The DNA here is from genome assembly GCF_017639515.1 of Carcharodon carcharias. Taxonomy (NCBI): domain Eukaryota; kingdom Metazoa; phylum Chordata; class Chondrichthyes; order Lamniformes; family Lamnidae; genus Carcharodon; species Carcharodon carcharias. The sequence continues at coordinate 188,876,678 of NC_054469.1, forward strand.
TTCTAAATGCAGTGACCACCCTTGGCAGTCAGTTCCAAACCACCCCACCCAACTACCTTCTGGGTGAAAAGAATTTCTCAATTTTCACAAATCCTGTAGAATAAAAGTCTGGTACATTTCGGTTAATGTTAGAAGCCAAGCAGGTTAACACACTGCTTACTCTGTAGCCCCAATTGTGGATGACACTATTGCAAGACAGGAATCAATGAATCATCTGCTAAATTTGAAGTAGTACTAAAATCTTTGAATATTTATTTCAATCTAAGCAGCAATAAAATACTCCAAAGAGCTAATTTTAACAAGCAATTCCAGCAGCCAGGTGATCCTGTTGGCAACTCATTCATCAATCATCTATAGAGGAAAGCAGAAGGTTGAGAATATGGAGACTTAAAATGACTCAGTGGTAGGAGTAGCAGATGATGCACTCTGACCCCATGCAAGAAAAGGAAGATTTAAACCTGGAAAAGACATTTAGGCAGTCAAAACTCTGAGTAGCACCAGTGCCATTTCAAGGGGAGAAATTAAACAGTGGTGCAAAGGCCAACTCATGATTCACCTAGTTAAGCAGCAAAGACAGGGACACTCCAGGCCAGGGAAAGCAATATTTCAATTGACCAGCAGAGCAACCATGCCAACACTTGAGCAAAGCACCCCCACAGGTGAGATCAATGTCCTGCAATTTCAGCCCTTTGCTTACACCAGGATTGGGCTTGGCCTAAATAGCCAAGTGGTTATGGTACTGGGTTTGTAACCCCAAGATCGAGAGTTCAAATCTCACAATGGCAAACTATGAAACAATGTAACTTCATCTGAAACAGATGGAAATGGGTTCTTTGGCTTGGCCTAAATAGCCAAGTGGTTATGGTACTGGGTTTGTAAACCCAAGATCAAGAGTTCAAATCTCACAATGGCAAACTATGAAACAACGTAACTTCATCTGAATAAACAGATGGAAACGGGCTTGTACTCGAAAGAGTTACTAGCAATTATTAATGCTTGGCCTAAATAGCCAAGTGGTTATGATACTGGTTTGCTTGGCCTAAATAGCCAAGTGGTTATGATACTGGGTTTGTAACTCCAAGATCAAGAGTTCAAATCTCACAATGGCAAACTATGAAACAATGTAACTTCATCTGAAACAGATGGAAACAGGTTTACTCAAAAAGAGTATCAAGAGTTCAAATCTCACAATGGCAAACTATGAAACAATGTAACTTCATCTGAATAGGAACAGATGGAAACGGGTTTGTACTCGAAAGAGTTACACCAGGATTGGACACTCAGCCAACAATGCAAGACCAAAACTCTGAAGTGCACAGAAGACCTAAAGATTATTCATGAAGTTGAGACTGCATGCCCAGAAGAGACAGCCATGTTTCATGGTTGGAGGTCAACGATCTTGTTTTCTCATTTTGGAATGTGGACATTTCAGTCAATAGCCATTTAATAAATTTTAAATTAGGTGCAGGAGCCAGCATAACAGTTCTGTCACACAAAGAACCAGAGCTAAAAGACCTCTGGCTTTGAACAGACACCACTCCATGGGCCTGGAGGAATCCTTTGTCCAGTCATAGGCATGCTTCTGGAACTACTAAGGTATGTTGGAAAACAAATTTTCATTCTGATATAAAATAGAGAATCCTGACTGGAACTTCAGCCCTGAACTGTCTCTTTGCAAAGCAGATTTGTCCGTTTTTGTTACAGATCATGGAAAACCTTTAATGGTCAGACTAGTCAACCACCCAGGAAGCAACCACAATACCTTCAGTGGAGTATGTAAAAGAGCAATCAGCAGTCAGAGGAGCCTCAACCTTTGGCTCTAACAACAGTACATTGCAACCACTGGACATATGCTGCAACTCCCAGCCAGTATGCCAAAGCCACAAAAGATGTTGTAACCTGGTTGCAGCCATCCATTGCTCACTGAAACATGGGTCCATGTACCACTAAACCTCATTCTAGTCACAGGAATGCTCATCCTCAGCCACAGAGGACATCACCATGACCCACACAATGGATAGAAGAAGTGAAAGAAATGACAAGGAGAAGGCCACTTTTAGTCCAACCCCATAAAAAGGGGGGAGGATAGAAACCACTGATCAATGCAACAGCCAAACCAATCAAGTGCAGTTCAACATGAAAGAAAAGGATGAAAACATACCTAGATGCCAGAACAACCACCAAACCTACAGGAAGAACCAGCAGCAACAGAGCCTACCACCCTTCTGACAGTAGTGCAAACGAGATATGGAAGCATTGTAAGGCCTGCAGATCACCTGAACCTTTGAATTCAAGCACTCAAGGGAGATGGGTAGTGATAATGTAGTAATGACAATGTAAATGTGTCTGTTATTACAATCATACAAGGTAAACTATAATCAGTTAAAATACATTGGATAAAGACTTCTGCGGGGGTGGGGTGGGGTGGGGTGGGGGGGGGGGGTGCGGGGCGGCGGAAAGAGAGGAGGTGGCGTGTAGTGTAAGGGTCTGGGATATCTAGGGTTAATGTGGAACTGAGTACAGTATGCCCACAGTGATGCAAGAAAAAAAAAAAAACGATCTGCACCCAGGGTCAGTCTAGTGTTGGACAGAGCCGTGTACACCAGTAAGCATGGAGACAGCTCCTGGCTTGTACCCTTTACTGCATATTTCTAAATAGTTTTCAGGGTCAGTAAAGACTTAGTTTAGATTAACAACGGAGACTTCTTCAGAGACAAAAACAAAAAACTGCAGATGCTAGAAATCCAAAACAAAAACAGAATTACCTGGAAAAACACAGCAGGTCTGGCAGCATCGGCGGAGAAGAAAAGAGTTGACGTTTCGAGCAGGTCTGGCAACATCGGCGGAGAAGAGTTGACATTTCGAATCCTCATGACCCTTCAACAGAACTGCTTTGAAATCAGTTCTGTTGAAGGGTCATGAGGACTCGAAACGTCAACTCTTTTCTTCTCCGCCGATGCTGCCAGACCTGTTGAGACTTCTTCAGACTGACTGAAGTGTAAACAACACCCTGCAACAAATCCTTCAACCAATTACTTGAAATCTATACCACCTGGTTATTGACCTCTTAAGAGAAACAGGCTTTTCCTATCCATAATAATTAGACCCTCAATCTTCTATAACTCAAATAAATCCCCCCTCAATTACTTCCCTCCCAAAGAAAACAACCCCAGTTTATCTAATCATCCCTCATAGCTAGAATTCATCATTCCTGGGCTTGGCCTAAATAGCCAAGTGGTTGTGGTACTGGGTTTGTAACCCTAAGCTCAAGAGTTCAAATCTCACAATGGCGAACTATGAAACAATGTAACTTCATCTGAAACAGATGGAAACGTGTTTGTACTCGAAAGAGTTACAAAGATATGTTATCATTTAAAAGATTATCAAGAGTTCAAATCTCACAATGGCAAACTATGAAACAATGTAACTTCATCTGAAACAGATGGAAACGGGTTTGTACTCGAAAGAGTTACATCTTCTTAACGCTTGGCCTAAATAGCCAAGTGGTTATAGTACTGGGTTTGTAACCCCAAGATCAAGAGTTCATCATTCCTGGCAACATCCTTGTAAATCTCCTCTGTACCCTCTTTCTTGTGATCATATCTTTCTTATAATGTGCTGAACAGAACAGTAGTTTAGTTCAGCCACAGCTGGCGTTTTGTACAAATGGAATATAACATCACTGTTCTTATACTCTGACTTTGCCAATAAAAGATATTCCTAGGGATGTGCTTTCATCAAACGTATTGTAACCAACAACAAATGCCAACAAAATTGCCCTATCCTGTTAAGTTTTGTCGAGCTTTTGCAAGGCCAGTTGTTTGAAGTGGGAGATTAAAATGTCCCCCACAGAGCACCTGGGACCTGTGTGAACAAACACTTGTTAATAAGATAGATAGTTAACAACCTGAATCCTGAACCAGCAAGTCAGGGTAGTGGATGCAATACCAAATCAAAGCAAAATAAAAAAGAGACACAGAGACAATTAAGTTTACTTCTAAATCTCCAGCAGCAAATTAAAGTTGAGGAACTAAGACTCCACACTTGAGAAGTTAATTTTTAGGGTTGTATGGCAGTGACTGAGTTACTATGCAGTTCAAAAGGGCACATAGGGTGAAAAAGACAAGCTGTAACTTTATTTAGAGAGTTTAGTCCAGATTTAAGATGCAAGTAAGGGCCATGAGGACACAGGTGATTATGTCAGAGAAGCAAATTAAGTTCCTGTGGGAATTTAGTGCACAGAGGAAAGAGTTGTCGTATGCATAGGAATTATTCTAAGTTAATTTAGTGAGTAATTAAGTTAGTTAACATAGAAATTAGGAGGAGTGGTAGGTCATTCTGCCCATCGAGCCTGCTCTGCCATTGAGTATGATCCTCTTTCTCAATGCCATGCTTCCACCCTCCCCCTACCCCTTGATGTCTTTAGAACCTAGAAATCTATTTCCTTAAATATATTAAGTGACTTGGCCACCTATGGTACTGAATTCTATAGGTTCACCACCCTCTGAGTGAAGAAGTCTCTCCTTATCCTCAGTCCATTTGGCCTCTCCCATATCCTGAGACTGTGACCTTGTTCTAGACCCCCAGCCAGAGGAAACATCATTCCTGCATCCAGTCTGTCCCATTCAGAATTTTATGAGATCCCCTCATTCTTCCAAACTACAGCAAATACAGGCTTAGTCGACAAAATCTCTCCTCATACCTGCCATCCCATGAATCAGTCTGGTGAAATTTCACAGCACTCCCTCCATGGCAAGGAGACCAAAATTAGACAGTACTCCAGGTGTGGTTCATCAAGGCCTTGCACAGCTGCAGTAAGACCCTTGCTCTTGTACTCAAATCCTCTTGCAATGAAGGCAAACATATCCTTTGACTTCTTAATTGCTTGCTTAAGAGAAACAGGCTTTTACTATCCATAATAATTAGACCCACAATCTTCTATACCTCAAATAAATCTCCCCTCAATTACTTCCCTCCCAAAGAAAACAACCCCAGTTTATCTAATCATCCCTCATAGCTAGAATTCATCATTCCTGGCAACATCCTTGTAAATCTCCTCTGTACCCTCTTTCTTGTGATCATATCTTTCCTATAATGTGCTGAACAGAACAGTAGTTTAGTTCAGCCACAGCTGGCGTTTTGTCCTTGCACAGGTGTGCAAGGACACCCAGGTCTCTTTGTACATCAACATGTCCCAATCTATCACCATTTAAATTATATTCTGCCATTCTGTTTCTCATACCGAAGTGGATAACTTCACCCTTATCCACATTATACTGTATCTGCCATGCATTTGCCCACTTGTCTAAATTGCTTTGAAGCCTATCATTCTCCTCACCACCCTCAGTCCCACCAAGATCCATTTATTCCTACTTTGTTTCCTGTCTTCTAGTAAATTCTCAATCTATGCCAATATATGACCTCCAATCCCATGTGCTTTAATTTTGCACACAATCTTTTGTGGGACTTTATCAAAAGTTTTCTGAAAATCCAAACTACATCCATTTGTTCTCCCTTATCTATTCTGCTCATTATCTTCTCAAAAAACTCCAGTAGGTTTGTCAAAACATGATTTCCCTTTCATACTTTGTCTAATCCCATTTCCATTTTCTCAAGCATTTCCCTTCTACTGATGTTAGGCTAACTAGTCTGTAATTTACTGTTTTCTTCCTCCTCCTTTTGTTTTAAATAGCAGGGTTACATTTGCCACCCACCAATCTGTCAAGACTTGCAGAATCTACAAAATTTGGGAAGATGACAACCAATGTACCTATTACCATGGCCACCTCCTTTAGCGTCCCGGGATATAGATTATCAGGCCCTGGAGATTTATCAGCTTCAGTCCCATTAGTTTCTCCAGCACTATTAGTAATACTAATCAATTCCTCCTCCTCCTCATGGGTTCTTTGGTTCCCTATTATTTCTGGGAAGTTATTCGTGTCTTCCTCTGAAGACAGAACTAAAGTAGTTGTTTAATTCCTCTGCCATTTCCTTGTTCTTTATTATAAATTCTCCCGTTTCAGACTAAGGGACAGATTAGTAAAACAATTTTTTAAAAAAAAAACATACTGATAGAAGCTTTTGCAGTCTGCTTTTATGTTCCTTGCAAGTTTACTCTCATGCTTCATTTTTCCCCTCTTAATCTCATGGTCGTCCTCTGCTGAATTCCAAACTGCTCCCAATCCTCAGGCTTGCTAATTTTTCTAGCAACTTTATATGACTCCACTTTGGATCTAATGCTATCCTTAATTTCTTTTGTTAGCCATGCTTGGTCATTTTTCCTGTTGCTTTTGCATCAGAAAGCAATGAATAACTGTTTACATTTGTTACTTAAATATTAGCCATTGCCTGTCCACCATCATGTCTTTTAATGAAGTTCCCCAATCTATCTTAGCCAACACTGACCTCGTACCCAGTAGTTTCCTGTGTTTAGATTTAGGACCCTAGTTTCAGATCGGGGTACTTCACTTTCCATCCTAATAAAAAGTTCTTTCATGTTATAGTCACTGTTACTTAAAAAGGACCCCACACAACAAGATTATTAATCAAACCCTTCTCATTGCAGAACACCAAATCTAGGATAGCTTGTTCCCTAGTAGGTTCCTCAACATACTGGTCTAAAAAAAAAATGATCTTGTACACATTCCAGGAATTCATCTGCTACACTATTATTGCTTATATGGTTTGCCCAGTCTATATGTAGAATAAAGTCACCCATGATTACTGTAGAACCCTTATTACATGCATCTCTAATTTCCTGTTTAATGTCATCCCCTACCTTACCACTACAGTTTGGAGGCATATTGACAACTCCAACTAATGTTTTCCAACTCTTGCTGCTTCTTAGTTCCACCTAGATTGATTCTACATCTAGATTTTGAGCCAATATCCTCACTCCTGCACTGATTTTATTCTTGACTAAATGTACCCCACCTTTTCCTTTTTGCCTGTCCTTCCTAAATAGCATACCCCTGGCTATTCAATTCCCAGCTTTGGTCACCCTGCAGCCATGTCTCTGTAATTGCAATCATATTGTACCAGCTCACATCTTTGCGCTGTTAATTCATCTACTTTATTGCAAATGCTCCATGCATCCAGATTGTGTCTTTAGACTTGCCTTCATGTTTTCACACATCTGTTTGTACTATTGCCCTATTTGCACCTTGCCCTGGTTTCGTCTCCCTTCAGTTTTTGCTTTCTACTTGTGTCTTTCATTCCTATCTTTGTTTCCCACGCTTGTGTCTCCCCACTCAGGTTTCCATTACCCTGCCACTAGTTTAAACCCTCCCCCACAAGCAAGTACCCCTGCAGGGTTACTGGTCCCAGTCCTGTTGGGGTGTAACCCATCCAGCTTGAACAGGCCCCATTTTCCCCAGAATTGGTCCCAATGCCTCAGGAATCTAAATCCCTCCCTCATACATCTCTCCAGCCACACATTCATCTCATCTATTCTCCTGTTCCAGATCTCACTAGCAAGTGGCATTGGGAGTAACCCTGAGATTACTACCTTTGAGGTCCTGCTTTTTCATTTATTTTCTAGTTCTCTCTATTCTACTTGCAGGTAAAAAGAGGGATGAGGTCCTAAGTCTTTGATACTTATATGGACCATGACCTCTAGCTGTTCACCCTCCCCATTCCAAATGTTCTGTAGCCACTCAGATCCTTGACTCTGGCACCAGGGAGGCAACATACCATCCTGGTGTCACAGCTGTGGCTGCAGAAACATCTTATCTATTCTCCTTAGAACAGAATCCCCTATCACCGTTGCTCTCCCACTCTTTCCTCCCCCCTGCTGTGTGGCTGAGCCACTTGCAGTGCCATAGAATTGGCTCTTGAAACCATCTCCCAGAGTGGTATCTAAACTGGAAAATCTGTTAGGAAGGGAGATGGACCCAGGGGACTCCTGCACTACCTGCCTAGTGCTTTTATTCTGTCTGGCAGTCACCCATTCCCTTTCTACCTGCGCACCCTTACCTGCTGTCCACGAAAATCTTATCCTTGAGGATGCTCCACAGTGACTCTAGCTTCAGCTCCGAAACAGATTTCAAATAGCTGCAGCTGGAGACACTTCTTGCTCACGTCATCGCCCTGGACACTGGAAGAGTCCCTGACTCCCTACATCACAAAGGAGGAGCCTTCCACATAGTTGAGCTGCCCTGCCTTGACTTACCATTAAATTGCTCTTTACTTTTACTTCTGGAGAATATTAAGTACAGTAGAAACACTCACCAGGTCCTACTTGCCCAGGCTGCCACTTTTTTTTTTAAAAGGAAAGGTAGAAGATGAAAGGATCACCACCGCCCTCTTCACTGAATTCCCTCACTCAAAACTCCAACTTAAGCACTCTAATGCAGCCCAATGCAGTACTTTAATGCAGAGAAGGCAGCACTGTAGATGGTCTGCTTTTATGCTCACCGAATCTAGCTTTTGAAAACCTGTTTAAGTCAGTCAAATAATTAACTCGCTGCAGCTGCAAGCAGAGCCTGTATAACCCCTGTTTTAAAGCTGGACTAAAACTCACCTACTCCCAACCCAAAGAGTAACTTTTAGTTAAATGCCAAATTAAAGAAAGACTAGACATCAACTCCTAAAAGTCCCTCACTCATCCAACTCCAACTTGAGCACTCTAATGCATCCCAAAGCAGCACTCCAGTGCAGACTAAATAACATAACTAACAGTGGCAGGACAGGTGAAATGTTGCAGCTGTGGAATGTGGGGGCTTTTGGACACCAAAGCAATCCATGACAAATGTCTGCAGAAAGTGTAAGCAGCTAGAGGAATTCCAATCAGGATTATTGATCTGGAAGGTGAACTACAGACACTGCACAACATAAGGGAGGGGAAGAAATACCCAGACACTGTTGCAGAAGACAATCACACCTGCTCAGGGCAGGAGGGGAACTTGCAGTAGGAGGGGGAGGATCCCACCATTGTGATCCACATAGGTCCTGACAACATAGGCAGGACAAGGAAGGAGGCTCTTCATAGTCAGTATGAGAATCTAGGTACCAAATTAAGTAGATCCTCCAAGGTAGTAATCTCTGGATTATTACTTGAACCACATGCAAGTTGGCAAAGGACAAATAAGATTAGAGAGATGAATGCATGGCTCAAAGACTGGTGTGGGAGAAGTGGGTTCTGATTTGTGGGGCACTGGCACCAGTACTAGGGAAAGTGGGGGCAGTCTACACCTGAACTGTGCTGAGACGTGTGTTCTTGCAAATCACATGACTAGGATAGTAGAGAGGGCTTTAAACAAGGAGGTTGAGGGATCAAGTTTAGGTAGATGTGGCAAATCATGGGGTAGATTCAAGGCAGGAGACCATAATAGGAATATGGGAATAAGGGTCATGGAATATTAGGAAGGGACAGAGCTAATACATAAGAATACTCCAATAGTAAGACTAGATGTTACAAAGATAAAAAAAGACAAAACTAAAGGCTTTGTATCTGAATGTGCATAGCATTCATAAAAGTAAATTAATTGATAGCACCCATTGAAGTAAAGAAATATGATCTGATAGCCATTGCAGAGATATAGCTGCAGCATGACAAGGATAGGGTCCTGAATATTGAGGGGTACATGATATTCAAGAAGAATAGGAAGCTTGGTAAAGGTGGAGGGGTAGCACTGTTAATCAAGGACAGCATTGGTGCAATAGTTATGACTGGTTCATGAGATGAGGATGTAGAATCAGTTTGGGTGGAGATGAGGAATAGTAGAGAAAAAAAGTCACTAGCAGGAGTGGTCTACAGGCCCCCTAACACTAAGCACAATGTAGGACAAAGTATACAAGGATAAATATTGGGCGTTTGTGCTAAAAGAACAGCAATAATCATGGGTGATTTTCATCTACATATGAACGGGGGAAAAAAAATCAGACTGGCAATAGCAGCCAGGATGAGTTCAGAATGCTTGAGTTTTTTAATAAAGAGAGCAAGTTCTAGAACCAACCGGAGAACAGATTATATTAGACTTGATATTGTGTAATGAGACAGGATTAATTAGTGACCTCAGAATGAAGGCATCCCAGGTAGCAATGACCACAATATAATTGAAATTCGCATCCAGTTCAAAAGGGAAAAGAGTGGGTCCAAGGCTAGTATTTTAAACTTAAATAAGGGCAACTATGTGGGCATGAAAGCTGAGCTAGCTGAAGTGAACTGGGTTACCAGGCTAGAGGATAGATCAAAAGAGAAGCAGTGGTAGACATTTAAGGAGATATTTCAGAATATTCAGAATAAGTAAATTCCTGCTATGAAGAAAAAATTCTATGGGGAGGACCCACCATCTGTGGTTAACTAAAGTTAGGGAAGGCATCAAACTTAAGGAAAAAGCATATAACTACACAAAGGTGAGTGGCAGGTCAGATGATTGGTCAGAATATAAACAGTGGCAGAGAATGACAAAAATGTTAATCCAGAGAAAGAAAGAGTATGTGTGTATGAGAGGAAGCTAGCTAGAAATGTAAAAACAGATAGCAAGAGTTTCTACAGGTATTTAAAAAAAGTAAAGTGAGTGTTGGTCCCCAAGAATGACAATGGGAAGTTAATAGTAGATAATAAGGAAATGGCAGATGAAATGAACAAATATTTTGTTGCTGTCTTCACTACAGAGAATACAAAAAATATTTCAGTAATAGCTGTAAATCAGGAGGTGGAATGAAGAAGGGAACTTGGTGAAATTACAATCACTAGGATGGAAACTGATGGAGCTGTGGGCTGACAAGTCTCAGGGTCCATAGAACCATAGAAAAGTTACAGCACAGAAGGAGGCCATTCAGCCCATCTTGCCCATGCCAGCCTGAAGACATCTAGGTGCTCTTTCTCATCTCACCTTCCTGCACCCGGCCCATAGCCCTGCAGCTTACAGCACTTAAGGTGCAAATCCAAGTACTTTTTAAAAGAGTTCAGAGTTTCTGCCTCTACCACCAACTTGGGCAGCGAATTCCAGACACCCACTACCCTCTGCGTAAAAAAGTTCTTCCTCATGTCCCCCCTATACCTTCTGCCACTTATCTTGAATCTATGTCCCTTGGTTCTAGAATTCTCCACCAAGGGAAACAATTTTATCCTGTCCACTATTCTCCTCAATTTTGTACACCTCAATCAAGTCATCTCTCAGCCTTCTTTGTTCTAAGGAAAATAATGCCAACCTATCCATTCTCTCCTCATAGCTACACTTTTCTAACCCTGGCAACATTCTTGTAAACCTCCTCTGCCTCTCTCCAGAGCTATTACATCCTTCCTATAATGTGGTGACCAGAACTGCACACAATATTCCAGTTGTGGCCTCACCAGTGTTTTATACAATTCCAACATTATATCCTTACTTTTATATTCTATACCTCTGCCAATGAAGGAGAGCATTCCATATGCCTTCTTTATAACCTTGTCTACTTGAACTACTGCCTTCAGAGACCTGTGTATTTATATACCAAGATATCTCACTTCATCTATCCCTCTTAGTATATTCCCATTTATTGGGCAATCCCTGTAACTGTTTGATCTCCCTAAATGTATGACTTCACACTTCTGTTAAAATCCATCTGCAACTTTACCACCCATTCCACCAACTCATCTATATCGTTTGAGATTATGGCTATCCTCTACACTATCCACTACTTGGCCAATCTTTGTCTCATCTGCAAATTTCCCAATTGTGACCCCAACATTCACATCCAAATCGTTAATATGTAACACAAACAGCAAGGGTCCCAACACAGAGCCCTGTGGAACATCACTTGAGACAACTTTGCATTTGTAAGGGCATCCATTGACCATTACTCTTTGTTTCCTGTTACAAAGCCAACCTTTTATCCAGTTTGCCACATCACCCAGAATCCCATGGGCTTTTACTTTCCTGACCCAATCTACCATGTGGGACCTTTTCAAATGCCTCACTGAAATCCATGTACACAACATCCACTGCACTACCTTCATCAACCCTTCTTGTCACTTCCTCAGAATTAATCAAATTTGTGAGGCAAGACCTTCCTTTAACAAATCCATGCTGACCATCCCTGACTAGTCCATGCCTTTCCACATGATAGTTAATCCTATCCCTCAGGATTGATTCTGCTAATTTGCTCACCACCAGTGTAAGACTAACTGGCCTACAATTGTTTGGCATTTCTTTTGATCACTTTTTAAACAATGGAACTACGTTTGCATTTCTCCAGTACCTCCCTGTATCTAGTGAAGATTGGAAAATCATCCTCAGAGCATCTGCTATCTCCTCCTGGATTTCCTTTTGCCGCCTCAAACAATCCATCTGGCCCTGGTGACTTATCAACTTGAGGATTTCAACCCTTCGAGTACTTTCCCTCTCTTTATGACTATACTGTCCAATATCACTGTTCCTCCTGGACTACTATATCTACATCCTCCCTTTCCTTTGTAAACAGACAAAATATTCATTCAAAACCCTTCCCACAACCTCTGCATCTACACACAAGTTTCCATCTTCATCCCTGATAGGCCCAACTTTTTCCTTCACTAACCTTTTAGCATTAATGTATTGGTAAAACATCTTTGGGTTATCTTTAACTTTACTTGCTAATCTTTTTTCATGCCCTCTGATTTCCTTCATCCCTGCACTTCCTATATTCGTTTAGGCTATCTGCAGTGCTTAGTTCTTTGTGCCTATTGTATGGTTTATTTTTCTGTTTGATCTTCTCCTGTATTCCTCTAGACAACCGGGGGGGGGTCTAGATTTGGCAGTACCACATTTTTGTAGGGGACATGTCTACTTTGTAGAATTGGGATCTCGCTTTTTAATGCCTCCTACTGGTTTTCCACTGTTTTATCCTCCAGCAGTGCTGTCCAGTCCACCTCAGCCAAGTCCCTTCTCATTTCTACAAAATTTGCCTTCCCCCAGTTCAAGACTTTTACTCCTGCCTTATCTCTGTCCTTTTCCATGGTAATGCTAAATCTAACTGAATTGTGATCACTGTCCCCAATATGGTCACCAACTATCACTTCACCCACTTTCCCTTCTTTGTTCCCCAAGACTAGGTCTAGAATTGCATCTCCTGTCGTTGGGTTTGTCACTAATTGGCTGAAAAAATTTTCCTGGACACACTGCATGAATTTTTCTCCCTCAATGCCCCTTATATTGTTTGAATCCCAGTTGATATTATGATAGTTGAAGTCTCCTACTATTATTGTCCTCTCGTTCTTACAAGCAGAAAGTTGCCTACATATTTGTTCTTCTATCTCCCTTTCATTATTTGGGGGCCAGATGGACTTCATCCTAGCGTCTTCAAGAGATGGCTGATGCATTGGTGTTACCTTTCTAGAAACTAGTGAATTTTGGAAAACTATCATCAGACTGGAAAGTAGAAAATATGACCCCTCTATTCAAGGGAGGGAGGCAGAAAACAGAACCATAGGCCAACTAGCTTGATGTCTGTTGTGGGGGAAGGTGTTAAAATTGATCATTGAGGAGCACTTCGATAAACACAAGGTAATTGGGAAGAGTCAGCATTGTTTTATGAAAGGGAAATCATGTTTAACCAATTTATTGGCGCTCTTTGAAGGAGTAACATGCACTGTGGATAAAGGGGAGCCCGTAGATGTACTGTACTTGGATTTCCAGAAGGCATTTGATAAGGTGCCACATCAAAGGTTACTGTGGAAAATAAAAGCTCATGGTGTAAGGGGTAACATATTAGCATGGATAGAAGACTGGCTGGCTGAAAACAGTATGCATAAGTGGGTTTTGTCTAATTGGCAGGATGTGACGAGGAGTCCCACAGGGGTCTGTGCGGGGGCTTCAACTTTTTACAATTTACATTGATGACTTAGTTGAGGGGAGTGAAGGTGTGGTAGCTAAATTTGCAGACAACAAAGATAGGTAGAAAAGTATAAAGTATATTGTGAAGACATGAGGCTGCAGGTGGGTATAGATAGGTTGAGTGAGTGGGCAAAAATCTGGCAGATGGAGTATAAAGTAGGAAAATGTGAAGTTGTTCAGTTTGGCAGGAAGACTAAAAAAAGTTTATTACTTAGAGAACAGCTACAGAATTCATAGGGATTTAGGTGTTCTAGTGCATGAGTCACAAAATGTTAGTATGCAGGTATAGCTCGTAATTAAGATGGCTCATGGAAGCAATCCTTTATTACAAGAGGCATTTAAGAAAAAGGAAGGATGTTATGCTTCAGTTATACAGGGTATTGGTGAGGTTACATGTTGAATGTTGTGTGCAGTTTTGGTCTCCTTATTTAAGGAAGGATGTAAATGCGTTGGAGGTGGTTCAGAGGGGGTTTGCTAGATTGATACCTAGAATAAGTGGGTTGACATATATGAGTAAAGGTTAGATAGAAGGGGCTTGTATCCTCTGGAGTTCAGAGGAGAGGGGTGATTTGATTGAAGTAAATAAGATCCTGAATGGCATCGACAAGGTGGATGTGGAAAGGATATTTCCTCTTGTGGGTGAATCCAGAACTAGGGGGCGCTGTTTTGAAATTAGGGATTGCCCTTTTAGGATAGGGATGAGAATTTTTTTTTCCACGGGTTGAGAGACTTTGAAACACTGTCTCAGAAGACGGTGGAGGCGAGGTCATTGAATATTTTTAAGGCAGAGTTAGATACATTCTTAAAAACAAAAAACTGCGGATGCTGGAAATCCAAAACAAAAACAGAATTACCTGGAAAAACGCAGCAGGTCTGGCAGCATCGGCAGAGAAGAAAAGAGTTGACGTTTCGAGTCCTCATGACCCTTCAACAGAACTGAGTGAATCTAAGGAGATGGGTGAAATATAAGCTGGTTTAAGATCGGGGGTGGGGGGGCGGTGGGAAGAAGTGGTTGTAGGGACAAGCAAGCAGTGATAGAAGCAGATAATCAAAAGATGTCACAGACAAAAGAACACAGGCATTGAAGGTGGTGATATTATCTAAACGAATGTGCTAATTAAGAATGGATGGTAGGACACTCAAGGTACAGCTCTAGTGGGGGTGGGATGGAAAGGCTAGCAGGGCATAAAAGATTTAAAAATAATGGAAATAGGTGGGAAAAGAAAATATATAAATTATTGGAAAAACAAAAGGAAGGGGGAAGAAACAAAAAGGGGGTGGGGGTGGAGGAGGGAGTTCAAGATCTAAAGTTGTTGAATTCAATATTCAGTCCGGAAGGCTGTAAAGTGCCTAGTCGGAAGATGAGGTGCTGTTCTTCCAGTTTGTGTTGGGCTTCACTGGAACAATGCAGCAAGCCAAGGACAGACATGTGGGCAAGAGAGCAGGGTGGAGTGTTAAAATGGCAAGTGACAGGGAGGTTTGGGTCATTCTTGCGGACAGACCGCAGGTGTTCTGCAAAGCGGTTGCCCAGTTTACGCTTGGTCTCTCCAATGTAGAGAAGACCGCATTGGGAGCAACGAATGCAGTAGACTAAGTTGGGGGAAATGCAAGTGAAATGCTGCTTCACTTGAAAGGAGTGTTTGGGCCCTTGGACGATGAGGAGAGAGGAAGTGAAGGGGCAGGTGTTGCATCTTTTGCGTGGGCATGGGGAGGTACCCATAGGTGAGGGTGGAGGAGTAGGGGGTGATGGAGGAGTGGACCAGGGTGTCCCGGAGGGAATGATCCCTATGGAATGCCGCCGGGAGTTGGGGTGGGGGGGGGGGGGGGCGAAGGGAAAATATGTTTGGTGGTGGCATCATGCTGGAGTTGGCAGAAATGGTGGAGGATAATCCTTTGAATGCAGAGGCTGGTGGAGGCTGCTTGTTAGGCAAGGGAAGCAAAGGTTATTGGAGGTAGATGAGCATGCGAAATCCAAAACAAACAAACAGGTCAGCCATGATCCTGTTGAAGGCTTGAGGGCTGAATAGCCTACTTCTATTTTGTAAAGTTCCTGGATGAATATACAATGCTGAATACATTTGAATGTACAACCAGAAAGCAAGTTGCCGTTTTCAAAGAGCTTATGGCAGAGTGGTGCATGTCAGAAAGCAACTTCCGGGTTTAGTGGCACACCATTTGCCCTATTTACTTTCACTGTAGATTCTGGCCCCTTAATAATTTTGTGTTTAAATATGTCTTCCTGTTACCGTTTGCCATTAGAAATTCATGTGTCTGCATTTGTAATGAGTATTGTCTATGTAAACATTGCCAGCATTGAGGGTGTAGTTGCAGAATGACCAGTTTACAATGATGGTATTAATTACAAATATGGACATTAGGAATTCATAATATAGAAATAAGAACACAATGGCCCAAGTTTTTTCATAATCCATGCTGTTGTTATATCAGCACTCACCATTATTACAAGGTAAATCTTAACAGCAACTTCTGGTGTCCACAGATATGCAGTTAAGCACAGAGATCTGAAAGTTGTGGTTGAAAATACCCCATTCCTCCAAAGGGTACCTGGTTGTAATCTTCACTGACAGGATCAGGATTGAAATCACTAATGGCATTGTTATAAAACACAAGAAAGAGGAACAGCCGTGGACTGGTCGGCCCCTCGAACCTGCTCCGACATTCAGTAGGATCATGTGGTTCAATTTTCACATGCCCATCCAACCCTGATAACCTTAGATTCTTGTTAGGCTAGGAAATCAATCTATGACGCCCACCTCCTTCTGAGGCAGGGAGTTCTAAAGTCACAACCATCTGAGAAAAAAAATTCTCATCTGTCCTAAAAGAGTGACCCCTAATTTTAAAGAGTGCCTTCTAGTTCTGCACTCTCCCCCAGGAGGAAACATCTTTTCTACATCTACCTTGCCAAGGCCATTCAGGATCTTGGATACTTCAATGAAATCACCCTTCATTTCTAAACTCCAGTGGAAACAAGCCAAGTCTGTCCAACCTTCCCTCATAAGACAACCCACTCATTCCAGTTATCAATCTAATAAACGTCCTTTGAACCACCAATGCATTTACATCCTTTAATAAGGACACCAAAACTGCACAGTATGAGGTGCAGTCTCGCCAAAGCCCTATATAAAACTGAAGCATAACATCTTTACTTTTATCTTCAATTCCTCTCGTAATAAGGGATAGCATTCCTTTAGCCTTCTTAATTACTTGCTGTACCTGCATACTAACTTTGTGACTCTTGTACAAGAACACCTAGATCCTTCTGCAACTCAGAATTATGCAGTCGTTTTCCATTTAAGTAATACTCTGCTTTTTTGTACTTCCTGCCAAAGTGAACAACTTAAAATTTCCCCCATTAAACTCCATTTGCCAGATTTTTGTGTACTTTCAACCTATATCCATCTGCAATCTCATGTCTTCTTCACAAGATACTCTCCTACCTATTTTTGTGTCATCTGAAAATTTAGCTACCATGTCTTCACTCTCCTCATCTAAATCATTGAAGTAAATTGTAAAAAGTTGAGGCACCTGTGGGACTCCATTCATCACATCCTGCCAATCAGAAAAAAAGACCCATTTATCTCTGCTTTCTGCCAGGCAGCCAATCTTCTATGCATGCTCATGTTACTCCCTATACCATGCGCTTTTATTTTCCATAATAATCTTTGAAGTGGCACCTTATCAAATGCCTTCTGGAAATCCAGGTACAGTATGTCTACAGGCTCCCTTTTACCCACTGCACATGTTATTGTTTCAAAAACCTCCAATAAATTGGTTAAATGTGATTTTCCTTTCACAAAACCATGCTGATTCTTCCCGATTGCCTGGAGCTCTAAGTTCCCAGCTATAAGCTCCTTAATGGTCGATTCTAATAACCTCCCTATGACAGACATCAAGCCAACAGGCCTATAGTTTGCTGTTTTCTGCCTCCCTCCCTCCTGAATAGAAGGGTTATATTTGCTACTTTCCAACCTGATGGAACCTTCCAGAATGTAGTGAATTTTGGAAATCGGTTATGATCCTGTTAGGGATTGTTGATATTTAAAGACAATTTGGATTACTTAGTTTGAATCAATAGAAGTAAGCCACAGGATTCTATGATTTTAAATCAAAATAAACTTAATTGTAGATATAAAATAAACAAAGTAAGCTTTATCAATGTAAAATAATTTAGTTCAAGTCTTTCTAATCTATAAAGTTTCATTCTTTGCCCCATCCCCCTCTCTTCCCCTCCACCCTGGCCCAAGAGCTCCCTTATTTACAAAATCTTTAAGCTTCATTCACTTTATTCCTGGGACTAACTCAAAGGTATATCACAGCTCTCCGGATTTCACTTTAGTGTTCCAGCTATTTGCCAAAGTACAAAATTTCCTGTGAGCCCTTCCAACAGCCTTTATCAACCTCAGCTCCAGCATGGGTCCTCCCTGCAACTCCTGTAGTGGCTTAAAGCAGGTTTATTATAGCCCACTGTTCTGCTTTCAATCTGCAAAGAAGCTAATTATTTCCAGAACTCCAACAGCAACAAGGTTAGCTGCCTTTTACAGTAGATTTCTTCCTTTAGCATCTAGCTAAAGAAATCTTCCAGTCGTTTCTCCCCTTTCCAAATTTGTCTTCCACTGAATATCAGTTCCCACTTGCAGGCTGCATCATGGATGATAGATCTAGCATCTACTGTAATTAAGGTGTAGATCTGGCTTTATCTCTTCACTTCCAAGAAACTACAAGCTACAGAAGGCCCAAAGCTCAGTCTCTTAGCTGTTTCTCTCAACCAGTTTCGCCTGCTGGCTATGCCCTAACTAAATTCAGAGGTAATTCAAAACAAAGAATTTCACTAAGCCCAACCCACCTCCATGACAGTGTGACACACAGCCTATAAATTAACTGACTTTTCATTCCAAATCTTTCTATAATTCCAGGAAATAACTTATCCTTTTCAGAAATAACTGCAAATGCTATGCCTCCAGCTCTTTAGCTAAGTAAGACCACTTTCTGTTAATGATCTAACCTAAAGTCAACACGGCCGCAAACTCAAGTGTAATATATTCCAATATTGTTTGAATTGCATTTACCTCAGGGCTAATTTTACCAGGTTCTTAACCAGATACCCACATTTTCTACAATTAAAAAAGTTTAATTCATAGGATTCAAAGTTATATTGTAAAACATATGAACTATGACATTAGGCATACCACAGCAGGAGCTTGTTTCTTATCCACAAGTTCCACATGAAAGACAGATGAAACATTTGGGGGCCAGTGGATTCAGAAGCAAGTGATTTTATTGATGTACTAAATTATTACTGCTGAATAACCTCTAGCCATGAAAAATTTAATTTTATACCTGTGGAGCCTTGTTCCCTCAAAATTAATACTGCAGATTTCTAAGATTAAAATTATTTGTTTTCTCATCTCTTTTAATCCCATCTGTGTTCCCTCAATTAATATTGCAGATTTCTAAAAAGATTAAAACTAATATTAGGTTTTCTTATTTCTTTTAATCCTATATGTCCTTATATTTCTTGTTAACTGAACAATGATTTAAATGTAATTTGTATTTTTAAACTTCCTGATTTGCAATGTGCAGCTGTGAGGATTTTTATACAGAGCCTCGCTGCTGCTTGCCCTGCTCAGATTTCTCAGATCCCCTGTAGAGGGCACTGCATTGAAACAGATGCCAGAACAGTAGAAATCTGCGTTGACAATCTCCAAATAGCTGTGCACGACAGTATGCGAGGTGAACAGCAAAGAAAGCTCTTCGCTGCTGAGAGAAAAATTTTGGTCAATGTATGACTTCAGAGTGAGATGAATTATGTCTGTATACACTGGTCTAATTATTCCCTGGCCTTAACCCTGTTTTAAAGGAATATCAGCTCATGTTAAGAAAATTTTGCTTTCTAGACTCTTGTTGCACCAATTTGCAAGCATTCTACCAAATTCTGATTTAAGAAAACTGAACTTTACTATAATACTTTCCCTGCTGCCTCTCAATTTAATTGATTTCTGAATCAACTGATTTAATTTTGTTATACACCAGAAATAAATTTAGCAACATAAATTTTTGTGAATGTCAGTCTTCATTAGGTGCAAAATCCCTTTTTAATGCAAGGCTGATCATAGTTTATCTTTGCCAAAGCATCAGGATCTGCAGTAACAATTGCCTGTTTCTTGCCCCATTCCCATCACACACCATTTTATCACTGCCAGACAAAGGTGTGGAAAGCAAATTTGCATCAGTTCTCACCTTCAACTTCCCCTCCCGCCCCCACCCCATGTATGCTCCACCTACAATTTTTGGCATAACATGTTTGAATGCAATTATATTTCATAGTAACTACATTTGTAACCAGGAATGTTGACCTTTGCTTCCTGCCCTTCAAACCATTGTTAGTGTCTCTGACCTCTTCCAGCTGATGACACTTGGTCATGTGATTTTCCAGGACACACAGGATCCTGAAGTCCCCACGTGGCTTAGGATTTGCATCCAACAAGATTGAGGTACCCTGCCATGCCTCTATTAATTAGGCAATTATCTAAACTTAGCAGAAATGAGTTAATTAAAGGCTTGTTCCTGATCTGGACAAATAAAAACACCACCAGCTACTCACCAATCAGCTCCTTCCCTTGTGCTAACATCACTTTATGTGTTTTGACCACTCTCCCTGATACTCCCTCACTCTTGCCTCCACGCTCTCTACTTCTAACTCTCCTTCTGTCAGCCCCCAAAATTCTCAGATGTGTTCCCTTACCTCCAGGCTCTTGGATTGAAGACCACTTTTGTTAAAAGTGATATACTTCTTACAGTTTACATAAATGTAACTCTTTTGAGTACTTCTTACAGTTTACATAAATCTAGCATGACATTAAGGAGCCCTCATAAAATTGAAGTCACTGAGAATCAGTGGGGGAAAGCTCTCCACTGGCTGGAGTGACACCTAGCACAAAGGAAGGTGGTTGTTAGGCACCAATCATATTAGTCCCAAGATATTGCTGCAGGAGTTTCAAGGCAATGTGTAGGGCTGACCATCTTCAGGTGTTTCAATGATCTTCTCTCCATCAGAAGGTTAGAAATGGGGGATGCTTATTGATGACTACACAGCATTTAGTACCATTCACAACTCCTCTGAATGAAGTAGTCTACACCTGCATGCAGCAAGATATGGACAACATTTAAACCTGGGATGATAAGTGGCAAGTAACATTCATGGCAATGACCATCTCCTCATGACATTTAACAGACTACCATTGCTGGATCCTTGCCATCAACATCTTGGGGGTTACCATTGAACTTAAATTTCACTGGACAAGCCATATAAACACTGTCCATCTCACAGGCAAGAAATTCTGCAGCAACTAATTTACTCCTGACTCTCCACTGTTAATTCCAATAATTGTATATAGGGGAAGAATGAGTATGAAGCTGGTCTTTTACCTCAAGCAGGTTTATTCTTCAAGCAGCTCACTTGAATGATAAACTTCCAATTCCTTTTCCCACTTTGGAGTGTGACAGCTGTACCCATTTATGGATGTGCCAATGCCCATCACCTGTTTTAACAATCTAATTGCTATTCAATGTAATTGCCAGTCAACAAGATGATTGTTATTGAACCATGACAATGTACTTGCTGATACATTGATATCTGCAAGGCACAAGTCAGGACTGTGATAGAATACTCCCCACTTGCCTGGATGAGTGCAACTCCAGTAGCACACTAGTATAGGCTTGGCCTAAATAGCCAAGTGGTTATGGTACTGGGTTTGTAACCCTGAGATCAAGAGTTCAAATCTCACAATGGCAAACTATGAAACAATGTAACTTCATCTGAAACAGATGGAAACAGGTTTGTACTTGAAAGAGTTACAGATGCTGCCAGACCTGCTGAGTATTGATTTAAAAGATTATCAAGAGTTCAAATCTCACAATGGCAAACTATGAAACAATCACAACACAGTGGCTGCAGTATTTACCAATTACAAGATGCACTGAAACAATTTGACAGCGCCTTCAAAACCCACGACCTCTAGAACTTAGGACAAGGACAGGAGATGCATGGGAACAGCATCACCTGCAAGTTTCCCTGCCCATCGACACCATCCTGACTTAGAAATATGTTGTCATTCCTTCAATGTCACTGGGTCAAAATCCTGAAACCCCCTCCTTTATGCATTCTGAATATACTTATATTATATGGACTGCAGTAGTTCAAGACGGTGGCTGACCACCACTTTCTCAAGGACAATTTGGGTGGGCGATAAATACTGACCTTGCCAGTGATGCCCATGTTCTTGAATGAATTAAAAAAAGATTTACTCAATCCTGGAGCTCCCTTTACTTGCTGTGACATCACTGTTGACATCCATATCAGAACTCTGAGAATCCTGTGTCAGCTCCTCCCTCGGTGCTACTTATTGACTCTGGCAATTCATTCCTACTGCCACTCTTTTTTGTCTTACATGTGCTAGTTTTCTCCCTTAGTGGTCCAAACTGGTGGATGTGCAATGCAGAATATTTTCTAAATGTTACATTACTATAAAAATATGATAGTTGTTTAATTGGCCTTTCTTAGGAGCCTCCTGTTCACAGAATTGTTACAGGGCATCATCCTTGGTGAAGACAGATGCAAAGCATTCACTTGATAGCTCAGCTCTGCCCTCTGCCTCCAAGCATAAGTCCCCCTTTTTTGGCCCCTTATTGGCCCTACTCCTCCTTTTACAATCTTTTTACTATTTATATGCCTATAGAAGACTTGCGGATTCCCTTTTATGCCCGAGCTCCAGACGCTGCAGCACATCTGGGAGGGGGAGAGTTACCTGGATGCTATGTTTCAGGAGGTGGTCACACCTGGTAGATTAAGTACCTCAAATTCGGTCAGTGGTCAGCTTCAGCAGGGTGTGACTGCAAGTGAGGCAGGTAGAGGGATCCTGGGTTCAGGAACAGAGGAGCCTCAGCTCTTGACCTCGTCCAACAGGTACGAGCTGCTTGTTCCCTGTGTGGATGAGGAACAAGGCTGTAGGGAGGATGAGCCAGCTGACCATGGCACCGTGGCACAGGAGGCCATTCAAGAAGTGGTAGCTAAAAGACAAGTGGTAGTTGTAGAGGATTCTATAATTAGGGGAATTGATAGCATCCTTTGTAAGCAGGATTGAGAGTCCCACATGGTATGTTGCCTGCCTGGTGCCAGGGTGAGGGACATCTCTGACCGGCTTGAAAGGATTTTGGAGAGGGAGGGGGAGGATCCAGTTGTTGTGGTCCACGTCAGGACAAATAACGTAGGTAAGACTAAGAAAGAGGACCTGTTTAGGGATTATCAGGATTTAGGAACTAAATTAAAGAACAGGTCCTCAAGGGTTATAATCTCTGGATTACTACCCGAGCCATGTGCAAATTGGCATAGGGATGTGAGAATAAGGGAAGGAAACATGTGGCTAAAGGAGTGGTGCGGGAAAGAGGGGTTCTATTTCGTGGGGCACTGGCATCAGTAATGGAACAGGAGGGATCTGTACCGTTGGGATGGTCTCCACCTGAACCGATCTGGGACCAATGTTTTAGCAAAAAGGGTAAATAGGGTGGTCAACAGGACTTTAAACTAGAAAGTTGGGGGGGGGGGGGGGGGGGGGGGAGGAGGAAAGGGTAAAACTCCAAGAAGTATGACTAATGGGAAACAAAACAGCAGGTTAGCATGTGGGGGGTGGATTCAACTTCATGGAAAATTATGAAAAAACTGAAAAGGAAGGAGAGGCTATTAAAGTGTCCAGAACACAAAATAGGACAGAGTGTTTGGAAAGGGCTAGGAATCTAACTTCAAGCACATCAGATAAAGGGACGACAATAAGAAGGGGGATGGGAAATACAGAACTGAAGGTGTATTTGAATGCAAGCAGTATACGAAATAAGGTAAATGAGCTTGTGGCACAGATTGAAATTGGCAGGTATGATGTGGTGGGCATTCCGGAGACATGGCTGCAAGGGGATCAGGACTGGGAGCTAAATATCCAAGGATATACATCCTATCGAAAAGATAGGCAGGTTGGCAGAGGGGGTGGGGTTGCTTTGTTAGTAAGAAATGAAATTAAATCAATAGCAAGAAATGACATAGGGTCAGATGATGTAGAATCTGTATTGGTAGAGTTGAGGAACCACAAAGGTAAAAAAACCATAATGGGAGTTATGTACAGGCCTCCAAACAGTAGTCAGGATGTGGGGCACAAGATACACCTGGAGATAGAAAAGGCATGTAAGAAAAGCAAGGTTACAGTGATCATGGGGGATTTCAATATGCAGGTAGACTGGGAAAATCAAGTTGGTCGTGGATCCCAAGAAAAGGAATTTGGCTTTTTGGAGTAGCTTGTGATGGAGCCCACTAGGCAATTCTAGATTTAGTGATGCGTAATGAGGCAGATTTGATAAGGGAGCTTAAGGTGAAGGAACCCTTAGGAGGAAGCAACCATACTATGATAGAATTTACCCTGCAAATTGAGAGGAAAAAGCTGGAATCAGATGTAACGGTATTACAGTTGAATAAAGGTAACTACAGAGGCATGAAGGAGGAGCTGGCCAGAATTGACTGGGAGATGAGCCTAGCAGGAAAGACAGTGGAACAGCAATGGCAGGAGTTTCTGGGAGTAATTTGGGAAACACAGCAAAAATTCATCCCTAGGAAGAAGAAGCATACTAAAGAGAGGACGAGGCAACCATGGCTGACAAGGGAAGTCAGGGACAGCATAAAAGCTAAAGAGAAAGCATCCAATGCGGCGAAAAGCATTAGGAAGCCAGGGCATAGGGAAGCCTACAAAGACCAACAGAGGCCAGCTAAAAAAGACATAAGGAGGGAGAAGATTAAATATGAGGGTAAACTAGCCAGTAATATAAAAGAAGATTGCAAGAGTTTTTTTAGATATATAAAGGGTAAGAGAGAGGCAAAAGTGGACGTTAGGCCGCTGGAAAATGATGCTGGAGAAGTAATAATGGGGGACAAAGAAATGGCGGAGGAACTGAATATGTACTTGGCGTCAGTCTTCACAGAAGAAGACACGAGTAACATCCCCAAGATTCAAGAGAGTCGGGGGGAGCAGAGTTAAGTATGGTGGCCATTACCAAGGAGAAGGTGCTAGGAAAACTGAAAGATCTGAAGGTGGATAAATCACCTGGACCAGATGGATTACACCCCAGAGTTCTGAAGGAGGTAGCTGAAGAGATAGTGGAGGTGTTAGTGGTGATCTTTCAGGAATCAGTGGAGTCGGGGGAGGGTCCCAGAGGACTGGAAAATTGCTAATGTAACCCTCCTGTTTAAGAAAGGAGTGAGGCAAAAGACGGGAAATTACAGGCCAATTAGGTTTTACAGGCCAATTAAGATTTTAGAGTCCATTATTAAGGATGAGATTTCAGAATACTTGGAAGTGCATGGTAAAATAGGGCAAAGTCAGCATGGTTTCATTAAGGGGAAGTCATGCCTGACAAATCTGTTAGAATTCTTTGAGGAGGTGACGAGTAGGTTAGACAAAGGAGAGCCAATGGATGTTATCTACTTGGACTTCCAGAAGGCCTTTGAACAGGAGGTTGCTAAGTAAGATAAGAGCCCATGGTGTTAGAGGCAAGGTACTAGTATGGATAGAAGATTGGCTGTCCAGCAGGAGGCAGAGAGTGGAGATAAACATTCTCAGGATGGCGGCCGGTGACTAGTGGAGTTCTGCAAGGGTCAGTGTTGGGACCACAACTTTTCACTTTATACATTAATGATCTAGATGAAGGAACTGAGGGCATCCTGGCTAAGTTTGCAGATGATACAAAAATAGGTAGAGGGACAGGTAGTATTGAGGAGGTGCGGAGGCTGCAGAAGGATTTAGACAGGTTAGGAGAACGGGCAAAGAAGTGGCAGATGGAATACAACGTGGGGAAGTGTGAGGTCATGCACTTTGGTAGGAAGAATAGAGGCATAGACTATTTTCTAAATGGGGAGAGAATTCAGAAATCTGGAGTGCAAAGGGACTTGTGAGTCCTAGTCCAGGATTCTCTTAAGGTTAACTTGTAGGTTGAGTCGGTAGTTAGAAAGTCAAATGCAATGTTGGCATTTATTTCAAGAGGAATAGAATATAAAAGCAGGGATGTGTTGCTGATGCTTTATAAGGCTCTGATCAGACCACGTTTAGAATATTGTGAGCAATTTTGGGCCCCGTATCTCGAAGGATGTGCTGGCCCTGGAGAGGGTCCAGAGGAGGTTCACGAGAACGATCCCAGGAATGAAAGGCTTAACATATGAGGAATGTTTGAGGACTCTGGGTCTATACTCGATGGAGTTTAGAAGGATGAGGGGGATCTGATTGAAGCTTACAGAATACTGAAAGGCCTGGGTAGAGTTGACGTGGGGAAGATGTTTCCATTAGTAGGAGAGACTAGGACCCGAGGGCACAGCCTCAGAGTAAAGGGAAGACCTTTTAGAACCTTTTAGAGGAGAAACTTCTTTAGCCAGAGAGTGGTGAATCTATGGAATTCATTGCCTCAGAAGGCTGTGGAGGCCAGGTCATTGAGTATATTTAAGACTGAGATAGATAGGTTCTTGATTGGTAAGGGGATGGGGATCAAGGGTTATCAAAGGCGGGAGAATGGGGTTGAGAAACTTATCAGCCATGACTGAATGGCGGAGCAGACCTGATGGACCGAATGGCCTAATTTCTGCTCCTAGGTCTTATGGTCTGCCAGTCTCTTTTCATACTCCCTCTTTGCTTCTCTTGTTTGCTTTTACACCTTTGCTCTGAACCTTGTACATTCAGCCTGGCTCTCAATTGTATTTTCTTATGACAAATGTCAGGTAGCACAGTTTTTTCTTCTTTGTCTTAATCCCTTTTGTCATCTAGGGAGATCTGGATTTGTTTGCCCTTCCTTTTCCTTTAGAGGCATAAAACATAAAAGTGCCTGAACTATCTCTTCTGTGAAGGTAGCCCATTGTTCAGCTATTGTTTTGCCTGCCAACCTTTGACTCCAGTTTATTTTGCCCAGATCTGTTGTTAGTCCATTGAAGTTGCCTTTTCCTCCAGTTAATTATTCACTCTGGGTCGTTCTTCTCCCTTTACTCTAACCAGTCTAAACCTTATGATATAATGATCACTGTCCCCTAAATGTTCTGCTATTGACACTTGATCCATTTGGCCTCCCTAATTCCCAAGAACGAGTGCGTCCTTTCTCTTTGGACTGATAATATACTTACATACAAAATTTTGCTGAATGCACTCTAGGAACTTCTTGTCTCTCTTTCTCTTTCTCTGCCTTTACGCTATCCTCTATCTATATTCGGGTAATTAAAGACCCCGATTATAACTACTTCATAATTTTTGTGCGTCTCTGTAATTCCCTTGAAAATCTGTTTCTCTACATCCTACTATTTGGTGGCCTATAGGCTACACAGAACAATGTAATTGCACATTTTCTGTTCCTTAGTTCTAGCCAAATAGATCCTGTCCTTGATCCTTCTGGGACATTCTTTTTCGCCAGCAGTGCAAAGCTATCCTTAATCAATACCACCCTTCTTTTCCTTTCCTGTCTTCCCTGAATACCATGTATCCAGGGGTATTTAATACCCAGTCCTGCTCTTTTTTGAGCCAGGTCTCTGTTATAGCCACAACATTGTAATTCCATGTGGCAATCTGCACCTGTAACTCACCAGTCTTATTTGCCACACTCTAGGCATTCACATACATGCGCAGTAATCCTGATGTAGACTTTATTACTTACTTGTTCAAAAGGCGATCTCTTCAGATTTTAAATAGAAAGAAGCAGGATACTGGTAAAACATGTTCAATCAGTTCACAATTCTTGAGGTATCTACATAATGTCTTTCTCAACTAAGGAATAAAATTAGCTTTCTTGCTTGTCTATCACTGTCCTAGGTGTGTTTTTTTCTGAAAATTATCTAAATTGAAACAAAATTATGGCAATGTTGAATTTTTGTTACTTCTAAAGTGTTCTGTTATTGATTCAGCAGTTAACTTAATACTGAAAGTGTAACAATCCAGTTTTCCTGACTAAATTTTTATCTGTTAGGTATTCATATAAAGTGTTTTTTAATTGATGATTATGAATTGAAGTGCATTATATTTTTCTTTTCTACAGAAAAATGTTATTGTTATTGGCGCTGGTGCAGCAGGCTTAGCAGCTGCACGACAGCTGCAAAATTTTGGAATTAAGGTAAGTCAGCTCTTTAGAAAACTTAAAATTGAACACTGATCACAAAACCTCCATTTTATTTTACTAACCGACATCAAATTTAGGAAACATGTCTACTTTGACTGTAGGCTTGATTTAATTATTCCAAAGAAAATATGAGTATAGAAAATTGTGATTGGCTGCCTTAATGGTCTGGTTTAAGTAAGCTTGTGCAAACACATTGAATGAGACTGAGCTTGCTAATATTGTGTCCCCAAGCACTGGACATTACCAGGAGAAACTGTAGTGAAGTCTCACTAAAATCGATTAACTATCCTGTTTTGGCATTTAAATAGTGAATCTTTGAGTGATAGTTTGAAAATATATCTTTATATTTTGCTTCGCCAATATTCCTGTTCTCCTTGTTCTTTTCATCAAGGTACTGATTTTATCTGGGATACAGTTACGCAGGTGCTGACTACCTTCTTGCATCTCACTGCAACTGCCCTTTCCTGGCAGGCTGGAGGGCATCACAACTGAGCCATTCATGTCCTTATTCACTGTCATTCACATGTTTACTTTTTAGTAGTAGTAACTGTTTCATGATCACCAGCTGTTTATTTTCTTCCTGTTACTTATCTCTTCACCGAATTTTGAATGACACCTATCCAGCTGGGATTTTTTCACATTAATAACAGCAAATAATTTGAAAGGATGCATAATTTGCGGCGGGGAAGAGTAGATGTGGAGAAGAATGCTTTTAGTAGAAAGTGTTGGTGTGCTTTATTTGCCAAAAAGTATGCCGGAAGAGTCCAAGTTCAGATTTATTTCTTAAAATGTTGCCATTTTTTACTTAACTGTCAGCAAAGAATTGCATATTTGTGATTGGCGATCTGATGATCAAGACAGGGAAGGGAGCCTGTTTTTCTGCATTGGCTGCTGTTCCCAGACACCTGACCTGTCATTGAAGATTAGTGTCATTAATGGGTTGGGAAGTCTAGGACTAGGAGACATAGCTTAAAAATTAAGGAGAGACCTTTCAGGAGTGAATTTAAGAAACACTGCACATCGATGTGGTAGAAGTTTGGAACTCCTTTCCACAATCAGCAGTTGGTGCTAGATCAGTTAATTTTTAATCTAAGGTTGGTAGATTTTTGTCAACAAATTGTATGAAGGGATATGGGAAAAGACCAGGGCTCAGATAAGATTGCAGATCAGCTACAACCTCATTGAATGGCAGAATAGGTTGGAGAAGCTAAATGGTCTGTTCTAGTTTCTATGTTCCATTTACCAATAGCAAGCAGTTTTTTTAGGTGAGTGGCTCTTGCAGAGGTAAAGCAACTGTTTTCTCCAGCTATTGAGGAAAAATAATAGATTTGATATGGTAATTAAATGTGTTGAAGAGAGGGAAGCATTTTTCTTATTCGTTCATGAGATGGGGGCATCGCTGGCTAGGCCAGCATTTATTGCCCATCCCTAATTGCCCTTGAGAACTGAGTGGCTTGCTAGGCCATTTCAGAGGGCATTTAAGAGACAACCACGTTGCTGTGGGTCTGGAGTCATGTGTAGGCCAGACCAGGTAAGGACAGCAGATTTCGTTCCCTAAAGGACATTGGTGAACCAGATGGGTTTTTAACGACAATTGACTATGGTCTCATGATCAGTATTAGAACTTTTAATTCCAGATTTTTTATTGAATTCAGATTCCACCATCTGTCATGGTGCAATTCAAACTCAGGTCCCCGGATCATTACCCTGGTATCTGGATTATTAGTCTGGTGGCAATAGTACAATGACACCACCTTCCCAAGTACTGGAAGTTTTTCCTTCCGTGCTGTCAACAGATATTCTATAATGTAATGTCTAGTGTCGCATGCAAAAAGGATTGTTGGCTAGAGATCATGAGCAGAATCATTGGCTGATTTTCTCCTCTTTAAATAATGGGGAGCTACTGACCTGTTAGCCTGACATCAGTAGTAGGGAAAATATTGAACCCGATTATAAAAGATGTGATAACTGAACACTTAGAAAATAATGGAAGGATTGGGCAGAGCCAACATGGATTTTTGAAAGTAAAATCATGTTTGAAAAACCTGTTGGAATTTTTTGAGGATGCAACTAGCAGAATAGATATGGGGGAACCAGTGGATGTGGTATATCTTGGAGAAGACCCACACAGGAGGCTAGTAATCAAAATTGGAGCACATGAGATTGGGCGTAATATATTGGCTTAGATTGAGGATTGTTTAACGGACAGAAAACAGAGAGTAGGAATAAACAGGTCATTCTCAGATTGGCAGGTTCGTACCAGTGGGTCCTGCAAGGATCAGTGCTGGGCCCCAGCTACTCTTAATCGATATCAATTATTTGGATTGGGGGACCAAATGTAATATTTCCAAGTTTGCTGATAGCACAAAACTAGGTGGGAATGTAAGTTGTGAGGAGGGTGCAAAGAGGCTTCGAGGGGATTTAGACAGGCAAAGAGTGGGCAAGAAAATGGCAGATGGAATATCATGTGGAAAAATGTGAAGTTATCCACTTTGGTAGGATGAACGGCAGTGCATAGTATTTCTTAAATGGTGAGAGATTGGGAATTGTTGATGTCCAAAGAGACCTGGGTGTCTTTGCTCATAATTCACTGAAAGCTAATGTGTAGGTGCAGCAAGCAGTTAGGAAGGCAAATAGTTTGTTTGCTTTTATTGCAAGAGGACTTGAGAACTGGAGTAAGGAAGTCTTGCTGCAATTGTAGTGAGCCATGGTGAGACCGCACCTGGAATATTGTGTATAGTTTTGGTCTCCTTACCTAAGGAAGGGTATACTTGCCATAGAGGGAAAGCAACAAAGTTCACCACACTGATCCCTGGGATAGCAGGATTGTCTTATGAGGAGTGATCGAGGGTCTATATTTCTCTAGAATTTAGAGGAATGATCTCATGTGTGTGTGTGTGTGTGTGTGTGTGTGTGTGTGTGTGTGTGTGTGTGTGTGTGTGTGTGTGTGTGTGTGTGTGTGTGTGTGTGTTTGTCTAGAACCAGGACACAGTCTCAGAACAAGAGGTAGGCCATTAAGGACTGAGATTGGGAGGAATCTTTTCACCTGAGGGTGGTAAATCTTTGGAATTCTCTACCTAAGAGGGCTGTGGAGGCTCAGTCATTGAATATATTCTTGACAGAGATCAATAGATTTCCTAGATGTTAGAAATATCAAGGGACATGGGGATAGTATGGGGAAAAGGGCATTTGGGTAGATGATTGTTAGAAGATGGTTGAGGCGGAGTCCTTGAATATCTTTAAGGCAGAGGTAGATAGATTCTTGATAAGCAAGGTGGTGAAAGGTTATTGGGGTTAGGCAGGAAAATGAAGTTGAGGTAAAAATCAGATCAGCCATGGTCTTATTGAATGGTGGAGCAGGCTTGAGGGGTTGGATGGCCTACTTCTGTTCCTATTTCCTATGTTTCTAACTGCTGAGATCAATTGTAGCTTTCCTACCACCTTAACCAACTAAGCTGGCAGAGAGACTGTGTGCAACTTTTATGGAATAAATATGCCTCGGTGTACACTTCGTAAGCAGTGAGAGATGGCATAGTGGTAATAGTTGTAAACTTGTTCCATTTGACATGGGGAAGTGTAGTTGACCTGGTGTTTCTTGGCATTTCTTTGTGGAAGACATGCAGACTTGCAGTGGGTGTTGCTGGATAAAAAAAACATGAGTGTTAACCCTGGCTTCTTCTTAACTTGGGAGTAGCATAGCCAATTGTAACAGAGACTGGGGCTTCAAACCTCAGACTTTCTTGGCCTCTATGACTGAACAATTGATTGATTTACCTGGCTGAACCATTGATGAAGAAGAGACCCTCCCATATCTTTTGTGCAAAGATGTGTTATTAAAATCGCTTCAAATAGTGACTGGAATGCTATCTTTTCTATGTTCCTGAGGCTGTACATTGAAACACAATATTTCTTGCTTAATCCTGGCTCTAAGCACCCAAATTTGCTCAATGCTTTCAACTTTCTATTTCAACACCTAGCCTTGGAAATGTTACAAAGATGCCAGCCTTTGATTAAGGGACCAGTAACTTGGTAAATTTTAAAGAAACTTAATTTGCAGTTTTAATATTTTTTGACATATTGGAAGAGGATGTTGAAACTGGGATTCATCACTTTAACAGTTATTTTGGTAATGGGTGCTTGTATATCTCCTGAAGCATTATTTGGTGACTAG
This sequence comes from Carcharodon carcharias, assembly GCF_017639515.1. Lineage (NCBI taxonomy): Eukaryota > Metazoa > Chordata > Chondrichthyes > Lamniformes > Lamnidae > Carcharodon > Carcharodon carcharias. The sequence continues at coordinate 188,908,847 of NC_054469.1, forward strand.
ATGTTAAACTTAATTCTACCTTATGGGTAGAATTCCCCCCCCCCCCCCAGTTGGGGGAGGGGTTGTGCAGGGGCACCTCTGACCCGGTCTGTGCCACCATTTTACATGGGCCAATTAAGGCCCGCCTAGTGTGACGCTGAGCGTTCCCTGGCGGGTGGGGCGGGGGAGGTCCCTGAGTCGGGGCCTGCACCGCATGCGTGCAAAAGAGCGCTGAAATCTCCCTGAGGCACAGAGGTACCTCAGGGAGATTAATTTAAGTTCCAAAAATTTTAATGAAGAAAAAAAGTTAAGATGTCCCTTCATGTGACAGTGTCACATGATGGGACATGTCAATGAACTTTAATGAAAAAAATTACTTAATTTATAAACCCTTCATGAAACCGCATCCTGCCCGTGGATGAGGTTCCATGAAAATGCGAAGACTGCCTAGGCTCTTCGCCTTCCTGCCAACCTTAACGTTGGACGGACAGCTTTCTCAATAGGCTTAATTAGTTAATTAATGGCCTTAACAGGCCTTTGAGAGTTTGGCGGGTGCGCAGCTGACTCAGTGCGCGCCCGCCAAACTGAAAATCTAAATGACGCATGGTGACGTTGGGACGCATGCCCGATTTCACCCAGCATCATTTTATGCCTTGGCGAGCGGGCCCTGCCCTGCTCGCTGAGCTGAAGATTCAGCTCATATGTTAAATTTTCTTTTGTTTCAGCTGGCCATTTAATTTTCAGTTGACTGACTTGCTTGGTCTACAGACTCTATTATTGCCCTATTAAATTGCTTGGTCAGCTAAAAAATAAACTGGCATTAAGAGTTGAAATGGATTCTTAATATGGTTTCAGGGTATAATAGACTGCTAACAAACAACCAAGGGTGTTGGTGTGTCTGCAGGTTAACAATCTGAAGAAAAATGGATTTTCTGATTATGCTGTATTTTCAAATTAGGTGATGGTGTTGGAAGCCAGAGACCGGATAGGTGGACGTGTTTGGGATGACCACTCTCTTGGCGTGACTGTGGGAAAAGGAGCACAGATTGTTAATGGCTGCATTAACAACCCTATAGCACTAATGTGTGAGCAAGTGGGTTACTGTATTATAGCAGTAATATTAAGACTACATTATTCATTAACTTGTTTGAATAATCATTTCATAGATTGCATTGGTTTTATGTGGCTTCGTGATGATTCATTGTAATTGTACAATATTTTAAAATTTGTTTCCTTTATTGGTATCCTTTTGTCCAGCACTGGTTTGCAATTCTTACTTTAGGTGTTGCGTGTATCTTTAAACATTGTTTCATTTATAGGCAGCACATTTTGTTTACTCTAACCACCTCCTCCTCCCCTCTCCAAAATAAGTAAGTGACTTGGTGCTGTTGCCTGAAGTTTTACCAAAGAACTTTCGTAGCAAAGGGAGAGAGGTTCAGTTTTTATTCTTGAAACTCAGGGTAGTGTTCCAGGCCCAACCACCTTCAACTGCTTTATCAATGATTTTCCCTCTATCAGAAAGTCAGAAGTGGGATGTTTGCTGATGATTGCACCATGGTCAATACCATCTGCAACTCCTCAGATAGTGAAGCAGTCCATGTCAATATGCAGCAAGACCTGGACAATATTCGAGCTTGGGCTAATAGTAATGGCCATCTCCAACAAGAGAGAACCTAACCATCTCCCTTTGACATTCAATGACACTGCCATCGCTGAATTCTCCACTGTCAACATCTTGGGGGTTACTATTGACCAGGAACAGAACTGGACCAGCCATATAAATACTGTGGCTACAAGAGCAGATCAGGCATTGGAAATTCTGAGACAAGTAACTCATCTCCTGATTTCCCAAGGCCTATCCGCCATCTACACAGCACAAGTCAGGTGTATGATTGAACACTCTGCACTTGCCTGGATGAGTGTGGTTCCAACAACACTCAAGAAGCTCAATACCATCAAGAATAAAGCTGCCCACTTGATTAGCACCCCATCAACTACCTTAAATATTCACTCTCTCCACCACCGAAGCACGGTGGCAGCAGTTTGTACTATTTCCGGAGTGAACTGCAACTCACCCAGGTTCCTTCAAAAGCACCTTCCAAACCTGTGACCTCTCCTATCAGAAAGATGAAGGCAGCATAGAAGACCACCACCTGCATCTTCCCCTCCAAGCCACACAACATCTGACTTGGAACTATATCGCCGTTCCTTTGCTGTCACTGGGTCAAAAATCCTGGAACTCTCTTCCTAACAGCACTGTGGGAATATATGCACCAGATGGACTGCAGCAGCTCAAGAAGGCAGCTCACCACCACCTTTCAAGGGCAATTAGGGATGGAGAACAAATGTTGGCCTTGCCCGCATCCCATGAAAGAATATTACAAAACAAAATCTCTCCCTTTACTCTATTTCACATATTTACCGAGAAGCCCATCAAGTTGTTATGTTGAAGAAGTTGAAACAAAGATTGATCTCAGGAATGTACAAATATTTTCTATGAAGCGATATAGAGGAATGTGCTCCGATGTTGCTTTACTGTTCCTCTCCCATGTTGACCATTGCTCAGATGCCACTGAGTTCTTTGCTTTCTCTTCCTTCTTACCACCTAACCTAACCCACTCAGAATAGGAAACTGCTAACATGAGCCTACACTTTGCAATATTGTGGGATAGCACTTTGCAATATCAGCAACCCACATTATTGCATCATCATGTATCATGGAATCTTTGTTGTCTCAATCCGAAAAGTGGCTGTGGTAGATATGCGGAAGTCCAAGTTTTATTTGTTGTTATACAGTTTTTTTTGTATAAGCTTTGTTGAATTATTTTGAAATTATTTTCTACTATAGCTTGGAAGTAAGATGCACAAGTTGGGGGATAAGTGTGATCTTATAGAAGAAGGTGGAAGGGTGGCTGACTCCACCATTGACAAATGCATTGACTTCCATTTCAATGCCATGCTGGATGTCGTGGCAGAATGGAGGAAGGACAAGAAACAATTCCAAGATGTTCCTCTTGGAGGTGAGTTATCTTGAATAAAACTTACACGAATGTAGTTTTGAGTTCAAAGAATTAGTGGAATTGGTCCTTGAAAGGTTCAACACGAGGGAAATAAAAGTCATGATACCTTGGTAAGGATTCCATTTGTTTAGAAATCACAAAAATTTAATTATTGCTGCCAGGGTTTCTATAAGCACTTCACAAATTTGGAATTTTTACTGATACATCTTATGTTTTGTAAAGGTGAAAAATAGATGGGTCTAAAAAAATTAAAACTCTTTTTAAAAGGCTGAGTATAGGACAAATTTTTTAGTGATTGCATTGTAGCATTGAATTATTTACATAGTCTGTAGCTGATGATTGCGCTATGACCCTTCGTATTCTGTAAAATTTATCCAGAAACTTGATTATATGGTACTGTAGAAGGATCAACCCTTCTTTCCCGCTCTCTCCACTCCCCCACCGCCCCCAACATGCCCAAGCCCCAGAACTTTTCTTTGGAATTGGAAATAACATAACAAATATACAAACTTTAAAGGAAGCAACGCAGCTCTGGGTTAATGGCATGGATTAATAGTACTAGTGAATTTTAACCAGGCTTAATTTTAATAGTTACTGCTACACATGCACAAACTATTTTTGTTCCTTTCATGTGAAATTGGTAATTGGATACATTTTCTCTTCTATCATTCTCCCACCTCCATCCACATTGCATTTTGTTGCATTATAGCATCTATCTGGGAAGCTCAGGTATATGATGTTTTAAACAAAATATTTAAACAAGAAAAGAATGAGCAAGTTTTCATGAAAGTAAGGCATGTTCCTCAATATGTTAAAAGCAAAAAACTGCGGATGCTGGAAATCCAAAACAAAAATAAAACTACTTGGAAAAACTCAGCAGGTCTGGCAGCATCTGCGGAGAGGAACACAGTTAACGTTTCAAGTCTGTATAACTCTTCAACAGGACCAAGTAAAAATAGAAGAGGTGAAATATAAACTGGTTTGGGGGGCAGGGTGTGGGACAGGTAGAGCTGGATAGAGGGCCAGTGATAGGTGGAGATAGCCAAAAGATGTCATAGACAAAAGGCCAAAGAGGTGTTGAAGGTGGTGATATTATCTAAGGAATGTGCTAATTAAGGGTAGACAGCAGGACAAGCAAGGTACAGATAGCCCTAGTGGGGGTGGGGTAGGGTGAAACCTATTTCGATCCCTTCCCTTCACCCCACCCCACCCCACTAGGGCTATCTGTACCTTGCTTGTCCTGTTTTCTGCCCTTAATTAGCACATGCCTTGGATAATATCACCACCTTTAGCACCTCTTTGGCCTTTTGTCAATGACATCTTTTGGCTATCTCCACCTATCACTGGCCCTCTATCCAGTTCTACCTGTCCCACCCCCTGCCTTAAACCAGTTTATATTTCACCTCTTTTCTATTTTTACTTAGTTCTGTTGAAGAGTCATACGGACTCAAAACGTTAACTGTGTTCCTCTCCGCAGATGCTGCCAGACTTGCTGAGTTTTTCCAGGTATTTTTATTTTTCCTCAATACGTTGCCTGTTTTCAGTTGCAAAAAGCTTGAAGAAGGAAAATACATTTGGGCTGAAAACTTGAAGATTCAAGAGGCTACTCTATATCTTGCAGCCTTGATATTCATTGACACTCTCTCTCTCTCTCTCCCCCCCTCTCCCTCCCCCTTCCCACTCATTTGGAAGTGAATGGCAGTCCTGTGGTTCATCAGTATGTTTCCATATTTATCCTCCTACCTAATTAAAGAATGTTAATTTGCCTTGCATGCAGCTAATGCTTCTGTGAAGGGCTGATAGCCATTTTCATGCTTATTCACGTGCAGCCATTCTAATTCTTAAGAACTAATGGAGATACATTTTCTTTGATTTGAAAATTTCCAAGGCTTAAATGAATTTGTAAGTTCTCAGTTAAGATACCTCTAGAATTAATATTCATGCTTATATATGTTGGGTGATGTTGGATCGAACTTTCAGCTTGAATCATTGAAAATTAGCTCCATTGGTTCACCAAATACTGATTATTGTCCACTGACACTGAGTTGAAAACTCATTGTGAGTAAAACTTGAATGATGATAAGAGATGGTTCACTGTGCTATCCGAACTTGATACTGCAAAAAAAAACACAAAATCAAAGTACTACAAATGCTGGAAATCTGAAATAAAACAGAAAATGCTGAAAAAGCTTAGCAATTCAGGCAGCATCTGTGGAAGAGAAATAGTTGGCATTTCAGAATGATGACCTTTCATCAGACCTGGAAAAAGTTTAAAATTTAATTGGTTTATAAACGGTATTTAATCAGAGAATTTATAATAGAGAACAAGGAAATGGCAGAGCAGTTAAACAACTACTTTGGTTCGGTCTTCACAGAGGAAGAAACAAATAACTTCTGAGAAATGCTAGGGAACCAAGCATCTAGTGAGAAGGAGTAATTGAAGTAAATTAGTATTACTAAAAAAATAGTGCTGGAGAAATTAATGGAATTGAAAGCTGATAAATCCCCAGGGCTTGATAATCTACAGGGTACTAAAGAAGGTGGCCATGGAAATAATAGATGAATTGGTTGTTATCTTCCAAAATTCTGTAGATTCTGAACAGTCCCAGCAGTTTGGAGGGTGGCAAATGCAACCCAACTATTTAAAAAAGGAGGGAGGGAGAAAACAGGGAATTACAGACCGGTTAGCCTAACATCAGTAGTAGGAAACTGCTGGAATCTATTATACAGGATATGCTAACAGGACACTTAGCAAAAATCAATGGGATTAGACAAAGTAAACATGGATTTATGAAAGAGAAATCATGTTTGACAAACCCATTGGAGTTTTTTTGAGGGCGTAGCTAGCAGAATAGATAAGGGAGAACCAGTGGATGTAGTGTATTTGGATTTTCAGAAAGCTTTTGATAAAAGTCCCACATAAGAGATTCGTGTGTAAAATTAAAGCACATAGGATTGGAGGTAATATATTGGCATGGATTGAAAATTGGTTAACAGACAGGAAACAAAGTAGGAATAAATGGGTCTTTTTCGGAGTGGCAGGCGATGAATAGAGGAGTACTGTTGGGATCAGTTATTGGGCCCCAGCTATTCACAATATATATCAGTGATGTAGGAACAAATTGTAATATTTCCAAGTTTGCTGATGACACAAAACTAGATGGGAATGTGAGTGGTGAGGAGGATGTTAAGAGGCTTCAAAGCAATTTAGACAAGTTGAGTGAGTGGACAAATAAATGGCAGATGCAGTATAACATGGATAAGTGTGAAGTTGTCCACTTAGGTATGAAAAACAGAATGGCAGAGTATTATTTAAATGGTGATAGATTGGGACATGTTGATGTACAAAGGGACCTAGGTGTCTTTGCACACCAGTCACTGAAAGCAAGCAAGCAGGTGCAGCAAGCAGGTAGGAAGGCAAATGGTATGTTGACCTTTATTGTAACAGGGGGCAGGATATTGAGTTTGGTGAGCAGGGTGGGGGGGCCCTCTCGCCAACACATAAAATGACTTGGGATGATGTTGGACGGAACTCCCGACGTCACACTGTGTCATTTCAATTTTCAGGTCGGTGGGGGCGCAGCCAAATCAGCTGTGCGCCTGCAGACCTATCAACAGCCAATTGAGGCCATTTAAAAAGTAATTGAAGTAGTTAAAGGGCCAGCCCATCCAACGTTAAGGTTAGCGGGCAGGCTGGGAGCTCTAGTGGGCTTCAGAAAAAGCATGAAACCTCATTCACGGGTGGGATGAGATTTCATGTAGGTTTTTAAAAATGTAATAAAAGTTTAATTAAAAGTGATGGACATGTCCCAACTCATGTGACAGTGTCGCATGAGGATGTCAGAGATTAATCACACCAAGGCATCATTAATACGTAGAAACCCCATTTAGTACTTGTGCACAAAGGAGAAAGCACACAAAAGAGCTACTATACGGTCTCTTGGCAAAATACACGCAGACCTGTTAAAAGCATTTTTACAGCCAGTCAGAAAATTTTGCACAAAGCTATCCGCTTATTTGCAAAAGTTAACTGACCAATCCATATTTCAGTAAATTTTCATTCCCAGCACAACAGATGTTGTGTTTACGCAAATGCTTATCAAGATCCTGATTACATTCGGCCTGAGAAAGAACAAAATGGAATGTCTCAGGGCTCATCCTACAAACTGTGGTCAGACAAGATGGTATTGTTCTCAAGGTTGCAGTATTTTTCTCTTTTAGGCCTAGGTATATAATTCAACTTCCCTATTAACTCTTTTAGCACTAAATGGGTTCCCTATAATTGCCCAGGCCACCACACTTCCCCCCTTTTGTCCTAAAAGGACAATCCATCACCATTAGCCGAGTTCTATGTATCCTAGTCGCCGGGCTTCATCTTCAGTGGGGTCCTGATTCCTGAGGAAAGGGAGGGTATAGATAGCTGACTTGCCACCAGGACTCTGGAGATTCTGTGGTCAGCAGACAGAGCAGATGTGGCAGGTCTGACTGAGCTGCAACGCTTGCAGGGCCAGCAAGTCAGGGCAAACAGACTGATTTTTGTAATTGCAAGGTCCAGATTCTTCAGTGTAGTAGTCATTAGAGGTCCAAGTGGAGGTGGAATTATTTGACGTGGGATTTTTTGATCGTTGGCAATCATACCCACCCACGTTAAAGTATGTGAGACTATCCTCAGATCTCGGGACCTGCGAAAGACACACCATCTCATTGGCCTTGCACTCCCAAAAGGTGGTCATAGGACCAGACTGGTTGTGGAACCAAAACCAGCCCTCCTGGTAGTTATAATCAGCAAGGTAGGCACAGGAACCCAATGGCAATTTGCCCACCCGAGTACTACCCTTGGTATAATTTCTCCTGACGCATAGCCAGGCCGGCCCCATAACAACCATAAAGGTGGTCTCCCGTCTTCAAATGGGCGTTCGATGAACGAGGGCCCCTGTATTACCTAGCGACCATGTAGAATCTGAGGGGAAAGCCAAAAAATGCATCTCTGAGGAGGAGGGGTTAACAGGAAAATGAGTACAAATCCAACATTTAATCCAATTAACTTGCGAGGCTACGACCTGCATTCGTTGAACCGCAGAATTGGTAGTCCCTGCCCCCGCAAGGACCACGCAGGACAGGATCCAAATCAGAGTCAGCATTCTGACGGCTCAGTTAAAGATCCTGCACAAGCACTTCCGTTCGAGGTCAGCGTCCGCTTGACATGCGATGTGTGGATCCACAAGGGTCGTCCTTCAATCTTCATGGCCGTATGGGTTGTGAGCAGGACTTGGAAAGGCCCCTCCCATCGAGGTTTCAAACAGTTCTTTCTCCTGAAGGTCTTTACCAGGACTAGATCCCCAGGCTGGCATTGATGGCAGTCTTCAATGGTGGGCTTTTTCTAAGCTTCTATTACCTGCGTATGCAAGCTTTTGAGAGAATTAGTAAGTGCTATACAGTATGTAATCATTCCCTCATCCATAGAATGGATGTCCATTTCCCTAGCAGACAAAGGCGGTGCCACTGGGAGGCGTATAGGACGTCCCATTACAACTTCATAAGGGGAAAGGGAGGTGGTATGGTTAGGGTGAGAGCGCATTGTCATGAGCGCCAGGGGTAGAGCTTCAGGCCATTTCAAACCGGTTTTTTCACATAATTTAGCTAATTTGTTTTTCAGAATACCATTTTGTCTTTCCGCTGCCCCTGTAGACTGGGGGTGGTATGGGCAGGAAAGGTGATGGTTGCATTGTAATGCCTTCAACAGTTCCTTTATCACTTTAGCGATAAAATGAGGTCCATTATCACTTGATAAATTCTCTGGTATCCCAAAGCTGGGTATGTATTCATGTAACAACAATAACAGCATAATTTCGTCAGGTGGGATACGCCTCCACCCATCACAAGAACAAACATACTATAACTAAAACATAATTATATCCCATACGTTTAGGCATTTGTACAAAGTCCATTTGTAGGTGTACAAATGGGCCCCATGGCTGGGGTCCCATACCAATCACTGAGGGTGTCTTGCCTGGGTTATGTTATTGACAAAGCAGACATTGTGAAGCTATTTTAGCTGCCACGGTGAAAACCCCAGGTGCGACCCACATCTGCTGTGCCATTCTGTTCATCCCCGCTTTGCCCCAATATTTTCTACTCTATATAATGTCCTGCCGGACGTTGACATAGGTATGACAGATATTACTAATACAATGCCTATTAGCACGTTACTATTCACTATACATTCAACCCTCATTCTATATACGTGTGTCAAACCTCTGAGCTGGCAACTGGTCAAATCATGATTCTTGTGTCGTGAGAGATTCAATAAATGCTCATCCGTTACCCATAAAGGGACTACCCCTTCGTTAATCTGTCTTAAATTTTCTCAGGCTTGTTCCAGTGCCCAAGATCCATAGGTGCTGCATACATCATTTCTGCTTGCTTTGTCTGAAATATCTTTCCCTATTTCAATTAATTTATTGATAGTCTCCGCATGACTTTCAAGCATGGTGGCCAGGCTTTGGATTAACTGTGTCACTTCCTGGTCTGTATCCGATTGGGTACCCTGGATCCCCTGTCCCCGCTCTAGAATCTCCTTAAGCTTAAAGCTCAGGGTACAGACCTTCTGGTCAACAGTTGCCAGGTTCTGAATTAACCACTGATGTCCCTATATTGATATCGTAGTGGCATCATTTATCAGGCTGCGCTTAACGCGGTTCCCTCCGAAGCCTGATCGTATCTCGCCATTGAACTGAACTGCTTCAGTCATCAATTGGCATGTCAGAGCCGTACAGAGTGTTTGGGTATGGGTTGAGCATCACTGGGGCAGGATGACACTGGCTACATTCAAGTCTACAGGTACCAGTTCATGGTGTATATTATTATACAAAACTTCTGATTAACCAGTACCAAACCATTCTTTGGTCCTGGATGCATAGTTGGACAAGATGGGTCAGTTGGTGTGGTTTGAGGGGCTTCAATTATCTCTGCTCAGACTGTGGAAGTAGATGTGGAAGGTGGCTGGGTAGTGGCGGACCTCCCATGCCCGATCTGAAGCAAACCCTTATTACAATTTGAAAGCACTTGTTACATTTATCATTCCCCGTTGCGTGTCGAATTCGGCACTGTCCGTGCTGTACCAAAGTTCCTCCTGCGGTGCGGGATGAGCAGTGATGATCCCTGACCTTGTTGCCAGTACTGACAAGCCCACGACCAGGATCATAGATCTGTGGAGACATTAACATTGGCTCCCGTTTTCTGGTTTACCGCTTGGTCAATTGTCATGTATCTTTAACTGTGTGTAATGCCTCCATTTACTTCCCGTTCTCATAGCTACAAGTGCATATGTATCACGTGTCATAATTACCTCATATGGTCCATGCCTGTTTGCTCCAAGCTCACCTTGACCATCACCTTATTCCCCACTTGGTCCATTGTTGCTCTTTGGATTTGCCTGTTTCCATATCCTTAAGCACTGTCGGTCTCTGACTTCCTTCCTTAACTCATGCAATTGCTTACTTAATTCCCTTACATAGTCCGTATTTTTCCTTTCAGTGGTCCTACATCTCCTCCTCCCACTAAAATTCTTTCAGGTAATTGCATGGCCCTTCCTGTTATCAGTTCAATGCGATGAACCTGGTAGTCCTATTTGGTGTAGCCCTAAGGCGCATCAGAATGCTGGGCAATACTGTGGCCCAGCTGTTGCCTGTCTCCTGAAGTGCTTAGGCTATAGATGTTTTTAAAGTTCAGTTCATCCTTTCCACCATCCCTGGACTCTGGGGGTGGTAAGGAATATGGAATTTCTGTTTAATCTCCATAAGAGCACACACTTCTTTAATGACTCTCCCTGTGAAATGAGTTCCCTGATCTTAATCCATCTGGGTAGGCACCCCCACTCCTTCCAGTTTACTCTCTCCTGCTGCTGTCTCATGTCAGACCTCAATTCCTTAAACAACTCTACAATGCACTTTCTTATCCTATCTTTTAATGGCTCAGTATATTCACTTCCAGTGATGGTTCTCTCTGGGAACCGCTTAACTCTGCCTGTCATCAAGGTGTTACTCCTGTGGTCTTACTTTTTGTAGCTTGCAGGCACATTAATATAATCAGTAATACACCTATTTAACCTTTTTCCAGCTTTCCCTTTACCTGTATCCATCTTGTGGTAAATTGTTGTTAAGTATTATTTCTGCTTACATTTCAATTCCTGAACTACAGATTCCACATAGTTTTACCTCTTAAGTTTTTTTACCCTGACCATCCTAAGATTCTCTTGAGTTCAGTTTCTCTACCGTCAATGAGGATCTCTGTCTCTAGATCTTTGCTTATCTCCCCCTGTGCAGTTCCAATGCCTCAGTTGATGGCCAGATTATCAAATTCATTTCCCTTAAAACAGTTTGTACATTGTGTCCTCTTTCCCTAACTCATTCTACTACTTGCTTCATACCATTTTACACATGCAACAGCTACCATCTTATCTTGTTCAGGTTGCCTGGAGAGACTTTAAAATAAATAAAATATTCTCAAAACAGTTTTAAAAACAGAAATCAGGTATTGACATGTTTTGCTTCCTTATCTTCTCAAACATTTTATTGTCTCAAAAGTAACCCAATAAATTGTGTCTGACCCTTTTAGAATTATCCCAGATTCATTAACTCGGCCAAAAATTGGATTTCTGCCAAACTTTGTCAAGGTCTTGAGCTTAGCTTCATAGTTTGGGAACAGACTTCACAAATATAAAAGCTTGCAGCATTTGAATTAGTGCCAATTGTTGTCAAACATTTTAAAATGACAATTCCCTTTTGAGAACTTATCAAGAACCAAACCTCAAATTTTTAAACTTTGTAAGAACTGTAATTTACACTATTAAAATGAAAACAACCTCTTTTTCATGTGTAATGATTTGTATCCAAGTTATAATTTCCGTATGTTTATTGACACATTCTTTATCTTATATAGCATCCTCGTTATTCAAAGTAACCTGTTAAATTACACTGCACTTTACATCTCAAGATTGTCCCAAATTCAAATTACAGTGCTGTTGGAATGCAGATTTCCTTTAATATTTAATTCATCTCTTCAAAAGAAACCCCTTTTTATCCATTGGAACCACCTAGACCTTGTGTTTATGCCTTTTGGTTTTCCTAGAATCCTTCTGAATTTCAAGTAATTTTTTTTCTCAGAATTTTAGAATACGAACTCGTATGTATTAATCCCAATTGGCTTGGAAGCTGATGATGAGTGTTATTCCTTACTAGTCTGCAAGGGGGTGGTACAAGGGTTGGTTCATCTCAAACACAGGCATCTGTTTTATCTTTACACTACCTTCAAATTACGATTTTTGCCAGAAATCTCAACTCAAACCTTATACTCAAAACTTTGGAATGTTTGAATAAACTTTTCCTTTAATCTAGTATGGGGCTTTCGACTCTAAAGTGCTCAACTACACACACAAAAGACAATTCAGGGAAGAAAGCACATTAAGGCTCACAAACAAATGCTTCCTTGCAAATAAGCACATATATAAAGATATATATTTATATTCTTATAATATTGAACTTAACTCTAAACGAAGCTCCAAGTAGCAGTGTGGGGAATAAAGGGACCTTGAAGGCTCCACCTGTAGGGACCTTCAAAGCTGCTGCTTGTCAATTGCTCATTAACCCCCTAGGGGTACCCGCTCTCTCTCTCTCTCTCTCCAGCACAAACAGCTGTTGTAACTAAGACCAATTCATTTTTTTTTAAGTTACAGAAAATTCAGTAGCGGACCTTTCAGGGAACTTGGAGTTCCCTTTGGAGGGGGAACCTGGGGTTCCTATCTAATAACTAAAAAAGATTAGTCACATGAGGGGACATGTCAGGGAAATTTTATTTTTCTATATTTCACATTTTTGAATTTGGCGCCGATCTCCCTGAGGCAGCACTTAGCCATGCACGTGAAAGAGCGCACTCTCGACTTAGGGAATCCGCCCGCCCTCCGCCCGCACAGGGAATGCATAGTGCTTCCTGGTGGACGTCATGCTCGGTGGGCCTTAATTGGCCCGCCCAGTTAAAATGGCGGTGCGCCTGCACGTGCCTGCTCCTGAAGTCGGGGGGGAAATTCTTATCAGGATTTGAGTACAGGAGCAAGGAGGTCTTACTGCAGCTGTACAAGGTCTTAGTGAGACCACACCAGGAATATTGTATGCAGTTTTGGTCTCCTTACTTAAGAAAGGATATACTTGCCATAGAGGGATTCCTGGGATGGCAGGATTGTCGTATGAGCAGAGATTGGGTCGACTAGGCTTGTGTTCACTGGAGTTTAGAAGAATGAGGGGCAGATCTCATTGAAATGTATAAAATTCTGACAGGGCTGGACAGACTGGACGCAGGGATGATGCTTCCTCTGGCTGGGGTGTCTAGAACAAGGGCTCACAGTCTCAGGATATAGGGTAGACTATTTAGGACTGAGATGAGGAGAAACTTCAGAGGGTGGTGAACCTGTGGCATTCTCTACCACAGAAGGCTGTGGATGCCAAGTCACTGAATGTATTTAAGAAGGAAATAAATTTCTGGACTCTAAATGCGTCAAGGGGTGTGGGGTGAGAGCAGGAATATGGCGTCGAGTAAGGGATCTGCCATGACCATATTGAATGGTAGAGCAGGCTCAAAGGGCCGAATGATCTACTCCTGTCTCTATTTTCTGTTTCTAGGATGGCAGACAAGAGGCTAAATGACAAAAGGGTTGGTGGTGCAGGACCAAAGGGAGTAGTAATGGGCTAAGTAAAGAAACAAAAGATGTTTCTAAAGGAGGCATGAATGACAGAATGATGAACAGCTGCTGTCCAAAAGCAAAAACAAGAGTAAAACCAAAAACTGCAGAAAAAAGAAACAAAATGGGGCAGATGTCATGGTCTGAAATTGTTGCACTCAATAGTTAGTCCTGAAGGCTGTAAAGCACCTAATCAAAGGATGAGGTGCTGTTCCTCAAGCCTACTTTTACACTGTAGGAAGCTGAGGACAGAGAGGTCACCATGAGAACAAGATGGAGATTTAAAATGAAAGACAAACAAGGTTGGGATTACGTTTGCAGATTGAACGGAAGTACTTCACAAAGCAGTCACCCAATTTGCATATGGTATCCCCAATGTAGTGCAGACTTAAGTGTGAGCAGCAAAAACTATATATTAACTTGAAAGAAGTACATGTAAACAACTTTTACCTGGAAGGAGTCTTTGGGGCGTTGGACAGTGAGGGAGAGGAAGAGCAGGTGTTGCATCTCCTGTGTTTGCATGGAAAGATGTGGTAAGAGTAGGAGGGGTATTAAGGATGGCTGAGGAGTGGACTGGGGTGTCGCAGAGGGAACTGTCCCTTCTGAGTGCTGAAAGGGGAGGGGAAGATGTGTTTGGTGGTGGCGTCATGCTGGAAGAGATGGAAATGGCAGAGGATGAGTGATTGTTGAATGCAGAGGCTGGCGAATAACAAAAATAAACATGCCAAGTTTTTTTTCTGTATGCAGAAAAGATTGAGGAGATCTACCAAACTTTTATCCAAGAATCTGGAGTCCAGTTCAGTGAACTAGAAGCTAAAGTGCTACAATTTCATCTTGGCAATCTTGAATATGCTTGTGGTAGCAATCTGCAGCAGGTAAGAAATTAATTGTTAATGAATTATCTGCATGCTATAAAAAAATGATCAATAATGGACAACACTGATTTTAGTAAAAGCAGTAAATGTTGGAAATAGACAACATTATTAAGGTACTATGCACTACGAAAATTCATGTATTCTTCAGCTGAAGCTTAACTTCATGTCTCCTTTGAAGGCTAGAAAAATTTATTGATGTTAATTAGACAGTGTGAAAATTGATACACAGCTCAACCAACATGCTGCAGTTATTATGGCCGTAGTATTTCCAGTGACCAATAGTTTATACTTTGGGGGTCTTGAGCTATAGAAATAGTAGGAAGGGGTGCTTGGACCTGAGAGCAAAAGGATTTTTCTGGAAGAAGTTGGAGCAGTGAGAAGTGGAAGGTATACTTTGGCAGTAGCGGTTGGGATGATGGAATCTGATAACATTGAATGTGGGGCAGCTGGGCGGAGCATGCTGGCATCTGTGATCACTTGAGAGTGGTCAGGAAGGAGCACGAAGCATGGTGGGTGTATAAAAACTATAATGGGATGCCTGGGGTTTGTTGGTGTTAAGCAAGGCTGAAATCTGACAGTATTTTCGAGAGGGGAGATTGGAGCAAAATGGAGCCTGTAAGCTACCTGCAATCCTACCCTGCATCCCAGAACTTTTGAAATATGAGTTAGCCAGCACTGGTCAGGGTGTTGTCTTTGATGTTTTAAGTATTTAATGCATTGTCTTTAGACTTTATTTCAAAAATTACAATATAAACATGCTGCATGGTTCAAACAGTGAAGACCTGCCAGCATGGGCAGAACAGAAAGCTGCAAGTTACCAGCTGTGACCCAGGAATTATCTTTTAAGTTTGTTTTTAAAAGTTCTTAAGCTGACTTTAATAGTAAAAGTGCAGTATCTCCTTTTTTAGAACTTGAAATGGAAGGGAGGAACTTGGGGAAAATTACAATCACCAGGGAAGTGGTATTGAGCAAATTGTTGGGGCTGTGGGCTGACAAATCCCCAGGTCTGGGTGGATTTCATCCAAAGGTCTTGAAAGAAGTAGCTGGTGAAATAAGAATAGCTGGAAAAACGCAGCAGATCTGACAGCATCTGCGGAGAGGAATACATTTAACGTTTCGAGTCCATATGACTCCTCATCAAAACTGAGGAAAAATATAAATGAGGTGAAATAGTTGATGTACTGGTTTTAATTTTCCCAAGTTCTCTTGGCTTGGGGAAGGTTTCATTAGATTGGAAAATAGCTAATGTAACTCCTTTATTCAAAAAGGGAGGGAAACAGAAAGCAGGAAACCATAGGCCAGTTAGCCTAATGTCTGTCATAGGGCAAATGTTAGAAGCTTTATTAAAGGTGTTATTGTAGGACATTTAGAAAAAAATTAAGGCAATCAGGAAGAGTCAACATGATTTTGTGAAAGGAAAATCATGGTTAACCAATTTATTGGAGCTCTTTGAAGGAGTCACATGTGCTGTGGACAAAGAAGAACTGGTGGCTACACTGTGCTTGGATTTCTGGATGGCATTTGAAGAAGTGCCACATCAAAGGTTACTGCAGAAAATAAAAGCTCATAGTGTAGGGGGTAACCTATTCCATCATCCCAACAAAGAAGATTGGCTAGCTAACAGGAGACAGAGAGTTGGCATAAATTAGTCTTTTTCTGGTTGGCAGGAGGCGACGAGAGGTGTGCCACAGGGATCAGTGCTGGAGCCTCAACCTTTTACAATTTATATATATGATTTGGATGAAGGGACTGAAGGAATAGTGGATAAATTTGCTGATGACACAAAGATAGGTAGGAAAATAAATTGTGAAGAGGACATAACGGAAGCTGCAAAGTGACATAGATAGGTTAAGTGAGTGGGCAAAGATCTAGCAAATGGAATATAATGTGGGCAAATTTAATTTTGGCAATAAGAATAAAAAATAGCTTATTATCTAAGTGGTGAGAGATTCTGAGTTCTGAGATCAGAGGGATTTAGGTGTCCTGGTGCATGAATCACAAAAGGTGAGTATGCAGGTACAGCAGGTAATAAGGAAAGCTAATGGAATGTTATCATTTATTGTGAGGGGGATTGATTACAAAAGTTGGGAGGTTATGCTTCAGTTGTATATGGCATTGGTGAGACCACATCTGATGTATTGTGTATAGTACTGGTCTCCTTATTTAAAGAAAGGTATAAATGTGTTAGAAGCAATTCAGAGAAGGTTTACTAGATTAATACCAGGAATGGGCGGGTTGTCTTATGAGGAAAGGCTAAACAGGTTAGGCTTGTATCCACTGGAATTTAGAAGTGTAAGAGGCAACTTGCTTGAAACCTTTTAAGATCTTAAAAGGGTCTTGACCGGGTGGATGTGGGGAGGATGTTTCCTCTTGTGGGAGAATTTAGAACTGGGGGCACTGTTTAAAAATAAAGGGCTGCTCATTTAAGACAGAGATGAGGAGAAATTTTTTTTGAGGGTTGCGAGTCTTTGGAATTCTCTTCCTCTAAAGGCAGTTGAAGCAGAGCCTTTGAATATTTTTAAGGCAGAACTATATAGATTCTTGATTAAGAAGGGGATGAAAGGTTATCAGGGGTTGGCAGGAATGTGGGATTGAGGTTATAATCAGATCAGCCATGATCCTTTGAATGGCGGAGCAGGGTTGAGGGGCCATGTGGCCTCCTCCTGCTCTGAATTCGTATGTTCAAATGTTGAGGCCAGTTCCTAGATCATCACATTTCTTGGAGAAGTACAGAGTGGTGAGGGGGCAAAGGTTATCTGGAGGCAGGCCTGGAGTGGGGTGAAGGTACTGATTCACTGGCCAAGTCAAAAAAGTTGGTGGGCCGGAGCAGAGGCAGCAGATTATTGCACTGAGCAAGAAGTCTGATTTTCACTGTTGGGTAAATAGAGCTGGTGAGAACAGCGTCACCTGCAACTAACAGTTGCAAATAAGCAACTTGAGGAACTAGAACTGGAATAACTAAGATGATGTAATCACTGAAAGGACTTAAAGAAAATTGAGCAGTTTGATGACAAGCCACTAACAATTCCAGATGGATGGAATCATGGCACACATGCAGCATAAAAAAAAAACCACTGACCCAAAAGCTGAGGCCTCTGGCTTCAATGTCCTTCAAAGGTAGTTGGCAGTGCTCAACCAAATCTGCATAGGACATGGGCGGTGAGGCCATATGCTGCTCAAGTGGAAGATGAAGGACAACCCAAAGTGCGAATGTGGCCATACATCTGAGCTCATGGAACATGTTACATTGATCTGTCCACTAAGATCTATTGCAGGAGGTGCCTCATTTCTCCCTGTGGCACCTTTGGCTATCATTGTACGTATAGCCAAACTTGACATCCCATTTCCTTCCATATGAAAGTAGTGCTATTGATTTGTAGCTCTTTCTACCTTTGTGATAAAGCTTGTTCGAACTAGGTCTGTTGTCAGGGCTTTAACCTAACTGGGGATGGGAGTTGGTCTGCCAAAGGTGGAGGGGGAAGGGTTTAGGTGATGGGAGATTTGGAAATCCAAAGAGAAAAGTCAAGGCAACAGTTTGGTGATGTGGCCAAAGATGAGCAGTATAGGATAGGAAGGGACAGTTAAACAGAATTAATTGAGCATAATCAAATAAGGTCATTGGCTTTAGGGTGATTTGAGATGCCCTGAGGTTGCAAAACTCATAATATAAATACAAGTCTTTCTTTTGTATATCGCTAGCTTTCAGTTCAAATCAACTAATTCTGGGCCCTCACCCAATTCCAGCCTCCAAATCCTTTATCATCTGTGGTTGAATGCTGCATGTTGGATTAACAATTCTTGTTTCTTGTTTCTCTTCCTGATGCTCAATCAGAATGTAATCCTGAACCAGTTCCATCAATTTAGCTCCCTCAACTCCATTTCAGTTGTCAGTAATTGAAAGTAGTCCTGATCATTATCCTCCTTTTTTAGTGGACTTCTTACTTGCTTACTGTTTGAGTATTTTTTCTCCTTTCTACTACCATTTATCTTGGGTTATATTTTTAAAATATTTGATAGATCTACCAATTCCTCATGAGTTATCTTGCTTTCCCAACACAGCACCAACCTCCCAACATGAGCATGTGCAAAATTATTCTTTCTATCTGTCCCAAACCCCAAACTATGAAACTCATATCCATTATTTGTTTTCAGACAGACCTATGTATGAAGTAAAAGGTGGCTCCAGGTGGCATAACAATATTGAAACATCCTATATCCTGTTTCTTTTTACTGTGTAGAAATAACTTTTTTCCCAATTTTACTGCCTTTTCTCCCTCATTATTACCAACATTGAATCACGTTAGAAATAGCCAGTACAATATATATTTTAACTTAAAATGAGATGCAGGAAGATAGTTGCAAAAGGCCAACTTAGAATAATAAAATCATACAAAATATTGCAGCATGGAAACAGGAGAGGAAATTTCAGAGACACCTGACCAAATGGTCTCAGTGTTGGTGACAAAGAAATCCCTGAGCTCCATGCACTTGGAGCTGAGAGTGGAGGAGATGTGGGAGAGGGGTTTAAGAAGGTGGCTTGAAGAAGAGAAAAGAAGCTAGGGGGTTGCCTTTGTATTCCAGGGTAATTCTGGAATAGTGAACCATTTCCGCGGATGATCAGGATCCAATACTGAATTGTGGTCTAGCCAGGTCTGGTCATGAATGACCAAACCAGCTGTCCGCCATATTAATTCTAGGCTGCGTCGCTTGGACTTGAAGGAGCGGAGGTGAGGGCTGTTCCAGAGGGACGGCCAGGGTGAGAATGAGTAATTGTTTTAATGGAGATTAGAGCATCAAAGATGGAGGTGAGGGTTTGGTTGAGCAGATCAGTAGCTGCAGAAATGTCATGATGAATGGAAGGTCAAAGGCACAACAGTAGGGTATTTGAGAATGCAACTGAACTGAAGTAGGCAGAGTTTTTTCCAGGAGCAGCTACAGAAGGAAGTGGAGTTTAGAGGTGGAGATTGATAAAAGGAATTGATTAGAGAGGCCTTATCTGCGATTAATTATATGGGAGTAGCAAGGCCATGTGAGATGGCAAGTTCTAGCAGGTGCCATGAATATGAGTTGGTGATTTTACATGCACTATGAGATTAAGGCACAAAAGGACAGTGAATTCTGAGGAGATGGAGAGCATGTTGAATTTAGATGGAGCTTGAAATCACCTAGGTTGACCAGAAGCTGGGAGAGGAAATCAGTGAAGATAGCTTATTGAGAAAATTGGCATAGGACTTGGGCAGGTGGTAGAGAACCAGTATTTTAAATGAGTGGAGTGGAGGTGAGATACTCAAAGGAGGCAAAAATGCCAGAGAAGTAAGTGGACAGACTGGTGAGATTTGATTAGAAAAGCCACACCACCACCATGACAGTCTGGGTGAGGCGAGTGGCGAAAGATATAGCAGGCTGGAGAGGCTTAGGTTAGGGGGAAGGTGTCATTATCCCTTAGCCTGGTTTCTGTCAACGCATGGTATCCATGCAGTCATCCATAATAAGTTCATAGATTGGAAGGACGTTTTTTTCACAAATGAACAGACCTTCTGGATCTTAACGATGTGAATTAATTTCTTTTCATTTTTCCTCTGGTTCTTTTGTCAATTATGTTAAATCTATGACCTCTAGTTACTGGCCCTCTTTCCAGAAAAAAACAGTTTCTTCCTATTTGCCCTCTCCAAACTCCTCATTACTTTTGAACACTTCTATCAGGTCTCTTTTCAAGTTTCTCCAATCCTAAAAAAATTTAAGTCACTCATCCCTGGTTTCATCCTAGCAAACTTCTGTACCCTCTCTAAAATCTTGAAATTTTTCTTGAAGTGTGGTATCTAGAATTGTACACAATACTGCAGTACCCCAGCTGAGGCCTAACCAATGATTTGCATTGGTTTAGCAGGACTTCCTAGTTCTTTTTAAATTTAGTCCCTACTTACAAAGTCAAATATTATGTACACTTTGCTAACAACCGTATCAACTTGCCTTGCCATCTTCAAAGGTTTTTGAATATCCAACTCCAGTTTCCTCTGATCTTGCAACCCTTCCCCCACTTAAAATAGTACAATTTGGGCTAATTTCCTCTTCATGTCATTCCTCCCACGTGCATTACCACATAGTTAACCATTTATCCATCAACTTTATCCGTTAAATTACATTTACCACTTCAGTCTATGCCCTCCAGAAGTCTGTGACTATCCTCCTCACTACTAAGTGGCCAAGTTTTGTATCATTCACAAACTTCAAAATTGTATTCCTGAAACCCAACTCCCTGAGATCAATGCTCAAAACATCCAAAAACATTGATTCACCACTACTCTGTCGACTACCCCTTAGCTAATTATGTACCCAAGTTACCAGAGTGACTTTAATATTGTGCTTCTTTTTCTGAATAAGTTTGTTACATGACACTTGATTTGTTAAAAGAAAATTTGATCATGCTGGCTGTCCATTATGCTTCTCTAAGTGAAAATGAATTTTATCCTTGACAATGATTTCTAGCAGTTTTCTCTTCACTTACTTTAAACTGACTGGCTTGTAGTAC
Source organism: Carcharodon carcharias (assembly GCF_017639515.1). Taxonomy (NCBI): domain Eukaryota; kingdom Metazoa; phylum Chordata; class Chondrichthyes; order Lamniformes; family Lamnidae; genus Carcharodon; species Carcharodon carcharias. The sequence goes on from NC_054469.1 coordinate 188,929,982, forward strand.
CAGATTTATCTCATCATATTTTTTTGAATAGTGGTGTAACATTTTCAATCCTGCAGTTCTCTGGCACCACTCCCATTTCCAAGAAGGGTTGAAAGATTGTGGTCAGAGATTCTGCTATGTCCACCTTTGTTTCCCTCAGCAACCTAGGATGTATCCCAGAAAAAGCAAAATACTGTGGATGCTGGAAATCTGAATAAAACAGAAAATGCTGGAAAAACTCAGCAGGTCTGACAGAATCTGTGGAGAAAGAAACAAAGTTAATGTTTCGAGTCCATATGACTTCTTCAAAGCTAAAGAGAGGTAGAAATGAGATGGAATTTATGCTGTTGGAGGGGGCTGGAGCACGTACAGCAGAATAGAAGGCCAACAATAGGTAGGGTTTGAGGAGAGATTGACAAAGATGTCATGGGCATGACAAAGGGAGTGTTAATGGTAGTGGTGAAGACTTAAGTGGCATAAAGGTGAGAAAGCAGAATGTGATAAATGGCAGAACAAGAGTCAGCCCTCTGTGAAAGAACAGATTAAACAAGTGGCAGATAGCCGTGTTGATGGGGAAGGGGGACAATGGTTGGGGAAAAAGGATTAAAAGAAGGTATTTAAAAAAGGATAAAAATATAAAGATAAAAAGTAAAATATAAAAATAAATTTAAAAAAAAATTAAGAGGGGTGAAGATGGAGGATGTATCCCACCTGGGTCAGGTGACTTGATAACTGAGTAATTACAACCCAATTAGCAGCTGCTTTCTATCTCTCTTTGTCCGAGACAATATCTCTACCATGCCTCTATTGCAATAATAAATTATTATCTTTAGTGAAACAGGTGAAAAGCACCCATTCAGTACTTTAGTCATGCCTTGTACCTTTGAGATTTTTTTCTTTGTCTATCCTTTTAATTTTTGTGTCAAAGATTTTTGTGTTACCCTCTTTGTCTTTTCTCCTACTCCATTGCAATCATTTTATATCCTTTTACAATGTCCCTTTGATTCTTTGTATTTTGTCTGGTTTTCTCTTGTATTCTATACCTGGCATTTGTCATAAGTGTCCTTTCTCCGTTTTATTTTAAGTCTTTATTTCCTTTGTAATTCAAAGAGCTTTGGATGCCCTATCTTACCTCCTTATGGGAGAATGCTTGATTTGTAGCCGAACTATCTTGGTCTTGAAGGCCTGCCATTAATCATTTAATGTTTTCTTGACCAATTTTTGTTTGCCATACACCTATGCCTGATACCTTCTCAAATCACTCAGATTTGCTGTCTTCCAGTTCTTTCTTTTCACAATTAATTTTTCTTGGTCCCTTTCTGTAACTACTTCAAACCTATTTATATAATGTTCACTTTTACCCTGATGTTCCTTCACTGAAACATGCTCCACTTAGCTAACTTATTCCCCAGAGCTAGATACAACAGTGCTTCCTTCCTCGTTGGGATAGAAATGATTAATAAAGCTCACTTGTACACATTTTGGGAATTACTCACCCTCCTTGCCCTTTATATTTTTTTCTCAGTCTATTATTCTAACTTGTTTGTTATCTTGTTGCAGTTTGATTACATAGCTGTGTTATTGCTACTTTCCCTCATACAGGCATATCTTTGCCTCTTAATACAATTGTCTCATTGTGAAAAAACAAGTCAGTCTCCTGTTTGTGATTGACATTTGACTTTTGTTGCAGGTATCTGCTCGCTCCTGGGACCACAATGAATTTTTTGCCCAGTTTGCAGGTGACCATACACTTTTCACATCAGGTTATTCTGCTATCATCAATAAACTCGGTGATGGTCTGGACATACGACTTAACACTGCTGTAAGTTTTGGATTTTAAATTGCAGTCCTATTTATAAAAAAAAAATCAAACTGGCAAAAACTTAAGCAGTTTATTGTGGTGGTGATGCTTATAACAGGATGTATATTTTAATAGAGGTTAAGCAGTCATGTTTTCTGTTGGTCCCATCAGATTGGAGCCTTGCCAAATGTATTGAACTTTAAAGAAGAATGGTATTGACTTACATCAAAGCAATTCATTTTTACTTTGTTGCTGATGGGTGTCAAAAATTGTAGTTTCATGTGTCTAGTACTTCTGCATCTGCTGAAATTGTTCATTTCTGAGCAAGCTTATCTTCTATAACTATAATTTTGGCCTGACCATAGCCTGTAAGATCTACCTCTTCCAAACCCTGAGACTTTGTGCCTTCCATTGAATTGCTGTTAGTCGCCTTTGTACATAGGTTTACACTAATGCCACCTCTGATCTCTGTGAGGAGCAATTGTCGAGTGGGTAGAATTTCCCAATACTTTTTGCAAAATAAGGTGAAAACTTTTCATCTTTTGGAGTGAGTAATGAGAGGTGGAATGTTAAAAGTTGGAAAGTAGTTGCTTCTTAGCATTTTCTTTTTTAAAAAGAATGTGTAAACTTCTATGATGTAATTTCTTGAGTATCCTAGCATTTTGGTTTTAAATAGTGTTCTCTGTGCATAGGGATTTACTTTTGACCACACAAAAGTTAAGAGTCAGTGGCACAGATGGAGGCCTTTCAAGTCCACCTCAGCTCTCTGTAGAGCAATCCTGTCAGTCCCATCCCTCCAATATATCCCCATAGCCCTGCAAACTTACTTTCCTCAAATGTCCATCCAATTTCCTTTTTGAAATCATTTGATCATTTGCCTCCATTTCCACTGCCCGTGAAGCGAGTTCCAGGTCATTGTCACTCACTGCATAAAAAATATTCTTCCGAACCCCCCCCACCAGCATCTTTTGCCCAAAACCTTAAATTTGTCACCCCTCATCTTTGTACCATCAACTAATGGGATTAACCCTATCATAACCTTGTTCATCTCTATCAAATCTCCTCTTCCCAGTAGAGAAGAATCCCAACTTCTCCAACCAAACCTTGTAGCTAAAATCCCATATGCCTGGAACCATTCTGATAAATCTCCTTTACACCCTCTCAAGGACCTCCTCACTTCCTTCCTAAAATATGGTGACCAGAACTGGGTGCAATTTTCTAGTTGTGGCCTAACCAGAGCTTTATAAAGGTTCAGCATAACCTTCCTGCATTTGTATTCAATATTTCTATTTATGAAGCCAGGATCCATATGATTTGCGAGTTCTTGTTGCCACATTCAAAGATTCAAAGATCTATGCACATGAACTCTTAGGTTCTCTGTCATCCTTTAAAATTGTGCCATTAAGTCTATATTGCTTCTTCCAGAATCACTGGACTGAATTTTATCCCCCGTAGGCGGGCGTCTGGGCGCACGCCTGACCCGATTAGACGTAAAATAGCGCGTGATGATGTCAGATGAATGCCCTCTTGTGATATTTCCCTCGGTGAGCGGGTGCTGGAGCTGCACCTGCCATTAATTAAGAGGCCATTAACAATCCAATTGTGTTGTCCATGTGATTTCGTGCTCGTCAAACGGGCAAACGGCCAGGTGGCAAGCGATATTTTCAAAAACCTCATTCACGTTCAGGATAAAAAAAGGTTAGCATCATTTCCAGTGTGAGTAGTGACGAGTTTGGTGCATAGTTTGTTGCTGGTGACTTATTGGTACCTGGCAGCTTCATCTCTTTTCGGGGTTTCATTCTTAGCATTTCCAGGCTTCATTTTAGGTCTCCTTGGTGTCTCCAAGGACCCCAGAGAATTCAGACCATGTGGATCCTTCCAGGTATCAGACAGCCTTCCGTCGTCCTGGTAATGGGGATTGTGGTCTCCGCTGGCGGCATCTCCTCTGAGGAGGAAGAGAGGAGCAGAAGAGAGAAGAGGCCAGGTGTTCCAGTGCAGCCTCCAGGGGAACAACTGGTGGGAGGAGAGGCACAGGCACAAGGGGCGTAAGGCCAGCAGGAAGTCAAAGGTGAAAGGGGCCACAGAAGACGTCACTATCCTGCTGCCAGGGTTTACAGGCGGTGATGCAGCTATCTCAATACTTCCAAGGTGCAATGCCAAAGGAGGCTCTGCCTCTCAAGGGAGACTGTGACCTCCATTTGTCAGATGATTGGGCCTGAGATCAACTCCGATTGTGTGGGTGGACACCCCATGCCAGTGGCTCTGAAAGTCACAGTGGCCCTCAACTTCTATGCCTCCGGCTCTTTCCAGGAGGTCAGAGGGGGATCTTTGTGGAGTCTCCCAATCAGCTGTCCAAAGTTGTGTCAAGCTGGTGACAGAAGCTCTGTTCAGGTGGGTAATGACACCTTCACTGTTTATCGTACGGACAAGGCCAGTCAAGCTGAGCGAGCCAGAGGCTTCACAGCGATTGCTGGGGTCCCCCGCACCCAGGGTGCAATTGACTATACACTTGTGGCCAGCAAGGCACCAGTGGGTCAGGCAGATGCCTTTGTCAAGAGGAAGGGATTCCACTCAATGAACATGCAGATAGTGTGTGACCATAGTACGCAGATTCTGCAAGTCTGTGCAAGGTAGCCTGACAACACCTGTGACTTTTACATCCTGAGACGCTGCCAGGTGCCGAAGCTCTTTAGTGATCCAGGCCGACTGGATTGATGGCTGCTGGGTGACGAGGACTATCTGCTGTAGAAGTGGCTCATGACGCCTCTCTGCTACCCAAGGACAGAGGCAGAGAAGCATTACAATATGAGACATGCCTCTACAAGGGCAGTGGTAAAGAGGGCAATAGATCTTCTCAAGATGTGCTTCTGAACATTTAGAGGGAGCACTAGAATACCCCCCATAACGGGTGTCACTGACCATGGTTGCATGCTGCTCTCTCCACAATCTGGCACTGGCAAGGGGCTCCCACTGGAGGGAGAGGTTCTTGATACAGCTGCACAGACCACAGATGATGAGTCCAGTAGTGAGTCAGAAGAGGAGTACAGTGAAGAGAACACTGAGGGCATGGAGGCAGATCCAGGGAGGCAGGGAAACAAGAGCTTGATCCAACGCTTCTTCAGCTAGGCTACCAAAGATCAGCTTCAACTGCATGCCAGGGCTGCCACCTTCATCCTGGATGCCTGAAAGGACCTTTCATTTGAACCCAAAGAACACTCGGTGCCTGTGCAATAAAGTTCAGAGTCACTTGCGTCCAGCATTACATATTGGCGTACCCTACACCAATAAAATAAAAAGGTGAAGCATACTCAGGCCATAACAACAAAAACAAAATTGATTTAATTTTGACAATTCCAAACAATTTACATGACCTTCTCTGGCTTTCATTCCCAGACCAGTACAGCTAAAGTAAACGTATATGAACATAAAATCACCTGTGAACAGTCCCTCTTGAGCTCATGGTGCCTTTAACTTATGTTTGCGAGTGCTACGTCTTAGTGCCACCCCCCCACCCCCTCGCGGGCACCAGCATTGGAGGCAGCCTGCTGACTTTGCTGTCTTGTTGGCCTTGATGACCTTGGTCGTTGCCTTCTGGCCAATGGAGCCTGTGTTGGCCCCACCTGGGAGGGAGCGGCCAGTGCCAATGCTGGCATCTCCCTAGTCATCGCAGCCTCATCAGATGCCATGGTCACTGGGCAGAGGGGCGCAGGAGCTGGTGCCGTCATCCAGAGCTCCCTGAGAGGAGCCTGCAGAGACGACAAGGAGCTCGTGCGCCAATGTGAGGTCGCTCTGGACCTCCCTGCTGGGATACTGGGTGCCTCATTCATCTCCCATCCTGGCACTGACCACCTGAGGCCAGTGCCTGTGTGAGGGCTTGCAGGTCCAAGGGCAACCCCCGGAACCCCTGATCCTGTTCCTGGAGCTGCTTCTCCATGAGAGTCGCCACTCTCTCAATGGAGGAGGCAGTGCGCTCGGCCATGAGGGTCAACGCAGTTCTCATGCTCTGCATGGACTCTGCCATAACAGACACCATGGCATGCATACCCTCATGGATCTCTGCCAGATCCTCACGCACATCTTGCTGGATATCCAGCATCTGCCGCCTAATGGACGACAGGGACATATCGTCAGCCTTCGACTGAGCATCACCCTGGCCCCAGCAGTCCTCTGACTGCTGGTGCCCTGGGCATTTTCTGCCTCTGCCCCCGCCTGCACCTCAAGCGAGTGTGAAGTGCCCTCACCAATGTGCACCGAGATATTAGCCGCTAATCTAATGCCCACCGAGGCACTGGTATCTGCACTGGCACCTGCTTCAGAGAGCGGGTGTGACGCAGGTGCAACTGAAGCTTGGTCCTCCGGCGTCAGGGTAGCCCTTTAGGGTCCGCAGAGTGAATGCCAACTGGCGAACCTAATAGAGAGAACAAAGACATGTCATTGGTTAAAGTCATCATATTGTCACTGTGCATGCCAGGTACCCTGTTGATACAAAAGTGATCTGCATCAAGGTGCTATTGTCTTTCAACGATCAATGGGAACTCCAGGTTCAAGGCTCACATCAATGAAGGGACTACACTGGAATAGTTGCACAAGCCGAAAGTCTCACCTCTGTGCACTGCACTCTAATCTTCATCTGGCACCCTCGCCTCTCCATGCCCGGTTGCACTTGGAGCGTGCTGGCTCTCAATCTCCAGGGCATCTTGCTTTAACCTGCTGAGCAGCAGGAGGTTAAGCTGCCCTCGCCTGTATGTGCCCTCTCTGCTTGGTTATGGCTTGTCTTCTGAAAGAACAGAGGAGCCTTGATTAGTCCACTCTCTACCAAGAAGCCATTGCAACCTGGCCAACTCCGGCTGAGGTGCACCTTGCAGGGCACATCTGAGTTGTGGCCCTCGAGCTGCAAGGCACTCAGTCCAAGCAGCCAGGGCTCACCCCTTTGGCCAACTCCGGCGTCATTGACAGTTGGCACTCAGTCTCTAGCACCCATGAGGTCCATGGGGGTACAGCCAACCTTAACACTTCTGCACACTGACCTATGCTAACACGGTACTCACCCTTCCTGAGGGCAGCAGGTCATTGAACCTCTTTTGGCACTGCACCTATGTGCGCTGCACCACGTCATGGCTGCTCACTATTGCTGCCTCCTCCTCTTGCCCTCTTTGTGAGGTGCGGTGGCCTCCTCCTCCCAGCTCTGGGGACAAAGGTGTCCCTCCTGGCAGCCAACTCCTCCAGGAGGGTGGCGAGACACTCATCAGAAAAGTGGGGGGGCCGAGTGCCCACCTGACCTGCCATATCCAGCCGCACTGGACTCTACTGGGAATGCATAGGAGACGTCCTTCCATGGCAGCCTTTCAGGGGCTGCCTGGGCCGCTTTTAAACCAGCTGCCGTGTTGCCATTGGACCCTGCGGTCAACATGCCCCCGCCGCCAGTCAGCCCTTTCTGGCCAGTGCAGAGCCACGTTTCATGCTGGGCAGGCCTGAATTCGCCCACCAGCGTGAAATCGTGGTTGGGGGCTGATTGCGGGCGGTGGACCGCTGCTCCTGGGCCCGCCCACCGCACCCACCCTACCTCCTCAAAATCCTGCCCACAGAATCTTTACAGTGCAGAAGGAGGCCATTGAGCCCATCGAGTCTGCACTGGCTCTCTAAAGGAGCATGCCACCTCATCCCACTCCCCTGCCTTATCCCTGTAACCCTACACATTCTCTCTTTTCAGGTAGCAATCCACTTGTCTTTTGAATACCTCAACTGAATCTGCCTCCTCCACCCTTTTCAGGAAGTTTGTTCCAGACTCCAACCATCCTCCTGGGTAAAATTTTTTTTCCTTGCATCACATTTACTCCTTTTGCCAATTAATTTGAATCTGTGCCCTCTACTTCTTAACGCTGTCTTGAGTGGGAACAGTTTCTCACTATTTACCCTGACCATAATCCTATGCCATCCCTATCCAGCTCTTTGCAAGAGCAACTCGGCTATTCCCACATCCTTGCCTTTTCCCAACAATGGTTTTTTCTTCAGGTATTTATCCAATTCTCTTTTGAAAGCCATGATTAAATCTGCCTCCACCAGATTTCAGGCAATGCATTTCGGATCCTCACCACTCTGCATAAAAAGCTTTTTCCTCATGTCTCCTCTGGGTCTTTCGCCATTCACCTTAAATGGGAGTCCTCTGAACCTCAAACCTTTCACCAATGGGAACAGTTTGTTTCCATCTGCTCTGTAATTTTGAACACCTCTTTCAAATCTTTTCTCAACCTCTCTTTAAGAAGAACAGTCCCAGCTTCCCCAATCTAACCCAAACTTCACCTAAGTGAAGTCTCTCTTCCCTGGAACCATTGTCATAAATCTTTTTTTGCACCCTCTCTAATATCTTCATGCCCTTCCCAAAACGTGATGCCCAAAATTGGGCACAATACTCCAGTTGAGGCTAAACCACTGTTGTGTACAGGTTGACTATAACTTCCTTGCTTTTGTACTCTATGCCCCTAGTTATAAAGCACAGCAACCCATATGCCTGATTAACAGCTTTCTCAAGATGCCCTGCTACGTTCGTTGATTTATGCACAAATGCCCCTAAACCCATCTGCTCCTGCATCCCTTTTAGAATTGTATTCTTTATTTTATATTGCCTTTCCTCGTTCCTCCTCCCAAAATATATCACTTAACATTTTTCTGCATTATGTTTCATCTGGCACTTTTCCATCTATTCCACCAGCCTGTCTATGACCTCTTGAAGTTTATCTACTATCCGCCTCGCAATTCATGGTGCATCCAAGCTTTGTGTTATCTGCAAATTTTGAAATTGTGCCCTCACACCCGAATCTCGGTAATTTAATATAGGTCAGGAAAAGCAGTTATTCTCATACAGACTCCTTGGGAACCCCACTATATACGTCCTCCAGCCCAACACCCACTATATACCGTCCTCCAGCCCGACACCTACCTTATACTATCCTCCAGTCCGGCATCAACCATATACCGACCTCCGGTCCGCCACCCACTGTATACCGACCTCCAGTCCGACACACACCATATACCAACCTCCAGTCCGGCACCCACCGTATACCGACCCCAAGTCCGGCACCCACCGTATACCGACCCCCAGTCCGGCACCCACCGTATACCAACCTGCAGGTCAATATTGAAGACAATGGGATTGAAGGAGCAGGAGTGGATTTCATGGACAAGCTGAGCTCAGAGTCGGTATATAAGAAAATAGGAATGAAAAATGCGACCTCAGGGCTAGGGGAGAGGCGGACTCCGACAGTATGTTTGGACCAGTGGGCTTAATGGACAGAGGGAAATGCTTGAGGCAGCTGGTTAGATAGTCCCAGCCTTAATAACCGACAAGTCCATGTGCACCTCCCACTTATTAGTGAGGTTAGAGGGGGCAGTAGAGAGCATTTTCAAATAAGGTTGTTAGTGGGGAAGAAGACAGGGTCTATCTTTGCATTCCAGGATGATTGGTTTTGTCAGAGGAGAGTTGGACCTGAAGTTTAAATCATTACTGGGGTGATATATAGCATAATTAGTTGAAGTCATAATATAGCTATGGATATATATTGAGTGATATTCTAAACTTGAAACCTAATTAGTCAAATTAAAACAAAATAAACGTGACAGGGCAGATGATGTCTTGTAGCTGTTGCATGTGCAAGTTGAAGGGTAGCTATGTGATCTTTGGCAACCACATCTGATCTTTATTTGACTAGATCCTAAGCTCTGGAACACCTTCCTACACCTCCCTGCATCAACTTTCTCCTTTAAGAATATCACAGAATCACAGTGCAGAAGAGGCCCTTTGGCCCATCGAGTCTGCACCGACATGTGAGAAACACCTGAATCCTTGATCCATGAAGCCTATCTCTTTGACCAAGCTTTTGGTCATGTGAATTAACATCTCCTTGCATGATTCGGTGTCTTATTTTGTTTTATAATGCCCCTGTGAAATCCTGGGTCATTTTATTGCTTTAAAGGTGCTATATAAATATAAGTTGTTGTTGGTTATCATCATTGTTACCTCTAAGCTGTGTAGCTGCACCATTCCCACTTAAGCAGAGCACAAATGTTGGCCTCTTTAAGCTGTGTCATGTGCACAGCTCCACAAGAAAATGTAAAAGGGACACGCACTAAATGAATAGGCCGTGAGCAACAAAAAAGAGAGAGGAAAGGCTGACTGCCATCTTGATACTGAAAGCAGACTATTCTGGAGGTGTTGTGTATCCACAGCCTACAGTACTTACTATTAAGTTCTCTTTGTTTTAACCCTTGTGCACCAAGACAAGAAAGGAATAAGTCAAAAACCTTATTTGTGACAGTTGAACTCTGAAGGAAGAGGATGAGAGGAGGATAACAGCTTTTGAAATATGGGTAAAGCAGAGAACACTCATAATCAGCTTGATGGACAGAAAGACGAGTGAGTGTTAGATCAAAATATAAGTTAAGGAATCAGAAGAGCAGCTACGTAGAGTTAGAGAGACAAAGATAACCAATAGTTGAAGGAGAAACTGAGGGTTTAAAAAAGAAGAGAAAAAAGAAAAATCAGGTGTATGAATAGGATTGAGACATGGACTAAGAGAGGCTTGAAGAAAACCAGAGAAGAAGCAAGGTGATGCCAACAGCCCCACTAAGGCAATGGAAACAAAGAACGGGTGATACATTCTAGACAAAAATGTTTCTTATTTGTCGCAAGTAATACCTGTGATTTCTTTAATTTTTCCCTTCCCATGTGTTATAAGAGTTCAAGGCATGTCAAATCCTCTTTTTATTCCCAAACCTCCTTGCAACTGGCAGTCATCCAGCAGATTCCTCTGTCAACTCCCAGGCAGCCAGAGTTTTGAGCATTTCACATTCAAGTGTTCCATTCAAGAGTTGATGGGAAATATCACTAAGCTACAGCTCTGACAGACACAATTATAGAAGACCTCCCAGAAGATATTGTTATCATTCTTTGGGGCATTTAACTTCCATTACCCTTGTGGATGTGAAGTAATCTTTGTGGCTTGGGTTAATGTGTACTTGTTTGAAGCCTTTAAAGATCTGCCTGAAGATTGTGAGAAATAGAATACCCATGAAGCACAAGGGCCCTGTTGTGTTTGACTGCAAATTAAAATACTTGGACAAATTGTAAGATGTAACCCTCTGCCCGACATGTTACTCTACTGTTCGGACATGAGAGCTACGAGAAATAAGGAGACAACACTGAAAGCTCAAATTAAACATTAATGTCTTTACTAGGTTTGAGCAATACAATACACGTCTTAAAATGTACATGTTAACAATATACCTGTTAACAATTCGCCCGTCAGCCGCAAATATGGTACAAGGAATCATACATATGATCACCCAGTGAGCAGTCACCACCTTGCTGATTGGACCGAATTACTCTTTGCAATGATTTTTATACGTTTCTTTCTAAGGTGGGCAGGATGTTTCATTGCTGTCCTATCAGAATCTGCCTTGAACTACAATTGTCCAATGAGATAATTCTTTGTTCAAACTTCGGTATAAGACACTGCCTTCATTAAGAGTATCTGTTTAAACCTCCTTTAGCAACCCCATTCCTCATGAATGCTGCAACTATGTTTCAGATATTTATCAATAAATATTACTGCAGTTTCTTTTCCTAATCTCTTGCGCGCACTCTCTTTCTCATGCACTCTCTCTCTATTACCCACGCACACACGTGCACACAGACCCACTTCAAAACCACAAAACAATTGAACAATCTAAGTCCCTTAAATTACTGACTTCTTAGAAACTGTTACTTGGAGAATGAAGGACAGAGTTAATCTGACAAAGCATATAAATAAATCATGTTATCTTGTGGAGTTAGATTCTTGTCACTTCAAAAGAAAACAAACTCTGACATTATCAAGCAACATCAGTTTGTGTCACTCTGGGCAGAATTTTCTGGCTAACGTGTGGGTGGCAGAGCCTGCACATGAGCGCTTAAAATGTCGCGTGAGCGTCCTGACTTCAGCACGCAGCATCGTGATATTTAGGTCAGCGGGTGTGCTACACAGCGGGATGCGCACCCGCCATTAATTAAAGTTTTTGTTAAGGCCCTTAACTTGCCAACCAATGAGGATTTTGAGGGGCCCATGCTTCGGCTCGGTGCACGGGCCCAATGGGCAGGTGGGTAGGTGATTTTTTTATCAAAACTCATGCACTGGTGGGATATATGGACTCAGAGGGGTTATTCACGTTTTTCCTGAAGTATTTAATGCAAAAAATGTTTCAAACTTGCCCGTGTGATTGTTAGCAGTTCATATCGATATCCAAGAGCTTTTTGTGTACTTTAAAGCTTCAGCTCACCAGTCTGCAGACAGTAATCTTTATCGGGCCTGCAGTTTTCCAGAGGCCTCCATTTAACCTGGGTATGGGTTCTGACCTCTCCAGTGGAGGCAGCTCCTCTGAGGAGGAAGGGAGGGATAGAATAAGGAGGAGGCCAGGAGTGGACAATCAGCCTCCAGGGGAGCCACCTTTGGGAGGCCAGGCGCAGGCACAAGGGGCGCGGGGCCAAGAGATTGTCCAAGGTGGAAGGGGCCACAGAAGACGCCACTATCCTGCTGCCAGGGTATACAGGCGATGAAGCAGCTACCTCAATATGACTGAGGTGCAGTGCCGAAGGAGGCTCTGTCTCTAAAGGGAGACAGTCAACCAAATCTGCTAGATGATTGGCCCTGTTATCTCCCCTAACTGTGTGGGTGGACACCCCATGCCAATGGCTCTGAAGCTCACAATTGCCCTCCACTTCTATGCCCCTGGCTCCTTCCAGGGCTCAGTGGGTGATCTTTGCAGTGTCTCCCAATCAGCTGTCCACACTTGTGTCAAGCTCTGTTCAGATGGGCATTGACCTTCATCTACTTCCGCTGCCACCAGATAAGTCAGGCACTGCGAGCCAGAGGCTTCACGGCCATTGTTGGCTTCCCCCGCATCCAGGGTGCAATAGACTGCATACATGTTGCCTTCAAGGCGCCAGCAGGTGAGCCTGGTGCCTTCGTCAATAGGAAGGGCTTCCTCTCCATGAACGTGCAGATAATGTGTGATCACAGGATGCATATTCTCCAAGTTTGTGCAAGGTACCCAGGCAGCTCCCATGACGCCTACATCCTCAGGCACTCCCAGGTGCAGGGGCGCTTCAGTGCACCGGCTCGGCTGGATGGTTGGCTGCTGGGTGACAAGGGCTATCCCCTATCCCCTCCGAAGGTGGATCATGACACCTCTCCGCCATCCAAGAACAGAAGCTGAGGAGTGCTACAATAGGAGCCAGGGCACCACAAGGGCTGTGGTGGAGAGAGCCATTGGTCTTCTCAAGATGCGCTTCCCTTCGCTTTTCCGCTCAGGGGGCGCACTCTAGTACTCTCCAGATTGCGTCTCTCTGATAGTGGTAGCATGCTGCGCTCTGCACAATCTTGCGCTGGAAAGGTGGGATGCAGTTGACGTTGAAGACCTTGACGCAGTGGAAGAGGCTGCACATGAGTATCCAGCAGTGGCTCCGAGGATGAGGAAGCACAGGGCAATGATGGGCAGCACGCCGACCTGCTACTACAGCAAGGAGGCAGGGACACGCGGGACAATTTTATCCAGCGAACCTTCAGCTAGCTCCACACATATCGATCAGCAGGACCAGTGTTGCCTGGCGCTTCCACACGTGGCACTTAGATGCTACATCTTCCACCTCATCAGCTGCAACTAGGGCTTAGTGCAGAGACATCAATGTCCACTCAAACATTCATGAGATGTCTGTGAAACATACAAATGCAGCACAAAGGAAAAACTCTCAGCCATGGTCAGAAAACTGGATTTTATTCCGCCCAATATCAAAGAGAATCATCTCTCTTACAAACATAACTATTTGTTCCCTATTCTAAGGCCAACACAAAATCACCAGTTACAGACCTGTGGAGTGCCTAACATGCCTCATGCTTTCGTTTGTGGGTGCTACATCTAGGTGCCGCCCCATCGGTCGGAGTGGCTTGTGAGACAGCCTGCTGACTCTGCTGTCCTATTGGCCTCGATGACCTTGGCAGGCGTCCTCTGGCCCATGGAGCCTGTGATGGCCCCGCCTGGGAGGGAGTGGCCAGTTCCAGAACTGGCACCTCTCCAGTTGTCGCAGTATCAACGGATGCAACGTTCACTGGCAGAGGGGTGGAGGAACTGCTGCCCTCATCTGGACCACCCTGAGAGGAGCTCGCAGCGATGACAGACAGCTGCTGCACCGATGTGAGGTCACATTGGACCTCCCTGCTCACCGCAGATGCATGGGCACCGAGCGCTGACACTTGGTGCCCAGAACATCTCCCACATTGGGAATGACCACCTGTGGCCATTACTGCTGTGAGGGTGCAGGTCAAAGTGTGACCCAATCAGGAGAGTCTCAATCCAATCGAAGCCCCTCTCTATGAGAGTCGCCAGTCTCTCAGTGGAGGAAGCGTGAAGCTCTGTCCTGAGGTTTATGCCTTCACTTACACTCTGCCTGGACTTCTCCACCGCAGAGACCAAATGAAGCACACCCTCATGCAACCCTGCCAGATGCTCCCGCGAATCCTGCCGCTTGTCCTGCAGCTGCTGCATTGGTGACTTCTCCAGAGGCACATCATCAGTGCCAGACTCAGCATGTGCTTGGTCCCCTGAGCCCTCCGGCTGCTGGCACCATTGGCATTCTCTGCCCCGCCATCTCCTCCAGCGATTGTGGAGTGCCCTCTCCACTGTGACCCGGGACACTAGCCGATGTTACATTCCCCACTGAAGTGTTTGTGGCTGCCCTGGTGCACGTCTTGGCCCTTAGGTGTGGAGAGGGTTCTCCAATCTTGTTTGCCGCGGCCATACGGTGGTGATGCTGAAATTAACAACAAGGACAGTGCATCAGTTAGCGTTCAGTCAGTAACACCTTTCATCCCTTCCCCCCCCGCCCAAGGCTCATAAGTCGTTCACCCTCCAAGACCCTAAGGAGACGAACATTGGTGGGGTGGAAAAGAGTCAAGAGGAGGCCCAAATATTAGACGTGCATACAGACAGGCTGGTCAGATGGCCTAAGGAATGCCACATGGAATGTTATGTGGCATTGGAGTGGGGAGAGTGCAGTGGTACCTGGCCTGGAGAGTTGTGGTAATGAGGAAACATTGCATTCACTTGTGACATTTGCCGTGGAGCACAGGAGATTGACAGGTCACATTATTGACCTTCATTCCGTTAGGAGGGGCATAGAATGGGTGGGCAGAAGGCAACATGTCCCCTTGTTGCAGGGAAGAGTTACGTGGTGGCATTTATTTAAGTTGAGGCTGACTGGTGAGGTGCTGAGTACCTTTTGGACAGAGTTATGTTGGACGCACTGCCTGATAGGGTGGTGGAGGTACCAATCCTCCTTAGATGCAAAACGTTTTTGGCTGTGCAGCAGCGATGCCATGGCATGTTAGGCCATGGGGATAGTGTTCACAAATGGGATAAGACGACTTTGGAAGGTGCTGGAGACGTGCATCCTCAAGGGGCCGAGGGACCTTTGTGCATGGCCCACACATTTGAGTGTCTCAGTCTGTGAATGAGCAGCGTTGCAGCATTAACGATTGCAGCAACCATCAGTAGTTTGGATGGTGGGGAGACAGAGTGGATCAGACTGTGGACCTCAAATACCTGGCCGCTACACTCCAGCCTCGCCACCACCTGCCGCTCTGGCCGCCTGCCTCCTCCCCAGCTCCATGGCCTGCTCCTCGTAGGTGGTGAGGCGCTGAAGCAGTCCTCTGGCATTTGCTGAGATTGTGTTCGGTTTTTGCCTGCGGAACAGAGAAGCGGATTTATTGGGGCTGATCGCTCATGTACTCTGCATGCGCACGCCACACCCCAACCACACAGGCCCATCTGAGGCCTCCAGCGGCTCCTGTCCACACTACTGGTGATCAGTCCCCAGAAGATAGTACGGCTAGTCCCAGCCCCCTCCCCCAATGGCCACCTTGGACACATATGGCGTCCATCACTTTGAATAACACGCGGGTGTTAACGCCCATGGCAAAGAGGCGCAACTAGATGCTGCCCCGAGGCCAGCACATAGCTCTTGGCCACGACACCTTGAGGCTCTCCTTCCACCATCTCATCACCATCAATATGACATGTGTTGGAGTTCTGAGTGTGTGTCTAGCTGCCTCCTCTGCAGGTTTCCCCCAGACCACTCAAATACAACAAACACCAACATATGCTGCGCGGAGAACCTATCTTATCCTTAACCGCTAAGGCTGATGTAAGCATGGTCACTATCTGTTTGCCCATCTAGGGTGTGCCAGATGCCCAATGCAGTAACAACAGTAAGACGTGGGGGGTTGTGGCCTCAAAGGCTAAGGCTACCTGCTGGATCAAATGGCCAAGGCTGACATGGTACTCACCCTTCCAGAGCGCAGCAAATTATTGAATTGCTTGCGGCACTGTATGCCTGTGCGCCGCACATCGTCGTGGGTGCTTATTGTCTCCCCCACCTCTAGCCATGCCTGCCTGGTGACATGGGGGGCCCTCCTCCTCCCATCTCTGGGATACAAAGTATCCTGATGGCTGGGCACCTCTTCGAAGAGGACAGCTAGGCAGGCATCTGAGAAGCAAGGGGCACAGTGGCACCCCCCGCTGGCCTATCCTGCAGCCAGCCCTCCTCCTCCTCCTCCTCCTGCTCCTGCTCCTGTGCTCTGAGAGCAACCTGTCTCTCTCTCTGAGTGGCCAAGGTGCATTGCCTCAACAAGGCTGCCTGGCCACTCTTTATACAGACTGCCGGTTCCAGTCTGAACACGCCCGCCTCCGCAACGATTTTCCCGCTCTACACGGGAGTCGCTAACCCGCTGGGCGGACCTTAAATGGCTTGCCCGTGCAAAATGGTGGCGCGGCCTGTTTCGGCGACGGCAATCGGCTGCCCGCCTGCCGCTGAGTCGGTCAGGCCCCCCCACCTGTCAAGGGCAAAATTCTGGCTTCTGTCTTGCAGTTTTCAAAGCACTTGGCACCAATTAGGCCAGCTGAATTAGCATTTTTTAAAACATATTCAATCACGTCAATTTCTTATCTTCATGTTTCAGATATCACGGCTCCATGTTTTTATGTATGTGAAGCTTCTCCAAAGTCCTAATTTGGCATCAAAGCAAAATATAACCAGCAGACCAGTTTCAATCCCATTTTTATGACTTTTCTGCTATTTGCTAAACATTCCATTGCCTTAAAAATGTTTTTACTAGTGACTTTGCTTATCTATAATGAAAAAAATAGCCTTGAGCTCTTAACTTGAGTTCACAAAGCCTTTTAGGCCTTTGCAATGCAACATGGTCAGATTCTATACGTTTTCTTTACACCACGCAATATTCTGTATTTTGTTTAATCTAATGACCAGAAGCACCCAAACCATGGACTTGTCATGTCCTTGTCATAATTAGGACAGCCCAAAACTCCATCACAGAGAATCTGGTAAGTTTCACCAGAATCTGTAATCACATGGCCTGGCATATGCTTCACTCTACTATTACCATCAAGCCAGGGGACCAAGCCTGGTTTGTTGAATAGTGTAAAAGAACCTGCCAGGAGCAGCACCAGGCATACCTAAAAAGCGTGCCAAACTAAGAAGCTACAACGCAGGATTACATTTATGCCTTCTGACCCGCCACCAGCCATTGCGTAATTATATGCTTTTTCTTTAAGGTTCATACTGTCTTTAACTTTTTTAGTGAGCCACAGATGGTGAGCCCTCCCTTTGGAATTTTTCTTGCTCATTAGAATGTATCTATTCTGTGTATTCTGAAATATCCCTTTAAATATCTGCCACTGAACCTCTATTGTCCTATCCCTTAACCTCATTTGTCAGTTCACTTTAGCTAGCTCTGCTTTCATGCCCTCATAATTGCCCCTATTTAAGTTCAAAATGCTAGTCAGGGACGCACACATTTCTCCCTCGAAATGAATGTAAAATTCAATCATATTATGATCGCGGCTACCTAGGGGTGCCTTCAGTATGCAGTTATCAATTAGTCCTATCTCGTTGCTCAATGCCAGCTCTAGTATAGCCTGCTCTCTTGTTGGCTCCAGAATGTGCAGTTCAAAGAAATTATCCCAAAAATATTCTATGAACTTCTCATCTACGCTACCTTTGCCCATCTGAATTTTCCAGTCTATATGTAGATTAAAATCCCCCATGACTATTGGAGTACCTTTCTGGCAAGCTCATATTATATCTTCTTTTACACTCTTCTACTGTGTAGTTACAATTAGGGGGCCTGTACATCACTCCCACAAGTGACTTCTTGCCTTTATCATTTCTCATCTGAACCCAAATCGCTTCTAATCCTGGTTTCCTGAACTTATGTCATCCCTCTCTAATGTGCTAATACCATCATTAATTAACAGAGTCACCCCACCACCTTTTTCTAACTTACTGTCCTTCCTAAATGTCACGTACCCTTCAATATGTCATCCTGTAGCCATGTCTCTGTAATGGTTATCTGATCGTACTTATTTATTTCTATTTGTGCTATCAGTTCATCTGTTTTGTTTCGAATGCTTCATGTGTTTAGATACAGAGCCTTTAGTTTTAACCTTTTATTATTTTTGTGGTGTCTAGCCTTATCTGCTGATTTGCCCTTAGATTTGTATTCTTTGTTTCTTCTTGTCATGGTTTGTTTATCATTTCTCATATCAATACCTTTCTCTCTTGCCTTGTCTCTACTCTTTGGTTTACCACATCTTCCCAAATTTGAACTCTTTGATCCACTGTTCAGTTGAAAACCCTCTCTATTTCCCTAATTATGCAGCTTGCGAGGACACCAGCCCCAGCACGGTTCAGCTGCAGGCTGTCCCAATGGTACAGATACCACTTTTCCCAATACTGATGCCAGTGCCCCACAAACCGGAACTCATTTCTCTCACACCAGCCTTTGAGCCATGCATGCACTCATTTCTCCAATGCCAATTTGCATATGGCTCATGTAATAATCCAGAAATTATTACCTTTAATTTGGTGCCTAACTCCTCATACTGACTATGTAGAGTCCCCTTCCTCATCCTGCCTATGTTGTTGGTACCTACATGGTCCACGGCCACTGAATCCTCCCCCATCTGACTGTAAGCTCCTCTCCAGCCCTGAGCAGATGTCCTGAACCCTGGCACTGGACAGGCAACATAGCTGTCTGGACTCTCGCTCTTTGCTACCGAGAACAGTGTCAATCCCCCTAATAATACTGTCCCCTACTATCACTAAGTTCCCCGCTTGAATAGTTTCCTGTACCACAGTGCCATTGTCAGTTTGTTCATCCACCTTACAGTCCCTGCTCTCATCCAAACAAACTGAGAGAACCTAAAACCTATTGGACAATGGCAGAGAATCACACTCCTGCCTCATTTGCAGTCACATCCTCGTGTCCCTGGCCACTGACCAAATCAGAAGACCCTATCCTAAATGGTGTGACTGCCTTCTGATACAAAGCATGCAGATAACCTTCCCCCTCCCTGATGTATCGCAGAGTCTGCAGTTCAGCCTCCAGCTCAATAAATTTGAGCTGAAGTTCCTCAAGCCACAAAGACTTAACTGCAAATGTGTTTGCCCTGGATCACAATGTTATCTAGGAGCTCTCACATGCTGCAGCCTTGACATGTCACCTGCCCTGCCATCCTTAATGTGTTTTAAATAATTACTTAATTATATTAATCACTTATTTTTGTTGCTTTCTTATATGTTTTATTAACTTTACCACCAATTTGTGTACTATTTTAAACCTTAGGGATAGAATAGAACTTACCCGCTTACCAAATTCTGACCAAACAGCTAGCTTCTTTCCCTGTAATATAGCAAGAACCAAATCCAAACTCCAAGTCTTCACTCAGTTAGCTCAGCTACACTCCGTTTGCCTTGTTTGGACCAAGGCTGTTATGAGGTCAGGAGCCGAGTGGCATTGGCAGAATGCAAACTGAGCAGTGAGCAGGTTATTGCTGTGTAAGTGCCACTTGTCTATGTCTGACCCCTTCTATCACTTTGCTGATGATTGAGAATAGACTGATTGGGCGGTAGTTGGCTGTGTTACATTTGCCCTGCTTATTGTGGACAGCTGTTTCTTGATATCACGTGGAGTGAATCAAGTTGGCTGATGCTTGCATCTGTGATGTTGGGAGCCCAGGAAGAGGCGGAGATGGATCATCCACTCAGCACTTCTGGCTGAAGATAGTTGCAAATGCCTCAGCCGTGTCTTTTGCACTGATGTGCTGGGCTCCCCCATCATTGAGGATGGGGATATTTGTGGAGTCCTCCTCCTGCTAGTTGTTTAATTGTTCACCAACATTCATGACTGGATGTGGCAGGACTGCAGAGCTT
The DNA here is from genome assembly GCF_017639515.1 of Carcharodon carcharias. Classification (NCBI taxonomy): domain Eukaryota; kingdom Metazoa; phylum Chordata; class Chondrichthyes; order Lamniformes; family Lamnidae; genus Carcharodon; species Carcharodon carcharias. The sequence continues at coordinate 188,950,078 of NC_054469.1, forward strand.
AAATTTGATCTGTTGGTTGTGGGATTGCTTGTCTTTTGCTGTTGGCATGCAAGTAGTCTTGTGTTGTAACTTCACCGGGTTGATATCTCATTTTTAGGTATGCCTGGCATTGCTCCTGGAATGCCCTCCTGCACTTTTCATTGAACCCGTGTTGATTTCCCAGCTTGATAATTGTAGAGTGGGGGATAAGACGGATCAGGAGGTTACAGATTGTGGTCAAATACAATTCTGCTGCTGCTAATGGCCGTCAACACCTCATGGATGCCCAATTTTGAGCTGCTTGATCTGTTTGAAATTCATCCATCTGGCACGGTTGTAGTGTCACACAACACAATGGAGGGTATCCTTAGTATGAAGGTGGGACTTTGTTTCCACAATGGCTGTGCAGTGGTCAGTCCTATTAATGCTGCCATAGATAGGTTGGTGACAATGAGGTAGAGCAGGTTTTTGTCTCTTCTTGGTTTGCTCACAACCTGCCACAAACCCAGTCTAGCAGCAATGCCCTTTAGGACTTGACCAGCTCGGTCAGTAATGGTGCTACTGAGCCACACTTGTTGATGGACATTGAACCCAGAGTACATTATTTGCCCTTGCCACCCTCAGTGCTTCCTCCAGTTGGTGTTCAACATGGTGTTCATCAGCTGAACCAGTAGTTGGTAATCAGCAGGAGATTTCTTTTCCAATGTTTGACCTGATGTCATGAGACTTCATGGGTCCGGAGTCAATGTTGAGGGCTCCCAGGGTAACTCCTTTCCAATTGTATACCACTGCCACCACCTCTGGTGGGTCTGTCCTGCAGATGGAACAGGACATACCCAGAGATGGTGGTATCAGGGGCATTGTCTGTTAGGTATGACTCACTAAGCTTGACTATATCAGGCTGTTGCTTGACTGGTCTGTGAGACAGCTCTCCCAATTTTGGCACAAGCTCCCAGATGTTATTAAGGAGAACTTTGTAGGTTGACAGGGCTGGGTTTGCAGTTGTTGTTTCTGGTGCCTAGGTCGATGCCGAGTGGTCTGTCCGGTTTCATTTCTTTTAGACTTTGTAGTGACTCGATGCAACTGAGTGGCTTGCTTGGCCATTTCAGAGGGCATTTTATGAGTCAACCACATCGCTGTGGCTCTGGAGTAACACATAGGCAAGACCAGGTAAGGGTGACAGATTTCTTTCCCTAAAGAGCGTTAGTGAACCAAATGGATTTTACGACTATCGCCGTTACTGAGACTAGCTTTTTAACTCTAGATTATTAATTGAACCTAAATTCCACCAGCTGCCATGGTGGGATTTGAACCTGTGTCCCCAGAGAATTAGCCTTGGGCCTCTGGATTATTAATCCCGTTACATTGCCAATATGCCACCACTTCCGCTCCCTGTAGAGGGTGAAGAGTGTTCCAACAGCACTTAAGATGTTCAACACTATTTAGGAAAGAACAGCCCATTTGTTGAAACCTCATTTACCATCTTAAGTATTCACTTCACCACATGTGTACTGTGGCTTAAGTGTGTACAATCTACAAGATGCAATGCACCAACTCACCAAGGCTCCCTCGACAGCATCTTCCCATTCTGTTACTGATCAAAATCCTGGAATTACCTTCCTAACAGCATTGCAGGACAACCTTAATTACAAGGACTCTAGTGTTTCAAGAAAATAGCTCACTGCCACTGCTCAGCTGCAGCAACTGAACAATGGACAACCTTCAAAGAGGAGATGGTTTGGGCACAGTCAAGGTATGTTCCCTCAAAAGGAAAGGGTAGGACACACAAATCCAGAGACCCTTGGATGACAAAGAAGATAGAAATTAAGCTAAAGAAGAAAAAGTGTGCTTACGACTGGTGTCAGGTAGTAAATACAATTGAGAACCAAGCTGAGTACAGAAGATTCATAAGGGATGTGAAAAGCAAATACGAGAGGCAAAGAAGGATTATGAAAAAAGACTGGCAGCTGACATAAAAGGAAATCCCAAAGTATCCTTTAAGCACATCAATAGTAAAAGAGTGGTGAAAGGAGGAGTAGGGCCAATTAGGGACCAAAAAGGGGATGCACACATAGAGACAAGAGGCATGGCTGAGGTGTTAAATGAATACTTTGCATCTGTCTTTACCTACGAGACAGATGCTGCCCAGGCCATGGTGACAGAGGAGGAAACTCAGTCACTGGAAGGGTTTAAAATTAATAAGGAGGAGGTATTGGATAAGCTGTTGGTACTTAAAGTTGAAAAGGCACTGGGACTGGATGAGATGCATCCAAGAATATTGAAGGAAGTGAGAGTGGAAATTGCAGAGGCATTGACAATCTTTCAATATTCCCCGGATTCGGGGAGGTGCTGGAGGACTGGAGAATTGCAAACACTATGCCCTTGTTCAAAAAAGGTTTAAAGTTCTGCCCTGCAATTACAGACCAGTCAGTTTAATTTTGGTGGTGGAGAAACTTCTAGAAATATTTATTCAGGATAGAATTAATAGTCAATGGAAAAATGTGGATTGATTCAGACGAGTCAGCATGGATTTGTTAAAGGAAAATTGTGTCTAACTAACTTGCTGGAGTTTTTTGAAGCGCTAACAGAGATGGTTAATGAGGGCAAGGCTGTTGATGTGGTGTATATGGACTTCCAAAAGGCATTTGATACAGTGCCATACAACAGACTTATGAGTAAAGTTGTAGGTCATGGAATAGAAGGGACAGTAGCAACATGCACACAAAATTGACTGAGGGATAGGAAACAGGGAATAATGGTTAAAAGGGTATTTTTCAGGCTGGAAGAAGGTTTGTAGTGGAGTTCCCGGGGTGGGTATTGTGACCCTTGCTTTTCCTGATATATATAAATGATCTAGATCTTGGTGTGCAGGGGAAAATTTCAAAGTTTGCGGACGACATAAAACTTGGGGGAATTGTAAACCATGAGGAGGACAATGTAGAACTTCAAAAGGACATTGAATCATTGTGGGCAGACAGGTGGCAGATGAAGTTCAGTTGGAGAAGTGTGAGAGGTGATACACTTGGGTACAAAGAACATGGCGAGACAGTATAAAATAAAGGATACTATTCTAAAGCAGAGAGTAGAGAGCCCTGGTGTATATGTACATAAGTCATTAATGGTGGCAAGACAGATAGTGCTGTTTCTAAAGCATACAGTATTCTAGGCTTCATTAATAGGGGCATAGAGTACAAGAGCTGGGAGGTTATGATGAACTTATATAAGACACTGGTCAGACTTCTGCTGGAGTATTGTGTACAATTCTGGGTGCCACACTATGGGCAGGATGTGAATGCATTGGAGAGAGTGCAGAAGAGGTTTGCGAGAATGGTTCCAGGGATGAGACATTTCTGTTATAAGGAGAGATTGGGGAAGTTGGGACTATTTTCTTTGACGAGGAGAAGGCTGAGAGGAAACTTGATAGTAGTTTTCAAAATCATGAGAGGTTGGGACAGAGTAGATATGGAGAAACTGTTTCCCCTCCTAAACAGATCAAGAACCAGAGGGCACAGTTTTAAAATGTTTTGCAAAAGAAGCAAATGCGAGGCGAGAAAAAACTTTTTCACACAGTGAGTAATTAGGATTTGGAATGCAGCCACGTAAAATGCCAAGCTTTAACAAGCTTTAACAAGCCAATGTGAATGATCAGTGGTACACTGAAATCAACGCCTTTAGAATGGCTCCCAGTCCTGTCTAATTTCCCCCCGACGTACGCCAGGAGACAAAAATGCTGAATGAGTTTAACCCCATTCAAGCCAACCCCGAACTGTCAATCCACAAAAACCTTCATAACCTACCGAATATGTGAATCAAGTAACGCAAACCTTTATGGAGCTCTGCAAATGTTTTGAGCGATGCAGCTTTTGACAAAAAGGACAAATGCTGCAACCTGTGGTCTGACACCAATATTGCCAACAATGGTCTGGTGAGTGATCCAACTGTCAAGCTTCCAGGATTCAATCCCCCCACCCAGACAGTGGTCTGCACTTACCAGGATCCGCATTCTGCATGCAAGAAAATCACATCACCTCTACAAATGGAATTTCAATGACAGCCCAGCATGTAACTCTGGTCATCTGAATAAGACTGTTCACGACATTGTCAGTGAATGTGGCCGATGAAAATTTGCTGCAGGATTCAAGGCAATCCACCTCACAGTACACTGTGGCTGTCCAACTTGTATTTGTAAAGCTGCAAAATGTCACATGCAAGAAGTCTGATTTCTATTCCTTGGCCAGTTTTGTATCCAGGCTGCTACTGCCCCTTTTAATCCTAAAAATTTCATTTTTGCTAACAAGCCTGAGAAGTGGTATGTTATCAAATGTCTTTTGAGAGTTCATATATACAACATTAACTGCACTGCCCTTACACACACTTTCTGTCACATCATCCAAAACTCAAAATCAACTTCCTTAAACAAGACTTTTGTCCAGTGATAATTTTCTTCTGGATTATTATTTCTAAAAGCTTCCCCACCCACCAATGTAAAGCTGACTTGGCTATAATTGCTTTTTGAACATGTGTAATATTTGTAATCCTCCAATCCTTTTGCTAGATTGCTAGATTGAAGCTAGCATATTGCAGTTTCTATCCTTACTTCCCTCTGCAACTGAGGATGCATCCCACCTTGACTGGATTACTTGTCCATTTTAAGTACTGCTTCTTTCTCAATTTTTATCACATCCAGTATCCCATGAATCGTCCTCTCTAAATTAAACTTGCCATGATGACTTGTTGATTGCAGAACTTCCATGAGAATAACTTCATACATTAATAACTTGGAGTATAACAAAAATGAGTCTCCACCTGTCAGCACAATATGGATGCACAATGGAAAAACAAAATAAAAGCATCGAAAGGACTACAAGTTGTAAATTAATTTTGGGGTTAGGAACTGCAGTGTGCTGCATATTCACTTTAATGCATTGTTCCTAATCATATATTCGCCTTTTTGTCCATTATTTGCTTTCAAACAGATCATTTCTGCCAAGCTGGTAGAAATTGAGTGTCTCATATTAATTATGGAGATTTGATTGTTTTTCTTTAACCTTTACAGGTACAAACTATTCATTACTCAGGAGATGATATCCGCATTGGAACAGCTAATGGAATGTTGTGGACAACTCAGAAGGTAAATCCATAGTAACTCTACAATTAAGTTGTGTGTGTGACTTACTTTGTGGAAAATTATCACATGACCTCATCGTGAAATGTTTTTCCTCATCAGTCCAATGACATGAGTATTGAAAAATTAATTTATGCTGTAGCTGTGAAGAAACGGAATAATCTACAAAGAGAAGGGAAATTAAAAATACCTGTCTTTGTTCTAAAACTGCAAATGATTATCCTAATATGTATAGGAATTAATCAATGGGGTCACATGGTGGGGTGTATTGTTGTCCATGGAGTAGAGATAGCTGCAGGTTCTGACCCCACTCCACTCAATTTCTTTCTCTGAGCCATGTCATGTCAGAGGTTATGACATTTTTCAGAGGAAGAGAAAATTGAAGAGGACAGTCCTACAGGAGGGGTCTGGCATTTCCTGGAGACCAAATGCAGGATGCACTGGCAGGAGCCTAGGAGCATCTATTTCCTTGGTTGCCAGTGCAAACAAACGGTTCCACTGGTCTTTTGTAATAAGAATGAAAAATACTGGAAAAATTCAGCAGGTCAGGCAGGATCTGTGCAAAGAAACAGTTAACATTTCGGGTCACTGGTCTTTTTCAATAGGATCGCTGGGTCAAAATCCTGGAAGTCCCTTCCTAACACCACTGTGGGTGTACCTACACCACATGGACTGCAGCGGTTCAAGAAGGCAGCTCACCATCACCTTCTCAAGGGCAACTCGGGATGGGCAATAAATGCTGGCCCAGCTAGCGAAGCCCACATCCCGTGAATGAATTTTTAAAAATTACACAATATTTTGTTAAATAGTTTCATGAGATTTACATTGTACCATTTAAATCAGTAATATTTATTTTGGCTTGTTTGCAAAGTGCTGATAAATTGAGAGCCTGCATATATAATGCCTTATTGCATCTCCTGGCATGGTCTAATATGCATCATATCCAATGAATAACTTTTGAAGAGTGGTCACTTCGTTAAGCAATTTTTGAAAGTGTTAGCATAATGTTCTACTGTCTGGTGGCCTTATTTGCACTATGTGAAATGAGGTTATCAGTTTGAACCCAGTTCAAAATGGGCATGGACCTACAGTGCAGAAATAGGGGGGATTTTGTCAACAGTGTGCTGTTCACCGCGGCATGACCAGAAGTGTATGCCATTTCTGCTCTCTTGCTTTTTTAATATATTTGCTCATGGGATTTGGACGTCACTGGCTTGGCCAGCATTTGCCATTTCCCATGTGATTACAGTTAAAATTTAAAGTGCTGGTAGCATATAGGGCAAACGTGTTCACACAGCAGGGGTGCTTTTCAGTGGTGAAACCCTTGGTCAGCTGACAGTGCTGCAGCTATGAGTGGGCTATAAAAGAGCATCCTGGTCAAACAGGAAGGCACTGCGTCAAGTCCAAAATTTCCTGCCCAACTCCATTGCCATTAACATAAAACTTGAGCATGCAAAGGTGGCACTTTTTTTTCAAAATTAAATTTGACTTGTAAATATTTCACATTACATTGGTTTTACTTAATTCATATGTGCATCATCATTATTTGTTATGACTAGCTTAATCATAGAGCTAAATGTACTGGCATGCCTCATGGTTGGCATGGATTGATGTTGACAGGTGAGTTAGGGTCATTTATTGTAGAAAAAGCAATGTTGTGATTTTTCTTTTTGGTTCACTCCTTATTGAATGTTCCTGTTAGTGTCCAGCGTTATATTTGTCACTCTGTGGGACATGGCAGAACTTGCAGACTCAGCTGACCCTCCCTCTTTGCATTGTAAAGGACATTCTGATCCGAGAGCACACTCGTTGGGAATAATTGAAATGTTGTAAGTGAACTCAAAGCCCTGTAAGGACTCTGCCAGCCATTACCCTGAGATGGGCACACATTTGGACAGTATTGGTAGTGCCCTTTAGGCCCCTCATTTTCTTGACTGTTCCCCCCCACCACAGAAAGGACCAGACCGTTCCCATTTCACTCCTCATGCCCCTGACCGCACCTTCAATCCTGCCCTGGATCCTTCCTCCACTCCTCCATTCACCCGATCCCAACCTCTGTCCTCGCGTGGATCCTCTTCCACTCCACAATACCACTGACTCACCCTTACCGGTCCCAAGCATCCACGCCAGCTGCTATTCTCCTGCTGTCTTACCTTGTGCTATAGAATTAAGCCAGCAAAATTTTATGCAAAACTGCACAAAACCAACTGATGCACACTAGTTTTAAACAAATGTGAACTGGGTACCATGAGATTTTCGTGTGTCACTGACTTTACCTTGAAGGGAGGACATAATTCAATAAGTTTTAACCCTAATGAGTTCTCATGGCATGCAAATGTATTACGTATGAACCTGCCAAAGGCTGGCAGGAGGCTAGAGACACTGCAAACATGCTGCTGACTTTACCTCTGCCATTGGGAAATCGAAATTTTGCATCCTGCCTGATTAACTCACCCTGCACGCGACATTTCTAGCTCTTGCAGGCTCCATAAATCTCTCCCATAGTCTCAAATTCAGAATTTGTGGTAATCTCAATCAGGAAGGCTGCAGGGTAGTCGATATTGAAAATAGCATACTGGTGCCATGGAGAGTGATCATCTAAGTTGCATTGAAGCAGTGCCAAGGGTCCTTTACTCATGTCTGGTTGTGCTACACCTGACCTCGGAGACCATAATGCTGGCAGTGGATGCCTAAAATAAAGTCTTCTGTTCCCGGTACTGAAACCCCTCACTTTTAACCCCTTTTTATTTTGAAAAAGGAGAAATGGGATGAAGATAGATATTATTTTGAGATGTAGAGTTTATCAGTCATGATCCACTATTGCGTACAGTAAAGAGCAGATTTGAGGTTCTTAAGCTAAAAGAAAAATAGTTTATCCTAGTATCTTTAATTTTAGTCCTACATAAACTCTTATCCATATTTTGAACCTGTGGTTTCTTGTAACTTATAAATTCCTTTCATGAAAATGGCACTCACCATTACATATAATGTACAGCCATGAAACAGGCCATTAGGCTCAACTGGCCCATACTATTATTTATGCTCCATACCAACTTCCTCTGACCTCCTTTGGGTGGCCCTATCTCTAGAGGCTTCTATTGCTTTTTCCTTCTCATTTTTATCTAGTTTTTCTTAAATTTATCCATTGCATTCTCATTACTATGGCTGGTAGCAAGTTCCACATTCTAACCAGCTTCTGGGTAAAGTAGGTTGCCCTGAATTTCCTAAGGAATCTATTAATGACTGTCTTGAATTTGTGACCCCTATCTTTGGTCCTCCCACAAGTGAAATGTTTTCTATAGTCTACATTTCATAATCTTAAAAACCTCTATCAGGTTACTCCTCAGCCTCTTCTGGAGCTTACCTCAATCTTTGATTTTAGATAGAGGTGTAAGTGGTAGCAAATATGGGGTATAGGAATTGGGCTACCTTTGGGTTTCATCCTAAACTCTTCTCTAAGTTTTTAAGAGTTTGTTCCATTTCACACATAACATTATCAGACCCAGCGTGCAAATTGTACTGGGCAACCAGTAGTAGGAAAGAAAACAATTGATCTCTTCTAAGTTGTTGAAATAAGTTATGAGTGTGAATATTTGTTTAAAATATCTTAATGGTGTACAATGGCCCATTTAACTGACTTAATATTTGCGTGTTGTCTTGGCAGGTTTTGATTACTGCTCCTCTAGCCCTCCTTCAGAAAAACACCATTCAGTTTTATCCACCTCTATCTGAAAGGAAACTTAAGGCCATCAACAGTCTAGGCCAAGGGGTGATTGAAAAGGTAAGTACAAGTCTAATTAAATCAGGTGCCAACAGCACATTTGTTACCACAAATGTCAGTTGAAAATACAAAACGCCCCAAGAAACTATTAATAGACTATCTGCAAACTTGTCAAATTGAGTTATGCATCTAAATGTATTTAATTTTTTTAAATGTAAAGCAGTTAACATGGATATCACTAGGTCTCTACTTATTTACTTTACATAATCATCAGTCGTTGGAAGATTGATGCCTGATTGATGGGTGATTGATTGTTTGGCTGGAGGTGAAGATCAGAGAGGCTGGCCTTATTCAGTTGAATTGGCAACAGTAACCTTTATTTATGAAAACGCTATTTTAATTGTCTTTTTCCTGGGAATAAGTGAAAAACATGAACTGTAGTCTCTTGGTGTTCCTGGTTGGGAGAGATCCTTCAAAATTTGAAGCTCATAGTTGATCAATGGCTCCTGCCCAACCAAAGATGTATCTGGGCCCATCTTGGCTCATCAATATTTCTATCACTGTGCAACCTCTATGGAGGTTATGAATTAATACTGTGTTAGGTTTGTGAAGTCCCAAAGATGATTTTCAATATCCAGCCAGGGGCTGGGGAGGCAGTGTACCCTCTCTTTTTATTGTTGTGCATGGCTTGTTCATTTCAATGTGCAGTATCTTTTAATCACTTTTTTGCACATGCACACCTTATAGCCATAGAACCATAGAAAGGTTATGGCACAGAAGAGGTCATTCAACCCATCGTTTTGTGCCAGCTGAAAAATAAAAAATAAAAAAAGAAGTAGCCGCCCATTCTAATCCCACCTTCTGGCACCTGGTCCATAGCCTTGCAGATTACAGCACTTCAGGTGCTGATTCAGGTACCATTTAAATGAGTTAAGGGTTTCTGCCTTAGTGGGAACATTATCGGAAGGGGTGAAAATAGAGAGGGGTACCTTGACTCAAGGCATCAATGCACTTTTTAAATAGACTTGTAAATGAGAAGGTGGCCATTGTGGGAGACTGCCTAAATAAACAATTAAGGGTACAATGCCAATTACAAGATCTTGATTACAAATTTGAGGTACGTGGTCGATTTGTGCCAGGCATTGCTCAACATTGCTAATTGTGTTAAGGGGACTACTGGAGGCTGCCCAGAAATCAGCCAAAGAAATCTTTATTCATTTTTGTGGGACCAGGATGCTGAAAAACTTTTAGTTTGCTACCAGCCCACGTAAGCACTCCATGCCTCCTCCTGGCTTGATGTATCAGCTCGTTCAGTATGGAAACTAGCAGTCGTCCTGGCAATCCTCATCTGGGACACTGTAGCGTGGTATTCAAGTTTAGTATCATTGTAAAGTTGGCAAAAGTATTGCTCTGTAACTGAGGAAAGGAATGTGAATTAAGAGTTCTGTATAAACAGTGCAAGCCCTAAAGGAGATTAAATTAGTTACATTTCAACAGTCATTTTTTTATATTTGAGAGAGGTTGGGGAGTAGGTATTATTATTTTAAAAATCGGTCCATCAACATTAATTAAAACCTTGGGCGGAATCATCCCAATTTGTACTATGTGTGGTAGTGGGCGGGAGAAACAACATTTTACCTGCTGGCTTCAATGGCGGCTTCTCATGCTGTATCGCCCCAATCCTGCCACATTAATTATGCATTCCTGGGAAACATGCCTTTTCGATGGTGTGTGGGCTCTTGTTTGCCCGTCACACCAACACCATGCTGCTTCATCATGCCAGGCACCATATTTAAAGTGTAGCCATGCGCACACCTCTCAGTGCTTTCAGCCCACAACTGCTGCACGGAAGACATGGCCTTGAAAGGCAAAAAGACTACAGCCCCCTGGTTTAATGACACATCCCTCGAGTGCCTCTTGGATGCATTGGACGCCCACCGTGATGCTCCCTACCCCTCGCTCTGGCTGTAGGATGGACAGCCAATCTGGCTTGGCAGGTGGTGGCAACGGTGGTCAGTGCCAATGCCCTGCAAAAGAGGACAGCCACCCAGTGCTGAAAAGGGATGAATGATCCTCCAGGGTAAGTCACTCTCCTCATCACTCTCAACTCTCACACTCACAAACGTATCATGCACCACAGGGATCTCACACATCAAGGGACAATGCCACTAACTCTCTCACACACCCTCATATCTTCCACAGACTCATATCCCCTGGAGCTCATATCTTCATCCCATCCATGTCTCCACTCACCACATAACATTCCATGCCTGCTCATACTCTCTCCATCTGTTTCATGCAGGAGAAGCTGGCTCACATCAGCAGGGAGAGGTGCCAGAGCAGGGGTTGGGTGGCCCACATTAGCCCCCTCACTCACTTTGAGGAGCATGCCGTCACTCTGACTGGTGAGGTCGGGGACCATGCCTGTGGTGATGGTGAGGTCGGCGGCGAACATCCTCGTGAGGATTCTGCACCACATCATCCCTCTGTCAACGCAAATGTGAGTGGTTTATCTCCTGCTTTTGACTCTGCTACCATGCACTAATTATCTCTACTTTGATTCACAGGGTGCTCTGCCAAGCCACCAACGGCCTCAGCCAATCAGTCCCTCAGCTCCATCCACATCCTCACCTCTAGCTAAGAGGACTCCTCTATTGGAAATAAGCAGCTTGGAAGACCCGTCTCAGTACTTACCTACACCATCCATCAGCACAGAGGTACACACCTCAGTGGGACCTGGCTCTAGAGCAGACTCGGGTTCACAATCTGGTGGTCACCAGATGGACACGTGTCCACAGCAGGAGGAGGCGGGTTCGGCCGAGCTCCCAGGCACTTGGAGGAGTGCTGGGAAGAGGCATCTGTGAGGTCCAAGTCAGATGACGAACATCTAGCTCATCCTGCAGTCAGCAAAAGGCAGGGGAGCAGCACACAGAGCTGTTGGAAGCCCTCAACAGAGTGGCACATGAATTGGAGGAGTGTGACCACCTGCTCTCTGTTGAAGTGCCCACATGTGCATGTATGGAGGTCTCCATGGGGAGGATGGCAGACACCATGGAGACCCTAGTCCAGCAGAACGTGGAAATGTGTGCAGACCTGCACCCCATTGCAGGAGCCATGGGTGAGTTCCTGCAGTGGTGACGCGAGAGGGAAACGAGGCATCTTGACGTCCCCCTAAGTCAGGCTGGGGCCCCCCAGGCACCTGAAGGGAGAAGGAGCGGCAGCTGGACACCCTTGGGTCATCCACTTGGGACACGCAGAGGCTGTCCTCTCCCATCAAGTCCCCTTTGCCTGTGACCCCCCTCAACCTCATCCTCTGTCACTGCAGAGGGAACAGCTAGCCCACAGGAGGACAGCCAGAGCAAGCCAGGATCCCCAAGGCTTCGGCTGTCCAGAAGACCCACGCCCAAAAGCATCAGAGGCAACAGGGTCAACTGTTGCACAAGCTGTCTCCACCCCTGCTATGGATGTCAGGGCAGCAACTAGAAGGCTAAGGCAGTCAAAATTTAAGAAATTCTAATCACAGTTGGTTGCATGGGTAAACACATTTTGTCACTTCACAATCTGGAAATATATGCACTTTCACTGAATAATGTGTGTTGGTGTCTTTCAACTTCTTTTCAACACTAGTCCTCCCACTTCATTCCATCCCCCCACTGCCATTAGCAGTTCAGCTGCATGCAGCCAGCCCACGAGTGATTCTGGAGGAAGAAGTGCCTGTGTGTGAATGTGTAAGGAGCAGGGCCTTTCAGAGCCTCTTGCGAGCACTCTCCCATGCACGCTGATCCTTCCCATATCACATTCATCTCAATGTCCCATTTTCAATGCTGTCTGCTGGGGTTCACTTTCAGTTGACCATCTAAGCTGACCCGCACCTCCGCCCACCCACTGATCACACTCCCATGCATCACCTGATCTCGCCCACCACAACTCTTGTTCGCTTTCGATTCAGCCAGCATGAGGGTAATACAGTTTTTCTTTCATTCCCCCATCCTTTCCCCTCCCCTAGTCACCCATTTCCTTTGCCCCATCACTGTCAACTCCCCTGACATCACCTTCCACCTCCCCTCCGTGACCTACTGGCCACAACACTTTTCTCTCGGGGATGTCCAGGTGAATGTGCACGTTTCCTTCCTGCCCGAAAATCTGACTCCCATCCACATTAAACTCCCCGACAACCTCCTTCCCACTCCCAGGGTCCATGTCTGCCTCTGAGTCCCCACCAATCACCCTCGCCATGCCTTCTATTGCTACTGTTGAACCCTCACCCCCCCTACTCTACCGTCTCACTCTTCCCTTTGTCATTCATACCATTCCCTCTTACCAGGCTTATTCCTTCCCCCTCCCTGACTCCTTCAGACACCCTTGCTTCTTCCTCAACCCTTACTTGTTCCTTCACCCTTACTCCTCTACCACCCCCAACGGCACTCCTTCCTCTGCCCGGACTCTCCTTCCTCCCTCCGGACCTCCCCTACTCCTTCCCCCCTCCGAACTCCTTCCCTTACAGATTTCACCCCCCTTATACCTACCTCCCCAGCTGCCATCTTCTCCCCCGCAAACACCTTTGTTTTCCCCCCTCCCAACCCCCGGGACACCTTTCCCTTCCAGTCGGTCCTAGACCTTCCTCTCCCACTCTCCCATCTCCCGGTACACCTTCCTCCCCCAAACACAGCAGAACATTTCTCTCCACCCCCTCGACCATCATCCATTGTGAGCAAACCATCAACTGTGACTTTTCACCCTTTGTGAGCTGCTTCGTGGTGGAGCCTTGTTCATGAGAATCCACCCAGCATGCCATGGATGTTCCTGCAGAGTCCCATTGCTGTCGGGCTCCAGCATATTCTGCTCCTCGGGGAAGTCCGCGATGTGAGCAAAGCCCTGGTGGTAAGTCCCGACTCCTGCACAGTTGTCAAGACGTGTTCTGCACCAGCGTGTTTTCCCACCGACATGGGAGGATGATCTGGCATGGGGAGGTGATTCTGGCAGACTGGCCTTATAATGATATACAAATGTATTACAATGAGGTTCCTGACATCTGATGGTGAGAAATGAAGCCTGCCACGATGGACTGAGTAGAGGGATCGTAAACTGGTTTCATGACGTTGTGAAACCAAGTTTTGGCCTTCTCACCATATTGTCTGCTCACGCTGCCGAATGTACCCGATGCCAGCGGGCACGGAAAATTCTGCTGTTTAGTTCAGTAAGTTTACTATCCATTGGTGAAAAATCTCATTGTAACTGTGGTGAGATTTCGCGAATGAATGAAACAAAGTGATTCATAATTAACTAAATAGATGGAGTCTCCCACAACCTTACTTAGTTAAAAATTATAGGTGCTGCATGCTTGAATCTTTAGAAACTGATGGACAAATTTCCAAATTTCCATATCTATAATTAAAAGATGAGTAGTTATCAAATAGGAGAGAAAACAGGTTGCTGGCCAGGAATTAAAATTTGGAAACTGAAGTTGGCCAAGAAAGAATGTTGTCCAATTTAGAGATATGTGCTGGGTGAGGATTAAAATAATTGCACAATTTGTAGAAACCATAATAAGCAGGGCAAATAAGGAACGATGCAATGAAATTGTCTGAGCTGTATGTGTACAAAGCTAGGAGGATCTGTTAAATGGAGAGATCTAATAAAATGACAATAGGAATTTGATGAGAGTGGGAATTCTTTGCAGAAGTGGAAAGGTGGAAATAAAAGCTAACTGCTATGAACCAAGGAAAAAGTAAACATATAAAAAATCATAGTAATTAATTAGATCTAAAGGGATAAAGTTAAAATTAACCAGGGAGGCAATATCAAAATTTAAGGGATCCAGATTGAACTAAATAAAAATCTGGTCTGCATAAATAATAAGCGGGAGTAAGAGAACTGTAAACTGAAAATAGTTCTCATGTAAATATATAGACATTCTCTGTGTGTCTCTCTCTGTGTCTGGCTGGTGCTTTTTCTCTCCAGCACAGGCTCTCCCTCTCATTGCCTTCTCTGCCTGGTTGTCTGTCAGTCTTGTGTCTCTGTCCACCTAGTACCTTCTCTCTCGCTCTCCCTCTCTGCCTATTTATCTAATGGCTGTATTTCTCTCTCTGTCTGTTGCTTGTGTGCATTCTCTCTTTCTCGGTCTGACACCCATGTCCCCCACTCGGTTTGGTGTCTGCCCACCCTGCACTCAATCTCTTGTGGTTTTCAACATTGAATACTAGCGTGGATGAGGGGAAGGTGGTGCAGTTTGGAACTCATCCATGGCACTGTGTGACATCTGAGTGTACAGGGGGAGCACAGCAAAGTGTAGAGAAGCAGTTGTTATTGAGGATTTGATAGACAGCATGATGTGTTGTCAGCTGGTGCAAAGGTAAAGGACATCACTAAGGGGGGTGAAGAATATTTTGAGGGGTGACAGGGAACAACTAGAAGTCATGGTCCCATTTTGGAACTAATGACTTAGGAAGAAAAAGATTGAAATACAGCAGCCAGAGTTTGAGGAGCTAGGGAAAAAGTTAAAAGGCAGGACCTGAAAGGGTGTAATCTCTGAATTATTCCTAATTCAATGGACTAGTGAATATAGAAATAGTAGGATCAATTGGATTAATATTTTGCTGGAAAATGGCTCAGGAGGGTAGACTTAAGATTCCTGGTGAATTGGGACCAATTCTGGTGCAGGAATGACCTGTTTAAGATGACTTAACAGATCTGGGACCAGTCACAGAAAATTAACATATCACATGGGGATGGTTTAAGCTAACTTGGCAGGGGATGGACACCAGGATGAAATATCAGTGAGGAGAACCAAGGTGCACAGAGGACCGAAAGAAGCAAATAGTCCTAATATTAAGAATAGTTCAGTAAAAGGAGGCTTAAAACAGGACAAAAGCGAGGGCATCTAAGATGTGTTTGGAGTGCGTGTACATCAGTGCACATAACATGAAAAATAGTTGATGGGCTGCAGGCACAAATTGCCACATGGGACTTTGATATAATAGCAATAACAGAGACATGTCTCAAAAAATGGGAGGATTGGGAACTTAATATTCGTGGCTGCAAGTATTCAAGAAAGATTTGGAAGGGAAAAAGAATGGCATGAGTTCAACTAATGAGCAAAGAAACTATTGTAGCACTGGAACGGGATAATGTGGTTGAGTCAAAGGTAGAATCTTTTTGATTAGACATTAGGAACAATGGAGCTATCATGCAACAGGATCTATACTTTAGGTCACCAAATCATAAGAAGGAGAAAGGTGAGTAAATTTTCATATAAATTACAGAGATGCAAAAGCTACTGAGTAGTGATAATGGGGGCTTCAGTTATCAAAAAATAGATGGGATGATAACAGTGCAAAGGGCAATGAGGAGGAGAAATTCATGGATTTTGCACAAGAAAACTTCCTTGATCAGTGTGTTTCCGCTCCAACAAGGAACGAAGCACTGCTGGATCTAATTCTGGAGGATGAAGTAGAGCAAGTGGAGCACATATTCGTAGGAGAGCATTTGGAACACAGTGGCCATAACAGTGAGTTTTAAAATAGTCTTGGAAAAAGACAAGATACAATCAAGAATGAAAATATCGAACTGGAGGAGGGCTACCTTCAGTGAGTAGAAAAGGGATCTGGCCCAGGTGGATTGGAATCAAAAATTGGCAGCCAAAACATTTGTTTATTATTATGTGAGGCCTTCAAAGAGGTATTGGCTTAAGTACAAATGGACACGTTTCCTGTGAGGGGGAATATGAGAACCAAGAGCGCAATTTTTGTTAAGTCGAGCTGATGCTGTGCAAGCTCCCTGAATACCAGAAGCTACATAGGTTAACCAACAGAAATAAAACAGAAAAAGAAAGCTTATGGCAATTATAAAGTTCATTTTACTGAAGGGAACCAAGGTGAAATATAAAAAGTACAGAGAAAATCTAGGGAAAGGAAATGATGGGCAAAGAGTGAATATGAGCAAAGATTAGTAGCTTATCAGAAAAGACAACCCAAATGTCTTTTATAATCTCATATATAGTAAAGGGGCACAGACGAAATTTGCAGCTGATTAAGGAACCTCTTGTGGAGGTGTAAAATGAGCACTTTACCTTTGTCTCCACTCTAGAAGCAAATGCAGGCATGTAGCTACTATATTGGGTAGCATAAAATAGATAAAAGAGCATGTGTTTAAAAGGTTGGCTGTCCCCAAAATAGAAAAGTCACCTTGTCCTGATGGGATGCATCTTATGGTATGAGGGAAATCAGATGGAAATTGCAACGGTTCAGGCGACAATTTTCCAAACCGTCTTGGGCATCGGGGTGATGCCAGAGGAATGAGGATCAAAAGTGTTCGCTGCTGATTGTACAATGTTCAGCACCATTTGTGACTCCTCAGATACTGAAGCAGTTCATGTCCAAATGTAACAAGACCTGGACAATATCCAGGCTTGGGCTGACAAGTGGCAAGTGACATTCACACCACACAAGTGCCAGGCATTGACCACCCCCAACAAAAGAGAATCTAACCATCGCCTCTTGACATTCAGTGGCACTACCATCGTTGAATCTCCCACTATTAACATCCTGGGGGTTACCGTTGACCAGAAACTGAACTTGAATAGCCATATAAATACTGTGGCTACAACAGCAGGTCAGAGGCTAGGAATCCTGCAGCAAGTAACTCACCTCTTGACACCCCCCCCCCCCCACCAAGCTTGCTTATCATCTACAAGGCACAGATCATGAGTGTGATGGCATACTCTCCACTTGCCTGGATGAGTGCAGCTCCAACAACACTCAAGAAGCTTGACACCATCCAGGTCAAAGCAGCTTGCTTGATTGGCACCCCATCCACAAACATTCACTCCCTCCACCAGCGAAGCACAGTGGCAGCATTGTGTACCATCTATAAGATGCACTGCAGGAACTCACCAGGTCTCCTTAGACAACATCTTCCAAACTCATGACTGCTACCATCTAAAAGGGCAGCAGACACATGGGGGCACCTCCACCTGGAAGTTCCCATCCAAGTCACTCACCATCCTGACTTGGAAATACATCGCCATTCCTTCGCTGTCGCTACACCAAAATCCGGGGACTCCCTCCCTAACAGCACTGGGATGTACCTACACTACAAGGACTGCAACAGTTCAAGGAGGCCACTCACCAGCACCTTCTCAAGGGCAGCTAGGGATGGGCAATCACTGTTGAAAAAAAGGGAAAGGGATAAACCTGGCAACTGCTGGGCAGTCAGCCTAATATTAGCGGTGAGGAAACTTTTAGGGACCAGGATTGAGGAAAAATTAGTTGACATTTGAAAAAGGCTAATAAATAAAAGTCAGCATGGATCTGTTAAAGTCAAATTATGCTTGTCAAAGTTGATTTCGTTCTTTGAAGTAACGGTGAGGGCTGATGATGGTAGAGTGATCGATGTGTATGTGGACTTTCAAAGGCATTTGATAAAGTCGTGCTTAATGGATTTGTTATCAAAATTGACTTCAGGAGGACATAGACTAGAGATGGGCAGATGTATGGTGGATGAAATTTAATGCAGAACAGTATGAAGTGATGCATTTTGGTAGGGAGAATGAGGAGAGCCAGTATAAATTAAATGGTGCAATTATAAAGGGATATCGGAACAGAGGGACATCTAGGGGAAGCACACAGATCTTTGAATGTGGCAGAACAAGTTGAGAAAACTGTTTATATATTTAAAAAAAATCATTTGGCATCCTTGGCTTTACTAATAGAGGAATAGTTAACAAAAGAGTACAAAATCAAGAAAATTATGTTTAAAAAGCACTGGTTTGGCCTTGGCTGAAGTATTGTGTTCAAGTCTGGGCACTACACTTTAGGAAGGATGTCAAACCTTGGAGAGGATGCAAAAGAGTTCTATTAGAATGGTACAAGGGATGAGGGACTTCAGTTATGTGGATATACTGGAGAAATTAGGGTTATTGTCTTTGAATAAAGATAATTAAGAAGTGATAGAGGTGTCTAAAATAATGATGGATTTTGATAAAGTAAATAAAGCAAAAATGTTTCCAGTGACAGACAAGTTGGTTTAAAAGTGATTGGCAAAAGTTCAAGATTCATATTGGGCCGTAATCTCCAAGCTCCAGGGCAGTGTATCGGGGGGATACCCCAAAGATGTGCTGGGGAACCCCCTCTGCAAAGTTTGCACGGCAATTGCCCTGCACTGGGAACCATCCGAAAATGCGATTTAAATTGCCAACTTCAGATGGTCCAACTGTGTTACAGCAATAGTTACCCAGAAACAGTTAGAATAATGAAAACCACTTGTAGCTTCTGGGTAACCAGAGCACTGACCCACCCTGACACCCCCCTCCCCCCACCAGAAAACCTTGGGGACTCCCCATGCGCCCCCACCCCCCCACGCCCCCCTCCCCTCCACCGACTAGTCTTCCCCTGAGCTCCCTCCCAAGTCCCCATTAGGCCTGACTCCTGACACCCACGCCCCTACCCCAGCCAGACCTGACAAGACTCACGACTGCCCCTGTCCCCCAGGCCCAACTCCCCAGCCCCCAAAATCCTATCCACTACCTTATAAGCTTACCTTCTCCCTGGCTTGTCAAAAACCTTTAAGCTTGCCTGAACCTTTAAACGTATCTGGTTTACAGCAGCTAATGCTGTTTAAAAAAGGGCCATGGCTTACTTACCTTCAACTGAGCTACCCTTGACTTTAGGTCTCAGGACCACGCTGCACTCCACAGATCTCACCAGCCTGAGTTGGAAGGTTGGGTGAGATAGGATCGCCTGGATGTCCATGTAAGTAATTTTGAACGGAGTGGCAATCTGACTCAGTTGCCACTCCATTGGAAGTTATGGCCCATTCAGAATGATTGGCACTTTTGGGTAACTGGAACAACCAATGCCACATACCTTTCAATGTCAATAAGGGTAACCAAAAATATGACAGAGGTCAGGGAACCAAAGGAAGGAGTAAGGAACTGTGGTAAAGATCTTGATTAAGATTGAGCTTTAGAGGCTAGTAAATCCATGTATGAAACAGTTCAGGTAAAAAAGGCAAATAATGTATTGTATTAATAGTAGGACAGAGTACAATTCAAAAGTAATTGTATGTTGCATTTGTTCAACCCCATTTGGAGTAATATGTGAAGATCTAATCATTGGAAGGACATTGCTTCTGAAAGGGATGAAAAAGAAGCAATAAACATACTTTGGAGTACCAGGAATTTGAAGTAGAACGATGGGTGTTTTAGATAAAATTTAAAAATCTATGAATTAAATCTATATAAATAAGACCTAACTTAATATTATGACTTTCAAATTTAACAGGAAAGCTCCATGAAGATTATTTTGCAACAATCAAAATATGCTAGAAGTTTTGTAGAGTTACACTGTTAAACTATTGTCTGTACAGCTTAGTTTCTTTTGAATCCAGAACTACATTAACATTTAATAAATGTAGTTTGGTAGATAAATATTCTGGTACATTTCAGTGAATAAACTGTTGAACCTCCTGATGGTAAGGAATTGCTGTGTGATAGGAAGGTAAAAAACTGTGCCAGCTGCTGTTATACAGAATTTTCCAAAGATCAGACTTCATATATTTTAATATTTTTCACCTGCAGATTCAATTCTCAGTCACAGGGCAAAGGCCTGTAGAATTGTGTATTTATAGAATAATTTTATGTATTTATGACCCTTCAACTTTCAGAAAAACGATTAATCTGCTCTCCTGGATATTGACCGTAACTCATTTTCTAAAGTAGCCAATCTCTTAAACTGATATTTTTTTTGGCCTTTTAGATTGCCTTACAGTTTCCATATAAGTTCTGGGAGAAAAAAATTCAGGGAGCAGACTTTTTTGGCCACATTCCTCCTAGCCCTAACAAACGTGGGCTTTTTGGAGTATTCTATGATATGGATCCGCAAGTAAGTGAATTCATTTTGATATTTAGGACTAATTTTGTGTTTAATGCATTGACAAATTTCCTAAAGCTGAAATAAAGTGAAGAATTTCAAATAAAAGAAATGACAGTAATAATGTAAATAATAAGTGGGGAAAATCCCAAAACAAGTTTGGCCTTTTTTTAAAATAAAGAAGTGCCTCCTCACCCCTTCCTTACCATTCTAAGTAGTAGGAGCAAACATGGTGCAATTATTCCATCAAACATAATTAGTTAGCATGTTTATATTACAGAACTGATTTTGTAACATGCTAAAGCTGTTGGTGGTCTGAATTGACAGTATTTACATTGTGGATGAATTCAGAGCACTGATAACAACAGTAAAAATACTGCATGTACGCAAATAAGTTCAATGTTAACATTCCCTTCAGTTTTGACAAGGATGGTGTTTCTTTTTGTATCAAATTCTCAAACATGTGCCATCGATAGTAATGCCTGTTTGTCTATATGTCTAAGGCTGAGGTCGGGATGGATCTAGGAAGGAATTAACAATAGTGAAGGCCATTAATAAAGAAGCAAACTGTTACTGCTATTATCTTGTGATGGTTATTTCACATATGATTGCTTTTCAAATCCATCCCAGTATTACAGAAACAAGTGATTGACAGGGACTTATTACAAAGTATTATCAAGTATTTACGCAACTGAATCAAGCCATTGTGCTCAATAGGCCCATGCCATTGTTTATGCTCCATGACAGCCTCTTCCCACCCTTCTGTACCTACTTCTAGGTTGAGGAAGTTGTAAGAACACGACAATCTTAAGATAACTTAGCTGTAACTACAGCTTCAATATTCCACAATATTCTAGTTATCGGTTATTGTAGCCTGCATTGCAGCCAGCAGAAAAATGCCATTTCGGCTTCTGGACAGTGTAAATCAAAACCATAATAACTAGAGGGCCAGCTGCTGATTGGCATACTGTATACAGAGTGTTGATTTTACAAATTTGTAAAGATGTGCCTGGGCCAATGTTCTCTCTCTTTTTTCCATCCATGTGTGGAATGAATCTTGTACATGCACCAATATCATGGTGATGTGCACCACGGGTAGAAACAAGAAACCTACTTGCCTTCATTTAGATATGACTGTTAAAAGGATACACTGTAACTTCTTAGGCCTACTTAAACGCACAAAATCTCACAATACCCAACTAAAACACATCTGATCTTAATTGCATTCAAATTTACTAATTAGCTCACCAGTTGACAATCCACTGCAGCATCTTGATGATGTGAGCACTACCTGAGATTCAATTTATATGAAAGAAAGAGTTTATTTATACAGCACCTTTCACAGCCTCAGGATGTCCAACGGTACTTTACAGTCAGTGAAGTACAGCCATCCCTTGTTTAGCACTTCTAGTGTGTTTCTAAGAAACAGCATGCTAAACAAAAACATGCTAATGAAAATCACTTCCCATAAAGCATTACGTTCCTGAACTGTAATTTTTATGTTACTTGAATATGGCTGAAAAGGGAGATATGTTGTTGATTGATTGGTTAGCAAATTGACTCTGGCCGTAACATTCCCTTCACAGTAATGTTAACATCCCCTTCACAGCAAAGTTAACATCCCCTTGCCTGTCAAACAACACCCTTTTCTCCTGGAGTATAAATTGTTGTGCTTGTTTGAAAATTGGCATTCCTGCATCTGTCCTGGTGAGTGCAAGACGAAAAGCTTTGACATTGTGACTCTCTTTTTAGCAATGTTCAATTTTAACATTGAAAACCTATTAGTTGCCATGAACCTAACTGACCCAAAAATCCTCTTACTAACTCTTAATAACAACTTACCAACTCTTAATAACTTGCCTCCTGCTTGCTGCTTCCTATCTCTTGACTCCGCTGCTTCTCCTGTTAGGAAATAGAGATAGGTTAAGTAAGTTATATTTGTATTTGTGGTTATTAAGAATGAGTTTTAGCTTTAAAGTTTAAGTTTGATTTGTATTTCTATATTTATGTGTTAAGAAAAGGTCAAGTTGAGTTTTAGTTTCACTTTAAAAGGTGCCTGCATTTCCAATGAGAGTTTTATCACTGTTGAAGAAAAATTTAAAGCAAACACAAGAATAGAAAAAAAACTGCTGTTGCCTAGCAACAGGGGTCCAGAGGCAGTACACGCATACACACACACTAAAGAGAAAGCAGTTTGAGTTCAGTTGGAAGAAAGTGCCAGGACAGGCAGGACATGAAAAGGGAAAGATAGCAGGTTCCAATGTAAAGAAGAAAGTCCCCAAATCCAGGGGAGTGGAACAGGAGAAAGTCCCTAGCAGACCTTCTAGCCAAAGGAAGGACAGGAACCTGGGAAAGATCCTGTTAAGTGAAGTTAAGAGTTAGGAGCAGAGAAAGGCTCCAAGTTTCAAGTTAAAGAGACGAAAGCTGCAGGAAGCAGAGTCAAAGCTATATAAAGGCTTGTGAGAAGTCAGAAGGTCCAAAGAAACAACTGGAGGTTGTAACTCTTTGCTATGGGCATGTGCAGCAATGGTATATTGTTAACAGCTGAGTCGGTGAGAGAGTGCAGAAGAAAGCTTGAATGCATGTGGTGACCCAGGAGAGGAACATCAGAAGGAGAGTTCAAAATCCTGGAGGTGGACCCTTGCAGAAACTGTCTGAGTGAAAGTGCCAGTTTGGGAGAAGATTCCAAAGCGAATTCTTGGAGAGTGGAGATTGGAAACCCACGTGTGAAAGATGGAGTTCAGTGAGACCAGTTGGCTCACGGGGTGACAAGTGTCTGGTGGTATCTGATGAGAGATCCATAGCATCTGGTTGAGGTGTCATTTGTTGCTTGGTTTCAGAGTGTGACATGTCTGACCACAGATCGCCTTTTGGTTTACATGGACTGTGTACTTATGGTAAACGTTAAAGTATAAGATAGCTTTTGTAACTTGTGTTATCCTTTCAAATCTGTATATATCTGTAAAGGTATAGTTGCAGGCGAAGGAGTATTGTAATATAGTTAATCTTTTCTTGTTTAATAAATGTTTTATTCCTTTGTTAAAAGTTCATTAGCTGACTTCAGTGACCCTGTTCAGTAGCCACTCTCCACATATCTAAGCAAACAAATAAAAGTTAGGATCTATCAAGCTGGGTTCCGCCCTGGGATCCGGCTTGTCCAGTAGTAACATCAGCTGGGATCATAACACTCCTGCTGTGGGAGAGGGCACGTGCATAAGTTGCAAAATACTGGGGCCCATGCCCTTGTGGGGCTGGCTCAACTTGCAGCTTTTGCCTTTGCCTTTATTGGCAGCACCACCCGTCTCCATTTAAAGTGGCCACTTCATGACTTGTGTGTGAGCAAATGATTATATTGACTCTTCCGAATCTGGAATGCCCATCGCACGCTCTGCTTCAGGACAAAGTTCCAACACTTGAGATTTGATTGTCCTGGAACGAGAACCCAAGTTGATGTGGCCATTTGTTTTGACAAGGTGCATTCTGGGTGATGTAGTCTGCCCTTGGCCATGCTCTCATCCTCCTACGCAGGCGCTGGGCCCCTAAAGAACTATACGATCTAAAGCACAGTGTGAAGGCATGCGGCAGAAGCTGTCGAAAGGAAAAGTGAAAGATATTCCCTTCAGCAGCACCAATCTATAACCAGAAAGAGGGAGCATTGGAGAAGGATTGTGTTTAATGGGAGACACTAATGTTAGGGCCAAATGTTGAGAGTTCAAGCTTTTAATCGATTGCAAACCCTCCCAACCACTAAACAGTTATGCTTTTAAAGGCAATACTCTGGAAAGTTTATCAGACAAAATTAGACACCAAGCCACATAAGGAGCTATAGTTAAGGTGACTAAAAGCTTAGTCATAGAAATAGATTTTAAAGACTAACTTAAAGGAGGAGAGCAAGGTTTAGGGAGGGAATTTCAGAATTTAGCATCCCAAGCGTGGCCACTAATGGTGAAGTGGTGGAAATTGGGGATGCACAACAGCCAACTTTGGAGGATTGCAACAAAATGCAACAGGCATGACAGGGTCGAACAATTCATAAGAGTGAGGTAAAAAAAAAAACAATTCTTGGCAGTGGTACAAGACTAATTGTAAGCAATGGTTATGGATAATCCAAACAATTATCTGTAAAATTCAGATATACAGGCATTCTTTTCCAAAACATGTCCTGCGTATAGTTAGTGTTCAGGTTAATTTTCCTAGAAGTAATACAAGTAATGTTTAGTTGAGTTCCTTGTTGATGTGACTGGATTTGAAGTTAATGCTGTATTTGTATCAGGAAATCTGGTCATGGGTGGCATCACAGCTCCACAAAGTATCGATTGGCAGAGCAGCAGAATACTCTCTCTCCACATGCCATGTGTGCAACACTTAATGGGCTGGTGCGCAGCCATGTAGGCATGCAACTTAGAGGGAACTTAGGTGTGGGCTGGTAATCGACTAGGAGATTGACTGCATCAGCACTGTAAGAGTTATCGGTGCTTAAGGAAGACGACCATATCAGATGAGATCTATATCCATACTAGATAAGCAAAACCGGCTGCAATTACATCCCATTATTGTGTATCAGTCCAAGCAAATAGTTTGCGGAATTTGAGTGATAAAGCTCATGAGCTTCTTTTTGTCTATGGGGCTCTTCTAGACCTGGAAATATTTCCGTGCAGATGTTCATACTTGCCAAGCTTAAGAGGTAAGGGTTAAGAATATGATCTTGGCCATAAAAACATAATAAATATATCCATGAGTCAATTTTTTGAGGATTTTCCTTGGTCAGCAAGTTTTGGATTATTTTTAAATCTCATGCATTCATTTCAATTCTATATGTTTTGAAATTTTCACAGGGTGAGCATTGTGTTCTGATGTCCGTGATCAGTGGAGATGCAGTGGCTGTAATTCGGGATATGCAAGAGCAGCAAGTGGCAGAATTATGTATGAAAGTCCTGCGAGAAC
Organism: Carcharodon carcharias; assembly: GCF_017639515.1. Classification (NCBI taxonomy): domain Eukaryota; kingdom Metazoa; phylum Chordata; class Chondrichthyes; order Lamniformes; family Lamnidae; genus Carcharodon; species Carcharodon carcharias. The sequence continues at coordinate 188,975,714 of NC_054469.1, forward strand.
TTTTTAAGGAAGAGGTAATGCAATTTAAATACCATTAGAGAAAAGGAACTTTTTTAAAAACTGTTTTTCTTCCTAAAACGTATCAATGAATATTAGCAATTCCTGTGAAGGTCATTTGTTAATGCCTGCATTATAAATGCAACTCTCTGTGCAAATCCTTACTTGTGTTGCCAGTAGTAATGTTGTTTCCCAAAAGAAAAATTGGCACACTCAGCAATTAAACCTGAGTATCATGCCAGTGTTCAGGGTGAAAGAAAGGCAGGACTACCATCATTGATGCAATATGTTGGAGGCTTGTTATGTTGACATTGATGCATTCTCAGATATAAGTGGTAGGTTTGAATAATTGCAAATTTCACTGTACGTTGCTTTGCTTTAAGATTCTTTATATTTAGAAATTTTCATACATAAGAACAAAGGAGGTACGGTAGGTCATGCAGTCCGTCATATCCACTCTGCCATTCATTAAGATCATAGTTGATCTTCTACGTCAACTCCTCTTTCCACCCTATCCCCGTATCCCTTGATTCTGTTAGTATCAAAAATTCAATCATTCCATCATAAATATACTAATTGACTGGGTAGAGAATGCCAAAGATTTGCAGCTCTTTGAGTAAAGATATTCCTCCTAAACTCTGTGCTGGATGGCCAACCCCTTATCCTGAGAGTGTACTCCCTAATTCTAGACAGTCCAGCCAAGAGAAATAACTTCCTAGCATCTACCCTGTCAATTCCTGTAAGAATTTTATACATTTCAATGAGATCACTGCTAATTCTTCTAAAATCTTGAAAATATAGGCTCATTCTACTGAATCTCTCTTCATAAGACAGCCCTCTCATCCCAGGAATCAATGTAGTGAGCCTTTGTTGCACCCTCTCTAAGGCAAGTATATCATTCCTTAGGTAGGGACACTAAAACTGTACATAGTACAGCCCTCAATAATTGCAACAAGACTTCTTTGCTCTGATACCCCAGCCATTTGCAATAAAGATCAACATGCCATTTGCCTTCCTAATTTCTTGCTGTATCTGCATATTAATTTTCGGTGATTTGTGTACAAGGACTCCCAAATCCTTCTGGTCTCACCTCATTAAAAATTGTTTTCCTATTCTTCCTACCAGATTTCCTCACATTATGCTCCATTTGCCACCTTCTTGCTCAGTCACTTAAATGATTTGTAGCCCTTTGCAGCCTTTTTGCATCTGCCTCACAGCTTGTTTTCTCATCTACTTTTGGATCATCAGAAAGCTTGGATATATTAGACTTGAACCTCTCATCTAAATCATTGATATAGATTGTAAGTAGCTGAGGCTTAAACACTGATCCTTGCAGCACTCCACTAGCTCCCCTCTGCCATCCCAAGAATCATACTTATATTCCTCTCTCTGTTAACCAATCCTCAGTCTCCAATATATTACTCCCAATTCCAAGAACCCTAACTTCATGCAACAACCTATCATGATACCTTTTAAAAATCCAAATATACTTGATCCATTGGTTCCTCCTTAAATTTAGCGGTATGCACTATCCCTTGGCTGCTGATCTCAAAAAACAAAACAGTTAACAAAGATTTAGCAAGCTCTAAAGCACCAATTACTTTAATTCTGACATGTCTTTTAATCTGGCACCAGAAACAGTGACATCATCAAGCAGGCTAATCAGCCAATCAGATTGAAGAATTCTCTCAGACTGCAAAGCCAGAAGTAATTATCATTCTCATTTTAATCATCATATAGAGAACAAAATAAATTAAAATATAGATGTGGGATTAAGGTAGAATCTGAAATATAAACTTCAAAAATAAAGTAAAATTTCTACAGGAAAATTTCTGTTATCTGACATGCTCCAGGTACTGGTTGATCAAATAAGCTGGTTAACTGAGATATAAGGTGAGTTTCACGTTTTCATCCAATGAGAAAGCTCCAGGATGATCACTGGGGTGTTGAGGGAGTGCGCAAATTGAGTGAGCAGTGCTAAGGTGGGATGGTGCTGCAGAGCAATAGGAGGCTGAAACCGGAGCAAGGAACAGGTCGCTGATGACTATTACCAGTGAGTTTGACACCCAGTCAAAAAACAGACCAGACCCCAGAATTCCAATTAATAGAGAATTCTAGTAGATAACAGAAATTTTACTGTATTTAAAAATCATGGAATTTTTAAATGCTCTTCTGACAGCATTGTGTACTTAGATTTTTAAGGCCTGAGAGGTTGTATGATTTGGTTGTCCATAATTTCCAGTATGTTGTTTTGTGTTTTCTGCTGTGAAGACAGATGCAAAATCTGCTGTTTCCTTATTCCCCGTTATAATTTCTCCAATCTCTGCCTGTAATGAACTTTGCTTGTTTTTGCTATTCACTTCTAAAACATCCCAATGTTCAGATTTACTAATCTTAATGGCAAAATTATAAAATTCCTCTTTTATCCTAATACTATTCTTAACTTCTTAGCTTAGTCATGGCTGTATCTTTTTTCTAGTGGAGTTTTATTCCTCAATCAAATGTATATTCTTTGAGAATTATGAATCATTTATTTAAATATTTCCCATTGCTTATCTACCGTCATTGTTTTAGATCTGATTCCCTAGTCCATTTTAGTCAACTCATGCCCATATCTCATAATTGGCTTTGTTTAAATTTAAGACCCTAGTTTTTAGCCTCAACCACATCACACTCAAACTCAATATAGGGTTCATCATATTGTAATCATTCTTCCCCAGAGAATCATTTACCGTAATTTTACTAATTAGCCTCATCTCATTACACTATAAATGATCTAAAATAGCCTCTTTTTCAGTTTCTACCTCAACATGTTCAAGGAAACTACCTCGAGTGCATTTCATGAACTTGTCCTCAAAGGTATTTTGCCAATTTATCTTGTCCAGTCTTCATGAAGAATAAAGTCTCCAAAGATTACGACATGCTCCTCTAATTTCCTAATTTATATTTCATCAAACTCTATCATTACTGTTGGAGAGGGGGTGGGGGGCGGCACGGTGTCGGTGGTGGTGCTTCCATCAGTGTTTTCTGCCCTTTGTTATTTCTTAGCTCCATTCATACTAATTCTACACTCTGACTTGCTGGGCTAAATTTCTTCCTCCCTACTGCTTTTACGTCATTGTTTATTATCAGGGCTACCCCACCTCCTTTTCCGTTTTGTCTAGCTTTTCTAAAAGTCAAGTACCCTGGAATATTTAATTGTCAGTGGTGGTCACGCTGCAGCTACAAATCAGTAATGGCTAACAAGTCAAACCCATTTATCTATCTTATTACGAATGATTTGTGCTTTCAAATAGAGCACCTTTAATTTTAACTTTTTACTGTTTTACACTGATTTGATCTTAGTTATGAATGCCCCTATTACCATTATCAAACTGTCTATCCCTTCCTGATGCAGTTTGCTTAATTTTACCCAAAGTGCTACTTTGCTCTATGGCCTTGACATTTCAGACTTAGTTGTCTGTTTGTTTCCTTTTCTTCACATTTCCTCTCTCCTGACGGTGTTAATTTCTTCACCAGTTTCTTTGGGCAGCAGTTGACTTCATTGAATATGTCTCCGTGGTGATGGCTGCCCTCTAGTACCTTGCCATAGTGACCAGTGACTTCTGAGCCAGAAGTCTGACTTAGCCCTGACCCTGTTCATCTTGGAGACCAACAACCTACCCTAGTCCAGTCCTGGAAATTTATCTATGCATTTGACATCTGCTGTGGCACACAGGCTTGGACTTTTATTTTGAAGATGACCACCAATACATCTGTATCTCTACAGCCATCTCTTTCAACACTCTGGGATGTAGATCATCAAGTCCAAGGGATTTATTAACTTTCAGTCCAACTAATTTCTCCAGTACTTCATTACTAATACTAATTTCTTTCAGTTCCTCATTCCCGCTAGTCCCTTGGTTTTTCTAGTATTTCTGGGAGGTTTGGTGTATCTTCCTCCGTAAAGACAGTCACAAAGTATTTGTTTAGTTTTTTTGCCATTTCCTTATTCCCCCTTTTAAGTTCTGTCTCTGCCTGTAATGGGCCCATGTTTGTCTTTGCTAATCTTTCCATATACTTATAGAAGCTTTTAGAGTCCGCTTTTATGTTTCTCACTAGTTTATGCTCATATTCCATTTTCTCTTTCTTTATCATTTTTTTGGTCTTCCTTTGCTGAATTCTAAAAAAGCTCCCAATCCTCAGGCTTACTATTTTTTGACAACTTTATAAGCCTCTTCTTTTGATCTAATACAATCTTTAACTTCTCTCATTAGCCACAATTGGATTGATTTTCCTGTTGGGTTTTTGAGCCTCAAAGGAACGTGTATTTGTTGTTAACCATGTATTAATTCTTTAAATGCTAACTATTCCCTGTCTACGATCATACCTTTTAATGTAGTTACACAATCTACCATAGCCAACTTGCCCCTCATACCTTCATAGCTTCCTTTGTTTAGATTTAAGACCCCTAGTTTTGAATTGAATTACATCACTTTCAAACTGAATGTAAAATCCTATCATATTATGGTCACTCTTCCCTCAAGGCTCCTTTACAATGTGATTATTAATTAGCCCTTTCTCATTGCACAACACTATATCTAAAAAGCATCTTTCCTAGTTAATTCCTGAACAAACTGTTTTAGAAAATCATTTTGTATACATTTCCAGGAATTTATTCTTCACAGCATTAGTGCTAATTAAGTTTACCCAGACTATATGTAGAATACAGTCCCCCCATTGTTGCTGTATTACCTTGTTACATGCAACTCTCATTTCCTGATTAATATCATGCCCTACTTTATCACTACTGTTTGGTGGCCTATAGATCACTCCCACAAACGTTTGCTGCCCTTTGCTGTTTCTTAGCTCCACCTAAACTGATTCTACATCTTGATCTTCCAAACTAAGATCCTTTCTCATTAATGTACTGACCTCATCCTTTATTAACAACGCTACCCACCTCTTTTTCCTTTTTGCTTACCCTTCTTAAATGTTGAATACTCTTGAACAATCAATTCCTAGACTTGTTTACCCTGTTTACTTCTATTTGTGCTGTCATTTCATCCACCTTGTTGTAAATGTTGCATGCATTCGGGCAGAGAGTTTCTTTTATTTTGCCTTTTTAACATTTTTACTGTATTTTGACCCTAGTCGATGCTGGCCTTTGTTCTCCAGTGGGCTGGCAGGTGACATTCATCAACTTGTGGTTGTACAGTCAAAGGTGCTTGAGTCTTTGGCATGTTAAAGTAATATACCTGCACGGTAGCCCCTCAGTTCTGATGTGAACAACCTGTTACTCCAGGCTGTTGCTGCCATCAGGACTTTGCTGCTGTGAGGACATGTTTATCAAAATCCATCTGGTTTAAATATTCCAATTTTGCTTACTACTTTCCTTCTATCATTACTAGTTTTGTTTCTCTCCAATCAGAATTTTTCCTTTTCTTCCCGTTCTACCTGCCAAGCTAGTTTAAATCCTTCCCAACAGCACTAGCAAATCTCCCAGCAAGAATATTGGTCCCAGTCCTGCTAAGGTGTAGCCGCCTTTTACAGGTCCTGCCCTGGAACCAGTCCCAGTATCTTAGAAATCTAAAGCCCTCCCATCTGCATCACCTCTCTAGCTATATGTTCATTTGCTGTATCTGCCTGTTTTTGTACTTGTTCGGATGTGACACTGGGAGATTACTGTCTTTAAAGCCCTGCTTTTTAATCTCTTTACTAGCTCCCTAAAATCTGCTTTCAGGACCTCTCAGTGACATCCTTGACATTGGCACCGGGGAGGCAACATGCCATCCTCGATCACATCTATGGCCCAGAAACACCTAACTAATGAATGCCCTACCGCTATTGCCCTTCCACTCTTCTTCCCCTACTGTGCAGCTGAGCCTCCCGTCATGCCATGGATTTGGCTCTAGCTGCACTCCTGAGGAACCATCGCCTTCTTCAATATCCCAAAAGGAAAACCAGTTAGTGGGATGGACTCGGAGGGGACTCCACTACCTGCCTGTCCTCCTAGCCCATCTGGTGGTCACCTGTTCTCTCTCTACTATACTGTCTTACCTTGCAGTGTGATCACCTCCCTAAATGTGCTTTCCATGTAGTTCTCAGTCTCGCAGATGAGCCAAAGTGACACCTGTTGTCGCTCTAGTTCTGAAACCGAGAGCTCATGTTTCTGCAGCTGGTGACACTTACTGCGGATGTGGTCATCGAGGCCAAAGGAAGCATCCACGACATTCCACATGTTACAGGATGGGCATTTCATGTGACCAAGCTGCCCTGTGATGCCTTAACTTTACTTTTCAGAATATTTATTATAAACTGGAGACTAGAAACATAGACCCTACTGCTCCTAATAAGATTTACTTACTCACCACAGAATTCCTAGTCTCTGACTGGCTCTTAAAGCCAGTGTTTATATGGCTAGTCGGGTTCAGTTTCTGGTCAGTGGTAACTCCCAGGATGTGATAGGATGTGGAGGATTCAGTGATGGTAATGGCATTGAATGTCAAGGAGAAGATTCTCTCTTGTTGGAGATGGTCATTACCTGGCACTGGTGTGGCATGAATGTTACTTGCCAATTATCAGCCCAAGACTGAATGTTGTCCAGGTCTTGCTGCATATGGACATGGACTCCTTCAGTTTCTGAGGAGTTGTGCATGGTACTGAAAATTAACAATCACCAGCAAACATTCCCACACCTGACATTGTGATGGAGGGAAGGTCATTGATGAAACAGCTGATGATAATTGGGCCTATGATACTACCCTGAAGAACTTCTGCAGCAATGTCCTGGTGCTGAGATGATTGGCCTACAACAACCAGAACCATTTTCCTTTGTTCTAGGTGTGACTCCAAACAGTGGAGAGTGTCCCCCACTTCCTTCAATTTTGCTAGGGCTCCTGGTGCCACTCTCCAGTTAAGAGCAGTCACTCTCACCTCAGTTCTTTTGCCCATGTTTGGGCTGAGACTGTAATGAGGTTAGAAGCTGAGTAGCCCTGGCGGAACCCAAACTGAGCATCAGTGAGCAGGTTATTGCTGAGCAAGTGCTGCTTGATAGCACTGTTGATGACACCTTCCATCACTTTGTTGATGATGGAAAGTTGGCTGATGGGCCACTAATTGATTGGATTGGATTTGGCCTGATTTTTGTTGACAAGGCATACCTGGGCAATTTTCCACATTGCCAAGTAAATGCCAGTGTTGTAGCTGTACTGGAATTGCTTGGCGAGGGGCACAACTATCTCTGGAGCATATTGCCAGGACGTTGTCAGGGTCCATATCCTTTGCAATATCCAGTGCCTTAAACTGTTTCTTGGAATTTACATTGTAGCATGAACAGTAAATTTTGCATTTATGATTGCAGGAACTATACAAAAGGGATCTGTTAATACACTTCAATACTATCCAATCTGCCTTTGAGCCTTCCCAATATATTAATTGCATAGATTTTATTAAATGTCATTACAGGAAGTTCCAGATCCAGTCAGATACTTTGTTACTCACTGGAGCAAGGACCCTTGGACTCAGATGGCTTACAGCTTTATAAAGGCAGGGGGAAGTGGTGAAGCTTATGATATAATCGCTGAAGATATACAAGGAAAAGTGTTTTTTGCTGGTGAGGTAAGTAGATCATTCAAAACTTGACTGCCAATTATTTGTGAATGTAGTTTTATTTTAAATTGACCTCCTGCATATTGCTAGTTGCTCTGAAAAGGTGATAGTGTGGCTGTGAACAAGTATGTAAATGTTCACAAAAATGTTCAATAAATCATTTGAGTCACCACATTCATGATTGCTAAGATAGCTTACCAGTTCATGAAAAATTTTGCATTGGTGAAAATAACAAGTTTATCAACAATCCACATACTTCATAAATCATAAAATTGAGTCAATTCAGATGTTCATGGTCTTCTGAATTAAATTTTGGCCAAAATTAACTCCTTGGAAACTGGTCTAAAATAAAGCCAGATATCTGGTTGTGCATCAGATATTAATGCTAAAGCAAAATGTGAAACTTTGGATTAACGGATCATCTATCTGATAATTGTTAATAGGTGAATTGTTTCATGGCTAGTATTTGGTTTACAAATGTGGAATTAATTTTCAACTCCTGCATCTAACAAAATCTGAGATTGGCACAAACACCCATTATAAATTGTTTTGCCTATGTAAACCTGCTAGTAGTTGTGGTGTAGTTCCTCAGCATATTCTCACCAAGAAAATCCTAGAATCCAACCAACTCTATTTCCTAAATGGTTGGAATTTTTGCTAATTCACTATATATAAAACCAAAGTATTAGCCAGAGCAAAATCTACCACCCTTAAGGATTTTGGTTTACTTCTATCTTAACCCTGCAATTAATTCCCATGTTGTCAGGAAATTATTTTCTAATGTTGGTATTCAGAGTTGTGTTGGTACTACTTGACAAATAACTTTCATAACTTTTACCAGGCATCCCGTCTGGTTTAGAGACTCCAAGTCTGACAGCATTTGAAACAGGTGTATTTATAATCTATTTTAATCAATCAAGTACGTTTCCTTAATTGCCCTTGAGAGGGTGGTGGCGAGTTTCCTCCTTGAACCACTGCAGCCCATATGTTGTAGTTACACCAGCAGTGCTGTTAGGTAGGGAGTTCCAGGTTTTTGAACCAGTGACAGTGAAGGAATGGCGATATAATTCCAAGTCAGGATGGTATGTGGCTTGGAGGGAAATTGCAGCAGATGGTTTTCCCATGTGTCTGCTGTCCTTGCCTTTCTAGGTGGTAGAGGCCATGGATTTGGAAGGTGCTCCCAAAGTACCTTAGCAAGTTGTAGCAGTGCATCTGATAAATAGTTCACACTGCTGCCACTGGGTGCCAGTGGTGGAGGGAGTGAAATTGAAGGTGGTGCATCGGGTGCCGATTAAGCAGACTGCTTTGTCATGGATGAGGCTGAGCTTCTTGGATGTTGTTGGAGCTGCACTCATCCAGGCAAGTGGGGAGTATTCCGTCATGCTCCTGATTTGTGCCCAGTGGACAGGCTTTGGAGAGTCAGAGGTAAGTTACCCACTGCAGAATTCCCAGCCTCTGAATGGCACTTGTAGCCACACTATTTATAAGGCTGGTTAAGTTGAATGTCAAGAGGAGATGGTTAGATTCTCTGTTGTTGGAAGTGGTTATTGGTTGGCTCTTGTGTGATACAAATGTTACTTGCTGTCTATCAGTCCAAGCCTGAAAGTTGTCCGGGTCTTTCTGCACGTGGACATGGACGGCTTCAGTATCTGAGGAATTGCCAATGATACTCAGCACTGTGCAATTATTAGTGAACATTTCCACTTCTGACCTTATGATGGAGGAAAGGTTATTGATGCAAGCAGCTGAAGATGGTTGGACACTACTCTGCAATGAAGGGGCTGAAATGATTGGCCTCCAACAATCATGACCAACTTTATTTCTACTGGATATGACTCAAAACAACAGAGTTTTCCCCATCAATCCCATTTACCTCAATTTTGCTAGGGCTGCTTGATGCCAGACCTGGTGACTGCTCAACATTGAGACAGCATTTAATTGTCATCTCACCTCTGTAGGGGTGAGTACCCCTGGCAGAACCCAAACTGAGCATCAGTGAGAAGGTTATTGCTAAGTAAGTGACAGTTGATTGCACTGTCAATGACATTTTCCAATCATTTTGATGTGGATTGGTAGGGTTGAATTTGTTTTGCTTATTGTGAACAGGATATACTTGGGCAATTTTCCACATAGTTGCTTGTGCTGTGGCTGACTTGGAAAAGCCTGACTAAAGGTGTGGCTAGTTCTGGAGGATCCAATGCCTTTATCCATTTCTTGATATTGCATGGAGTGAATCGAATAGGATGAAGACTAACATCTGTGATGGTGGGGATTTCAGGAGGAGGCAGAGATGGATTATCTATTTAGTATTTTGGCTGAAGTTGGTTGCAAATGCTTCAGCCTAGTGTTTTGCACTATGTGCTGTGCTCCCCCATCCTTCAAAATGGGGATACATTGGAGCCTCCTCTCTGGTTAGTTGTTTAATTGTCCACCCCCATTCATGACTAATTTGGCAGGAATGCATAGCTTTGATGGCTTCTTTAGTTGTGGGATTGCTTAGTTCTATCACATGCTACTTCCAGTGTTTAACATGCATGTGGTCCTGTGTTGTAGCTTCACCAAGTTGGCACTCATTTTTAGGTATGTCTGATTTGTTCCTGGCATGCTCTCCTGTACTATTCATTGAACTAGGGTTGCTTTCCTGACTTGATGGTAATGGTAGAGTGAGGGATATGTCAGGCCATAAGATTACAGATTGTGGTTAAATACAGTGCTGTTCCTGCTGGCCCACACTGCCTTGTGTGCCCAGTTTCAAGCTGATCTGTTCTGAATCTATCCCATTTAGCACAGCGATAGTGCCATACAACATGATAGAGGGTATCCTCAGTGTGAAGGTGGGACTTACTCTCCACCAGGACTGTGCAATGGTCACTTCTACCACTACAATCATGGAGACATATCAGAGTCAGGTAGACTACTGGATTCTGTGCTCCAGCACTTAAGACTGTCCTTAAATCTTAAAAGCATCTAATAGCTCGCCACACTGTGGCTCGCAGAAAAATATTGGCTGAGCACCTTTTTGCATCTCAATTTAATCTAATTTAAACTGTCGTGAAACCCAAAGTTACCTACTCGTCCGGAACTCCAAGTCCTGACAGTCTTCGGACTTCCCACATACGCACAGGCCGGGAGCAGGCAGCATAGGGAACTGGCAACTTTTCGTTCTTCAGGCCATGTGCCTGCGCATAAGGAAAAAAGGGTGTGAAAATCTGGGTCAGGTGACTGGGAAAGAGCATCATAGTTAGGAATTGTGCTGGGGAGGGAGACAGAGCGAGGTCCCAAGAAGTATCCCAGAGTCAGGGACAAGGGACAAGAACAGGTCCCAGTTGAGTTAAGAAAAGGAGAGAGTCCCCAATTAAAGAAAGCGCTGTGGGGAGCAGGCTTTAAGTGACATGGGCTCAGGCAAAGCCCTGGTAATTGATGAGGGCTAAGGATAAGCCCTGAAGACCCAAGAAGGCAGCTGAAGGTTGGTGACTCCATGCTGTGGGCCATTGGGGTAAAGGTACCCCTTTAAAGCAGTAGTGTTCTGCTTTACCTGGCATGACTGAAGAGCTGAAATTGTGCTTGTAACTTGATCCCTGGGTGAATGTGGGAATCGTGGGAAAGGAACCCCTGAAGGTGAGATTGAAACCCTGTGAGGTGGGCCATTGTTGAATATAAATAAAAGCAAAATACTGTGGATGCTGGAAATATGAAATAACAGAAAATGCTGGAAAAACTCAGCAGGTCTGGCAGCATCTGTGGAGAGAGAAAGTTTCAAGTCAGTATGTTTCCTCTTCAGGGCTAAAGAGTAGAAATGTGATGGATTTTATACTGTTTAAGAGGGGGTGGAGCAGGTCATGGAAAGGTGGGAGTTGAGGAGAAATTTGACAAAGTCATGGATGCAGGACTCAATAAGTCCGGATGGCTGTAAAGTGCTTAATCGGAAAATGAGGTGCTGTTCCTCCAGTCATCAACTTCAGACCATGAACTCTCTCCTCCATCTTTGCCCCTTTTTTAATGCAATTATTTTAAACATTTTTATATTTTCATGTTATTTTTTAAATTTATTTTTTTTTATCCTTTTTCCCCAACAGACACCCCTCCCCCCACAGGGCCATCTGTCACTCAAATTTTTGTTTTGCTTTCACAGAGCACTGACTCTTGTTTGGCTATTAACACATTTCGCTTTCTTAACTTTGCCACTCTCCGCACCTGCTTTAGTCTTTAACACTACCATTAACACTCCTTACCCTGTGTCCATGACATCTTTGTCAAATTTCTCCTTGACTCCCACCTATCCCTGGCCTATTTTACTCCACCTTATCTTAAACAGTATAAAATCCATTACATTTCTACTTCTCTTTAGCTCTGAAAAAGTCTTAGAGACTTGAAACATTATCCCTGTTTCTCTTTCCACAGATATTACCAGACTTGTTGAGTTTTTCCAGTATTTTGTGTGTTTATTATGGGCCATTGTTGAAGCCATCCAAGTTGGAGCAACTTTGAGAAAATTCCAAGCAGGATCTTTGAAGGTGAAGACCACACTCAACTGATTATATTTATTCGTTGTTTCCTTGGATGTAATTGCGAAAGAAGAAATGTTAGACTTAGTGATGCTAAAAGAAACTCACGGTGTTGACATAAAAAACACACTTGACGAAGTGTTGACAAATGCAGATATCCCACTGGATAAACTCAGTGTTGCAATGTTGGGGTATAAAAGTAGGCCTGATTGCACTCTGAGTAATCCCAAATTTCCAGTTTCTACCTATTCATTGCATTATTCATCACGAACATCTAGCATTGAACATTAATGACTTGCAGAAGTTGAGAACCTGCTTTGCCATTTGTGGTTGATGTGGTCCACAATGGTTATCTGATTCTCAAACTTCTGGTTAAGAAACATCTGCTGTAGAAATGGAACTATTGGACTTCCAGGAAGACATGGGTCTAAGGATGATGCATAAATCTCAATCTACAATTGAATTTTGGAAGCAAGTGGCAGAAACAAAATATCCTCAAGAAAACTAAAGTGCAACGCATTTCTATTTTCAGCACAACATACTGCTGTGAATCGCTGTACTCTGTAACGCAGTTTGTAAAGTCGAAACCTCGTGCAATCCTTACAAATCAACACCTGATGGAGCCTTTGACACATCAGCTGGATTTAAGCTTACGGCCAGGATGGAGACCTACAAGACCTCTACTAGTAATTAGCCTGCGTAAAGTTTGTTCACGTCTTGTGGCTCTTGAACATCTGAAGATTATATGTGGCTCTTAGGTTCAGTAAGTTTGGCCACCCCTGTAATAGCAGATTGGTTTGCTTGGAAAGTGTTTTACTGCATCTAAATAAATAAAGTAAAATCTTTCCTGCAAATTGAAGTATGCAAATCATAGGTTTAGTCTTATAATAAATGAACAGCTAAACTAAAAAAAGCACATCTAAAATGTAGCTTTCAAAAAATCAAATCCAATATACTGGAAGTTAGTCTGAGTAAAGCAGATGCCAGTACCCGGAAAGACAATTACATCTAACAATATCTCATCAGATGCTGATGATCTGCTTTGCAGTATTGCTTTCAGCTTTTTAAAGTAACATTTTTGAAATGTTTATTTTTATTCAGAAGTGAGCCTAGAAATGCTTTTGCATCGTCTGGCCAGAAGCTGGATAGGCTGAAAAGAGTTGATGACTTAAGTTGCTGCATAGTTTGTTGAGAGTTAAGTGACTTTGTTGAAATTTCCAATCACATTTTAAAATCAAAAATTTCTTTTAATACAGGCAACAAATCGACATTTTCCACAGACTGTTACTGGAGCCTATCTGAGTGGAGTCAGAGAAGCAAGTAAAATTGCTGCATTGTAAATGAAGATTTTCTATAATTTATAACTTTGTTAAAGGCACTAAATAAAAATGCTGTACATATGAGAGATACTGCACTTGTGAACAAATTATTGCTAAAGCCCATGTAGGCCTCCTAAGTTTAAGATCAAGGATGATAATTTTTGCAGAGTAACTGCATGAAGAACATAGTGGAAATCTGGTGTTTAAACCAAAGTTTAAATAATATGGAATACAAATGAATGTCACTTCCAAACTTTCAGTAAATATTTGTATTGTACAAATACAAAAAAGCAACCCCCCCCCCCCCCCCCCCCCCCCAAAATTAACATCTTTCCACCAAGACATGAAAAACACATTAATGGAATATTCAAAGTTCAGTTCTATTTGTCCATAATAATTTTTGATAAAGTTACTGAACAGGATTCACAATAGTTAATGGGTGGCTACATGGTTAAAGAGCCACCAGCTAATTCATAGGATTTGAACTATTCAGTTCCTTCTTGCAATTTTTGTTTTGCAGAATTTGCAGCTTGGATTCTAGCAACATGTTACAATAGTTGCTGCAAAAGTTGACCAGGGAAGTCCAGTTAGGGAAAGATTGGATTTCTGAATCTTTGTCACTCACCAAAAATGTAGGTGCTTGAAACAAAATTAGGGATACTAGAATTCAAGATAAAATGTTCAGCTTGTTTTTTCCAGAAAGGCTTTCTAATTTTGAAAGCAGTAACTTACCCAGTTAGAACAAATCCTCGCTCAAGTAGCAGTTCCATAATGCGCCAGGGACTGAGGTAACATCGCTGCACCAATTTCAACATGGATAGATCAAGATGTAAATCATAGATCTCAGACTGAGACAAAATATACCTAGTCTCCAAAGCCTAAATTCTGGAGTGAAACAAGTTTTAAGCTAATATATAAATGACTTGCCTTTAATAAATAGAACCCTTGTGAACCATGTAACAAGATTGACACTGCCTTTTCTACTAGGTCAACCTGAGCTATTTATCTATTGTAAAGTGTACAGTATGAGAGCACAGGGATAATTATCCTACTTTAACATGGATAAATCGCCTCCATCTTTGATTTTATATATCGTTAAAACAGGATTTTCTAGATCTGTAGTTTTTTTAAATCCTGTACATAATTTGATGTAAATATTTGGTTTGTTGTTCAGATCACCTTGTGTCTGTGCTACCTGCAAATGGAAATGAGTATTGGTACAGAGTTAAATTCTATCGAGCATGAGTTGTTATGCAAGATAGGTAGGGGTAGTTTTATTATACAGAGAATGGACTAAATTAGTCTCATTGTAGTGACATAAGCATTACTGAAAAAACCTCAGGTATTGCATCCTCAACAGCTTTCCTTGTATTCCACTGATCAGTTACACTAGACTAAAATAATGCTGACATTGTGAAATATAATTACCTCACCCACCCACTTTTTTAAAGCTTGTTGCAAAATTCTCAAGCCAGTTTTACTGTGCATTAGTATCTAGAAATGCTATGTTTACTATCTGGCAATGAGTTTGAGTTTCAGGTCCATTTCAAATCTGGGATCAGTAATATATAAGATACTGTAATCCTTGGAATTCCTGTTTTAAAAAAACTAAATATTTCCTGAAAGTGCATTGCATTCACATCTATACAGTTACATAAAGGTTCAGACAACCTTATTTCTGCATGTAGTTTTGAATTTAAGTTGTTACTCTTACTATTTAGCAGAGTATCTTCAATACCCAAAGACTTGTTTAAAAGATGCAACTGTAAAATCTGGTCTGCCGATGTGTTATTTTTGGATTAACAACTTAAGACAATTCCATTAAACACAATCCTAGTTTGCACAATTGCTGCAGTAACAATTTATACAGTCTGCTCTTAACTGAAGCTGCTCGTTTCAAATTTTATGTTTCTCAACACTATATTTCCACATTGTGTTGTGGTTGCTTAATTCGATGACTGGATTTAAGCACAAAACTGACTAACTAGAGTAGACTGTAAACACTAAGGAATTCCATCAGGAGCTGTACTGTGATTAACATTTAGAAAAAAAATCATCTTAATGCAACTCAATTCCTGTTCTGAGCAGAAACAAGATGGATGTTCTAGTTTTTGTACTTTTTCCATTGGAAAGATTACTTTCTGTAAACCAGTGATGGTTTTGATCATTCAACTGTTTATAAAAAAAATGCTCAAGTAAAAATAAAACACTTGAACTGTCTTTTCTTTTAACTCGTGTACAAAGTTTATTTTCTCTTGGGGAACCGGGGCAGGTAAATTGTTCCACAAACAATCTTCAAAATAAGTTCTATAAAATAAGAACCTGACCTACAGAAGTAGACATACTGCATCTCCAATAAAACTTACCCCTTTTACAAGATTAAAACCATGGCCTTGCTCTGAAGACATTTAAATACAAAACAAAGATCAAATTAAAGTCACAAAGATAAAAATTAAACTGCTAAACAGTGAAAGATACAGCACACATGCAAATATGTGGCAACATAAAGCTAAAGATGAGGCTAAAATATTTTTCAACTAATTTAGCTGGACTCTAGCTGGTGAGAAATGAGACATGCCTAACAACCATAATTATAAGTAATGAATTTACTGGGTAATTTATTCACAGCTCAATAGATTCAAATGTACACTTTCATAAACACATTTTAAAAAGCTAGTAGAGTACTATAAAGTAAAACTTAAGCCTTAAAAGTAAAATCTATAGCAATAGGTTGAAAGATATTCAATTTACATTGGCATACAAGACTGATTCTACATAAATCCCACTGGCTTTCAAAGGAATACATTCTCTTATTTGTGCTGGTGTTAAACAATCCCATTTCTCAATCCATGGGACCATGGTAGCGGTATCATCTTAACACACTCCTTTGCTGGTTTCTTTGAGCTAGGGCAGTTTCATCACGAAATCAACTGAAAAATAAAATATTTACAATCACTCAGCATCAAAAAAACTCATTCATTTATTCCATTAGTGAATTAAGTATGCTCAAAAAATACTTTCAATCTGGGAAAACTACTGTAAAATTAATGCAAATGTCAGCCACATCCAAACATCACCATTCCCTAATTGTAATTTTTCTATTCTTCAAAGCACAACAACATATAACTGCTCAAATATAGCATTGCTAGATTAAGTCCCGCTTTCCTTCAGCCTTTTCAATCACTCAATTTTCTCACATGGAGGTGTTTGAGTTCTAATTCCTCCAAGGCACCTCAGTTGTATATTTTAAGACAATTCTTCTCATGGCTATTCTCTACCAATGATGGACACTATTTCTGAATTTGGATCATGCTTCTGAAAATCATGCTAATAACCAACACAAGAATCATAGATCTCTTAAATACAATTCTTAAAAACAACCTGAAGTGAGGAAATTCTTTGATCAAAACAGCAGCAGTCTTCAATTTAACTAGTTAAAATGGGAAACAAATGAAGCCTGCGAAAAAAAAACTAGAACCCCTGAAAAGCTATTACAATAAAGTGTAAAACTAATTTTATAGTAAAACACTTTCTTTCATGCTTGGGCATTATTGCTAGTTGTACTTGAGGTACTGTGGACATGGTACTATGCATAAACAGTCCTGACTGCTAGTGAAAGTCAGTCAATACACTGAGTCCAACAATACAAATTCTCAGCTTGCATTTTCTTCAACTGTAATCAGGTTGAGCAAGCAGAGAACTCCCACTTGCACCAAAGTGCAAAATTGGCCAATGCCTATAGTGCCATACGTGAATATCCTCAACCGAGCAACAGCATTCTATTAAACACTATACAAATAAGTAGAGTAAACATGCTTCGCCAGGTATTGGACAAGTTTGATGCTTAGAATTCTTCATGCTCAATTTTATATTAGTATTTAAATCTGGATTGCCTAATGTAATTCTGAAAAGGACTGCTGATAAATTGTAGTCATGCAAGCACACCCAATTAACATTTTTTTATTCATTCATGGGACGTGGGTGCTGCTGGCCATCCTTAATTGTCCTCAAGAAGGTGGTGGTGAGCTGCCTTGAACCTCTGCAGTCCATGTGGTGTCGGTACACCCACAGTGCTGTAAGGGAGTTCCAGAATTGTGACCCAGTGACAGTGAAGGAATGGTGATTATCTTCAAGTCAGGATGGTGAGTGGCTTAGAGGGGAACGTCCGGGTGGTGGTGTGCCCATGTGTCTGCTCCCCTTGTCCTTCTGGATGGTACCGGTCATGTGTTTGGAAGGTGCTAAACAGCCTTGGTGAATTCCTGCAGTGCATCTTGTTGATGGCACACACTGCTGCTGTGTGTCGGTGGTGGAGGGAGTGAATGTTTGTGGATGTGGTGCCAATCAAGCGAGCTGCTTTGTCCTGGATGGTGTCAAGTTTCTTGATGCTGTTGGGGCTGCACTCATCCAGGTAAGTAGAGAGTATTCCATCACACTCCTGACTTGTGCCTTGTAGATGGTGGACATTCTTTGGGGGAAGTCAGGTGGTGAGTTACTCACCGCAGGATTCCTAACCTCCGATCTTGTCTTGTAGCCAGTGTTTAGATAGCTTGTCTAGTTCCGTTTCTGGTCAATGGTAACCCCCAGGATGTTGATACTGGGGGATTCAGTGATGGTAATGCCATAGAATGTCAAGGGGGGATTGTTAGATTTCCTCTTCTTGGAGATGGTCATTCCCTGGCACTAGTGTGGCGTGAATGTTACTTGCCACTTGTCAGCCCAAGCCTGGATATTGTTCAGGTCTTGGTGCATTTGGACATGGACTGTTTCAGTATCTGAGGAGTGACAAATGGTGAACATTGTGCAATCATCAGTGAACATCCCCACTTCTGATCTTATGATGGAAGGGAAGTCATTGATGAAGTAGATGGTTGGGCCTAGGACACAACCCTGAGGAACTCCTGCAGTAATGTCCTGGAACTGAGATGGCTGACGTCCGATATCCAAAAACCACAACCATTTTCCTTTGTGCTAAGTATGACTCCAACCAGCAGAGAGTCCCCCCCACCCCCGATTCCCACTGGCTCCAGTTTTGCTGGGGGTCCTTGATGCCACACAGTCAAATGCTACCCCGATGTCAAGGACAGGCACTCTCATCTTACTTCTTTTGTCCATGTTTGAGCCAAGGCTGTAATGAGGTCAGGAGCTGAGTGACCCTGGCGAAACCCAAACTGATAGTCAGTGAGCAAATTATCGCTAAGCAAGTGCCATTTGACAGCACTGTCGATGACCCCTTCCATCATTTTATTGATGAGCGATAGTAGACTGATGGGGTGTTAATTGGTTGGATTTGTCCTGCTCTGTGTAGGGCAATTTTCCACATTTCTGGGTAGATGCCAATGGCAGCCTTACTGGAACAGTTTGGCTGGGGACAAATCAAGTTCTGGAGCACAAGTCTTCAGTACTATTGACAGAAAATAGTCAGGGCCTTCAGCCATTTGTTTATCACATGGATGGAACTACATTGGCTGAAGGCTGGCATCTGTAATGCTGGGGATATCTGCAGAAGGCCGAGATCGTTCACTTGGCACTTCTGGTTAAAGGTTGCTGCAAATGCTTCAGCCTTATCTTTTGCATTGGTGTGCTGGGCACCCCCATCATTGAGGATGGGGATATCTGTGGAGCCTCCTGCTCCAGCAAGTTGTTTAATTGTCCACCTGCAATTCACAACAGGATGTGGCAGTTCTGCACAATTTAAAATGGATAATGTAAAATGTCCTTAAACATTGAAATTGATCCCAAATCACATTACAGAACTGATCCCATCCTTCAGTCTGAAATCAGGCAACATAAAGTCATTTTTGGCCTGTCAAGACCACGCTGGCTCCCAATGCAGAAATCCAGTCAGTCCCACTCCCCTGCTTGAATCCTTAAGGTTTATTTCTTTCAAGTGTCCATTCAATTTTCTTTTAAAACAATTCATAGCTTCTGCTTCTACCACCCAATTAGTTTCAACTGCAACATTTTACTTTTCTCAAATGGGACCTTGCTATAATTAAATATTCAATTTATAAATCAAATATTCAATTTATAAATGAAAAAGTGAAAACAAGATTAAGAGTACTGAACACATACCTCTTTCACAGTGTTCTTGACAAAATCTTTTTTGTCAGACAGGTCATAATCCGGATAGCTGGCAAAAACCTAAATAAGAAAGGAAATTCACTTGAGTGCTGAAGAACAGTTAATAAACAGTATATTAGAAATATTAGTGTTGAAAACAAAGATAAAATTCTTAATAAATTAAGGGCAGATAACTTGAGAGGGGTAAAAGGTGCCATGCAGCATATTCAAATTACTCTACAAAGTGCTAGGCAATTAATTAGGAAGTACAAAGAAGTTTGGACACAAACTTGCAATGTAATGAATTAAGCACTGAACTCACTGCACTTTTGTGTGACCATCTCCCTCCCACATCAATCCATAGTTTTGGCTTTCTCCTACTACTTCTAAAAATGGACATATACTGGGATACAGATTTATCCTTGCAAACATGAGTTAGGAAGCAAACAGTATACAGGCAAGAACTAACAATACTTTTATGTAGGGTTTCTTCCCCTTATAACAAATCCAGTCTCTCATTTGGGGAATGTAAAATATCCCCATTGCACAACGCAAAGAACGATGGTCACCAGAAAGCAGTTTAAGTTTGTTTATACAAGAATTCTTTACAATCTTTTAATGGAGTGCACCATCCTACGGAATCTACAGAAACAATAAGAAATTGACTTATATCTTAAGCTTACTAGCAATGAAATTAAGGCCTTGTGGAAGATTTCATTGACGTGCTATAATTAGCAGTAGCCAAAAAATTTTAAGCCTCGAGTTTGACCACTTGTTTTTTTTCCAATCTAAGAGTTTGTTCTCTATCCCATAAACAAACCATTACATACCATAAACTCTCCTTCAGAGATTTAAAGCAGTTTCAGCTACCACTTCAGCCCAGCTGGTTTTTACTCACTTTTGTACTGTTTCATGTTCACATTAGTAAAATTGTTAATGTTATTCATACTAATGCTTTAAAATGAAGTGAATTTGTAGCAGTAGCTGGAATAATGGTCATTGGGGATAAACACAAAATTCTAAACGTTCATTATGATTGTAGAGAACCCTCAACCCAGAAGCTCCAATAACTCACCTATGCTGATGACACAAAATGCCATCACAAAACATGGCTCATTTGCATGGAAGATTCAGTTCTTTAAAATAAATAATTCTATGAAAACATTTTAAAGAATAAAATGTGCATTTCTGAAATAGCTCATGAATGAAAAATTTGAATTCATGTTGCACTTAACACATCAACTGCAGAAGTCTGTACTTTGTAGGTTCCTATACACCATATTTGAGAATGATTTTTTAGTGTTAAATTTAGAAACAAACAATACAATAAATAATTGCCTGCATTTGTTTAAGGTCAAGCACACTGATTTTAAAAAGAGTCAGTATGGGTGGAGTTCAATCATTTATGTGAACATTCCTTAATATAAAGGTTCATTTTCTTAAAATCAGATTGGTTAATACCCACCACATATATGGTCCCACATGAAAGTATCTTTAAAATCAGGGTATTGCATTCTATCAAAAACTACACAACAAACTACTACTGCCATCTGTCAGGATATACCCAGGGCAAAGTCTTGCAGGAGTTATTGCAGGAGTTATCATCACTTTGCACAACTTTTCATTAGTTGTGTTTTATGACTTCTTGGTGGCTAAAACCTACATATGCGGACACATTCTTCACATTCCACTTGTTTTGGTTCTTTCATTTAATGTATTGCAAGATAAGATCTGGGTGCTCCCAATTCTCTACCAATGTCCACCGGGCTGGACTTTGCAATATGTGGCAAAGTGACTGTGCTCACTGCTCATCTCGAAGCAAGTTGACCACAAAGATCTTGTGATCTTTGTGCCATGGATTTTACCTTTCCTGACAATTTCATTCCACCATCAACTCAAGGGGATCCAGCAACTGTGATGTTATCAAGCAAGCTAAGCAGCAAATCACATTGAAGAATAAGAATTCTCACAGGCAGCAAATCAAGAAGTAAAAAGCACCTATTATCTTTCATGTTTTAATAATTTTACAGACAGTGGAATAAATATTGGCACACAATAGATTAAGGTAGACAAAAGCAAATATGAAATAAAACCAGAAAATTCTGGGAAAACTCAGCAGATCTGACAGCATCTGTGGAGAGAGAAACAGAGTTAACGGTTCGAGTCAGCACGATCCTTCTTCAGAGCTAGAGAGTAGAAATGCGATGGAATTTATACTGTTTGTGGGCGGAACAGGTAAAGCAGGATAGATCAGCGATAGGTGGGGGCTAAGGAGAGATTGACAAAGATGTCACGGGCACATGTCTGTCCTTGGCCTGCTGCAATGTTCCAGTGAAGCAAAACGCAAACTGGAGGCACTCTACAGCCTTCCGGACTTAACATTGAGTTCAACAATTTCAGACCATGAAGTCTCTCCTCTATCTTCACCCCTTTTTTAAAGATGTATTTTTATATTTTATTTACTTATTTTCATTCATTGTTTTATCCCTTTTTTAATCCTTTTCCCAACTGCCACCCTCCCCACCACCCCAAAAGGGCCACCTGTGACTTGTTCTATGTTGTTCTTTCAGAATGCTGATCCTTGTTCTGCTAACACATTCTGCTCTCTTACCTTTATGTCACTATCAGCACCTTCTTTAGTCTTCACCACTATTGTTAACACTCCCTTTGTCTTGTGTCCATGACATCTCTGTCAATCTCTCCTTAGCCCCTACCTATCGCTGACCTTCTATCCTGCTTTACCTGCTCCACCACCCCTGCCTCCAAACAGTATAAATTCCACATTTTCACTTCTCTTTAGCTCAGAAGAGGAGTCGTGCTGACTCAAAAATGTTAATTCAGTGGAGTGAGAAACAGAGTTAAGTCAAAATAGCAAACAAACTTATCTGCACCTCATTCAACAAGGTGCAATTTTTAAGGGTGTTTATAGTAAGGCTAATAGTGCAAATGGAAACTCATGTCAATTCCCCAAGATTTCCATCTGCAAGGGCTTGAATAGCACATCCTGTGTAGCAGTGGGGAATCACCGACAGCAACTTCTGGATTTTCATGTTTAACTATGTGCGCGCATACACCTAGAAGTTGCTGTCAGTTTCACAGTTTAGGCATTATCAAGTCTGAAAATTATCTACTAGAGGGGGCCCCTTTGCACGTTTTAGACTTTCAAATATTGAGATCATTTAGATTGACTAAAAGCCCAAGCTTTTTTCTCTTCAGCACTGAGCTAATTTTCTATGATAATACAAAGAACCATTGCCTCAGGTTCCAGTCAAGTTTAAAACATATGCAGTAAGCCATTAATAATTCACCTTTTTGCAGATTTGTTTCATTGTGACTTCTTCCAAGTTCGCATCAACTAACAATTTCATGACTGTTCCCTTCAATTCTTCATCTGTAGGTGGTTTTTTAAGTTTCTTAATCAGAGGTTCATCATCCGAACTATCTTCAGATTCACTTTCTGGGAAACAATGATGCAGTACAATATTTCAAACTAAACAGAACTCAATGCAATTAATCATACAATTTTAGAGCAATGTTTTTGTTAAATTGTTCAAAATCCGATTCAAAAATCCTACAGTAGCCTGGTATCAAGTTAGAGTTAGCTTTCTGGGAAGGTCACAATGGTGGGTTGGGTTGGAAAAACAAAGGTATAAGAGTTCATTGCTAATCAACTTGCAAACAGGTTGTACTTTTAAAGTGTAGGCTCAGCCAATCCTTGTATTAATTACTAAAGTACAAACCTTTCTGGGTGTAAAAAAAAGTTAAAATCATCACGTATACTAAAATTAGGCAATTTATAAAAAGGAACATTCGAGAGGAGGGGCACAAAGAGGGAGTCTCAATTACAATAATTGCAGTAGTTTTATCTTTTCTGTATTAATTTCCTGCCTCAATTCTAATATCCTCTGTAACATTCATAAGCTGAGATGCATAAACTCTTCATCCTCCCCATTAACGGAGTTGCAAAATGAAATTTGCAACGTCATTGTTTTTTCAGTGGCTGCCTACACAATCAGGTCAATTCAGCAATGACCCTCTTGTCCTGTTTCTTGGCACATTGCAGTTAGGAGCTATACAGGCTCCAAGGTGTTCTTTTCCAGCCTATAGTAACAGGAGAAAGATCTGTCACTAATAGTTAACACGTTGTAACACCATTGTAGTTCAATTTAAAATACAGAATGCACAGAGCCGGTGTTCAATTTCAACAAATACCAGAGTGCAAGACATCTGAAAAACATTGCTCATCAACTGGTAATGAGAATAATTTTTCCATGAAATTAGCATTTGCTCAACACCATACCATTGGCAATTTGCAGCATTGTAACGGTTCATATAAATTTGATTTATTCAAGTTTTAAAATGGTAAGATTTCTATTTCCCTACAAAGTAGCCACCACATGCTTCATTTTCAGTAGAGTTTACAGCTGGAGAGAACAACATGTTTGTAGACTATGGAAACAAAAATGGAGGTTGGAGATGGGGCGATACTTTGCAATGATGGTAGGGTCAAGGGTTGGTTTGTTCAGGACAGGAGGTGACAACAGCAGATTTAAAGGAGAGCGGGACACCACCTGAAAAGAGAGAACAGTTAACGTCATCGGCTAACAAGGGGGCCATGAAGGGAAGATGGGTGATCAGCAATTTAGTGGGAACAGGGCTGAGAGAGCAGGACATGGGTCTCACGGAAAACATAGCTCAGAGAAAACATGGGATAGAAACTAGAGAAAGATGAGAGCTCAGGGCTAGGGCAGAAAGGATCCCTAGAGAAAGGTTTGCTCTGTAAACTAGCAGAAGGCAGGGAGGTGGCAAAGGTAGCTGATCGGATGATCTGAGTGATGAAGAAGCCCATGAACTCCTTGCACTTGTCAGAAGTGAATGAGGTGGTGATAGGGAAAGGGGTTTAAGGTGACAGCTGGCGGTAGAGAAAAGAAGCCAGGAGTTATCTTTGCATTCCAGAGTGATCCTGGAATAATGAACATTTCTAATGGATGAAAGCTGGACCCAATAACGCTTTATGTAATTCAGCCAGATTTGGCAGTGAATAGCTAAAACAGTTGTCCACCATATTCTTTTAGTCTATGATCCATGGACTTATGAGAGTGTAGATGGGGGTATACCAGGGGAATGGGCCAGAGTAATGGTTTCACAGGATACTAGGGCAAAGGTGGAGGTGAGGGTACAGTTGTGTAAATCAGCAGCTGCAGAAATATTATGCCAAATGGAGAGCCAAAGGCCAGATGAAATGGGATTTTGAAAGTGCAGTTTTAACTGAATTAGGGATAGTATGCGAGCGTCACTGCCAAAGCCAGCATTTATTGTCCATCCCCAATTGCACGAAGTGATGATGGTCTGCCAGCTTCTTGAGCCACTGTAGTCCATTTGGTGTAAACAAACCCATACTACTGTTAGGAGACTTGGCGAGTTGACGCAGTACAGCTTGTTTATAGCACACACTGATACCACTGTGCATCAGTGGCAAAGGAAACAAATGCTTAAGATAGCGGATGGGTGCAAATCAAATAGTTGCTTTGTCCTGGATGATGCTGACCTTTTGTGTTGTTAAAGCTGCATTCATCCAGACAAGCAGACTGCATTCCATCACATTCCTGACTTGTGCTGTGTAGATGGTGGACATGCTTTGGGGATTCAGGAGATGAATTACTTGCTGCAGAATTCCCAGCATCTGACCTGCTCTTGTAGCTACAATATTTATTTATATGGCTCATCCAGTTAAGTTGAACATCAAGGGAGATGATTACATTCTCTTCTTGAAGATGGCCTTTGGCTGCGCTTGTGATGCAAATATTACTTGCCACTTATCAGCCCAAACCTGAATATTGGTGCAAATGGACACGGGCTGCTTCAGTACCCGAGGAGTCAAGAATGGTACTGAGCACAGTGCAATCAGCAGCAAACATCCCTGCTTCTCACTTTACGGACGGTTGTGTCTAGGACACTGCCCTGAGGAGCTCCTGCAACAATGCCCTGGGACTGAGATGATTGGCCTTCAAAAGCTACAATCATCTTCCTTGGTACTAAGTAAGAAACCAAACAGTGGAAATTTTCTGCCCAATTCCCTTTGACTTGAGTTTTGATAGGGCTCCTTAATGCCACACTCAGACAAATGCTGCCTTGATGTCCAGGGCAGTCACTATCACCTCACAGAAGGAGCTAGGGTTGGGGTGTGGAAGTGGAATGTGAGTGGAGAGTGATACATGGAAGTGATCAGAGATGACTTTATCTGTGATTGATTTGATAGACTGGAGAGGGTGATCCTGAGCAGTACAACATTGACAATTTCTTAAATCAGGCTATAAAAGAGAATACTAGTCACCTGGTTGCAACAATCACAATCATTAAATGCTATGAAAGGGAGATAGACCAGATTAAATCAACTTACAAGAGCTCTTGTTTCCCATGAGTGGGTTGACCAGATAACTCAAGTGACAAATTTGTAAATGACAGGTTACCCGGTGTCAACGTAAAAGTCTAACTTTTGACTATTGACAGGGAATCTTACCGGAAAGTTGCATTCACGCTAGCAATGACTATCCTCATCACTGGAATGCATGAAGAAACTTTACACTACAATCAGTTTCTACCATAATGAACTATTCAGATGGCTGTTAATTTTAAAGGGTACTGCTGAGATAAGAGAAGTTTTGTTTTCTCAGTGCCATTTATTCTCTATTTATGGAATAGTTTCTGGAAACAATATAATTGCTTACAGCGTATTTATTGTACATTAAATGACACACCAATTCTCTACCATTTTTCTCTAAATAGGAAAACTCAATGAAAATGCTTTATAGTATCCTATTCCTACACTAACTTTTATAAAAAATACCTTTTTCCCTCCAGATCATTTTAGCCTGCATGTAGAATGATATTTAAAAAGATTTACTTACTCTCAGCTAGCCTCCCAATCGAAGCCACCTTTTTAACGCCACTTCCCAGGTCTAGGGAACAAAATTACATTAAACGGGAACTGGGTGGTGCAGCAAATTAGAATACCGTCCTTTTATTTACGAGATCTGGGTTCAAATTTCAGCCCAGCGTATAGGGGAGAGCAAAATTTCTCCCCATCAGCTGCAAGCATACAGGGTAGTTTCAATTCAGCAATGCTCATACCAAATCAGCAGCTGCATTTAAGCCCCAACGATATAGCATAAGGAAATTTGGAAATTCATTGATGCAGCGGAAGACATTCCTGAGGTCAGGGGGCAAAGAGTGGGGCCACATACAAGTTTTATCCTATATCTAATCTAAAAGAAACCCGGTGCCAAAACTGAATGCAAACAATAGGAAATGTTCTGCTCTGCGGAAATCAACATCTTTCAGTTAATGAAAAAACACACCTTTCTACAAAAAAAATAAAGTCTGTTAGTGAGTTTAGTGTGTGTATTCAGACCTTCAGTTTTAGGGAAAACATGGGAATATTCTCTCTCTCCT
Organism: Carcharodon carcharias; assembly: GCF_017639515.1. NCBI lineage: Eukaryota > Metazoa > Chordata > Chondrichthyes > Lamniformes > Lamnidae > Carcharodon > Carcharodon carcharias. The sequence continues at coordinate 189,002,637 of NC_054469.1, forward strand.
CATGTAGCGGGGGGAGCAAGAAAGATGATGAGGCATGGGGGAAGCGAGAAAGGGACGGGCAGAGGGGCAAGGTTGCGAGAAAGAAACAGGGGGGTGGATCAGCTAGTGGTGATTGTTGTCTTGGTTTCCTCAGTAACCTAGTGTTATTTGGAGGACATGCCTTAAACAACAAAGGAGATTTTATTCCCGGAACCAGATTTCGCTCTCGATCAAAATCCCAAAAATACATTATTTGGTTATTAATGTGTTGTTTGTTAACCTTACTACCAGATAATTACTTTTGTTCTTACCCTTCTTGGCAGGAGCTGCAGTTTTCTTTGCAGTGCTGCTGTCAGCTTTTTTCACGTTTGTTGCTTTAGTAATTTGTCCCTTCTTGCCTTTGGGCACAACTTTTTGTGTGGATTTCTCTTTTTTAGACACTTTCTTCTGTGGCTGAAAAAAAAGACTGAACTGATTCTCAAAGTTTTCTTAAATATCTGGCACCAGTGATTTGTTGTTCTGCTGTGTGTTTTGTACTTTAGAACTATTGCACAAAGCTTTTTAATAAAACTAAACAGAACTGTGGATATTTTTACTTAATTAAAAAGTGTGGTCTGACTGAATTAATACAAAATTTGATAAGTCTTGACCAATTCAAAAGGAACACGTCCTTTAGCTACCATTGCGTGAAAATAACGTTTCACCAGTTAAAAATATAAGTAGCAGGAATACTATCCTGACATGGCCAGCATACAGTCAAGGCAGATTACACAGACTGCATTACAGCCCAGTCACCATCTGATCTGGATTCTCTACACCATGACTTATGAACTAAGCCCAGCTGTTGGTTGCTCCAGCTAATTTGTGGCATGAAAGAAAGAGAAAACTGGCAAGATCAGATGATCACAGAAAGATGCTGATGAGGAAAGTCAGTTTGTTCCTAATCATTTCATCCAACAATTTCTAGGATTTTAGGGTTGTGTCTCCACTAGCCTGTCCAAAAATCTATTGTGTCACTTGCTACCAAAACAAAGCACATCTCCATGTTGATAGCTATACTAAAAAAGACACAATGTTCTGATATCACTCAAACTTCATTTTGCAGTTTGAACAAGTGACCTCTTATCATCATGCAACTAATTCTGGATTTACCTTTCCTATACTGTTTACTGTGGTCTTCATCTGTGGCATGCAGTGCTAGTACAATCATAGAATTGTTAGAGTGCAGTAGGCCATCATTCACCCCATCGTTTCTGCTTCGGCTCTCCAAATGAGCATTTCACTTAGTGTCATTCTCCTGCTTTCTCCCTGTACTCCTGCACATTGTTTTGTGAAAGGAACAATCTAATTCTTTTTTGAATTCCTCGACTGAACCTGCCTCAAGCAGACCTTAACCACTTGCGTTGTAAAAAAAAATTCCCCCTTGTGTCACTTTTGCCAATTACTCTAAAGCTGTGCCCTCTTATTCTCAATCCTTTCACAAGTGGGAACAGTTTCTCCCTATCTATTCTGTCCAGACCCCTCATGATTTTGAATACCTCAATTAGATTTTCTCTCAGCCTTCTCTTCAAGAAAAACAGTTAACTTCTCCAATTTATCTTCAAAACTGAAACTCCTCATCCCTGGAACCATTCTCATGAATCTTTTCTGCACTTTCTCCAATGCCTTTACATCCTTCCTAAAGTGTGGTACCCAGACCTGGACATAATACTCCAACTGAGGCCAGACAAGTGTCTTAAGTTTAGTCGAGTTCAACATAACCTCCTTGCTCTTGCACTTTATGCCCCTTTTTATAAAGCCTAGGATACAGTATGCTTTATTAACCGGGCTCCTGACCTGTCCTGCCACCTTCAATGCCTTAGGCACATATACACCCAGGTCCCTCTGCTCCTGCAACCACTTTGTAGTAGTACTCTTTATTTTATACTGTCTCTCCATGTTCTTCCACCAAAATGAATCACTTCACATTTCTCCACATTGAACTTCATCTGCCACCTACCTGTATGCCCATTCCACTATGTCCTTTTGAAGTTCTCCATTATCCTCTTCACAGTTTACGATGCTTCCAAGTTTCATATCATCCGCAAATTTTGAAATTGTGCCCTGTACACCAAGGCCTAGGCCATTAATATATATCAGGAAAAGCAACACTGATCCCTGGGGAACTCCACTACAAACCTTCTTCCAGTCCGAAGAAAGTTCCATTAACCACTACTCTGTTTCCTGTCACTCAGCCAATTTTGTATCCATGTTGCTACTGTCCCTTTTATTCCATGAGCTATAACTTTGTTCACAGGCCTATTGTATGGCACTATATCAAATGCCTTTTGGAAGTCCATGTACACACCAACAACATTGCCTTCATTAACCCTCTGTTACAGCTTCAGAAAACTTCAAGTTAGTTAAACATGATTTTCCCTTAATAAATCCATGCTTGCTCTCTTTAATTAACCTGCATTTGTCCATGTAACTATTATTTTTGTCCCTAATTATTGTTTCTAGAGGTTTCCCCACCACTGAAGTTAAACTGACTGGCCTGTAGTTGCTGAGCTTGTCTTTTACATCCATTTTCGCAAAAGGGTGTAACTTTAGCAATTCTCCAGTCCTCTGGCATCACCCCCAAATTCAAGGAAGACTGAAAAATTATGGCCTGTGCCTCTGCAATTTCCACTCTCAATTCCTTCAGTATCCTTGGATGCATCTCAAAGTTGACAAAACACCAGGTCTGTAAGTAAAGACAGCCTATCCAATACCACCTTAATTTTACACTCTTCTTGTGTCCGAATTAGCTTATCTTTCACCATGGCCTAGTTAGCGTCTTATTCCTTGGCAAAGACTGAAATTAAGTATTAATTTAATACCTCAGCTATGCTTCCTGCCTCCATGTGCAAATCCCCTTTTTGGTCCCTACTCAGCACTTTCTCCAGCACAGCAATACTCTTCTTAATCAATACTACCACCCTTCCCCCTTCTTCCTTTCCCATCTTACCTGAACACCTTGTATCCAGGCATATTTAATACAAAGTCCTGCCCTTCTTTCAGCCAGGTCTCTGTTATAGCCACATCATATTGCCACATGGCAATTTGCACTTATAACTCACCAATCTCCATGCATTCACACACATGCACAATAACCCTGATTTATTACTTTCTCCATTACTCTGACCCCACCTATTAATGTACTATTTCCTAATTAAATACAACATAACACTTTGCTGCGGGATTTGTAAATATTTTTATCCTCAAAAAAAAACTCTATTGAAACAATTTCTCTAAACCATTCAAATCATGATTTATCTTTTATGCCCTTTTCTCCATAACGGAAAACCTTAAAGGACCAACATTTAGTGATCAATAGGCTAACTTATCACCACAGAAAGGAAATTTCAAGATAATCCAGATTTTCTTCCAATATCTGGTACTTTTATTAAGAGAAAAAGGAAACAGATCAGTATGTCATGGCTCAAAGGTTTGTGCAATACTGTTTTTAGAGTTTTTCCAGTCATTAGTATTGTATGACAAGTCACCTGAACTGTAAGTGAAAGCCAGATCATTTGTCTCCTCTCTATCCGTGCATGTATACATAGACACGAGTATCTACACACAATTATTATGAGAAACAATGTACCTAGATTCAGAAGAATCTAGACCTTCAAGGCTAATCGGTAGGTGGCAGACATTATTATATAGATGAGTGCAAAAATAATTTGGATATACCCAAGTATAAAAATGAAGAAGCCAATTGTCATATATTCAATGGAATAGTGGAACAGAGACGCAGGAGTTTTTAGTGGAAACTCAATAGTCCTGCATAATGAAAAGTATAGATAATGCCTCCAAATCATACTGGTCATTTTTCTCTCAAATCAACCACCTCAGCTCACTGGTTTTTCCCATTCTGTCAACAAAAGCAGCTGGCAGTAAAGCAGCTGGTTTGTCTCTCCGTATCCCTACACCCAAACTCACCAAAAAGCTCCAGGTGGATAAATCCAATATACATTCCACTAATGCCAATCAAAAATTTCCAGTTAGACTTGGACGCTAAAGGAAATTAATACTTATTTCAAGTGGACTGAATTGGTACAAAAGTGACTGGTAGCAACAATATTGTAATGAACACAGTAGCTAGAAAAAAGACTAGTTTTAAGTGAGGCCTTTGTAGTGGTGCACAAGACGAAGGAAACTTCAGAACAAAAGAAATTGAGGTCCTGTAAAGGTTTTCAAAATTACAATTGGAAATTGACAAAAAACTAATGTAAGCAAATGATGAACAGTTCAAATATCAGGGAGAGAAGCTAGAAATGATAGAAGGAATAGAGTAACGGAATTAAGAAATTGGAATAGCTTAATCAGAGACACATAAATGAGCTTGAATAACATTTTTCTAGTAAGAGGGGTATGGTGAAAAGAAAGCTAAAATTATATTAATCTTTGCTGGGTGGAGGAAGGGTTGGGACCATTGGGTTCAAGTCCCCTCGAGCACTCTCTATGTTCTTAAGACAGAATTCATCACTTTCAAAGTAAGTAGATCTTAGTTTAAAGATTGGGTTAGATAATTATTATTGACCCATTTGCTATACAGGTATTTTGAAGAGTCTAGTTAATTCCTCTGTATCAAATAATATTCATTAAATGGCCAGGACATGACTGACACAAACCTCCACTTCTTCTTCCACATCACTTTCATCTGAAGATTTTTCCTTTTCTTTCTTTTCTTCTTCACTACTGGATTCATCTGTGAGAATTTCTTCTACGGTTGCAGACTTGGATTTCTTCTTGGACCCAGAGCTGCTGTGTTCTTTCTTTCCACCCTTTTGACGTTTCTTTTTCGGCTTTGGTAATGACTGCAAAATACGTTTAAACACAATATTAATTTATAAAGAGATTTATTGAAGCACCATACCGAGAAGGGAACAAGTGCTTTGCCTGTTGCATTGACAAGCTATGTATTGTTTACATCTAAATTAACTGCAATAATGGCACAACATGAACATTACAAACATCACATAACACATACCAGACAACTATTGATAAATGTTGCATAACGCCGTATATAAATAGCAAGGTTAGGAGTTGGTAGTTTCATTTTTAGGGACCATGTAGATGAAAAACAGAAGGGGGTCAAGGTGACCACCATTCAATATATCAAAAGAATAATTTTAAAATGCAAAATAATTGCCTTCTATTCAACTGCCCAAATGAGCTGGTTCACAAAGATTTTACATCTGATGATGCAAATGAGTTTTAGCAGAAATATGAAACAGAGGCTAACCAGCGTCATTTCAAGTACACTTTGGATTGGGGAAATTGTGGCCAAAGTGGAAAGTCTAACCCAAGAGATTCTATGAAAACAAAAAAAAAAAGAGATTCACAGTCTAATCAGTTTGTTGTCGTATAGACTGGGGAAGAAATGGAGATTTAGAAAGAAATGTTCAGCGGGAAGCGCTCTCTGATCTTAACATAAGATATAGGCAGACAGGACCTTGGCTAACATTTCACCTGAAGGGCTATTAAATACCAACTATGAAGAAGAGCATTTGCTCCTGAAAACATTTGGTTGCTCTCAGACAGTTAAGCACCTGGATATCTGTTAAAGCTGCCGTTATTGAGGCATATACTTATTGTAATCAGCCGATGACAGTGTACCAGGTGGCACACTTTCTCCGCAGCACTAGCACCTAACAAGTAGGGTAAAGCTAACAGCAAGAGACAAATGCAAAAATAAGTAGAATTTAATAAAAATCACAAATAAAGCAGTAACGTCATGGTTGCTTGATATATACCATGGGCAGAATTTAGCTCTCGATGGGCAGGTGGACCCCACCGACTCTGCAGCGGGCTGGCAGCCGAGCTCCGCCACTGAAACGGGCCTTGCCACCATTTTGAGTGGGCTGACTAATTAAGGCCCGCCCAGCGGGCTGCCTGACGGGAAGCGCTATGTGGGGACAGGGGAGGGATTCCCCAACTGTTAAAACGCGCTCTTTCGCGCGCAGTGCTGCTCCGCTCACTGAGACTAAGTGCTGTCTCAGGGAGATTGATGACAATTTTAAAAAACTCAAAAATAGAAAAGTTAAAAAAATTAACAGGTCCCACTTGTGACAATGTCGCACGAGATGGGACGTTAATAAATATGGCAGTTTATTAAAGATTTTAAAAATGGACATGAAACCTCATCCCACCAGTGGATGAGGTTTCATGTTTTTTCTATTGCCCGCTGGGGCTCTTGGCCTGCCCGCCAGCCTTAAGGTTGGACAGGCAGGGCCTTTATTGGGTTAATTATCCTGTCAATGGCCTCAAATGGCCATTGACAGGTCGGCGGGTGGACAGCTGATTTCACTGTCCGCCCGCCTTCCTAAATACTAAAATGGGGCGGGAGGGTTCCTCCCGACGTCATCCCGCATCAGCGAGCGAGCCTCGCCCCCAACTTGCTGACGGAAAAATTCTGGCCCATATATACTTTTAAAAGCCAAATTTTTGAGACCAATCTTTTTTGGCCAAAAGTCATGGGGTTGACTTGATAAGGCTAACTTTTTTCAGGGATTGACATGTGTGCTTCATTTAGGCCCAAAAAAGACCATTACAATAGACTAAAGTAAAAACCAACACTAAAAAATTCACATTGCTATAATATTATAAATAATATTGACTCACTTGTTGTTTCACTTCAACATCATTAATATGTCAATATACCCATTTAACATTGCCAGTTTCAATTAACGTTGTTTGTCATAAACCTCCCCTTCTGTGGCCTGCCTACTCATATGACTTTTCCCAGATTGCTTCTGCCCTCAGTCCCTCTTCTCCTCTCTCCTGCCCTCATCTCACCAGCCCAGCTCTCCGTTCTTACCTTAGTACCTGGAGTTTATTTTTCAGTTGTTGCTCTCCTGGCTCCTGTTTTGAACTCTCGCTGAAGTCCTGGGCTCCATCTAATGGCAGAAGTAGGTCAGTGCAGATAGTCCTGGGGCTTTCAGCTGCTACCTGCACCGATCAACTTCTGCCACTTGATGGGAGTCTGGTCTATTTAAAAGTACTGTAGGTGAATGTGCTTTTTAAAATATTGTATTGTATTAACTTTATGTTTAGTGATCTATTTATTTTGTAAGTTCTTTCAGCAAGGAATGCAGAGCACTGTACACATATGGTACAGTATTTCAACTAATTTTTTTTCTGGGCAAGAAATAGCCAAAGGAACTCAACTCTGGCTTTAACATTGATTCCTATGGGAACCCATATGATTCGCCCCTATGGTTCACTTAAGAGTCATTTCACTTAAAAGTTGCGATTTTCAGGAATGCAACCACAGCTATGAAGGACTCCCTGTACAAATTATAAAAATTTTCACCCACACAACATAAATATATACACCATCACAAATTAACTACAACCATTCACGTTGAAATCCATCAAAATCACTAAACACCATCTGAATCTCTGAAAAATTCATCCCAATAGCCTGATTGTATGTCATCACATGGATCTTCATGGTCTTCTGTAGTACCAGCAACTTTGGCATCATTCCATAAATAATTGTCCCTGGTACTGTCAAACGCATTCGATATTCCACATTTTGGAAATTATTTTTTGACAGTGTCGCAGTATTGGCTCGACTTGATTCCACATGTTTATGATCCATTGACAAAATGTCACCAGTGAGGGTGTTCGCATATATGCGTCCTTAGTGAATTCTTTTTGCTTTCCAAAATCCAATTGTTCTACATCTTATGGATGCTACCCTCAAGAGATTTATTTATAAACACATCCTAAGAGCTGAACAACACTCATAAGACGGCCAGGAATACCTGCCAAGTCAGTGTTGGTTAGCCTCATCACAGACTACATCGTTGACAAGGTGGGATCTGAACATTTTTTCTTTGTATAGTCCTCCTGGTCTCAAATTCCTCACTTCTGATCGATTTCGTGCCACTGCCTTCATGAATATGGATGACAACGCCTTTTTAAAATTTCTCTTTGGTGAGAGTTTTGGTCTCAAATATCACCACTGGCTTAATTTGTTACCATTCTCCATACAAGAGAACCACTGTGAACCTCACCTTCTTGTGGCCAGTTGTCTTTACAAGGATTTCTTTTCCCCACCCAATCTTGGAGACAATCTTGTTTGCTGGTATGTCAAACTAGGCCAATCAATATGCATTATTCTTCTCCTCTATATTGGTTGACACAACGGGGGAATTTGATGATTTTATCGTTAACTGAGGTACAGATGCTGTGAAATTTTTGTTTTCCGACAGAGTACCCAATCCTGCCTTTTCATGAATCGTGTGCATCACCCGGCACTGGCCTTGAATTCTGGAATATCATCTTTCCTCGCTTCTGAGGGCAGTCAGGTGGCGCTATAGGTGACTTGCGATTTTGTCAATGCTCATTAACCTAGTCTACCCCTTTTTTTCTTCAGATGAGGCCACTTGCCCAGTCTTCCTCTGCTACATTTCTTCTTCAGCATTTTCTCTACGGTTTATTGGATATCTTTCTCTAGTCTCTAAATTATTTTCTTGGAGACATTAAACTCTTGCTTTGCACAATTATTAGTCTGATCAGCAAATGCTGCAAGTTTTATACTTGTTATTCTTTCTCGGAGGAATTGTGATAAATGATGTGGTACGATTAGCCTCGTCGATCTGCTGGGAGATGGGAGCGTGAATTGGAAAGGAAAATCTAAAGGCTCCCACATGTGCCTTTAAATTAAAGGACTGTAGTAATCCCTCTAAGGAGTTAATAATTACAATGCAGTTAAATCTCAGAAAAACTACGGTGGACTTTTACATGAGCTACATGAAAATGTAATTCTTTGGGCCAAAAGTCATAGAGTCTACTTTTATACAAGTATATACAATAAATAGCAACAGGTTTCAAAATCTCTACCTTGCCAGATGCCTTGGGTTTCATCAGGAAGTTCAAAATTTTTGATACTATTTCATCTTTAGTGCCTTTCCTCTCCAGGTCCAGAACAGTACAAATCACCTTTAGTACTGAAATTGGATTCCTATAATACGGGAGACAAAAAAAAGCCATCTGTAGCAAACATGAACACAGCAATACACATGTTAACTCTAGGGAAAAGCACAATAAAAGCTTTAGCACCAATACATTTTATAAAACAACCGAGTGCATTTAAGGTCACTTCTATAGGACCCTGTCCAAAGTGAAATGGATATTCTCATGTCATGGGATTTCATGTGAAAAAGCATCAGCTTTCTATTGTATGCATTTATTACATCTGGTCTATTTTTGAACTGATCCTAAATCAAGTTTTTTTTGGAAAAAAAAAATAAATTTATTCTTGGGACATGCTGACAGGACCTTATTTATTGGTCATTCCTAATTGCTCACAGAGCATTAACAGTCGCCCATGTAATGTAGGATTGGAGTCACCTATGGGTCAGACTAGGTAAGAGAGGAAGGTTCCTTTCCCCAAAGGACATGACAATCCAAGAGGTTTCATGGTCATTTTCTGGTGCCACCTCACATCTTAAGGATTTTGGAATCCAGTTTCACAATTTGCCGTGGTGGGATTTGAACTTTTAGTTGCTTGTCCAGTATCATGACCATTAGACTACTGTACCCTAAAATCAAGCTTCTATAGCACAACAGAAAATTATTTTAAAATATGTTATATGAAATGAATAATGAGGAATAATGGATAACCTCCCCCATTCCGCCTTGCTAACATTATTGCAACACATGTATTTCACAATCTAAGTTAATGAAGTACAAACCACAATCCAGACAGAGTGGAAGAAATTTTTATAACATTAAAAGAACACAGGAAAAAGAAAGTAAATACTACAAATGTGTAATACCACACAAGTTTTAAAAAAAGGTAATTAGTATTCACAAAATATTTGGAACATTCCAAATATGAGATTAAACATTGAATGACTTAAACTATTGATGCATTATTCAGTATGTTTCATCAGTACTGTTTACTGGGTAAATTTTAGCAATATTCATTCGGCCTCCAAATAAAAAAAGCACATTGCTGTTATCCTAGAATGAGAACCCTTCCCTTCATTGATATTTGCACCAGACGGTCTTTCCCTGTTTTATATAAGCCATTACAGTAAACTCATGTTAGTCCGCAAGATAAATATGGAGGAAGCAAGTCACTAAGCTCATCATTCAAGAAAGAAGCTTAGAATTCCACTATCACAACACCCAATTATTTCTCAAGTCATACCAGGGTTTGACCTTCATTACTCTACCTCTTAGTCCATTCCACTTATTCATCATTACACGGGCAAAACTGTCAGGTTTCAGTCCTATCCTTAACTTATATTGATTTGAATCAGTATCCCTGCTTATTCTTTTCTTGAAATTTAGTTTGAAGTCATATCTGCCCCTAAACATTCCATATTGTTTTGGTGCACATCTCAAAGTCAATATTCAGGTATCTCCTTTCAAGGTGAGAAAGTCCCAAAGTCCCAAGTTTCTCTAGAACTCAGGTGTGATGTCATCATCATATTTGTGATTCTTCTCTGAACTGTCTGGCAGGCTTGAATGTTTCCCTTGCTTCTGTAGGCAAAACTGGACACAGTACACAGCCTCTGGTCTGGTTAGAGCACTACACAGCTTTGAGCAGGAATTCAAGCTCTGACTTATGATTTACCATTTTGGGTATATAGTTAGCATGATTTCCTTTGTTGGTTACTAATGTGACAGTGGTTAGAGAGGTTAGGGGTCAAATCTACTAAAATATTCATTTTGGTTTGCTGTTTGAAAGCATGTTCTCAAACCGTTTCATTATTGCTGTGTTGAGCAGCAGGGAACCCTGATCAGATCTCCTCCAGTCATCTATACCTCAACCACGAACAGCTCCAAAAGTCTATTTAAAAAAAAATCAAGAACTATTGACGATTACTAGTGAATGACTTAATATCTCATTTTATTAGAGATTAAGCAGCTACTTTGTAAAATAATAAATAGATTTCCCCATTTTCTCTGAAGAGAAATGACAATGAAATGAAGGGTTCCCATTTCAATAGTTGTTTTAGATATCAGCAATACCATCTCATAGTGCTGTAACTTGCATCTCTCTTTTTCAAAGAGCATAAGGGCTGATTTAATGTTTGAGTCTATATCATGCCAAACAAGGCCCCCATTATTGACCTAGTAGGCCTTTCTCCTAATATTAAAGGTACAAATTACTCCTTCTAGTGGGCTGCAAAAAGGAAAAGGGAATTTCTTAAAGCTTCTATGACATCCAGGCTTGACATGCTCTATTTAGCACACTGGTAGAAGACGATCTTACAACGGAATAAACTTAATTCTTTAACTGCCTCTGTGCAGTAGCTCTCAATGTGGCTGTTATTCAGCCAACTTAAATCAATTTTCTGTCAATTATTTCATAATTTTGGTTTATTTACAACTGCATTGTAAATTTCATTCACAGGATATGAAAACAAATGTGCAGCTATTCTAAAATCTAATTTTTTTTTGGTAATGTAGTTAATAAGCAACACATCCGTACATTCTTACCTGTTAACAGGTTATGCTATCAGTAGGGTTTCTAAGGGGCGAATGTTTAGTTACTCACTTTTTCAGTACCTCTTCTTTTTTCTTGTGCTGCTCACTGCCGCTTTCAAATGAGAACCCAGTAAACAGACGAATGTTTCTTTTCAATGAGGCAAGCTGGAAAGAATTCAACAGGACACAAAAAGATGACACTAATTAATAAGAACTTAAACTCATTTTCAGGAGATACTAACCATAAATCTAAATACATGAAACAAAACATATGCATTAAACTGATGAGTAGCTGTCATACAGAGTAGGAATTTCCTGGGTTTGACCCTTAGCCTGTATTGAGTTAGCCATGGGCTTCAGGTCTCCTAGGTTTATGAGGAAGGAATAACCAAGTTTCATTCTTAATCCCTCCTGGAAGTTCACGAGTGAACTTCAGGTGAATACAAGATGCAGATACCATTCCTATATTTGAATGCTTGTGTTCTAAAAGTAATAGCAACATAGCCTGGTGCATACGGAGGCATGCTGGGTGCACGGAGAACTGGAGCGTATGATGTGCGGCTGCCAACATTTAGCGGGTTGGGGGCTTGGTGGAGGAAAAAAACAGCAGGAGATAAATGGGAGTGCAAAGTTATCCTGCCTAGTGAGATTGTTTCCATGAGTGATGGGATGGGACTCATGGGAGAAATAGGGATGGAAAGAGAGGGATGGGGCTGATGGAAATGGTTGCAGTGCGACAAAATAGCATGGACAATTATTTAATGCAAATTATTCAAAATGTAGAAGTTTCAGAAAAGCTGTTAGGTAATGTAAAAGAGTACATTAGCGTTGATTCTATAGTTGAAGATGATAACACTATACCTTTGGAGCAGAAGTTTCACGTCCGCGCATAAAATGACGCGCAGTGGCATCAGGCGAGCATCCCCACATCATCGCAATATTTCACTGGGCAGGCGCATGATGAAGTCCGACGCGCAACCGCCGTTAATTAATGGGCCAGTTAAGGCCCTTTAGTCTTCAATCGACAGCGATTTTAGGTGCTTGTGCAATCTTCGGGTCGGCGCACAGGGAGGAGACTTTTCTATGAACCTCACCCACGAGTGGGATAAGAGGGTTCAGTGGGGTTGTCAATCTGCTTTGTGGAGTATTTATTGGAGAAAGTATTTTAAACTTGCCTGTGTGATCTGCAGTAGTTCAGAACACATTCCAGCAGCTTTCTGCGTACTTTTAACCTTCAGGTCAGCACTATGCAGTCAGGAATCTTTTGCGGGCTTGTAGCTTTCAGGGAGCCTCCCTTTAGCTTGGGTATGGGATCTGACTGTCCACTGGAGGCAGCTCCTCTGAGGAGGAAGGGAGGGCTGAAAGGAGGAAGAGACCAGGAGTGCACAGTCTCCACGGGAGTCACCTTTGGGAGGCCAGGCGCAGGCACAAAGGGGTGCAGGGCCAAGATGTAGTCCAAGGTGGAAGGGGCCGCAGAAGACGCCACTACCCTGCTGCCAGGCGGTGAAACAGTCACCTCAATATGTCTGAGGTGCAGTGCCGAAGGAGGCTCCGACTGTCAAGGGAGACAGTCAACTATATCTGTCAGGTGACTGGCCCTGAGATCTCTAACTGTGTGGGCGGACACCCCATGCCAATGAAGGTCTGAAGGTCACAGCTGCCCTCAACTTCTATCCTCTAGCTCCTTCCAGGGCTCGGAGGGTGATCTCTGCGTTGTCTCCCAATCAGCTGCACACAATTGTGTCAAGCAGGTCACCGACACTGTTCAGGGTGCACTGACCTTCATCCACTTCCGCTGGGACCAGGCAAGCCAGGCACAGCAAGCCAAAGGCTTCGCGGCCATTGCTGGCTTCCCCCGCGTCCAGGGTGCAATAGACTGCACACGTGGCCATCAAGGTAGCAGCAGGTGAGTCCGATGCCTGCGTCAACAGGAAGGGCTTCTACTCCATGAACGTGCAGAGAGTGTGTGATCACAAGATGCTGATTCTACAAGTCTGAGCAAGGTACCCAGGCAGCTCCCGCGACACCTACATCCTGAGACACTCCCAAGTACCGAGGGTCTTCAGTGCTCCAGCTCGGCTTGATGGATGACTGCTGGATGACGAGGGCTATCCCCTTCAGAAGGTAGCTCGTGACACATCTCCGCCATCCAAGATCAGAAGCTGAGCAGCGGTACAATAGGAGCCATGCTTCCACAAGGGATGTGGTGGAGAGAACCATTGGTCTTCTCAAGATGCTCTTCCAACGCCTGGGCCGCTCAGGGACCGCACTCCAATACCCCCCAGAACGTGTGTCGCTGATAGTGGTTGCATTCTGCGCTCCACACAGTCTTGCGCTGGAAAGGAGGGATGCAATGGACAATGAAGATGTAGGCACATTGTCTGGGGCTGCACACAATGAGTCCAGCACTGATTCTGAGGATAAGCATGCACAGGGTAATGCTGAGGGGGTAGACGCTGACCCGGGACTACACCAAGGAGGCAGGGAAACCCAGGAGGCCTTAATCCAATGAACCTTCAGCTAGCACAGCACAAATAGATCAACAGGACCAGCCTTGCCTGGCGCATCTATATTCGACCCTTAAGTGCAAAATCTGCCAGGTCATCAGCAGGAACTAAGGGCCTTGTACATAAATCTGAATGTACAAACACTCATGACAGTTTTCTTAAACATACACGTGCAGAACAAACAAGCCACCCTCAGCCATGGTCACACATCTGAATTTTAATTTTCAAAATCAGATGTTCCCAACTGTAAAACAATAGTGTAAGCAAGCAAAAAGAAATTCTAAGGACCTAATCTCGGGCCAATGCAAAAGCACCGGTGATAAACCCGTGGTGTGCCTAATGTGCCTTACGTTTCAGTTTGCGGGCTACGTTTTGGTGCTGCCCCATCGCTCGGAGTGGCATCTGAGACAGCCTGCTGACTCTGCTGTCCTGTTGGCCTCCATAACCTTGGCGGTCATCCTCTGGCCCATGCAGCCTGTGCTGGGCCAGCCTGGGAGGGATCTGCCATCTCCCCAGTCGTCGCAGCCTCACCAGATGATATGGTCACTGGGAGAAAGGCGGAGGAGCTGGTGGCCTCATCTGGAGTGCTGTGAGAGGAGCCCACAGAGACGACATGCAGCTGTTGTGCCGTGAGGTCGCCTCGGACCTCCCTGCTCACCGTGGATGGATGGGCAATGAGCTGGGAAACTTAAAAACAAAAAACTGCGGATGCTGGAAATCCAAAACAAAAACAGAATTACTTGGAAAAACTCAGCACATTCGTTTAGATAATATCACCAACTTCGACACCTAAGTGTTCTTTTGTTCTGCCGTCTGTGACATCTTTTGATGATCTGCTTCTATCACTGCTTTTGCCTACAACCACACCACCCCCCTCCACTTCTCTCCCCCCCCACCTACCTTAAACCAGCTTATATTTCAACCCTTCCTGGGATTCACCTAGTTCTGTCGAAGGGTCATGAGGACTCGAAACGTCAACTCTTTTCTTCTCTGCTGATGCTGCCAGACCTGCTGAGTTTTTCCAGCTAATTCTGTTTTTGAGCTGGGAAACTTGATGCCCAGACCATCTCCCATTGGCACTGACCAGCTGTGGCCAATGCCGCTGTGAGGACTTGCAGGTCCGAGCGCAACCCTAGGAGGACCTGATTGTTCTCCTGGAGGTGCCTTTCCGTGAGCATCGCCACTCTCTCCATGGAGGAAGCATGACGCTCATTTGCATCAGTGATGCTCCATGTGGACTCCTCCACCACGGACACCAAGCGAAGCATAGGCTCATGTATCACATCCAGATGCTCCCTCACACCCGGCTGCATTTCCTGCAGCTACTGTGTCGCGGATGACTCCAGAGACACATCATCAGGCATTGACTGAGCACGTGCTTGGTCCCCTGTAGTCTTCCGACTGCTGGCGCCATCGGCACTCTCTCTGCCAGCTCCTCCAGCAAATATGAAGTGCCCTCTCCACTGTGCCTTGGGACACTAGCTGATGTTCCAATGCCCACTGAGGCGCTAGTATCGGCGCTGGTGCCTGCCTCGCAGAAATGGCGTGATGCTGGTGAGACTTGAGGGCCCTCAGGTGTGAGGGGGGAGGGGCATCTGTAGCTTCTCCTGCTGGCCATGCTATGATGCTGAAAGGAACAACAAGAACAGTACGTATGTTAGCGTGCACACAGTGACAAACTTCATCCCTTTCCCCCGGCTCATTATGTGCTCAGCCTTCCAGAACCAATGGACACGAACATTGGTGGGGTGGTAAATAGTGAGGAGGATAGCCTTACATTACAGGAGGATATAATGGGCTGGTCAGATGGGCTGATGAGTACCATATGGAATTTAATGTGGATAAGTGTGAGGTGATGCACTTGGGCAGGACAAACAAAGCATGGGAAACACGATGAATGATAGGATCATGGAAAGTAACGAGGATCAGAGGAACCTTAGTGTGCATGTCGACTTGTCCCTTAAGGTAAGGGGGACAGGTACATAAGGTATTTAAGACGGCATATGGCATACTTGCCTTCATTAGCCGAGGCACAGAATACAGGAGCAGGGAGGTAATGTTTGAACTGTAGAAAACATTACTTAGGCCACAGCTACAGTACTGCAAGCAGTTCCAAAATGCGCATTATGGGAAGAATGTGATTGCAGTGGAGAGAGTGCAGAGGACATTTACCAGGATGTGGCTGGGCCGGAGAGTTTCAGTTATGAGGAGAGATTGCAAAGTCTGGGGTTATTTCCCCTGCAGCGGAGGAGATTGAGGGGGGGGCATGATTGAGGTGTATAAATTTGAGGGGCATAGATAGGGTAGACAGAAAGGAACTTTTCCCCTTGGCGGTCGGATCAGTAACCAGGGGGTATAGATTTAAGGCAAGGGGCAGGAGGTTTACAGGGGATGTGATGAGCAACTTTTGCACACAGAGGGTTTTGGGAATTTGGAACGCATGCCTGACAGGGTGGTAGAGGCAGAAACCCTCATAACATGTAATAAGTATTTGGATGTGTACTTGCGATGCCAAAGCATACAAGTCAAGGGCCTAGTGCTAGAAAATGGGATTAGAATACTTAGGTACGTGTTTGACCCGTGCATCCTTGATGGGTCGAAGGGCCTTTTTCTGTGCTGCACACCTCTGACTCTATCACTCTATGACCGAGTGGGAGGACATTGTGGATCTCACAGTTGGCTTCAAATACCTGGCCGTTCCACCCCAGCCTCACCAACACCAGTTGACCCGGACAGTTTCAGTTATGAGGAGAGATTGCATAGAATGAGGTTATTTCCCCTGCAGCAGAGGAGACTGAGGGGGGACATGATTGAGGCATGCCATGTCTCCAGCTCAAGGGCCTCCTGCTCGAAGCGGCTTAAGATGAGGTTGTGTGCCTGGCCGCCTCCAGTCCTCGCACGCTCAGAGGCATTATGAGCATTCTTCTCCTGAGAAAGAGAACACCATTACGAAAAATTGCACATGGACTCTGCACGAGCACGCTGTACCCCAACCACAGTGGGTCATATCAGGCCTCCAGTGCCTCCTCTTCCCGCTCTACCTCAAGGGCTAAGGCTACCTGCTGGGTTAAATGCCCAATACCAACATGGTACTCACCCTGCCAGAATGCAACAAATTATTGAAGTGCTTACGGCACTGGATCCAGGTGCACCGCACCACGTCGCGGGAGCTCAACACCTCCGCCACCTCCTCCCAGGCACGTTTGGTCATGTGGAGTGGCCTCCTCCTCCCATCCTAGGGGACCAACACCTCCTGCCATGCTGCCACCTCAAGGAGGGCAGCAAGGCATTCATCTGAAAAACGAGGGATGCATTGGCCCCCCCCGCTAGCCTATCCTGCTCTTGTGGCAGACCCTGCAGCCAGGCCTGCTCAGCCGACCCAGTGGTGCGGCCCTCGAACTGGCCATTGTCAGCAGCCTCCAGGAGGCTGCCAGACCTTCTTTTAAACAGACTGCCGGGTCACCATTGGACCCAGCAGTGTGTGGACGACCGCCACTGCCCGCACACTCCTGCTATCCACAGGAGTCGACCCCCCAGCGTAAAAAATGGCAGCATGGACCCGATCATGGGTGATGATCTGCGCCTGCCCACACCCTCTCTTCCCCCACCCAACAACGGAAAATTCTACCCATGTAGTTCTTATACAGTCTAACTCCAATGGAAATGCTCTATTGCACAAACCTAGACTCCAAGAATGCGCAGTTAGAGTGTTGCTACAAAAAAAAACTTGAATCCTATACAAGCAATGTCATGAACACAATTGGAAGCCGCTTTCTTCTATAGATGTTGAAATTATATCAAGTAGATTTCAAGAAAAAGGGAAAAAAAAGTCCTTATTCTTGGAATAATATTCAGCCCATCAGATGTAAACTTGCCATTTCAACTTAGAAGAAAACAGTTTCAATTAGACTCTGACATTTGAATGGACTATAAACAAGTCATAAGACCACATGCTTGACAAAATTTGTATTTCCATTCCTATCCCTTTTCCCCCTCATTAATAGTTTTATGTAGCTTTTCCCAAAGTGAGAAATTTTGATTTTGTTCAAGCCTTTGGTGATAGGAATCCTGTACTTAAGAAGTACTATTGCAATAAAGATAATATTGCTAACCGTTAGTTATTAAAGGCTCACACATGCGCAACAGTGCCCGATAACTTGCATCCATGCAAGGAGTTAGCCTCTTCAGGACAAATTCCCCTTTGCAAAGGAAAAAAGGGCAAGTTTTTGCCTAGTACAATCAGTCACTGATTAACCAGGTCCCCTTGCACATAAAAAATTTACACATGGGATCCTCCCAAAAATTAGAAAACGTAAAGTGTCATCTTAGTCAAAAATGGTGCTTAAAACGACCAAGTGCTAGAAATTATCATCTTACCGAACCTGGCCTGTTGTATAAGATTTTGTGAAGAGATTTTAAATCTTCGGCCTTAGTTTTGCCCATGAAATACTGTATCCTCTCAATTTCTCCCAGCCTTGTGCCTCTACCTGAATAAAATTAAAAAAAAAATCAATTTTCACTATCATTTTATTTTTAAATTTGCACAATGGCTCCAAGACAAATAACTAGTATTCATGCAAAATAAGGTTATCTAATTAGTTAGAACCATAAAACACTACAGCACAGAAAACAGGCAATTTGGCCCTTCTAGTCTGTGCCAAAATATTATTCCGCTAGTCCCATTGACCTGCACCTAGTCCATAACCCTCCAGACCTCCCCCATCCATGTATCTATCTAATTTATTCTTAAAACTTAAGAGTGAACCCGCATTTACGTCAGATGGTAGCTCGTTCCACACTCTCACCACTCTGAGTGAAGAAGTTCCCCCTAAACCTTTCCCCTTTCACCCTAAAGCCATGTCCTCTCGTGTTTATTTCTCCTAATCTAAGTGGAAAGAGCCTACTCGCATTTACTCTGTCCATACCCCTCATAATTTTGTAAACTTCAATCATATCTCCCCTCATTCTTCTATGCTCCAAGGAATAAAGTCCTAACCTGTTTAATCTTTCCCTGTAATTCAACTCCTTAAGACCCAGCAACATCCTAGTAAAACTTCTCTGCACTCTCTCAATCTTACTGATATCCTTCCTGTAGTTAGGCGACCAGAATTGCACACAATACTCCAAAGTTGGCCTCACCAATGTCTTATACAACCTCACCATAACATCCCAACTCCTATGCTCAATACTTTTATGAAGGCCAGTATGCCAAAAGCTTTCTTTACAACCTTGTCTACCTGTGACGCCACTTTCAGGGAACTATGTATCTGAACTCCCAGATCCCTTTGTTCCTCCGCACTCCTCAGTGCCCTACCATTTACTGTGTATGTCCTACCTTGGTTTGACCTTCCAAAATGTAACACCTCACACTTTTCCGCATTAAATTCCATCTGCCATTTTCTGGCCCATTTTTCCAGTTGGTCCAGATCTCTCTGCAAGCTTTGAAAGCCTTCCTCGCTGTCCACAACGTCTCCAATCTTAGTGTCATCGGCAAACTTGCTGATCCAATTTGCCACATTATCATCCAAATCATTGATACAGACAACAAACAACAATGGTCCCAGCACAGATCCCTGAGGAACACCACTAGTCACAGATCTGCAGTCTGAGAAGCAATCAGCCACTACCACTCCCTGTCTTCTCCCACACAGCCAATTTCGAATCCAGTTTACAACCTCTCCATGGATACCAAGTGTCTGAACCTTCTGAACTAACCTCCCATGTGGGACCTTGTCAAAGGCCTTACTAAAGTCCATGTAGACAACATCCACAGCTTTTCCTTCATCTACTTTCTTGGTAACCTCCTCGAAAAACTCTACAAGCTTCGTTAAACACGACCTACCACGCACAAAGCCATGCTGACTATCTTTAATCAGCCCTTGGCTGTCCAAATAATTATATATCCGATCTCTCAGAACACCTTCCAATAATTTACCTACTACTGACGTCAGGCTCACTGGCCTGTAATTACCTGGTTTACTTTTTGGAGCCTTTTTTAAACAACGGAACAACATGAGCTACTCTCCAATCCTCCGACACCTCACCCGTGGCTAAGGACATTTTAAATATTTCTGCCAGAGACCCTGCAATTGCTACAATAGTCTCCCTCAAGGTCTGAGGAAATATCATGTCAGACCCGGGGGATTTATCTATCTTTATTCGCTGTAAGGCAGCAAACACCTCCTCTTTTATCTCTATATGTTCCATGAAACTACTGCTTGTTTCCCTTCCTTCATTATACACTATCCCAGTTTCCTGAGTAAATACTGATGCAAAAAAACTGTTTGAGATCTCCCCCATCTTTTGAGGCTCCACAAATAGACAACCACTCTGATCTTCAAAGGGACCAATTGTGTCCCTTACTATCCTTTTACTCTTAATATACTTGTAGAAACCCTTCGGGTTTACCTTCACATTATCTGCCAAAGCAACCTCATGTCTTCTTTTTGCCTTCCTGATTTCCTTTTTTAGTATTTTCTTACATTTTCTATACTCTACAAGTACCTCATTTGATTCTTGTTGCCTATACCTGCCATACACCTCTCTCTTCTTCTTAACCAGATCGCCAATATCCCTTGAAAACCAAGGTTCCCTATGCCTGTTAACTTTGCCTTTAATCCTGACAGGAACATGCAAACTCTACACTCTCAAAATTTTGCCTTTGAATGCCTTCCACTTACTGAACACATCCTTGCCAGAAAACAACTTATGCCAATCCACTCTTCCTAGATCCTCTCATTTCCACAAAATTGGCCTTTCTCTAATTTAGAATCTCAACTCGAGGACCAGACCTATCCTTATCCATAGTTAGCTTAAAACTAATGACATTGTGGTCACTGGATCCAAAATGTTCGCCTATACACACTTCTGTCACCTGACCTGTCTGGTTCCCTAATAGGAGATCAAGTTCTCCACCAATAGCTCAATTGCCTAAGTCAGTGAAGAGCTAAGCGTTAGACCAGGAATGCTTCAACTTCAATCCCCAACCTGTGTTGAATTAATTACCTTAGATGGGCCAGTAGTAGATGGACTACAATAGAAATCTATATAATTTGCAACAGAAGTCTACAGGTATTTATGTTATGTACAAATTTACTTCCACCTTACTGATCTAACCTTTATAAGCAGATCCTTTTAGGTCTCAGAAACCCATGACAAGGAAGCAAAATAGCTATGATTCCTCGTTTATGCTTACTATCCAGCAAATCATGCTGGTGTGCTCACGTGTGAGCTTTAAGTGAGGAAAGGATCTATTTAGTTGAAAAGTATGCTAATGGTCATCATCTCTGCTCATGCACGAAGAATGGATAAATTGGGTGAAATATCAATGGGCAACTGTAGTGGAACTGTAGAGCAAAGAATGAACACCTTCAGTTAAGAGGAAAAAAACTAGCAGAAATATTACATATTTAATAGACATTAAGTAAACCCAGCTAAGGGTTGACTGTATGAATTAAGCTTATTGCAACAGATTAAATTTGTTGAAATACTCAAAACAAATGTATTTTTCAAATTGAGAATTTTCTTCTCCTTTGGAAGAAAAAAAATATAATTCAAAAGGCCTGTGTTCTTAGCACCTTGCTGTATGGCAGTGAAACGTGGGTGACTTACAGCTACCAGGAAAAACAGCTCAATAATTTCCAGCTTTGCTGCTCGTGGAATAAAAGGGACAGTAGCAACATGGATACAAAATTGGCTGAGTGACAGGAAACAGAGTCATGGTTAATGGATGTTTTTTGGGCTGGAGGAAAGCTTGTAGTGAATTTCTCAGGGGTCAGTGTTGGGATCCTTGTTTTTCCTTTTATATATTAATGGCCTAGACCTTGGTGCACAAGGCACAATTTGAGGATGATAAGAAACTTGGAAGCATTGTAAACTGCGAGGATAGTGTAGAACTTCAAAAGGGACATAGACAAATTGGTGAAATGGGTGGACAGGTGGCAGATGAAGTTCAAAGTGGAGAAATGTGAGGTGGCTCATTTTGTAGGAAGAACATGTAGAAACAATATAAGGGGTACAATTGTAAAGTGGGCGCAGGAGCAGAGGGACCTGGTTAAGTCACTGAAAGTGGCAGAACATGTTGAGAGCGTAATTAATAAAACACACAGTATCCAAACCTTTATTAATAGGGGCAGAAAGTACAAAAGCAAAGAAGTGAATATAGAACATTGGTTCATCCTCAACTGGAGTAGTGTGTCCAGTATTGGACATCACACTTTAGGAAAGATGTGAAGGCATGAGAGTGAGTGTAGAAAAGATTAACAACAATGATTCCAGGGATGAGGAACTTCAGTTACATATATTGGAGAAGTTGGGACTGTTTTCCTTGGAGAAGAGAAGGTTGAGAGGAGATTTGAAGATTTAACAGAGACATTCAAGATCATGGAGGGGTCTGACAGAGTAGCTAGGGAAGAGCTATTCCCATTGGTAGAAGGGTCAAGAGCAGGAGGGCACAGGTTTAAGACCATTGTAAAAAGAAGCAATGGAGACATGAGCAGAAACTTTTTCACACAGCAAGTGGTTAAGATCTGCAATGCACATCCTCAGAGTATAGTGGAGGCAGATTCAAGCAAGACATTCAAGAGGGAATTCAAAAGGAAGACTGCAGAGCCAGAGGCAGAAGACAGGGGTATGGCACTGGGTGAATTGCACCTTCGAGAAGCCAGCACAGACACAATGGGCCAAATGGCCTCCTTTTGTGCTGTAATAATTCTGCCATTCTATGATTCTGTCTGCTATACATTATGGATATATCCTGGCAGGACAAAATCATGAATGCGGCTGTCCTCTCAAAGATAGAGCTGCCAAATGTGTTGGCACCAGAGGCAGCTTGGGGGATTGGGCAGGTCCACAGGATGGAGGACAGTCACATACCCAAGGACCTTCTCTGTGGTGACACAGCCAGAGCCAGATGACCAGTGGACCACCCAAGGCTCTGCTTCAAGGATGCTTACTAGCGTGACATGAAGGCCCTAAACATCGACTATAGCACCTGAGAGTCACTAGCTGGCAAAACAGGAAAATGGTGGCACCTCCTATGGGCTGACGTGCACTACTGTAACAACCAGTGGTTACAGCTGCTTAGCATTAGGCACCAACATCAAAACAACAACAACCCACAACGTCACTTGACAGTTTCATGTGCAGTGCCTGTGGTGAAACCTGCCTCTCAAAGACTGGCCTTCCCAGCCAGCAGCTAAGGTGCACGAAATGAAGACGCCCATCTAAATGAATTGTCTGCTGCGTGCCATTATCTCTCATAGGTGGAAGGATCCCAACAATACTACTTCAAATGGTCAACTTTTTCAACCACACAGTTGAGGCACTTTATGCAGTGACACACAGCTTCTGAGAAAGCAGCAAATAGCCATGACTTCCACATAAAAGTATTTTCCTATATATTATAAGGTTTTTGCTTGGCAACAGTATATTGTACACCAACTAATGATGTTTAATTTTATTTTCCTTGGAGTTCTGCTTTTACAAATCAGAACACAATAGATCAAAGCAGCCTTTTACCCTGCAGTTGTAGGATCTGTATTCCCATTCGCTTCACTCATGAACATATAGCATAGAAAGAGATAAAGCCTTTCAGCTCACTATGCATGCTCCTTCCACAGGTCACGTACAATAACTTGCCCTGCCACAGATGCCTCATAACCCATTTAAATTACCATGTTTCTCTCACTATGTAACAAAATCAAGCACAACAAAACTCCAGGCAGCTGTAAAGCTTTGAAAAGTTTACCTTCGGGAATACTAAACGTCTCTTTTGCAGATGGCGTCACTTGTAAAGTCAGTCTTTCCACTTTTTTCTTTTCCCTTTTCCCTTCTACGATGGGACTTCTTTCCAGTAATCCCACTGCAACATTAAAATAAGTATTCTTGTAAATAAAATTCGGTTTCAAACTCTTAAAAAAAAAACCAGCACTGATTTACACTTTACCCCTCTCCTCCTCTTCCTCCTCTTCCTCCTCCTCACTCTCCAATTGTTCATCTTTTTCTTCTTCTTTCGTGGAAGATTTGTCAGGCTTATTTCTCTTCTTTGTTCCTTCAGCCTTGCCCCCTTTCTCAAGTGCAGCCATCTTTGAATCTGCTTCTGTCGACATCAGAGAATCTATCAACACAGAAAATACATATCAGCTCTTAGGAAGCTAGCATTAGTATTTTCACAAAAACGTATCTGGGATGCATCATGATCCACTTAAGATATGCAACCCTAAGCTTTGGCTTATGACCCTTATTTCCTTTACCGTACAAAAATCTTTCAGTTTTAAAATTTTCAAAACGCCTTGCCATCCCCAATCTCTGAACCATTTCATCAAAAGCCTTGAAGACAGACAAGGTGTACAAGTGGTGATTGCTTCCCAAGATTGGCTCTCATCAGTTGTCCTTCTTAAACACCTCAAACTTATCCAAAAATCCCCATTTTACCATGCCAATAACACAAGCTCCCTTTAGCCCCTTAGCTTCTACAAAACTTGTATATATATTGTCCCTAATGTAATGGAACGTCCCAAGATACTTCACAGGAGCATTATAAAACAAGGTTACACTGAGCACATCGAGATACGAATATACAAACATACGAATTAGGAACAGTAGGAGGCCACTGGAGCCTGCTCCGCTATTCAATAACATCATAGCTGATCTGATTGTGGCCTCAACTCCACATTTCCTCCTACCCCCGGTAACATTTGATTCCTTTGTTAGTCAAGAATCTATCAACCTCTGCCTTAAAAATATTTAATTATTAGGTTAGTTATTCAGATATTAGGATAGAAAAGCTCAGTCAAAGAGGGAGGTTTAAAATACAGTCTTAAAAGGAGGAGAGAATGGTGCTTAGGGATAGAATTCCAAGTGTAAGATTTTGGTATCTGAATGCACAGTTGCCAATGATGGAGCGGCTAAAATCAGGGATGCAAAAGATGCCAGTAGTAGAGTGCGCAGATATCCAGGAGCATTGTGGGGCTGGAGATTACAGAGGTTGGGAGGACCTAGTTCATGAGGGATTTAAAAGCAAGGATGAAAAGATTAAAAGAGACATTGCTGGACCAGGAGCCGATACAGGTCTGTGAGCACAGGGACGATGGGTAAACAGGACCTGGTGCGACTTAGCAAAGTCTCAGAGGAGCTTAAGTTTATGGGGGTTTCAGCAGCAGATGACCAAGTTAGGGGAGGAGTCAGGCAATGCTTTGGAAGTCTTGGTGATGGAGCGGATACGTGGCCAGAAGCTCAAATTCAATGATTCCTCTAAGCTGCGCATCAACCTGAAATGTTCCACATACTGCAATAAACAGGTGACTCAAAGAAAAGTTAGACATAGAAACTAGAAGCAAGAGTAGGCCATTCGAGCCTGCACCACCATTCAATATGATCATGATTGATCGTCTATCTCAACGCCATATTCCTGCTTTCTCTCCATACCCCTCGATGCCCCTAATATCCAAAAATTTATCAATTTCTTTCTTGAATATATTCAGTGACCGTGCCTCCACAGCCTTGTGTGGTAGAGAATTCCACAGGTTCACCACCCTCAATGAAGAAACTTTTCCTCATCTCAGTCCTAAATGGCCTGCCCTGTATCCTGTGTCTGTGGCCCCTGGTTCTAGACTCCCCAACCAGGGGAAACATCCTCCTTGCATCTAGTCTGTCTAGCCCTGTTAGAATTTTATACATTTCAATCAGATCCTCTCCTGTTCTTCTAAACTCTAGTGAATACAGGCCCAGTCGAACCAATCTCTCCTCACAGAAAGTCCTGCCATCCCAGGTATCAGCCTAGTGAATCTTCACTGCACTCCCTCCATAGCAAGAATATCCTTTCTCAGGTAGGGAGACCAAAACTGCATGCAATACTCCAGGTGTGGTCTCATCAAGGCTTTGTATAACTGCAGTAAGACATCCCTACTTCTGAACTCAAATCCTCTTGTAATGAAGGCCAACAAACCATTTGCCTTCCTAATTGTTTGCTGCACCTGCCTGTTTACTTTCATTAAGATAAAAGCAAAAAACTGCGGATGCTGGAAATCCAAAACAAAAATAAAAATACCTAGAAAACATCAGCAGGTCTGATAGCATCTGCGGAGAGGAACACAGTTAACATTTCAAGTCCGTATGACTCTTCAACAGAACTGTCATACGGACTCGAAACGTTAACTGTGTTCCTCTCCGCGGATGTTTACTTTCATTGCCTGGTGTACAAGGGCACCCAGATCCCTTTGTACATCCACATCTCCCAATAAATCACCATTTAAATAATGCTCTGCCTTTCTGTTTTTCACACCAAAGCGTGTAACTTTACATTTATCCACGTCATACTGCATCTGCCATGTGTTTGCCACACACACTTGTCTAAATCACCCTGAAGCCTCCTTGCATCCTCCTCACAATCCCACCCAGTTTTGTGTTATCAGCAAACTTGGAAATATTGCATTTGGTTCCATCATCCAAGTCATTTATATATATCGTGAATAGCTGTGGCCCAAGCACTGATCCCTGCGGTAAACCACTAGTCACAGCCTGCCACCCGGAAAAAGACCCATTTATTCCCACTCTTTGTTTCTAGTCTGTCAGCCAATTCTCAATCTCTGAGATGTAGATGATCAGGCCTTGGGGATTTTTCAACCTTTAGCCCCATTAATTTCTCTAGCACCATTTTTTTTAAAACTAGTACTGATTTTCTTCAATTCCTCCCTCTCCCTAGACCCTTGGTTCCCTAACATTTCTGGGAAATTATTTGTGTCCTCTTTTGTGAAGACAGAACCAAAATGTGTGTTCAATTCTTCTGCCATTTCTTTGTTCCCCATTATAATTTCCCCCTTTTCTGACTGTAAGGGACCTACATTTGTCTTTGCTAATCTTTTTCTCTTCAAATATTTATAGAAGCTTTTACAGCCAGTTTTTATGTTCCCTGCAAGTTTACTCTCATACTCCATTTTCCCCTTCTTGATCAATCTTTTTGTTCACTTTTGCTGAATTCTAAACTCCCAGTCCTCAGGCTTGCTGCTTTTTCTGGCAATTTTATATGTCTCCTCTTTAGGTCTAATACTATCCCTAATTTCTTTTGTAATCCATGGTTGAATCACCTTTCCTATTTTATTTTTGCACCAGACAGGAATGAATAATAGTTGTAATTCATGAATACCTTCCTTAAATATGAGCCATGGCCTATCCACCGTCAACCCATTTAGTAAAGTTCCCCAATCCACCATTGCCAACTCGTGCCTCATACCCTTGTAGTTCTCTTTATTTAGATTCAGGACCCTAGTTTTAGATTCAACTTCTTCACTCTCCATCCTAATGAACAATTGTATCATTTTATGGTCACTCTTCCCCAAGGGACCCCACATAACAAGATTGGTAATTAATCATTTCTCATTGCACAATACCCAGTCTAGGATAGCCTGCTCTCTGGTTGGTTCCTCAACATATTGGTCTAAAAAGCCATCATGTACACACTCCAGGAAATCCTCCTCCACAATATTATTGCTAGTTTGGTTTGTCCAATCTATATGTAGATTAAAGTCACCCATGATTACAGTTGTACCCTTATTGCATGCGTCTCTAATTTCCTGTTTAATGCCTTTCCTTTCTTCTCCATTACTGTTTGGGAGCCTATAGACAACCCCCACCAGTTTTCTGCCCCTTGGTGTTTCTTAACTCCACCTAAACAGATTCCACATCATGATTTTCCAAGCCAATATCCTTCCTCACTATTGCATTGATTTCCTTCTTTACTAACAGTGCTACCCCACCTCCTTTCCCTATTTGTCTGTCCTTCCTAAATATTAAATACCCTGGATAATCAGTTCCTATCCTTGGTCACACTCCCCCACCCACCCCAGCGAGGACATTGGTCCTGGTCCTGCCCAGGTGCAACCCATCTTGTTTGTATTGGTCCCACCTTCCACAGAGCCGGTCCCAATGTCCCAGGAATCTGAATCCCTCCCCTCTGCACCATTTCTTCAAACACGTATTCATCCGATATATCCTGTTATTTCTACTCTAACTAGCACATGGCACTGGTAGTGATCCTGAGATTACTACCTCTGAGGTCCTACCTTTTAATTTATGTCTTAACTCCCTATGTTCAGCTTGTAGGGCTTCATCCCTTTTTTTTAAACCTATGTCGTTGGTACCAATATATACCACAACCACTGGCTGTTCGCCCTCCACCTTCAGAATGCGCTGCAGCCTCTCCAAGACATCCTCGACCCTGGCAACAGGGAGGCAACATACCATCTAGTAGTCTCTTTTGTGGCCGCAGAAATGCCTGTCTGTTCCCCTTACTATTGAATCCCCTATCACTATAGTCCTGCCACTCTTCTTCCTCCCCTCTTGTGCAGCAGAGCCAGCCGTGGTGCCGTGGACTTGGCTCCTGCTGCTTTCCCCTGAGAAGCCGTCTCCCCCAACAGTATCTAAAATGGTATATCTGTTAAAAAGAGGGGGATGGCCACAGGAGACTCTTGCACTACCTGCCTTCCTCTATACTGCCTGGTGGTCACCCACCCCCTTTCTGCCTGTTCAGTCTTTACCTGCAGTGTGACCACCTCATTGAATGTGCTATGACAATCTCAGCATCGCAGATGCCCCACAGTGAATCCAACTGCAGCTCCGGCTCTGAAATGCTGTTAGCCAGTAGCTGCAGCTGAGGAACATTGCTCATCTCAGGGTCAGATACGACAGCAAGATTAAAAGTGACCTGGGTCAGCTTCGGAGAGCTGCCAAGGAAAGGGATAGAGTTGATGGCTATGGGACAGAGTTTATATCAGGAACAGAATGGCTATAATCTTCCAATATTTAGTTGGAGGAAGTTCCTGCTCATCTAGTACTTTATATTAGACAAGCAGTGGAAAGGTGGAGGGAAGTGGTCGAGAGACAGAGCTGGATGTTGTCTCACATGTCATTGAGAGGCAGCAGACAGATGAGATGTAGAATGCCAAGAATAAGCTCTCGGGAGATTCTAAAGGCAACAGGGCAGGAGTGGAAGAGAAGCCATTGCAGCTGATACTCTGGCCAGATAATCGAACCAGGTTGGGGTCAGCTAGACAACTGGAGGATAGTATGCTCAACCATGTCAAAGACGAAAGGTGAAGTATCATTTACAACAGTCAATCGCAAAGGATATCATCTGCGATACTTCGATAAGGATCTCATCTCATCATAAAGCCATCCTGGCCACTTCTTCGTACCACTGTCATTCATATCCCCACCTCTCACACAACTTGGATATTTATGTCTTTAACACCCCAAGGTATTTAACAGGAGTGGTATCAAACAAAAATTTGCCACTGAGCCCCAAAGAAATATTAGGACAGATAACCAAAAGCTTATTAAAAGAGGCAGGCTTTAAGGAAGATAAGGAGGCAAAAAGGTAGAGTGGTTTAGGGAAGGAACTTCATGGCTTAGGACCCATGGTCCATTGATGAAAATCAGGGATGTGCAAGAGGCCAAAACTGGAAAAATTCAGAGATCTCACAGGACTGTTGGAGGTTACCTAGATAGTGAGAAACAAGGCCATGGAGGGAATTAAAAGCAAGGCTAAAATTTTAACATTGAGGGGCTTCAGAGCAGGAGCCATGCTGATCAGCAAGCACACCCAGTTACCCCACCACACTACTCCTGATGTTGAGTTGCTTAATTGCCGCCTCGCCACAGCCTTTTGATGTTTTTGTTTCCATCAAATCAGTCAGTGTTTCCCATGTCATACTCACTCAGAGCTACATCTGCACTCCCTCGAACAGGGGGTTGCGAACTCAAATATACAACCGGATATTTGCATTCAACATAAAAACTATCCTCATGTTTTTTGGTCAGCCAAAACCATGTTTCAGGTCCAAATACAGAACTAGGGGGCATTGTTTTAAAATTAGGGGGTGCCCTTTAGGACAGATGAAGAGAATTTTTTTCCTCTGAGGGTTGTGTGACTTTGGAACTCTCTGCCTCAGAAGGCGGTGGAGGCAGGGTCATTGAATATCTTTAGGACAGAGGTAGGTAGATTCTTGTTAGGCAAGGGAATCAAAGGTTATTGGGGTAAATGGGAAATGTGGAATTATTAATACAAACAGATTAGCCATGATCTTATTGAATGCCAGAGCAAGTTCGATGGGCTGAATGGTCTACTTCTATTTCATATGCTTGTATGTTCATACTTGAGATCAAGGGTACCATCCCTCACACAACCTACAAGTTACTTTCCATGACCCAACAACTTATTTGCCTCTACCCTCACCTGAAACACCAAGTGCAAGGAGCTTGTAGATTCCTTCACCATTCATATCTAGACCATTTATACAGCCATCTCTATCTGTTCCTTTCCCAACTCCAACCCTCAGCTTATCCCCATCTCCTACGCATTCTAACCCTAGACCACTAGCTTTTTGCAGTTTTTCTCCATATTCCATAATTAAAACTTATCCTGATCTTTCTCTCTACCTCCTCCCAAGCTCATCAATAGCTCCCATTCTTGGGCAACTTCACACGCCCCTAGAAAACCAATGCCAATATCCTCCATCTGCAAAAACTTCCAACCAATCTACCCTCTCCAATTGCTGCCCTACTTCAATTTTCCTTTCTAATTTTTCCTTATCCAAGGTCCCAAAACTTAGTCATCTTCTAGGTCACACCACCTCTCCAGTAATTCAATATAAATCCCACAAATCCAGCATTTGCTCAACACTTAGTCACGAATGAGATCCGTATCTACAATCTCACATGCCGACCTACAAAATTTGAAAAAAAGTAACATCTTCAAGAACACCTGGCAGCTGTAAAACGCTGACAACTCAAAAAAGCAAAAAAAATCAGCCCTAAGTAAAAGGTCCCATGATCAGCCACTACTTCAAGCTTAATAATTCAATGTTAATAAAAAGTTAAATTCCAATAAATTGGGTTAATTTAAGATCACATTCTGTAATGCAGTTCAACTTTGTGAAATGTTGCCTTACATTCACCATCCCCCCAAAACTATTTCTCTCTATCCATACCATTACTCAGCATTAGCATGGATTTCAAGTGATAAATGATTCAAAATTTGCAGATGCCACTATTTCACTTTTCAAACAGCTTTCCTAGTCCCCATTCATGCTGCTCCAGAGGGGCCTGGATATCAGCTGACTTCTAGGCTCCCACACTAAAGGGGAAAAACTATTTACATAATAATAGAAATTTGATTAATACTTTACAACACATATACATAATTAACTATGGTAGATCGGAAACACTAATCCTGACTGTTTTCATTTTGCTTAAGTCACCAAGGTAAGGTGGCAAAGGGATTCATTGGGGAGAAGAGATTTATGATGGAAACACAATAATATAAAAAACACTGTACAACAGGCTGCTCACCTGGTGTACAGTCTGGGTCTGTGGAAGAGTTGAGAGGTAGGGAATCTAAGTGCAAGAGGATTAATACAAAATAAATTCCGACTTTTTAGTTATTTGAAAAAGCTGGACAAATCCAACCCGGCTAATTACTGCCTCATTAGTCTACATTCACACCCCAGAAGTGCCAGGCAACAAACATGTCCAACATGAGAATCCAACCATCGCCAAATGCGTGCGCGCATGCGCGCACGCACACACACACGCACACACACGTGGGCTGCATGGAGGACTGCACCATGTGAACTTTATCAACTTTCTAGCTCTAAGATTCAGGAACAGTTTGTACCACCTACAGGTCCACATAGGAGGCCTTTCAGCTCATTTCGCCTCTGCTAGCTTTTTGTAGGAGCTATCCATTCCCCTGTGCTTTCCCTGTAGCCCTGCAAGTTTTTCCCTTTTCAAGTATACATTCAATTCCCTTTTGAAAGTTACTACTGTAACTACTTCCAGGTCATAATGAATTCCTAAAAAAAAAATTCAATTCTAGTCTGATTCTTTTGTCAATTACCTTAAATCTGTGTCCTCTGGTTACCAACACTCCTGCTAATGGAATCAGTTTCTTCCTATTTACTTCATTAACTCTCCTCCAAATTTTGAGCACCTCTTAATTCTGTCCTTAACCACTCTGCTCTGAGAACAATTTCAGCTTCTTTAGACTCTTCACATTAATTGAAGTTCCTCAGTCACTGGTATCGATACAGTGAATCACCTGTGTCCACTCTCCACAGCCTTGAAAATCTTGCTGAGCAGGACATTGCTCATGTGCTTTTCAGGCTCCCTTCAGCACCATACCTTGCTGGACGCAAGAGCTGATAATGAAGCCCAATCAGTGATTTAAGAAGGTTTCCTACTTTTACATGCTATGCCTCTACTTAAAAATTAATGGATTAAAAGCACATCCATGTGCTTTTTGCTGGAAAAGAAAAGACATGTCAAAACTTATCATCGTGCACTCAACAGGACACTTTGGAAGGATACCAATATAAGAGAAAACAACAATTTATACTGTATGTGAAAAGTGCTGATTGGTTGGCAAGTGGACTCTGATTTGTAGAGAGGCATTGTCATGGAGAATGCACCATTGATGATGACTGACAGTTACTGCCAAGCATTGGTTGAAATTTAAACCAAGACAGCTTGACACTGATTGGTCAAGGTATTGCCATGAGGAATGAGTCAGCAAATGGCTGTCACTCATTTTCCTCAGCTGAAACAGGTGCAATGTGTGTACATGTTATTTTTGTCTGCAAACAGCACAGCCCTGTATAGTAATATATGTAGCTTCCAGAACACACAAACGCGCCACACTGCAAGCCCGACTGAATCTTAAATTGGTTGTCAGCGTCCACGTGCTCATTTGACATTGCTATCCTATTCACCAACGTTCCACTTAAGGAAGCCATAGGTATTTGCGCTGCAGCTCTATATTATGGCAATCTAGACCTGCCAGCATTGGGTGAAATCAGTATTCACAGAACTTATGAACTCGGCAACTCATGCAGTTGAGTTTGGTTTTAATGACACCATGTATGCCCAAATAGATGGTGTTACCATGGGATCCCCTCTTGGCCCAGCTCTCGCAAACATCTTTATTGGGTTCCATAAGAAACGCGTCTTCAATGGAATGACACCTAACCTCTTACTCCATGCATATTTCTGATATGTGGATGATACTTTTGCTATATTTAAATCTGCAGCCACATGTAATTCTTTCCTTACATGTCTTAATGGGCTCCATCCTTTGCTCAAGTTCACCTTTGAAATGAAGCAGTCAAATGAACTCCCCTTTCTTGACAGTCTAGTTGAGAAAACTGCCAGGGGTTTCTCTACCATGGTTTACCGCAAGCCTACCTTCACTGGTCAATACAACATTGGAATTCTTACAGTTTCACTTGCTATAAGAATGGTCTAATCGGCAACTTTGTAAATAGGGCCCAAGCCATTTACTTATCATGCAAGCTTGATGCTGAAATAGGGCGCAACACGGGCATTCTGCAGGATAATGGCTACCCTGATCAGATCATTTTGAGCTGTAGATCATGCAAACTCATTAACAGGCCTAAGGCCATCATCACTTTTGGCCCTGAAAAGTGCCGTCCACCTCAGATTACCCTGGAAGGGCAAGGTATCTCAACTTTATGCGACAGGTGAAGCTAGCTGTTTCACACTACTACAATGCAGCAGCAACAAGTGGTATTTGCCACTAACAGGATGCTATCATCAAGCCAAGAAGACATTCTGCCTATCACACAAATGAGTAATGTGGTGTATAAATTTCAGTGCCAGTGTGATGCTAGATATGCAGGCTGTATGTCCCAAAGACTGGCGGATCATATCAAACAGCATGTCCCAGCCACTGTTCACAACGGGCAAGGTACAGACCATACCCAACCAGCCCATTCTTGCAAAACTCAAACAGCACCCAACATTAGATGCAATTCCACAATTGAGGATTATTTAGCAAATGTTACATGGACTGCAGTGGTTCAATAAGGCAGCTTACCACCACCTTCTCATGGGCAACTAGAGATGGACATTAAATGCTGGCCCAAGCAGCGAAGCCCACATCCCATGAAAGAATATTAAAAAAATGTTTCCAGCTAAGAATTATGTTGACAACCAAGTTAAGATTGTCAGGTTCGCAATGTGGCGCATTTGCGTGTACTGGGAGCTACAAATATTAATACATAGAGAACTGTTCTTTGCAAACAGAAAGAACATGTACACACATTGCACCTGCTTCAAAATAAGTGACAGCCATTCGCTGATTCATTCCTCAGGTCAATGCCCTGACCAATCAGAGTCAAGCTGCCTGATCTAAATTTTAAACAATGCTTGGCAGTTAACTGTCAGTCATCATCATTGGTGCATTCTCCATGGCAACACCTCTACCAATCAGAATCCACTTGCCAACCAATCAGCACTCTCTTCACATACGTTACAAATTGTTGTTTTGCCCTTATTAGTATTCTTGCGAAGCGTCATGATGAGTGCCAGATGAAAAGCTTCGATTTGTGTTTTTACAGCAATACTCAAGTTCTATACTACCAAACTATATGTCCTTTTTCTTAAAAAAGACTATCAACTTGTACGGATAAACCAACAGATCTCTGTTCCTGTACCCTTTTTAAAATTGGACCATTTAGCTTTTATCTAGCAGGACATTTTAAAAATTACAATGCCAAAGAGACACTGAGCTAACAACAGGATATAACTCTGGCTTATTGGGGGCTCCAAAAAAAAATCATTTCATAACATCAGATGTATCTGGCACAGGTCTTTTTGTATAGCTTACACTTGTACAGCATTTCAAGGGGGTTCATAGGAGCATTATCAGGGAAGACGATCAAAAGCTTGATTGAAGAGATAGGTTTTGCAGAGCATCTTAAAGGAGGAAAGAAAGAGGTGGAAATTCCACCTAGGAAGGAATGGAGTTGGTGACTGGAAAATGGACTTGTGGCAGAGACTAAGGTAATGGCTTTGGGTTTCCAATTTCAACTCATTTGGCACTGGAAGTTGGACAAGCAATGTGACAAATCAGAGACAAGACATTATTTCCAACATATTTCACTTAAACCACACTTGCAGTCAGATGATTAATACGGTATTAGTCACAGATGGAAAGGAACACCTACAAGTCAACTTAGTATTAACATGGACATGTTTAGAGACAATTCTGGAGCACAGGGGTGAGATAGCTCAAAGGTGAGGCAAGGGGATAGGATAGAAGGAGAATAATGGGTTGGATGCAGAGGATGAGAGTTTGAGCAGAGGGTGTAGCAGTGAAGGGGGAGGGGGGGGGGTTTAAAGATGAAAAGCCATGGAGGGATTTAAGCACAAGGATGAAAATTTCAAATGGGAGACAGTGAAAGCAAGTATAGATCAGCAAGGACAAAGGTGATGGGTATTAGGAATTTGGTACCAATTAAGATATGTGCAGTTCCATTTCGAATGGGAAGTTTGCAAATGATGGCAAAACAGCCAGGAGAGCATTTCAGATTCAACTATTACAAACAAAAGTTAAGGGTGAGGGCTTCAGCCTGCAATTGAGGTGGAGGCAGATGATCTTTGTGAAGAAAGGAAAATTGGATTAGAAGCTGAGCACGAGGTTGACCAGAAAGAACATTAAGGTTGCAAACACTGATTCAACTAGAGACAATGGCAGGGAGGTAAATAAAGTTGGTGAGTTGGTGTTGAGGGCATGGAGCTTGGGGTGGAAACCAGATGTTCAGCTGTAGGAAATTGAAGACTCATGGCCAACTGGAAGTCGAACAAGGAATCTGCACAGGGGCAACAAAGGGATTGAAAGACGTCAGAGAAAAAAAATAGGGCTGGTCGTTCGTGTTCACATCTGCAGATTTTGTCACCAAGCAACAGCATGTAGATAAGGAGTTCAAGCATAGATCTTAACGGACTCCTAAAGCAGATTGCATTGGGACAGAAAGAGAATGATGATAATTGGGGCTGTCAGAAAAGGCAAATAATTGCAGCCACACAGCATCACTACTGAAATATATTAGTGAAGTGTCCTCAGCCCAGCCATCTTTAACTACTTCGATGATTTATCTTGTCATGAAGTCACACCCACCACCTCATGTTCCCATTGTCAACATATTCAAGGGGCGAGGGGGGTGCGTACAAGGGACCTGAAACCACATCAACACCACAACTGCACAAGCAGGACAGAGGCTGAATATTGCATGGCTGCCTCACCCCCTGACTTTTCAAAACTTCTTCACTTGATTTGTGTACCTGCAACAATACTGAAGCAGCTTGATAGCAACCCGATATAGCAGCCTGTTTGACTAAATCCCTTGACACTGAGCTCAACAGCCATACTGGCACATTATGACTGCAGTTTGCACTGCCTACAGGATGAACTGACTAAAGCAAATCACCAAGCTGACTTTGACAGCACCTCCTAACCCCATGAACCCTACTACTGAAAAAGGCAAGAGTAGGACATGAGCAGCCCAAGTGCCAATATAACTTGAGCGTATTTTGAAGAGAAAATCGTGTGTTTATAATTTTCTCCTTGTTGCCATTTATTTTGTATGGTTTCTATTGCATTTATAGTGTTTAATTTTTTTCTGGCAGTGGACCAGTGTACTTCAATTTCCTTTGATAGCTGAACTATCAGAAATCAATTAAAGTCAGGTACAATATATAGTTAAACATTAATAACCTGAAGTGAATCATAATATTTACATAAAACTTTTTAATGTGTGCTAGCTGATGGAAGTACTGTTGTCCATCGGTATTTTCTTGGAGCTGGGTCCAATTTCCTGAGCGCTGGATTTAAACAGTAGCAGGCAACATGGGTTTAAAATTGTGCTTTTATTACATATGAACTCAGAGCAGGTGTAGGCCACTCAAGTTTGCTCCGCCATTCAATAAGGCCATGGCTGATCTGACTGTAACCTCAACTACACGTTCACACCTATATCCAATAACCTTTCACCCTGAACTATTCAACCAGAGCTGGAGACAAGGAAGTGCCGGTTAGGCGTGTACAATATCAACTATATTTTATAATGTCAACCATAGCTCAGTGGTACCATTTATCACTGGGTCATACAACTGTGGGTTCAAGGCCAATTCCAGAAAATCCAATAAAATAAACTAGGCTGACACTCCAGTGCAATGCTGCATGAGTACTGGACTGTTGGAAGTGCAGTGTTCTGGATAAAACTTTAAAAACAGAGGGCCTGTCTGCCCTCTCAGGTGGTCACAAAGATTCCATGGCACTATTCCTAAGAACAGGAGAGTTCTTCCTAATATCCTGGCCAATATTTATCCCTCAGCCAACATCACTAAAACAGATTATCTGGTCATATCGCACTGTTATTTGTGGGACCTTGCTGTACATATAAACTGACTTCCCTGTTTCTTACATTACAACGATGACTACACTTGAAAGCTGCTCTGTTGGCTGTGGGACACTCCAAGATCATGAAAGGTGCTATGTAACTTCAAATCTTTCTTTCTTTCAAAGCAGCAGTAATCATCAACCTTGCATAGCTGACAGAATGGAGTAAATAGTCTGGCTGCCAAATGCCAGAGAAAAAGTAAACATTGCGTCATGTGCTCTCTTGGTTGGTGTGCACACCCCACTACCAGCAGTGGTACCCTTGCAGTCTGACTTTTAAATAATAAATATGTTACCTTTATGCCGCCAGTAGTGTCAGTGCCACAGGTTCCATTCTAATTTTGTAAGTTGTCAAGCACTTGACTTATAATCAGTTAGTATGGACCAAACAGAAAACCAGCAGGAACTCCAAACGTTCAGACAAAATATCTGAATAATTAGTCCAGGCAAATTTAAGATTGACATATGATGTGGAAAGATGCCAATACCATGCCACAAAGAGAGAATAGCACAAGTCATCTGCGGTCACACTAGATAGTGTCACTTTTCTGATCTCGTATAAGATGCTGTCACAGCGCTGGGTTGAATTATCTCCAAATTACTATGCAAAACCAAGTTTTCTTGCACTCCCAGTTTCAGTTCCTCTGCTTGCCCTTGACTATAAAATGAAAACCCACAGAAAACAAGCAAAACTAAATTAAGGCAATACAATTGAAACTTTCAAACAATATGAAGATTTTCATGAGAATCATTCAGCTTTTCTCTTTCCCTCCCAAGTCTACATGTATTTTGTTAGGTACTGAAGCTGGGTCAGAGTTATCCTGAAGGATTAGGAAATTTAGTGTACTTTGATCCCACCTAAAACTAAAGATCATAAATGCCCCCATGAAGTCACTCACCATATATTTGGAAGAATTTAATTTGTGATGCTGTAATTTGTTAAGCAACAGTTACAAAAAAACAAATGGAATTGCCTCAAAAAAGTCTATGTCAAGAAATTTGATCATGTAAGGTGAAGCAGAAATTGGCATTTTCTAATAATGCATCTTGCTGATTCTCATTAACTATACTTGTTGGGCAAGGTTAATTAGTACAATTAGTACAAAATACAGGTATGATTCAAAAAATGTTAGAAACCAAGTCAGCTCAAGCATATGGAGTACACATCGAACTGAATTTCAAATCTGAGGTTGTTAGCTGCTACAAGTAAAAGGAGGTCAATCAGAACCGCAAAATTAATGCAGCACATTGGGTGGCAGTACTTTTGAATTGTGCAGAACTAAAATAGCTTGCATTTATATAGCATCTTTAACACAATGGAACATCCCACAGCATATAATAGAAGTTTTAGCAAACAAAATTTGACACTAAGCCACATAAGGAGATATTAGGGCAGATGATTAAAACTTATTACTTTGACCAAGTGTTTAAAGAGTTCCTAAAAGGAGGAAACAGAGAGAGGGTTAAGGAGGGAATATGAACATATGAATTAGGAGCAGGAGTAGGCCACTCGGCCTCTCGAGCCTGTCCACCATTCAATAAGATCACAGCTGATTTGATTGTAACCTCAACTCCACATTTTTGCTTACCCCTGGTAACTTTCCATCCCCTTGTTTATCAAGTATCTATCTATTTCTGTCTTAAAAATATTCAAAGACTCTGCTTCCACTGCCTTTTGCGGGACAGTTCCAAAAACCATGACCCTTGGAAAAATTTCTCATCTGTCTTAAATGGGCAACCCCTTATTTTTCAACAGTGACACTGAATTCTAGATTCTCCCACAAGAGGAAACATCCTCTCCAAATCCACCCTGTCAAGACTGCGCAGGATCTTATATGTTTCAATCAAGTCACCTCTTACTCTTCTAAACTCCAGCAGGTATAAGCCTAGCCTGTCCAACCTTTCCTCATAAGACAACCTGCCCATTCCAGGTATTAGTCTCGTAAACTTTTTTGAGCTGCTTCCAATGTGTTTACATCCTTCCTTAATTAAGGAAACCAATACGGTAGACAGTACTCCAGATGTGGTCTCACCAATGCTCTGTACAACTGAAACATAACCTTAGCATCACAGCACAAGGCCTAGTTAGGCCAGTGGTTTTAAACCTTTGTTTTGGTTAAGGAACCCTATAACAAACTATGAAATTCTGTGGAACCCCAACTCTCTCGCCCTCCTCCCCTCCCACCATGTATGTGTTATGAAACAAAAATTAAAACAAATTGAAATGAAAGATTATTTTTCATTAAACGCAAGAACAATATATCTTGAAAAATAAGGTTTAATTTTTAAATGACCTGAGAATTGCATGGAAACCTTCAGGGATGATCGGGGAACCCTGGTTGTAAAACACTGGCCTTGGCAAGTGAAGGCACATTCTCAACAGTAGTGATCCCAAAGATCCCTAAAATCAAGGATGCACAAGACACCAGAATTGGATGAATGCATATCTGAAGGTATAGGGCTAAGATAGGAAGTGGCAAGGACATAGAGGGATTTGAAAATAAGGAGGGAGCCAATGTAGGTCAGCGATGGGTGAATGGGACTTAATGCATCAAAGTGTTATTTGATAGCTAGGAACTGAAAACGTGCTGCACACTTTTAGCACTATGTACTAATGCTTCAGCACAAATATCACAATCGTCATCAATAGGATTTGCATCAATTTAAGCACCTTTAACATAAAGGAATCATAAAATGCTTTGGAGGATACCATGGTGGGACAAGTAACCAAAAGCTCTCTCAAAAAAGATGGACCCCAAGGGAGCTGTCAAAAGCTGAGAGGTAGAGATGGAGTCATTTGGGAAGGCCATGCCAAAGAGCAAGGCCAAAGCAGCTGAAGGCTCTGCCAATAAGAGCGAAGAAAGAGGTGAAGATTCCAGAAAGAGAAATTATACAAGACCGAGCAGATTGCAGGAGCAAGGTGAGGACATGAAAAGATTTGAAAATGGGGACATGGATCAAATTCAATCCACTGAGGAACAGGAGACATTTTAGGTCAGCAAGCATGGGAGGGCAAGTGAGACATGATACCAACAACTGAGTGTTAGATGAGAAGGAGACTGTGAAGGAAGGATGAAAAATCAGTGAGAAGAGCATTGCAGTAATCAAGTCAAAAAAGGTTGGATATGGATTTCAGCAGCAGTGGGGGAAAAATACAGGAGAAAGGTAGTTATGGAGATGAAAGTAGGTACATTGAATGTAAGCTTTAAAACTTGGCAGTGTATTGAACAGAACACAAGGTTTTGCAAGTCAAGTATTACTGGCCAAGTATTACCAATAATATTCAGAAAGAAAGCAAATTAACGGAGTCAGTTTGATGCTGCATCTTCACTGATGGTACCATGGCATAGCACCTCACAAAACACCATGTGGTTTCGATAATGGACTACTGGATAGTTCACTATCTTTAGTTATCATAGATGAGATTGGAGCCCTGATAGCTAAATTGGCTAGACAGCTAGCATGTAGATCAGATGAACACCCAGCAGCACAGGGATCGATCCCCATTCATCTGAGGTACTCAGGGGGCCTACCACCTCACCTGACCCATAGCCAAAACATCACAATACTTTGCCATGGCTTGGTGAATAATTGCAGGGGCATAGAACTCAAGAAGAATGAAATACCATTGAGGCTAGTTACCTGATGTCACAATACCTCCTATTTGAAGGAGCTATCCTTCTATCCAGTTCTTTGTGCTTTCCCCAGAGCTCTGCAAATGTTCTCCAATTATTTGTCCAATTGATACATTTGTTACAAGTCAAAATATAGCATCGCAATAGTTATTCTAAATGCGTTCCAAATTATATAACATTTTCTTAATATCAAATGTTCCCATTCACTGCTCTGTTGGAACCCAGCTGATATATTTCAGCAAACAAAACGAACTGACATAAGGCCAGCGAGTTATGGGGAGGGAGGGAACGTCTATTTCGTGACATTAGTTAGTTTACCATTTCAATCCAGGTTAACAATGGAATTTATTTTTCTTAAAATTGATGTTCAAAGATCACTGAAGTTTTTTTTTAAAGAAAGCTATTCGAATGGGAAAAATGCTACTGCTACAATGATATGCGATTTTGTTTTGTAACAATTTATTTTCTCAATCTCTCTTTCTATTGATGCAAAACTGGAGGTGCATCGCTTATGCACCACGTTCCCGTAGATATTAATCCCTTTAGAATTGGAGTGAATAAGAAACTGTTTCATTCCACTGGAAATCGGATGGCGGGAAACACAAAAAGACGAAGGATAAAAAGGAAACTGCAGCCTGCTTCTCCGAGACAAGAGAGGGCGGGGTTGGGCAAAGGAGATCGGATTTAATTTAAACGTACAGCAGCCTTTTAAATTGCCACACTCCAGATTGGTTATGGTGCAATTTACTGAGGACACTGCCTGGCCCAGGACTGTAGCCAGTCCGTCTCTTGTTGCTGGCTACATCCTGCCCAGGGAATGGCGGCCTTATCTCGCGGCCTGAGCCTCTCTCGGCAGCCGCAGGGGTGAGACTGGCTCTCCGCCTAATCTAGGTCCGAGGCTGCACATTCCTGTCAGCCTGGCCTGGACGAATAAGCTGGATCCGGCGGCGGCCCGGAGAACAGCGCGGCACCTTTCCTCCCTCCCTCCTTTTCGTCTCCCTCTCCCAGGGAAGCTTCTCCATCTCCGAAGGCCGGGAAGCGCAGGCGGACAGCCCGGTGCGGAGTTTACCTGGACAGTGTGAGAACAACCAACAGCAGCTTTCTCTCCCTCAGTTAGTCAGTCAGGCGGGAAGCCAAATCCCAGACGCTGCAGCTCCTCGGTTCAAAATGGCAGTTGTGGCGCACGCGGGAAAACGGCAACCAATCGCCGCAAAGAATGGGAGAGAGTGCGGAGGGGCCCTTAGCAACGGGAGGGGGCAGCGAGAGTACTGAATGTGTCTGAACACAGTAACGTGCAGGTAGATAGAAGGACTTCAGAGCAATGTGGATACAGGGAAGACTATTATGTACGTATTTTCAACCAACTTTATAGACTGTCAGTTAAGAGGAACTAAGTGCCCCATTGGAAAGCTGTAAGAAAAACCCAAAACATTAAAGGAAACTTAACAATTCAAATTAAAATGACATTCCTAGGGTTAATGATGCACTCTAGTCCCCACCACCCCGTTGCCCACTAGTTGCGGAAGGCCTGAAATCTACTGGCAGACACCATGTGCTCCGTCTCTCCAGGGACACCTGTGGCTGAGGAAGAGACCTCTCTTCCCATCGCCTGCTGCCCTTGGCCAGGCCCAGAAGCTGATTGGTGAGTAGATCCCCCAATCTTCCCACTCCCCCTCCCCACTGGGTGGCCTAAAATCAGGCGCGCGGGACTGAAGTGCGTCCAGAAATTGAACAGCAGGCCCCTCAGATAGTGAAACAAGGAATGCAACCTTACACGCTCTACATAACTGTAAAACAAAAACTCCTCCAGGCCGCAAAACTTAGAGGCGGCTCCTGAATCCATGATAAAAGCAAAATACCGCGGATGCTGGAAATCTAAAACAAAAATTCTGAAGAAGAGTCATACGGACTTGAAACGTTAACTCTGAGTTTATCTCCACAGATGCTGTCAGACCTGCTGAGTTTTTCCAGCAATTTTTGTTTTTGTTCCTGAATCCATGAATTGACTTAACAATCTATTGCACGGGACTGCCGCGAGCAACACTTTCCATGCTAAATCCCTGAAGATGAAAGGGCGGGCTCCTGCAGAGACTGCAGGGTTGTGACTTGGAAAATTTTTATGTATTTATATACGGTTATGGTTTTAGTGTTTCTGATTGATATTTTAATTATTCCAATTAATTACATAAACTATTCTATTATTTTGTGCACAGAGGAATATAGTGTGGGATAGACATTTCTGAGAGTGTAAGAGAGCAATGCTTACAAGTGGAGACCATCTGCTGCTGTATCCCTCATCCACTCTTTTGTTACCTCCAGACTTGGCTATTCCAGTGATCTCCTGGCTGACCTCTGACCTTCCAGTTCATCCATATCTCTTGCTCATATCCTAACTTGAGAGTTTTCCAGCCACCATAAATGAGACATGGGTGCTCCCACCCAATTCTCCTGGCCCCCCTGCAATCATGCCCTGCTATGGCGAGCTCCAGTAAACTTTACCCTATGTGTGGGTGTGTATTGGCAGAGATACAGCGGTGGCGCTATGATAAATTGGGGGATATGCTATTCTGTCAGACCCATGACTATATCACTGTTTACCCTGTGGTGGTGTGTAGTCCACATTGAAGTAACAGGAAAATTAAAATAAATTAAAAATCTTAAGTGACTGCGATTTTATGCAGTGTTTGGCATTTTGCAATCGGCACAAGGGGATCATGGATCTTCAGATCCCCGACTGGCTAAAGTTGGTAGCACCAGGTTGACGGCCAGTGCCACCTCTGGAGGTTAGTCATATTGAGTTGGTTGCTTCATTCCTGGTTGATCTGGAGGAGTGGGAGTGGAAGGCATTACCAGCCTGTGGTGGAAGGCCTCCAAGGGTGGAAGCTAATTGTGGAGGTGGGCTCTCAACACAGTGGAAGCTGCTTATGTGATAGGCTCTCAACAGCATTAGGAGTTTATTGTTATGGTTGGCTCTCAGCAGCTGTAGGAGCTGATTGCGATGGTGGGCTCTCAGCATGAATCACAGAGGGGCATTGGCACTGCTTCAAAAAGGGAAGCAACAAGAGGAGGGTCACATGGGAGGTCCAAGGGCAGTGCACAAGCGAGGGAGAGACCAAAGATCATGGGACTCACACACTCAGTCTTCTTGGATCTCCATGTAGAGGAGGAGCAGTGCAGAGGGAGGAAGGACCAGGCACAATGCCTCTACTGCAACAGCAGCAGAAGCAGCAAGATGGCCAACCTCCAACTGGACACTCCAGTGAAGAGCACATAGGGGTCTGGCAGCAGGTGACCGCACCAAGAAAGGCCTTTCTGTGGCTGAGATTGCATTGAACTTGCCTCATCTGCCTGCGGTTATCCAAGCAATTGTCAGTGATGACTACAGTCCTTCAGGGAGGTTGTAACTGACTTATGTACCATGCTATAGAATGAGCTGTAACCATGGGCTTCAGTGGACACCCAATGCCCATGGGCTCTGAAGATTACCAAGTCATTGAACTTTCGTGCATCCAGCTCTTTCCAAGCATGCATGTGGAATCTCACAGACAGCAAAGGAAGTGAACAATGCCTTGATCAAGAGGGCCGGTGACTATGTGCACCACTGAACCAATGCTGGCACTCAAACTGAGAGGTCCATTGGATTTGGGACCATTTCTGAATTCCCTCAGGAACAAGGTGACATTGATTGCACGCACATGGCCATTAAGGCTCCACTGACAAACAGCAACCTTCATCAAAAGGGCTTCCAGTCCATCAATGTCCAGCTGGTCTATTACCACCAAAAATGCATCTTGCAGGTGCGTGCCCAGTTCATCAGGCGCAGCCTCGATGTCTGTATACTTCTGCAATCCCTGGTGCCACAGTTTTTTGAGCTACCACACGCTTTCAGGGATAGATTCTCAGGGACAAGGGCTACTCACACCTGTGAGGAACTCTTGCTTTCCAGAAGAGAGGTACAATGCCTGCCACAGTTCCACCTGAGTGAGCATTGAGCAGTC
The DNA here is from genome assembly GCF_017639515.1 of Carcharodon carcharias. Lineage (NCBI taxonomy): Eukaryota > Metazoa > Chordata > Chondrichthyes > Lamniformes > Lamnidae > Carcharodon > Carcharodon carcharias. The sequence goes on from NC_054469.1 coordinate 189,047,491, forward strand.
CATTGGGCTGCAGAAGATGAGATTCAGGTGTCTAGGTCAATCCAGTGGAGCCCTTCTGTATGACCTAGCATGGGTCGTTTGTGTAGTTGCACTGCAGAGGGGTGGGGGGGGGCTTGTAGAATGAGGACATGTTTATAGCCATTCCTTATCCCACAAAGAGGATTATATATGACACATTAAGAGGCCATTCAGACAAATCAGTCTATGCTGGTGTTTACGTTCCACTTGAACTTCCTCCCAATTTTCCTCATTTAAATGTGGAGGAGGCTTCTGAGCAGGCAGCAGAGGATGAAGTGCCCCTTGCACAGGAATCAATGAGGATTAAGAGGCACACAAAAGCAGCTGGAACAATCTCATTCACAGCCACTTCCTGCAACCATGATGTCCTTTCAATGTCTGTGTAATGGATGGATGGATTCTCTCCCATCACTTTGATGGATGAGTGTTCAGCAAGTAAAGAAAAAAAACAGTTTAAAACTATCTAGGTTACCGTTGTCTTGTGTGACGTTAAGCCAGGTTTTGATTTGCATAACCGATTGCAAATACTGCATATGAAGTCAACGTTGGAGGGATGGATGGAAGCACTAGCTTTGCTCGCTTACCCTGAAGGCACTTCACTCTGTTCTCCACAAATGTTGAAATCACTTGATGACAGAGACCTCTCCATTTGGGTCTGTCCAAGGTTGCATTGGGATCCAGTTGCAAGCCCTGAGGTTGGCTTTCAGTTTGTCTTTACACCTAAGTTTGGGACGCCCTGTGGTTCATGTTCCCATGCTCAGCTGGCTGTAGAGTATTGCTTTTGTATGCAGGAATCCTCCATGTGAACCACATGACCAAACCAGCGAAACTGAGCTCTGATGACCATGCTCTCAATACCAGGCTTGCAGCACTTTGCAAGAACCTTGGTGTTGAGGATTTTGTCCTGTTACCTGTTATTGCAAATAGATCTCAGACAGTGAAGATGGAATGCCTCTAGTTGTTTTATGTGATGCTGCTAGGATCTCCAAATCTCACAGCCATAAAGAAATGATGTAAGAACACTGCCTGGTAGACTTTGATCTTTGTTCTGAGTCAAACTCCATGCTGTTTCCAAAGTCTGTGAATGAGCCTGCCAAACACTCAGCTTGCTTTTGCCAAGCAATGGTTGATTTTGTCATCCAGCATGATGTTATTGGAGAGGACACTCCCAAGATAGCAAAACTTCTGTACTGAACAGAGGGGTGTGTTGTTGGTAATGACTGTGGGGTCTTGGAATACACAGTCAGGGGTGGGTTGATACAAGATCACTGCCTTCCTCAGACTTATTGTCAGGCCAAAATGCTCTGAGGCTGGGGCAAAGCGATCAACAGCAGCTGAAAGTACTCCAGATTATGTGCTATGAGGGTGCACTCATCCACGAATAAGAGTTAATTTAGTAGCTGTTCCGTAATCTTTGTGCAAGCCTTGAACCTTTGCAAGTTGAAAAGGTTGCCATCTGTTTTGAATTGAATGTGTACTACTGTGTCAAGATCTTTGATTGCACACTAGAGCATGGCTGAGAAATATATGACAAACAGAGCTGGAGCCTATATACAGCCTTGCTTGGTGACAGGAAAGGCATCCGATGAAGTACCACTTTGCATCACGCTGGCCATTATGCCATCGTGCAACGAGTGAATGACACTGATCATCTTTACAGGGCAGCCATATCTGTACAGAACCTTCCACTAGCCTTCCCAGTTTATTGTATCAAAAGCCTTGGGTCAGGTCAATGAACACCTAGTAGAAGTCTTTATTCTGTTTGTGGGACTTTTCTTGAATTTGACATGCTGCAAAGATCATGTTTCCTCACCCTGCACGGAGGCCCACGCTGTGATTCTGGGTACACTGAATTAATGAGGTGAGTGACAATCTGATTAAGAATAACACTTGCAACAATTTTTCCTGCTGTTGGAAGAAGTGATATTCCATGATGATTGCCACAGATGGACTTGCTCCCTTTCTGTTTGTAGAGATGAGGTTTGGAGGTGTTCCTAGTACTCTTGGGGCATAGTGCCCTGGTACCAGATTATGCAGAATAGACTAGTAAGTTTCCTAATCATATGAGTCTTTGTGTCCTTAACCATGTAAGTCTGTGTAATAAAGACTCACCTTCATGTTGATCATGTATTGCCTGTTTCATTCTGCACTCCATCACCTAGCACCCAGCTTCACCATGCACGCTGACATAGCTGAGGAGTTGACCAAATGTGGCCTGTCCCTAAATTCAGAGTCCATTGAAAGAGTAAGGATATAGGTGACATCTGACAAGGCATCAATCAATGCACAAACATTGAAACTGTGAAATATATTTATTGGCGCTATCTTATCAAATCTCAACAAATGCAAAGCTTAAACACCCATGATCCCCAAGTGTATCTACATGCTCTTCTTGGTGTGCTTATGGTGCTTCTAACAGGTGAGAGCCCTGCATTCACAGCAGAAGTGGAGGCAGACTGCTGATCAGCTTGGGATGACTGACAGCCCGGGAATACCAGGGGCTCCTGCACAGGTGCAGACCCGTCCTCTGTCGCTGCAGCTACTGGAGGCACTGAGGTCACTGGCTGAGGGGCTGTCCACACTTGGAGAACACTGAGAGGAGCCACCAGGTGTGGAAGTAGCCATTCCTCCCTTTCAAGGCACATGTACCTCCCTGCTGACTGGAGAAGGACAAAAAGCTAGTGGAGACTCCAGACATCTCATTCTCCCCAATTGCCTTGCCACCACTGCAGAGAGTTCATAAACTAGGCGATAGTATGAACATCTGCGTGCATCTCTGGCATCCGTTGAGAGGTCTGCTGGATCTGGCTCTCCATGAGGGTCACCAACCTGCCAATGGAGGAAGATGTATGACACATGCTTGAGATATGACAGCACTCATGGCCTAGATGGACTACTCCGTCATCCATGCATGAGTGCACATAGCCTCTGGCAGCTCCCACTGATGTTTCCTTACCTCTGGTTGCTACTCCAGCTGGATTTGTGTTGCTGACACCAGAGTCCACTCACCTTCTGGGGCTCAGCACTAGTCTGGCTTCTCATAGGCCTCCAACTGTTAGCAACCTCATTCCTCCATCAGCTATTCGGATGTGTCTATGATGTGCTCACCAGTTTGTGACCCTGAATCTAGCTGCGAGCACCAATGTGAGAGTATCTGTACTGGTGGTGAGTGTGAGGGAATGATGTGATGGTGCACCCGCTGAGGATTCCTCTTCCTCCTCCTTCTCCTCAGAGGTGTATTGCAGGCCCCTGATCTCTGCTGCTGTCTATCCTTCTGGAGTGCCAAGACCTGCATGAGAGAACTCAAACAGTTAGGGTCTAAAGGCTTCACATCTTCTCCCATCAATACCTGGCATGGATCTCCATATGTCTAGTAGTGGACACACATGAGCTCAATGCCTCCTCAATCTCATGGGTTGCCATTCCAGTCTCCCAATCTGCAATTGCGTGGCTGCCCTATGAACCTACCAGTTCCAGGGCTTCCTCTTCTGTTGGCATCTGTGATCTCATATCGGGGATTCCTCCACCAGTCTTGGACCTCATTTTATTGTTGTGTGTCTGTTTCTCCTGCAGGCAGAAGGAGGGACACTGTGATTTTCCTCACAAACACTAACACAACACTTACGCGGGTGGCAGCTCTATGGCCCATGTTGGGGGTCTCCCGAATCCCTCCTCCAAACATCCACTTCCGAGGGATGTGATGGCAGAGTATGCAAGTTATATGTCTAGCTGTCATAAGGTAGCTGATGCTGGCGCTCCTCCTTGCCAGCACCTAGTTGGTAACTCGCTCCCCGTATAGCACAGCTTCTCACGTTGCCACATGCAAAGTCTAAAGAGAAGGGTGGCATTTAGGACGCCCAGCGTTGGGTGGGTTACACACTTCCAGGCCATCAATTAGTCGGCAGCTGTGTGATCGCAGTCAGCTAGATGCACTTTTCCTGTGTGGCAATGTTACTTGCGCCGTGAACGCTAAATTCAGCACAGCCTGTGCAGTGGTTCCTTTGCTCAAAAGCTCAGACTGAAAATTCACTTCTGCCTAAATCCTCAGCGAAAAAGTGCAGAACTTCATGAAACCAGGTTGTCCAACAATCAGGTTGTTAAACTAGAATTATTTCTTGGCACCTTTGGTTGTGAATCTAATGTTCAGCTCCCAACAGCCCCAGACTCATTTGGTGTTGTTTTCAATTTACCATGGACAGATCTTCCTTGTACATGCTCCTGCATAATAATATTGCTTGTTAGAAAAGGTTATTTAGGAGTGTCACGTGTCCCGTGTATACTTTTTCTCTCAATATGTTGCCTGAAAACTTTTGAACAATAAATCAGTCATCTTTCAAAAAATGTGAGAATGGATTTTTAAAAAAGTATATTGGGAAATATTGTGTTATTCTGTAAAGAAGGTTGTGTGTGCATGTGTGTGTGTGATTTAATTAAGCTGGGAAGAGTTTGAAAGGAGTCAGGTTGTCTGAGGGTTTGGAAACATGAAAAAGATAGAGGTGTTAAGTTGAGGTACAAGTAAATAGGTTAGATATAACATTTGCATTTTTAGATAAGTTGAGAGTTTGCCTGAATATCAAAAGGGAGTCTGAGGCGACAAGGAAAATGTTTGCATCTTGCAGGAGTTCATTGATAAACAAGTAGTGGGGATGTGATATTTTATGGACCCAAAAACAAAGACAAGGTGGAAACATGAAAGCTCTTATATTTGAAAGGGTTTGTGTTTCAAAGGGATGTGAGAACAATAGAAAGGAGATGAAAGAGAAAAAGGGTATATTAGAGTTCTGTGGATAGCTGGTGATAGCTGTTAAGCTAGATAGCTGTTGCGATAGAGATGGCTGGAGATAGCTGGAGCTGTTTGAGCTGTTGAGATAGCTGGAGAGCTGGGCTCAGAGGAGATGCAGTTTGAATCACCATCCAGTCAAGCCAGAAAAGTCTTGGGTTGCAGTACGCAGTTTGATTCTGAAGTGGATTTCACAGCAGAGTGAAGCGGGTAAAGGTCATGTGGTACACCTTTATTGAAGCTACAGCAGTTGCCTTGTGTATTATTACTGGATTTCATATTTAAGCATCTATAAGCAAATATTGCCTAGTTATTTACTTGTGAGTTTGACCAAGTAGAGAGTTTTAGGAAAATATTTTGTAAGACTAACCTTAATTGTAAACTGTAATCTTGTGTGCTTAAGTTAAGTTTTCTTTTATTTTTTGTGAATAAAACTTTTACTTTTAATTTTTAAAATCTCAAAAGTGTTACAGGACCTCTTACTGCTGAGATCGGTACATCTTTATCTCAATTTCAGAATACAGCAAAAAGGTTATCAAAGGTAAGCCAAGTTTGCCTCTGGGATTTGGGTTTGTGCAGCAATTAACAGCAGCTGTAACTCTTTCGAGTACAAACCCGTTTCCATCTGTTTCAGATGAAGTTACATTGTTTCATAGTTTGCCATTGTGAGATTTGAACTGTTGATACTCTTTTGAGTAAACCTGTTTCCATCTGTTTCAGATGAAGTTACATTGTTTCATAGTTTGCCATTGTGAGATTTGAACTGTTGATCTTGGGGTTACAAACCCAGTACCATAACCACTTGGCTATTTAGGCCAAGCCGTAACAGCAGCTGTAGCCATAACAATATATTTGAGTGACTTAAAACAAGTGAGTAGAGGTTCCTCCACTCCCCTAATTCTTGTTTAATTTCAACAATTGAAGTGGAGTCCTATCATATCACCTAACTTATCTGAATGCTGAAGAACAAATTAATCTATGTTATGTGGAAATCTAAAGAACAAATTATTCTACGTTATGGGGAAATCTAAATTCAGCTGTATTTGAAATAGAAATTCACATATATAATTAAAATGTGTATTCATATTCATGTTTATGAAGCTATTGTGGATTTCAGTTGCACTCTATTTATGGGAGAAATGTGGTGAAACAGCCAGGTTCCTCAGCAAGACTGTGCTTGGACTTGGAGCAATGTAGATAAATGGGTTTGAAACAGCTTGCGTTTCAGATATTACTTATCCCAGCAACCATGACTTACTTAATGATCTTTTTACATGTTCCCCTAGGTCATTATTGTATCCGTAAGTACCATCAACTGAAGAAACAAGGCAGTGGGTATACCTTTTTCTGGGCAGACCTTCCAGAAGAAGAACAACGCCTTCACGAGGTAGGCTTTGCCACCAAAAATGAGCTTGTCCGGCACGCCAGTGACTTCCTCTGTGGGATAAGTGAACACTTCATGACTGCCCGACTCATCCTAATGAGAAATCAACATGCCACTGTCATCAGCACATACACTCCTACATTTGAGGCAACAGGCAAGGCCAAGGAGGGATTCGACTCTGACCTTGAGCAATTCCTGTCCTGAGTGGTAGCAGATAACAAACTGATCCTCCTTTGACATTTCAATGCCAGAGTCAGAGGAGCGCAAACCTCTGGAAGACTGTTATAGGCAAGGAAGGAATAGGGAAAGCAAACTGCAACGTCCTCCTGACGGAATGTCTGGAACATTGGACCTTGTCATAAGCGACACCCTGTTCCACCAACGAGACAAGCACAAGACTTCATGGCAATACCCATGCTCTAAGCTCTGGCACTTGCTTGACTACACGATTATTCGAACAAGGGAGCACAGAAATGTCCACATCACCTATGCCATGTCAGGCACCGACGACTGCTGGACCGATCACCCCCTTAACCAATCTACCATCTCCGTCAACCTGGCTCCAAACAACAGAGGCAACTGAAGCAATGCCACAAGAAAATTAATATCGAAGGCCTCAAAGATACCACCAAGGTGGCCCTTGTCCATCAGCGGCTCACTGCCAACCTCCAGCTACCAGGAGCTACAATGTGCCCATAGTGCCTGGTTGACCCTAAAGTCCACCATAACAATCACCTGCGAAAGGGTCCTTGGTCTATCTAACAGGAAACACTATGACTAGTTTGACAAAAATGACCACGAAATACAGGTCCTAATCAACTGAAAATGCAGAGCCTTTTGCAGATTGGAAACTTCACTACACCTGAAGGAAAAAACAGCAGTCCGACAGGCACCTGAAGGCAGTGGTACAGCATAAAGCCCGCGACATAACAAATGGTGGGTAGAAAGAGTGTGGGAGATGAACAACTTACGGACAGTAACAATGTGCACTGTTTCTCTATCGCTGTCAAGTCAATCAATGGCCCAAGCGGTCAAGGGCCCACCCTGCTGAGAGCAAAGCATGGAGGAGAGTTCACCAAGGATAGGCAGCCAGTCAGTGCTCGCTGGAGAAAACATTTTGACAAACTCCTCAACCGAGTCTCTGTCTTCCACTTGAATGTCCTCAACTCCATTCCCAGTACGTTGTCTGGCTCAGTGTTGGTGCTACCCTGTCTACAGCGAAGTTGAAAAAGCCATTCACAAGCTGAAAAATCACAAGGCCTCCAGAGCAGATGGCATCCCTACCAAAATTCTAAAACATGACAGAGATACACTCCTAGCATGGCTGTACAACCTCATATCCCTCATCTGGAAAGAGGTGTGCACGCCAGGGATCTCAACGATGCTGTGATTGTGACTAAATTCAAGAAGGGAGACAAGTCTGACTACAGTAACTACAGAGGAGTCTCCCTGCTATCTACCACAGGGAAAAATCATTGCAATGATCCTCCTGAACTGTCTCCTCTCAGTGGCCAAAGAACTCCTTCCCGAGTTGCAGTGTTGTTTTTGCCCATCAAGAGGCACCAAATACATGATTTTCACTGCATAGTAAATTCAAGAAAAATTCAAGGAACAGCACCAACCATTGCCCATTTCAACCTTACAAAAGACTTTGATTCTTGTCAACCTCAAAGGCTTATGGAAAATCTTCAAAATTGGCTGCCCTCAGAAATTTGTTACCAATCTGTGCCTATTTCACAATGACATGCAAGCCATGACCCTCACCAATGCTACCACCACAGACCCTATCTCAGTGAAGACAAGGTTGTTGTATTGTGCCAACCCTCTTCTCCATTTTCCTCATTGCAATACTGCACCTCACCTCCAGCAACTTACCCACAGGTGTGAAGACTATCTGCAGAACAGATGGGAAACTGTTCAACCTACACCCCCTTCAATCCAAAACCAAAATCACTCTAACCTCAGCCATTGAGCTTCAGTATGCAGATGACTCTTGTGTGTGCACTCACTCAAAAACTGAGCTCCATGTCATTTTCAACTCCTTTCCTGAAGCTTATGAGAAAATGGGCCTTCCACTAAACACCCAGAAAACCAAGGTCATCTTCCAATCAGCTGCCACTGCACAACATCTCCCCATTTTGATTAAGATCAATGGTGAGATCCTGGAAAATGTGGACCGTTTTCCACATCTTGGGAGCCCCCTCTGAACAAAGGCAGACATAGACAACAAAATTCATCATCACCTCCAATGTGCCAGCTTAGCCTTTGACCGACTGAGGAAAAGAGCATTTGAGGACCAGGATCTCAAATCCAAGACTAAGGTCTTGGTCCAAGCATTGGATGAAATGGCTTCTGCTCTCAAGCCTTTATACACCAAGGATGACATCAGAGGTCACATCATTATGACAAGTCCAGGGCCACATTGCAAAAAGGCAATTCCCCCTTGTCATAAAAAAAACCTGCATAGACTACCATTTGCAGTTGAAAGTCAGGCACATGCATGGTCTACAATGAGAGTTATCACGAGAATAGAGAAAACTGGCCTTTCTAATCTGACCCACTCTCGTCTGTCCCTGCACTGCACTTACTGATATGGTCTTTGATCTCATTGCTCATGTTTGGCCAACAGAGCACTTTATTCGCCTTCCTCAGACTAGAGTCAATTTTTTGATAGGTCTTTTAATGGCATGCATGCTATTGGCCATTCTTCTTGTGTCTGCTCGTTCCTGGAGTGATACTGCCTCCCCCAGGAATTTTGTTGCTGTAGTGAGTGTTGCTGCTGTGGTACTTGTTGCTGCTGATTCATTGCCTTTGTGGGGGGATGGTTGCCCTCTGGGACTCATGGTCATTCAGTTCCTTGTGCAGGGGGTAAACTCACATCTTCTTCAACAACTGTCTGTTGTGAAGGAGTAGCTTCTCTAGTTGTACGTATATGTCTGCGGTTACGACGATATATTTGATGGTTAATTTTCACCATGTATGATCAAGGTGACAATTTCTCTATTCAGGTCCCCTGTTGCCAGGTGGGCTGACTTTTGTTGAGAGCGTTGAATGTTTGCGCTCTGACCGGCTCTCCAATTCTTCAACTCTGGCAATGATTTGGCAGCTTTATCAAAGTAAATTTTGACTTTCCGTCATTTCACTTTGACCTTGTCACACACCTGTTACTGCTCACGTCTGTTACCATTTCAGGAAGTCTGAAATTCCCACTTTAGTAGTGTTTTAACTATTAGAAGTGTAGTTTGGGTGCAGCTTAACATTAGTTGCTGAACCAGACTACTTTCTATGCCCTGAGCAGGTGAGTTTCCTCACTCTAGGATTGCCTTGCGTACATCTGTGCTGGATCTACTTGATTTTTTAATGATCCCTTTGGCAATTTTCACTACTGCCTCAGCTTTTCCATTTGACTGGGGAAAGTGCGGAGATGATTTGTAGTACTGAATTTCCCAATCATTTATGAAGTGCCTGAATTCTTCAATCTTGAACCGAGGGCCACTGTCACTCATCACAATAGCAGGAATGCCACAATGACTGAGTGTTCTTTAAGGCATTCTACGAAATCATTGGCATTCATTGATGTCTAACACCTAGTAGTCTGAATAGTGAACGGTGATGAGATAGTCAGTTCCAAAGAGAGTGAAGATATCTCTTCCAAGCTTCATCCATGGTCTGTCTGAGGAGTCATGAGTGTCTCTTTAGCTTGCTTAGCTTGATGTTCAGTACAAGCACTGCACTGACTGATACGGTCCTTGATCTCATTGCTCATGTTTGGCCAATACTTCACTTGCCTTCCTCAGACTAGACTCAATTTTTTGATGGCTTGCATCAATGTGCTTCAGCATCTCTTTTCCCATCTCCTTAAGGATGATAACTCTAGTTCCTTTGTACAAGATGCCATCTTGGACAATCACTTCATCCCTGTATGCCCAGCACTCTCTTATATAGCAATAGGTGTGTCCTTGATGGTCAATCCCATTCCCACTCATCCAGTTTCCACAATATATAACAATATAATAACATTGGGAATTCTATCAGAAGCTCATAAACCTGTCAAGATAAACAAACAGTGTTTCAAAATCCACTTTAAAAAGCATAATTATCTTAACAGCTCATACATAGAAACTTAGAAAATAGAAGTATGAGTAGGTCTTTTGGCCCTTTGGGCCTGCTCCGCCATTCAATATGATCATGGCTGATCCTCTATCTCAATGCCATTCTCCCACACTCTCCCTATACTCCTTGACGCCTTCAGAGTCCAGAAATCTATTTATTTTCTTCTTAAGTATACTCAGTGATTTGTCCTCCACAGCTTTCTGTGGTAAAGAATTCCATAGGTTCATTACGCTCTGAGTGAAGAAGTTTCTCCTCATCTCAGGCATAAATGGTCTACCCCATATCCTGAGTCTGTGACCCTTTGTTCTAGACACCCCCAGCCAGAGGAAATATCATCCCTGCATTCAATCTTCCCAGCCTTGTCAGAATTTTATATGTTTCAGGGAGATCCCCTCTCATTCATCTGAACTCCAGTGATTACAAGCCTAGTCGACCCAATCTCTCCTCATATGACAATCCTGCCACCCAAGGAATCAGTCTGGTGAACTTTTGCAGCACTCCCTCTATGGCAAGTATATCCCTTCTGAGGTGAGGAGATCAAGACTGCACACAATACTCCAGGTGTGGTCTCACCAAGGCACTGTACAAATGCAGTAAGACATCCTTGCTCCTGTACTTAAGTCTTCTCACAATGAAGGCCAACATATCATTTGCTTTCCTAACTAATTGCTGCATGCTTACTTTCAGTGATGGATGTACAAGGATACCCAGATCCCTTTGTACATCAATATGTCCCAATCTATCACCATTTAAATAATACTCTGCCATTCTGTTTTCCCTACCAAAGCAGATAACTTCACACTTATCCACGTTATGCTGCATCTGCCATGTATTTGCCCACTCACTCAACTTGTCTAAATTGCCTTGAAGCCTCTTAACTTCCTTCTCACCACTCACATTCCCACCAAGTTTTGTGTCATCAGCAAACTCGGAAATATTACATTTGGTTCCCTCATCCAAATCGTTGATATATATTGCGAATACCCCTGCGAGGATATTGGTCCCGGTCCTGCTGGGGCGCAACCCGTCCAGTTTGTGCAGGTCCCATCTTCCCTAGAATCAGCCCCAATGCCTCAGGAATCTAAATCCCTCCCTGCTACTCCATATCTCCAGCCACGCATTCATCTGGTCTATTCTCCTATTCCTGATTTTGCTAGTGCGTGGCACTGGGAATAATCCTGAGAATACTACCTATGAAGTCCTGCTTTTTAATTTATTTCCCAGCTCCTTATATTCTGCTTTCAGGACTCACCCTTTTTTTACCTATGTCGTTGGTACCGATATAGACCACAACCTCTGGCTGTTCACCCTCGTCCTTCAGAATGTCCTGCAGCCACTCAGTGACATCCTTGACCCTGGCACCAGGGAGGCAACATGCCATCCTGGTGTCACACCTGCAGCTGCAGAAATGCCTATCTGTTCCCCTTATGGTTGAATCCCCTATCACTATTGCTCTCCTGCTCTTTTTCCCCACTCTGAGCAGCTGAGCCACTCGTGATGCTATGGATTTCTGCCTGTGCCCTCTTTACCTGTGGTGTGACCACCTCACTGTACTTGCTATCCACAAAGATCTTGCATAAGATCCACGGTGGCTCCAAGCGCAGCTCCAGCTCTGAAACATGGATTTCGAGTAGCTGCAGCTGGAGACATTCCCTGCACACATGGTCGTCCTGGACACTGGAAGTGTCCCTGAATTTCCACATCGCACAGGAGGAGCATTCCACTTGGTCGAGCTGCCCTATCATGATTTACCCTTAAATTACTCCCTTTACTTTTACTTTTTAGTTTAGAGAATATTAAGGACAGAAGAAATATTTACCAACTCCTACTTACCAAGGCTACTGCTCTTCTTACTAAGGAAAGGTAGAAAATGAAAGGATCATGTCCTTCCCTCTTTACCGAATTCCCTCTCTCACCAAACTCCAATTGAAGCACTCTGATGCAGCCCAAAGCAGCACTCCAGTGCAGACAAAAGCAGCATTGTAGATAGCTTCCTTTTATGTCTCCATCTAGGTTCTGAAAACCTATTTAAGCCAGATAAATAATTTACTAGCTGCAGCTGCAAGCAGAGACTAAATGACCCGTTTTAAAGCTGGACTAAAACTCACATTATCCCAACCCAAAGAGCAACTTTTAGTTAGTTGCTATATTAAAGAAAGATTAGACTTTAAACCTTAAAAGTCCTTCTCTCACCAAACTCCAATTGAAGCACTCTAATGCAGCCCGCTGCAGCACTCCAGTGTAACAAAGTTCACATCCCCTTTGACAGCTGTGTCAACATGCCCTGCTGAACTGAATCTATTGGTGGGTTTTGAGCTCAGCCAAGCATTCCTAATGAGATTCCATTGAACAAATGTGTCAACAAAACTTCAAGAGCTGAATACATTAGAACCTTTGACATCAGCCAGAAGCTCAGCCATCTGTCAAAGCTTTAAAACAGCCAACAGATGGCTGAGGTGAACATTAAAGATAGTGAAAGCTCAGCCATTTGTCAAAGCTTTGAACCAGCCAAACATGGCTGAGCTGAACTCAAGGAAAACATGAGTTCAAAGGGGACGTTTCACACAATCAACTCTGAATTTCACTACTGTGCAATGCAGAGAAGTAAAAAAACTTCACTTCCATTTTAAAAACAAAATTAAACATGCTAAACAGATACACACTAAAATATCTGGAAAAACTCAGCAGGTCTGGCAGCATCGGCGGAGAAGAAAAGAGTTGACGTTTCGAGTCCTCATGACCCTTCGACAGAACTTGCGTTCGAGTCCAAGAAAGAGTTGAAATATAAGCTGGTTTCAGGTGTGTGTGTGGGGGGCGGAGAGATAGAGAGACAAAGAGGTGGAGGGGGGGGTGGGGGTGTGTGGTTGTAGGGACAAACAAGCAGTGATAGAAGCAGATCATCAAAAGATGTCAACGACAATAGTACAATAGAACACATAGGTGTTAAAATTAAAGTTGGTGATATTATCTAAACGAATGTGCTAATTAAGAATGGATGGTAGGGCACTCAAGGTATAGCTCTAGTGGGTTTTTTTTTAATATATAATGGAAATAGGTGGGAAAAGGAAAATCTTTATAATTTATTGGAAAAAAAAGGGAAGGGGGAAACAGAAAGGGGGTGGGGATGGGGGAGGGAGCTCACGAACTAAAGTTGTTGAATTCAATATTCAGTCCAGAAGGCTGTAAAGTCCCTAGTCGGAAGATGAGGTGTTGTTCCTCCAGTTTGCGTTGGGCTTCACTGGAACAATGCAGCAAGCCAAGGACAGACATGTGGGCAAGAGAGCAGGGTGGAGTGTTGAAATGGCAAGCGACAGGGAGGTTTGGGTCATTCTTGCGGACAGACCGCAGGTGTTCTGCAAAGCGGTCACCCAGTTTACGTTTGGTCTCTCCAATGTAGAGGAGACCACATTGGGAGCAACGGATGCAGTAGACTAAGTTGGGGGAAATGCAAGTGAAATGCTGCTTCACTTGAAAGGAGTGTTTGGGTCCTTGGACGGTGAGGAGAGAGGAAGTGAAGGGGCAGGTGTTGCATTTTTTGCGTGGGCATGGGGTGGTGCCATAGGAGGGGGTTGAGGAGTAGGGGGTGATGGAGGAGTGGACCAGGGTGTCCCGGAGGGAGCGATCCCTACGGAATGCCGATAAGGGGGGTGAAGGGAAGATGTGTTTGGTGGTGGCATCATGCTGGAGTTGGCGGAAATGGCGGAGGATGATCCTTTGAATGCGGAGGCTGGTGGGGTGATAAGTGAGGACAAGGGGGACCCTATCATGTTTCTGGGAGGGAGGAGAAGGCGTGAGGGCGGATGCGCGGGAGATGGGCCGGACACGGTTGAGGGCCCTGTCAACGACCGTGGGTGGAAAACCTCGGTTAAGGAAGAAGGAGGACATGTCAGAGGAACTGTTTTTGAATGTAGCATCATCGGAACAGATGCGACGGAGGCGAAGGAATTGAGAGAATGGGATGGAGTCCTCACAGGAAGCAGGGTGTGAGGATCTGTAGTCGAGATAGCTGTGGGAGTCGGTGGGTTTGTAATGGATATTGGTGGACAGTCTATCACCAGAGATTGAGACAGAGAGGTCAAGGAAGGGAAGGGAAGAGTCAGAGATGGACCACGTGAAAATGATGGAGGGGTGGAGATTGGAAGCAAAATTAATAAATTTTTCCAAATCCTGACGAGAGCATGAAGCGGCACCGAAGTAATCATCGATGTAGCGGAGAAAGAGTTGTGGAAGGGGGCCAGAGTAGGACTGCAACAAGGAATGTTCCACATACCCCATAAAGAGACAGGCATAGCTGGGGCCCATGCGGGTACCCATAGCCACACCTTTTATTTGGAGGAAGTGAGAGGAGTTGAAGGAGAAATTGTTCAGTGTGAGAACAAGTTCAGCCAGACGGAGGAGAGTAGTGGTGGATGGGGATTGTTCAGACCTCTGTTCGAGGAAGAAGCTAAGGGCCCTCAGACCATCCTGGTGGGGGATGGAGGTGTAGAGGGATTGGACGTCCATGGTGAAGAGTAAGCGGTTGGGGCCAGGGAACTGGAAATTGTTGATGTGACGTAAGGTGTCAGAGGAATCACGGATGAAGGTGGGAAGGGACTGGACAAGGGGAGAGCGAAGGGAGTCAAGATAACGAGAAATGAGTTCTGTGGGGCAGGAGCAAGCTGAGACGATTGGTCTACCGGGGCAGTTCTGTTTGTGGATTTTGGGTAGGAGATAGAAGCGGGCCGTCCGAGGTTGGGCGACTATCAGGTTGGAAGCTGTGGGAGGGAGATCCCCAGAGGAGATGAGGTCAGTGACAATCCTGGAAACAATGGCTTGATGTTCAGTGGTGGGGTCATGGTCCAGGGAGAGGTAGGAGGAAGTGTCTGCGAGTTGACGCTCAGCTTCCACGAGGTAGAGGTCAGTGCGCCAGACAACAACAGCACCACCCTTGTCAGCGGGTTTGATGACAATGTCAGGGTTGGACCTGAGAGAATGGAGTGCAGTAAGTTCAGAGAGAGACAGGTTAGAATGGGTGAGAGGAGCAGAGAAATTGAGACGACTAATGTCGCGCCGACAGTTCTCAATGAAAAGATCGAGAGAAGGTAAGAATCCAGAGGGAGGGGTCCAGGTGGAGGGAGAATATTGGAGATGGGTAAAAGGATCCGTTGAACTGGGAGAGGACTCCTGCCCAAAGAAGTGAGCCCGGAGACGAAGACGGCGGAAGAAGAGTTCAGTATCATGCCGAGCCCGAAATTCATTGAGGTGAGGGCGTAAGGGTATGAAACTAAGTCCTTTGCTGAGCGCTGAACGTTCAGCATCGGAGAGGGGAAGGTCAGGGGGTATAGTGAATACACGGCTGGGGTTGGGATTGGAAGAAAGGGTGGGGACGGAGGAACAGGCAGGGGTGGGGGGTCCTAGATGGGTGTTGGTGTCGATGAGTTGTTGTAGCTTGCGTTCCTTAGCACTTGAGAGAAAGAGAAAAAGTTTCTTGTTGAGGCGTCGGATGAGCCGAAGGATAAAATGAAATTGGGGGCACGCGCAGCTTTGAAAAAGGGTACGGCGGTGCTGCTGGAGGGAGAGGTCGAGTGTGTTCATATGGCGGCGCATGGCACTGAGTGTGGATTTCAGAATGTGACGGGAACAGCAGTCCGAGAAACGTTTTATGTCCCGGAGATACCTGTAATCCTGGGTGGGTTCGAAACATGAGGAGTGGAATTTCAGTTGAAAT
Organism: Carcharodon carcharias; assembly: GCF_017639515.1. NCBI lineage: Eukaryota > Metazoa > Chordata > Chondrichthyes > Lamniformes > Lamnidae > Carcharodon > Carcharodon carcharias. The sequence continues at coordinate 189,063,493 of NC_054469.1, forward strand.
CCACGTGGGGTAAGTCGGAGACGGAGACAGTCACTGAGAAAGGAGATATGGCTGTGAAAGCGGGTTTTAGTAAACACCTTGTCAAACACTAGGAGGGAAATGGAAAGCAAAGAAGGTGAGCAAGACAACAGAGAGATACGGAAATCTTGTCGCAGAGAGGAACAGAACTTCTTCAAGGAGGTAGGCATTTCTTGAAGAGCAGTGGCAGTCAATTAAACACAGAGATAAAAACAAAAAAACTGCGGATGCTGGAAATCCAAAACAAAAACAGAATTACCTGGAAAAACTCAGCAGGTCTGGCAGCATCGGCGGAGAAGAAAAGAGTTGACGTTTCGAGTCCTCATGACCCTTCAACAGAACTTGCGTTCGAGTCCAAGAAAGAGTTGAAATATAAGCTGGTTTAAGGTGTGTGTGTGGGGGGCGGAGAGATAGAGAGACAAAGAGGTGGAGGGGGGGGGTGGGGGTGTGTGGTTGTAGGGACAAACAAGCAGTGATAGAAGCAGATCATCAAAAGATGTCAACGACAATAGTACAATAGAACACATAGGTGTTAAAATTAAAGTTGGTGATATTATCTAAACGAATGTGCTAATTAAGAATGGATGGTAGGGCACTCAAGGTATAGCTCTAGTGGGTTTTTTTTTAATATATAATGGAAATAGGTGGGAAAAGGAAAATCTTTATAATTTATTGGAAAAAAAAGGGAAGGGGGAAACAGAAAGGGGGTGGGGATGGAGGAGGGAGCTTACGACCTAAAGTTGTTGAATTCAATATTCAGTCCAGAAGGCTGTAAAGTCCCTAGTCGGAAGATGAGGTGTTGTTCCTCCAGTTTGCGCTGGGCTTCACTGGAACAATGCAGCAAGCCAAGGACAGACATGTGGGCAAGAGAGCAGGGTGGAGTGTTGAAATGGCAAGCGACAGGGAGGTTTGGGTCATTCTTGCGGACAGACCGCAGGTGTTCTGCAAAGCGGTCGCCCAGTTTACTGCCCCGGTAGACCAATCGTCTCAGCTTGCTCCTGCCCCACAGAACTCATTTCTCGTTATCTTGACTTCCTTCTCTCTCCCCTTGTCCAGTCCCTTCCCACCTACATCCGTGATTCCTCTGACACCTTACGTCACATCAACAATTTCCAGTTCCCTGGCCCCAACCGCTTACTCTTCACCATGGACGTCCAATCCCTCTACACCTCCATCCCCCACCAGGATGGTCTGAGGGCCCTTAGCTTCTTCCTCGAACAGAGGCCCGAACAATCCCAATCCACCACTACTCTCCTCCGTCTGGCTGAACTTGTTCTCACACTGAACAATTTCTCCTTCAACTCCTCTCACTTCCTCCAAATAAAAGGTGTGGCTATGGGTACCCGCATGGGCCCCAGCTATGCCTGTCTCTTTATGGAGTATGTGGAACATTCCTTGTTGCAGTCCTACTCCGGCCCCCTTCCACAACTCTCTCCGGTACATCGATGATTACTTCGGTGCCGCTTCATGCTCTCGTCAGGATTTGGAAAAATTTATTAATTTTGCTTCCAATCTCCACCCCTCCATCATTTTCACGTGGTCCATCTCTGACACTTCCCTTCCCTTCCTTGACCTCTCTGTCTCAATCTCTGGTGATAGACTGTCCACCAATATCCATTACAAACCCACCGACTCCCACAGCTATCTCGACTACAGCTCCTCACACCCTGCTTCCTGTAAGGACTCCATCCCATTCTCTCAATTCCTTCGCCTCCGTCGCATCTGTTCCGATGATGCTACATTCAAAAACAGTTCCTCTGACATGTCCTCCTTCTTCCTTAACCGAGGTTTTCCACCCACGGTCGTTGACAGGGCCCTCAACCGTGTCCGGCCCATCTCCCGCGCATCCGCCCTCACGCCTTCTCCTCCCTCCCAGAAACATGATAGGGTCCCCCTTGTCCTCACTTATCACCCCACCAGCCTCCGCATTCAAAGGATCATCCTCCGCCATTTCCGCCAACTCCAGCATGATGCCACCACCAAACACATCTTCCCTTCACCCCCCTTATCGGCATTCCGTAGGGATCGCTCCCTCCGGGACACCCTGGTCCACTCCTCCATCACCCCCTACTCCTCAACACCCTCCTATGGCACCACCCCATGCCCACGCAAAAAATGCAACACCTGCCCCTTCACTTCCTCTCTCCTCACCGTCCAAGGACCCAAACACTCCTTTCAAGTGAAGCAGCATTTCACTTGCATTTCCCCCAACTTAGTCTACTGCATCCGTTGCTCCCAATGTGGTCTCCTCTACATTGGAGAGACCAAACGTAAACTGGGCGACCGCTTTGCAGAACACCTGCGGTCTGTCCACAAGAATGACCCAAACCTCCCTGTCGCTTGCCATTTCAACACTCCACCCTGCTCTCTTGCCCACATGTCTGTCCTTGGCTTGCTGCATTGTTCCAGTGAAGCCCAACGCAAACTGGAGGAACAACACCTCATCTTCCGACTAGGGACTTTACAGCCTTCTGGACTGAATATTGAATTCAACAACTTTAGGTCGTAAGCTCCCTCCCCCATCCCCACCCCCTTTCTGTTTCCCCCTTCCCTTTTTTTTCCAATAAATTATAAAGATTTTCCTTTTCCCACCTATTTCCATTATATATTAAAAAAAAACCCACTAGAGCTATACCTTGAGTGCCCTACCATCCATTCTTAATTAGCACATTCGTTTAGATAATATCACCAACTTTAATTTTAACACCTATGTGTTCTATTGTACTATTGTCGTTGACATCTTTTGATGATCTGCTTCTATCACTGCTTGTTTGTCCCTACAACCACACACCCCCACCCCCCCCCTCCACCTCTTTGTCTCTCTATCTCTCCGCCCCCCACACACACACCTTAAACCAGCTTATATTTCAACTCTTTCTTGGACTCGAACGCAAGTTCTGTTGAAGGGTCATGAGGACTCGAAACGTCAACTCTTTTCTTCTCCGCCGATGCTGCCAGACCTGCTGAGTTTTTCCAGGTAATTCTGTTTTTGTTTTGGATTTCCAGCATCCGCAGTTTTTTTGTTTTTATCTCTGTGTTTAATTGACTGCCACTGCTCTTCAAGAAATGCCTACCTCCTTGAAGAAGTTCTGTTCCTCTCTGCGACAAGATTTCCGTATCTCTCTGTTGTCTTGCTCACCTTCTTTGCTTTCCATTTCCCTCCTAGTGTTTGACAAGGTGTTTACTAAAACCCGCTTTCACAGCCATATCTCCTTTCTCAGTGACTGTCTCCGTCTCCGACTTACCCCACGTGGATTTCAACTGAAATTCCACTCCTCATGTTTCGAACCCACCCAGGATTACAGGTATCTCCGGGACATAAAACGTTTCTCGGACTGCTGTTCCCGTCACATTCTGAAATCCACACTCAGTGCCATGCGCCGCCATATGAACACACTCGACCTCTCCCTCCAGCAGCACCGCCGTACCCTTTTTCAAAGCTGCGCGTGCCCCCAGTTTCATTTTATCCTTCGGCTCATCCGACGCCTCAACAAGAAACTTTTTCTCTTTCTCTCAAGTGCTAAGGAACGCAAGCTACAACAACTCATCGACACCAACACCCATCTAGGACCCCCCACCCCTGCCTGTTCCTCCGTCCCCACCCTTTCTTCCAATCCCAACCCCAGCCGTGTATTCACTATACCCCCTGACCTTCCCCTCTCCGATGCTGAACGTTCAGTGCTCAGCAAAGGACTTAGTTTCATACCCTTACGCCCTCACCTCAATGAATTTCGGGCTCGGCATGATACTGAACTCTTCTTCCGCCGTCTTCGTCTCCGGGCTCACTTCTTTGGGCAGGAGTCCTCTCCCAGTTCAACGGATCCTTTTACCCATCTCCAATATTCTCCCTCCACCTGGACCCCTCCCTCTGGATTCTTACCTTCTCTCGATCTTTTCATTGAGAACTGTCGGCGCGACATTAGTCGTCTCAATTTCTCTGCTCCTCTCACTCATTCTAACCTGTCTCTCTCTGAACTTACTGCACTCCATTCTCTCAGGTCCAACCCTGACATTGTCATCAAACCCGCTGACAAGGGTGGTGCTGTTGTTGTCTGGCGCACTGACCTCTACCTCGTGGAGGCTGAGCGTCAACTCGCAGACACTTCCTCCTACCTCTCCCTGGACCATGACCCCACCACTGAACATCAAGCCATTGTTTCCAGGATTGTCACTGACCTCATCTCCTCTGGGGATCTCCCTCCCACAGCTTCCAACCTGATAGTCGCCCAACCTCGGACGGCCCGCTTCTATCTCCTACCCAAAATCCACAAACAGAACTGCCCCCGGTAGACCAATCGTCTCAGCTTGCTCCTGCCCCACAGAACTCATTTCTCGTTATCTTGACTCCCTTCTCTCTCCCCTTGTCCAGTTCCTTCCCACCTACATCCGTGATTCCTCTGACACCTTACGTCACATCAACAATTTCCAGTTCCCTGGCCCCAACCGCTTACTCTTCACCATGGACGTCCAATCCCTCTACATGTCCATCCCCCACCAGGATGGTCTGAGGGCCCTTAGCTTCTTCCTCGAACAGAGGCCCGAACAATCCCCATCCACCACTACTCTCCTCCGTCTGGCTGAACTTGTTCTCACACTGAACAATTTCTCCTTCAACTCCTCTCACTTCCTCCAAATAAAAGGTGTGGCTATGGGTACCCGCATGGGCCCCAGCTATGCCTGTCTCTTTATGGGGTATGTGGAACATTCCTTGTTGCAGTCCTACTCCGGCCCCCTTCCACAACTCTTTCTCCGCTACATCGATGATTACTTCGGTGCCGCTTCATGCTCTCGTCAGGATTTGGAAAAATTTATTAATTTTGCTTCCAATCTCCACCCCTCCATCATTTTCACGTGGTCCATCTCTGACTCTTCCCTTCCCTTCCTTGACCTCTCTGTCTCAATCTCTGGTGATAGACTGTCCACCAATATCCATTACAAACCCACCGACTCCCACAGCTATCTCGACTACAGATCCTCACACCCTGCTTCCTGTAAGGACTCCATCCCATTCTCTCAATTCCTTCGCCTCCGTCGCATCTGTTCCGATGATGCTACATTCAAAAACAGTTCCTCTGACATGTCCTCCTTCTTCCTTAACCGAGGTTTTCCACCCACGGTCGTTGACAGGGCCCTCAACCGTGTCCGGCCCATCTCCCGCGCATCCGCCCTCACGCCTTCTCCTCCCTCCCAGAAACATGATAGGGTCCCCCTTGTCCTCACTTATCACCCCACCAGCCTCCGCATTCAAAGGATCATCCTCCGCCATTTCCGCCAACTCCAGCATGATGCCACCACCAAACCCATCTTCCCTTCACCCCCCTTACTGGCATTCCGTAGGGATCGCTCCCTCCGGGACACCCTGGTCCACTCCTCCATCACCCCCTACTCCTCAACCCCCTCCTATGGCACCACCCCATGCCCACGCAAAAAATGCAACACCTGCCCCTTCACTTCCTCTCTCCTCACCGTCCAAGGACCCAAACACTCCTTTCAAGTGAAGCAGCATTTCACTTGCATTTCCCCCAACTTAGTCTACTGCATCCGTTGCTCCCAATGTGGTCTCCTCTACATTGGAGAGACCAAACGTAAACTGGGTGACCGCTTTGCAGAACACCTGCGGTCTGTCCGCAAGAATGACCCAAACCTCCCTGTCGCTTGCCATTTCAACACTCCACCCTGCTCTCTTGCCCACATGTCTGTCCTTGGCTTGCTGCATTGTTCCAGTGAAGCCCAACGCAAACTGGAGGAACAACACCTCATCTTCCGACTAGGGACTTTACAGCCTTCTGGACTGAATATTGAATTCAACAACTTTAGTTCGTAAGCTCCCTCCCCCATCCCCACCCCCTTTCTGTTTCCCCCTTCCCTTTTTTTTCCAATAAATTATAAAGATTTTCCTTTTCCCACCTATTTCCATTATATATTAAAAAAAAACCCACTAGAGCTATACCTTGAGTGCCCTACCATCCATTCTTAATTAGCACATTCGTTTAGATAATATCACCAACTTTAATTTTAACACCTATGTGTTCTATTGTACTATTGTCGTTGACATCTTTTGATGATCTGCTTCTATCACTGCTTGTTTGTCCCTACAACCACACACCCCCACCCCCCCCTCCACCTCTTTGTCTCTCTATCTCTCCGCCCCCCACACACACACCTTAAACCAGCTTATATTTCAACTCTTTCTTGGACTCGAACGCAAGTTCTGTCGAAGGGTCATGAGGACTCGAAACGTCAACTCTTTTCTTCTCCGCCGATGCTGCCAGACCTGCTGAGTTTTTCCAGGTAATTCTGTTTTTGTTTTGGATTTCCAGCATCCGCAGTTTTTTTGTTTTTAACACACTAAAATATTGCAGTTTTGGTGCTAGATTTATCAGGGTTATTTCACTCCTAATAATTCATTTGGGATTCTCATTTTAAAACCAAGGTGTAGTTTGACTTATTAACCTGTGCAATGCCACTTTCTCGGTGCTGCTTAATTTAATGGTCACTTACCTTTTTAAAACAAAACAAAACCCTATCATCACTCACTGTATTAAAAACATATATAAGTTATGATACGGCCTTTCATTATGGCATGTGAAGTTGGCAACACATTTTGAACTCACCTTTCATATATTTCCTGACTCCAAACCATGGTTTCTCCCATGGTTCATGACACGTCTGAGCTGGTGTGAACCACATCGCCTTTCAAAGACAACTGGACTCCATGAAAATTGCAGAGGGTCTGGAATACCCACTTCTGGAGCCAGAAACATCGGGACAACCAGGTGCAGGCTATGACCCACCTACTTAACCTGTGCTAATGAAAAATGTCAGTGTCAGGGATGGGGGTGGGAATTAAGGAATCAGGTCTGACCTGCCAATTTTAAATCCTGTCTGCCATGATTCAGCACTGCATTGAGATGGGAAATCTGGTCCTCTGTGTTTAAGTTTTGCAGTGGCAGCTCAGACTGAGTGAAATCCCAGTTTGTGGTCATGCAGACTCAAACAGTTGCCATCATGGCTGCAAATGCCAGTGTTTAAAAGGGCTTGCTGGGTCTCACAATAGTCCACCAATTTGTCCTCCAACTGATTGCTGAGGCACTGCCTGAAGGAGGGGCAATGGCTCCATGGAGCACAAACCTGCTGTGCCTTTGCAAGAGGACAAGGTTCACCCTTCCACTGCCAGCCAGCTCTGACTGCTGCTCATGCCAAGGTTGGCAGTCTGAAGCTGGGCCATCAAGACATAGAGCTGCTCAAGTTCATCCTGGAAGATCGTTTGCAATTTCCACACTGAAAATCAGCAGCCTTCCACTAGCCATAGGTAGTGGAACCACTGCATAGGAGCAGAAGGCCAGGAAAAGGCTCCCACAGGACAGGCACTAAGGGAATGCACAAGGGTGATTAGTTGAGGATTGTATCAAGTATTGTTAGTGTTGTTGGACAAAACTGGTATGGAATGGTTGCTTTGTGGTGACTTTTATTACCTCCTCCACCAAATGAAGGAACCTTTCGCCTCTGTTTGTCTGCAAACAATATATTTGAAAAACTAATGGATAGATTTCATGAAACTTGTTACACAGATAGGGTATGGCTCAAGGAAGAACTGATTAGTTTTTGGCAAATATGTGGATCTGGATCCTGGAATGTTTTTTAAATGATCTGTTAACATTGGGGATAGGACAATTTGCCTTGTTTCTTTAGAATGTTGTGGGTGTTTTATTTAGAATGTTGTTGAATGTTTTAGAATGTTGTGAATTATCTCAGCTGCTGACACGGAATTTGTCACAGCTGTCAAAATGTGAGCAGAGTTTTTAGGGTAGGTTATTTGAAGTGGATTCACCTCCTGAGTGAGATAGAAGCTCTTAATAAAAATATTTTTTTTCAGCTTTGTAGTTACGGAGCATAAACCGGTCAGGAAAAAGAGTCAATGAGGAGCTGTGTAATTATAATGACCTTGAGTTTTTTTTAATTCTTTCATGGATATGAGTGTTGATAGCTAGACCAGCATTTGTTGCACAAAACTAATTTGCCCTTGAGAAGGTTGTGGTGAGCCATCACTGTGTGGTGGAGGTATACAGTCTACCGAATGCCCTCATCACTTGTTTCAGGACTGTGGCCAAGAGGACACTGTGATGGTCTGTAACAGAGAGATGGTACGGGATGGAATTGTTGTTCAGTTGAGATCTAGGGTTTTATTCATGGGATCAAGAAGTGTTCTCATGGACAACCTGTCTGGAACATAAGTTTTCAGCTGCCTTCTCGTTTCATCCTCTTCTTCCTCCTCCACCTGAGGAGCTCACTAAATTTGTGATGGCAAGGGCTGTGCCCCCATGATGGTTATGTTGTGCAGGTTGCAACAGACCCCCATGAATCAGAACACCTGCTTCTGCACGCATTGCTGAGCAGTCAAGGTAGAGGAAACGTTGATTCATCAGCTTTATGACATTCCTCATGACAGCGTGTCTCCCCTATGAGTGTTGGGAACACGTGGTTGAGTGAGAAGTGGAGTCATTAGCCAGGTACAGAGAAGATAGCCCTTGTCTCGAGCAGCCACCTACTGGTTCAACATGGTGGCTGAAGGATTGCTGGAACAGTGGACTGGTGCAGGATGAATTGATCATTCAAATGAAAAGCCTGAAGCGTTTTCAACCATTTTCAGCCAGAAGTGCCAAGAGGATGATCCATTTTGGCCTCTTTGAGGGCCCCAGCAACACAGATGCCAGTGTTCATCCAATTCAATTCACTGCATGTGATATCAAGAAATAGCTGAAGGTACTGGATACTGCAAAGGCTATGATCTCTGACAACATCCCGACTTTAGTACTAAAGATTTGTGCTCCAGAAATAGCTGCACCCAAAGCCAAGCTGTTCCAGTACAGCTACAACACATCTACTCAACAAATGTGGAAAATTGCCCAGGTTATATCCTGTCCAGCAAAAGCAGGACAAACCCAATCCGGCCAATTACCACTCCATCAATCTACTCTCAATCATCAGCAAAGTGATGGAAAGTGTCATTGACCGTGTTTTTAAACAGCACTTGCACAGCAACAACCTCCTCACTGATGCTCAGTTTGGGTTCCGCCAGGGCCACTCAGCTTCTGACCTCATTACAGCCTTGGCCCAAACATGGATAAAGGCGCTAAATTCAAGAGGTGATGTGGGAGTGACTACTCTTGACATCAAGGCAGCATTTGGCTGAGTGTGGCAAGAAGGGGCCCTAGCAAAATTGAAATCAATGGGAATCAGGGAAAACTCTCTGCTGGTTATTGGAGGTCAATCACCTCAGTTCCAGGGCATCACTGCAGGAGTTCCTCAGGGTAATGTCCTAGGTTCAACCATCTTCAGCTGTTTCATCAATGACCTCCATTCCATCATAAGGTCAGAAGTGGGGCTGTTAGCTGATGACTGCAAAATGTTCAGCACCATTCGTGACCCCTCAGGTATTGAAGCAGTCCATATCCAAATGCAACAAGAACTGGACAATATCCAGGCTTGGGCTGACAAGTGGCAAGTAACATTTGCGCCATACAAGTGCCATACAATGACCATCTCCATCAAGAGAGAATCTAACCATTGCCTCTTGACATTCAATGGCATTACCATTGCTGAATACCCAACTATCAACATTCTGGGGGTTACCATTGACAAGAAACTGAACTAGACTAGCTGTATGAATACTATGGCTACAAGAGCAGGCCAGAGGCCAGGAATTATATAGCAAGTAATTGACCTGTCTCCCAACAGTCTGTCCATCATCTATAAAACACAAATCAGGAGTGTGATGGAGTACCTTTCACTTGCCTGGATGAGTATAGCTGCAATAACACTCAAGAAGCTCGACACCATCTAGGTCAAAGCAACTTGCATGATCGGCACCCCATCCACCACTCTAAACATTACTCCCTGCACCACTGATGCACAGTGGTAGCAGTGTGTACCATATAGAATTCACCTAGCCTTCAACAGCACCTTCCAAAACCTTCCTAGAAGGACAAGGGCAGTGGACATATGAGAACACCACCGCCTGTAAATTCCCCTCCAACTATATCACTTTTCCTCCATTGTTGCTACCTTAAAATTCTGGAACTGTCCTCCTAACAACACTATGGGAAGAATTTTCTCCCTATCGGGCAGGCCAGTCGGGGTGGGTGTGGAGCCAGTTGCCACCTGCGATTGGCTGCGTGCCACCATTTTATGTGGGCAGGCCAAGTAAGACCTGCCCAGCGTGACACGCACCAGAAGTGCTCAGAATTACCTGTGCGGGCGGAGGGATGAGGGAGAGTCGGGGCCTGCACCCTTTCGCACATGCACGCGAAAGAGTGCAGAAATCTCCCTGAGGCACAGAGCTGCCTCAGGGACCTTAATTTCATCAGGAAATATTGAATAAAAGAATAAAAAACATTATTCAGACATGTCCCCTCATGTGACTGTGGCACATGAGCTGGGACATGTTTATGAATTTTAATAAAAATGTTTAAGTTATAAACCCTTCATGAAACCTCATCCTGCCCTTGGATGACGTTCCATGAAAAATACAAAGGCCACCTGGGCTCTTCTCCTGTCCACCAACCTTAAGGTTGGACAGGCAGCCCTGACAACTACTTTAATTAGATTATTAACGGCCTTAACAGGCCTTTGACAGTTCAGCGGTTGCACAGACAACTCCGGTGTGCTCCCGCCAAGTGGAAGATCAGAGTGACACGTGGTGACGTCGGGATGCACGCCCGACATCACCGCGTGCCGTTTCACGCGTCAGCGTGAGGGGCCCACCCCAGACACCAAGCTGAAGATTCTGACCTATAAGCATACCTACACAGATGAACTGCAGCAATTCAAGAAAGCAACCCATCACCACCTTCTCAACGGAAATTAGGGATGGGCAACAAACACTGATCTTGCTTGTGATGCCAACATGAAAGGATAAAAAAACCATGACTACTGCCAGGATAGTGGGCAATCACCAACATGATATTCTTAGCTGCTCACCAACTGCACGTTAAGTGAATGGAAAATTTAGCAGTTTTGGTGCATCTCAGCATTGAGATGTGGCACTTGCAAAACCATATGTGTGCAGTCAATGGTTCCCTGTACCATGGGGAAGATTGCTATCTTGGCAAAGCCACATATACCCTCCCACTGCTTCTCTCTGCTTAGGGAGAAGACAATGTTGACTCCTCTCCTGTCAGACTCTATCACCTCTCAGATATTGGGATGGCGGCAAGTTGCATGATGTTACTTATGTCTCCTTTTTTTGTCTGAGAAGATTCACTCGTTTCCCTTGTCCTGCTTTGAGGCTGCAAGTCAGATTCGAAGAGGTTGCATAGTGCTGTGACCACCTCCCTGATAAATCAAAGCTGCTGAATGTACTAATCCTGGCTGAGCTGGAGGTAGGAGATATGCTCCCAGAAGACTCTGGATGGGTAAGGCCTCCTGCTGAGAGCCCTTCTCTCCCTCCTCCTTTTCTCTCTGTGAGCAGCTTGTCTGCTTTGCTGACTTTGCTCCACTTCTCTCTGATGCTAGAGCCCATGGGGGACCACCCCTATAGCCCCTCCATGATTAGGAACAAGTGCTGTGCTCAGACACCTTGCTTTAGCAATCAACATCTTCTCCATGTGCAGCACCTGCAGAGTTAACCAACTATAGCCAACTCATCCAAACATTCAATTCTTTCACAAACTCGCCTAACTGGCAATGTTTCCTTTAAATAACATTTGTTGGGAGTCCCCTGTGCTGACGCTGTTCAGCTGTGCGTGTTTAAGAGAGGGCACTAACTAGATCAATGAAGATAAGAATGGCAGGTCTCACATCAAATCAACATTAGATCAGAAGTGGATGCCATTTTCTAGTAAACTGGAACCCAAAACTTTAGGCGCTTTAGAGTCAAACTTAGTGGCTGCAGAATCCTATTTGCCTTTTTAATGGTCTTTTCTGCTTTTAATCATATCTTTAAATATATATGTATATGCAATTCCAGATTACACAGTTCCTTCACTTTGTTAAGAGTCTCACCATTTAGGATATACCTCTCCAGTTTTCAACTATGATATCTGGAAACAGCAGTTGTCCGGAATTCTTTTCAGCAGGCCTGGCAACTCAGACTTGCTATTTGCGGTGCAACAGCCCTGGACCCACTGGATTGATGCCACCAACAGCAACGGCTGTGCAGTGAGCCCAAAGTGCTCTTTAAGCTTTCACTTCTAGTGGCGAGTGTCGAGCGGGCCCAGGATGTTTGTGTGCCGATACGGTGCAGGCAGAGACTGACAAGTGTGACTCAGTGACTAACTGAATGATGTGCCTGGAGTGCGGGAAAAACTGGAGGTCATGTGGCTGGACCAGGAAGGTGAGTGGCAGCTTCAAACTTTGTTTCTGCTCCTTTCTGCCCATTGTACAGGCTTCTTACCCCAGGTTGACAGCTCTGCTTTGCAGCATTGGCAACTGGACCAAAAGTGATTACAGTGTTTGAGTGGTGCTGGTGTGGGTGCTACGGGTGCAAAGCTGCTGAGTGGTAGAGGAAGCACTGGTATAGAGGGTATAGATTAGGTAAGAACTTCAGATAGCTGCAAGTTGTCTTCAAAGGTATACTGTCAATACATTGAGACAAGCCTTAAAGAATATTTATAAAGGAGTGTTGGAGTGTATTGCTTAACTATTGATGATTCTCAATTTTATTCTGGACCTCTGTGCTAGTGTATCAGCTCATATTTTCAAACAAATGGATTTTAAAATGCATTTATGTCCAAATCAGCAATATTAAATGATAAACACAAAAGGGTTCCACATAAATCCCTATGACACATCATTACCCACATTCCACAGCTGGTTGTGAACTACCAACCCCAACGCAAGATAGCTTCTGATACCCAACTCTGCAAACGCACTGGTCCATGCATGCGCAGAAATCCAAATACATTACGCCTGTGGGTTGGCTGGACAATGTGACAGGGATCCAGGGCCAAGGAAATAATAGTTTGGCATAAGTAGTGGAGTCATGGTCTGGAAGGAGATGGGAGTCGGTTAGCAATTGTCCTCAGGCAGCTAGGTGTTTCTGTCATAAAACAGCTAGGTGTTTCTGTCATAGCCTTCTCAGCAGGGTTAGAATGGAGTTAGGAATAGACAGGTACAAATTCAAGAAAAATAGATCAGTGGGTAAAGGTGGTGTAGAAGCAGATGGGATCACCCGCATGGATACAAAACCCACTCTCGTCACCTCAGCAAACATTCCCCGGCTCCCGAGGTCTGGGCTGTGTATCGGGCATGGAAGGCCCTGGAAAAGACTGTGATATTAATGTTGCTGCTGGAGGGAAGAGCGGAGCCGGGAATTCAAAGATGGTCAAAGAAAACCACGCTTCCTGGTTTCTCGCCCCATGCTACTAAACCCTGCCCAGAGTAAAACACTAAAACTGCGCATGCACAGCATTGGCAACAAACACAGCCTCTCTAGAAAAAATGAAACAAGTGAAGTACTTTTGAAGTGTAGTCACTGTTGTAATGTAGGAAACATAATAAAGTATAAAATGCTTGACTAATTAGTTGAGCATTTTTTCAATAATTGATGCTGCTCCAACATAGAAGCAAAGAAGGATTTACAGCACAGCAAGATGTCATTCGGTCCATTGTGTTCATACTGGCCAAAGCAGTGTTATCCAATCTAACCCTACTTTCTAGCAATTGGTCCAAAGCCTGTACATTATAGCACCTCAAGTGCTTATCGAGATGTTTTTGAAATGCAGTGAGGGCTTCCACCTCTACCACCCATTCAGGCGGTGAGTTCCAAACCCCCACCATCCCCTGGGTAAAAAAAAATCACCTCAACCTCTCCTCTGAACCATTCACCAATTACTTTAAATCTATGTGCCCTGGTTATTATCCTCTCTGCTGAGGGAAATAGACTCTGGGGAGGATTTTCCCCTTGTCGAGTGGGCGTGGTGGGCGGGCCTGGGAGTGGCCACCCACAATCGGGCCCCGACTGCGATTTCACGTGGACTGGCCAATTAACGGCCAGCCAACGTGAAACATGCGCAGAGAGCCTCAGCACTGCCAGGGTGGGGCAGGAGGAGCATGAGCATGGAAGTTTGTGCATGCATGGTGGGGGGTGCGCTCATTGAAAGCTCCCTGAAGGCACAGAGCTGCCTCAGGGAGCTAAAGGATTTAAAAATTAGAAATAAAGATTTGAAAAATAAGGGAAACATGTCCCCACATGTGACTCTGTCACATGAACAGGGACATGTTAAAAATTTGTTTAAAAATTTTTTACTGTTATTTTATTCACTGTTGGAAACCTCATCCCGCCCGGTGAATGAGGTTTCGCAAAGGCCGCCTTGCCTATTCACTCATCCGCCGACTATAAGGCTGGATGGAGAGTGAAATATTCAACTTAATTACCAGCTTAAGGGCCATAAAATGCCTCTTAATTGTTGGCGGACATGCTTCCAACTCTTGCACGGGCCCGCCAACAGAAATATCGCGCGAGTGCGTGATGATGTCGGGACGCTTGCCTGAAGTCATCATGCGCTATTTCGTGCTTGGTGTGTGTCAGACACACGCCCGAAGGCTGAGCTGAAAATCCTGCCCTCTATCTAGGCCCTCCATAATGTTGCACACCTGAATTAAATCTCCCCTTAGCTTCCTCTGCTTCAAAGAAAACAAACCCAGTGTATCTAATCTTTCCTTATAGCTAAAATTCTCTATTCCTGGCAACATCCTTGTAAATCTCTTTTGTGTTCTTTCTGGTGTGATCACCATCCTTCTTGTAATGCAATGACAACAACTGTGAGCATAACCTCCCTGGTTTTGTACTTTAGGCCTCAGCCAATAAAGAGAAGCATTCCTTTTTGCTTTCTTGCCTGCCTTATCTAGGTCCTGCTACTTTCAGAGGTCTGTAAAAATAGACTCCAAGGTCCCTCTGTTCCTTGACATGTTTTAGAATCCTACAGTTTATTGTGTACTTTCTTGCCTTGTTTGACCTTGCTAAGTGCATAACACCTCACATCTCTTTAGATAGAATTTTATTTGCCAACGCTTTTTTTGCCTACATGACTAGTTCATAGATATCTTCCTGCAGTCTACAGCTTTCTTCCTCACTAACAATCATGGCTATTTTTTGTGTCATCTGGAAACTCTTTAATCATGCCCTCTACACTTAAGTCTAAATCACTGATATACACACAAACAGCATGGGACCTAATAATGAGCCCTGCAAAACCCCACTGGAAACTGCGATTCTGGGTGGGGGACTTCAAGTGTGGCCTGGCAGCACTACTGCAGACTGAGCTGATGGAGTTCTAAAGGACGTAGTTACTAGACTGGGTCTGCGGCAGGTGGTGAAGGAACCAACAAGAGGGAAAAACCTACTTGACATCAGCTTCACCTCGCCTGCTGCAGTTGAATCTGTCCATGTCAGTATCAGTAGGAATGACCCCCGCACAGTCTTTGTGGAGATGAAGTTCCGTCTTCACATTTGAGGATACCCTTCATTGTGTTATGTGGCACTAACACTGTGCTAAATGGGATAGATTTTGAACAGATCTAACAACTCAAGACTGGGCAACCGTGTGGCGCTGTGGGCCATCAACAACAGCAGAATTATACTTGAACAAAATCTGTAACCTCATGGTCTGGCATATCCCCCATTCTACCATTGCCACCAATCCAGGGGATCTACCTTGGTTCAATGAAGAGTGCAGGAGGGCATGCCAGGAGCAGCAGCAGGCATACTTACAAATGAAGTGTCAAACTGGTGAAGGTACAACACAGGACTACTTGTGTGCCGAACAGCATAAGCAGCAAGTGATAGACAGAGCAAAACAATTCCACAACAAATAGATCAGATCTAAGCTCCGCAGTCCTGTCATATCCAGTTGTGAATGGCGGTGGACAATTAAACAGCTCACTGGAGGAGAAGCCTTCACGAATATCCCCATCTTCAATGTAAAAGATAAGGCTGAAGCATTTGCAACAATCTTCACCAGAAGTGCCAAGTGGACGATACATCTCGGTCTCCTCCCGAGGTCCCCAGCATCACAGATGCCAGTCTTCAGCCAATTCAATTCACTCCACATGATATCAAGAAATGGTTGAGGGCACTGGATGCTGCAAAGGCTATTGGCCCTGATAATATTCCGACACTATTATTGAAGGTTTGTGCTCCAGAACTTGCCGTGCCCCTAGCCAAGCTGTTCTATTACAGCTACAGCACTGGCATCTACCTGGCAACTTGGAAAATTGCCCAGATATGTCTTATTCACAAAAAGCAGGACAAATCCAACCTGGTCAATTACTGCCCCATCAGTCTATTCTCATCAGTAAAGTGATGGAAGAGGTCATCAATAGTGCTGTCAAACAGTACTTGCTTAGCAATGACCTTTTCACTGATATTCAGGGTGGAATTGTCCCGGATTTGCACTAAATGAGGTAGTGGGCGGGAAAAAGGATGTTTTACCCACCAGCCGCAATGGCAGCTTTTCACGCCATATCATCCCATTCCCACTCATTAATTATGCATTCCTGGGAACACCAGGTTGCTGGCAGGGCGGCATCTGATTTGCTCGCCTCAGGCCTTCAGTAAACCAGGAGTCATATTTAAAGACAGCCTCTGTAAAGAGCTAGCACTCTTCAAGGAAGAGGAAGCTGCTGGGAACTGATAGCTGCCAAAGGGAGGAAACATGCTGCCCCCAGATTTAGCGACGCCTCCCTTGAATGCCTACTGGATGCAGTGGAAGCCCGCCGTGAAGTCCTCTACTCCTGCTCTGGGTAAAGACCAGCAAGTATGCTCACCAATCCAGGATGGGAGGCAGTGGCAGCAGTGGTCAGCGCCAACACCCTGCAAAAGAGGACAGCCATCCAGTTCAGGAAGAGGATGAATGGTCCCATCTGTTCTGCCAGGGTAAGTCACTCTTCTCACCGCTCTTACTTCACACACTCACAAACCTATCACACAGGGATCTCACATTTCAAGGGACAACACCATTAATTCTCAAGCACACCCTACGCGATGGTATAGTGGCATTGTTACTGGACTAGTAATCCAGAGACCCAGGGTGATCCTCTGGGGATCTGGATTTGAATTTGGAATTTAAGTCTGATGATGACCATGAAACCATTGCTAATTGTCATAAAAACCCATCTGGTTCACTAATGTCTTTCAGGGACGGAAATCTGCCGTCCTTTTCTGGTCTGGCCTATGTGCGACTCCAGAACCATAGCAAGGCCTTGGCTTTCCAGAGGAC
Source organism: Carcharodon carcharias (assembly GCF_017639515.1). NCBI lineage: Eukaryota > Metazoa > Chordata > Chondrichthyes > Lamniformes > Lamnidae > Carcharodon > Carcharodon carcharias. The sequence goes on from NC_054469.1 coordinate 189,080,730, forward strand.
ACGTGCCAAATTCATCAGAGGCAACAGGGTCAACCATTGCACAGGCTGTCTCCACCCCTGCTGCGGATGTCAGGGCAGCACCTAAAAGAAATGTTTGGCCAAGAAAATTTAAGAATTTCTGATCACAAGTGATTGCATGAATGAACACATTTTGTTACTTTTTAATCTGAAAATATACTCACTTTCACTGAATAATGTGTAATGTTGTCTTTCAGCTTCATTTACAAGCTTTGAGTCCTCTCCCTGCATCCTCCACCCCCAACCGCAGCACCACCCACTAGTTGTTCAGCTGCATGCAGCTGGATCATGAGTGATTCTGGAGGGAGAACTGTGTGTGTGGCAGGGCCTTTCAGAGCCTCATGATAGCACTGTCCCAAGCACACAGAGCCTTCCTCCATCACACTCATCTCTATGTCCCGAGCATTTTGAATGCTGCCTGCTGGGGGTTCTCTTTCAGTTGTCCATATGAGCTGACCTGCATCTCTGCCCCCACACTGAATACACTTCCATGCAGCACCTGTACCCGCCCATCACGAGGCTCTTTTCACTTTTGTATTTCAAAGCATAGTGGTTGTTAAGTAGGTCTTCATCTCCCCCATCCTTTCCCCTCCCCCAGTCACCCATGTCCTTTCTCCCTGGCATCACCTTCCACCCTGCACCATAACCTACCAACCAGAACTCTCTTCTTTCCAGGATGTCCAGGTGAATGTGCACATCCCTACCTTCCTGAGAATCTCACCCTCATCCACATTGACCTCCCTGACCTCCTCCTCCCCACCCAAGAGTCTGTGTCTGCCTCTGAGTTCCCACCAACCACCCTCGCTGTCCATTCTACCGCTACTGTCGCACCCTCACCCTCCCACCCTACCTGCTCACTCTGCCCTCCCTCATACTCACCATTCCCTCCTACTACACCCAACCTCATTTCGCTACCAAGGAGGCAGTCATCAACTCCATAGACCCAGCCTTTACACATTCACCAGGACATCATCCCCACCTTACTCTTTCCTCCACCCTTACTCCTTCCTACATATGGACTCCTTCCTCCCCCGGAACTCCTTCCTCCCCTTGGACTCTTTGCCCCATGCGACCCCCTTCCCTTATGCCTTCCTCCCCTTTTACACCTATCTCCTCAGTTGCAGCATTCTCCCCAGTTACATCTTCCTCCCATGTACTCCGTTCCCCTCACCTCAACCCCACACACCATCATTCCCCCGCAACCTTATCACACTGACACCACCGTTCCCCCGCTCCCACTCTCACCCCACCCTCTGTACACCTTTCACTCCCTGTCAAACCTAGATCTTCCTCTCCACCCCCTCAACAATCATCTGTAGCAGGCCATGGCCAAGACAGCGATGTCCTGAAGCAGACCCCAGACCTTGCACCTTCCAAGAGCTGCTTCACGGCAGAGCCATGTCCATCAGAATTCACCCAGCATGTGATGCATGTGTTCCTCCAGGGTCCTGGAGCTGTAGGACTCCAGCATCTTCTGCTCCTCAGATGTCCGCAATGTGAGGAAGGCCCTAACGGTAAGTCCTGACTCCTGCATGTCACATTTGTCAAGATGTGTGCAAGGCCAAAGTGTTTTCCTGTCATAGGGTGGTAAATTTGATGTGGGGGGATGCTTCAGGAATGCAGGGCTTATAAGTAGATGCAGATGATTTAAAATGGTGTTCCTGATGTGCGGCGGTGGGAAAGATGGCCTGCCTTTGACAGGTGGAGTGGACAATTGCAAGCTGGTTTCACGACAGCGTGAAACCAATTTTTGGTCTTCCCACCAAATTGTGGCTCATGCTTACCATGATGCCTGATGCCAACAGGGACTGGAAATTCTGGCCTCAGTTTGGGTTTTGCCAGGACTCAGCTCCTGTCCTCTTTACAGCCTTGGTTCAAACATGGGCAAAAGAACTAAACTCCAGAGGTGAGGTGAGAGTGACTGCCCTTGACATCAAGGCAGCATTTGAGCGAGTGTGGCATCAAGGAGCCCTAGCAAAACTGGAGTCATGGGAATGTAGGGGAAAACTCTCCTCTTGTCGAAGTTATATCTAGCACAAAGGAAGATGGTTGTGATTGTTGGAGGTCAATCATCTCAGTTCCAGGACATCATAGCAGGGGTTCCTCAGGGTAATGCCCTAGGCCCAATCATTTTCTGCTGCTTACTCAATGACCTCCCTTCCATCTTAAAATCAGAAGTGGGGATGTTAGCTGATGATTGCACAATGTTCAACACCTTTCGCAACTCCTCAGATACTGAAGCATTCCATGTCCAAATGCAGCAAGACCTGGACAATAACCAGGATTGAGCTGACAAGTGGCAAGTGACATTCGCGCCACACAAGCACCAGGCAATGACCATCTTCAGCAAGACAAAATCTAACCATTGCTCCTTAACATTCAATAGCATTACCATCACTGAATCCCCCACTATCAACATCCTGGGGTTACTACTGACCAGAAACTGAACTGGACTAGCCATATAAATACCGTGGCTATAAGAGCAGGTCAGAGGCTCGGAATCCTGCAACAAGTAGCTCCCCTCCTGACTCCCCAAAGCCTGTTCACCATGTACAGGGTACAAGTCATGAATGTGATGGTATTGCTCTCAACTTGCCTGGATGAGTGCAGCTCCAACAACACTCAAGAAGCTTGACACCATCCAGGAGAAAGCAGCCCACTTGATTGGCACCCCATCTACAAACATTCACTCCCTCCACCACTGATGGACAATGGCAGCAGTGTGTACCATCTACAAGATGCACTGCAGGAGCTCTCCAAGGCTTCTTAGGCAGCATCTTCCTAAAAACACAAACGCTACCAGCAAGAAGGACAACGGCAGCAGACAAATAGGAACACCAGCACCTGGAAGTTTCCCTCCAAGCCAGTCACCATCCTGACTTGGAACTATATTGCCGTTCATTCATTGTCACTGGGTCAAAATCCTGGAACCCTTTTCCTAACTGCACTGTGGGTGTCCACATCCCATGAATGAATAAAAAAAAATGACTCCAATGTAGTGATTTGTAGGCAAAAAGCAAACATTATAATAAAACAAACATGAAAACCTGGAGCTAGCCAGAACAAGTTAAGACAAGTGATAACTTAAGTTGATATCTTAGGTGTGTTAAAAACATTGAAGTCTGTATTAATAACTTGCAGGTGAAAATTGATGGGACTGAGTTGCAAATTAAAAAACTCTTGACTCAGAGACAAAAACAGGAATTAGGTGGAATGCTGGAGTGATTACTAACCTTGTAAAACTAAGCATTTACTTTTTAACACAGTTTTCCATTTTAAATTGTAGTGAAGCTAAGTACAATGATATTGGATGATACTTAATTCACTTGTAATATCTTTCTAGTTGTTTAAATACATTTTTAAAAATCTCACTCTGTTTCCTGTGCCATTTTTTTAAAAACCTCCCAACTAAGCCACTGTTAAAGTACAGAAGTCATTGCTGTAATGGTCTGAGTATCATATTCAGCAATGTATCCACACTGCACAATACCTAATTACATGATAACACAGCCCACAGATTTACCAAAAGGACATCCTCTCACCTAAGCTGGATATCATGTCTACCATACAGGCTGTCTTCAATCTGAAAAGCACATCAGTAAGACAAATCATTAATCTGCTTCATTTTCTTGAAGCATGAGGGGAGTTGGAGAAGGCAGTGGGATGTGGCCGGTGTGGGGGATGTGAGAAGTGATCTTTCAGATGGGAAAAATTACTGTACTTCTCAGCTCCGCCTAGAGGTTTTTAAAATTAAATTAAATTAAATTAAGATTAAAATTAAAAACACTTAATTGGTGATTCCATATTTTAGACATTCATATAAAATTCTAAAATGGCTGTAGACGAGCATCATGACAATCTGATGAAGTCACAGACCTGAAACGTTAAGTCTTTATCTCTCCACAGATGTTGCCTGACCTGCAGAGCATTTCCAGCATTTTCTGTTTTTACTTCAGATTTCCAGCATCTACAATATTTTGCTTTTCCAGCATACCAATCTGTCTGATTATCTTCCCCAACAGTGTACCCAGTGCCAAAGCCACAGCTACATGACCTAGATATAATAATAGCCCACCTAATGTTTGCTTTTTTATTGTGCATGCTTTTATTATAACAAAAATGCAGCATTCTTTGGTTAAGATATCTTTAAAATGATAAAATGCCAAAGGTCATGGAGACTACACAGCTGAAAAAGAAAAACATATTCGCGAGGAAATGTTCATATTACTTTCAGCATATTCCCATGTGTATAATCTCATAATATAATTACAAAAGCCTAAGTTATACAATGTGCTGCAGCATGACTCGAATGGTTCAATTAACTAAAGAGTTTTTCTGGAATCTAAAATAAGCTAATAAGAGAATTTTAAAGTCGAGGCGTTGCTGGAAGCCAACGTAGGTCAGCAAGCACAGGGCGATAGGTGAATAGGGCTTGGTCCAAGTAAGGACATGAGCAGAAGAGTTTTGGATGACCTCAAGTTTATAGAGAGTAGAGTGTGGGGGTCAGTCAGGAATGAATTGCAATAGTCAATTATAAAAGTAACAAAGGAATGAATGAGGATTTCAGCAGCAGGTCAGCTGTCCAGATTTAGTTCAGTTACCTCTTGAAGGTGTGCAGTGAGTCAGCACCCATCACATCAATGTACAATGCATTCCAAAGGCTTACTACTTTCTTGCAGCAAGTCCCATTCACCATCATGTCATTGACACATTGGGCGGAATTTTCCATGCCTGCTGGTGTCAGGCATGTTTGGTGGCATGAATGGACAATATGTGAGATAGCCAAAAATTGGTTTCATGACTTCGTGAAACCACTTTGCAATCGTCTGCTCTGCCATCGGGCAGGCTGCGTTTCCAGCCATAAGACGACAGGAATCTCATTGTAATACATCATACCGTTACAAGCCCAGCTCACCAGAATCATGCCTCATGCTGGATTATCCAAGCACGTCGGCACAATAGCATGCTGATGTGTTTCACAACAGCATATATAAGGCATGCACTTGGCGGGCTGTTCTTCGAGGGGAACTCAGAGATGAATACATTGCTCGCCAGGGTCACCTGTTGGACTTCAAGGTTTGCATTCAAGTGAGGGCATAGATAAGTCGCTTCTTCCATACTGGCTAACAGTGCGATGCCGGGACAAGGGCTGCACTGTGGTTGAGGTGACTTGCGGGGGGCAAGGGCTGCACTGTGGTTGAAGTGGGTTGGGGGAGGGGAATGGCTGCACTGCAGTTGATGGTAATGCACAAGCACTTGCAGGGTAGGGGGGGAGGGAATTGGCCACGCATTAGGGAAACCTTGCATAAAGTGACCATTCCTCAGCAGCTGAGACAGTTCAGGCACAGCCACATTGACATACTTGGAGTGGGGCCTCTAGCTTATCTGCCCACTCAAGTAACGCAGAGGCATGAAATTGCCACCAAATGCTCCTGAACTTTTCAACCCTTGGGCACAGACTGCAAGCTAATGAGCATTTTAGTGGACTGCAGAACAGTTGGATGGCTGGGCACTTCGTACAATCTCCTTGCTAAAGCTGGCCATGGAGCAGTCATTGGTGGAGGCGCTCACAGCCACTTCCAATGTCTTCATTCAGGTTAGGACCAGTCTCCCCCATGGTTCAAGCTAACAGTGCAGCCTTGCAGTGTGGGTTAGGAGAATGCCTGCACCTGAGCTGAGAGCATAGCATGCAGTCCAATGGCCAATCAGTCGGGTGGAGTGGGGATGAAGTGGGTGGGGTTTCGGGCAGCCATGAAGCACACTAAACTCTGGCTGAGTGGTGGCCAGCACTCTCCTGGATGCGTTAAGGGGCCTTCAGACTTAACCAAGACAGGTTCTTATTACGCCCATGCTAACCCACATGTCTCTCTGTTTCATCCTGCAGGAAGAGTACATCTGGATCACAGAGCCTGGCGACTTAGCTTAATGCATCATGGCTTACAAAGAGTGAAGATAATGGAGAAGAGAGCGACTGAGGCACCTGGCTTTGCAGAGGGAGGAACAGCACCCTCTGGAAGAAGGAGTGGCTGGGGGTCCCACACATGCTGCCGAAGAGACACAGCGAGCTGTTGCTGGTTGGCTCCTAGTGACATCCAGGGTCCATGCACACCGCCTTTCATTCCTGCAGATGACTAAGAACCAGTGTCACCGAAGATGCACATGTCTAGGGAATTGGTTGGTCACATCTGCCAGCTGCTGCAGGATTTGGCACCACGGGGACATGGAGGGTATCTACTGCCAGTGGCCATGAAAGTGACTGAGGCATTCAATTTTTATGCTAGTGTCTCCTCTCAGGGGTCCACAGGTGACCTCTGTGGGACATCGCAAGCCTCCACCCACAAATGCATACATGAGGTCAAGGATACCATTTTTGTGATGGCACACATCTTTTTGCATTTTGCCCGGGACCAGGAAAGCCAGAATGCAAGAGAGATGAGATATGCCCAGATCTTAGGTTTCTTAGAGGTGCAGGGTGCCATTGATTGCATTTGTGAGGCACTCAGATCTCCATCGCAACAAGCAGTCAACTATGTCAGCCACAAGGGTTTCCATTCACTGAATGTGCAGCTGGTGTGCGACCACCACAAACGCATCCTGCAGGTCTGCACACGGTTCCCAGGGAGTGTGCATGACTACTACATTCTCAGTCAGTCTCAGATCCCTGATGTCTTCCAGGGTCCACAGAAGCTGCAGGGATGGCTCCACATGGACAAGGTCTACCCACAGAGTATGTGGCTGGCAACATCCATGCAGCGGCATCAGACCGCAACAGTGTGAAGGTATAACGAGGCTCACAACTTGGTGGAGCAAACCATCGGGATGCTGAAAATGAAGCTCCGGTGCCTGGACCAGCTTGGTGGAGCCCTGCAATACAGCTCACAGAGGGTGTCATGCATCGTCTTCGTCTGCTGCACCCTTTACAATCTGGCCCTGCAATGGGGAGAGGAGCTGACTGAGGAGGACATGGAGGAGCTAGACGTCTCCTCCAATGAGGAGGATATTGACGTGCATGAGCATGAGGAGGTCCCCGAAGGTGATGATGATGTTGATCTGGCCATTGCACTAGCCAGACGAGGCAGGCCCGCTTGAGAGCCTCTCATAGCTGCTAGATTTGTGGAGGTTGATGCAGTGACGACATGCAGTGAGGAGACACCATAGATCCTCACATTGCATTTGTGAATGTTTGACTCCAATTTGGCTGATAGCAGCACACATTCCTTCTGTAAGAATGCTCCTGTCATGGAGATGCAGTGGAGGTCCTAATAGTCACTCAATTGCAGGAGGGTGATGACGACATGCAGTGTGGACACTCCATAGATCTTCACATAGCCTCTGTGAATGCCTGACTCCTGTCTGGCCTAGGACAGCTCAATTATACTCTATGATCAGGGTCATATCATGGAGATGTAGCTGTGAAACTTTAAATGCATCTGATCCTTTGTCCACCTTCAACACCTGTCCCCTTCAGGAACACAGCATCACTGGTCACAGATGCTGATGAGATAGGGGCCAGTCCCACCTTAAAGCTGAGACCACACAGAGAGAGAGAATGACAGAGCTCTGTGATGCCTACAGCAATGAAGCACCATTGAGGTGCAGGTATCAGTAATGTGTCCGATGGGTGTGAGGCCAGACCATCACTTCAGTCTGAAGGCTGCACAAAGCACGGGGAAGAGGCCCTGGACTGAGACACCTGCCTTACCAAGGTTTCACATCTGTGTGACATGATTATTTGATTTAAACGCAAGCCCCACAAAGGTAGGACATCAAAAAATTAATCAAAACTCTGAGTGTTCCTCTTCACGGAAATCTTTAGTAAAAGGTGAAAGATTTATATGATCTGAAGAGAAACCAGAGTTCATCAGAATAAGGAGCCAGAGGCAGGGAAGACATTCTTGGGAGTTTATTTACAATAGTGAACATTATGTAGAAGTGATTAACACCCGAACTCTTTCAAGTACAAGCCCGTTTCCATCTGTTTCAGATGAAGTTACATTGTTTCATAGTTTGTCATTGTGAGATTTGAACTCTTGATAATCTTTTAAATCTGAACTCTTGATACTCTTTTGAGTAAACCTGTTTCCATCTGTTTCAGATGAAGTTACATTGTTTCATAGTTTGCCATTGTGAGATTTGAACTCTTGATACTCTTTTGAGTAAACCTGTTTCCATCTGTTTCAGATGAAGTTACATTGTTTCATAGTTTTGCCATTGTGAGATTTGAACTCTTGATCTTGGGGTTACAAACCCAGTACCATAACCACTTGGCTATTTAGGCCAAGCAAAAGAACCCATTTCCATCTGTTTCAGATGAAGTTACATTGTTTCATAATTTGCCATTGTGAGATTTGAACTCTCGATCTTGGGCTTACAAACCCAGTACCATAACCACTTGGCTATTTAGGCCAAGTGATTAACACCTGTACCCAGACTATGCTTCCTGATTGGGCTCAGGTGCAGCTTGTTCCTGCCTGAGCGGGAGCTGTTGCTGTGTGCATTGTGCTGGCTGTGGCTGCTGCTACTATTGCTTTTTCCAACATACCCCTCTGGACTTTCACAAGCTGTCCTGGTTTTGCTGTTGTCCAAGGGACACTAGAAGTCTACTGCTGGTATTGTTGCTGGGTCTGCAGGGGCCTGGAGTCTGCAAGGCCTGAGGTTTGAAGAATTGGAGGAGAGAGAGAGGAGGTGCTGCAAGACAGAAAGGCCAGGAGGCAAGAATGGTTGGTGTCTGGACTTTTGTTTGGTGGAGGCTCTGAAGACTGTGTTGCTTTGTAGGGGAAGAAGAAGACTGCTGAAGGGACTCGGGGAGAAGGGGTGCATGCGTATGTACATTTAACATCTTGCCACCTCCCTTCTTGCTCCACCCATGTCCAAGTCCAGGTAGCAGCTGGTGCCTGGTGAACAGGGGCGGACCTGACTGCCGTGTGCCAGGCAATACCGGCTGCCTGGCGAAGACATCACCCTCCTCCGACGGGAAGAACAGCCAGGTCCCCGCCACCCCACGACATCCACCCAGTGTCACCCACCCATCCTGCACTCATTATCCTTTCCCCTTCTGTGCCTCCCTGTCCTTTCTTTCTCTCTCTCTCCTCCCCTTCTGTCTTTACACACCATCAGGAGGGAGAGGGTAATCCTTCTATTCCCCCCTCTCCCCCTTTATGAATGCTGTTGCTCCCACCAACAGAGCTCGAGGTGGGTGTGGCTCATCTCCCAATGGCTGCCGTGGGGTCACCAGGGGCCGGGCCCTCCTGGACAGCTGTGGAGCAGCGCTCTCACCAGTGGCGGTGGCCTGTCAAGACCTGTGTGGGAGTGACTGCTTCCGTGGCCTCTGCTGCTCCCACAGCCCCGTCACGTTCCCGCCTCCTGACCGGGGCATGGGGGTAAAGAGCTACATTCGCCCCGAGATGACCATAGAAACACGCGTGAAGGCTTTGGCCGGGGTTGTCGGCCCCTCATGCATGTATGGGAATGTGGTCCTGAGGTCCAAGCAGGCGGTGCACCTGGCCCTGGCCAAGGGGCTCACTGTAGGTGGGCCCAATTGGCGGCGGATCCTCTTGAGGCCACCGTGGAGAGGCTTGTTTTATCCAACGTCCCGCCCTTTGTTCCCGGTGAGTTTTCCTCCTCCACCTTCACCAACTGGGGGAGGTCAGGTCCGGGGTGGGCCAATCCCGCTGGGCCTCACGGAGCCCGGTCTCCACCACGTGTACTCCTTCCGGCATCAGGTCTTTGTTCGTCTGGCCAGGGAGGAGCACAGAGGGGTGGCTTGATGTCACCTTTGAGGGGGCTGCCTACCGTGTCTTCTGGTCAGCGGATGGCGTGCGATGCCATGCCTGCAAGGAGGTGGGGTACGTCCGAAAGAACTGCCCATGTCACTCAGGCAGCCGTGGCTGGCACCGCCTCTCCCCTCCCTGCCACCACTCCAACTTTGTCCCTGCAAGAGGAGGAGCTGTCAGCAGCCACTGTCATCTCAGCTGACGGTGAGGCAGGGGAAGAGACCCCGCACCGGAAGAAGGCGCGACAGAAGGCCCGCCATGCGGAGGTGGACCCCAAAACCCCCGAACTCCCCAAACCAACCCTGATCCCCAGACACACCAGCTCAGGGAGAAAAACCTCATCTGGCCCCAGCAATGTGTCTGCATGTGCTCCCGGGCCCATGTGCGCCTCAGCGCCATGTACTGGGCCCAGCGCTGTTCATGCACAGCCTCCTGAATCCAGCGGCCATGGGGCTTGCGACCCTGAGCTGGTGGTTGTCAGAAAAAGAATAGACCAGCCAAAACCCCAGAGGGCAGAGCCTCTGGAGGGGCTGGACGATGCAGAGGGGGCCTCATGGATGGAGGCCTCCCCAGCCCCCAGCCTACCCTGAAAGAAACGCCACCCCTCGGAGGGGGAAGACCTTGCGGCTTGTGAGGTCAGATGTGACGGCTTTCCCAGTGAAAAGATGGTGGCATCTCCACCCGTAAGTCCTCACCCTGCCCTCTGGGGGGAGCCCAAATCCCTGACTCCTTGTTGCAGTCTTCTGAGCAGGGCACCTCAGGGGTTGGTGAGGGTACCGCTGTTGTGGTGGTGCCCCACCCCGACCCAACTTGTAATCCTGAGATGCCATCTGCAGCAGTCAATTCATGGCCCCAACCGCTGGCTAATTTAGGGCTGGGAACCCCCGTGCTAGGTTCGGAGCTTTTTCTGGACTCGTCTGGTGACCCGGTGCCTGGACGGAGCAGGGCTCTGAGCCACTGCCACCCTTTGGCCCATATTCCTAAGAGGAGACCAGAGAGGACCCCTCTGCCCTTGATCCTGGGGGTGGGATTGAGGTGGAGGTGGAGCTGACTGGCAGCTCCGAACCAGCCCCCTTACCCAATATGGGGGAGGGGTTGGAAGCTGGAGGCGAAGACCTGGAGGAGGATGGGATTTTGGTGGTGAGCACCGGGGACAATTTAGAGTCATTGTCGGGTGAGATGGTGGATCTGCTGGTGCCCCTGACTGATTTTCCCCTCATCCCTTTATGGGAGCTCCAGGATTTTTTAGTGAGTAATCGCGTTCGCTGAGACAGGGTCCAGTCGGCTGTGGACCGGTGGCATTCTTTTCCTCTTGTGTTCTAGTCCGCCCGGGAGGCCCTCAAGGGCCCTTGGCTGGACCAGAATGCTAAGAGGAGGGTCCACACATTTCTCGCTGGGATCCTGAAGGAGAGGAAAGATTAAAATAGTCCTCTCCTTCTTACACTAGACATGGTGATAGTAGCACGTATTTCTGACAATGAAGACTACCATAGCTAGCGTCAACATCAGTGGCAGCAGGGACACACAGCACAGGTTCCAGAACTTATTGGACCTTAGGGATGGGAAGTGTGCAGTGTGTTTCCTGGAGGAAACCCATACCATTCGGGAAACAAAGCTACGTGGCTTCTGGGGTGATGAAGGGGGGTGTCTACATGAGTCACCTAGCCTCCAATTCTGGCAGGGTGGCTACCTTGTTGGCCCCACAGTTTCAGCTGGAGATCTTGGGGGAGTCAAGGAGCTGGCGCCAGGCCGGTTACTGCACCTTACTAGGAGGCGTAGCGCTTCACTTTGCGAATATGTACGCTGCCCTGGGCATGCAGCAGCAAGCGAGTTTCTTTGAAGAAGTGTCCACTCATCTTGGCTCCATCGACGTGGCAAGTGCATCATCCTCGGGGGGAAGGATTTCAACTGTACCCTCGAGGCCAGGGACCATCATGGTGCCCAGCACCGCTCGCTAGGTATGAGTAAGTTGAGAGTCCTGGTCAGGTCTTTTAACTTGGTGGACGTCTGGCGAAATTTCCATCCTGACTCCAGCGTTTTCATTTCAGTGTCACCTGGATTCAGAGTGTCCAGACTCGACTGCCTCTACGTTTCCAAGGCGTTTGTGTCCTGTGTTCTGTCGGCTTCTATGTGGCAGGTGCCATGCATGAATCACCATCCAGTGAGGACAGAACTCGTTCCATTCTGCACTCAGATGGGGTCCGTGTACTGGCACTCTAACAACCTGCTGCTGGAGGACGAGTGGTTCCTGAACTTGTTCAGTCACTTCTGGGCTGGCTGGAGAAGGAAGCGGGGAGGCTATGGTGGGACATTGGCAAGGCTCATGTCCATGTCTTCTGTCAGGAGTACGCGAGGGGGTCAACTAAGAGGCAGAAATCCAGGGTCGAAGAGTGGGAGGAGGAGGTGCTTGACCTGGAGACACGTCTCCATCAGTCCAATGTGGACCCAGCCCTACAGCTGGCGTATGAAGAAAGGAAGGAAGCGCTGTCGGACCTGCAACTCGTTGGGTCCTGCAATGCGTGTGAGGCCACGGATCCATTTCCTTAGGAACCTGGACCTTGGCTCCCCCCTCCTACTGGCTGGAAAAAAGGCATGGGGTCCGACAGCAGCTCCTTATGCTGCTGGCCGACGACGGATCCCTTGTTTCAGATCCGGAGGGCATCAGGGCCATTGCCAAATCCTACTACACTGCCCTGTTCTCTCTGGATCCGTCCAGCGAGGATGCTCAGAGTTTTGTGGGAGGACCTGCCGCAGGTCGGCCTGGAGGGCGCTGGAAAGCTTGACTCCTCTATAAGTCTGCAGGAACTGACCGGCGCCCTCAACAACCTTTCCAGGGGCAAGTCCCTGGGCTTGGACAGGCTGACCGTGAAGTTCTTCAGGGCATTCTGGGGAATGCTATGCAGGGGTCCTACGGGAGAGTATCACTACTGGGGAGATGCCCCTCTTGTGGTGCAGGGCCGTGATTGCCCTGCTGTCTAAGAAGGGAGACCTCTGCCACCTCAAAAACTGGTGCCTGGTCTCCCTCCTCAGCACAGATTGCACAATATTTGCCAGGGCAGTGTCTTCTTGCCTTGGTACCGTGCTGGACCATATGATCCACCCTGACTAGTCCTACACGGTCCCAAACCATACCATCTTTGACAATATCCATCTGGTCTAGGATGTCATCAATTTTTCCCAGAGGACTGGTCTGTTGAGCACCTTCCTGTCACTTGACCAAGGTGGATCACGAATATTTAGTCGGGACTCTGCGAGCACTTGAGTTCAGGACACATTTCGTCGCCTGGATCCGACTTCTGTACGCTGCCGCAGAGTGTCTAGTTAATGTTAACAAGTCCCTGACGATGCCCCTTTGCTCTGGGAGAGGTGTGCATCAGGGCTGCCCCCCTGTCTGGCCAATTGTCTTCTATCTGCATGGAGCCTTTCCTGTGCTTCTTGCGGAGGAGGCTGTGAGGATTGGTTCTGGGCGGGCCAGGCATCGGGGTGGTCCTCTCGGCTTACACCAATGACGTGCTGCTCATGTTCACTGACCCGGCTGACCTGTGGAGTATGCACGAGTGCCAGGAGATCTATTCTGCCGCGTCCTCTGCTAGGATCAACTGGGACAAGTGTTCTGGACTCCTGATCGGTCAGTGGCAGATGGATCCCCTATCCGAGGAGCTGAGGCCTTTCAAGTGGAACAGAACCGGTCTCCTGTACCTGTGGGTCCATCTCTGCCCTGCTGAGGAATCCTGGCCAACAAACTGGCAGGAGCTGGAGGCCAAAGTCACCACTTGCCTTTGGCGCTGGACAGAACTGCTCCGAGTGCTGTCTTACCGGGATCGAGTTTTGGTCATAAACCAGCTGATTGCTACTGGCTGGTCACTTTGACCCCTCCCCCGGACCTTGTCACAAAAATCCAGAGAATGCTCGTTGACTTATTCTGGGACAAAGGGCTGCACTGGATCACTGCTGAGGTTCTGAATCTCCCGCTTGTGGAGGGCAGTCAGGTGCTACTGTGCCTACACATCCAGGTGGCGACTTTCTGCCTTCAGAACCTGCAGCAATACCTTTACGTTGAGCTCCCTCGAGATGCTTTGCCCTGGCGACGCATTTCTTCCGCCAGGTGCACGGCCTGAAGTATGACGTGCAGCTCCTGTTCATAGACCTGAGGGGCCTTCATGGCTCCTTGCAGGCGTTGCCCATTTTTTACCAGGACCTGATCAAAGTCTGGAACATGGTCGCCTTGCAACGCAGCTCTCCACCATCAGGAGTAACGGGTACCATCAGAGAGCCACTGCTTAGGAATCCCCACCTCTGGCTTTTTCAATAGCTGGTGAAGAGGAGGGCTATAGCTGTCAGGGTGACCAGGATCGGGGATGTACTGGGCGGCGGAGGAGTGGGCGCATTGTGCATCCAAAGACATCCAACTCGTGGCCAATACCATTCAAGACCTTAGGACAGTCGTGCTCGGCCTTGACGTCCTTCTAGGTCTGGAGGTGGCGCAGGTGCGCGGTGGGTCTTCTGGCCAAGCACACCTCTGTTTGCACGGAATTCCACATTGGCCCCAAGCCCTAAACCCTCCCTCAGGAGCTGGTGCCCTGCAGTCATCTCTCAGAAATGCCTTCTGTGCCCTATAGCACGGTGTAGAGAGGTTTCTTGTGTGGGCTGCTGCTACACACCCTTCACTTCCTTGTCCTCGCCTGCTGCCCAGACACAGCTTGGGGTGCCTTGTTGCCATCTGGTGTTGGAGGGCCCTCAATAGGGGTGTCCTCCAACTTACCATTGGGGACCTGGGGTGGAGGGTGTTGCACGCGGCAACCCCATACAACCGTAGGTTGTGCCGGTTCATGGACTCCCAAGATGCTTGTGTCTTTTGCGGCCTTGTGGAGCTGTGAACCACGTCTATACAGGGTGTTGTAGGTTGCACTCCCTTTTCAGTTATTTAAAAAAGATTTTGCTGTTTTGTTTGCACTTCAGCCCCTCACTCCTGATCTACAGGCACGTGGTGTGGAGGGGCTACCGGGAGTGGGAAGGACCACCTCGTGATCCTGCTCCTGGGCCTGGCCAAATTGGCCATTAACAGGTCCAGGCAGCGGGCTATCGAGGGGGTCGTCCGACCCGACTGTCTGCCCCTCTTCTGCAGCTATGTTCATGGCTGGGTGTCCCTGGAGAGGGAACATGCAGTGTTCGCCGGCACCGTTGAGACCTTCCATGCTCAGTGGGCACCACTTGGGGACTGAGGTGTTTTATCGACTCCATTAATCATATTTTGATTTAATGTTGGTTAGTTTCCTTTGCATTTTGTCTTTTGTTTTTGCAGTTTCCCTTTAAGGGACTGCCTTTTACCTTGTCCCTTGCTTTGGTAATTTAGTTTATTTGTTTTGTAACAAAAGAGTTACAGGTGGAATTTTCCGTGCCTGCTGGCATTGGGCTTGTCCAGCGGCATGTGTGGACAATATGGTGAGAAGGCCAGAAATTGGTTTCACGACGTCGTGAAACCAGTTTGTAATTGTCCACTCAGCCCGTTGATGGTGGGCTATGTTTCCCACTATTGGACATCAGGAACCTCATTGTAATACACCTGCACATCATTATAAGGCCAGCCCACCGGAATCATCTCCCCATGCTGGATCATCTGCTCACATCAGGGGGAAAACATGCCGGTGCAGAACATGTCTTGATAAATGTGACATGCAGAAGTCAGGACTTACTGCCAAGGCCTTGCTCACATCAGGGACATCTGAGGAGCAGAAGATGCTGGAGACCAACAGCAACGGAATCCTGGAGGAACGTCCGTGGCATGCTGGGTGGATTCTCATGGACATGGCTCCACCGTGAAGCAGCTCACGGAAATTGGAAAGTCACTGTTGAAGGTCTGCTCACAACGGATGATGGTCGAGGGGGTAGGAGAGGAAGGTCCAGCTGTGTTTGGGAGAGGAGGATGTGGCAGGGGATGAGGTTGGGAATGAAGGTGTCGAGGGGATTTGATGTTAGTGGGGGAATGAAGGTGGCGGGGTGGGATGAGGTTGGGAGGTGAGAAAGAATGTGTCGGTGGGGGAAGGGAGTACGAGGGAGGAGGGGCTAACAGTGGAGAAGTCAGAAGCTGGGGAAGTAGATGTAAGGGAGGGTGGAAGGTGTAAGTGAAGGAGTTCGGAGGGTGCAAGGGGTGCGGAGAGGGGAGGGAGTCCGGGGGGAGGACAGATTGTGGAGATGAGAGGGAATAAGGATGTACGAAGAAGTAAGGATGGAGGAAGAAGTCAGAAAGGGAGAAGGATTAAGGCTAGAGGAAGCAGTCAGGAAGGGGGGAAAACTAAGCAGGAGGCGGTGGGGGGGGAGGGGTGGAAGGATTATGGGTGTGGTGGGCAGGGAGTCCGGGGTGGGAAGGAATTCCGGAATGGAAGGAGTTCTGGGGGCAAGGAGTGCCAAAGGGTGAAAGGGATCCCAAAACTGGGGGGAGGGAGTGGGGGAAAGGGTATCCAAGGGTGGGGGGAAAAAAGGGCAACCAGGGGAAGGAAAGGGGGCCCAAGGGGGCAGGGGTAAAGGGGGTCCAGGGGGCAGGGGGGTGTTGGGAAAGGGTGGAGAGGTGGGGAGGGTTGGTTGGAAGGAAGGGAGGAAGGAGCATCTGAAGGGATGTCGAGGTGCCCTGTTTCCCTCTTGCATTGCCACTGCAGGAACTCACCCATGGCTCCCACAATGGAGTGCAGGTCTGCACACATATCCGTGTTCTGTAAAACCAGGGTCCCCATGGCGTCCGCCATCCTGCCCATGGAGACCTCCATACACCCACATGTAGGCATCACTTCATCAGAAAGCAGGCGGATGCACTCCTCCGACTCATTCTATTGAGGGCTTCCAACAGCTCTGCATGATGTTCCCCTGTCTTCTGCTGACTCTCCAGGATGAGTTGGAAGGCCCAATCCAGAGGTTTGTCACCTGACTCGGAGGACAGCTGGAGAAGAGGCATATGTGAGGTCCGAATGCTGGGGAGGTCAGCTGAACCTGTCTCCTCCTGCTGCAAACACTTGTCTGTGTAGTGACCACCAGATTGTGAACCTGAGCCTGCTCTAGATCTAGATCCCAACGAGGTGTATGTTTCTGTGGTGGTGGAAGGTGTGGCGGGTCTTCCAGACTGCTTATTTCCAGTTCTTTAATGGAGGAGGTGTCCTCTTGACTCATCCAGGTGAGGACCTGGATGGAGCTGAGGGATTGGCTGGCTGAGGGTTTCGGTCGCTTGGCAGAGCTCCCTGTGAACCAAAGTAGAGATAATTAGTGCATGGGAGCAGAGTCAAAAGCAAGAGAGACAGCATTCACAGTTATGTTGAGAGAGAGATGATGTGGTGCAAGATCCTCAAGAGGGTGTTCGCCACTGACCTCACTGTCACCGCAGGCACAGTCCATGTCCTCACCAGTCAGCGTAATGGCACACTCCTCAGAGTGAGTGAGGGGTCTAACGGGGGTCATTCCAGCCCCTGGTCTGGAACCTTTCCCTGCTGTTGTGAGCCAGCTTCTCCTACATGAAAACAGATGGAGAGAATGTGAACAGGATACATGGCACTTCATGGAATTTTTTTGTGGTGACCAGAGTCATGGACGGGATGAGGAACGAGCTCAAGACGATAGGAGCCTGATGGAGATGTGAGGGTGTGTGTGAGAGATAATAGTGTTGTCCCTTGAGATGTGAGATCCCTTGTGTGATGGGTTTGTGAGTGTGAGTTGAGAGTGATGAGAAGATGACTCACTCTGGTGGAATGGATGAGACCATTCATCCTGTTGTGGCACTGGGTGGCTGTCCTCTTTTGCAGGGTCTTGGTGCTGAGTACTGCTGCCACCGCCTCCCATGCTGGATTAGTGATACTGCTGCCTATCCTGTGGCTAGACCGGGGGTATGGGACATCATGGCGGGCCTGCACGGCGTCCAAAAGGCACCCAATGGATGTGTCAGTAAACTGGGTGGGAGGGCTACAGTCTTCTTGCCTTTTGGGACCATCCTGTCTTTCATGCAGGGATCCTGGGCTGGAAGCATTGAAAGGTGTGCACGTGGCTACACTTTAAATGTGGCGCCCGCTGTGATGAAGCAGTGAGGTGATGGCATGGGGGCAATTGCAAGTGCATCTGCCATCGAAATGGCATGTTTCCATGGAATGCATAATTAAAGCAGTGGGTTTGGGACAGTATGGCATGTGAAGCCACCATTGTGGCCAGGGGGTAAAACGTAATTTTTCCCGCCCACTACTGCACTTGGTACAAATGTGGGACAATTCTGCCCTAAGTATTCTTAACTTCTCTAACGCTGCTGCTAGGTCTTGGTGCTGCCCCCACATCCACAGGAATGTGGAGGCAGCTTGCTGACTGCTACGCACTATGACCATCTTGGCGGGTGTCCTCTGGAGGGCCTGCCTGCCTGCCGCAGATGCATCTGTCCATGACAATATTGGTAGGAGTGACCAGCGCACAGTCGTTGTGGAGACGAAGTCCCACCTTCACATTGAGGATACTCTCCATCGTCTTGTGTGGCACTACCACCGTGCTAAGTGGGATAGATTTTGAACAGATCTAGCAATTCAAGACAGTGCATTCATGAGTCACTGTGGGCCATCAGCAGTGGCAGAACTGTACTCTAACAAAATCTGTAACCTCATGGCCTGGCATATCCCCCACTTGCGCCACACAAGTGCCAGGCAATGACCATCAACAAGAGAGAATCTAACCATTGCCCCTTGATGTTCAATGGCATTACAATCACTGAATACCATCAAGCCAGGGGATCAACCCTGGTTCAAAGAAGAGTGCAGTTGGGCATGCCAGGAGCAGCAACAGCCATAGCTAAAAATGAGGTGTCAACCTGGTGAAGATACAACACAGGACAACTTGTGTATCAACCAACATAAGCAGCAAGTGATAGAAACAGCTGAGTGATCTCACAACCTACGGATCAGATCTAAGCTCTGCAGTCTTGCCACACCCAGTTGTGAATGGTGGTGGACAATTAAACAACTCACTTGGGGGAGGAGGATCCATGAATATGCCCATCCTCAATGATGGGGGAGCCCAGCACATCAGTGCAAAGATAAGACTGAAGCATTTGCTACAGTCTTCAGCCAGATGTGCTGAGTGGATTATCCATCTCTGCCTCCTCCGAAGGCCCGCAGCATCACAGATGCCAGTCTTCAGCCAATTCGATTCACTTCACATGATTACTAAGAATTGGCTGAAGGCACTGAATAGTGCAAAGGCCATGGGGCCTGACAATATTCCACCAATAGTACTGAAGACTTGTGCTCCAGGACTTGCCGTACCCCTAGCCAAACTGTTCCAGTACAGCTACAACACTGGTATCTACCCGGCTATGTGGAAAATTGCCCAGTTATGTCCTGTACACAAAAAAGCAGGACAAATCCAACCTGGCCAATTACCACTCCATCAGTCTACTCTCCATCATCAGTAAAGTAATGGAAGGGGTCATTAACAGTGTTATCAAGCGGCCCTTGCTTACTGTTCATGGCCAGTTTGGATTCCGCCAGGGCCACTCAGCTTCTGACCTCATTATAGATCGGTTCAAACCAGGACAAAAGAGCTGAACTCCCAAGGTGAGGTGAGAGTGACTGTCCTTGATATCAAGGCCGCATTTGACAGAATGTGGCATCAAGGAGCCCTAGCAAAGCTGGAGTCAATGGGAATCAGGGAGAAAACTTTCCCCTGGTTGGAGTCATACCTAGCACAAAGGAAGATGGTTGTGGTTGTTGGAGGTCAGTCATCTCAGTTCCAGGACATCACTGCAGGAGTTCCTCAGGGTAGTGTCCTCGGCCCAACCATCTTCAGCAGCTTCATCAATGACATTCCTTCCATCATAAGGTCAAAAGGTAGGATGTTCGCTGATGATTGTACCATGTTCAGCACCATTTGCGACTCCTCAGATACTGAAGCAGTCCATGTCCAAATGCAGCAAAACCTGGACAATATCCAGGCTTGGGCTGGTAAGTGGCAAGTAACATTTGTGCCACACAAGTGCCAGGTAGTGACCAACGAGAAAGAATCTAACCATCACCCCTTAATGTTCAATGGCATTACCATCACTGAATCCCCAAAAATCAACATCCTGGGGTTTATCATTGACCAGAAATTGAACTGGACTAACCATATAAACACTGTGGCTAGTTGATTCCACAATCTATTACTCCAAGAAACTGTCACAGAAAGCATTCTACAAACTTATCTTCTGGACCACTCTTGGCAATTTGATTGCCCCAGTCTATGAAGATTAAAATCCCTCACAATTATTACATTCCCTTTGTTACAAGCTCCAATAATTTTTTGTTTAATGCTCTGTCCAACAGTATGACTACTGTTTGGGAGTCTATAAACTACTCCCAGCAATGTTTTCTGACTTTTGCTATTTCCACCCATACTTATTCAATTTCATGATCTTCTGAGGCCAGATCCCTTCTCACTAATGTCCTTATGTTATCCTTTACTATCAGGGCTACCCTTCCTCATTTGCTACCCTATCTGTCTTTCCAAAATATTCTGTACCCTGGAATATTTATTTCCCAGCCTTGATCACCTTGTAACTATGTCTCTGTAATGGTGATTAGATCTAAATAATTTTCCTCTATTTGTATCACTAGATCATCTATCTTACTGTAGATGATTCATGCATTCTGATAGAGAAACTTTAATTTCATTTTTTTTTACTTCTATTCCCTGCAATTACCTTATTTGTTGATGCACAATTTTTGTTGAACTCTCTCTCCCTTCCTGTTCCACTCTGCTTGACTTTACCCGTATAGCTATACTGTACTGATGCCTTGACATCTCTCTTTGAATTTCTCAATCTCCCTTCACCTGAACCCTCCCCCATAAACCCCAATCTGCTAGTTTAAAGCCGTGTCCGCAGCCCTAGCTATATGATTGGCCAGGACAGCAGTCACATTCTGGTTCAAGTGGAGTCCATACCAACAGAATAGCCAAAACAAGAACAAAAAATGCTGGAAAAACTCAGGTCTGACAGCATCTGTGGAGAGAAAGACAGTTAACATTTTGAGTCAGTGTGACTCTTCTTTAGAGCTAAAGGGAAGTAGAAATGTTTCTACTTCACTTTATCTCTGAAGAAGATTCATAAGGACTCGAAACATTTACTCTGGCTTTCCACAGATTCTGTCAGACCTGCTGAGTTTTTCCAGCATTTTTCATTTTTGTTTTAGATTTCCAGGATCTGCAGTATTTTGCCTTTACCAACAGGATAGCTCCCTCTTTCCTGAGTACTGACACCTGTGCCTCATGAATCAAAACCATTTTTCCCCACACCACTTGTTGAGCTACATGTTTAATTCTCTAATCTGCTTGACACTATGCCAGTTGGCGTGTGGGTGAGGTAACAATCTAGAGATGATTACCTTTGGTGTTCTGCACATTAATTTGGACCCTAACTCCTCAAATCCTCTTAGCAGTACATCATTCCTGGCTTGACTGTGCCATTGGTTCCCACATGGACCACAACAACTGGACCCTCCCTCTCCCACTCCAAGCTGTTCTCCAGCCACAAGGAGATGCCCTTAACCCTGGCACAGGGCAGGCAATACAACTTTCAGAGCTCTTGGTCATGGCAGGAGAGAATAGTATCTAACCCCCTGACTATTGTGTCTCTTATCAGAACCACATTCCTCTTTGCTCCCCCACCGGAATGGTATCCTTCACCATGATGACATAGCCAGTCCACTCATCTATCTTGCAGTCCATCTCCTCAGCCACACAGGTAGCAAGCACCTCATACCTCTTGGACAAAGTCAGGGCCTGAGGCTTGTCCATCATTACATGCTGATTCCCCATACCTGCCTGATTCACAGTCACACCCACTTGTTTCAGACCTTTGACCAACTCTCAAGCTCTGCCTAACCTAAGGGATGTGACTGCCCACTGGGACATAGTGTCCATGTAACTCTCCCCCTCCCTGATGTCCCAAAACATTTGCAACTCAGACTTCAGCTCAGCAACTCTAAGCCAAAGTTGCACAAGCTGCAGAGACTTACTGCAGATATGGTTGCTCAGAATTGTAGTGAATTCCACAGATTCCCACATGCTGCAGTTACAGCACACCAACGGCCCTGCCATTTCTATCCAACCTTATTTATTTAATCAATTAGTTAATATTTTACACAGCTAAAGTAATAGAAAGTTGCACTCACCTAGCTTGGAGACAAAGTGAGAAAACCCACTGACTATTGGAGGCTGAAATAAAAGTAGAGAAAGGAACACCTCTTTCCCACAGGCATCAAATTCCTACATGAACCAAATTCCCAACTAAACATTCTGTCTACGCCTCACTCCAGCATAGGCTCCTGTCTATGCATCCTTTTAGTCTATGCAGTTTGAAAAATCTGTTTGCTTATACAGAGCCTCTGATGAACCCCTAGAAAGCCTAGCTTCCTGCTACAGTAATTAATACCTATTGAACCAACTGCTTTCAGCTGATTGACAGATAAACGCCACTGCCTGTCAGTTCCCTGTTTAACAAGGCTATTTAACTCACTTGAAGGTTGAAAGTTCTATGTCAGAGCCTGACTCTTAATGTAAATTTAAGCTTGAGAAAAAAATCGTACTAGAACTTACCACATGAACCAACTCCCCAACTATACACTCTATCTATGCCTCACTCTAGCATAGTCTCCCCTCTGTATGTTGCCTTAATCCATCATCTGTTTTAGATGTCGGTTGGAGGATAGATATTGGCCAGGACCAGTAAAACTGTTGGCCGTGCTGAATAACATATGTTACCTGTTTGATCTATCTGTGAGCAGCACATTACCTGATATTTCAATGCTAGTCAGCAATGAGTGGCAACAATAACAACTGAGGGTTGCAATTATCTTGCCAACAGGTGGCAGTGCTGTACCTATTTTGTAAGTTTACTGTAGATGTCAATGCTATGCTAGGCTGACCCAGATCAAATTGTTCTCAGTCACTGGCAAGTAGGTGTTCCTGAATCTGTGATAAGGTCACTTTACTATGTTGAGAAATGCCATGCCAAGATCACATGTTATCTACATATGACTATGAATTTTTATCTCTGAAATGAAACTATAATTTCTGTTGGGGCAAGCTGATATATCAGAAATAACATCTAAACTCAGCTTCTTTATCTTGCAGACAAGCAAAGTCTTATCTGAAAAATAAGCAACGAGCTGGGTATTTGGTTCCTTGGATGAAAGCAGTGTTTTCACTGATGTCTGATATCCACTAATATTGGACGTCATTGGATTTATGCCTGTACATGCTACAATGTTTACTTTGCTCTTTTAGAAAATCCTTCATTTACCTGCCACAGATTATTCCCTCCCATTGAAGAACCAACCAAGAGTTGTATCATGACAAACCCCTGGTCTGGCTTACATGTGACTCTAGAGCCACAGCAATGTGGTTCACTCTTAAAAATGCCCTCTGAACAAGGGCAGTTAGGGATGGGCAATATATGCTGGCCTAGCCAGCGACACCCACAACCCATGAACGAATAAAAAATAGTAAGGGCAACCTAAAGACATGTCTACCTAGACTTCTAAAAATCTATTGACAAATTGACACATAAGAGGTTTCTCTTCTCAAGTCTGAAAACCCAAGTATCTCTGGTAATCCACTGCACTGGATTGAGAACTGGCTGAAAGAACTTAGACAGAAAGTGTTTATAGATAGAATTTGTGGGGAGGTGGTAGTGCAGTGGTATTATTACTGGACTAGTATTCCAGAGACCTAGGGTAATGCTCTGGGTACCTGGGTTCAAATCCCACCAAGGTGATTGAAAATTTAATGATGACTATGAAACCATTGTCAATTCCTGTAAAAACCCATTTGGCCTACTAATGGAAGGGAATCTGCTGTCCTTACTTGGTCTGGCCTACATGTAACTCCAGACCTGCAGCAATGTGGTTTGCACTTAAAAATGCCCTCTGAACAAGGGCAATTAGGAATGGGCAACAAATGCTGGCCCAGCCAATGGTACCCACATCCCATGAATGAATGAATGAAAAAAAACTTAGAGACCAATCACCAGGGATGTGCCACAGGACTGTTAGTCTGTTTACTATTTTTCATTAATGATCTAGATGTGGGTGCAAGATTGCAGATGAAACGTGCAAATGTCAGAACCATAGGTGATGCTTGAAAACTGTAGGTAAATCTGTGAGAATGGGTTCCTGACTGACAAATGATGTGTAACTTAGAAAAATGCAAAGCTCTGCATGCGGGTGGGGTGAATGCTGAACACACGTACACCCTTTAAAGAAAAATACTAAAACCAGTGATATTAAAGATCTGAGTGATATCTCTAAAGATTCATGATTGATTATATGAAGATTTAGGTAGAGAAAATAAGCTGCTGGGTTGTATTGGTAGGTCAATTGAATGTAAGATGAAGCTTTCTACTGTGTTTTGTCTTTGTAAAGGACCTTTTTTGGCCTATGTTAGAATATTGTGTCCAGTTTGACATTGCAGCTTTGGAAAAGGTGCAGAGGAAGGCCTTTAGATTAACTCCCAATTTGAAACATTTCAGTAATCAAAATAAGCTCAGAGAATCTTGGACTTGGGGTGATTTGACTGAGGTTTATAAATAAAGGAATAGATTGTGATCGTGTAGATAGTTTGTTTCAACTAAATAATGTAAGGCCAGAACTAGGTTAGATGTCAGAAGATTCCCTAGAGAATGGTAATCCTGTGGAACAGGCTGCCAGCTTGTGTGTTGGACACCAGTTTGGTGAATTCCTTCGGGTGAGAGCTGGACCAGTTTTTGGCTGGAGCAGAAAACACCTTTTACAATGGGTAGGTACCATATCACATCAGTCAAGGCCAGAGTGGTCTCCAGGTTTAGTTTTAATGGCCGAAGGAAGTCAAAGAGGAATTTACCATATCTTGTCGCCCTAATTGGTTTGGGGATTTACTTTGTTTTTCACCTTCAGCAGCAAATTACATGGCTTTTGGATCGCGTATGAAGCACATGCCTTGTGATGCACAAGGTTGTATGGGAGAGGAGGGATGTCATTGCTAGTATGTTTATAGAAGCTAGATGCTTATGTTATTTTGAGAAAGCCTGTACCCACCCCATAGGGTTACATAGGATTACATATGATACACAGCACAGAAACAGGCCACTTCATCCAACAAGTTCATGCTGGCGTTTATACTCCTCTTCAGCTTCCTCCTGTCTTTCCTCATCTAACTCCATCAGCATAACCATCTATTCCCTTCCCCCTCATGTGAGTATCCATCATCCCCTTAAATGCACCTATACTATTCACTTCAGCCACCCTGTAGTAGCAAGTTCCACATTCTCAGCACTCACAGGATAAAAAAGTTTTTCTGAATTTCCAATTTGATTTTTTGGTGACTACCTTATATTAATGGCCTCTAGTTTTGATCTTCCCCCACAAAGTCTACCTTTCATGTCTACTCTATCAAAATCTTTCATAATTTTGAAGATGTCTATTAGGTCACCCCTCAGTCTTCCCTTTCCAAGAGAAAAGAGACGCAGCCACTTCATTTATTTTTCCCAAAAACATACATTATTTATAAAATTTGTAAAAGTACATTACATAATGATCCAAATTCACATTACATAAAGGACCAAACAGATCTGTTTCTTTCAGTGTAGTGCATATGGTGCCTCGCTAGACATAGGTTATTTTTACAATTTGTTTTTTTTCCCCCCAAAATATACTTTATTCATAAAGTTTGTAAAGGTTCTTATGCAATAGGTTAAATTTAACCTTACATAAAGTACAATACAGGTCAGTTTCTTTCAACACAGTACATGAGGTGCCTCACTACATTTGCCATTACAGATTATATTTACAATGTAAAATTATAATTCATGTCAAACTTTCTCTGGCATACATTGCCCAAGGGGTTTTACATATATTCCAGCCCCTTGATGTGACCTTTCCTCATTGAACATTTAATCAGGTCATCTATGAATAATTTAGCACCAGGTTCCCCACAAAAATGCTGTGCATTAACAGGAGAGAGGTGGTGCCCATCTAGCTGCACTCAAGCTCTGAATTGGGCAGTACAATGCACCAAGCAGAGTAAGCTATCTCAGGCCAACCTGATCTGTGGTGCTAAGGTATCATTACATTTGGGGTGATTCTGACTTAGAGAAATTCAGTCATAATCGTACCTACGGACGGTAGCTTTGCAACATTGGTTGTGAGGAAAGCACACATGCCAAGTGCCTAAACCTACAGTTGCACTTGTACTGAGTAGGATTACTATTGCAACAACATAATCATTAGTTGGATAAAACTACACCCAGCCTGTTCATCTCTCCTGACAGTTACACTCCCACATTTCTGGTATCATCCTTGCAAAGCTTTTTTTCACTCTCCCAATACCTCTACATGTTTTTCATAATATAGCGACCAGGTGTGTATGGTCTAACCAACATTCAATATAAGCTTAGCATAACTTCCTAACTTTTCAATTCTATCCTTCTAGAAAGAAACCCTACTGCTTTGTTTGCTTATTTATGGCCTTGTGAACCTACATTGCTACTTTTAGTGATTTTTGTATTTATACTCCCCGATCCTTTTAACATCCTTGGGATTACCATTGACCAGAAATTGAACTGGACCAGCCATATAAATATTGTGGCTACAAGAGCAGGTCAGACGCTAGGAATTCTGAGGTGAGTAACTCACCTCCTAACTCCCAAAAGCCTGTCCACCATCTACAATGCACAAGTCAGGAGTGTGATGGATTACTCTTCACTTGCCTGGACAAGTACTGCTCCAACAACTCTCAAGAAGCTCAACATCATCCAGGACAAGGCAGCCTGCTTGATTGGCACCCCATTCACCACCCCCCCCCACCCCCCCCCAACCCAGACAGTACTCCCTCCTTCAACAACGTATAATGGCAGCAGTGCGCACCATTGACAAGATGCACTGCAGCAACTCACCGAGGCTTACTTAACAGTCCCTTCCAAACCCGCAGCCTCTACCAATGAGAAGGACGACAAGGGCAGTGGATGCATAGGGACACTGCCATCTGCAAGTTTCTGCTCCAATCCACATACCATCCTGACTGCAACTATAGGGCGGAATCGTCCCAGGTTTGCACTAAGCGTGGTGGCAGGCAGGAAGAAGGACATTTTATCCACCAGCCGCAAAGGCGGCTTTTCATGTCATCTCGCTGCTTCATCACGGCGGGCACTATACTTAAAGTGCAGCCGCGCGCACACCTCTCAGTGCTTCACGACAAGGATTGCTGCACAGAAGACATGGCTCCGAAAGACAAGAAGAATGCAGCCCCCTGATTTAATGACGTGTCCCTTGAGCGTCTTTTTGACCATGATGTCATCTACCCCCACTCTGGGTAAAGATGAGCAAGCAAGGTAACCAATCCAGCATGGGCCGGGGTGGCAGCAGTGATCATAACCAATGCCCTGCAAAAGAGGACAACCACCCAGTGCCACTGCAGGATGAATAGTCTCATCCATTCCACCAGGGTAAGTCACTCTTCTCAACACTGTCATCTCATACACTCACAAACCCATCACACATCCACAGGGATCTCACACCCCAAGGGACAATGCCACTAACTCTCACACACACCCTCACATCTTCCTTAGGCTCATATTCTCTTGAGCTCATGTCCTCATCCCGTCCATTGGCTCCGCTCACCACACAAACATTCCATACAGTGCCATGTGTCCTGCTCACACTCTCTGTTTTCATGTAGAGAAGCTGGCACACAACAACACAGAGAGGTCCCAGACTGGAGGCGGCCCATATTAGGCCCCCCACTTACTTTGAGGAGTGTGCCATCGCACCAACTGGTGCGAATGTGGACCGTGCCTGTGATGATGGTGAGGTCAGTGGCGAACACCCATGTGAGGATCCTGCACCACATCATCCCTCTCTCAGTGCAAATGTGCATGCTCTCTCTACTGCTTTTGGTTGTGTTGCCATGCGCTAATTATCTTTACTTTGGTTCACGGGGAGCTCTGCCAAAGGACTGACACACTCAGCCAGTCACGGTAAGTCCTAGATCTAGAGCAGGTTTGGGTTCAGGTCCGCGTCAGATGACGAACCTCTGGATTTGATACCCCCCCCACTAGCAGTTCAGCTGCACACAGCTGGACCATGAGTGAACCTGGAGGGAGAAGCGTGCGTTTGGCAGGACCTTTTGGAGCCTCGTGCAAGCACTGTCCCACGCACACAGGTCCTTCCCGTATCACACTCAACTCAATGCCCTGAGAATTTTCAATGCTGCTTCCTGGGGTTTGCTTTCAGTTGTCCATCTGAGCTGGCCTGCATCTGCACCCACCCACTGATCACACTCCCATGCAGCACCTGATCTCGCCCACCATGACTCTCATTTCACTTTTGATTTAGCAAGCATGGTGTGTCTAATGCTTTTCTTCAGGTCCCCTCCCCCAGTCACCCATTTCCTTTCCCCCATCGCTGTCAATACCCCTGCCATCAACTTCCACCTCCCCACCATCACCTAACAGCCACAACCTTTCTCTTTCAGGGATGTCCTGGTGAATGTGCATGTTCCCTTCCTTCCTGAAAAATCCCACCCCTATCTATATTAACCTCCCTGATCTCCTCCTTCCCACCACTAGGGTTGGTGTCTGCCTCCGAGTCCCCACCAACCAACCTTTGCCGTCACTTCTACCGATACCCTCACACCCTCACCCTCCCACCTGACTGTCTCACTCTGCCCTTGGTCATTCTCACCATTCCCTCCTACCACACGCACCCTCATTTTGCTGCCCAGGAGGCTGTCATGGACTCAACAGAGCCCTCCCTTGCATGTTCACCTGGACATCCCTCCTTCCAGATCCTTCCCCTCTTTGAACTCCTTCGTCCCTTGGAACATCCATGCCCCCTTGGGACTCCTGCCCCTCTTGGAACTTCTTCCCCTCTTGCAACTCCTCCCCACACCCCAACCCAGACTTCCCTCCTTGGAACTCCTTCCCCCCCACTGGACATCCACTCACCCCTTAGTCCTTGCCCCTTCCTGACTCCTTTCTCCATCCTTACTTCTTCCACCTCCCTTACTCCTTCCCCTTTCCGGACTCCTTCCTCCATTCTTAGTTCTTCTTCTGGCCTTACTCCTTCTCCTCTCCAGGTTCCTTCCTATCCCCTGGACTCCTTCCTCCCATGGACTCCTTCCCCTCTCCGGACTCCTTCCTCCATTCTTAATACTTCTTCTGGCCTTACTCCTCCTCTCCAGGCTCCTTCTTACCCCCTGGACTCCTTCCTCCCATGGACTCCTTCCCCTCTCCGGACTCCTTCCTCCCCACAGACTTCTTTCTCGCCCTGGACTCCTTCCCCTGTCCGGACACCTTCCCCCCTCCGATCTCCTTCCCTTACACCTTCCTCCCCCCTTACACCTACTTCCCCAGTTGCCATATTCTCCCTCATTAACCTCTCCTCCCCTCCAATCTCACTATCCTGACACCTTTCTTCCCCTCCTCCCACCCCCCCAACACACCTTCTTCTCCCATTCAAACCTAGACCTTCATTTCCCAGCATTCCATGGACATTCCTCCAGGTCCTGTTGCTGCCACGCTTCAGCATCTTCTGCCCCTTGGATGTCCTCTATGTGAGAAGGCCCTGATGGTAAGTCCCAGCTTTTGCACATCACACTTGTCACAACGTGTTCTGCATTGGCGTGTTTTCCCCCCAATATGCTCGGACGATCCAGTGTGGGGGGATGATTCTGGTGAGCTGAGCTTATAAAGATATGCAGGTGTATTACAATGAATTCCTGACGCCTACAGTAGGAAATGCAGCCCACCATTGTTGGGCAGAGTGGACGATTGTAAACTGGTTTCATGACTTAACAAATTCGCTTTTTGGCCTTCTCGCCATATTATCTGCTCATGCCCAACACCAGCAGGCACGGAAAATTCCGCCCTATATTGCCATTCCTTCACTGTTGCTGGATCTCCCTTCCTAACAGCACTGTGGGCTTACCTGCACTATATGCACTGCTGTGATTCAAGAATGCAGGTCACCACCACCTCAAGAGCGATTAGGGATGGGCAATAAATGTTGGCTTAGATAGCGACATCCAATCCCATGAATGTATTAATTAAAAAGAAATTTGCTCCTCTGCCTCATTTCAACTATTATTTGCTAATTAACATGCAATTTCCTTATTTACTTCTCAAAATGTAATGCCTCACATTTATTTATGTTGAAATTTGTTTGCCAATTATATGCCCATTTTGCAAGTTTGGTAATAATTTCTTGTAATTTGTTGCAGCCTTCCTCAGTATTGACCATTGCACCCAAATTGGTGTCACCTGCAAATTTAGAAATTGTGCTTTTGATTCCAAAGTCTAAATCGTGAATATAAATTATGAACAACAGTAGTCCCAGCACTAATTCTTATGGAACACCACTTTCCACCGTCTGTCACTCTGAATAATTAGTCTTTACTCTTACTCTCTGCTTTTTGTCTTGAAACCAGCTAGCTTTCCATTTTGCTATTTCCCTGAGCCCACATTCTCCAACCTTATTCATTAGTCTATTACGTGGTTCGTTATCAAAGGCTTTTTGAAAATCTAGAAATATTACATTTACTACATTATTTTTATCTATGCTTTCTGCTACTTCTTCAAAATTTTCAATGAGGTTGAAATTCATGCTGACTATTTATTATTTTTTTTGTTGCTAGTTGTTCTTCTATTCTTTCCATTAACAGGGATTTCAATACTTTTCCTGCCATGGATGTTGTTAGCTGGTCCATAGTTCCCAAGACATTTTCTATCTCCCTTCTTATATATAGATGTAATGTTAGTTATCCACCAGTCTTCTAGACCTTTCTCGAATGAAATGCAAAACATATGTACTAACGCCATCTCTTTCCTAGATTATTTTGAAATGTGTAGATGTAATCCATCCAGACCAATCTCATCATGTGATGTCATGTCCACCTCTTCTGGTTCTGTGGTAAATACTGAAGCATAGTGTTTAATATTTCTGCCATCCCTCTATTGTTACCTGTGACATATGAAGTCCATCAATAAGTGGCATTATTTCCATCGTGCCTTACCTTTTTTTACATTTACACACCTGTAAAATATTCTACTTCTTTAATGTTTCTTGATAATTTAATTGATATTCCTCTTTGCTCTCCTAATTGCTTTTTCGGCTTCTCTTTTAATCTCTTTTTATTCCCCCCTCCACCCCCACTGTGCATGTGCTGAGTGTATGTCTGTTATGTTACCCTCAATTTTTGCCTTCTGTCTTTATTGATCTATGGTGACTCATTAGTGTTTAACTTGTTCATGAGTTTCAGCATAACATGTTTTTCCTGGACTCTACTTAACACTGTTTTAAATGTTTCCCATTTTTGTTCTCCTTATTGTTTGCCAAAAATTGTTATGCATTTTATTTTTCCAAGTTCAACTCACAGCCCCTCAAAATCAACTATTCTCCAATCTGTTACCTTAGTCTTCTTCATCTTTATTATTATTGTAAAGCATATAATATTATGGTCACTTAGATAATCACTTGACATTGCTTAGCTGTTCCTTACTTTTAGTTATTTTATCCAATACTAAATTCAGTATTGAATCCTCCTTTGTTAGACTTCTAACATATTTGAGTTAGAAAGGAGTCTAGTATACATTCCATTCCCTTCTTCACATTATATATCTCTTCTGACCAACTAATATGAAGGTAGTTGAAATCCCCCATAATTAGAATTCTATGAGTTTTACTCATTTCCTTTTTTAGTTTGCTCATTTCTTCCTCTCCTCCCTTTCACTGTTAGATAGTCTATACCTCTGTTTTATTAGTATCTTGTACAGTTCAGATGGCCACTTTTTCAACAAGCATTGTCCGTTGTGTTTTAGAAAAAAAGGCAAAGATGGACAATCAAGAGATTGTCCTGCTGATTGATTTGTCAATGGACAAATGCATATCAGGAGAGATGTATGTATATAGCTCTTTTTACATGCAAAGTCAAAATTACCAGTGAATTTTACAAATGAATGTTCCTGCAACAGAGCCTCACTGACTGTAAGTCAATAGTGGCAAATGGTGGCTGTGCTGCTCATGATTTTCCACCCATAATTTCCTCAAAAAAGAAAAAAAGAGTTAGAATGCAAATGAGAGGCTCGACAGTCACACATGAAAGGTATTGTAGGCTGGCTGAGTTGTGCTATTAATGACAGAGTTGAACTGCAGACACTTCTTGGGTGGAACCATTAAGTTTATTTACAAAACACTCAGCAGCAACTATACGTGTGCTTTCAACTCCAACTCTAATCATTCTTAAAGGTACATTATACACTAAATCACACCATAATTACTACATTTCTCCTCCTTTAACACAGCACATATTTTTCAAGATAACACAATAATTACACTGGGTAAGGAATTTACAAATTCAGTCTTTCAGGTGGTTTCCTGGTAGGTGTGGAACGTCTCAGCTCCACATCTTCAGACTGTTTGTCAGGAACCTTCTTTTCTGGAGGTGCCTGAACATCAGGTGCTTCAGTGAGCACTTGCAGTTCTGTATCCTCAACTCTTACAGGAACATCAGACATGTCAGTCCTGGGTTGAGTGCCCTCAACAGGAAATGCAGAGCTGATCATGGTCACTGGTGGAACCATAACTGGTGATTTGTCTCTCTCTTCCTTAAATGGTCCACATGTTTATGGATCATCCGGCCTTCCAGCTCCATGCGGTAAGATAAAGGTCCAGTCACAGCACATATTTCACCTGGTAACCAATTTGGTCCTTCCCCAAATTTTTCACCTATACCGGCCCCCACACTGTAAATTTCCTCTCATGACTACGCCAGTCATGTCTAGTTTTCTGGCTTCTCTGACTCCTTTCCACCTTCCCCTCTAAATTCAGTATCATTAAGCTCAATCTCATCCTGAGATGGCGTTTCAACAATAACTCCGCAGGTGTGACACCTGTTTTTGTGTGAGGTGTAGTCCTGAAATGAAAAAGAAAGCGTGCTAGCTTTCCAAGGAATCACCAATTAGCTTTCATATGCCTGTCTTGAATGTTTGAACCGTCCTTTCAGCCAGTCCGTTTGAAGAAGTGTGGTATGGTGCAGTTTTCACGAATGATACCGTTGAGGCTGATAAACTGTTAAAACTCAGCACTTGTAAATTCCGTGCCGTTATCAGAAACGACTACCTCTGGTAATCCATGAATGTCAAAACTCTGATGTAGTTTCTCAATTGTAGTGGTTGACGTTGGTGTTTTCACCTTATATACATCCAACCATTTTGAATGGGCATCGACATTGAGCAGAAACATTATTCCCAGGTAAGGTCCAACTTGGTCAATGTGTAACTGCACCCAGGGTCTACCTAGCCACTCCGATGGGTGTAATGGAGCTGTCACTGGCAACTTTTGCAGTTGCTGACATTGCACACAGTGCTTTACTAAATCCTCTATTTCACCATCCATCCCAGGCCACCATAGATAGCTGCATGCTATGGTTGTAATTTGGGAAATTCCTGGATGGGCATTCTGTAGGTCAATTAAAAGTGGCTCCCTTTCCTTTGGAGGAACTATCACTCGTGCTCCCCATAAAAAGACGTCATCCTGGCTGGTTATTTCATGTATTCTGTTGAAGTACGGTTTCATTTCGTTAGATACGGGCTCCTATGACCAACCATGTAGCACTTGTTCTCGTTCTTGTGATAGGACTGGGTCCCGACTTGTCCAGTCTCCAATCTATTGAGCACATACCGGCGAGGAATCTAAGAAATTTAACAGTAAAGCCAGTTCCTGTGGAACTGGGGCATGCTAATCATTTACTTGTAAAGGCAAATGACTAAGGGCATCGGTGTTTGCGATTTGATTGTCAGGCCTATGTACGAAAGTGTATTCGTATGCTGCCAGAATTAAAGCCCATTATTGTATTCTTGCTGAGGCTATGGGTAGTTTACGCTTATCCTCACTAAACAATGGTTTGTGGTCTGAAACAATTGTAAAATGGCGGCTGTGTTCGTACTGGTGAAAGTTCTCGACACCAAAGATGATGGTCAGGTCTTCTTTTTCTGCGAGTATCCCTTTTCCACGGTGGTGAGTGTCCATGATACGTAACTTATTGGCTGTTCCGTGCCGTCATCCATCCGATGATAGAACACTGCTCCCACTCCGTAGGGAGATGCATCACATATCAGCACCAATTCTTTTGTCTGGTCACAATGCACAAATAGATTGGATGAGTGCAACAATTGTTTCATTTTTATGAAAGTTTCTTTCTGGGGCACCTCCCAAGACCAACGTTGGTTCTTTTTGAGTAGAGAATCCAGAGGGGCCAGCACTGTAGACAAATTGGGTGAGAACTGGTCATAATAGTTGATCATTCCTAGGAATGATTTGAGCTCTAAGGTGTTCTTTGGCATGGGTGCCTCTTTTATAGTTCTCACTTTCTCCTCAACTGGGTGGAGGCCCTGTGAATCTACCCAGTGACCCAAATAGATTACTTCCCTCACTTGGAATGTGCACTTTTCTTTTTTAAAACGCACTCCAGCTTGCAAGAAACATTTTAAGACTTCTAAGTTTGCCAAATGCTCTTTTTCAGTGAACCCTGCCACCAGTACATTGCTTAAATAGACTACAACCTGGGGCAGTCCCTGCGGTAATATAGAAACATAGTTTTCCATTGTTCTCTGAAAGATAGCATAAGCAGGGGAGACATTGTATATTGGCACAATCCTTTGTGGGTATTTTTAAAAATTCATTCATGGGATGTGGGCTTCGCCTGGTGGGCCATTATTTTTTGCCCATCCCTTGTATTAATTGTGACAAATCTCTGGAAGGCATTATCCAACTCTAGTTGTTGATAAGCATGACTCATGTCAAGCTTCGTGCGCATTGTCCCTCC
The DNA here is from genome assembly GCF_017639515.1 of Carcharodon carcharias. Classification (NCBI taxonomy): domain Eukaryota; kingdom Metazoa; phylum Chordata; class Chondrichthyes; order Lamniformes; family Lamnidae; genus Carcharodon; species Carcharodon carcharias. The sequence continues at coordinate 189,115,367 of NC_054469.1, forward strand.
TGCCAACTTGGCATATAGGTCTTTGATTTTTGGAATGGGGTGCCTGTCTAGCATGGCTACTTTATTAACCGTCAGTTTGTAGTTCCCACAAATTCGGACGTGTTGATCAGATTTAAGGGTGGGGACTATGGGTGTTGTATAACGCCCAGTTTCTTTAGTCTGTTCAGTTCAATGTCGACTTTTTCTCACAGGGCATATGGCACCAGTACCACCTTCATAAAGTGAGGGGTTGCTTCCAGATCCACATGAATCTTAGCCTGCAGGCCCTGGATTTTCCCCATTTCATCCTTAAAAATGGTGGTGTACTTAGCCCAATTGCTCTCAACTGGAAAATTTCAGCCCATTCTAACTTAATCTCCTTGAACCAATTTTGCCCCAGGAGGTTTGGCCCTTCATCTGCTACCAGGGTAGCTTTGCCGATTGGCTTCCATAATGGACAGTTACTCTGCTTATGCCTTTTACTTGAATGTATTCTCTCGTATACGTTTTTAGTTTGGCAGCTATTTCTTCTAAACTTAATTGATATTCACCATTATTCAAATATCTGAAGGTATGTTCCACAATTACTGCAGTGGAAGCTCCCATGTCCACTTCCATTCTAACAAGTTTGCCATTTACTTTCACTGTGACAAATATTGGTTGAGTTTCCAACTTTCAGATTAAACAACGAGTAAATGTCTGAATTTGTTGTTTCAGGCTCTTCTACATTGTAGATTTCATTGGGCTTCTTCTTTTATTTACAAGCCTGCTTGAATCTTTCCTTGCATTGCCTCATCATATGCCCATTTCTGTGACAATAGTAGCATTCGATTTTTTTAAACTGCCAATTGTTAAATTGTTTCCACCTCTATTAAAATTATTCTTTGATCTTGCTGCTAAGCTATTTTTCTTTATTTTTTGAATAGAGGGGTCTGTTTCCTGCTTCTTGGCGGAGTCTTGCTTTTTTGCAGCACTTTCAGCTGAGGTTTCCCGCCTACTGTGGAGGATGGTGCCCTTTTGCACACCCTGTATTGCTTAGGAATCGCTTACTGTGCTTTCCATGGCCAGGACTATCTCTAGCACCTTCTTGAAATCCAGATTCACTTCGTACAATAATCATTTCTGAATAGAGTCCTCTTTCACACCATACACTAAACTATCTGAGCATGTCATTCAGAGTCATGCCAAACTCACAATGTTCCATTAGCTGCTTCAAATTTGTCACATAGCCTGCAATTGTCTCACCCGGGCCTCAATTTTACGAATTAAACCTGAACCTCTGCATTGTGACTGAGGCTTGGTTTGAAAGTGACCCTTCATGAGCTCCATCAATTCATCGAAATTCTTTGAATCTGGGGCACTGGATACCATCAAACTTCGAATTAGACTGTAGATTTTGCCCCCACAAGCACTCAGAGGATCGCTTGCCTCTTCTCTTGCCCGTAATCTCGATTGCTTGAAAACAAAAATGAGGTGTTCTATGTATTGAGACCAATCGTCTGTGGCTGGTTCAAAAGGATCAATTCTGCCAAATTGTGGCAATTTGAGAGAGGATAACTTCCTCGATTCTAACAGAGCTTGCTACTTACAATTACTGAGTGAGGTACAGTGCCGACTTTTTTTTAACTTGATTTCTTCTGTTCAATCCTGTTTTATCCTCGTTGCCAGTTTTTGTTGTAGAGTGGCCGAGCTGTACTATTAATGATAGAGTTCAGCTGCAGACACTTAGATGGAAATATTAAGCTTATTTGCAATAAACTCAGCAGCAACTATAGGTGTGCTTTCAACTCCAACTCTAACTCTATACTGACTGCTGAGGTAGCCCACACTACTCTCCTATTGGTTACTGCAGATGATGTGATCTTCCTTAACAAGTATTATTCTTGGTAATTAAAACCATAATTACTACAAAAGGCATGACCATTTTGACGAAGGTTTGAAGTTGGCTGAATCTGTAATTACTTGTGGCATATAAAGGTGCACATGCAAAGAGCAGTCACCCTGCTTGAACAAGCTGCCAGCCTAACTATCTCCAATGCTGATTGCTCTGGATATCCAAAAGCCTCTTGATCCACTTGGGCAAGTGCCATGATGTTGCCTGCTCCTTCTCTGGTCTTATTTCTCTCTCTAATGTTATGAAGGCGAGAGTTATAAGGGGTTACTGAGACAGAAAATGGACTTGTGTGGGCCTTCTGCATGTCATGCATAAGCTAAGAGATGAAAGAACCAAAATGCAAGAAAAATTAGGATGTCTTGAGTGGGAAGCAAGTGACTTGGGGAGGGAGTGAGGAGAGAAGGTGCAGATGAAAGGAGGTGAGAAGAGCATGGTGTAAGTGGCAGTAATGAAGACAGCAAGGTGAGTGTGACTTAGGAATGAAAATAAGAGAGTGTGCCTTATGATTGACATCGAGGGATATGAAGCAATGGAGGAGTTGGGACTGCGACCATGTGGAATGCAAGAAACGGGGAAAGGAAGAGTTGTACACTCTAATGCAGTCATTGAATCTCTTCCAGTACTCGATCCGTGCGCTTGGTATCATGCTCTGCTATTGACTTTCCTTGACATCTGCACACAAACGTTCTTTGAAAAGCTGTTGGGCATCTTCCTCCCACTTTGTGAGAACAGCGCATCCTTCGTTAAAGTACCCAAGGAATGAAGGTTACAGAGGACAAGCATAAAGATCATCAAAAGCTGTATGAATTGTGATGATTGCTGTGTTGTTAGGATCATGGAGGTTTCATCGGTAGTCAAAGGTTTAGAAACATAGGCCAGAATTTTATGGTCGGCATGTGGGCTTGGTGGGAGTAGGCGGGGGCAGTCAGGAAGCTGATTGCCACCCACCATTGGCTCCGCATTGCCATTTTATGCGGGTGGGCCAATTAAGGCCCCCCCCAGCGTAATACACAACAACGGCAACAGGGAGAAGGGGCGGGCGGGAGCTCAATGTCCGCTGGGTCCAATGGCAACCTGGTGGCCAATTCTAAAGCGACCGCAATAGCCATGCAAAGACTGCCAGTGAAGCAGACGCACCTTGTCATGTCGCTCTTGTGCTGAACATCGCAGGCGGCAGGGCAGATCGGCAGGACAGTCAGCCCCATGTTTCTGTGACGAGTGTCTCGCTGCCCTCCTGGAGGAGGTGGCAGCATGCAGAGAGATCCTTGTCTGCAGGGACGGGAGGAGGAGGCCCCCCCACCTCACCAGGGTCAGCAGCCATGATGTGGTGAGGAGCACATGGGTGCAGTGCCGTAAGCACTTCAATGATCCCCTGTGATTGGGAAGGGTGAGTACAGTGTTGGCATGGGTCACTTAGCTCAGCAGTTAGGAGTGGCCCCCCCTGCACCACCCACCACCAGACCTCAGAGTTCTTAGAGTGTGAGTGGCAAGTGTCAATGAGGCAGCCTCTGCTCAAGGGGGTGAGCGCTGGCTGATTGGAATGAGTGTCTTGCATCTCCAGGTTCACAAATCGGCTGAGCCCTGCGAGGTGTTCCTCAGGTGGGATTGGCCAGGCTGCAATGGCAATGCAGGTACAGGATGGACTAATCAATGCTCCTCTGACCTTTCAGGAGAAGACATCCCATAACAATACTGAGAGATTGTGAACTGGCGGAGGACCGCCCCACCTTCTAATCCTAAGTAGATAAGAGCAGAAGGCCCTGGAGCTGTAGAGGTGCCATGCACCTAGGTCAACTGGCCAAAGTGAGGTTGGGGTGCCACAGGGAGGTAAGAGTGCAGTTCACTGAGGTCAGAATGTCTGTCATATCAACCATTCCACTGTAGTCTCTATATTGATGTGAGCCTCAAACATGGAATCCCCATCGATAATGAAAAGACGAGGGCACCCTGATCCGGGTGCCAGGCATGCACAGTAACAGTGCAATGACTTCAACTAATGACATGTCCTTGTTCTTCCTTTCAGGCTCACCAGAAGCCCATTGGGGTGAGAAGCCTGAAGGCCCACTGCTGAGCCCAGAGGACAGCAATCATGGAAACCCACCTGCGTCACATCCTCACAGCCAGGCAGGCACCAACACCTCGGTGGGCATTAGGCCGGCGGATAGTATCTCAGTGTACACTGGTGAGGGCACTTCACACTTGTTTGAGGTGCAGGCAGAGGCAGAGAGTGCCCAGGGCAGTGGCAGTCAGAGGACTCCTGGGGAACAGGAACATGCTTAGTTGGTGGCTGATGATGTGCCTCTGGAGTCGTCCCTGAGGCAGCAGATGCTGGGCATCCAGCAGGGTGTGCAGGAGGATCTAGCGGAGATACATGAGGGAATGCGTGCCATGGCCTCTGTGATGGAGGAGTTCATGCAGAGCATGAGCAATGCAATGACCCTCATGGCCAAGCACACTGCCTCCTCCATGGAGAGTGGCGACTCTCATGGAGAGGCTCCTCCAGGAGCAGAATCAGGGCTTCCTGGGGATGGGCTCGGACCTGCAAGCCCTCACACCGGCAATGACCTCAGGTGGCCACTGTCAGTGTGGGAGATGGATTGGGCACCCAGTATCCCAGCTGGGTGCCCATCTATCAATGGTGAGCAGTGAGGTCCAAAGTGACCTGATGTTGGCGCATGAGCTGCTTGTTGTCTCTGTGGGCTCCTCTCAGGGCACTCCAGATGATGGCAGCAGCTCCTCCACCCCTCTGCCAGTGACTGTGGCATCCGATGAGGCTGCGGCAGCTGGGGAGATACCAGCCATGGCACTGGCCGTTCCCTCCCAGTCGGGGCCAGCACAGGCTCCACGGGCCAGAGGATGCCCGCCAAGGTCAACAAGGTCAACAGGACAGCAGAGTGAGCAGGCTGTCTGCAATGCCGGTGCCAGCGAGGGGGGGAGCACCTAGAGGTAGCACCCACAAATGTAAATGTAAAGCACCTTAAGCACAACACAGTCTTATCACTGATGATATTTTTCCCCACTTTTACGTTAATTATTATTTGTTGTGATGGAGAACACCTTTCAATTTAATTTGTATTATGCATGGTAGGCACCACAGCATTAAATGTGTTTCTGTTCGACAAGCCTATGGGTGCTTCATTAGTTCTGCAGGCACAGGGTAATCCGTAATGTTATGAGTAACTTGTTTGTCATTGAACTTTATTGAAATGGCACATAGTGCATGTTGTTCACCAAGCAAATTTTCCAGTCAGGTATCAAGTATGGAGCCTGCAGCCCTGGCATGTGGTGGTGGTTCTTATTTGGTAGGTTAGCTGAAGGAGCATTGGATCAAAGCTCCTGGGTGTCCCTGCCTCCCTGGAGGTTGCCCAGGTCAGCAACTATCCCCCTCAGCATTCTCCTGACCTCGTCCTCGGACCCACCAAAGGACTCATTGTCTGTCACCAGAGCAGCTGCATCAGCACCTTCTTCCTCCAGTGTGTCCCCCTTTCCACTGCCAGATTTTGGAGAGCACAGCTTGCAACCACTATGTGACACATGATCTGGGGGGTATTGGAGTGCGCCCCCTGGATGGTCCAGGCATCGGAAGCGCATTTTGAGAAGACCTATGGCTATCTCTACTGCCGCCCTTGTGGAGGCATGGCTCCTATCGTACCGCTGCTCAGCCTCCGCTCTTGGATGGCAGAGAGGCGTCATGAGCCACCTTCTGAGGGGATAGCCCTTGTCACCCAGCAGCCATCCATCCAGCCAGGCTGGAGCACTGAAGAGCCTCGGCACCTGGGAGTGTCTCAGGATGTAGGGGTCATGGGAGCTGCCTGGGTACCTTGCACAGACTTGCAGAATCTGCATCCAATGGTCACACACTGTCTGCATGTTCATGGAGTGGAAGCCCTTTCTGTTGACAATGGCACCCGGCTCACTCGCTGACACCTTGATGGCCACGTGTGTAGTCGATTGCACCCTGGACGCGGGGGAACCCAGCAATTGCTGCAAAGCCTCTGGTTCACTCTGTCTGGCTGGCCTCGTCCATCCGGTAGTGAATGAAAGTCAATGCATGCCTGAACAGAGCGTCTGTCACCAGCTTGACACAACTGTATACAGCTGATTGGGAGACTGCACAAAGATCACCCACCGACCCCTGGAAAGAGCCAAACTTAGAAGTTGAGGGCCACTGTGACCTTCAACGCCACTGGCATGGGGTGTCCACCCACACAGTAAAAGCTGATCTCAGGGCTGATCATCTGACAGATGGAGGTCACTGCCTCCCCTGAGAGACGGAGCCTCCTTCGGCACTGCACCTCAGACATATTGAGGTAGCTGCATCACCGCTTGCAAACCCTGGCAGCAGGATAGTGGCATCTTCTGTGGCCCCTTCCGCCTTGGACTTCCTGTTGGCTCTGCACCCCTTGCACCTGTGCCTGCCCTCCCACATGTGGCTCCCCTGGAGGCTGAATAGGAACACCTGGCCTCCTCCCCGTTCTGGCCCTCTCTTCCTCCTCAGAGGAGGTGCCTCCAGCGGAGACCACAATCCACATTCCCAGGGTAAAGGAAGGCTGTCTGATACCTGGAAGGCCCTCAAGTGGTATGACTCCTCTAGAGTCCTGATCTGAAGCCTCTTATTTCTGTCAAAGCAGCTCTGAAGTGAAATTAAGCTGTCCTGTTCACACAAGCAAGCAGCAGCAACTTATAAGCTAAAGTACAAACAACTCGCATTAGCGAACCCACTCACTCCACTTATCCGTCCCGTGAATGAGGTTTTTGAAAATGTGACCTACCCGCCTGCCTGTTACGCCTGTACGATGCACTGAAAATCACACAGGTGATGTAAAATCACAGACAATTGTTGCCTCAAGGGCCCTAACTGGCATGTTAATTAATGGTGGGCGTGCCTCCATCTCCATTGCGTGCCCGCTTAGCAAAACATCACAACGGTGCACGTCGGGGTGCACGCCTGATGTCATCGCGCATCATTTTACCTTCCGGCATGTCGGGTGCGCGCCCGCACGCCTAAGGTAAAATTCTGACCATAGTGAAGAAAAGAAAGAAGTTGCATCTTTAATGATCTCAGGAAAGCCCAAAGCTTTTTACAACCAATGAAATATTTTAAAAGTATTATCATTGTTGTAGTATAGAAAGCACAGCAGTTAGTTTGGGCACAGCCAGATATAAAAAACCCGAAAGTGACTGGGTAATTTGTACTTTTAGTGGTTGCTTGTGGGCTGATTATTGGCCAGGTCACCAGAGAAAACTCCTTTGCTCTTCGACAAAACAGTGCCATGGGATCTTTTACGTCCACCAGATAGGGCCCAGATTTAACGTCAAATCCGAAACTTGAAAAATCTCATCTGAAAGACAAGTGGTGGAAGGGCAGATGCAGTTTGGGAACAGCAGGGGTTCTGCACATCAGAATGAATTAGCACTTCAGTCTATGGTGGGCCCTTGTTGACATGAGGGTAACTGTTAGGGACAGGGTCAGTGAGGGTGTTCAGGAACAATTTGGGCCTTAAAGGCAGCCGCACCATTAAAGGAGCAGGTACTGTAAAAATCCCAGTGCCTGTTTGCACTGTTTACTGAGGCTTGCTTTTCACTCTGTTAGTCAGTTTTGAGTAATTAGGAGCAAAAATGTGGTAATCTCATGTGCACAATTATTTTAAAGTTGTCTTCCAACATTGAATAACTATGCTTAGAATGGCAACAGCATGTCAACAGGAGTCTGGATGCCCTGAAATTTGTCTTGGAGGAAGTTTTGAGAATGCAGCAGCAGGGTGATAAGTAATAAGTGGAGGAACAGGGAAAATTACTGCAGTAAAAAAGAAATTTTGTAATCCTTTGTAACCACAATATAGGAACAGGAGGCTGGTGCTGGTTTGACTGTAAGACTTCTCTTAATAGGCCAAGTGACATAGAACATGTTTACAGTCAGGGGATTCCTTTACTGCAAATGGGAAACCCTCGGTAGTGGCTCAGGAAAGGCCCAGGTGAATTCCTCCAGCTGCCTTTACCCCAAACCTCAACTTCGTCCTCTTCAATCAAGTCATCTTGCAAAAGAGGGAGGATCCAGAGTACGTAAAAAAGACTAACTACATTTTGCAACAAATACTGAAGCAGTAAAACTAAGTGTAATTCAAAAGGTCCAAAATAAAGCCATTCATTGATGATAGCTGCTTGACCCATAAAGGGGCACCTAAATGACAGCTCTGAAATCAGTATCACCAGGTTTTTCTGTGATACTCTGTCTTGAACTGCGCATGGCCTTACTATAGGATATATGTGTTTGGAACCCTCTGGCATTCATTCATTTGCATGGAATTTGCATTGCTGTGCTTGTTTTCAGAAAAGCTGTACAGGAAATTCATGAGAACACTATTCAGACACAGAGGGGGAAGAAATTCAATGTCATTTTTATTATATTCCTGATAGACTGTTGGTTAAGAAAGAAACCAGAGCTAGTCTTTACTTGGAATAGATTTATTCACAGAGTGAAACACTACAAGTATATTTATCTCCAGACTCCACTCCATTTTGTCAGTAAGTGTCCTTTTATATGTGCTCAAGTGACCATCCAATCAATGCCCTCAAACTGTATGTATTTAATCTCAATTGATAAAATTGACAACTGTGAAAATTTTGGGGGCAAAAAAATCAATTCTGGGGGCAGCAATTGAAGGTCATCATCTTCCATGGAAGATTTCCTTGGAAGCGCAACAGCTGGCAAATTTGAAGCCTTGACTTCAAGGTGTGAAGACTGGGATCCTAGCACATTACCAGCCCCCAAATACAATTAGCCTACAAATGGGTTGTGCTCACACTACCCAATTGCTCTGGACTTTGAGTGGCCCTTAATGGAACAAAACAACAAGCATACGTACTCCAGAAAAGTATTGCAGGCCACTGCAGGACAGGACTCGGCCCTTCTTTATTCTGCCTTCTCTAACCTCAGACCTTCTGATGAGTAAAGCCATCACATGGAGCCCCAGGTGGCAGGTTCTGATTGCTGTGCCCATTCCTCCCAAAATGCAGTAAGGGACAAACAATTAGCACCAGATTTTCCTGGCTACAGGGCCCAGTTTTTAGATGCTAAGGCCAGTAACACCGTCACTCTTATTCTTCTTCTTGTGTTGTTACACCTTCCTTCACCACTGTTCCACATAGGCTCGAGTTCCAGATCGTCAGGGCTGCTTGGCTCTGGTGAGAGAGGGCATTCCAGGAGACGTTTCATTATTTCGAATGTCACTCCACAACCACAGTCTACAGAGTTAGTTTGGTTGTATCTCTGCTTCAGCATAAAGGCCTTACAGCAATCGGCACCAATCCTGACGCAATTGAAGCACAACATGTTTAACTGGCCCCCGATGGGAGGGATTCCTCTGTATAGATGTGTTGACCAATCAGCAAGGCTGCAGCTGTGGGGTTTACAGTTCAGGGGCTGCACAGTATTGAGAAGATGCCCCTTGACTTGAGACACTATGGCCAGGATTTTGCCCTCATTGGTCGGGCTTGGGGGAGCAGATGGGAGCAGTTGGGAAGCAGACTACCTCCTGCGATCGGGACCGGACTGCGATTTCACGCCAGCAGGCTAATAAAGGCCCGCCCAGCATAAAGCACGTGCTGCAGTGCTTAGCGCTGCCTGTATGGGGGGGGGGGGGGAATAGTGGGAGGAGGATGAGTGGGGAACTTCATGCATGTGCACGAGTGCGTGCAGGAAAAGCTCCCTGAGGCATAGAGCTGCCTCAGGGAGCTAAAGATATAAAAAATCAAAAATACAGATATTAAAAACGTTACAAAACATGTCCCCTCATGTGACTGTCACATGAGCAGGGACATGTTATCAACGAAAAGTTAAAAATTTTATTTTATTTTTATTTGCTGTTGGAAACCTCATCCTGCCCGTGGATGAAGTTTCCTAAAAAGTGCAAAGGCCGCTTGGCATTTTCACCTGCCTGCCATCCATAAAGTTGGACGGGCAGCGAAAAATTACATTTAATTGGTACTTTAATGGTCTTAATAAGTTTTTTAATTGTCAGCGGGCTCGTCACTGACTTCTACATGTGCCCGCCAACTGAAATATCCTGTGAGTGTGCGATGACGTCGGGACACTTGCACATCATTTTACACTCGATTGGGTCTGATGCGTGCCCACCTGATGAGCTAAAAATTCTGGCCTATATTGCTGGCTCTTTCTGCAGACCATGACGAGGGTCAATGGTCTGCTTTGCCTCCTTATGAGGGTGCTACAATACTAGCAAGCAGATACAGACCATCCACTTTAGTAAGTTTCAAGCAGCCAGTAATAGCTCTGCTGGTTGCATTGAGGATGGGATCCAACTTCCAGGCAGGGTGGGTATATTCAGCTGCTGAATTGCACTGGGCAAGGGCAGATGTTCAAAATATTCTTGGGTCAGTTCTTCATTGAGAGTTTGCCAGTTTTTGTTGGGTAGAACTTTCCATGCCCACTGGCGTCGGGCGTCATGGCGGGAAGGCCAAAAATCAGTTTCACACCGTTGTGAAACCAGCTTGCAATCATCTGCTCTGCCTGTCAACGGCGGGCCACCTTTCCTGCTGTCAGACATCAAGAACTTCATTCTAATACATTCACATATCATTATAAGCCCAGCCTGCCAGAATCATCCTGCCATGTCAAATTTACCGCTCACGTTGGTGGGAGAACATGTCGATGCACAACACGTCTTGACAAGTGTGACATGCAGAAGTTGGGACTTACTGTCAGGGCTTTGCTCACATTGCGGACATTTGAGAAGTAGAAGATACTGGAGCCCAATAGCAACAGGACCTCCCCCCGGAGGAACATCCATCGCATGCTGGGCGGGTTCTCATGGACATGGCTCCACCACGAAGCAGCTCATGGAAGGTGGAAAATCACAATTGAGGGTCTGCTTTTGGATTCAATGTTTGGCCATGGTCTGTCAAGGATAATGGTCGACGGGGTGGAGAGGAAGGTCCAGCTGTGAGTGGGATAGGGAGGTATTCTGGGGTTGGGAGAGGAAGGTCTAGGTTTGACTGGGAGAAGAAAGTGTGTCGGGGAGGATGAAGGTGGGAGGGGGGAGTGAAGGTGTCGGAGGGTGAGGTTGGGGGGTGGAAATGAAGGTGTCTGTGGGAGGTGAGGTTGGGGGGAGAATGAAGGTATTGGCAGGGTGAGGTTGTGGGAGAGGAATGAAGGTGTCAGGTGAGGTGAGGTTGCGAGGGGGAACAAAGATGTCGGTGAGAAGGTTGGGAGTGGGGGAATGTAGGTGTGGCTGAGAGGGAGGAGGGAGTATGAGGTTAGAAGGGGGTAATGGGAGAGAATATGGAAACTGGGGAAATAGGTGTAAGGGGAGAGGAAGGTGTAAGGGAAGGAGTCTGGTGGGGGGAGGACGAAGTCCGATGTGGGGGAAGGACGGATTTTGGGGAGTGGAGGGAGGACTGAGTCGGCGGGGGGGGGTGGGGGTGGTGGTGACAAAGTAAGGCTCGAGGAAGGAGTCCAGGAAGGGCAGGAGTCTGGCAGGGGGTCGTGCGGGGGGCCAGTGGGCGAAGGAGGTTGGGGGATGTCCAGGTTCAGGTGCAAGGGAGGGGTCTGTGGAGTCAATGGTTGCCTGATTCCCTCTGAGAATGGGCATGGTAGGAGGGAATAGTGAGAATGACAGGGCAGAGTGAGGCAGAAGGGTGGGAGAGTTAGTGTGTGATGGTATTGGTAGAAGGGATGGTGGGGGTGGTTGTTGGGGATTTGGAGGCACACACAGACCGTGGGGGTGGGAAGGAGGAGGTCGGGGAGGTTAATGTGGATGAGGGTGGAATTTTCGGGAAGGTGGGGAACGTGCACATACACCTGGACACCCCCGAAAGTAAAGGACTGCGGCTGTTATGTATCAGTAGGGAGATGGAAGGTGATGCCAGGAGGGTTGACAGCGATTACGGAAAGGACATAGATGACTAGGGGAGGCCAAAGGACGGGGGACCTGAGGAAAAATGTTAGACGCACCATGCTTGCAAATCTAAAAGTGAAATAAGATTTATGATGGGTGGGTAAAGGTGCTGCATAGGAGTGTGATGAGTGGATAGGTCAGCTCAGATGGATAACAATAGTGAATACACACACATACACACACACACAGACATGCTGTGTGCAGCTAAATTACCCATGGGGGGTGATGGTGGATGCAGGGGGATGACTTACAAAGCCTGTAAATGAAGCTGAAAGATACCATTACACATTATTAAGTGAAAGTGAATATATTTTCACATTATAAATGTGTTCACCCGTGCAACCAACTGTGATCAGAATTTCTTAACTTTTCTAGGCCTTACACTTCCAGGTGCTGCCCTGATATCTGCAGTATGGGTGGAGACAGGCTGTGTAACAGTTGGCCTTGTTGCCTCTGATGACTTTGGAATGGGTCCTCTGGAGAGCCGAGGGCTGGCTGTCTTTGGCTGTCCTCCTCCCGTGGGCAGCTGCTCCCGCCAGAGGATGAGGTTGAGGGGGTCATAGTCAAAGGGGACTCAGAGGGAGCAGACAGTGTCTACGATTCATGAGTGGATGACCCAGAGTTGTCCAGTTGCTGCTCCTCCTCCCTTTGACCACCAGCCTGATTCCTTGAGGGGAAGGAGCACCTGGAGGGATGTTGAGGTGCCCTGTTCCCCTCTCTTGTCACCATTGCAGGAACTCATCCATGACTACTGTGATGGTGTGCATGTCTGCACACAACTCTGTGTTCTGCTGAACCACGGTCTCCATGGCATCTGTCACCCTTCCCTTGGAGGCCTCCATATGTGCACATGGGCACCACTTCATCAGGGAACAGGTGGTTGCACTCCTCTGACTTGCATGCCACTCTGATGAGGACTTTCAACAGCTCTGTGTGATGTCCTCCCGTCTGCTGCTGACTCTCCTTGATGAGTTGGAAGGCCAAATCCTGAGGCATGTCATCTGACTCAAACTTCACAGATGTCTCTTCCCCAGCAGTCCTCCAAGTGCCAGGCAGCTCAGCTGAACTTGCCTCCTCCTGTTGTGGACATGTGTCCACATGGTGACCACCAGATTGTGAACCCGAGCCTGCTATAGATCTAGGTCCCACCGAGCTGTGTGTCCCTGCGCTGGTGGAGGGTGTGGGTAAGTGCTGTGACAGGTCTTCAAGGCTGCTTATTTCCTGTGCTTCAATGGAGGAGGTGTCCTCTTGGCTGGAGGTGAGGACATGGATTGAGCTGATCAAGCTGAGTGGCTGGCTAGCTGAGGGTGTCGGTCGCTTGGCACAACTCCCTGTGAATCAAAGTAGACATAATTATTGCACGGAGTGGAGTCAAAAGCAGGAGAGAGAGCACTCACTGTTGCGTTGAGAGAGGGATGACGTGGTGCAGGATCCTCACGTGGATGTTCGTCGCCCATGTCCTCACCAGTCAGCGCGATGGCATGCTCCTCAAAGTGAGTGTAGGGTCTAATGTGGGCCACTCCACCCCGAGTCTGGGACCTCTCCCTACAGCTTTGAGCCAGCATCTCTCCATGAAAACAGATGGAGAGAGTGTGAGCAGGATGCATGGCACAGCTTGGAATGTTTGTGTGGTGAGCGGAGCCATGGATGGTATGAGGACATGAACTCAAGAGGATATGAGCCTTATGGAAATGTGAGGGTGTGTTTGAGAATTAGTGGTGTTGTCCCTTGAGGTGTGAGACCCCTGTGAATGTGTGATGGGTTTGTGAGTGTGTGAGTTGAAAGCGATGAGAGGAGTGACTTATCCTACAGCGGTACTGGGTGATAGTCCTCTTTTGCAGGGCGTTGGCACAGACCACTGCTGCCACTGCCTCCCATGCTGGATTGGTGACCTTGCTTGCTGTCTTTGCCCAGAGTGGGGGTAGAAGACATCACAGTGCGCCTCCACTGCATCTAAAAGGTGATCGAGGGAGGCATCAGTAAACAGAGGGGCCTGCAGTCTTCTTGCCTTTTGGGACCATGTCTTCTTTGCAGCAGTGCTGGGCTGGAAGCACTGAGAGGTGTATGTGCGGTTGCACTTTAAATATGGCACACAGCATGACGAAATGGCATGGCAGGCGAATGAGATCCTACCCGCCATTGAAATGGCATGTTTCCTGGGAATGCATGATTAATGAGGTGGGCTTGGGATGATACGGTGTGAAAAGCCATCATCTGGCCACGGGTAAAATGTTCCTCTTCCCACCTATTACCGCACTTAGTGCAAATCTGTGATGATCCTGCCTGTTGTTTCTGGCTTTGATAACATGATCTTTGAAGCTTAGGATGTGATCTAATGTTACTCCTAGGTATACTGACTTAAAGTTTGTGCCCATGTGCTCCCATACTAACGTATAAGTTCCGGCTTTATACCTCTATTTCTAAGACTTAAAAGAACTGACCCGGGTCCTTTCAGGTTGACCCACAGATGATTAATCAGTGGTTGGTTAACTCAGCTAATGCATCACCAAGGGTCTTCTCTATTATATTGAAGGATTGGTGCTGAGATACTGTGTACAAGTCATCAGCATAGAGGAAACTTCTGGTATATGGATGAATGGGCTGGTCATTGGTATAAATATTGAACAGCAAAGGCCATTTTTCTGTCTGCACCACCTGCTTAGTTTGCCATTTAGGTCAATAAATAAACATCTGGTCGCCAATGTGTTGCTTATCAGCTCAGTCAATCTGGTATCTTTGAATATATGGAATAACCTCTGTGTAGGAATCCAATGATTGATTGTGTGATATGGCAGCAGATAAATGCACAAAGGCTTTGCCTGTTATTAATCCTGTCTCGTAGCCATCTTCAATGAATTGGGTGAGATTTAGAAGTTGGCTAGTACAGGATTTCCCTGGTCTGAATCCTGCTTGTTCAGGGATGAGGGATTTGACTTTAAAGGGGGCCAAATAATTTAGGATGAGTCTGTCAAACAGTTTGTAGCTGTGGCTTAGCAGTGAGATTGGTTTGAAGCTCTTAGGGCTAGCTGGGCCTTTGCTTCCGTTCAGAATTGCTACTATTCTTGCTCACCTCCACAGCTTAGAAACCTTGCTGGTTACCAAGGAAATGTTGAGTAGCCACAGGTCCAAAGTGCTTGGTTTGTTCACATAAAATATGGTTGAGAACAGCTGCTTCATTGTTTTTTTATCACTTTGATACCAAGTAACAGCTCGTTCGTGATAAAGAGTTATGTAAAGACAGAGGGCGGAATTTTATCGCCCCATTGAGGTGGGGGCAGGGCCATAAAATGTGGCGAGCTGTTCAAAAGTCCATTGACTTCGGTGGGACCGTAAAATCCCGCCTGTGTAAAATTCCACCCAGAATCTTACGTGGATCTTGGATATTGTGCCCTGCTGGGATGATGGATTGGGTTTCCTTGGCCGTTCAAGAGGAACTGATGAGTGACTTGATCTGCTGTGACCTTGTACTGTTACTGTACTTTAGTGAAGTCATTTCCTTATATCCTGATGGTTTCCCATGCTTTCCCTCTGCTGTGCAACATATCTGTGGGTTCAATGACCACCTGCCACTCCTTTTGTCTCTCAAATATGGCACGTACCTATCTTTCTCCAGTTTCCAGAGTGTCATTTCCAAATGGATCTGCCTGGGAATAGTTGGCATAAACGTCACCGAGGTATACTCTGATACTTTCAGGAAGTAGTTTGTCTGTCATCCTGGGGAATGGTATTTCTAGAGGAGGTTTTCACTATCACCACAAACACCTCATGATTTTATGGGGACGTATTGGAGGTCTTTGATTGCAGTCTTCAGGTTGGTGGAGAACATCTTCTGGTTCGCCTTTGTGAAATTGAAACATCGATGAAGGGGCACTGAGTGAGGAACAACTACTGCATTGATATTGATTCCTATTGGATGTTTGGGAATTTGAGCTAGGACCCCGGACACTTGTCCCACATTGTTTATCTATGTCGCTCAATGCAAACACCAAAGGCGGAATTTTGCAGCCCCTCCTGCCGGCGGGATTTTACGGTCCTGCTGAAGTCAATGGACTGTTGAATGGCCCACTTTGACAGGACCGTAAAATTCCACCCCAAGTCCAGGTTGTAGCCACGTCTCCATCAACTGTTGCCGAAGGAACAGGGTGGTTTTGCATCATAAATGAGAGACAACTGACTTGCCTGTGACCATCCCTCTACTAACTCTCATCCGCATTAGTCTCTGAGTACTTTCACTGCATGCTGTGGCTATTGAAGTCGCCAATCACCACATTCACCTTGTTGTCTTTGAAAGCATCTGGGAATGTGATCTGCTTATTTAGTGGCTTATATTCTACACTGACTGATATTCCCATGAAATGGATGTTAATGACTTCAATATTGGCATATTCTGATGTGGAAAATTTATCAACAGCAACTCTGTTACTAACAAAACCAGCACTGCCATACTAACTATGTGGTCACCCTACCACAAGACTCATTCCTGGTATCCTTGGCTAGATGCTTGTAGCTCCTTGATGTGTTTCTTGTAAGCAAAGAACCCAGGCAGCTCCCATGACACTTACATCCTGAGACACTCCCAGGTGCTGAGGCTCTTCAGTGCTCTAGCCCGACTGGATGGATGGCTGCTGGGTGACAAGGACTATCCCTTGAAGAGATGGCTCATGACACTTCTCCGCCACCCAAGAACAGAGGCAGAGCAGCTTTACAATAGGAGTCATGCCTCCACAAGGGCAGTGGTAGAGAGAATCATGAGTCTTCTCAAGATTCACTTCCAATGCCTGGACCGTTCAGGGGGTGCACTACAATACCCCCCAGAGTGAGTGTCACTAATCATGATTGCATGCTGCACTCTGCACAATCTGGTACTGGCAAGGGGGGACCCACTAGAGGAAGAAGGTCTTGACGCAGCTGCACAGGTCATAGATGATGAATCCAGTGGTGAGTCAGAAGAGGAGCACGGTGAGGAGAATGCTGAGGGCATGGAGGCAGACCTCGGTAACCTCCAGGGAGGCAGGGACACCACGGATGCCTAGCTGAGATACTGGTGCCCCATCCATCTCCCACACTGGCACTGACCTGTCATTGCTTGTGCGAGGGCTTGCAGGTCTGAGCACAACCCCAGGATCCCCTTATTTTGTCCCTGGAGCTGCCTTTCCATCAGAGTCACCACTCTCTCAATGGAGGAGGCAATGCGCTCGGTCATGGGGGTCAACACGGTACTCATGCTCCATGTGGATTCCTCCACAACAGAGACTATGCTATGCCCTCATGGATCTCTGTTAGATCCTGCACATCCCACTGGACATCCAACATCTGCCACCTAATGGATGACTTCAGAGGCTGATCATCTGCCTTCGACTGAGCATTGTCCTGGTCCCCAGCACTCTCTGCCTCCTCCTGCACCTCAAGTGAGTGTGAAGTGCCCTCATCAATATGCAGTGACATTCTAGCTGTCAGTCTAATGCCCACTGAGGTAATGGTATTTGCGCTGGTGGCTGGTTCAGAGACCGGGTATGGCGCAGGTGCAACAGAAGCCTGGTGATCCTCTGGCGTCAGGGGCGGCCCTTCGGGGCCCAGAGAGTGACTGCGTGCTGGTGAATCTAAGGGAGGACAAGGACATGACATTAGTTAAAGTCATCACACTGTCACAGTGCATGCCAGGCACCCTGGTGAGATGATGGAGATATGCATCATGGTGCCATCTTCTTTCAATGATCAATGGGGACTCCAGGTTTCAGGCTCCCATCAACAAAGAGACTACACTAGAATGGTTGCACAATCTGAAACTCTCACCTCTGCGCACTGCGCTCTTACCTTCGTCTGGCACCTCCGCCTCTCCACACCTGGTTGCACGTGGACTATGCCGGCTCTCCAGCAGAAGAGTATCCTGCTCGCACCAGGTGAGCAGCAGCGGGTTGGGTGAGCCTCCACCTGTCCATGACCTCTCCAATTGGTTGTGATTTATCTTCTCCTGAAAGAACAGAGGAACATTGATTAGTCCGCTCTCTACCTGCAGCGCCATTGCAACCTGGTCAACCCCAGCTGAGAAGCACCTGGCCGAACACATCTGAGTCATGGCCCTCGAGCCGCAAGGCACTCAGTCCAAGCAGCCATGGGCGCACCCTCTTGGCCAGCTCCCACATCACTGACAGTTGGCACTCAGATTTTAGCGCCCCTGTGGTCCACAGGGAAACAGGGACGCCTTAACTCTTCTGTACACTGACACATAACAACAGGGTACTCACCCTTCCTGAGCACAACAGGTCATTGAGCCTCTTCTGGCACTGCACCCATGTGTGCTGCACCACGTCATGGTTGCTAAACAGCGCTGCCGCCTCCTCCCATGCCCTCTTTGTGAGGTGCGGTGGCCTCCTCCTTCCATCTCTGGGGACAAGGGTGTCCCTTCTGGCAGCCACCTTCTCCAGGAGGACCGCGAGGCACCCATCCGAAAAGCGGGGGGCCGAATACCCACCTGGCCTGCCCTCCCACCTGCTGTGTCCAGCCTCACTCGGCTCCGTCACTTGAACGTTGAAGACGCAGAGGGGACCTTCTTCCATGGCAGTCTTCCAGAGACTGCCTGGGCTGGCCACTGTATCGCCATTGGGCCTGACGGCTGAGAGGCACCTGCCTCCACCTGCTCCTTCCCAACCAGTGAAGAGCCGTGTTTCATGCTGGGCGGGCCTTAATTGGCCCGCCAGTGTGAAATCGCAGTCACGGGCTGATCATGGGTGGCGGGCCATTTCCCAGTCTCTCCCGGGCCCGCCGACCATGCCTGCCCACTGACCTCAGAGTTCTGTCCCATGTTCTAAGGACCCTTTATGTGAAAACATTTTCTCCTCCTTCATTCTCTGAGTGCTAACCTTGAGGTTATGATCTTTTGTTACCAATTCCCCAACTGGCAATCAATTAGTTGTGTTCATTCAATAAAGTATGGTTTATTTTATTTCTTGAGTGTGTTATTATATTACACAATGTTAACTTTTCACTTTCACTGAAGGAAAATTTTAACTCAGACTTGGTGCAGTGGGGATGGCAGGAGGTTGAGGTGGACAATGCACCTGGATGACAAATTTGGAGTGAGACTTGGGCCAAATTGAATTGATGGATGGATTTCGTTATAACCTAATTTATGCATTGTCAATCAGACTGACTTCCAGGCAGGGGAACACTGGAGAAGAGGCCATAGGACTAGGGGAAGGAGGAATTGATTCCCGGGGGAAGGGGAAGGTGGGGTGATTGCAGATGGTGTTGGAGGCCTGGGACAGGCCAGAAATCAGAGGTTTCATGGTGGGGGGAGAAATTAGAAGTCGGAAGCCTTGGGGTGAGGGATCAAAGGCCTGGAGGTGGGGGTATTTCAGAGGCGTTGAGGCAAGGGATTCAGAGGCCTCAGGGGTCAGGTGCCTCAGGGGGTCATCAGATGTCAGAGGCTTAATTTGAGGAGGAAAATTGAAGGCTAGAGGGGAGCATAGGTTGGAGGCTTGGGGAGGGTATTGGAAACCTGGTGGCAGTTTGAGGCCTCAGGGCATTAGGGGTCAGAAGCCAAGGGGTGGGGAGATTGGCAACCTCGGGGTTGTAGGCCTTGGGTCAGAGGTCGGGGCAGATCGGAAAGGTTGGGGAATGTGTCTGATTGCAGGAGGTTGGTAAGGCTGGTACATTGAACCCAGCAGGTCAATGAAAATGCACATACCTCCTTGATTCACCAGTCCTCTCGTCCCTCTAACTACCAGGTTTCCTGAGGCTCAGGAAATCTAGCCATCCAGAGTTAAATTTAAAATGGTGCATAAATATGGGATTGGCTGCTTGGTCCCCATCCCACCTCTATTAAAACCATTGATGGGTAAGCTGAACTCAGGTTAGGGTTGGGTTAACTCTTTAACCTCCCACCCAAGTTGAACTTGCCTGTTTTTTGGGGATTATTTTGGGCTTTAGGGCTTTCCAGTGGGTGGGTAAGTATCCAAAGGAATTTTGTATTTATGGTAGGGTGGTCAATGGGTTAACAAAATGAAGCGGTTTACTGTTTTTGGTCTTGTGCAAGAGAGGGACATCTCAATGACTGTGAATTATTTACAAAGATGTTTTGTAGCTCAGAAAATGCACAAGAACGTTGAGTAGACATTCTCTGTATAAGTCATCAGAATTAGTGGCCCTCTTTACTGGCAGTATTTTGTGTTACAATGAATCACTAGTCATTGGAAAAGGTGTACTGTACACTTTGAGTCATGTAATAGGCAGTGAGGTCATCTTTTTTCTTAATCCTCATTGTGCTGAACACTCCCATTTCAGGTTTCTATGAGAACTAGTTATACTGAAACCAGTTTTCCGGTTCCTAAAACAATGACCCAGAACTTCCGTGGAGTGGCGCTCACTGTTGGATTGCCACTCTGCTCCTTTTTACTTACCCAGGTCGGGAGCTGCACATTTCTCGCTCAAACTTCCATCCTGGGCCTGGTAAGAAATGTGCAGTGTATTTGCTTCCAGAGTCCTTCAAACGCAGGGCAGCAGCATTGGGTGAAGTGAAGCCATGCCCCCTTTTTACAGCGCTAGCTGTCATGAAGCAGTAGGTTTGATGGACCCTATGTTTAAATGTCACTCTCAGAAGCCAGGTGGAAGGTAAACGTATAAGAGAAGTGGGCAGGATGGGTTGGGTAAAGGTTGGCCAAGGGCCGGGGATAGGATGGAATCAGGGAAGTTGGAGGGTAGGATGGGTTGTGGATTGGGGTGGTAGGGTGGCTTGTGGGGTCTGGAAGGTCAGGCGGTGGGATGGTCAGGGGTGTCAGCGGAGTAGGGTGGGTTGAAGGGGCAGGAGGTCAGTCAGGGGTGGATGAGTGAAGAAGGGGTTGGATTAGTTGGGGATTAGATGGTAGTCAGGGGTTCAGGAGGGTAGATGGGGGGTCAGAAGAGTAGACAAGGGTTTGGGGGGTAGTTGGGGGATGGTCGGGGTTTAATCAGGGGGTGCTGGGAGGGTGGTCGGGGCAGGGAGCATAGTCGGGGATTGGGAGGGTGGTTTGGCAATGGGGGGAGGTTGTTAATGTTAAAATTGTGCTGCAGTAGAATGCATGCTTTAAGTTGGTAATAAAGCACCAATTGGGTTAGGATTAGGGAATTACTGATGAGCCATTATGGGCCGAAGGGCCTCTTTCCATGCTGTAAAACTCTATGACCTTGACTCTGTAACATTGCAAAAGTATATAAATCAGTTCCTTCTGGATGCCTGGGATGAACTAGGAGAGTCTGTGACTTTACTTTGCTGTCTTGGAAATAAACCTGTTTTAACGTACAGACTAGCTTCAGACTCGTTCCCCCTCAATGTAAAATTTTTGGAATTAACAGTGGTAGCCAGTGGTCGTGAGAGTAGTCCGAGGCTAGGGGTAGTTGGGAGTGATTCAAGGGTAAGCAGAGGTTTGGAAGGGTTATCGTGGGGTGGGGGTTAGTCAAGGGGATTTGGGGATAATTGGAGCTTGGGGATTATTCGGGGCTTGGGAGTTTGTCGGTGGGTCCAGTGAAGGTTGGGAAGGGTCAGTACCATAGTTACCCAGGAGATGGAAGTAGTTTTAATCCTTCTAAATTTTCCTGGGTAACTATTCTGCTTAGAGAGTTGGAACCATTCAAAGATTCCAATTTAAGTCGTTGTTTCAGATGGTTCCACATGCAGGGTAATTGCCTTTCAGAAGTTTCATTAATAGTGGTACACGCATTAAACCTGCCATTATTTTGGCAGCAAAATCTGGGCCATTAACTTTCCTTATCACATTTATGAGGAAACCATTACCATATTTTCCTGCCTTAGCGGATACTAACCTCCAGCACCTGAAAGGACAATCACCCCAAGTTCCCCTCCAAGTCAAGTACCATCCTGATTTATACATATATCATTGTTCCTCCTTCATTGCAAGGTCAAAATCCTGGAACTTCTTACCTAACAGCACCATGGGAACACCTACAACACACATGGGCTGATATTTTCTGATCCCGCTGTTCTCCAAATTTCCGCAACACACCAGTGACGATGCCCACTGCTGTGGGGGGTCGGTGGCGATGGGGTGGTGGGGGGCAGTAAAATCCCCTCCTAGTTCAGGAGAAAGGTTTGGCACCACCTTCTCAGGGGTAACTAGGGGCAGGAATACATTCTGGCCTTGCCAGTGATGCTCACGTGCCAAGACTGAACTTGAAAAAATACAAATACTCCAGCTTGAGGGAAATAACATTTGCATTGCCTGGGAGTATGATGTTTCTTAGTATAGACTAACTGACCAAAAAAGTGGGCTATATTAATCCATTATTATTCAGTAAAATTACCCTATAGTTTCAATATTTCTCCATTTTGTCACTGTAGTTTGGCTTCTAACTGTAAAAGAGAAGCAGGCAGGAAGATGTGGTTAGGCTACAGATACAATGGAAGTTCAATGAAGCATAGGGAACTTTGAGCTTGTAGTGATAGTATAAAGCCACAAAAAAGTCACGTTGGATACAAAGGCCCAGGTTTTCACAGAGTCATGGTGACTTGGTATCCTATCCAAAATGGTGCCAGGATTCTGGATCTGGAAGTTCCACCTCAATTTCCAACAAACCCTATTTTCACTGGTAGGGGGACGGCATTATGCTGGAGGTGGCAAAAATGGTGGAAAATGACCTGCACATCCTTTTTTCCTTTGTTTCTTTTCTTGCTCCATTACTATTCCCTTTGGCCCTGTAGGGCTAACTCTTCTGTCTTTCAATCTCTCCTGTCTTCCACCTTATAACAGACCTTCCTTTTGTCCTTGTCTCATCCATTCCTCACTCAAAACCTATTATATCCCTTAACTTTTCCCAGTTCTGATGCAAGGTCATCGACCTGAAATGTTAACTCTGTTTCTCTCTCCACAGATGCTGCCTGACCTGCTGAGCATTTCCAGCATATTATCACAAAATAGATTGTCTGCTTTCCTAAGACAACTTCTCAAGATGCAATCAAGGTAAACCATTAGAAGAGTAAAAGAATGTAGATTAAAAGTGGCAAAGAGGCAAGTTTTGGACTGATGTCAGGAATCTCTTCTTCACACAAAGCATGAGCAACATATAGACTGACTTCCAGATTATGTCCAAAAAGCTTGGATGTATTTAAGAAGTGGCATAGTGGTATTGTCACTGGACTAGTAATCCAGAGACCAAGAGTAATGGCCTGAGTTTGAATTTCGCTGCAGCAGATGGTGGAATTTGAACTCAAAAAAAAAATCTGGAATTAAAAGCGTAATGATGACCATGAAACCAATGTTGATTGTTGTAAAAACTCACCTGGTTCACTCTGGCCCTTTAGGGAAGGAAATCGGCTGTCCGTGCCTGGTCTGGCCTACATGTGACTCCAGACAGCAATGTGATGTGGTTGACTCTTAAATGCCAATTAGGGATGCCCTTGTTCCTGGCCCTAGCCAGTGACACCGACATCCCATGAATGATCCAACTGTAGGTGGTTTCTGGATCGATGAACAAAAGTGGATCAAATAGCCTCTTTCACCTGGGTGTACCTTGTGTCTATCTTGATCACCTGTAACTAACCTGTGGGTGCTGCTTAATAGAAAATGACTTGACAATGCTGTCTTGTCTCAAAAGGTTCAGCTTGTGGGGATAAATTTGACCCATCATATTCTCTTACAATTTTCAATTCCATTGAAGTTACGCAGAATGATATAACCCATTTTATCCTATTCCTCAGAGTCAAAATTAGTTCAACTATAGACTTGTCCCTGCAGCTGATATGTAATGTGAAGATGGGTTCAGCGACTGTTATTACCTATGAATGGGTATAGAATGTAGTATTATAAAAACAGAAAATGGTGGAAAAACTCAAGGGTCATTGACCTGAAACATTGGGCTGGATTTTTTGCCAAGTTCGGATAACTTGGAATAACTATAAAAGTGGCGCGTGGGCCCGATTCCAGGATTCCCGACACCATTCTCAGGCTTTAGGATTTTCAGGAAAGCCTTTTAAGGGTTTGGGCTGGTTTGGGTTGGGAGCCTGCACCCTGAACTCCCAATCTGGCCGGCTCCATTGTGGGCATTGGCATGTCCTAGTACTCTGCAATTTTCATCAAGTTGGGCCCGTTTTTCAAAGAGTCCTGATTCATGGTACCTCAGAGGTGTCGTGAATCATAGTCTGCATGACAGAACATTTTGAATGGTAAATTCAAAGGGCCCTCCTCATTTCCCACATGCTAATGTATGCCCCCACCCATTCATATGGATTCTCATGCCCCACTTGCTAAGGTATGCCCTCCAAACAACCCCCATGGCCGCTTTTTTAAAATGTATTTGTTCATGGGATGTAGGTGTCACCGGCTAGGTGAGCATTTATTGCCCATCCCTAATTTCCATTGTTCAGAGGGCCTTTAAGGGTCAACCACTTTGCTGTGGATCTGGAGTCACATGTAGGTCAGACCAGGTCAGGATGACAGATTTCCTTCCCTAAATGACATTAGTGAACCAGTTGGGATTTTATTACAACTGACAATGATTTCATGGTCATCATCAGACTTTTAATTCCAGATTTTTAAAAATTAAATTCAAATTTCAACATCTGCCATGGTGGAATTCAAACCTGGGTCCCCAGAGCATTACCTTGTGTCTGCTGGGATACCTTTACAGTGATAATACCATTATGCCACTGCCTCCCCCCACATGTGCCCCCATGCCAAGGTTTGCCCCCATACATTCCCTATGGCCCCCATGCTGCTTCCATGCCATTCATACACTGTTCAGCAGCAATGAGCCCTATAGTGACAGTAGAATATGTTTTTTTAAAAAAGCTTCAAAAGTCACTAATTGATAACTATCCACTTTCTTAAAAAAACTTTTTACTAGAGCCCCAAAAAAGTGTCAATCATCCAGATTATTTAAAGTGTCTAGCTGGAACTGTAGGCACTTTAAATCTCTTTATCTTGTATAAATAAACTTTAAGAAATTGCCAGCATAGATCAGAGAGCCAGAGCTGTCTATCAAGCATTATTTTCCTTGGGGCTGCTGGCATTCCCTGCAGCTGGCATTCAATGTGAACATAGGTTCAGCCACTGTAATCTTTCTGTGGCTGATATGGACTGTGAAGGTATGCTCAAATCCTTTTAAACCCCTGTTTGAATGTTGACAGAGGTTCAGTCATTGCTATATCATTGAGGCTGGTATGGAATTTTTGTACAGGATCAGCTCTGTTACAACTAAGGATACTGCTATTGTCCAGGAGCTGGTAAGGGCCTAAGTTGAGCAACCCCAGAATTGTTATGGACTGTGCAGATGGATCCAGCTGCTGTTATAATCCTGCAGCTGCTATTGAATGTGAACACAAACAATAGGAGCAGAAGTAGATGATACGGCCCATTGAGCCTGCTCTATCATTCAATATAATCATGAGTGATCTTGGGTTTCAAGTCCACTTTCATGCCCAATCCCCATATCTCTTGATTCCCTGGGATAGCAAAATGTACAGATAGGTTCAGAGACTTTTATACACCTAAGGATAATATGAAATGTGAAGATAACTTCAGCAACTGTTATAACCCACAAGCAGATATGGAATGTTTTAGCTACTGGTTCAGCTACTCTTAAAGCCTGAGAGTTAGTATGGAAGCTAAATTGAACTATTATTAACACCCTGGAGCTTGTAAGGAATGTGAGGACAGGTTCTGCTGTTGCTACTATTGTTATAACCCTGGAGCTGGGATGAAGTGTAAAGATAGGTTCAGCTACTATTTTAACCATGGATTTGGTATGAAATGTGGAAATTTGTTCAGCTACTGTTATACCCCAGGGACTGGGAAAGAATTAGGGGTTAGAGTCCATTGTTGCTATACATTTAGAACTGGTATGAAATATGTGGAATCGATTTAAGTTGCCAATATATCTGAAATGTGCTGAAATCTACTTCTATCCACTATCTTTTTAGCCTGTTTATTTTGCCATCATTATTGATCCAGAAAGGATTCTATTCTGAAGTGAACTTGGCATTATATCATGCCTCTCCCACACGCCAATATGACACAACTGTGAAAACATGAAAAGACAGCACAAATTCCATCATGATATTCGTGATAAATAATCACAGTCTAATCTCATACTACAAAGAATTTTTTTTGATCTCCTCATATTTTCACGTAACAGGAGACGATGTGATATCTTAAAGATACTATCTGGCATTGCATTCTCCAAGTTCATAATCTAAATTCCCTATTTTCAAAATTTAAGTAGTGTAAACGCTACAGACCTGACACTGACAGTTGGGAAATTTTCTCCCAAACCACTACTATTATGACCTTAGGTTGACAACTAAGAAAGATGTGACAGTCTGCAGACAACTTCTCCTCCAAAAGTTTGCAGTCAGGTCCAGGATTTCTGCAGGGTTGGGGTTGGGTGGGTATGATGGTAGTGGTGGGTTGCAGGTTAATTTTCACAGAGCAATCAATTACTGTAGTCAAAACATTTAGACTATAGGCAGATTATTCCGCTCCGGAGACTTATTGTGGTGGTGGGCGTGAAAAGGGGTGCATTTCCTGCTGGCCGACGTGACGGGTTTCTGCACCAGATTGTCCGCTTTTCAGCTCATTATATATGCATGAATGTGAAGCATGTCATATCTTGTGGCAGGGCAGGCAGGGATTCGTGCACCCCGCCGTGACCTCATCTTTCTAGGCGCCATATTTAAACCTCACCTGTGCATGTTATTCAATCTCTGCAGCCCAGGACTGGTCATGGCAAGTGATAGCCCTGAAAGGTAGGAACTTGGGACATAAGAGCAGGAGTAGGCCATTCAGCCCATCAAACCTGCTCTGCCATTTAATACAATCATGGCTGTTCATCCACTTCAATGCCTTTTTCCCACACTATCCCCATATCCCTTTATGTCATTAGTATTTAGAAATCTGTCAATCTCTGCTTTAAACATACACAATGACTGAGTTTCCACAGCCCTCTGGCTCCAAAGATTCACAACCCTCTGAGTAAAACAATTCTCTTCATCTCAGTCCCAAGTGGCTTCCCTGTTATTTTGAAATTGTGTCCCCTGGTTCCAGTCTCCCTGACCAGGGGAAACATCTTACCGGCATCTACTCTGTCAATCGCTTTAAGTATTTTGTAGGTTTCAATGAGAACACCTCTCATTCTTCGACACTATAAAAATATAGGCCCACTTTCCCCAATCTCTCTTCATAGGACAGTCCCACCATCCAGGATGAACCTTCGTTGCATTCCCTCTTTGGCAATACTATCCTTCCATGGGGAATGTGGCAGATGTGAAACACCACATCCCTAGACATGTGAAGGTGTCTACTGCACTGTTTCTCTGGAGGTGTGAGAGGCGTCTTTTGTACACCCTTGGTCTTGCCAGATGTTTCCTCGCAATGGTTCTGTCAGCCTCAGCTTCTGGGTCTTGAGGGTACCCCACTGGCCCTTGTTCATCGGGGTGAGGCTCTTCCCCTAGCCCAGCCTGATGGTGGCAGGCTCTTCTTCTCCTCTTTCTTAGTTGCCTGATTGCCAGGATGAACACAATGTTGTCTGCTCCATCCATGAGGCACTCTTGCTCAGATCAAACAGAAACATGAATGAACATAAGCCTGCAATGGTCACCTTCCAGTTGCTAACTAAGGAGTCATTGTTGAGCCCATGGGTCACTTTCATCCCAGACATTATATCCTCACTTAGTCCCTTGGTGTGGTATTATAGGCTCCTGGATCACCTATTAGGGCACCTTCCCTGCCCATGCCCACCAAATGGCAGGGATTTGACACAGCGGCTTTGATCTGTCTGAGTTCTGCCAGGTGATAGAAGTGCCAGTCGGGGCTCTGTCACTCTGTATCCTTTGGTTTACACAGCAGCCCTAACTTGCACTCATGTTATGACAGTATTGTGGGGGAAGCGGCCTTCAAAATCTTAAATTGCCAGCTGCAAGGTTTGGAGGTCGTAGGTCCATTAGGCATATGCATTTTGGTCTGCGCTCTCTTTTCAGTTGGTCCTTTCTGATATTCGGTATTTCCCACAAGAGGACAAAGGGTCTTTAGAAGCCAATCATACAATAGCCCCAGTCAGGTTTATACTCTTGCAAGAATGCACAACATGAGTTAAGGCACCACATCCCCTTCATTGGCATTTGACATTTCCAAAAATGCCTCAACTGTGCCTTCCTCTCCATTTGGAAAAGTGGAATTTAGTAGGGCACCCCTTTAAGCAGCCCACAAGTGCAGTAGCTGACTCCTCCCACAACCCTTAGAGCTGTCCTCTGGCAATTCTTTTCAGAGCTTGTTTTTGTACCTCATCATTGGATCAGCTTGAAAAATGGTGGTTGAGGTTTTACTACCAGACCAGCTTTGAGCACCCCAACCCCCGCCAACCCCTGTGACCATCCCATTGTTCTGGAAAAGCATCATGTGCAGGTTTCCCTCTCTCAAATCACTCTCCTTCCTCCCCCTCTAACCTTGATCCCATTGTTATAGTTGTTAATATTCCTGTCCTCCCCCTGAACCATTTCATGTTGATGTCCCGATGCCCCATCTTGAGGCCCATGAAACTATGATTTACAGAGAGCCCCCCCCCACCATGAGACCATTGAGTGCTCCTCCTCCACATTGCCTATTCCACATCTACAAACTACAGATGTCTCACTTGACTGTGACTGTGCCATTTGCAGTCCAGTATCAAGCCACCGACCCCAGACCAACATGTGTAAGGGACAGCCCATGTCCTGTGTACCATGCTGGCCATAACTGACACAGGGCTGACAATGTTATGACCACGGCCAGTATTAATTGCTGCACAAACTAAATTCCAGAGAGAAACTTGGCTTATCGTTTTATCGTGTATTCTGAAAATGAGAAGATGATGTACTGATCTCAGCAGTAAGAAGTCCAGAAACACTTTTGGGATTTTAAAAATTAAAAGTAAAAGTTTTATTAACAAGAATAAAAGCAAACTTAAGCACACAAGATTACAGTTGCACAATTAAACTTAGCCTTACAAAACATACCCCAAAAAAGAATCTCTTTGGTTAGACCCACAAGTAAATACCTTCCAGGCAATGCTCTCTTTTAGATGTTTAACCATAGAAAATCCAGTAATATTACCCACGGCAAACTACTGGAGCTTTAATAAAGGCATACCAAATGTCCTGTAACTCTCTTCCACTGTGCTGTGAAAATCCAAACTTCAGAATGAAACTGCTTTTTGCAGCTCAATACTTCTTTGGCTTGACTGGATGGTTGATTTAAACTGCTTCTTCTCCCAGTCCAGAGCTCCTGCTGTATATCCAGCCACTACATCTCACAGCTCCAGCTCCACAACTACAGCTACAGCTATGCTAAGCTTTCCACAGTAACTCTAAAATACCTTTTTTACCCTTTCATCTCAGGTTCCATTGTTTTCACACCTCTTTGAAACTCAAAATCCTTCCAAATATAAGATCTTTAATGTTTCCATCTTGCCTTTGCTTTCGGGTCAATAAAATATATCCCCACTTCTATTTACCTATGGAACACCTGCAAGATGCAAATATGTTTCTTGTTACCTCTGACTCCCCTTTGGTATTCAAACAAACTCTCCACTTATGTAAAAATGCAAACATTAGATCTAACCTATTCACTTCTACCTGAAACTTAACACCTCTGTCCTTTTCATGTTTAAAACCCCAGATAGCCTGTCTCCTATTAATCTCTCTCCAGCTTAATTAAATCATACACATACACACACACATTCACACATACAGCCTTTTACATAGAATAACAAAATATTCCTCCAAAATATAAAAAAAACACCCATTTCTCACAACTGGCCCTCCCCCTCCCTGGACTGGACCAGGATGGGCATGCAAGACACAGCCCTCTAAATTGTGATGCTGATCCACAGGACTGACTATGCTTTGTGGCCCTGACTATCTGTTCCTCTATTACCCAGGACCGTCTATGCTCTCTGGCCCTGACTACTGGTGGCCTTGCCCGTGGCGGGTATCGTGGTGGGTGGGAGCGGAAAATATTGTGAGATCGGAAAGATCAGTTTACTGCCGCCATATAAGCAGTCTGGGATTGTCCGCTCTAGCCATCAATGGTGGGCCGTGTTTCCCACTGCGGCACGTCTGGAACTTCATTTTAATACATTTGCATCTCATTATAAGGGCTGCTTGCCGGAATCATATCCGGATGCTGGATCAAGAGGGAACATCGGTGTCCAATTAGACCGACACATATAAGCAACATGCACCTTGAGACCTGCACTTCGCTCGTGACTTTGAGGTTCGTTCGTCTATCTTGCATCACACAGCGCTCACAGAAACTCAGACTGAGCACCAGGCTTTTGCAGGCAGCACCAAATCGCTTTCAGTGGGGAATCAGAGGCAAGTCTCTACCGACCAGAGCAGTGGTAAGGCAGGAGAGGCTTTTAATGTGCTGCAGGGCAAGACCTCCACTGGGGAAGTGGGGATTCTAGCCTGAAGCATGGGAATGTGCTGCAGGGCAAGATCTCCACTAGGGGGTGAAAGTGGGGAAGTTTGCGTTCAGACACATGACTAGGGGGGCTGGGGGTGTGGTGGGGAAGCGTCCTCAGTGCCAGAGCGGGGAGAGGATCAATTACAGAATGACACAAGTGACTTTGTGCCAGGATGGGAGGATCGCTGAGTAAATAAGCGCTTCAATATTGAGCTTATAAAGACTCTCCTTGTCCCAGTCCAGGCAGGGGAAAGGCATGTCAGTCCAGTCTTAGTCACGCCCAGGCATTGTTGTAACATTGTTGTCGTCGTTGTCGTCAGGACATGGCTGATGATGGCTGTGCGGTGGCCACAGAATCCTGGAGAGAGAAGGTACAACAATGCTCATGTCTCTCCCTGATCATTGGTGGAGTAGACCATAAGCATCTTAAAGATATGATTCTGATGCCTGGGCAGATCTGGCGGAACACCCCAGTACAGTCCCCAGCGGGTCTCACGGATCATCATGGTTTGCTGCATGCTGCACAACCTGGCGCTGCGAATGGGGGAGGACTTGCCAGATGTCAACAGTCCCCTGAGGAGGACATCAAAGGGGATCAGGGCATTCAGTTCGAGGAAGTGGAGGCTGCAGGGGAAGAGGCCATAGCATAGGCCAGATGAGGCAGGCATGCACATGAGGCCCTCATAGCCTCCAGATTCCATGAGGAGGATGACGAATTGCAGTGAGTATCCCCTTGGACAACAGCCCTCCATCATGGGCCAACATTAACACAAACATTGATATTCCTCTTGTTTCATCCATGCACTTCAATATGAGAGTGAATTACACATTAGGCTCACATTGTCGTGATCCTTTGTAGGACGATGAAGCATGTTTCCCTGCTGAGATGAGGTGTTAACTGGAGGAGGGATTCCCAGCATCAGACGTCAGAAGGTGCTTCCTCTTCAAGTGTCACTCCAGCATCCCAGTCGCAACCGCAGCCTACAAGAGCCAGGAGCTGTTCAATCATCCTCAGTAGGCTCATAACTGTATGAATTTAATCTGATGAAGCTCCTCATGGTGATCCATCTCCAGCAATAGAACAATTCATTCTGTATAACCTCAATGGTGAAAGTGATCGGTGACACTTGGGCCAAGGCAGCTGAGGATGTTTCACAGGTGTGCATCTAATTAGAGATGACTCAATCCTCTGTGTCACCTTCTTCGCTATCACATTAACATCTGGCACTCTCAGTTAGTAATGCTAGCCCACTTTTATCTTCACCTTACTCTGCATGTGAACCACCTGAACACGACGACATTCAACCACTTGCATGCTAGATATTAAAATGCTTCTTTTTTAAGACACACATTGTGCCCTCATGGTCAGCCTGGTCCTTGTGAACTCCACAATGCTCAGACACCATGAAGCCCTCAAGATGACGAGTTATTGTTAATAAATAGCAAACTTCAGCTTCAGTACATCCTCACTCCTATCCCATTGCTCCCCGTAACATTGTCTAAAGCTATAATGTGCACTTCTAGAGCATGCTCAAAGGCTCTATTGATCGCCAGAAATCACCATGTGCAATTAGCAACACACATCTTGGCAAGTGTTTAAGTGATGGGACACGCAGTGCTGCATCCCAACATTGTACTAAGAGCCTTGTGGTTGCAATAAAGACAATTACAGGTTGAGAAATGCTCAAGGTTGTAGGTTCAAGTGCCAAGGCAATAATGTGGCTGAGAAGGGCAGAGCTTTGGCACCTTGAGGTGAGCTTAGCAGTTGTACACTCCAAAAGTCGGAAATGCAGTTGCAACATAGGAGTGCATATGACTCTGACTATGGGCTCATAGCATGAAAACCCTGCCAAGAGCTAGAGAGCACATGGAGCTGCACGATACATGACCCTTCTCCATGCATAATCACATCTCTCCTTGTACACTACACCTTCAGCTTTCAAGAATACAGACAAAAAAGGAGAACACCTCTGCCTCAATCTTACACAGCCAAGAATAAACAAGACATGACCCTGCAAAGCATGTGAATGTGGTTCCCTCCACAAGCACACTTAACATTAAGGTTGAGGTATCACTGATGTCAAGAATTATCTGAAAAAGAGGCACACCCACTATGGTGATATGGAAGCACACTACATAGATGAGAGACCCATGATAGCAATATGTATGATAGGTGGGGGGAGCCATCAAAGTATCACACCTGATTGACAGCAACACAGCTCATCATAAAAAGGAGGCATACATAAGAGATGTGAAATGGGTGCGATTCTATTTACATTTGTAAACATAATATACATATTGTGAACACCCACGCCACCGGTGTGCCCCTAATTTTTTTTAACTTTCCTAATGCTACCACTATGCCTGGGTGCATCCATGACATCCGCAATGGAAGTGGAGGCAGCCAGCTGACTGCTACACCTTGTTTTCTGTGATAACTTTGGCGGGCTTCCCTGCTGCCTTCAGTGATTGAAGTTAAGAGAACCCACGTTGAAGTTGATTGTTCAGGGTATTTTTTACTTTACCTGGGTCTCTTAAAAATATGTGTCTTACTGTTGCCTTAATGAAAATGTAACTGGGAGTCAGATTAAGTAGGGGATTTAGAAGTAACCATAGTAGTAATTTATAGAGCTATATATGTATTTAAAGTAATTTCTTCTAGTAATAAATGTTTAATCTAGTTTTGTAAAAACCTATAAGATTTGATGGTCTTATTACTACTGAATTCAAGGCACACATCTCGAAATTTATACAAATTACTAAACAAGTTGTGGCAGTTGATTCAAGTTTCCCTTTTGGATTTGAACAACTCAGCATTTACCATCGGCTGTGTCATAACAGTTGAGTGCCTATTTTCTTTTCATCCCACTTGGAGGAATGTGACTTTGTATTATAGCCATCTGAGCAGTTTCAATTATATTTAGTGGGTTCCAGTTTTTAAAAAAATCCAGCCAGAAAAAGAAAAATTAGTAATTGTATCTATAAAAACAAAAGCACATCCCCATAACAGTACCAACCATGAGATACACAGCTGAAACTCATCAAGATTTATTTGACAGCACCCCCAAAAGCGGTAACCTCTACCACCTAGAAGAACAAAGGCAGCAAGAACATGAGAGTACCACCACCTACAAGTTCCACTCTAAGTCACATATCATTCCGAAGTTGGAAGTATATCATTTCTTCATTGTCGCTAGATCAAAACCTTTCCTACCTAAAGGAATGTGGGAATGGCTTACCACATGGACTACAGCAGTTCAAGAGTTGACTCTCCAGCACCTTTTGAAGGGCAAGTAGAGATAGGTAATACTGGCTTTGCCAGAGATGTCCACATCCCAAGACTGAACTAAAAAAATATGGAGTCAGAAGGTGATAATTGTATGGATGATTTTTTCAGTGGTAGGTAGGTTGAGGCAGATGTGCAGGTGGAAGTGAAATTAATTTTGACAGAGAGGATGGTCAGAATAGCACCACAGGATCAAATAGAACTACCTGAGATGCAAATGTTCCAATTCAAAGGGAAAAGGAGTCTGTGACACGTGTTTGGAGTTTGTAGTGGGGGGCCAAAGGCCATGGCATTGATCTTCCCAAAGTTTAACTGGAGATTGGATGTTGAACTACCAATCTGATAACATGAAGGCATTGAAAGGTTCAGTGAAGTGGTGCAGAAGTAGTGCTATATCTCATTGGTGTGTGTTTGGCTGCTGGCTCCATATCCGCAGGTGATATTGTCAAGGAACAGCATGTAGATGAGGAAGAGGAAGGAGACAAATAGATATTCTGAAGAGGTAAGGATGAGGGAGTGGAAATGCAGCCATACTAGAATTGTCTTGGCTATGATTGGATAGATAATAGTAGAACCAAGCAAAGGCTGTCTTATGGAGCTGGGTAACAAAGGAGAGGCTTTAGAGGATGGGTTGGTCAACTATGTTGAAGGCTGTAAGGAGCTTGAAAAGGACAAGGGAGTGATAGTGTAATGACCATAGGTACAGAAAATGTAATTCACAAGTGGTGGGACAGATGGCCATGGATCTGGGAGGCAACAACATGTTCAAGAACCTTGGAATGGAAAAGGAGGTTGGAGATGGGGCGATAGTTAATGTGGATAAATGGATAAGCTGTGTGTTATTTAAGTGGAAAGTGATAATTGTGGTTTGGAAAGGGAGGGGGAACAATGCTTGAGGAGAGTAAGCCACTTACAAACATCAGTTAATGTGGGAGCCAGGAAGGGCACTGAGCCATCAGGAGTTTATTGGGAATGGGGTAGAGGGAGAAGGAAGAGGTTTGAACTGTGGTACTGCTGCATTAGTATCTGCAACTCATGGAAGATTGTTTTTGGGAGGAAATCAAATTTACAGCACGTTGTTAAGAGAATGACAGATCTATCACTAGTAGGACTCATGGTAGTAATAATTGCTTTTGACTGCATACCTGTTTTTTTAAAAAAACTTCCTATATTGTTTACATTAAATGATAATGCTGAGCAATGTGTGCTTGGAGCACTGAAACTCTGAACATGTCTCACCTCAGAGTTATTTTTAGTGTAAGTAATTAGCCTCTTGGGGCCTCCTCTTAATTAGTCCCATTAATATGTAGGTGTCTGTGGATGGTTTTGGATTGTGAAACTTGGTTTCAGCTGCTCCTTGCCTTCTTTGGAAATCTATCAATTTCAGGATGCCATCTTCTTCTGATCATTTCCTACTTTCTGGAAAACTGCCCTGCTTAAAATAAGGTAAACATTCTGCTTCTGTGGTCCTGATGTGCAGCCTTAACCACCAAAAAATTGATGACAGAAAATCAAGGTCTGTGCCTACATGCTATTCTAGTATGTGCTCCTTGTGGGTGAAGCTTCATGCCAGAAGCATTGATTTTATGCTGGATTGACTGTTGTAATTATTTAATTGGTGGATTTCAGGAAACATGATATTTTGTGATATATAATGTACAGAGCCATCTGCCTTGGAAAATGGACTAGGATAGAGTTTAAGTATAGTAAGTAGATAAACTTAAATGTGACAAAAAAATGTTTTAAAAATTGGTGTTACGGAAACAGCTTGACATAAAATGTTACCAGAAGTAAGTGTGATACTTATAGGAAGTGTGCACTTTATACAAAAACTTTTAATATGATAGCTAGACAGACAGATGGATTGACAGATGCCTAGATGAATAAACAGTGATCGACAGGCAGATAAATACAGTCCTTTCAAAGTGCACATTGTGCTCAGAATCTTGTGTGTTTTTCCTGAGAACTGCATCTACAGGGTGACTGGCTGTGATACTTGGAAGTTTTGAAGTTTGCTCCATGTACAAACATTTCTCATTCTTTATCAGAGAAAGGTTTTGCTGTTAGAGATATCTAATTTGTTAAACTGCAATCCAGCAGTTTTAGAAGATTTTAGTGTTAGGAAATGTCTCTATTGTATGCTAGAGATGTTACCACTAAAATGGGCACTGTCTTGTTGGAAAATTGTTTGGACAACTTTTCATTTGTTAACAAAAACTAGATGAAAGGATATTAACCATAATGACACATACTGACCTATTCCTTACATGTGATGTTTTCATGAGAAAAGTAATACAATTCCTTTTTGTCTCTCCCTAAGCAAAATGATGGACACCAGATACTTTTCTCCATTCAGGTAATGCTCCTTTAAAAAAACTTTAAGAAACATTTATTTTCTAAGTATCAGTTCCAAGATTAATTGATGCCTATAAAAATAAACAATAGATTCCTGACAGGAATCATCTGAGATATAAACAAGAGGACAATTTGCTGCAATGGTGACAGATTCCTGATAGGGTGAGACTTTCAACAACAACAACTTTCATTTATGTGGTATCAGTAATTTAGTGAAATGCCCCATGGTTCTTCACAAGAGAGTTCTCAAACAAAATTTGACACTGTGCTACATAAGGAGATTTTAAGGCGTCTTACAGAAGGAGAGGTAGTTGGAGACATTTAGGGAAGGAATTTGAAAGCTTAGGGCCAAAACAGCTGAAGACATGGTCGCCCATGAAGAGGTGAAGGATATCAGGGTTGTGCAAGAGGCCAGAATTGGAGGAACACAGAGTTCTTGGAGGGCTATAGGGCTGAAGGAAATTACTGAGATAGGGAGGAGCAAGGCCATGGAGTCATTTGAGAGCAAAGATGAGAATTTTAAATTTGAGGCTTGCTGGATCTCAGATGGTGGTGATTGGGCAGGGGTGGGGGTAATGGAAAGTGTCACAAAACCTTGTCAGTGGTGTCAATTGAAACATCAAAAAAATCATCAAATTATACACATTTCCATCTTCACCTTTTGCTGAATTCAATCAATTGCACAGTGATCAACTGGACTAGGCAAACCTATCTTTCAAATATTATAACCTCAGTAATGTTGATTTGTTAGGGTGCAAAAGGCAGCAATGAAGTCCTATGATTTCATCCCCTCATTTGCATAATTATTTAGGCAGATGTGGGATATCCCAGTCTCAGGCACAAAATTCTTAAAGTGGCATTTGATGATAGGAAGCCGGTGGAATTGCTCTCCTCCACTCCAACCTCCAGGACCCCTCAATTTCTCTCCCTTATCTGCCCAGGCTACCAGTGTAAATGCATAGGAAAATTCTCCCCCTTGGTAATTTAAGACGACTAGGAGTGGAATTCATCATGCAAATAAATGGTTAAACTGTGCTTATGAGGTGCCTGAAAGAGGCAGATAGTCCACTGGAATACAATATAGGAATAGAGGGCTAAATCTTATACACTTAGAATCTGATGGAGCATCAGGATTATATGCCGATCGGCAATTCGGCTGTGTAACGGCCTTCTGGATGAATGATCTGCAGGCCAGCCAATTAGGAGGGCACTCTCCAGGTTTGGTGTTCAATTAGGAGAAGCAGGTAGGAGGAGCAGTTAGAAGCTTAATTGAAGGCACTGTATTTAAAGGGGCAGGGGCAGCACACACAGCTGTACAACTGTGTGTTTGGACAGCGAATCTGCAGAAGCAAAAGGAGAAGGAAGATGGATGCCAAAAGGGGAAGGGCAGCTCAATGATTTACAGAGGGGACACTTGAGTTAATGCTGGAAGATGTGAGTGTAAAAAGACTCTTTCCAGATGATGGCAGAAGGAGGCCAGCCAGCTTCAACAGACAGGCCATGGAGGAGGTGAGCAACAGCAGAGGATCTGGATACAATGCAGGAAACCCTTCAATGATCTCAGCACACTGCAGCTCCTCCTCAGTGGATCACCACACTTCAGAGTTAAGGGACTCTATGTCTCCTTAAAAGGACACAGCTGTCACAAAAACACGCTTTATGCCAAACATGATTTTTAATCCATCGGCTGGAAAACTAAATCGAGCTTGGCCTCAGAGGAATATGAGTGAGCCACTTACCCTGTCCCCTTTAGCAATGCATCAAGGCAATCATCTGACATATTCAGCAGAGGATTCCCAGACATGAACATAAGTTACAAGGGGAAATACACTAGCCATGATCATGTTTGAATCACTAAATGACAGTCATGTGATAGGCCCACCTTTTGTGCATTTAAACTTTTGCTTCCTTTGCAGTAAGAGGACAAGCAGCGGAGAAGCTGATGAGAGAAGATTCAAGTGGGGTCCTTCTCCCCTCTCTTTCCAACTTACTTCGCAAACTCTGAACCCTGTTTGCTGACTGTGATCATCCAGGGACGTCTCTGCTGCAGACAGAAACTTCTTCTTAAAAGAATTCAACCCAGCACTACCGTCTCCAAGAGAACAGCCAAATCAGCCGTCTCCATCTCTAAGTCAGGAGCATTTGGACCATAGAAGGAAAGTTGCTTGGCCACTGATTTCAGCCTGAAGCCCACCGAGTCACCAGACTATATATTCCTTTTATTTCTCTGGACCCTACAGAGCGAGGAAAGATAAATTTCGCAACTCAATCTATTGGTGTGCATGTGAAAGTATTTTATTAATTTACTTATGGGTTTAAGTTTTTTAAATTTATTCCTTCACGGGATGTGGGCTTTTTTGGCTGGGCCAACATTTGTTGCCCTTGAGAAGTTTGTGGTGAGCTACCTTCTTGAACTGCTGCAGTCCATGTGGTGTAAGTACACCCACACTGCTGTTAGAAAGGGAGTTCCAGGATTTTGACCCAGCTATAATAAAGCTAACCCATTTCTTTGTTAAACTCCAAGAAAACCTGTCTGGTCCTTTTATGATCAGTGTGTAAATAATTAAACACTCACTGACTTGGCAAGTATGCTCTTTTCAAAAAAAGCTGTTATGGTCAAACAAGGAGAGGGAAAAGAGGGGAGCCATTCGACCCCTTGTCACTTGGTCATATCACAGCTTTAAAGGTCAATGTAGTCCTTTGTCTCTCCAACTGGCCTCAGTGCATCAAGTCCTTCTTACCGCCACATACCCAAGGTACTCGCTTCAGGGAGTTGTTTCTGTTAACGCTAGCTTTACACTATAGTTGGACCAATTACTGTTGGTTCCCACTTTGTAGCGTCCAATGATAGCAGTTTGATGTGTCAATGCCTTCCAACTATGCACTCACCTTCCTTAACTTGTCAGGTTGCCGACATGGTGTGTGAGCCTTGTACCATTGGGATAGAGCCATTGCAACTGTAAAATGGCTCTTTATTGGCTCTTTAATTGCCATAATTGACTTCACGTTCTGCCCATGGGGGTCTTGGCTGCACTGTCAACCTGTCCCTGGGAAAACTAAGGGGAGGCAGAAAGATGCCAGATTACTGGCTCAATGTCCATTTCTGCTGTTTTTCAAGCCCACTGTCACTGATCTTGTTAACAATTGCCTGGTAAAAATGCTCAGTCATGCCCAGTGTGGCACTAATTACTTAAAACCAGCTCCCCTGGACAGGACATTTATGTGCCTGACACCAGACACACGAAGCAACTGCTCTACTCAGAACTCAGTCACAGTAGGAGACTCCCAGGAGGACAGTGGAAAAGCTTTAGGGATGTCCTCAAAGAATCCCTGAAGAGATCAAACAGCCCCACTGACTGATGACCAAACAAAATGGAGGAAGTTCACTTGGGAAGGCACTGAACACATTGAGAAGCTTTATTGGGAACATGCAGAGGGAAAGTTGAGGCGTTGGAGAGAGCGCACAAAGCTCTGAACACCTCATATACCTGACCCTTTAAGCACCACCTGCAGAATGATCAATTCTTGGGTTAAACAAAATGTCGCACTCTGCTGGAGGAGTGGGGTGGGGAGGATAACAAGATCTAAAGAGGGGCGGGGTCTGGCAGGAACTTAACAGTGGGGGTTGGGAGGGGGTGGGGGAGTAAGAGTGGAGTAGAGGCCCAACTTCAAGGGAACAATGTTCACAGCATTAATGGGGTTATGGGAAGTCCCACATGAGTGGCTTAGATAAAAGACTTTGCCCATCACAACATAGACTGTACGTAAAGAATCTTTTATGTACTGCCTCCTTGAATCCATTGATGCTCTGCATGTTATTCCCTCATAGCTTCACGCAGATCCCCAGCTATTCCTGGCAGCACCCCAACACATAGACATCTCTCCCAACTCTCCTCTTTCCACCCCCCCCCCCAACCCCTCCACACACTCAGAAGTCCGTATCGTCAACACCCCAGTTAAGACTCCCGGACCTCCCTTCCCCTCACCCGCTCCCCCTTGGGCTTGTCTGGACAGCCACTTCCCTAGGCCAGCCCAGACACCTTCACTCTTGGGTTTGCCCAGAGCTCCCCCACCCCCAACATCAAGCCAGCCTGAACCCTCTACCTCTCAGACCTGACCCTGGACACCACCACCTCCCCCTCCCTCCCCCCCCACCCCCCCAAGTTGGGTCTGACCCTGAGTGCTGATGCTGCCACTGGCTCGGAACCCTCTGTACGTTGGACCCCTCCCCAAAGCTTGACCCATCCCCAGACACCATCCCCCCCCCCCCCCCCCCCCCCCCCCCCCCCCCCCACAATCCTTGATTCTGAGTCTCCCCGCTGCTGGTTGGGACCCCTCTGCCACTGGACTCCTTCTGGGCACCCCCTGAACCACCTTCCCTGGACTGTCCCCAGACCCCCAACCCCAATCACCCACCTGCCGAAGCCTACAAATCTAAATAGGAGAGTGCCAGCCAGTGCTCCTACGCCCTTATTGCTGAGTGTGGGCTTGTGTCTGCACGTGAGCACCGTGCTGTCTCTGGTCTACACATGTGCAGCAGCACAGTGTGGATGCTCATACACCAAAGATGCTGAGTGGCGGCAAGAAGAGACTCTGAGCAGTCTTCTCAGTTGCTGCCCAGAGGAATCCAGGACAAATGGGAGGCCCACATACAGGCTGTGGGATGGGAAACTAAACTCCAGGACAATCCTGGAAAACCTGGGACGGTTGGTCACCCTGACTACCTGCCACACATGGCAGAGTCTGCAGATTGCGCATCTCAGAACCCATCGAATTGGAGTGGAAGCAAATCACCCTTGATCCTGAGAGACTGCTTAAGAAGGAGAGGGGAAGGAGAAGAAGAAAAAAAACCCACACAGAGTCTGTAAACGCGCTTGATGTTCCCTGTTCCAGAAGGGAGACTATTTGCCGCAGTAATATAGCTGTAAGAGAATTACTTGTATGTTAATTTGGGGAAATATGCATTCCTTCACAAATTTATTAATCACAATGTTTCACTTTGTCTTTGGCCATTACTATTTTTGTTCTTCTATTTTTAATATGTATCTTTCATCAAGCTTTTTCTTTTTGACTGGGTCATTAAACTTAATTTAGGATGGTGCTCGTCTCAAAGCAAGAATTATTGATCTGTGTATAGAGGGTTAACTCAATTATCCAGCAGTTGCTTATAAAAGAAGTGAGCTCTTTTTTACTATTTAAATTACCCACAGAGAAAGGAGGAAGTTCTCTGCTCAGTTTCCTGTTTAATCACAAGCCTCCTATGGGTGGAGGCAGCTTATGACGTTGGTGTCTGTTGAGGTAATTTGTTTCAAAAAGAGCAAGCTGTGTTTTTTTTTTCAAATTAGCCTTTCAGAAACTTGGGGACATGCACACTTACTGTGAAGGGGTATCTGCCAGAGGCTGAAGTATCTTCGCTTGCGGTGTTGGGCTGCCTCTCGCTAGAACGTGTACGATTGTTCTGAAGCCTTTGGACCTCAGCAGAGCCACTGAGCAAGCTGCAGCAACTGAAAAGTAGCATTGTGTTGCCCGTGTGTTTGTTTTCCAAGGTACAGGTCGGCTTTCATGCCAGGCTGCACATTAACTTCAACAGGCACACAGCTTCCACTGAGCTCAGTCTCTTTCCTCCAGGGCTGGACTTTTCCTTCCTCAGAGGTATGAAATGTGAAAATAACATACATGTTTAAAATTGACCAGTTTTCTTGGATTCAGATGGGTTCAAATCTTTTGCGCCGTATTTACAAATAAATAGCAGGTTGTAAGGTCATAAAACCTTGATGGGGGGTTCTGTACATTTTTATCCATTCTTTGTGTCACACCCGATGCATTGAATTTATGAATGACAACATATTTATTTAGGAATCTCTTTTTCAAAGAAGTCCATTACCCAAGCCTGTTTACTGTAAACAGGAGCTCGATCCTTTGACAACATTCAAATCACGCTACCTTCTCACGTAACCACATTAGGAATACTAAGTGTTTTGGCAAAACTGAGGTGATTTTTACTCTCATTACCTAACCATGCTCGTTACTGGTTTCAAAACCAAAGATATTTTGCGAAGGTGGGTTAACCCATTGAGGACTATAGTTGAAAGCAAAAATAAAAGCAAAACAGGTTGTTCCTGCACCTGGGCCAAAATAATGGATCAGAAACTCCAACTCTTCCTGTCACTTCTACATCTGCACTTGCGCCTTTTACGCCGTGTACTGATGTGTACCTGAGATGAATCATGTGTTCTTTGTGACAGTGCGTTTAAATGCTCTGTATTGAGATTTTAGTAATGATGTAACTTAGCCGTGACACCTGTTGCTGCTAGTGCTTTGAGGGTCTATTGGTGTTAGTGCATGCGTGTGATTTTTAATAACTGGTTAGTCCTTAAGATGCCCGGATCAAATGGATGATGTGGATCGCATGCAGCTGTTTGGTTCTGTTTCCATTGCTGTGAATTTGGTGTGGAATTATCTCAGAGAGAAAAATAGTCTCCTGGTTCTTCCACTGACGGATGATGGCACACTTTGCGCTGCTAGAATTTGACTCCATCTACAAAATGCTACCCTCATGATAATAAGCATGAAATCTGTGCCATCCCTCAGCTGGCAAAATGGAGATTTGCTGGTGACAGGTTATGACTAATTCTCGGAGGGGCAGTGCCCTGTATAAGGAGGTAGGATGATAGAGGTACTGACCCCATCATTGTAAACGTGGCCTGATTTCAATTTTAAAATAGTTAACAATTTTGGTAGCGGCCCCACTGTTTTTGAAAGCACAGATAGAGTTTCTGGTGCTTATGAGTTTTGAGCCACATCACTAACTGATCCCTTAAAATGCTGTGCCCAGGAGATAACCATCCTGGATCTGGTCTTGTTGTCACAAGAGGAGGAGGACAGCCTGATGATGAAGTAGCTTTACTCTTATGCTCCTTTCATCTAGGGCGAACTCCAATAGCTCCACCACCCTGCCCGTCAGACAGGATGTTCCCTTTCCCAGAGCCCCAGAAAAATCCTGTCACCTGCAACAAAGGAGGAAGGAAAAAGCTTGAATACTGTTACCATTTTTGATCCCATTGCTGCATAAAATAATCAAGAGAAAGACTTGCATTTATTTAGTGCTTTTCATGACCTTGGGATGTCCC
Organism: Carcharodon carcharias; assembly: GCF_017639515.1. Classification (NCBI taxonomy): domain Eukaryota; kingdom Metazoa; phylum Chordata; class Chondrichthyes; order Lamniformes; family Lamnidae; genus Carcharodon; species Carcharodon carcharias. The sequence continues at coordinate 189,158,356 of NC_054469.1, forward strand.
AAAGCGCTTTATACTCAATGAAGTAGCTTTGAAATGTAGACACTGTTATCACAGAATCACAGAGTAGAATAGGCCCTTCGGCCCATCGAGTCTGCACCACACGTGAGAAACACCTGACCTACCTAATCCTATTTACCATCACTTGTTCTAATGTAGGAGGGGAGAAAAGGGGAGATGAGAAATTTTTAGTGCAGTAATTTATGATCTGGAATGCACTGCCTGAAAAAGAGATGGAAGCATTTTCAGCAGTAACTTCCAAAAGGGAATTAGATAAATATTTGAAAATGAAAGCCATGTGGAAAGAGCAGGGGAGTGCAACTACTAGGTAGTAGCTCTTTCAAAGAGCCACCACAGGCATGATGAGCCAAATGGTCGTCTCCTATGATTCTATATTGCTGGATTACCCCCCAAAATGATGCTGTTTATTGACAGCACCAATATTCAGCCAGTTGGCTATTAAATCTAAACAAAAATCAAGGGCAATTGCATAAAAGTACAGTCCTGCTATTCTCAAACTGGTGGCCACCAAATGCTTCCTTGGATGTTAGGTTCAAGGAAGAGTAATAATAATTTCATTGTTTATCCCAATATATTACACTGTTCTATGTATAAATGGAGAATAACTGATAAAGTAGGAAAGATTGGCCAGGAGTAAAATTCAAGGGCTTCATTTAATGTCAGACCGGCATAGAAAAGTTCAAGTGGGTTACACAGAGTGGATATAATGTTCCTTAAGATAAGCAGGGGTAGGTTTCCATTGGTACAGGCAGTAAGGATATTAAAATGCCCCCCCCCCCCGCCCTCTTGTATATCGGGAAAGTTCAAAATATGGAAGTGTTTTCCCACTGAGAGGTTTATCTACAGGTGAGGCCAATTTAACTTTCACATTTTTAATGAGGAAGAGAAGGTGGGGAAATGTGATTTGACCTGGAGTTTCAACCCAGCTAAAACAGGAATTAAGATCATATTAGTAGAGAAATTTGACAGTTACCAAATTAATCAAAAGCAAAATACTGCGGATGCTGGAAATCTGAACCAAAAATTGCTGGAAAAACTCAGCAGGTCTGACAGCATCTGTGGAGAGAAAGACAGAGTTAACGTTTCAAGTCAGTATCTGACCCTGTCTTTCTCTCCACAGATGCTGTCAGACCTGCTGAGTTTTTCCAGCAATTTTTATTTTTGTTTTTGTACCTAATTAATTAGCCAGAATCTATCTTTTAACTGACCAAGTGGTTGATTTGGTCATATCTCTGTTAGATAGGGAAAATCAGCTGGCAGACTAGTGATCCTGCAGGATCTGCTCCCCTGGCCTCCTTCCCAAGTCCTGACTTTAGCACATAAGAACAATGAGATTTTCAGAACCTTGGTGTTAGTGATGCATAGCCAGGAATATTGCTGGCAATGACACCACATCTAGTTACTGTTAGCCAACAGATGCAGAAACCTCAGAACGCCAAGGTTTTTTTTTGTCTCTTTATTTCTCATCCAGTGTCCTCCTGTTAATCCCTTTTCATCTCTTGACTGGGGTTGGGCCACAGGTAACCAGTCTTCTGCTATTTTCTGCTGTATAGTTATTCTTTATATGTAAGCTTAGTCAGCAAATGTGGGCGGAAGATTTGCCTTTGGGATACTGTATAGCCATGCTTTGTCATGTCCACATCTGAATCAAAACCAATGACTTCTAGTCAGGGTGACTGGATATTGATTAAGCAAGGGAGTCCCAGGTGTTTCCATGACACCACTATTGTTGCTCCTTCTACAATTAACCAACTCACACTGAGTAGGAATTGACATTTTAAATTCTTTCACAGGATTGTGTGTTGCTGGTTAAGCCAACATTTTTTCCCCATCCCTAATTAACTTTGAAGATGGTGGTGAGCTGCCTGCTTGAACTGCTGCAGTCCATCTGGTGTGGGTATATACACAGTGCTGTTAGGAAGGGTGTTCCAGGATTTTGATCCAGTGACAATGGGAACTGGCAGTTAATGTATGTTCTTATTCATGGTATGTGTGTTCAGTGTTACATGACATGTTTGGTTGACTTAGGTGCTAGTGCTCTCGCTGATGAGTCAGAAGGTTGTGGGTTCAAGTTCCACTGCAGATTCAAGCATGTAACGTAGATTGACAGATCAGTTCAGAACTGAGACAGTGCTGCATTTTTGGGAGTTATCTTTGCATAATTCCTTAAACTATAGCTTCATTGCCAGTTCAGCTAGATGTAAAAGATGAAAGATCCAGCCACACTTTTCATAGAAGTGCTAGTTGACATTTATTCTTCAAACAGCACCAGTCAAAAAGATCAGTTTGGCTGATCATTCATTTGCTTCTTGTGGGATTGTGCTTTGTGCAAATTAGCTGTTGCATTTGCCTACTGAACAACAATGACTGTACTTCAGAAGTAATTAATTTTGGGATGGATGGATATGATAAGTTGCTATGCAAATCAAAATTCATTCTTTTCTGTATGTTATTTCTTTCAAAAACATCTAGGTGCCACTGCAGTGAAGCACTGAGGGAGTGCTGCACTGTATTAAGAGGTGCTGTCATTCGGATGGGACATTAAACCAAGGCCCCACCTGTCCTCTCAGTTGAATGCAAAAGATTCCGTGGCACTATTTAGAAGAGCAGGGGACATACCACTGGTGTCCTGACCAATATTTATCATCCGCTCAACATCAGATTACTGTATGTGGAAGCTTGCTGTATGTAAATTGGCTGCTCATTTCCCACATTACAACAGTGACTAGGCTTCAAAATTATTTAATTTGCTTAAGGTGCTTTGGGGCATCTTGAGAGGCACTGTGCGTGTGCATTTGTAGGTGCAAGCACATATAGATGCACAAGTACATATATGTCTGTCTTTTCTTTCTTTCACTTCATCTTTTTAGTTTTCCTTGATAAAATGTTTTCTGTAACTGGGATTTCCATTAGCTTACTGTGAACAAATTTGATTATATCATGATATGTTAATAGCATAAATATGTAAACTACTCCAATTTGCATGTCCTATTAACACTGCACAAGCTGATTAATGCTGTTATGTATTTTAGAAGAGAGGTTAGAAAAAAATATAGCAGGAAGCAACTTGAGTAACTGGTAGAATAAAACCTAAGCAAGCTAATGTGCCTTGATATTGATAGGGAACCTCGGAGGTTGAGGCACCATTTTGTGTTCTTGCTCTGGAGCATGGATATCTGGATGTAAAATGTGGTGCTTGAGTAAAGTGAAATAGGTGTGGATAAATTGGTTTGTCTGTGTTGCTGTCAAGGGGTGTTTACTGTCTGCACCATGAGTTGAATGGTGTCAGATCTTTTTAATTGAAGTAATTTTTACAGTGTTGGTCTCAATAACAATAAAGATTCATATATGTGATCCGTACAATCCAAGTCCTGTTGCTGCATGCTCAATATGTAAATTAGTCAGACACAGTGCTTCTCCCTTGTGGTGGAATGTGTGCTACAGGAGTGCGTGTGATAAGAATTTGAGTCATAGAAATTTCAGCATAGAAAGAGGTAATTTGGTCCAACATCTTTTTGTCTGTTCTTCAGCTAGAAATGTCTATCATAATCCCATTTCCCTATATTTTTTACATTCCTCCAGTTCACATTTACCTAGTTTATTTTTAAATGATTTCATGGCATCTGCTTTGGTAGCCATTTATAGTAAAACATTGCTGTTCTCATAAACCTTTTTGTATGGAAAAGAATGCTTCTGACTACTTTTGTCTTTTCCTTGGCCAGAATTTTATGTGCTGCTGGCGGGCACGCACCCGACCTGAACGGATGCGAAATAGTGCGAGATGATGTCAGGCGAGCATCCTGATGTCATCATGCACTTGTGCAATATTTCACTCGGCGAGCACGTGCGGCAGTTGGAAGCACGCCAGCAACAGTCAAGTGGGTAAATAAGTCCATTACCAATGCAATCAACAACAATTTTTATGCGGCCTGTCCACATTTACAGTTGGTGGATGGGCTGTTCTCCCAGGCAGCATTCACATTTTTGCTCAAACCTCGATCCAGGCTGGGATGAAATCTCCGAGATAAAATGAAATAAAAAGAGATATCTGGGTACTTTTTTTTTGAGGTGTGCTTGATTATGCTGCAAGGACATATTTTGCAGCATTTTTGTCGTGTCCTTTAGTCTGTGGAGCCCTGCAACTCCATGGGGCAGCTGTCTGCTTTCAGGGAGCTTTCTAAAAGTGCTCACCTGCACCTTTGGTTACGTTGGCGCCTGCCACCTTCCAGCCCCCACCCCGGCATTTCAGCATGCGTTTCATGCTGGCTGGCCTTCAATTGGTCAGCCAGTGTGAAATCGTGGTCGGGGGCTGATCGCGGCTGGTGGCCCATTTCCTGTCCACTCCCAGGCCCACCGATCGCTCATGCCCAACGGCCGAAAAGTTCAGGCCTTTGAAACTATTACCCCCATGTTACTAATTCACCATTCTTTTGTAGTTGGCCCTCTCAAATTCTTTCATTATTTTGATAAACTTTTATTGGATCCTTTTGTTAAATGGATCCAAGCCAGATGGTGAAGTATGAAACAAGACACACATCCTTTACTTGATAGTGCATACAATGCAACATTACAGATCTCTGCCTTCTACCTACCAATCTGACCCAGTGTCTCAGCAGTCCCCACTTTTTTTTAAAGCATGCAGCATCTGGTATTCATAGGCAGTATCCTAGCCAAGTACTAACCAGGCCAGAGTCTGCTTAATTCCTGCGAATGGCCATTTTCAGCTGTGTATGGCTCAGGCTTATAAAGCTCAGTGCTTCATTCAAGTGCCAATTGGTACCTATCTTTATTTAGACAGTTGATTTCAAATCACTGCCAGCCATTTTGGGATTTGAACTGACATCAGCTGAAAACATATGCAGGCCTTTACATTGTGGGCCCAATAGTATTACCACTATGCTATCATGTCCTGTAGAAGACCCCATTTATACTCTTCTGATAATCAGAAAAAATAACTTGTTTAAATATAAAAACAAAAAACTGCGGATGCTGGAAATCCAAAACAAAAACAGAATTACCTGGAAAAACTCAGCAGGTCAGGCAGCATCAGCGAAGAAGAAAAGAGTTGAAGTTTCGAGTCCTCATGACCCTTCAACAGAACAGTTCTGTTGAAGGGTCATGAGGACTCGAAACTTCAACTCTTTTCTTCTCCACCGATGCTGCCAGACCTGCTGAGTTTTTCAAAATAATGTGTTTGTTTGTTCATTAGTTTAACAGTCCCTTAAAGGGGCACTGTAACTAAAAAACAAAACCTTCAACAGAAACTTAAATTAAAATGCCATTTCCAGGACTGCTGATGCATTGTGGACCCTGTGGTGCCCACCAATAGTGGAAGGGTCCCTTTTTTTAATAGTTCTCTTTAGAATAAAACAAATGATCAATAAAATAAACTAATAAAAAAGGGGGGTGACAGCCCCTGGTGGGGTACTGTAACAAAAACCAAACTTTAAAAGGAAACGTAACTAATCAAATTGAGGCGTTGTTACTGGGGCTGATGATGTACTCCAGCCCCCATGTGCCCACTGGTCATGAAGAGTCCATTTTTATAGATGTTTTTTGAGAAACAAAATCAATAAATCAGAGGGGGGTGGTGACAGCCCTTGGTGGGGCACTGTAACTAAAATAAAAACATGAAAGGAAACTTACAAAACTAAATTGAAATGTAATTTCCAGGGGTGATGATGCACCCCAGCTCCCGTGAGAGTCACTTTTTATATGTGCTCAAAGACAATCAATCCAACCAATATCTTCCATCTGTTTATCCTTTAATCTTAACAATACATTTGAGATAACATTAACACCTTTCATTTTGCCAATATCATCAATTCTTAAAAGTAGCCCTAGGGCAATCCACAACTGAGGTAAGAGGAAAATTTCCTGGCTTATCATTTCCCCTTTTTAGCTTTGAACATGGTTTAAAAAAAATTGCCTCCTTCCACTTGGGAACTATCCCCATTACCAAAGATTTGGTGAAGACTTTGGGCTTACATCTTTGCTTTCTCCTTCCCACCTTCTTCAGTATTCTATGATGTATACCATCTGGACGTTTCCCAATGATCATTGCATTATTATTTTGTTTAAATGATGTCCTTTTGAATATTTATCTCTCAAAATGTCTCCCACACATCTTTGAGGTATTCCAGCAGCCCTACCTTTAACTCTCCCTGTAAAAACTGAAGCAAAGTCTTTATTTAACATCTTGATTATACCTTTTACTTATGTGCTCAAAAGGTTTTGTTATTTCCTTTTATGTTGACTACTACAACTTAAGTGGTTTAAATAAGTCCTTGGGACTTCCAGTCTTCTTTCATACTCTCCTATAGTCTTCCTAATTTCCCGTTTGTTTCCCTTTGATACCTTTTACACTCAACATACTTTTTTTCTGTATTTTTCTGCCCCCTCCTTCATTAGTGTCTTGTTTTTTCAAAAATTTGACCTTCCACGGAGGTCCCTGTCTCCGAAGGATTCCCTTTGATAAAACTTTCTCTCTGGAAAAAATTATGGCTGGTAATGTTTAGCTCCCATTCTTGTCCTGACTGATGTCAAGTTTCTGTCAAATCTACAACATCTTCCTCCCATTTCAATTTGTGTCGCTAGTTTTCCATCTTTTATTTGTAATATTTTTCTCAACATTCACATTTAAAGTTGCCAACTTAACATCATTCTCCTCAGTATCCTATTAGATATTTTCCCTGAGTTTTTTTTTTAATGATTCCTCTTGCCTATCTGTTCTAAGATACATCTCCTGATACCTGCCCTCGTGCGTACTATTTTAGATTGCTTTATCCCTTTTCTATAATTAACAACAATTCCTCATATTTATGTAGAGCCTTTTAAGGTAATAATATGCCCCAAGGTACTTCACATGAGCATTATAAAACAAAATATGACCTAGAGCCACATAAGATGTTAAGTCAGATGACTAAAGGCTTGGTCAAAGAGGTAAGTTTAAGGAGTGACTTAAAGGAGGAAAGTGAGGTAGGGAAGCAGAGCTGTGAAGTGAGGAAATTCTAGAATATAGGTTCTAGCAACTGAAGGTGATGTCAGCAGTGATTGAGCGATTTTAAAATTGGGGATGTTCAAGAGGCTAGAAATAGATCAATGTCTGAAAGTTGTGGGGTTGGGGAAAATTGCAGAGATAGGGAGGGGTGATGCCACAAAAGAATTTGAAATCGAGGATGAGAATTTTAAAAGCAAGATGTTGCTGGACCAGGACCAGGAGCCGATGTAGATCAGTGAGCACAGGGGACTTTGTGCGAGTTAAGATATAGACAGCAGAGTTTTGGATGACCTCCAGTTTAGAGGGTAGAATGTGAGGTACCAGGAAAGAGTGCATTGGAATAGTCTAGAGGTTACAAAGGCATGAATAAGGGTTTCAGCAGCAAATGAGCTGAGATGGGTGAAGTCGGGTGATGGTAATAGGTGGTCTTAGATGATGCAAATATGTAGTCAGAAGCTTATCTTGTGGTCAGATATGACATCAATGTTGTGAACAGACTGCTTTAGTTTCGAACAGTTGCCAGGGAGAGAGATGGAGTCGATAGGTAAGAATGGAGTTTGGAGTGGAAACTAAAAACGATGCTATCATCTTCCCAGTATTTAATTGGAAGAAATTTCTGCTAATTTGGTACTGGATAATCAGTTTAATAACTTAGCAATGGTGGAGAAGTTATGAGATGGTGATGAGGTAGACCTGGGTGCTGTCAGTGTGTATGTGAAAACTAACTTCCTTTAACAGCACCTTCCAAACCTACAATCTTTATCACCTAGAAGGACAATGGCAGCGGACACATGGAGACACCACCTGCAAGTTCCCCTTCAAGCCACAGACCATCCTAACTTGGAACTAGATTGCCGTTCTTTCACTGTCACAGGGTCAAAATCCTGGAATTCTCTTCCTAACAGCACTGTGGGTGTTCCTACGCTACATGGACTATAGCGGTTCAAGAAGGTGGCTCACCACCACCTTCTCAAAGGCAATTAGGGATGGGCAATAAATTCTGGTCTAGCCAGCAACACCCACATCCCATGAACAAATAAAAACAGTAACGCTGTGTTTTCGGACAATGTTGCCATTGGGCAGGTGGATGAGAAATAGAAGAAGGCCAAGGTTGGATCCTCGGGACACATCAGAGGTAATGGTGCAGGAGCAGATAGAGAAACCATTGTAAATGATACTCTGGCTATGATTAAATAGCTAAGAATGGAACTTGGTCGGTGCGGTTCCACCCAGCTGGATGTGGGTAGAGAAGTGTTGGAGGAGGGTGGTGTGATCAATCTCGTTAAATGCTGCAGACAGGTTAAAGAAGAATGAAGAGGGGTAGTTTACTTTTATCACAGTCATGTAGGATGTCATTTTCTGATTTTGATAAGAGCTGTTTGGGTACTGTGGCGGGGCCGGAAACCTGATTGGAGGGATTCAAACATGGAGTTTGGGAAAGATGGGCACAGATTTGGGAAGCAACAAAATGTTCATGAACATTGCAAAGAAAAGGGATGTTGAAGATATAGGTAGTTTGCAAGGATGATGGTGTAAAGGGTTGGTTTTTTGAGTGATGACAGAGAGGTGAGAGGGACAACACCTGAAAAGAGAAAACTGTTAGCAATATCAGCTAAATATGGGACCAGGAGAAGTTGAATGGTCAGAAGTTGTGGGAATAGGGTTGAAGGAGCAGGTAGAAGGTCTCGTGGACAAGCGTTTCGAGGGCATGAGGGGAGATAGGAGAGAAACTAGAGAAAGCTGTGGGGTTAGGGTTAGAGAAAATTAACTCCAACACATTAGATTTATGCTGTCCACTTCATTCCTTGAAATCCTCCACCACCACCCGCACCCCCTCTTCCCACTCCTTTTATTTTTCCTCTTTAAAAAAAAAATTCTTTCATGGACGTGGGCTTTGCTGGCTAGGCCAGCATTTATTGCCCATCCTTAATTGCCCTTGAGAAGGTGCTGGTGATCCACCTTCTTGAACTGCTCCAGTCCATGTGGTGTAGGTACACCCACAGTGCTCTTAGGGAGGGAATTCCAGGATTTTGACCCAGCGACAGAATGAACGATGATATACTTCAAGTCAGGATGGTCTATGGCTTGGAGGTGAACTTGAAGGTGGTGATGGTCCCATGCATCTGTTGTTCTTGTTCTAGGCACTCAAGGTCTCAGGATTGGAAGGTGCTGTTGAAGGAGCCTTAGTAAGTTGCTGCAGTGCATCTTGTAGATGGTACACTGCTGCCACTATATGTTGGTGATAGAGGGAGTGGATGTTGGAAGGTGATGGATGGGGTGCCAATCAAGTGGGCTGCTTTGTCCTGGATGTTGTTGAGCTTCTTGAATGTTGTTGGAGTTGCACTCATCCAGGCAAGTGGAGAGTATTTCATCACACTCCATTCCTGTATAGAGCTTATTGCCTCTGTTTTTCAAGTTCAATGACTCTGACTTCCAGCCAGCCCGTCTGGAAATTTGCTACACATGTCCTGGTCCTGGAGATGTTTGTAGTTCCCAGCAGCTCCCACAACTTGTGTTGCAAGCAAGTACAGAGAAATTAATGGGGGAGTGATAGAATAGTTGGTGTTTAGAGCATGATATCAGATTATTTGTTGTCTTGAATGGTACGTGTTACAAGTCAGAGGCAGGATTTTCCCCACTGGCTTCATCCGGGTCAAATGCTCCATTTTGAGCTGCCCTTTTATTGGTTCTTAACACAAACATGTCAAACACTGACAGTGATTGGTAATCTAAATGAAGCGTTCTTTGTTGAAGAATGACAGGCTTCAAAGAGCTCTTCATACACGTATTACTTGCTGACTGAAACTGCCCCAACTACTATATCACATTAACTTGCATCACTTCCTGTGATGATGCAAATAAAACAATTTACATATTCAGTGGCATGTTAATCAATATGTTAGACTATATGCCTTCACTATCACAGCACTTGCTTCCATATTTTGAACTTTTAAGATAGAAATGCCCTTAGCAGCCGGGCAGCCATGTTGGTGGGAGCTCCTTCACAGGGTGGCCAGAGGCGGCATCTGGTCTGTTGCTGGGTGGCTGCTTTCAGGTAGCTGGCCTAGTCCCTGATATCTCTGGGGAAAATTCCAGTTGGTCTCTGACATTAGGCCTTTAAAGAGCCTTAATTGGATACCCTCTGCTTGCAGATGGGTATCCCTGTTACCCAGCCATTTCGCCTCCAGGAAAATTGTCCAGAGACAGGATGCTGCTGGGAAAATGGCACGCTGACCTATGATGCAAAATTCTGTGTGCATCTGCTTCTGTGTTCATCCCTATCAGGACCTAAAAATACAGCCCCAGTTGTGTTGTCTGCCTATCAAGGCTTGGGTAATCAAGTACACTTGTGTCTGAGTGGATCTAAATCACCAAGTGTTTTGGAAACTAACAATAAAAAAAAATTAAGTCTAACCTTTTAGCATGTGCCAAATTTAGGCACTGCTAAATGCAAGTTAACAAGTACTTGGTGAACCTGTTCAAATATTCTTATGTGAAGTGATTATTTCGCAGGTACTATTCCTGGGGGGATGGAAGGAGGGAGATAACATAATGGTGTGAGCTCAATCAGTGAGAACTTATCTTTTACTATGTATGTATTTATTCCTGACACTTAGAAAATTATTAATTTACACGTTAAATGATAAAGGTGCATCAGTGGAGATTGAGCCCAGGTTTCACTGAGTGGTGCCAGCATATTAGTACTTGCGTAAGATTCTTTGAGGGAGGAAGGTTCTGTTTAGTTTCTCTTTCCTCAAGGAGAACGGATCAAAACTGAGATTTTTACATTTAGAAGCCTTGACAATTGCATTGAAATATATAAGTTTTAAACTCATTGCTTAGGTCCTAGCTGGAATATTGTGCCCAATTATGGGCACCACACTTTTGGGGGATATTAAGGCCTTGGGGAGGATGCAGAGGATATTTACTGGAATGCTACCAGGGATGAAGGACTTTATCCTTCAGAGAGACTGGAGAATCTGATATTTGTCACCTTTTAGAGCAGAGGAAATTAATTGGGGATTTAATAGAGGTGTTCAAGATTATACAGAGTTTGATGGGGCAGAATTATGCCCTTGGTTGGGGTTGGTTGGGAAGCCGGCTGCTGCCTGTGATCAGCACCGCACCGTGATTTCATGCTGACAGGCTAATTAAGGCCCACCCAGTGTGAAATGAGTGGCAGCGCTGAGCACTGTGTGTGGGGGTGGTGGAGGGAGGGAATGGAGGTGGGTGAGCAGGCCGAGTGCGAATTTTGCACGTATGTGAGCACTGAAGAAATATAACAAAAATTAATAAGAAAAATAAAAATGTAATAAAACGTCCCCTCATGTGACTCTGTCTCTGTCACATGAACAGGGTCATGTTATTAATTCAATTGCAAAACTTTTATTTGATTTTTATTTGCTTTTGGAAACCTTACCCCACCTGTGAATGAGGTTTCCAAAAAAGTGCAAAGGCACTTGGCCTTTTCACCTGCCTGCCGACCGTTAGGTTGGAGGGACAGCAAAAAATTTAGTTTAACTGATTACTTAATTGTCTTAACAGACCTTTTCATTGTTGATGGGCCCGCTGCCGACTCTGGCGCGCGCCCGCTGACTGAACCGTCGAGCCACTGTGCGTGGATTTCGGCACGCTTGGCCAACATCAACGCGCATCATTTCACGTTCGAGCAGGTCGGGCGCGTGCCCACCTGCCGAGCAAAAATTTCTGCCCATGGAATAGATGGGGAGAAAGTGTTTCCACTGGAGGGTTGATGATGACAAATTTAAGATAATTGGCATATGAAGCAGGGGATTATGATCTGCAATGCACTGCCTGAGGGGGGTGTTGGAAGCAGATAGTGACTTTTTATACTTGGAAAACAGTATTTTTGCAGGGGCCTGGGGAAAGAGCAGGGGAATGAGTCTAATTGGATAACTCTTTAAAGAGCCAGCATAGGCATGATTGTCAAAAGGCCTCCTGTTGTGCTGTAAGATTCTGTAGTTCATAATAGCACATGTAGGATTTGACAAAGCCACTAATTCACCAAAAAAACCCACTAGAATTTCAAGCCTATTGTGGATCTGTGAGGTGATCTTGGATTTATGACTAAGTGCTCCATTTAAATTTTTCTCTTTGCCAAGCTCACTAATGCCACGTTTGACCTTGATCAAAATATTTTTCGAGTTGACTGTTCAGCTGTGGAATGCTGCATGAGTTAATCCTAATAAGTGACTTTCTTCACTATCTTATTAAATTAGCATTTTGTTATCTTTTTCATTAACCCATATTTCTATGAAAATGTCAGAGCAGTGCTAACCTTGAATGATTATTAGTCAGCTTTTATAAATAACCTTCCAAGTAAGTTTAAAGCACGAGAAAGTGGCCATTTTGGCCCATTGTGTCTCTGTTGATCTTTACTTAAGTCGTACAGAATGAATCACCCACCCAGCCCTACCTTGCTGTCTCCCCATGGCTCTGTATGTTTCTTTGCTTCAAATGATCATCCACTTCTTTAAAAATGCAGTCGTTTCAGCGCTTCTCATTCATGTCTGCTTTTTTTGTTAACATAAGAAAATTACCAATTTCTGCCCCTGAGTTGCGCACTTCCACTGTTGACAACAAGGAAACACAAACAACCATTTTCTGTTGAGAAGTCTCAATGTCAACAATTTTATGACCTTAAAGACTGAATAGTACAAAACAGCCCTCTGCCAAAAAAAAACATGATCAGTAATTAAGTTACTAAGGAAGTTACCCAACAAGAAATCTGTTGCTGGCCAATGAATTTGTATAAATGAGGTCCCTGTGAGTTGTGCTTTGGTTATTGACAAAAGCTCACCTAACGAATGCCTTGGGACCTGACTTGCATAAACCTACTAAAACGGTTCCAGCAAATCTTGATGAAGGGATCACTGTAGCCAGGTAAACATTATTTCACTGAGATGATACCAAAGGCAACATCAGTTTGGGACCAGTAGTCTAGCCTTAACAGGAATTTTAAAGTAGAGACCATGTGTTTATATACCAATTTTCACAATCTTGGGATGCCCCAAAGCTCTTTACAGCCAATGAGGTACCTTTTTTAAATTGTAGTCACCGTTGCAATCTAGGGAACACAGCAGCCAATTTGTGCACAGCAAGGCCCCACAGACAGCAACATGATAATGACCAGGTAATCTGATTTAATGATGTTGGTTGAAGGCTAAATATTGGCCTGGGCACTGGGATGATTTCCCCTGTTCTTAGAAATAGTGCCAAGAGATTTTTTTATGCCCACCTGAATGTGCAATTGGGACCTTGGTTTAATGCCTCATCTTTAAAGATGGCAGCTTTGACAACACACTACTCCCTCATTAATGCACTGGAGAGTTAGCCAAGATTTTGTGCTCTAGTCTTTAGAATAGGATTTGTTTCTATAGGTTTCTGACTCAGCTCCATGGTAACACACTTTCTATGGATAGCTAAGTTTAAAATGACTGCAAAGGGGATAACAGCAGGATATGAAAGTTCATGCAGCAGCTTATATAATGGCTGCTACATTGAATACTCATCTATATTGCTAACAAGAGAATGAGCTTTCAGTTAATTTTCCAAAGGAAGCTCCTGTGGTAACTAATCCTTTGAAAATTTGACAATTCACTTATGGTGAACGCTTCTCATCTTAAGATGAGAACTGCGTGACTTATTTTTAAATACTCATAACAAAAAGCTTGGGAAGTATTTTCTCATTAATCAGCAAAGGCATGACATCATGCAAATTGTTTCAGTATATCACTTATGCAACAACTAGCTTAGTAAAATAACCTGGGGCGTTTCATGTTAGGAATTGAAATGGAGCAGGTGTAATAGGAAGGGAGATTGCAGAGAGCACTAGGAGGTATGTTTTAAAGCGCTTTTGATGAAGGAGAGAAATGTAGCAAGGTGCAGGGATTTGGACAATGATTTGTATCGTATGGAACAACATGGGTGAAGGCTTGACCACCACTAGTAGGATTGAGGAAGTGAAGAACATGAAGCAGAGCAGAATAGCAAGAGAAAACGATATGAGCAGGATATGGGTCTGGAAGCAGTTGCTGCAATAGAGAGGTGTGAGATGACTTGAACATACTTAAAGACAGGGAAATTCAAGCTAATGCTTCGAGCCTGCCCATTTCTGGCTTGGTGTAGCTAACACATCATTATCCTTATTACTTTTCTGGAAAATTCTGGCAAATTTCTCACTTCCCACAAATTTCTCACCTCCCGCAAAGTTGATCAAGCACACCCCAGTATCCCAAGGGAGGCTCGTGGAATGATTTGAAGATGTGGGCAAAGATGTTAAAACTAATGCAGTGAAGGATGGGATGCAGGAGTTCCTCAGGGTAGTGTCCCTGGCCCAACCACCTTGAACTGCTTCATTGCAAGAGAATGTTCGCTGATGTTTGCACAGCGTTCAGTACGATATGTGCCTCCTCAAATACCAAAGCAGTTCCTGTTCATGTGCAGCAAGACCTAAACAACATTCAGGCTTGGGCTAATAAGTGGCAAGTAACATTTGTACCACACAAATGCCAGGTAATGACTATCTCTGATAAGAGAGAATCTAATCATTTCCCCTTGATGCTCAAAGCATTACCATTGCTGAATCTGCTTGCATCGACATCCTGGATGTTACCATTGACCAGAAAATTAACTGGACCAGCCATATAAATACTGTGGCTGCAAGAGCAGGTCAGAGCCTGGGAATTCTGCAGAAAGTAACTCGCCTCCTGACTCACCAAAGTTTGTCCACTATCTACAAATTCAAGTCATGACTGTAATGGAATACTCTGCACTTGCCTGGATGAGTGCAGCCCCAGTAACACTCAGAAGTTCCATTGGCATTGGCAGCCTGACCACCATCTTAGCACACTCACTCCCTCCACCAGGCAGTGGCAGCAGTGTGTACCATCTATAAGATGCACTACAGCAACTCTCCAAACCTCCTTTGGCAGCAGCTTCCAAAATTGTGACCTTTACCACCCAGAAGGACAAGGGCAGCAGACTCATGGGAACACCACCACACCCAAGTTCCCCTCCAAGCCACATGCCATCCTGCCTTGGAACTATATTGCCATTCTTTCACTGTCGCTAGTCAAAATCCTGGAGCTTCTTCACTTAGGGTGTACCTACATCTCATGGACTGCAACAGTTCAAGAAGATGGCTCACCACCACCTTTTCAAGGGCAATTAGGGATGGGCAACAAATGCTGGCAATGCCAGTGATGCCCACATCCTGTGAAAGAATAACAAATAATTGAGGTCAACAAGGATCAGGATGATTTTTAAGCAGAATTAGATTCAGGTGACACATTGCTATACATAATAAAACTCAGCTGAGAATTTGCTAATCTTCCAATTTTACAGTTTTGTGAAAGTGTGTACACCTTGGCCACAAGCAATTATTTGTCCAAGACTGGCATAATCATTCTCTGATACATTTACCATCATGTGATAAACCCAACATCCTGACCAAATTGTCGCCTCAATGAGTTTGACATTACGCAAGTTAAAAGGTAAAGTTCTACTTCCCTGTTTGCAACAATGGTTTTGAATATCCTTTTGTAATTTAATTCAAAGCTTACTCGTTATACCTATATTGCTGGATTTCTCACAAACATATGTCATACAACATCTTAAGTTCAGCACTGTACATAAATAAAAAGAGTGTTGGAAAAAACCCAGCAGGCCTGGCAGCAGCTGTTGAGAGAGAAACAGAGTTAATCTTACGAGTCCAATTTGACTCTGTACATATTTGTGTACCTAATTCTTTACACTAATTGTGATTATGGAATTTTACAATACATAAGTATTTCCCATTACCCCTGTGCTGACTGTACAAGAGGTGGTCCCTTAGTCTAATTTCCTTATAGTTCTTTACATGTTTCTTTTTCCAACATTTACTTTGCTATTAAAAGCTTATACGGATTCTGTCTCCACCACTACAAGACTTCCATGAACTGATAACCCTCAATGTGGGGGAAAAAAAACGCTCTATATCACATTTTGTTATTTTAATCATGTTAAATTTATAACTTTTAGTTGCCAACCAGAGAAATATGAAGCAAGGGAGTTAATTTTGGAAAAAGGTGCTTAATGACAAACTGTAACAGTTTTGTGTTCATAACAAATACTTCATAATGTAAAACAAAAGCAGAATTACCTGGAAAAACCCAGCAGGTCTGGCAGCCTCGGCGGAGAAGAAAAGAGTTGACGTTTCGAGTCCTCATGACCCTTCGACAGAACTTGAGTTCGAGTCCAAGAAAGAGTTGAAATATAAGCTGGTTTAAGGTGTGGCCCCACACACCTTAAACCAGCTTATCTTTCAACTCTTTCTTGGACTCGAACTCAAGTTCTGTCGAAGGGTCATGAGGACTCGAAACGTCAACTCTTTTCTTCTCCGCCGATGCTGCCAGACCTGCTGAGTTTTTCCAGGTAATTCTGTTTTTGTTTTGGATTTCCAGCATCTGCAGTTTTTTTGTTTTTAACTTCATAATGTAATCCTCACTATGTCACTGCTAAGGGATTAAGGTGTTCCTGAAGTTTAGTATCCTACCTTTCTCTTCCTTTAACTTGTACGCTCACTCTTAAGTCGTTCTGTTTAAAAACGTAATGAGGATTGTTATAAAGTTTTTTTTTTTATTGCTACTTAACAGGTTACGCGAACTGTGATACACCTTTCTTCAGAGTTGAATAGCTGCCACTTTTCAAAATCTGCTCAGTGGGAATAGAGGCTACATTTCAATCCAAAACTGAATCTATTAGAATTAGTATTATAATCAATATCAGCTAAAACTGTGCCTGTGATGTTAAATGAAAAACAATGAATAAGAGGCACCATCTTTCGGATGAAACATTTAACCCTAAACCCCATCCTCTCAGGTTGATATTAAATCCTACGGTACTATTTTGAAGAACTTTGGGGAGATATTGCTAGTGGTCTGGCTAGTATTTATCCCTCAAATATCATTAAAACTGATTATCTAGCCATTATCCCATTGTTGTGTATGGTACCTTGCTGTGTGCAAATTGGCTCTTTGCATTACGACAGTGAGTACACTTCAGAAGTATTTCATTTGCTGCCAAATATTTATGGGACATCTTGTGGCCAAGGAAAGCATTATGTGGCGGTGGTGTAGTGGTATTTTCACTGGGTTGGTAATCCAGTGACCCAGGGTAATGTTTTGGGTTGAATTTGAATTCAATAAAAATCTGGAAGTAAAAGGTCTAAAACATCATGAAACTGATTGTCGTAAAAACCCATCTGGATTACTGATGTTCTTTAGGGAAGGAAATCTGCCATCCTGACCTGGTCTGGCCTACACGTGACTCCAGATCTGCAGTACTGTGGTTGAGTCTTAAAATGCCCCCTGAAATGGCCTAGTCATACTCAGCTGTATCCAATCGCTAAAAAGGAATGAAACTGGACAGACCACCTGGCATCAGCCTAGGCACCCGAAATGGCGCTGGCAAACTCAGCCCTGTTGCCCCTGCAAATTCCTCCTTACTAACATTTGGGGGCTAGTGCCAAAATTGGGAGAGCTGTCTCACAGACTAGTCAAGCAACAGCCTGACATAGTCACACTCATGGAATCATACCTTACAGATCATATCCCAGACGCTACCATCACCATCCCTGGATATGTTGTGTCCCACAGGCAGGACAGACCCAGCAAAGTTGGCAGCACAGTGGTATACAGTTGGGAGGTAGTTGCCCTGGGAGTTCTCAAAATCAACTCCGGCCCCCATGACATCTCATAGCATCAGTTCAAATATGGGCAATGAAACATCATGCTGATTACCATGTACTGGCCCCCCCACCTGCTTGATTAATACCCTATCCACATAGATTCACTCCTTCCACCACCAAACAGTGGTAGCAGTGTGTACCATCTACAAAATGCACTGCAGAAACTCACCAAGGCTCCTCAGGCAGCACCTTTCAAACCCATAACCACTACCATCTAGAAGGACAAAGGCAGCAGATAGATGAGGACACCACCACCTGGAAGCTCCCCTCCAAGTCACTCAACATCCTGGTTTGGAAATATATCACCGTTCCTTCGCTGTCACTAGTCAAAATCCTGGAACTCCCTTCCCAACAGCACTGTGGATGTACCTACAGGGACTGCAGCAGTTCAAGAAGGCAGCTCACCAGCTATTAGAGATGGGCAGTAAATGTTGGCCTAGCCAGCGATGCCAACTTCCTGTCAACGAATAATAAGAAAAATGTACAAGTTCTTTTCGTTTTTCTTAAAACCAAGGACAGAATCTCATTAGCTGTGTGGGTGTGGCTTTAGAGGCAGGAGGGTAGAGAAATTTTTGAAATGTGTCACTGGGCCTTTGACCCAATGTGTTTCCACCTCTGAATGATCTTGCCGGAGTGGAGGTCAGACCAGCATCAGCTACCCACCTGGAAATGGCAGGTAGTTAATTATCAGCAATTAAGTGCCTGCTTAGGAGTAAATTGGTGACTCTGTTGGAATCTCAGCTGGGACCTGTTCACCGCCGGTGAGGATGGAGCCTGGAAAATGCTAGGAGGCAACCTCCTGGTGACAGGCAAGGGAGCTAGCTAGGCCTCTTTTCGTCCTCCATCCTCTAGAGCTATGGTGGCCCGAGGGCTACAGCCCAATCTGTGCTTTATTTTAAGTATTCAAAAGTGTTCAGGGGGCACCTTCATCTTGAGGCATCCTCGTGGTAACCCATCTACAGCAGCTGCGCCCACCTTTCGTGCTGCTGCTGGCTGTCCACAACTTCGGGCACTCCCCGTAGCCCTCCCACCTGTGCAGTGCTTGTGCTGTTCTTAGTTGGTTGGGACTCTTGGAGGAGGCCAATTAACAGGCTTGAAATGGTTTCTTCCCTCATTTAACTAAGGCAGTAAGATTCTTCCCCAAGTGAGACATTTCTCCTTCAGTGCAGTATCATGTGCAAACTCCAACTCAAACAGTATATTTTAGCACAGCAAAGCTAAACTCAAGCCACACTTATGATTCAGCCATGGTAAAACATGATGCACCCAGTAAGTCAGGGACATAAATTTAATCCTTTACTCGTTGGAAAAATGTGTCCAAAAATAAGCATGGAATTGGGACCAAACGGTGCTGGATGGATTCCAGTAGCCAAATTTTGAAGTTCGAATCGATGTACTACCAGTCCTAATCATCATCACTGTTAAGGATATTTTAATACCTTACAACTTACAGAAGCATGTGAATTGGAATAATGGATTTGTATAATTAGTAGCTAAACATCTTACACCACTGGATGTGCAGCCAAGAACTAAAGATGGTGGAATGACTGATTTTAAACTGTTGGTCAGATTCCACCTCTCATCATTTCTGTGTGGTGAGGTGTAGCTAATCTCCTTTAATATTACTTCAAAAATGGAGTTCCCTATTGAATTTCAAAATACCCAATCAATAAAGATCTTTTGCCTTCAAAATCTCATGTTTGGTTAAAAACGTTGAAACTTGATTCCTGCTGTGGCCGTATTCAAGGCTTTGATCATTTGTGACACGCAAAGATCTCAAAGCTAAACTAGTTTGTTGACAACCAGTATAGTTCCAAACTTCAATAATTACTCAAGGTCCATAATCATTGATAGAGGTAGATTTGGTCCACTTCTTGACAATACAGATATCCTTCTCCTTTCCAGTTCCCTTCACAGCTCTGGGAACTGCCCTTTGCTTAATATAATTTCTAATGTTTATGAACATTAAGGGAAACTCCAAATAACTTCAGGAGAATTATTCTGGCAAAACCTTTCCTGGGGGTAATAGAGAAAAGTCACGAGCATTATGTCATTTTTAACAAGTTGATGTCTTAAAGGTAAAGCACTTTTTCCAGTCTGATATAAGCTGTGAAACACAACTTGTACAGAAACAGATAATTGTTCACACAAGGTCTGGAACAGCTCCCCCCAAATTATTATGCTGGCTGCTGATCCGACACACAGCTGTCCAACTCAAAAAAAAAAGCAGATAAAACAAAAACAAGATATTTTTGTGCTGGACTCTGCAATTTCCCAACTTGCTCTGGTGTTAATCATTGCCTGATTGCAATGCCTTCAGTGCCTTAATATTGCTTTTCCTGCTTTTATGGTAATTATACCAAACTATGATTAACAGATCGATTCCAGAAATTCAATCCCTGACATGCTGGTTTACCACACTTGGTTTCATCGCAACTAGGACACATAACAGGTTTCTGACTTGTTTCCAAAGCATTTGGCTTCAGTACAGCTACAGTCTAGTTTCTTTGACATTGTCTAACTGAGTTTATGTTGCATTGCTGTTTGATACACATATATACACTTTTTTTATTTTTAGTCACATTTATACAGCATTTTTCCACACATGTTGAAACCAACAGCAGAATTTGATAGTCACGGTGGTGGGCGCTGTCTGTGGAAAACTGGTGGCAACCCTGCCATAGGGTGTTTTGGAGGCTCAATAGGATTAAGTCCCAGTTGGGCACTTACCTGCCTGCTGTTGGGCTTCCCAGCTCCTTGGGAATTTCCCCCACCACCTCACCCTAGACATCCTGCTACAATCCTGCCCCCAAGAGCTGGCCAATCAGAAGCTGACAGCTCTACAGTACCGTCAGTGCCATTGGCAGCCAGGGGCAGAAAGGGAGGGCCTGGTGAAGGAGACATAGGGGTTGATTTGAAGTGCGGGGTGGGGCCTTACTCCAGGTTCCTGTCTTCCACGGGTGGGGAGTCTCCTTGTCCTTCCCGCTGGCTGCTGACCTGCTTCCCCCCCTTTGCTAATCAGTGTCTAACAATGTAATTTATACCAAAGTTTCCCACCTGGGTTGTGTGAGTGTAGTGCTGCCAACTCTCTGGGATTGTCCTGGGTTCTCCAATAGTTAGATTAATCGCCAGGACACTGCTTTGAGCAACCTGGGAGAAAATCTTTGGGGTATTAAAAATAGTTGTGTTTTCTTTTAATTGTTTTATTGGTTATCAAAGTATTGGAGATGCAGCAAAGTGGAAAAGGTTGTGTGACTGCGCAGGGCAGTTGGAGGCAGGAGGTCACGTGATTAAAATCTTCAGGGACACATCTGACCACAGTCGGCAGCCTTGAATATGCCACCTCACCGGCAGCTAAAGCCACCGGCCTTTAATTAATTGGGTTTGAGCTGGAAATGGAACTGCTCCATTTTAATTGCTCACCACTCGTTCCTCATGTGTGGGGCTAGTGCTAAAATTCTCTCAAGAAAATGCAACAAAACTATGGGACTTTTCTTACTGATGCATAGCTTCAGATCCTCAGCAAATTGTTCCACAATGGATATGCAGCTTTAATTTTTGGCCTTCCTGTACCTTTTTTCCTTACCAAGTGTTGTGAAAGCTGGAAAAATATGTTGTTTTCCAATTATAGAATATGATGTGAAGCCCCACCTACTCGGGTGCAGATTGAGAAATCACGCTTGCACAAATTTTCTGTCCATTATTTGGAAAATCATAGGCTGCACGTTTGTGACTTCCTGACTTGAGCTTTGATGGGTGAGGCTCTGGCAGGGATGCAGCTTAGCAAATGTTTACCTACAGGTGTGCCTTCCAGTGATTGGATGCAAAGCCAGAATCTTGAGATTCTGACACCCTTTATAATTTACTCCAACAGAGTTTTAAGAGAGGTTGGGCTGCTTTTTGTATTTGCAGTGGTTACAATCTGTAAACCAAACCATGTTTATAGATGTTTGGGACATTATAATAATTACAAAAATAAATTAAAAGGGAAACTAAGCAAAATGTTCTTCTCATAGGATATAGCATTTTCTGCCAGAGAGCATTTTTGAAGAAGTTTTATTTTTGAAAGGGTATCAAATAGTTGCTTGATAAAGAAGAATATAAATGGATGAGGATGCAGGTAACCAGTTGGTAGCTCACGGAACAAATCACCAGTGCAGATTTGATGCACCATTTTAAGATAATGGTAAGAAATTCAGATTGAATGTCTCATAGGTGTCCAATTCACTCTGACCCATCTTCCTCTCTCTGCTCAGCTCTAGTCCCAGGTGGAAGAAAATGACATCTTTTTGGGCTAATCGGCTCTGTAAGCTTCAACTTTTATTATGCCGAAAAGAGCACTAAAATAACAGTACCAAAGGTACTTAGACGCCAGTGACATGTAGCTTTCTTTTCCTTAGTACATTGGTGACACTGACGGTCCAGTATTTAATGCCCATTCTTCGCTACACTGAGGACATTAAGAGGCATCCACCCTATGTGAGACTGAAATCTTGTGCAAGTCAAATCAGGTCGAGTGGCAATTTCCATTCCCTTGAAGATATTAGTGGAATCAGTTGGTATTTGATCTGGATGCTTCCATTGTCATTTTTCCTGGTGCCAACCCAGAAATTTGCTGCACTTGGTGATGCCTTGAATTTATCTGAGGAACATTCCAGGTGTCAGCAAGGATTCCCTTAGCGGAACAGAAACAAAATTTGTTGTTAGGGATTTTAAGAAACTGAATAGAAAATTATTTATGGTAATGCAGTTAAATCCATGAGATTTCTTTTTGACTGGAGGTTTCTCGAAGCAGCACATAGGTTTTAAAACTTCATAATTCATTTCCTTTTTTTATCCCCTGCTGAATACATGCTAGGAAATGCTGCCAAAAGCATCATTTACCTCTCTAATACTGCGTTCAAATCAAAAATTTTCAATCGTGATGCTGGAGAGTGAACAAGCTTTTTAACTATGAGAAAATGAGAAAAGGAGAATAGGACTGGGAGCGAAATTACAGCTGATTTTGATTCCTATCCTCTGTGACCCAATCAGGGATCATTAGCTATCGATCAGGAACCCTGGCTGTTTTTCTTCTGTTTTGGAGATGATTGTAGTATGTAGACTGCCTACTTTCAGCTCTGTAACATTGCTAGTCTCTACCCTGCCTCAGCCCATCTGCTGCTGAAACCCTCATCCATGTATTTATTATCATTAGACATGACTATTCCAATGACCTTGTGGCTGGCGTACTATTTTGTACTCTCCTATTTTGTACCCTATGAAACTTGAACTCATAAGCACCTTTGCCTGTATCCTACCTCACATCAAGTCCTATTCATCCATCACTCTTGGGCTTACTGACCTGCCTTACCTGGTCCAACTTCGTGTTGCTTTTAAATCCCTCCATGGTTTTGCCCTTCCCTATCTATGTGATCTCCTCCAGCTCGACAACCCTCCAAGATCTCTGTGCTCCTCCAATTCTGGGCCCCTGCACAAATCAGATTTTCATCATTGCAACATTGGCGGAAGTGTCTTCAGCTACCTAGGCTGTAAGTTTAGAGAGAGAATTCTAGAACTTTCAAACTCTCTACCCCTCTCCTCTAAGACACTCTTTTTAAACCCCAGGTCTTTGACCAAGCTTTTGGTTACCTGTCATAATTTCTCCTTATGTGGCTCGGTATCTGCTTTTATTTGATAAAATCCTGTGAAGTGCCAATGGAATGTTTTATTATATTGCTGGCGCTATATAAATAAAAGTTGTTTGTTTCTGCCTAGCTAAGATCAGCCAATTCTGATATAAAGGTTTGTGAAACTCAGTGAGGTCTGTGTGGCTTAATAGCACATCCCATGATACAATTACAAATTGAACCACTGAGGAAGCCGTCTTCAATAAGTTTGTTTTATAAAACTTTGAACAAAGGATGTCTTTTGGTATATATTTCTATTGTCAAGAAACTTGGAAAGAGGCAGGAAATGTACTGACAGTTGAAACTGGAGCTTTAAAATATAAACACTCTGGATGGTTGCTTGGGGGGGTGGGTGGGTGGGGGGGTGCGTGTGGTGTGTGTGTGTGCTTGGGGATGTGGGTAAGTGGGTTTGAGAATTATATATTAGAATGAATAAGCATTCCGTTGGGGCAGGGGATGTGGGTAAGTGGGTTTGAGAATTATACATTAGAATGAATAAGCATTCCGTTGTGATATTACCCTGCTGCTTAGAGGGGGAAAGGGCAGCACAAGTTAACACGTCGTCTCTTCACTTCTGGGACCCAAGTCTAATATCTGGTTGGAAGGCTTAGATAAATAAATTTGGGCACAGTCTCAGCTGGCTGTCAAGTGAACTTAAGCACAGTAGAAAATTGTATCAATGTACAAATTGATATTAAACTGAAGGGGAAATAAAGCACTTGCAGTTAATTAATGCCTTTTGTGTGCTCAGGCTTTCGTGTCCTCAGGCTATCTCAAAGTGCATTGCAGCCTCTGAAGTTATTTTAAAGCGTTATTATAATGTTATAATGCAGCTGCCAATTTGCGCTCAGCAAGATTCTAGAAACAGCAATGCAATGAACAGTTCAGTGATTTGCTTTAGTGGTGTTGGTTGAGGGAAGAATGTTACCAAAAGAGCTTCCTGCAGAGTCACCTTTTGGTTGACTCATGTTTCCTGGCTGCCAATCAAAATTCTTAAAATGTCATAGGGCACATTTTAGTTGGCTTCAGTTGGGCACAGGTTTAATCACCATAGTTACAAGCTATACTTAGCTATGCCCATTGCCCCGATTATCACTGTGCTTGAATAAGTGGCAGTACTAGGCTGGTATGCCAACATGTTACACCAGAGTAATTTACTTGGTTTCAGACCTGTGGTTTCCTATGTAGTGAATTTCTGATCCTTAATTGGGGCTAGTTTGAAGGTGAGGAACCATTAGCCACACAGGGAGGAGCGAAAAGGTGAAGAAATCTCTGGGTTCACTGACAAGTTTCTTAGTGATGTTGACTGGAGACTAGGTTGCCTTTCCAACTGCTAAACCTGGCAATGGTGTATGCTCTGGTGAGACCTCAAAGGTTACAGAGACGAGCTATAAAAATAGTTAAATCAAAGATAGGTTACTCAGAAGAAAACTTATGCGTTCACTAATAGAAAGAGAACCTTGCATCTGTATAACATATTATCTCATATTTGAGAAATATTTCAAAACACGTTGTACCAATTATTTTTGAAGTGCATTTGCTGTTGGGCAAACACTGCAGAAATGTGTACATAGCAAGGCCCTACGATAACAAATAACACCGTTTGTGTGGCATTGATTGCATGAAGAATGATAGCACAGGATACTGGGACAACTGCTCTTATTGGAAAAATATGATGGACCCCTTAACCTGAGCAAGCAGATAGCAGACACAGTTTGAAGTTTCTTCAAGGCAGTACCTGTAATATTACTGGGCTGAAGTTGCTGACACCTTTTCAATGTTGCACAGAATAAAGTTACTCCAAGGAGACTAATGTATTGTAATTGTATGGTTTGACATTGGCAATAAACAAGTTAGATTTAAATTATTTTGCCCCTTATTTCCCCAAAGATAACCTGAAATAGAGACAGGGCTCTCCTACTTATGTGCTACCTCTTGTTGTTGCTGCAGCATGCGAGTTCAACTTAAAAAGGAAGAATCTTAACATAATTTTTAGCAATAATGAAGAGAATCATTCATATAGTTGCAGAGAAAGTCTTTTCTTGAGTGAGAGAAGAATTAAGAGATGGTTACAAAAAATCCTGAAGTTAAATGTGATTTTAAGGATTGTCTATGTTATACCTTTTTGAGTTGTAAAGTAGGTTGCCAATTAGCAAAATGATGGATGACTGAAAATCCAGAGACCACAAATTTAGTAAAATATAAGTGACCTGGTACAAAGGCAGAAGAAGCTGGAAGGGGTGGGTCTCTTTTTCACAACCTAAATGAATGCTCAAACTTTGGTGTTCTCCCAAAACAGGTGTTCAATGTTCTAGCTTATACCTTGGCTTTCTGGTGGCGCATGAGAGAAAAAACAATGGTGATTGAAGGAACTGTCATGTTATGGAAGTATCTTCACCAATTCTTGTGTTTACTGACAGGTACAAGGGGGATCCAGTGGCCTAATTCAGTAGAAGGATGGAGTCTTCCAGTAAAACCCACCATCACCCAATGATTGCAACAGGTTTGTCAGTGGGTGGGGAGTTGGCTTTGGATCCACTGGTGATGTGCAAGCTCTGCCTTTGTGAATACTCTCTTGATGGAATGACCACTCTGGAGCAATGCAACTGCTTTTTCTGCACTGTGGTGAGTGTGCCCAACAATGCATAACGACAGGAGAGTTTATCAAAATTGAAACTGATTGAATGGTGTTAATGAGCTCACTATCATTTTGATTGGGTTGGAAAGACATGGTTTTCTTTTTAGTAATGACTCCTTCATAATATCATTCATCCGCACCCTGCCTCAACCCATTTGCTGCTGAGACCCTCATTGTACTCTTGTTTCCTCTAGGCTTGAATATTTCAGTGCTCTCTTGGCTGACCTCCCTTTTCCAAACTCCATTAAGCACATCCAAAACTCTACTCATAGTTTAAATCACACCAAGATCTGCTCACCCATCATTGCTTGTTGACCTACGTTGGCTCCTGATTCATTAAAAACATTTTTTAAAGAAATGTTCATTTATGTTCAAATCACTCAATGGCTTTGCACCTCCCTATCTCTAAACCTCCTACAACCATCCAAGGACTCTATCTTCCTTCAACTTTTGCAACCCCCCTACACTTCCTTCATGTACTTTTGGTGATGATGCCATCTAGTTGCCAAATTCTGGAGTTCCCTCCTCAAATCTCTCCTCTTAGACATTGAATAAAACCTGGCTCTTTGAGCCAAAGTAGAGGACATTCGGATAGATGAGCAAACACTTGTTCATTGTTCTGTTTGGTTTTGTTTTATGTTCCTATGAAAAGCCTTGCTAAGTTTTACCTGTATCAAAGGTGTTTCATTGGTGCGGAACTAAAATGGCTCAGGATTTAAATCATGTACAGATAGTTAATGGACTGGTGCTACATTGTAGTGTCTACAATTTTTGTATCCATTTGAAAGAAGCCAGTTTATGCCTGAATGAAGACAGCAGACACTGGAGCAGAATATTAGAGTGATTTTGGATAATCTGAAATTCTGCCCCTTAACCTTTTGGTGTTGGGCTTGAGGCTGAATTTGTCTGAAATTTATCAGATATTAGGAAGCCTAATGTCTTGCTAGAAAAAAAAGCAGGTTGAAAACCAGATTTACCCTGACTTTCATCAATTTAAGTTTGATGTGGTTTCCCTTTGGGCACTGGGCTTCACCTTAAATATAGGCAGAAAATGCTAGAAATACACAGTAATTCATTCAGCATCTGTGGTGAGAAGAGATCAATGTCTGGACAATTTTTCAGAGCCCATATGGTGGTTATTTTATTTTATCTGTTGGGAGTGGGAAAAATGTGTCCTTCTCATACAATCTATTCACTGGGTCATGTGTTTTATTGCATGGCTGAATAAGTCACAAGATGACATTCCTGATAAAAAAACTTTAAAAAGTTCGTTAAGTAACGGTACTGTACAAATGTAGAGGAGCATGTACAATATTTTTAAGTATTGCATTCGGCCAATTTATTTCCTTAGAATGTCACACCAAATAATAAGAGGAGTGAAACCAAGGGTTCACCGATGCAATAAACATGCTGATATTGTCACACCAAATAACTGACGTATTTTCTATTTTTCGTTATGTTTTGACTGATCAGTGCTTAACACGATATGTAGAACTGATGATCAGAGAAGGTTGTGGATCTCCTATCACATGCCCAGAGCTTGGATGCCCTAAAAATGGGGTCTTGCTGGATGCAGAGGTAAAAATGTTTTGTGTATTATAATGTTTAATGGGGTCCATCTTCTTAACAACCTGATGCTTGATACAAATACTTGTAGTTTTTGATGATTTGGTTTTTAATATTGCAAAATTTATAGTTTTATGAACTTTCACATTTAAAATCCACAGCTAGCTGCTAATGTCGTTATAACACACACAATTCTGTTCCAGCCAATCAATCTGTTACAGTTTATTTTGTTTTAATCTGTGAGTTATTCTCTTTCCCCTCACACCTCTTAACTGGGCCATTCGTCACTCTCTAGATAGGTGGTGCCGCACCCTTCCCAAATCTAAGCTTTTTAGCAATGCTGCTCTGTCACTGGCAGCAAAGAAAATCTTGCAGAAGTGATTCCAGAGGGAACATAGAACAAAGCACCCATCTGAACTCGTACCCACCTCTTAGAGACCTGAGGCTGGATTTCCCCATTGACGATGGGAATCAGGTGGCAGGTTCGATCCCAGGTTGTGAACCTGCCCTTGATGTCAGCGTGCTGTGAAGCCTGATTTTCATGGGGTCGATATGTTATTGATCCTAGAAATGGGTCTGCCACCCAATTAGCGGGAATGGAGGTGGGACACGAGGGGAGTGGGCCACATTCTGGCCCAAATCAGCAGCCATTACAGTGGTTGACTTTTGTGTGTGTTTTTTTTTTGGAAAAGACAGAATCTTCATGGACAGAATCTTCATGTTCAATGTGGCCAGGGCAAATAGAGTGCTGGGACCTGAGATAGGTTAGGTATTAAAATTTTATTGCTTAGCACTTTTTTTGTCCAAACATGCACTTTTTTTTGCATTAAATGAAACTGTTTCTCCGCTGCCACACCTGTTTCTGCCTGGTTGTTGCTAGTCATTTCTCAGAGATCTCAGATGGCTGCCCATACTCATGAGATGCATGTATTAATAAGTCCACCAAGTCTTAGATTTTTTTTTACAAAGCTAAATTAAACACTTATTAATAAAAGAGATTTTAAGCATATCCATAGGTCTACAAATTACTACTATTATAACTCCTATTTCTCCTAATTAATCTGATTCCCAGTTACACATCTGTTAAGACATCAGTAAAATCAAATAGGATTAAATAGACACAGGCAAAGCACACACAACCCTGGGCAGTGAAATTCAAAATGAGTTTTCTTAGCTTTGGTGCCTGTCTACAGCAGCATGATGCATAGAGGCTGGAGGCTTTTCACACTTGTTAGATCTTAGAATGCCTTCCCCCTTACACATAATCTCATCTTTTTATATATGTTTCTCCCTTTTAAATGTAAATTCCATTGTTCCAATATGTCTTTTCAACTTTACTTTTCTCATAATATATGAGTACTATGAAAGATTTATATTATTCCCCCCCACTTTGGGGAAAAATAAACATACTGTTTGACTTAGCTTCTTATGGCTAGGTGTAACATCTCATCATCTCTTTGAAATTCAAACTAGCCTGATTTATCTAAAAATGCAAATGTTCCTCACACCTCACATTCTAAAACTTCAGCCATGTTTACCTATTTAGCATTTCAAGCCTAGCTTCCCTTTTGATAACTCAAAATCTCCAGACTAGCTAGCTCTAATTTCTACACCCCCCACCCCCCCCAACACACACACACATCCATACAGAGAAACTAATCCAAACACCACTAATAACTACCTTTACAGTAAATCACAATAATATTGTGAAAATGATTGTATTTTCATCTCACCGCCCCCCCCCCCCCCCCCCCCCCCCCCCACCCCACCTTTGGAAATTCGTCAGTTGGGATTGGAGTTGACAAAATGACAGATTGGCATGCAGATCGCTGGCACCAATCTTTTTGTCACCTGCCTCCATTCTATCTTGATTCGGGACGGGAAAATTCCAGCCCTGGACACATCCTGCCTGTTGTAGTGACTTTGCTTTGCAACACACAGCACTTCTTCATCAAAAAAGAATTGGATTGGAAAGAGCAAGACAAGAATTGAAATACTATGTGATTTCCATAAGGGTTTGACTATTGAAAGGCCTACATGAGTAGTGAGGGGTCACCAGGTGGTAGTGCTTTATCTGTACCTTGTTGTGAGATGAATTTTTGTCTACCATTGCCAATTTATGTTGGCAAATAGAAAACCTGATATCAAAGTGAGTGGACATGATTTTCTCCCCCCCCCCCCACCCAGAAGAAGGAAATTTGGGGACCGAATCATCTGGACCCAGTCTTGTGCTTCCTACTGTTGTGCTTATGACTGATTTTTGCTAGCTGTCTCCTAGGGTGATATGAGATCAAAAAAGAGGAAGAATAGGCATAAAATCATAGGGTTACAGTCATAGAGTTATACAGCACAGAAACAGGCCCTTTGGCCCATCTTGTCCATGTCAGCCATCAAGCACCTATCTATTTTAATCCCATCTTCCAGCATTTGGCCTGTAGCCCTGTATGCTATGGTGTTTCAAATGCGCATCTAAATACTTAAATATTGTGTATGTTCCAGATTCAAACCACCCTCTGGGTGAAAAAATATTTCCTCAAATCCCCTCTAATCCTCCTGTCCCTACCTTAAATCTATGCCCCCTGGTTATTGACGCCTCCGCTAAGGGGAAAAGTTTCTTCCTATCTATGCCGCTCATAATTTTGTATATCTCTATCAGGTTCCCCCCTCAGCCTTCTCTGCTCTAAGGAAAACAGCCCTAGTCTATCCAGTCTCTCTTTGTAGCTGAAACGCTCCAGCCCCGGCAACATCCTGGTGAATCTCCTCTGCACCCTCTCCACTGCTCCACCTAACAATGTAACATTTGTTACTAGGGTCTGAAAAGAGGTGCCTGTAAACTACTTGGTTTGATCCTGGATTGAGACAGGAGTCTCGAGACGAGTGGAATGTCCCATATCAGAAAGTGCCTTCAGTGTATTCAGTTGGGGTTATGAAAGTGCCATATGACTTGCAGACATTTGACAGCTTGATAGTCATTTCCTTTTTGCCCGCTGAAATACCTAATGAAATCCAATGCTTGCATTTTGAACCAAGGCAGCTGCCATGGATTATTTGTCTGGCTTTTGAGTAGCCACCAACCCTGCCGTTTTAATTTTTTTGGCTACTTTGATGGCCAACCTTTTTTGTATTGTCAGATTATTCGTATCAAGCAATGTCTATATCAAAATCAAATTAAAATTGGTTGGGTGCCCAATCGGTCATGTGCCTACAACGGAATTACACCGAAAACTTGCTTCATATTGAAGTGTAGGGGGCACTTTTGCAACACTGGGCTGACTGTTTGGTAACTTCCATAGGTTACCTCTTGAGTCTTAATTTCCTGTTATAAAAAGAAACGTGTTTAGGTTTTTGTATTCAGCAAAGTAAATAATATCCATATAAAAAAAAAATAAAGAAAATGCAGTTGATTATTCAACATCTGAAAATTTAAGAGAGTCACATCCGTTTGTCAGCCTATCAGAACTGAGGCATGTTGGTGCTGAAACATGGATTTTCCCACACTGTTTCAGCATAAAGTATTTCTAGTTTAAGTATAACAGACAGGTAGTGTAAAGCTCCTTCCAACTCTGCCCCAACAGTGTGGTGTGATTCCAAACTCTGACCAGCATCTCATCCTGCACCAGTGTAATATTTCTGTTAATTGTTACAGTATAGGAGATGGCCATTTGGTTGATGGAAGGGGTCATCAACAGTGCTCTCAAGTGGCACTGTTTAGCAAAAACCTGCTCACTCACGCTCAGCTTGGGTTCCGCCAGGGCCATTCAGCTCCTGGCCTCATTAAAGCTTTGTTTCAAGCATGGACAAAACAGCTAAACTCCAGAGGTGAGGTGAGAGTGACTGCCCTTGAATCAAAGCAGCAATTGACTGAATGTGGCATCAAGGAGCCCTATCAAAACTGAAGTCAGTGGGAATCAGGGGGAAATCTCTCTGCTAGTTGGGTTCATACCTAGCACAAAGGAAAATGGTTGTGGTTGTTGGAGGTCAGTCATCTCAGTTCCAGGATATCACTGCAGGAGTTCCTTAGGGTAGGTCCTCGGCCCAACCATTTCAGCTGCTTCACCAATGACACTCCTCCCATCATAATGATTGTGCAAATGTTCAGTACCATTCATGACTCCTCAGATACTGAAGCAGTCCATGTCCAGGTGCAGCAACATCTGGAGAACATCCAGGCTTGGGCTGACAAGTGGCAAGTAACATTTGTGCCAGACAGGCACCAGGAAATGACCATCTTCAGCAAGAGAGAAACTAACCATCGCCTCTCAAGATTCAATGGCATTACCATCGCTGAATCCTATCAACATCCTGAGAGTTATCATTGACCAGAAACTGATCTGAACAAGCCATATAAACACTGGCTACAAAAGCAGTTCAGAGGCTAGGAATCCTACTGCAAGTCACTCGCCTCCTGACTCCCCAGAGCTTGTCCACCATCTACAAGACATAAGTCAGGAGTGAATGAATACTCCCCACTTGCCTGGATGAGTGTAGCTCCAAAAGCACTCTAGAAGCTTGACACCATCCAGGGCAAAGCAGCTTGCTTGATTGACTCCACATCCACATACATGTACCCTCTCAACTACTGGCAGCAGTGTGTACCAGCTATAAGATGTACTGCACGAGCTCACCAAGGCTCCTTAGACAGCACCTTCCAAACCCAGGACCGTTACCATCTATAAGGACAAGGTGAGCAGATGCATGGGAACACCACCACCTGGAAGTTCCCCTCTAAGCCACTCACCATCCTGACTTGGAAATATATCGCTGTTCCTTTACTGTCGCTGAGCCAAAATCCTGGAACTCCCTCCCTGACCGCACTGTGGGTGTATCTACACCACATGGACTGCAGCGGTTCAAGAAGGTAGCTCACCACCACCTTCTCAAGAGCAACTAGGGATGGACAATAAATGTTGGCTCAGCCAGCGACACCCAAATCCCATGAGTGAATAATAAAGAAAAAATTTGGTCCTTCATGCCCTTTTGGAGCAATTTACCTAGTCCGTTATCTGCCTTCTCCCTTTAACCCTGCATATTTTTTTTTCTTTTCCGATAACAATCCAATCCCCTCTTGAATGCCTTGATTGAAACTGCCTCCACTGCGAGGCAGTGCGTTCCAGATCCTAATCACTCACTGTGTGAAAAAAGCTTTTCCTCATGTTGGTCATAGCTTCTTTTGCCAATTACCTAAATCTGTGCCCTCATGTTCTTGATCCTTCCACCAAAGGGAACAGTTTTTCCTTATCTACTCTGTCTGGAACCTTCATGAGTTTAAATTCCTCCATCAAATCTCTTTTCAATCTTTTCTTTTTCTCAGTCTTACAAACTTCCTGAGTGTGAGTGACAGTTTAGCATTATTAGTGCTGAGGTGTAGACCGAATTACTGTGCTGTGGACTTCGGATTGTGTTGAGGCTGTCTAAACTCATTTGATGAGCATGAAGTAGTCCAGACATAGCTACCAGAGGCAAAGGAGCTATATTCTCATTTTATACATAATGACATTCTCCAAGTGGTCCTTGTCTTCACAAAAATTGTTGACAAGCTTTTACTCTTTGGGGAGAGTTGTAATGGGTGGGTGGATTAGGTGAGAAGCTTTAGTCACAATAAAATCAGCTATAAGTGATGAATGGTTGTTATGATCCCCAGCTGAGGTTACCCCTGGTCTGGCCTGATCCCAGTTTGATAGCTCCTACTCTTTATTTGTTCGTTTCGATACGTGGCAGGTAGCCACTGAACAGCAGCACAAGGGGTCAGCTGATGAACTTTTAATAAATGAGTAAAACATTTATTCAACAAGAAAAGATGAGCCATGTTACAATACTTCTTCACCCACAACTATACCTTTACAGATGTGTACAGATTTGTACACAATTTACAAAAGCTATCTTATACTCTAATGTACACAGTAAGTACCCAGTCCATGTGAACCTATGGCACCCTGTGGTCAGACACGCCACACTCTCTAGAACCCAGTGACAGATGCCACATCAAACGGATGCTATGGATCTCTCCTCAACTCCCCTCAGACGCTTGTCACACCATGAGCCAACCAGTTTCGCTGAATTCCGCCCTTCACATGAGGGTTTCCAATCTCCATTCTCCAAGAACTCCCTTTGGAATCTTCTCCCAAACCGATGCTTTCTCTCAGACGACTTCCACAAGGGTTTACTTCCAGGGTTTCAAACTCTCCTCCTGATGTTCATCTTCCCTGGGTCACCACATGCATTCAAGCTGTCTTCCACACACTCTGTCTCTCTGACTCAGCTATCAACAGTACACCACTGCTTCACATGCCCAAGGCAAAGAGTTACAAACCTTAAGTTATCTCTTTGGACCTTCTTGCCTCTTACAAGCAGTTCTCACTTTAAATCTGCTTTCTGCAGCTTTTGTCTCCTTCAGTCTGAAGCATCAAGACTTTCTCTCTGCCTTAACTCTTAACTTCACTTAACAGGGCCTTTTCCAGGTTCCTGTCCGTTCTTTGACTAGAAGGTCATCTTTAGACTCTTCTTCCACTCCCCTGGATTTTTGGGGTTTTTAGAAACATAGAAACTAGGAGCAGGAATAGGCCATTCGGCCATTTGAGCCTGTTCCACTATTCAATAAGGTCATGGCTGATCCTCTGTCTCAACGTAATATTCCCGCTTTCTCTCCATACCCCTTGATGCCCCTAATATCTTAAAATTTATCAATTTCTTTCTTGAATGTAGTCAGTAAATAATACTCTGCCTTTCTGTTTATCACACTGAAGCGTATAACTTCACATTTATCCACGTTATACTGCATCTGCCATGTATTTGCCCAGACACGTAAATAGCTGGGGCCTAAGCACTGATCTCTGTGGTGTACCACTAGTCACTGTCTGCCACCCGGAAAAAGACCCAATTATTCCCACTCTGTTTCCGGTCTGTCAGCCAATTCTCAATCCATGCCAGTATATTACCCCCAATCCCATGTGCTTTAATTTTTCCCACTAGCCTCTAATGTTGGACCTTTTCAAAGGCCTTCCTGAAATCCAAATACACCACATCCACTGGCTCTCCATTATGTATTCTACTAGTTACATCCTTTTAA
The DNA here is from genome assembly GCF_017639515.1 of Carcharodon carcharias. Lineage (NCBI taxonomy): Eukaryota > Metazoa > Chordata > Chondrichthyes > Lamniformes > Lamnidae > Carcharodon > Carcharodon carcharias. The sequence continues at coordinate 189,193,063 of NC_054469.1, forward strand.
AAAAAAAAATCCAGTAGATTAGTTAAGCAGAATTTCCCTTTCATAAACCTATGCTGACTTTGTCTAATCCCGTTAATGCTTTCCATGTGTTCTGTTACCACTTTTATAACAGACTCTAGCATTTTCCCCACTACTGATGTTAGGCTAACTGGTCTTTAATTCTCTGTTTTTTCTCTCCTTCATTTTTTAGACAGTAGGATTACACTTGCCACCTTCCAATCTAAAGGAACTGCTCCAGAGTCTATAGAATTTTGGAAGATGATCACCAAAGCATCCAATATTTTCAGGGACACTTCCATTAGTACTCTGTGATGTAGAATATCAGGCCCTGGGGATTTTCAGCCTTAAGCCCCATTACTTTCTCTAGCACATTTTTTTACAAATACTGATTTTCTTCAATTTCTCCCTCTCACTAGACCCTTGGTTCCCTAACATTTTTAGGAAATTATTTGTGTCCTCTTTTGTGAAGACAGAGCCAAAATATTGTTCAATTCTTCTGCCATTACTTTATTCTCCATTTATAATTTCCCCGTTTTCTGACTGTAAGGGACCTATGTTTGTCTTCGCTAATCTTTTTCTCTTCACATATTTATAGAAGCTTTTACAGTCAGGTTTTTATACTTGCATACTCCATTTTCCCTTCTTGATCAATCTTCTTGTCCACTTTTGCTGAATTCTAAACTGCTCCCAATCCTCAGGCTTGCTGCTTTTTCAGGCAATTTTATATGTCTCCTCTTTGGATCTAATACTATCCCTAATTTCTTTTGTAATCCATGGTTGAGCCACCTTTCCTGTTTTATTTTTGCACCAGACAGTAATGAATAATAGTTGTAATTCTTGCATATGTTCCTTAAATATTAGCCATTGCCTATCTATTGTCAACCTTTTCACTAAGGTTCCCCAATCCATGGTTGCCAACTCATGCCTCATACCCTTGTATTTCCCTTTATTTAGATTCAGGACTCTAGTTTTGGATTCAACTTCTTCACTCTCCATTCTATCATTTTATGGTCACTCTTCCTCAAGGGACCCTGCATAACAAGATTGTTAATTGATCCTTTCTCATTGCTCAATACCCAGTCTAGGATAGCCTGCTCTTTAGTTGGTTCCTCAACATATTGGTCTAAAAAACCATCATGTACACACTCCAGGAAATCCTCCTCCACAGTATTATTGCTAGTTTGGTTTGTCCAATCTATATCTACCTTATTGCAAATGCTCCAAGAATGAAGATACAATGCCTGTTGACTTGACTTGTCTTTTTAGCCTTGTTAGTCATTTTAGCTTTATTTTGCACTGACCCCATTTGTTTTTCTGCCTTCCACTTTTACTTCTTACTTCTATGTCTTTTGTTTCTATCCTTGTTTCTCCCTCCTCTATCTCCCTGCTCAGGTTCCCACCCCCCCGCCATTCTAGTTTAAACCCTCCCTGACCGCATTAGCAAACAGCAAACCCCCCCGCCCCAACCCTCCCGGCCTGGTCCTGCCCAGATGTAACCTGTCCTGTTTGTACTGGTCCCACCTTCCCCAGAACCAGTCCCAATGTCCCAGGAATCTGAATCTCTCCCCTCTACACCATTTCTTCAGCCATGTATTCATCCAATATATCCTGTTGTTTCTACTCTCGCTAGCACATGGCACTGGTAGTAATCCTGAGATTACTACCTTTTGAGGCCCTACTTTTAAATTTATGTCCTAACTCCCTATATTCAGTTTGTAGGACCTCATCATTTTTATTCACCAATGTTGTTGGTACCAATATGTACCACGACCACTGGCTGTTCACCCTCCCCCTTCAGAATGCCCTGCAGCCTCTCTGAGACATCCTTGACCCTGGCACCAGAGAGGCAACATACCACCCTGTAGTCTCTTTTGTGGCCGCAGAAACGCCTGTCTGTTCCCCTTACCATTGAATCCCCTATAACTATAGACTTGCCACTCTTCTTCCTCCCCTCTTGTGCAGCAGAGCCACCCACGATGCCATGGACTTGGCTTCTGCTGCTTTCCCCTGAGAAGTCGTCTCCCCCAACAATATCAAAACGGTATATCTGTTAGAGGGGATGGCTGCAGGAAACTCCTGTACTACCTGCCTTCCTCTACACTGCCTGGTGGTCACCTAAACCCTTTCTGCCTGTTTAAGTCTTTACCTGTGGTATGACCACCTCACCGAATGTGCTGGTCATGGTAATCTCAGCATCGCAGATGCTCCAGAGTGAATCCACCTGCAGCTCCAGCTCTGAAATACACTCTTTTTAAATCTCCGCTCTCTCAGCTCCTGCTCTTTTTAAATCTAATCAAGGCTGCTGCTCTTTTCACACTGCCTCCTGATCTTTAGCTTGTGACTGGCTATATGTGCCCTATCTGTTCCCTTTGCTTCAGTCTCTCCTGGCAGCAACTTTCAGAATGAACTGCATTCAAACAGCTTCCAAAAGAACTGCTGTTTCGCTTCTTCTGTGTGTACATGTGTGTCTGTGGGAGGGACCTGCCTCTCTAGCCTCCTGTTGCTAGGCAACAGCCAGTTTTCTGTTACTTTCTTTCTCACAATGCAACCCTTGATCTGCTATTATCACATTCTGATTTCTTACCTTTACGCCATTATCAGCATCTTTTTTAGCCCTTACCACTACCATTAACACTCCCTTTGTCCTTTAGTTCATGACATCTTTGTCATTCTCTTCTTTGCGCCCACCTATCGCTAGCCTTCTGTCCATCTTTACCTGCTCCACCCCCTTAAACAGTATAAATTTCACCACATTTCCACTTCTCTTCAGCTCTGAAGTCGGGTCATATGGGTTCCACAGATACTATAAGACCTGAGTTTTTCCAGCATTTTCTGTTTTTTTTTCTGATTTCCAGCTTCCGCAGTATTTTGCTTGTATCTTAGATTTCTACTGTTGTTTGTTTAACTTCTCCTTAGGGATCGTAAAACTCCTCATTAGAAATGCAAGCACCTATCTTTCTTAACATACAGACACAGAAATACAAATTAGACTTAAACTTTAAAGCTGACACATGTTCCTAACACCTACAAATACCAATGTAACTTACTTATACCATTTTTAGGAAATAGAGATAGTTTACCTAATTTATAGCAAACTCTGTTTATCCAAACAATTATTTTAATTAGACACCTCTCCAGGGGTTAGCTCTGACCCAACTGGTAACACATGCCTTTGAACATTGATGTTTCGCACCAGAGACTGGAGCACAACAATCTAGGCTGACATTGCAGTGCAGTACTGCAAGAATGCAACACTGTCTAAAGTGCTGCATCTTTTGAATGAGATGTTAAGGTGGTCAGGGCCTCTGATCATCAGGTGGATGTAAAAGATTCCAGAGCATTAGTGAAAAAGAAAGGAGGAGTTCTCCACAGTGTCCTGGCCAATTTATCCTTCAACCAATATCAGTTAAATAAAACAGATTATCTGGTCATCAACCCATTTGCTGTTCATGGGGGCTTACTGTGTTCAAATTGACTGTAGCATTTCCCATATTACAACAGTGACTGCACTTCATTGATTGGAATGTGCTATGGGGTATCCTGATGCTGTGTAAGGTGCTTTTTAGATGTAAGTCTTTCTGATTATTGATTTATCTAGGCAAACCCCCAGCCTCTCTTGCATCTGTGTAGTATTAATTTTTTATACTGTACTGAACTCTGTCCTTTTGGGTTCCATGGCTATCTCTCCCAGCTTTTCTCCAAGGCTGGGAACAATTTCCTGCTCTGCATTTCATCATCCAGCTCTCCCAAGCTTCTGTCTTTCTGTTTCCTGGGATTCATGTTCAACTTTTCCTGTCTTTCCCTCCTCCCACCAGCAGCCCCCACACAATCTCTACTGCTTTGGGCTTCAGCATCCTGTTTGCTCTTTGCAATCTGATCATCCAAGCAAGAGTTCACAAATGGAGAGAGTTACATGCTAGAAGCGTTGGTCGAGAAATTGCAGTCCCAAAGCATCTGATATTAAATTAATTTAAATTGCCATGTTAGGGCTGCTCTTTTACAGCTGAATTGGGAATTATCCCTTTGAATCTTCAGACTCTCCCTCTCTTTCTCCTCTTCCCTATCTTGAGCCTGATCTCCTGTCCACACTCTGACTCGGATTAAATCCAATTCTACTTCCCATCCTTTTATCTCATCACGCTTACTTTCACTTTGTGGGCCTGAAAATACAATGTGGGGAGAGGGTGAGTGGGGGGTGGCAGGGGGGGTGGAAATTTGAAAGTACAACCACCACCATAAACTGTTTTGAGAACTAACTTTTATTTTTGTATATGTGCAGCGAATCCTTACTGTGACCAGATAACTTTTTATTTCTTATATTCCAATAAATCAACGTGTGAAGTTTAGATCAGCACAAAACAACTTCACTAACTGAGAAAATGCAGTTGTTATTGTGAAGATTGGATTTTTTTTTTGAGTTTTTTTTAATTCATGGAAAAGCCCCCAAACATGAGGACAATTGAACAGGTGTCTCTGTTTAAAATTAACTTTGGCTTTAAAATTCCGCTAGATGTTCCTTGATAAGCAAATGTCAAGCTGTAAATCCCCTCCCGCTGCCTGTACAGTGACAATGTGAAGAATGTGGCCTGGTAACTTACTCTGACGTAGCAGTAGTCGGTCCACATTAATCTCAAACCTGAAGCTGGTTACAATGGATGTAAGTCTCATCGGGACTTGGAAAAATTTATTAATTTTGCTTCCAATCTCCACCCCTCCATCATTTTCACGTGGTCCATCTCTGACACTTCCCTTCCCTTCCTTGACCTCTCTGTCTCAATCTCTGGTGATAGACTGTCCACCAATATCCATTACAAGCCTACCAACTCCCACAGCTACCTCGACTACAGCTCCTCACACCCCACTTCCTGTAAAGACTCCATCCCATTCTCTCAGTTCCTTCACCTCCGTCGCATCTGTTCCGATGATGCTACCTTCAAAAACAGTTCCTCTGACATGTCGTCCTCCTTCCTTAAACGAGGTTTTCCACCCACGGTCGTTGACAGGGCCCTCAACCGTGTCTGGCCCATCTCCCGCGCATCCGCCCTCACGCCTTCTCCTCCCTCCCAGAAACATGATAGGGTCCCCCTTGTCCTCACTTATCACCCCACCAGCCTCCCCATTCAAAGGATCATCCTCCGCCATTTCCGCCAACTCAAGCATGATGCCACCACCAAACACATCTTCCCTTCACCCCCCCTGTTGGCATTCCATAGGGATCGTTCCCTCCGGGATACCCTGGTCCACTGCTCCATCACCCCCTGCTCCTCAACCCCCACCAATGGCACCTCCCCATGCCCACGCAAAAGATGTAACACCTGCCCCTTCACTTTCTCTCTCCTCACTGTCCAAGGACCCAAACACTCCTTTCAAGTGAAGCAGCATTTCACTTGCATTTCCCCCAACTTAGTCTACTGTATTCGTTGCTCCCAATGCGGTCTCCTCTACATTGGAGAGACCAAATGTAAACTGGGCGACCGCTTTGCAGAACACCTGCGGTCTGTCCGCAAAAATGACCCAAACCTCCCTGTCGCTTGCCATTTTAACACTCCACCCTGCTCTCTTGCCCACATGTCTGTCCTTGGCTTGCTGCATTGTTCCAGTGAAGCCCAGCGCAAACTGGAGGAACAGCACCTCATCTTCTGACAAGGCAGTTTACAGCCTTCCGGACTGAATATTGAATTCAACAACTTTAGGTCTTGAGCTCCCTCCTCCATCCCCACCCCCTTTCTGTTTCTTCCCCCTTCCTTTTGTTTTTTTTTCTTTTCCAATAATTTATATAGATTTTTCTTTTCCCACCTATTTCCATTATTTTTAAATCTTTTATGCTCCCCCACCCCCACTAGAGCTGTACCTTGAATGCCCTACCATCCATTCTTAATTAGCACATTTGTTTAGATAAAATCACCAACTCCAACACCTCTGTGTTCTTTTGTCTGTGACATCTTTTGATGATCTGCTCCTATCCTAACACAGCCCCCCCCCCCCACCAACTTAAACCAGCTTATATTTCCCTCTCCTTGTAAAGAAAGATCAGTTCTGTTGAAGGGTCACGAGGACTCAAAACGTCAACTCTTTTCTTCTCCGCCGATGCTGCCAGATCTGCTGAGTTTTTCCAGGTAATTCTGTTTTTGTTTTACAATGGATGTAATGTTGTCTTGAGGACATTCTTTAAGTGTTATCTGGTCACTGAGCACTAAGTTATTATCCAGCCCACACATCAGTACCATGAACTTTAATAAGTGGGAAGATTAGCAAAGCTGCTATTGTTCTCAGCAGCCACAATGTGCATTTATATAGTGGCTTTCATATTGTAGACCATCCCATGGTGCTCCACAGGAGCATTGTCAAACAAAATTTGACACTCTGCCATGTAAGGAGATGTTAGGTCAGGTGACAAAAATCTTAGTCAAAGAGGTAGCTTTTAAGAAAAAGGAGAAGGTAGAGGGACCAACCAGTTTAGGGAGTGAATTCCAGAGCTTGGGGCCCACGCAACTGAAGGCATGGCTGTCAATGGTCAAATGGTAAAAATTGGGGATATGCAAGAAGCCATAATTGGAGGAGTGCAGAGAGCTTAGGCTTGAAGAGGATACAGAGAGAGGGAGAGTCAAGGCCAAGGAACGATTTAAAGATGAAGATGAGAATTTCAAAATCAAGATGGCACAGGACCAAGAGCAAGCTCAAATGATTGTTGAATTGGACTTAGTAAGGGTTAGGATATACACAGCAGAGGTTTGGATAAATTCAACTTTATGAAAAATGGGAGGCTAGCCAGGACAGTATTGGAGTGGTTAAGTCTCGAGATGACAATGCTTCTAGAGCAGAGAAGGTCAAAGGAAAATTTAATAAAGTTTCTTAAAATTGATGGGTTTTGGTGGGTCTGTAAGCAGAGGACACTGGTTTAAGTAATTGTTAAAAGAATCAGAAGGGAGATGAAAGGATTTACTTTTGTTAACTCAGCAAATTGAGGATTGGTTAATGGACAGAAAATAGATAATTACAAATAAATGGGACATTTTCTTGTTTGCTAATGAAACATCTCCAGGATTAATGCTTGTGTGCTATTTACAGTCTATATCAATGCCTTAGATGAGGGGACCGAATGTAATGTGTCCAGGTTTTCTGGCAATACAAAGCCAGGTGGGATAGTAAGTAAGAGGATGATGCAGAGGCTACAAAAGGATTTAGATGATCTAAGTGAGTGGACCAGAGTGTGGCAGGTGGTAGGAAAATAGGAAAGCAGAATTTTTTTTTAAATTGAATGATTGGGAGGTGTTGGTATTCAAAGGGGTTTAGGGTGCCCTTGCATGAGATTCACAAAGTTTACATGCAGGTAGAGCAACTAATTGGGAAAGCAAATGGTATGTCAGTCTTTATTGCAAAAAAAAGTCTTACTGCAATCATGTAGGAACTTGATAAGATCACATATGCAGCAGAATTTAATGGGGGGCAGGATTTGCTGCCCCACCAACCTATGAGTTGGTAGGGAACACATCCTGCTGACACCGGCTGTCCTGCAGCTATTTAATGCTGGGAACAGCATTAATTGGCTGGAGGTGAGTCTTCTGCCCCTCAGTCAGGAGGAAGCCCTGCCTCTCAGGGCTCCCAGCCAATCTAATTGGCCGGCAGCTCTGTAGTTGCAGTAGGGTGGTTGCTGCTGGTTCTAGAAGCAGTACCGAGAATCTAAATCCTGGAGCCAGGATAGAGGTTAGTGTGGGGCTGTCATGACGGGGACAGGAAGGGAGGTCTGGTGGTGGGAGATGGACGATCTTGATGGAGAGGCCAGCGGGAGAGGGAGACCTCGCAGGGACGGGGCAGATCTTGGATGGATACCCAGTGTGGAAACGTGGTCAATGAGTGAAGCACCCACCTCCTTCCCAGCAGAGACTTGAACAGGGTGATCTGCTGGGCTTCTCTCCCCACCTGACCACCGCCTGCCTGCCTCAAAATTGAGGCTGGGAAAGAAGCAGCCCTAAAGGGGCCATTCCTGCCAGCCATCAAGTTGGGGTTGAGTGACAAGGTGATGGGATGGCTGCCCAGGGAACTTAACAGACCCCCCAACTCCTGCAAACCCACCAGCAGGGAGCTGGCTTTGATCTCATTATCTAAGGAAGAATATAATTGTCTTAGAGGGAGTACAATGAATGTTCCAGACTAATTCCTGGGATGAGGATTTTGTCCTATATGGAAAGATTGAGTCGACTAGACCTATATTCCCTAGGCTTCAGAAGAATGAGAGGTGATCTCATGAAACATATAAAATTCTTAAGGGGCCTGAGAAGGTAGATACTGAAAGGAAGTTTCCCCTGGCTGAAAAGTCTAGAATGAGGAGTCATAGTTCCAGCTAAGGGGTCGACCTTTAAGGCTGAGATGAGGAGAAATTTCTTCACTCAAAGGATTGTGAGCCTTTAGAATTCTGTTTAGTTTTTGAGTATATTCAATATAGAGATTGATAGATTTTTGGATACTAAGGGAATCAAGGGATATGGGAATAGTGCAGGAAGGTGTGGCTGAGGGAGATCATTAGCATGATCTTATTGAAAGGTGAAAGAAGCTCAAGGGAGCGAATGGCCCACTTCTGCTCCAATTTCTTATGTAACACACAGACCTAGGCACCGGAAGCAACAACGGCAATCTTAACCCTGTCAACCCTGCAAAGTCCTCCTTACTAACATCTGGGGGCTAGTGCCAAAATTGGGAGAGCTGTCTCACAGACCAGTCAAGCTACAGCCTGACATAATCATACTCACGGAATCATACCTTACAGACAATGTACCAGACGCCACCATCACCATCCCTGGGTATGCCCTGTCCCACTGGCAGGACAGGCCCAGCAGAGGTGGTGGCACAGTGGTATACAGTTGGGAGGGAGTTGCCCTAGGAGTCCTCAACATCAACTCCAGACCCAAGAAATTTCATGACATCAGGTCAAACACGGGCAACAAAACCTCCTGCTGATTACCACGTACTGCCCTCCCTCAGCTGATGAATCAGTGCTCCTCCATGCTGAACACCACTTGGAGGAAGCACTGAGGGTGGCAAGGGTGCATAATGCACTCTGGGTGGGGACTTCAATGTCCATCACCAACAGTGGCTCGGTAGCGTCACTACTGACTGAGCTGACCGAGTCCTAAATGACATACCTGCTAGACTGGGTCTGCAGCAGATGTTGAGGAAACCAACAAGAGGGAAAAACATACTTGACCTTATGTTTACCAATCTGCCTGCCGCAGATGCATCTGTCCATAATGGCATCGGTAGGACTGAGTGGCCAGCGCACAGTCACTGTGGAGGTGAAGTCCCACCTTCACAGTGAGGATACCCTCCATCGTGTTGTGTGGCACTACCACCGTGCTAAATGGGATAGATTTTGAACACACCTAGCAACTCAAGACTGGGCATCCAAGAGGCACTGTGGGCCATTCGCAACTGCAGAATTGTACTCAAACACAATCTGTAACCTCATGGCCCAGCATATCCCCCACTCTACCATTACTACCAAGCCAGGGGATCAACCCTGGTTCAATGAAGAGTGCAGGAGGGCATGTCAGGAGCAGCACCAGCCATACCTAAAATTGAGGTCTGCAATCCTGCCACATCCAGTCATGAAGGGTGGTGGACAATTAAACAGTTCACTGGAGGAGGATGCTCAATGATGGGGGAGCCCAGCACATCAGTGCAAAAGATGAGGCTGAAGCATTTGCTACAATCTTCAGCCAGAAGTGCAGAGTGGATGATCCATCTTGGCCTCCTCTGGAGTTCCTCAACATGTCAGCCAATTCAATTCACTCCACGTGATATCAAGAAATGGCTGAAGGCACTGGATACTGCAAAGGCTATGAGTCCTGACAATATTCCAGCAATAATACTGAAAAGTTGTGCTCCAGAACTTGCCGTGCCTCTAGCCAAGCTGTTCCAGTGCAGCTACAGCATAGGCATCTACCCGACCATGTGGAAAATTGCCCAGGTATGTCCTGTACACAAAAAGCAGGACAAATCCAACCTGACCAATTACTGCCCCATCAGTCTACTCTCGATCATCAGTAGAGTGATGGAAGGGGTCATGAACGGTGCTATCAAGTGGCACTTACTTAGCATTAACCTACTCACTGACAACCAGTTTGGGTTCCACCAGGGCCACTCAGCTCCTGACCTCATTACAGTCTTGGTTCAAACATAGACAAAAGAGCTGAACTCCAGAGGTGAGGTGAGAGTGACTGCCCTTGACATCACAGCAGTATTTGACCAAGTGCAGCATCAAGGAACCCCAGCAAAACTGGAGTTGATGGGAATCGGGGGAAAACTCTCCACTGGTTGGAGTCATACCAAGCACAAAGGAAGATGGTTGTGGAGGTCAGTCATCTCAGCTCCAGGACGTCATTGCTCAGGGTATTGTCCTCAACCCAAACATCTTCAGCTGCTTCATCAATAACCCTTCCTTCCATCATAATGTCAGAAGTGGGGATGTTTGCTGATGATTGCACAATGTTCAGCACCATTCGCGACTTCTCAGATACTAAAGCAGTCCATGTCCAAATGCAGCAAGACTTGGACAATATCTAGGCTAGGGCTGACAAGTGGCAAGTAACATTTGTGCCATACAAGTGTCAGGCAATGACCATCTCCAACATGAGAATCCAATTATCATCCCTTGATGTTCAATGGCATTACCATCACTGAACCCCCCACTATGAACATCCTGGGGGTTACCATTGACCAGAAACTGAACTGGACTAGCCATATGAATATTGTGGCTACAAGAGCAGGTCAGAGGCTAGGAATCCTGTGACGAGTAACTCACCTCTTGACTCCCTAAAGCCTGTCCAACATTTACAAGTCACAAGTCAGGAGTGTGATAGAATACTCCCCACTTGCCTGGATGAGTGCAGCTCCCACAACATTCTAAGCTTTCCACCGTCCCGGACAAAGCAGCCTGCTTGATTGGCAAAACATCCACAAACATTCATTCCCTCCACCACCCAATGCACAATAGCAGCAGTATGTACCATCTACAAGATGCACTGCAGGTATTCACCAAGGCTCCTTTGACAGCATCTTCCAAACCCATGACCACTACCATCTAGAAGGTCAAGGGCAGCAGATACATGGGAACACCACCACCTGGAAGTTCCTCTCCAAGGAACTCACCATCCTTACTTGGAAAAATATCACCTTTCCTTCAGTGCTGTCGGGTCAAAATCCTGGAACTCCCTTCCTAATAGCACTGTGGGTGTACCTACACCACGTGGACTGCAGCAGTTCAAGAAGGCAGCTCACCACCACCCTCTCAAGGGCAACTAGGGATGGACAATAAATGCTGGCTCAGCCAGCGAAGCCCACATCCCAGAATGAATTAAGAAAAAAAAGTGGTTAATATTTGGAAGGCTTCTGTCAGGGTCACTGTTGGCAATTGGTTGCTGAGAAATGAACCAGAGTGCCCCTGTTGACCTAATACCCTCTAATATTCAACTTAAAATCTCTTCATTGCACCCCAGCCAAGAGAAGGAACTCAACAGCTAAGAAGCACAGAGAGAACCTATGTTTTTATCTGTCTGTGGCTTAGCACGTCACTACACCAATGTATCACAACTCGTGACACTTTTGCATCTTTACATCGTTTGAGTAATAGTTTTTCAAGTAGGAATGTTTTGTATGGCTGATGCTCTTTTGGACAGTATTTGGACAACACAATTCATCAAGGCCATTTTTTTTATCACAGCTGGAAATAGTGCATCCACAACCCATGATTTTTCCATCCAATAATTGCAGCGAGTGAAAAATCTTGGACGATCACAATATGCTTTGGGAAAGGTCAATGGAAAGAAAGGAACAGACTAATTGCATATGTTTTAACTCAGAATGACAGAAGGGTGTAAAAGGAATGTGGAACTAAGATGAATGGAGTTAAGATGCAGATCAGCCACAAGCTCAATGAATGGTGGAACAGGTTTCAGAGGCTGAATGGCCGACTTCTGTTCCTATTCTTTCTATGTTTATAATACCATTACTGAAATAATACCCTGAATAGTTATTGCCTACATAAAGTTGATCCTGATCTTTTGTTGTCTATCTGAGTTATGACCTTGGCTGAGTACACTTGGGGCCCTTGGATTGCTGTGGTTTAACACTGTGGTTGCCTCCACAAGATTCTACCCATAAACGCTTCTCTGGCAGGGAATGATGTCCATTTTTTTTTGCATTGGAACATTAAATATTTCAGCTCATTTATTTTCAGTGTGTTTCTTAAAACTGGTTAATCTGTTACAGCGTGGCAGGACATTTGTTGTTTGCCTCAATTTCATTGGGGTTTACTTTGTGCAATCCAGACTTAGGCTGGAAATGCATTCACAGACAAATAGCTTGTGATACTTTTGGAGTCATTAAAGTCATGAGGCAAGACAACTATTTCCTCAGCAAACTGTGCATTGATAACATGAACACATGGAATAGAGGATTTAGGCTCAAATTTCACATCCCATACTTGGGACAAAGGTGGCTTTGATCAACTCCTGTAAGGTGAAAGTATAAAACAAAAGTCCTGGTTGTATGACAATTTACACTTTTATGCCATAACTGAGCATAATTGGTTATAATTTTTCAAAGTTTTACAAGTGAGAAATATAATATTGAGGAGTCTCTTTTTATGTTGCCATTTGGATTTATCCCAACACTACTTTTCAGTGCTCACACCAGAGAGACCATTTCTACAAGTAGGCTGAGTATTCCATGATCTAAAACTAGATGTGATATGGCTGGGACAGGATAGCACCAGACTAACCAGTTGCTCCTTAGACTTCACAGACCAAATGGTATGGCCATTCCTTTCTATTGTGAAAGCTAGGGTAAATACCATACTGTCAAAACATGACATTCAGGCTAAAATAGGTGTCAAATTTATTTATTAGCAAGATATATAAAAGCAGGAAAACATAGTAAGATGCTGATGGTATAAACATTTAGGAAACAATAAAAATATAATTAACCCAAAAGGAGTTTAAAAAATCTTTAGCATGTTTCTTACACCACCAGTAATTTGCAACATTTTTGGATGCAATGGACTTCAGTAAACTTTTCAATGCAATGTTTGAATGTGATTGGGACCCTTTCTTTCAAATTCACTGAAATACAAATGACCTAAAGTTGAACAGCTCGGACAACAACTTGAGGCAAAAACAAGCCTTTTATATCACACATGTCAAGATGGAGACATTAACTACCTTAATATCCCCTAATAGGCCAGTCATTAAGAAATCTCATCTGAATTCCCCAGTATGTGGGCTTACATATTTCATCATTTCAAGGAGAGAGAGCATAACTATCAAGCACACGTTGGCTTAACTAGTTTCTGAATATAGGAGTACCATTATAAAATTGCTGGCTGCCTCTCATGGATCCAACGGGACTGTGTTGTATAATGGCTAGTCCCATAATAGGGAGCCAAAGGAATTCTGAAGTTCTTGGTCTGTACACTGTAATGGTGTAAGACTTACTGCCTCTTCTGTCTGCAGGTGCAGGTGTTTGGACTTTTGCCTGCTCTGCCTTGTCCTCTTCTAGTCACATTAATTGGCTAGTGTCCAAGAGGTTTACCAAAAGCTCTGGTTAAAGTTCCACCGTAGACTCAGCCACGTAACATTTCGGAGAGTTTAATGTCTGTTCCAAAAGAATCAGAAGCGGTGCACCATGAATAAACTAGTGATAAAACTGAAATGAGTTGATCCCTCTAAAAATCAACTGGAAATGGTATCCTCCTATCCATAATTCCTGTGTCTATTGTAGAACTGATCAGTGGGATAATAGAGAAATTGAAATAAATGCAGAACCTTCATTTGGCAATATTAAATAGGTGCCTGATGATTTTGGACAGGTATGCTGGGTACCAAATGACCTGACTTGAAACAGGACTGGGTGTACCTCTGGTGTAGAACAGGAGGGTGAGATGGTATTTAATTTTCTTGGTCCTAATGCATATTTTAGGGATTTTAAAGCAGACTTGCACCCATTGAAAACCGTTTGCTATATTTTTAGCTACTATGAATTGAAGCCTATTTCTAATTCCTATTTATTCCGGTGTATAAAAAAACATGTAATACCAGAAGTCTTTTAATTCCTAACAGTCTCCCCTGACTCGCTTCCTTAATACTTGATCAGACATTACTGGAGTTGGAAACAGAAAATGTTGTAAATACTCAGCAGGTTAGGCAGATTTGCACGAGAGAAATGGGTGCTCCTGACTTGAATATTTCCAGCATTTTATGTTTTTATTTTGGATTTCCAGAATCTGCAGTATTTTACTTTTGTATTACTGGAGATAGTATGACTCAATGCTGCCATAGCTTTTTGCCAAGTTCTGTACTGTATCAGACCCACCCTGCTATTCTGTTCCCAAGCTCATCATGTAAGCAGTCAACAAGGAAATGGACTTAAATAAAATGGGATGAGTCCCTTAAACAGTGGAAAACATAATGACTGTTCATATGACCTCAGATCTTTATTCTGATTTTTTAAATTGGTAAGGGGTCGCTGTGCTGTATCTGGATGAACTCCCAATATGTGCAGAGCTTCTGGATATGGAATCGCTTGGAAGCAGAGACCGTTGAGGAGCACGTGTATAAAATGAAAGGTCAATTTATGTCGGGCAGCATAAAGATAAAGAAAGCTGCATTTACTGCAAACATTTTACTTCACTGAAATCAGCAACTTTCTCTCATCTTCAGAATCTATTGACATACCCAGTCTTTCAACTAGTCAGGAATGTAGGGCAGGATTTTGCATCCCATGGGCAGGCGCCCAACCCATTCGGGAGTAAAATAGCGCGCGATGATGTTGGGTGAGCGTCCTGACATTATCATTCACTCGCGCGATATTTTGGTTGGCGGGTGCCTGCTGACAATTAGAAGACCTATTAAGGCCCTAAATCAATTAATTGAATGCAATTTTTCACTGCCCTTCAACCTTATGGTTGGCAGGTGGGCAAATCAGCCAGGGGTCCTTTTAGAGTTTTTATGAAACCTCATCCACAGGCAGCATAAGGTTTCCAATCGTAATTTGAAAAAAAAGTAAAAATTTTTAGACACCATTCTTAAAATTTCCATGTTCATGTGACTGAGTCATGTGAGGGATCATGTTTCTCTCATTTTTAAAATCTTTATTTCAGTTTCTACATGTCTTCAGCTCCCTGAAGCAGCTCCCCGCGCATGTGCAGACTTCTGCGCTCGCGCTGCTCTCGCCCCCACCCCGGCAGTGCTGAGGTTCTCAGCATGTATTTCATGCTGGCTAGCTATTAATTGGCCAGCCAGCGTGAAATCAGTCAGGAGCTGATGAGGGTGGCGGACTGTTTCCCAGCCGCTCCCGGGTCCGCCTGCTACACCTCCCCCCACCCCCCCCCCCAAAAGACTGGAAAATACTGCCAATAAGATAACAACGCACTGAGGTTAAGATCGTACAATACTGAACAATTTGGCCTGTTGAGCAGTCCAGTTAGTCCCATTCTCTTGTACTTTCTCCATATTCCGCCAATTATTTTTTTCCTTCAGGTGTTTATCCAATTCCTTTTTTTATTTTGAAGGCTACTATTGAATAACATCCACCAGACATGTATTCCAAATGCTAAACGCTTTTTACATAAAAGTTCTTTTTTCTTTGTCACCTCTGGCTCTTTTGCTAATCAACTTTAAATCTATACTATCTGATTATTGACCCTTTAGCCATTGGAAGCAGAGTAAATAAAGAGAGACTATCTAAACCCTTCATGATTTTTAACATCTTTATCATATCTCCTCTTAGCCATTTCTACTCTAAGGAGACCAACACTAGCTTTTCCTGTTTATCCACATAACTGTAATCTCTGATCCCTGGAACTATTCTAGTATTTTTTTTCTGAACCCTCCCTTAAAGCTTCACACTCTTCCTAAAGTGTGGTGCCCAGGATTGAACACACTACTCTAACTGAGGCTATACTGGTGTTTTGTATGGGTTCAATAAAACTTCCTGGCTTTTCTGCCCGCAGTCTCAGGATAAATATCAGAATTCCATATATTTTATTAATTGCTTTGTTAACCTGCCCTGTCATCTTCAAAAACACCTCCATGTCCCTTGTATCCCCATTAAAATTAGCATGTATTGCCTTTTTTCCTACCAAAATGCTTTGCATTTCATCTGCCTTTTGTCCACCTATTCCACCAGCCAGTATATGTTCTACTGAAGTCTATTACTATCTTCCTCATTGTTTGCCATGGGCAGAATGTTGTGCCCTCCCTCATGGTGAATTTAGTGGTGGGGGCTTTTAATCGGGTGGCAGGTGGGCTGCTTTGCTGTCTCTTCCCTAATAGGTCTGTGGTGAATGGCCTTCTTGCCCCACTGCCAACTGAGGCCCTTAAGTGGGCATTAATTGCCACTGCTGGTATTAATCTCTACCACTTAGAAGGACAAGGTCAGCAGATGCATGGAACCACCACCGCATGTTCCCCTCCCTGCCACACCCCATCCTGACTTGGAAATGTATCAGCTATTCCTTCATTGTTGCTGGGTCAAAATCCTGGAACCCCCTCCCTAACAGCACTGTGGGTGTACCTACATTACTTGGGCTGCAGCAGTTCAAGAAGGCAGCTCACCACCACCTCAAGGACAATTGGGGATGGGCAATAAAAATGCTGGCCTGGCCAGCGAAGCCCACATCCCATGAAAGAATTTTTTTAAAAGTTGCCCAGCAGCGGGCTCACCATGCGGAGAGCATCACAAGCAAACTCTGGCAAGTTAGAAGTGTAATAGGTTGGAGGAGAATGGAAAAAGACTGAAAGCGAAGGTCTGTGATAGGACAGAAGCAAGGAGACTTTAAGTGACAAGAAGAGTTGGTAGGACAGAGCCATGTAGAGTGGTAATGTGACAAGTAAAGAAACAAAAGATGTGTCCAGAGAAGGTGTGAATGACAATGATGAACAGCTGCCCTGCAAAAGCAAGAGAAAAACAAGATTAAAGCTGAAATCAGCAAAATTAAGGAAACAAAATGGAGGAATAGAGATTATGGTCTGAAATTCTTGAACTTAACATTGAGCCCAGAAGGCTGTAAAGTGCCCAATCAAAAAATGATGTGCTGTTCTTTGAGCCTGTATTGAGCTTCATTGGACCCCTGCAGTAGGCCAAGGAAAAAGATAGCAGCATGACAGCAAGATGGAGAATTAAAATGGCGGTCCACCAGAAGCTCAGGGTCATGCTTATAGATTGAAGGGAAGTGTTCTGCAAAGCAGTTACCCCAATATAGAGGAGACAGCATTGTGAGCAGCAAATATAGTATACTTAATTGAAAGAAATACATTTAAATTGATGGTCACCTGTAAGGAGTGTTTGGGCCTTGCTCAGTGAAGAGAGAGGAGGTAAAAACACAGGATGTGCAACACCTGCCCCTTTACTATTTTAATATTTAAAAAATTTGAAATAAGTAGTAAAATCCAACACATGTTCTTGTCCTTCGATGCCATGTGCTTCAATAATGCAGTTAATTGTTGCTTGTGAGTCATTCCTCAACAATTTGACACCAGAATCTCATGTGTGTTATATGGATGTTAGGTTCCCCATCTGAATGGAAATTGAACATTTTTTTTCCTCAGCTCCAGCATAACATATACCACAAACCATTTTTAAAAGGGATTGGAAAGCTCATAGAACTATAGAATGACACAATGCAGGAGGCTATTTGACCTTGTGTTCGTGCTGGCACTTTGAAAGAACTATTCAGTTAGCCCCAAGCCCCCACTCTTTCCCCATAATCCTTGCTCAATTTTTTTCCTGTTTAAATACTTGTTAGACCTAACAACTACAGACCACTCAGTTTAACCTCAAGTGTGAGAAGACTTTTAGAATTGATTAATTTGGGACAAAATTAACAGTTACTTGGGTAAGGGTGGATTAATTAAGAAAAACTAACATAGATTTATGAAAGAGAAATTGTGTTTAACTAACCTGCTTGAGTTTGTTGATGAGGGAACAGAGGGTTGATGAGGGTAATGTGGTTAATGTAGTGTACCTGGACTTCCAAATGGTATTTGATACATTACCACATTAACAGGGCATATAGAAACTATTCCCATTGGCAGAAGGATTGAGAAACAGAGTCCATAGATTTAAGGCAATTGATAAAAGAAGCAAAGCGACATGAGGAAAAACCTTTCTTATGCAACAGATCGTTAGGATCTTGAATTCACTGCCTGTGAGTGTGGTGGAGGCAGATTCAATCGTCCTCCAAAACAAAATTGGATAATTCTGAAGAGAAAAAGTTTGCAGGACCATGTGTGGGGGAGGTGGAAAGTTGATGGTCTTGGACTAGGTAAGTTGCTTTTGCAGAGAACCAGCATAAACATGATGGGCTAAATGTCGTCTTCTGTACAGTAACAATTCTATGATTCTAAGTATATTTCCAATTTCCTTTTGGAAGTTACTTTTGAATCTGCTTCCCACCACTCTCTCAGGTAGTGCATTTAGATCATTTTTTTTTGTTATAACGAAGTCCCCTCATCTCTTTTTTCCAAGGTTCTTTTCCAATTGTCTTAAATCTGTGTCCTCTGGTTACCAACCATTTTGTCAGTTAAGACAGTTTCTCCCTATGTACTTTATCAAAACATTTCCTTTTTGTTACTCATAATTATAGCCAATGCAGGAAGATTTTTCAATTAACTCTTTCACCCTGTTCCTCCACTGCCCTCCTCTCCTTGTCTGAAGGAATTGAATGTTGCCGGGATGTGGTTCCAAGGGCATCCTTCAGTGCTGCACTTGGGAAGCTGATTTAAGCTTAGTTAGCCTACTTAATGGAGCAGAATATACCAAAGTACTTCACAAGGAGAGAGTGGACACTGAGCAGAAGTTGGAAGGAAGTTACAGGAATTGATGGACGGTATGGTTGAAGAAGTAAATTTTGGGGAGACAATGGAAGGTGAAGAGAGATGCATCAAGAGAGAATGTGTTTCAGAAGAGGATGAGCTTGGATGTAGGGTTGGAGGAGGTTGTAGAGGTTTGTTGGAACAAGGCCTTGGAAGACATGTACTTTTTTTTCATTCATGGGATTTTAGTGTCTTTAGCAAAGCCAAAACTATTGCCCATCCCTAACTGCCCTTGAAGATAATGGTGAGCAAGGTTTTGAAATGAATACATTGAGGGCCAGGCAGCCAATAGTTGGCAGTGAAGGCAGTGGTGGTGGATCACTAGAGGAGTTGAAGTTTCTGTAGGGTGGGGTTGAGAGACTGGAAAGGAGTACATTGGAGATATGGAGGATGAAGGTGTGAAAGGTAGAGAAAAGGCTTTCAGTGGTGGAAGGGATGAGGTAAGTTCAGCAACAGGGAACATCAGAGGTTTCTTATTGCAGCAGGTACCCATGCACACACGCAGTCACTGAGTAAAAGTAGGAATCTGGGCAGTTTGTTTTGTTTCCTCCTCCCTATGTATGCTATAATTAAGAAGTTAATTTGGCAGTTACTTGTGTGATGTTTTATCAGTTTATAACCAACCCATCCAGACCTGATGTCTCACGGCGAAGGAGGGAATTCTCTGTCCTATCATGCCCTGTCTCAAAAAAAATCCATAGATTGGAACAGTTGGCATAATAATACATTGAGATTTGAAAATACATCAATTTCAACTATTTTAAAGCCTTCTAGTGCATTAATTGATGCAAGTTTTAGCTTTTACAAGATAAACACAGCTTTTGCAGATTGAAATGTATTGCATTGATATAGTACCTTGCACAACTGCAGGATGTCCCAAAGTAGTTCAGTCAATGAAGCACTATTTGAAGTGTCATCACTGTTGTTGTTTAAGGAGCAGCTAATTTCAGGAAATGGGGCAACTGATTTACATACAGGAAGATCCCACGAACAGCAATGTGTGTGTAAAATTTCATGACTTTGATTTTTGGTGATTTGAGGGCTGCAATCACGGGTTACCATTCCACAAACTCTATTCAGTTCCACGATACATTGTGGATGTACCAGTTCTTCATACTGGAGACTGAACAAATGCAAGCTCCTTGTATTCCTTACTTTCTATCCACAGATCCACACATTTTGGCAGGGAACTTTTAGTTTCTTGTTCTTAGCCCAAGGATACTGAGGCCAATGCTAATGCTACACCTGCTACCCTAGCTGAAATCAGCAAACTCAGTACAAGCCAACAATTGAACTCAAGGCCTCTTGCCTTGCATAACTTAGCACACCAGCTGTTGTGTTCTTCAGCTATTTCCATAGCAAAGAAAAATTGTCAGAAGTATTTTTTTTGATTTGAGGATGTAAATCCATCCTCTTGTTAGCTTTTTTTTGTTGTTTAAAACTGCTAGACAGCAGGGTTTGTAGTTAATCTGCCATGTGTCTTGGAGTCAATTTCCAGACTAGCTATGCATCTCCACCTGCCTCTCCTTGGTTAATTACTGCCTTAGAATGCAACTCTGGAGCGGATATAAACATGGTAAACTCTTATCTGGTGGCCTGTGGGGAAACAAATCAGGTTCATCTTCCATACACTTGATCCTTGCTAGCAAATTAAGCATATATTTTGAAGGAATATGCGAGGTTAAGGCTACTTGTTGACTTTTTAGTATTCCTTGTTGGGATGTGACTGTAACTGGCAAAGCCTGTGTTGATTGCCCATCCCTAGTTACCCTTGAAGGTGGCAGTGAGCTGCCGCCTTGCGTTGCTGCAGTAGGTATGGTGAAGGTATTTCCGCTAGGTTGGGAGTTCCATGATTTTTGAATGGCAATACATGTCCAAGTTGATTGATGTGTTATACAGGGAAACTTGGACCTTTCTCTGCATCTGCTCTCTTGTCGTTTTGGGTGGTGAAGGTCACAAGTTTATATCTGGGAGTATTCACTTAATGGAAGTGAACAAAACGTGTGCTTGTGTAAAAATAAATAAATAAAATAAAATGCATTCTGATTATTAAGTTTGATTTACTACAGTCCATTCCACTTAGTGAGTAATTTGTAACTGTAACATGATTTCCTAAATAATGGAAGATGATTCAGAGCATGTATTATGCAATTTTTCCTTTTTGTTGGAAGAGTTGGGATTACCGGAAGGAATATAGCTACTGGCCAAAAGTCAGATTTTCCCATCAATGGAAATGTGTACAGCATCAGGAGTTTTTGCCAAACTGTCTTAGTCTCAGCAGCCACAGAACTACCTGTCTAGTGGCAGGGACAATTCAAGGGAACAGCATGTGGCATTGTCATCTGAGATAAGTGGCCTTATTTCATTAATTTAATCACTGTAAAATAAAACATTTACGTACTCTGCACAGCTAAGGTACCCTGCTGAATACTCATATATAAGCTACAATTGTGGCCCAAAGAGTTGTTTACAGTGACACTGAGTTTCTAGCTGGCTTTAACTTTGCCAGCACTAAATGCAAATAAAATACTTAAAAATGGTAGCTCAGTGAGGTAATTCAGTGAGTAGCCAAACCACAAAGGTCTCAGGTGTGATCTCTGGGTTGCGCTGAGCTGATTGGTTTCAGCCAGTGTGATGTTGGGTTTGGATAGGATATTGGTCTGTATTTGGAGTACCCTGCTGGCAAATGGCTGCTGCTGTTCACCAACCCCTCTCTCCGCACATGTCGAACAGCCCATCGAGGCTTACTTTTATGGCTCACACATGAACATTTGGTACTTGGATGAGGAATAACAGGGCAACCAACGTCTATGGAACCATATGTCAGTGAGAGGGCAGATGAGAAATGCAGATACTCAGGAAAGAACATCTATAGATCATTATATGATGTGCTGATCTGTGCCCCTTCTCAGAGACCCAGTAGTATCTTCCTACTGCAGGTACTCGGAGATAGCAATAACAGCTTCATAACTAGGTAGTGGACCTGCGCACAGGTGGCAGCTGATGGAAAGAAGAGTGTTTAAGGCATATTTTGAGTTGCATGTGTGTCTAATTATTTATAATTTTTGTTTACAAAAAATACATTTCAGGTCTTGTTTAACTTGTTTTGTATTTGTTTCAGATTGCATTTTTGGTTCCAGCTGGTGTGCTTCAGCTGTACCAGCAATTGAAATTTGAACGAGGTATGCAACCTCTTTATATGCAACAGCACAATGTCATGGGTTTCTGCACTGGGGACGCTATTGCTTCTGATTCAACTATTGCAAAGCAATATTCGCCTAATTAGTGCATCAGCTGGGGATGTCAAATGGGCTATTTTTTACATTGCTACAGATACAAATCTTTCACATCTTTAAAACCTTCAATAGCTGGTTGAGATGGCTTGTTTTGTGCTTTTGCTTATCTTGCATTCAAATTTTGCTTTACTTTTCTCTGATTCTAAAAATATTTTTCTGCACTTACTTTGTTAGCTTCATGAATGCATTGTACACTGTTCAATGTGATATGTCAGACAAGAGGTTCCTCTTCAGACCCAGATGCGAGGTAAAATGTGGGCTGATCACTTGTACGTTAAGTTGTGATTAACATGCAGTGAGACCGGCCAAAAAAAAATCATGAAATTCTTGCCAAGTTTATACTTTGATCACAAGAATGAAAGGAAGCATAGAATGAGAAAAGGTAAATTTGCCAATCCAGCTCACTTCTTCCAGTTTTATGTACAACTGCTCCTATCAACAACCCCAGCTACTTAATCTCCTTCTGAGTCCATGTGTAAATGGTGCTATAATGGAGTCTATTTTGACCACACAATTTTCCCAGTCTATTTACAACCAGCCATATCTCAGGATCTGCACCAGATGTTTAATCTGCTGAGGGAAAGTTCTGTGCAATTGCTCCCTGGCCCCCAAAAGGTAATCAAGTGAAACTGCAGCATATCCATCCATCCATCAAACTCCCACATTTCTACCATTCAACAATGGTTGTTTGCCTTCTATATACATTTACTTTGTCCAAGAAGCTGTTATAGAGATGAATGTTGGCACTCACAGGAAGCCCACCTTGAAATTGCAGGCATACAGGACTGTGACTTTTAATAAACTAAAATTGCGATTAATGGATGGAAAAAGTGATGGGCTGTGTCCGTGTGATTCCTCCTTTGAGCAATTCCGGATCATGGAATCACTTCTCGTGTTCCATTAAGCCTTTGACATCTGTTTTATAGAGCTTCCTATGACCTTCAATTCCATTCTTGACCAGGGGAACCTCACTATAAGCTCACAAGCCATTACTCTGTGAGGGGAAATAAATGGTCGTGGAAGCTTATTCTCACTTGTGGCAAACATTCTGACCTGTCTGTGGTAAATGATTGCCTTACGTAAACTAGGTAGTGAAAAACTAGGTGATGAACATTTCAATGAATAGCCTAGTTCTCCTTACAGCTAAAATAGTTAAGCTAGGGAGTAGATGGGCTGACAGCTGAGGGATTTACCACCTCTGGTCCTTGGACAGTACTAAATTCGCCTGGGATGAGTGCTGTAATTGGCCTCAGTTCCCTTGCATTATAGAAGGAGAAAATCAGCCGTGGTGTCTGCTCCTGGTCATTATCCAGGAACTGTTGCTGGAAGTTTGTATGAGATTGTTGGGTGAGGGCAGATTTGGTTCACTGGTGATATTCTACACTTAAAAACCTGCTGAAATGTACAGTCTATTCTTAAATTTGAATAGTGGTCAATTCAGCAAGATGCCAAAGCCCAAAGAAACAATTTCCATTGTGGGTGGTTCAGTGCTTTCAGTAATCCAACCATTTTTGAGGTGGGGTGGTCACTGCTTTCAGTAGTCCAGTGGGGGGGGGGGGTTGGAAGAGTAGAGTTGCTGCTTTCAATGCGCCAATTAGGGATGGGGGAGTCAGTGCTTTTTATAATCCAGTGAGAGGAGGTTCGCTGCTTTCAATAGTGCAGTGAGGAGGGGGTGGGCTCAATGCTTTCAATAGTCCACTGAGGGGTGGGGGGATTACTATTTTCAGCAGTCCTATGAGGCATCATGACTGCTTCCAATAGACCAATGAGGAGGTGTGGTCACTGCTTTCAGTGGAGGGAGAAAAAGAGTGATATAATGGATGCTGGAGGAGGTATAAGCTAGTCTGTGTTTGGAAATAGGGAAGCAATAAGCTACATTTCACTTGAATATATTTGTCCTTTTTTGCAGTATTGTACTAGTTAATTCACCTTAGTAAATATCAACTATATTTCTCTAACTCCTCTGGGTAATTTTTCTTTACATGTCCTCCATCAAATACTCCTGAGACACCTTTGAGATATATCACTAGCAGAACAGAATCCCCTAGATGCTGGTTGTCACAGTGCTCCTTCTAAATTATTTCACTGGAGCTCAAGCGAGTGCTCCTTTTCAATGGATTAAAATTTTCTTATGTTATTTCCCTTAAATCAGCTGTTGCCTGTGATGCCATAAACTGCAAAATTCCCATCCCAACCATTATGCTGTCAGTATGGGCTGTCACATGCCAATGACATGGAGCATGCTGGTTGTTGATGTGGCGTCTGCTATTATCAAAAAAAAACAAAGGCTCAAAATGACTGGCGAGGAACCCTCTAAAATATTGGTAAAGTCTTGCATTCATTTCCAGTTAAGTGTCACATTTTCTGTCTCACTCTCCCTTTAACACTTTATAGATAGATGACACACACTCGTATATCATGATTGGAAAAAGCTCATCATATTAAATGAAACATGTAACAAGTTCATTACTCTTCTTCATGTATCCCCTTTCTATTGACAATAGCTTATACTTGGGAAGAATAGCAGGTTCTCTTTCAATGCCAGAGCTTCTAATGATTGTATAAAGCACTCTAACTTCATTTTTTGTTATGATTGACTCTTCCAAGTGAATTACAGTGCAGATGTAAAATACCCTCCTAGGTTTTGGGGTTATTTAGCATTGAAGTTTTCTACACTTTCAACTGTTTGCATTCACTACCCTCAAAATAGCCTACATTACAGAGAAACTGGAAACCTGGGGAAGTCCTGTTTAGAGTTTTGGAAACGCAAACAAAAATCATTCAGAAAATTGAAATGACTAGCCCAAAACACATAATAAATTCCTAGAACCTAAAACATGGAAAAAGACATTTAGTCCATGTTGGTGTTTATGCTCCATGTGAACAGATGGTTCTAATCCACTGTCCGACTTGTTTCCTTATCCCTTTTCCTATAACCACTTTTCTACCCTAAACATAAGTGTTGACAATTTAATAAGCTGACAACCTGAAGTCTGTCCTACATTCCGATGTCTGCTCTATGTTCACCTGTAAGAATGGAAAATACTTTAATTGATATCTATATATTCTACACTGATTTATCATTTGTGAAGTGTAAGGCCATTTACAAAAAAAAAAATACATATATATAATCCAAAGGCATAAGAGAAAAGGGTTTACTTAGTGCACCAGGAGTGCAAATCAGGGTTCCAGCTCTGGAGGAAAATCCTGTGGGGACCCACAGATTTCTCCATCTGAATTCCTGATGAGTGCTCTAGGTGAGTGCAAGTTGGCAAAAGTTATCCTGTGATAATGGATATGTTAAATGAGTTTTGCTATCAATGAATCCTCTCATCTCCACAAGGCTGGCCTAGTATAAGTATGTAGATTGGATTTGAAGAGGAAGCCCTTGTCTGTTGTCCTTTTGAACGTTGCCTTCTCCATTTTACATGAATGTTTTTTTTTTCAAGGTTGCTTGTGTCCTTTAGTCAGGTCTGCTATCCTATTCCACTCCAGTTAAACATGGATGTCAAAATGTACAGCGTACCCCTGTTGGTTGAGTGTTTTCCCAGTGTCGTGCAACTGTGGGTCAGTTCTCAGGGAATCCCCATTAAAATGAATGGAATGTTACTGGAATGTGGGTGGCTACATCTTACCAGCGAGAGATTATGGGGGAAGATGTGTAAATATCAAAAATTGAACTGAACAATATGGAGCTTTTTTCTCTGAGCGGTGACCTGATAGAGCTCTTTAAGATGATGATAATAATGATGAGGTTTGATAGGGTAGACATGGAGAAAATGTTTCTACTTGTGAGGAGTCCAGAATCAATATAAGATTGTCATTAACAAATAAGGAATTGAGAAACCTCTTTACACGGAAAATGGTTAGAATGCATTAGAATAGTTGGGGTAAATAGCATGGATGCATTTAAGGGAAGCTAGATAAGTAAGTGAGGAAGCAAGGCATAGAAGGATAGGCTGATAAGGTTAGATTCAGTAGGTTGGGAGGAGGCTTGTGTTGAGCATAAATGTCAGCATAGACCAGTTGGGCTGAATGGCCAATTTGTGCTGTAATTTATGTGTAATTGGCGTCTCTTTAGGCAGCAATTTTATTTTTAAAGAAAGCAACAAATAACTTTATAAATATATAATATCTAACTTTTTCCCTAAACTGCTTTGAGAGTCTTTAAAAGTGAAAGCACTCCCTGTTCAATTTTCCTTGCCGCCTTAGTTCATTGGCATATCAAAAAATTGCCAAACAAATTGGCCCACAGCAAAGTGGGATCTGAAGCACTTTACAGATTATGAAGTGATGATGGAGTAAAAGAAGTAACTCAAATATTTAGTAAAAGATTAGTGGCACATTTGATTTTTTTAGGTATAGAGGGTAGATTTTTCTGGTCCCGCACTCAAATGTGCAGGAACGCCAAAGCACAGCAGGTGCTGGAAATCATGTGGACTCCTTCACAGAAATGCGTCCCTCTGAACCTGACTTTCTCTTTACCCAGGAAATCCAGGGAACCAGAACCAGGAGAATCTCTACCAATAAAATGCACGTCAGTTGATTCAAAACCAAACATTTTGCAATTGTTTCACTAAGGTTGACATTTAATGTTCATGTCTAAACCCTTGGGAAGAGGGTTATCCATTTCACCACAGTGAAAATTTTAAAAAAGCCCCATTAGGTGAGCGAGAGAAACTGAAATTTTTGTAATATCAGAGGTTAGGATTGAAAATATTTAGCGCTCGATAACCATTGGAATTGAGAATTCTCATGACAGCTCTCTTTTTATTTTTAGAAGTCCATCTGGACCCCTCCAGGACGTGGTGCCCCAGAGTTCAATGTCAGACTGTGTGCCAGATTGATGTGGCTGATTCTCATCAGGCTGTACAAGTACAATGCCCCTCCTGCCACATACAGTTTTGCTCCGTTTGCAAGGCCAGCTGGCATCCAGGGCAAGCATGTCAGGAGAATCAGCCCTTTATGTCCTCGAAAGCAGATGATGCTGGGTAAGAATTATGAAGCATGAAACAGTAACCTTTCAGTTCTCAGAACGAGCAACACTTGTGTGTACATTGTACCCTTTAATTGTGAGCAAAAGGGGTTTAAAAAGTGCCTAACATGAGAGATACCCATGGAAGCCATTTCAAAATGGGTACAACAGTGTTTTATTACAGTGCTGCAGCCAATGATTTTGGGTGTCTAACGTGGGCTTTTTTGACATGTTTATTGGAATATAAAAGGCAAGTAGGTAACCGTAGCAAGCACTGAATTAACTGACAAAGCACTTAAATCATCAGAAATAAACGTAACATTTTCAGAAGATACAGAGAAACGATATCCAGAATTTTTAGCTCGCCGGGCAGGCGCGTGCCTGATCCAACCGAGTGTAAAGTGACTGGCGATGATGTCGGGCGAGCATCCCGACATCACTGTGCACTCGTGCGATATTTTCGGACTCGGCAGCGTGCCCGTTGACAATTAAAATGTCTATTAAGGCCATTAAAGTTATAATTGAAAGAGATTTTTCACTGCCCATCTAACCTTACGGTTGGCAGGCAGGCGAAAAGGCCAAGTGGCCTTTGTATATTTTTTAGGAAACCTCATGCACGGGCGGGATGAGGTTTCCAACAGCAAATGAAAATAAAATACAAATTTTAACATTTCATTTATAACATGACCCTGCTTATGTGGCAGAGTCACATGAGGGGACACGTCTTATGACATTTTAAGAATCTTTATTTTTAATGTTTTGAACTGTTCATCTCCCTGAGGCAGCTCTGTGCTTCGGGGAGCTTTTCCTGCATGCACTCGCGTGAATGCGTGAACTTGCAATCTTGCCCTCCTCACACCACTCCCCCTGAACGCTGCCGCTCATGTTTTATGATGGGCGGGCCTTAATTGGCCCGCCGGCGTGAAATTGCGATCCGGTCCTGATCGCAGGCAGTGGTCGGCTTCCCGACTGCCCCCGCCAAGCCCGTCCGACGAGGGAAAAATCCTCCCCAATGACCCAAAGAGCTTCAAATGTGAAGAATTAAATAGAAATTGCCCAGTTCATGTTGGTGTTAATCCTCCACATGAGAACTAGTCTCTATCAGATGTGCCCATGTCCCTTTTAATCCTTTCTGAAGGATGGTCACTATTCTCACATAAGGAAGAGCAGTCGCCATTTTATTCATGGCAAGATCCCACAAACTATAGAGATATAATGACAAGTTAAACTATTCTTTGGTTGTGTTGGTTGAGATAGAAATATTGGTCGGGACAAGATAAAAGATCTGCTCTTTTACTAGTGTCATGGGTATTTATTATTTACTCTGTTAGCCAGAGGGAGCATGGTTTAGTGTTTCATCTGAAGTCGAGCATTTTTTCAATACTAATGTTTTAGTGCAGGTCCTGAAGTGTTTGAGTCGGGCTCAAATTTCGATTATCGGAATTTAGATTTACCTTTCCCTTAAAAGGTGGAAGCAATTGTATGTACTACATTGGTTTAGTAGATTTTATTATATAATTTTGAAATTCATCTCCATATTTGTAGTGTCACTTGCTACAATCCCAGCTGAGATTACCTCTGGACAAGCCTAATCCCAGGGTGGAACCCAGCTTGATAGATCCTAACTTTTTTTGTTTAGACACATGGAGAGTGGCTACTAAACAGAGTCACAGAAGTCAGCTGATGAACTATTAACAAAAGAATAAAACATTTATTCAACAAGAAAAGATGAACTATATTACAATACTCCTTCACCCACAACTATACCTTTACAGATATATACAGATTTGTAAGGATAACACAAGTTACAAAAACTATTTTATACTCTAATGTACACTGTAAGTACATAATCCATGGAAATCTATGGCACCCTGTGATCAGACACACCACACTCTCAAACCAAGTGACAGATGTCACCTCAAACAGATGCTATGAATCTCTATATTGCACTGAATTACGTCCTTCACATGGGGGTTTCTGATCTCCACTTTCCAAGACCTCACATTGGAATCTTCTCCCAAGCTGACGCTTTCTCTCAGATGCCTCCCAGAAGGGTTCACCTCCAGGGTTTCAAACTCTCCTTCTGATGTTCCTCTTTCCTGGTCACCACCTGCATTCAAACTGTCTTCCACACACTCTGTCTCCCAGATTTGGCTGTCAACAGTACATCACTGCTTCACATGCCCACAGCAAAGAGTTACAGACCTTCAGTTGTCTCTTTAGACCTTCTTGCCTCTTGCAAGCTGAATTTGCTTTAAATCTGCTTTCTATAGCTTTTGTCTCTTTAAATCTGAAGCATGGAGCCTTTCTCTCTGCCCCTCACTCTTAACTTGATTTAATAGGACCTTTTCCCAGGTTCCTGTCCTTCCTTTGACTAGAAGATCTTCTTTGGATTTTCCCCTCTTCCACTCCCCTGGATTTTTGGGGTTTTCCTTTCTGTTAGGACTGGTTATCTGTCCCCATAGCTCCAGTCTCTCCTGGCAGCAACTTCCAGAACCAGCTGCACTGAACCGCTTCTAAAGCAACTGCTCCTAACAATTCCTCCTAACATCTTATTTCTCCAATTGCAAATGGGGTTAAGTGACCACATTCTCTACAGCGAGTTACCCCCTCAGCCCTCCACCCATCCTCCATGACCTCTTATACCCTCCTTGCCAATTCTTCTGATATGCAGAATGGGCAGACCTCAGGAGCCATGTTGGGATGAAATAAAGTTAAGCTCTAAAAATGTAATACAACCAACACTATCTTTTAAAAAAAATTCTTGAAAACCCATACAAAGCTTTTAAGTCTCAGGTGGTTAACCCCAGGAAAACAAACTTACTTCTGTTCATACCACATCAAGGCAACCAAATCCTTAATGGGTTCTTTAACTGTCAATCAAACTGTGTACTCAGAACTCCGGCTGAGATAATTGTGGCTTTTGGATGTCAGCCAAGCAATCATAAACGGCCCTTGGGGCAATGTCAACAAATAATTTTTGAAACAGCTCGGACAGATGTTACACCGTGGCCAGAATATTACGCTCGTTGTTCCCCGCTCGCCCCAACCCCCACAGGCAGCACTGAGCGCTGCAAGGCCTGCCCACATGAAATCGTGGTCTGGCCTCGATCACAGGCGGCGGTTGGCTTCCCGACTGCGCCTGCCCGCCCCCGCCAATCCCGCCGGGGCAAAACCCTTGCCCATGTGTCTAGATGACTTTTTAAAAACTCTCATTGAAAGCTGCAGCCAGTTTTTTTTTAAAGCTTATAGAGCAGGGGATTTAAAAACCTTCAGATGATGACAGTTAAAGAGCCTATATGTCTACCCATAAATTTGTAATTCCTACAGTGCAGGTTAAGTCCCTTGCAGCAGCCAAAATGGGGTCTGTTTGTACTAGGCACTGAGTTCAAACGGCCCTGCTGGGCTCAAGTTTCCCTCCTGTGTGAATAACCTGCTGCCGACTTTCCCCTCCCGGCAAAAGTTGGATCTTTTGGAAATTGGAGCGGAACTTCCACATATAAGTCCTGCCCACCGTTTTGGAAGCTTCAATCTAGGCCATGGAATCCACAGATATGAACCAGCGATCAATTGATCAGATTTCATGTGAATCAGACTATAGTCAATAGCTTTTGATATTTGTGTATTTGAAAATTCCAAAATGAGATGATATTCAGAGGTTGACTTTTTTTATGACAACTTGTGTTTATTTCTCAGGTATTGATTATGAAATCACCTGAATTATATTGCAGAATAATTGTAATAACCTCTAGTGTACATTGAGATTGTTTTGAGATTGGCTTTGGTCTGTTTATTTTTTCCAAGTTGTAAGGTTAAATGAAATTCAACTAATTATCTTTGCCTTTGCCTCTTTCTGTAGTGTTTCCACCAGCCAGGACACCAATACAGCCATCAAACAGTGTCCAGTATGTCATATCTTCATAGAACGAAATGAAGGTTGCGCCCAAATGATGTGTAAAAACTGCAAGCACACCTTTTGCTGGTACTGTCTTCATAATCTGGATGTAAGTAGCTTTCTCAAAAAGCTGTTAGCTACTCAAGGGTTACTTGAATTCATATTCTTCTAATTTGTTCAAAAGTTATGATCTAGGCAGAGGTATTCATCTGTAAAGTGACTGATCTTATACATCAATCATTGTGCATCTGCCTCCCTCCCTTGATCCCATGATTGGCAGTTGTGCCTTCAGCTACCTAGAATCAGAAAATCGTGTTGCACAGAAGGAGGCCATTCAGCCTATTGTGAACTGTGCTTTTACCTATAATCTGCTCCACACACAACCTGATTAATTTGTTGACTGGCTCTTATTTGTGGACTCCATGTAAAAGCAAAAAAATTCAGTGAGAGGTTCATTAAATCACCTTCAGAACTTGATAATAAACCCTTGCAGGTTTCCCAGCAGATTGAGGTCAGTTAGCTCCGTTGCCTAGCTGGCTATATTTCTCTTGCTAATTATCTTTAATCTGTCTCCTTTGGTTACTGACTCTCCTGCCAGTAGGAATCGCTTTTGCATATTTACTCTACCAAAGTTCCTCATAATTTTGAGCGTTTCTATCAAATGTCTTTAATTTTCTTTTCTCTTAGGAGAACAATTCCAACTTCTCGAGGTCCCACGCTCTAGAAACCCCTCAACCCTTTTTTTCATTCATGGGATGTGGGCATCACTGGCTGGGCCAGCATTTATTGCCCATCCCTAATTGCCCTTGAGAAGGTGGTGGTGAGCTGCCTTCTTGAACCACTGCAGCCCATGTGGTGTAGGTACACCTGCAGTGCTGTTAGGGAGGGAGCACCAGGATTTTGACCCAGTGACAGTGAAGGAACGGCGATATATTTCCAAGTCAGGATGGTGAGTGACTTGGAGGGGAACTTCCAGGTGGTGATGTTTCCATCTATCTGCTGCCCTTGTCCTTCTAGATGGTAGTGGTCGTGAGTTTGGAAGGTGCTTTCTAAGAAGCCTTGGTGAATTTCTGCATCATCCTGCTGTCATCCTTTCCTCCTTTAAGTCTCCCCTTCAAACTCACCTATTTAACCAATCCTTTGGCCACTCTTCCTGGAATCTCCATGTTTTTTTGGCTTTCTTTGACATCTTTTCTTTTTATGAAACCTCTGTGAAGCACCTTGGGAAATTTTCTATGTTAAAGGTACTATGGAAATTCAAGTTGTTGTTGTGGTAGCAGTAGTAAATGTTGTTCTAAGAGTGCTGTGCTTCAGGCATCATTTGAATTAATCTCTGTAGAACAGCAAATGGAACTGCATACTATTGCATTCTAATCTTCACACACAGTATGATTTGTTATAACAAATGGATGTTGAACGAACAAATTGTTGACGACACGTAATAGAATGTGGCAGTTCAATATGACTTATTCAAACGCAGACAATTTTTATCTTTCAGAATGACATCTTCCTGAGACATTATGACAAAGGTCCATGTCGCAATAAACTTGGCCACTCCAGGGCCTCAGTTATTTGGAACAGAACCCAGGTGAGTCTCCCAACAAGGAAGGTGGAACCATTTGAATTCTGCATTGATGTGTTATGTGGAGTTAATGGTCTAGAAATTCAGGCATGAAGTACTCTGAAGGATATCTGGAACAGGATATATGACTTTGTAGCTAGTGTAGACAGAATTAGGTCTATACAGCTTGAATTATTCCCCATCTTCTAACTCTCCTTCACCTGGAATTGCACTTGTTGCTCACATGGGATCAAGGACCACCACAGGAGATTGTTACATGTGGGGCTTTGTGTACATTAATGAGAGAAACTAAAGTTAGCATGATATATGGGGTAGAATTGTACATCCTGTGGGTGGGTGTGCACCCGAGCCGATTGGGTGTAAAATTAGTGCACAATGACGTCGGGTGAGTGTCCTGCCAGCATGAAATCGTGATTGGGGACTGATTGCAGGTGGCGGACTGTTTCCCAGTCAATCCCAGGCTCACCCACTGCGCCCACCCGACGATCTCAAAACCCTGCCCATGATGATGCTACAAATGATTAAAAGTAATATATAAATCCCAAGCTCTTTAATTTTCTTTTTGTAGATCATAATAGTGTTAGTTTCTGGTGCAAATTTCTAGATTCAGTTTAGATGTTTAAATCCCTTTTTTTAATAAGAAAAGGAAATTGGGGAAGATAGCAAATGGGCTCACAATCTTCTTCCCCTGGGAGGCAATGCTGAGAGTGGTTCTTTTCACTAAAATATTCTTTAGTTGGAAATTCCTAGTGGTAATGTACTTTATCAATTGTATGAGTAAGCGCTTGGGGTTGGAACCTGAGTCTTGATACCTGTACAGCTTGATTAATGATCCTGTGCATGATGGAAACACTAAGGCCAGTGTCTTTTCTTCTTCCCCTTCTTTGCAGGTTGTTGGGATCCTCTTTGGATTGGGTCTTATTGTACTAGTCACATCTCCACTTCTCCTCCTGGCCTCCCCCTGCATTATCTGCTGTGCCTGTAAGTCCTTTAGGAGTAAGAGGAAACACCATGGCCCGCCATCTACTTAAACTGAGGAAAACCCCGATCCAATGTCCTTCTGGTGCCAAGACTACTTCACTCACGTCATTCTTTCAGATGAAGTGCCTATTGGATCAGTGCTGTGGAAGCACACACAATATAGATTATGGATGAGAGGGGAGTTGGGGGAAGCTTAGATTTTGGATGTATCATTGTAGTAACTGCAGGAAACATGTCACACCAAAGTGAAATTGGTGGATACTTTGACATTGCCTAACTGTCATTATAATGCACACTGCTGCAGTCTACATTTCTTAATAATCTGAGGATAACTGTATGCTTTCAGCTAATTTTTCTACCCTCACCCCTTCACCACCCCTCCCTTTTCCTGCTATCCCCCACAGACCTATTGTGCTTCAGCAAGGTCTGTTATTACCATGATCTGTTTTGGCCATCTTGGGACAGGGTAAGATTCTCAATTCCAACTTCCTCCACCCCCTGGACAATACAATGTTTGGACTCCATAAAAATGCTACATCTAGTAACATTTAGAGATAAAGTAGGATTCACATGAAAGGGGCAATTTGAGGCTGGAACTCCAAAGCCACCTGTTCCCTTTGGATGAGAAACTGCATTGCTTTACCACCAGATCTACACTCTGATGTTTGGACTATGGTTATTGTTTCCTTAGTGCATTGCTAGACTTTTCTTTTCCTGTAAAACACTAACTTATTTGTCATTACAAGCTATGTGTGTTATGCGCTTGTTATGCGCAAAAGCACCAGTCGGGCAACTAAATGATAAACCTTAGGCAGCCTATTTGCCTTCACCAAGGCTGCAGGCATCTAATAAAAGGATAACTGCTCATGACGTCCTCCTTCCTTAAAGCATAGGGGTCTATAACAAATGGAAGGAGGGGTATAACAGTTAATATAGACATGATAAAGGAAAAAAACATGCCTGTAATGAATTCTTAAATAGTACATGCACACATTTACATATACCATTGGCACTAAATTGGGCCAAACAAGTACTATATACAGATCTTGCTATGTATTGGGAATAGCAGTTTCAGAGAAAGCAGATAATTTTTGGAGCTGAAATAATAACCAGAAAATTCCTTTCAAAGGGCTGAATTTTCCTGATCAGGTGACAAGGTTGGGAGCAAAGTTGCAAAATAGTGCATCAGGTTTGCTACCCGATGCGTTCTTGTCTCCGACAGATCTCTCTGGAGGCGAGTTAATGTAGCAGAGGTTATGGGCCCGGCAGCTATGGGTAGCCAATTAGGCCAATTAGTGGCACAGTTGGAGGAAGGCTGATGGTGTCGCTGTAATCTTCTCAATGGCAGATGGACCCCCTAGCTGAGGCCAGCGCCCGGCAGGCTATTAGAGATGGCCTCCTGATGGCAGACTGGGGGTCCATGGAATTGTCTATTCGATCATCTCAGCAAGGATCCGTTGGGGTGCGATGGACACAACCGTGGCCGCAAACCATCCTATAGAGGTGCCCCCACCCACAATGGTGGCATAATAGCTGTGGCCATGCATGATTTATAATTATTTGAAATAGTCCACAGAGCAGCTCCATATTGAAGTGCCCTCATGGTGTCCAGATTGCCTCAGCAGCACCTGTCTCTCCCAGTGGATATCGCTGTGGGCCCATGGTTTGCCCAGCATTCTTAATTGGATGGGGTTCCTAGAGGCAGCATCTTGATTGCCTCCAGGAAAGTCACAACCGACATCTTACAATCAGCTACTTCCAGGTTCCTGACCCAGATTTGAGGCTGATATTGGCCTGGTTTTTGTTATTATTTGTTCATGGGATGTAGGCATCGCTGGCTAGGCCAGCATTCATTGCCCATCCTTAACTGCCCTTGTACAGAGGGCATTTAAGAGTCAACCACATTTGTGGTCTGGAGTCACATGTAGGCCAGACCTGATAAGGACAGCAGATTTCTCTCTCTAAAGGACATTAGTGAACCAAATAGGTTTTTACGACAATGGCAATAGTTTCGTGGTCATCATCAGACTTTTAATTCCAGATTTCTAAAATCTAATTCCATATCCTGTGGTGGGATTTGAACCCAGGTCCCCGGGCATTACTCTGGTCTCTGGAATACTAGACCAGTGCTAATACCACTCCTGCCACTGCCTCCCCCAACCAGGAAAATTCAGCCCAAGTGTTCAGTTGCCTATCCTCATGTCTCCTCCTTTGGTTCAGTGCTAAATTGTTTGTCTGATTATTTTCCTGACCTTGGGAAATTTGACTGTTAAAAGCACTATATAGATACAAGTTGTTGTCATTGTCAGGACCTAATAAAAAGAGTCCCATTTTCTCTAATCTCACTTCATAACTAAAGTTCTCATCCCTGATATCATAATTAATCCCTTCTGCACCTTTTCTGTGGCCTGACACCTTCCTAAAAGAAGGTGCCCTAAACTAGATACAGCATTCGAACTGTGCTCTTAACTAATGATTTAATTAGATTTTCAACTAGTCACTGACAGTTCCTGATAAACAATTCCAGAGAGTTTAGCTTGTCTCCCTACAGGAAGATATATGTTTCTGACTGCAACATTCCAGGAGTTGTGAAGGAATCTCTGGTACTCTTATTTATTGACCTGTTTGTAACACCGGAGTCCTATATGTGAGACAGTGAAGCGAAAACAGATGAAAATAGGTGGTGTTTATTATTGGAATCTTATAACCTGCAGTTTGGACCAATGTGACTTGAGAGAAAATTATCCCAATTTGGAAACCTTGGCTTGGCTAGACCTGAATCCACTAATGTTCTGCCTTCTGCAGTGGAATATCTTTCTAATGGTAGCTGCACTGAATTTAGTTTTTCCAGAATAGATAGCGAGATCAGTCGTATGAAGAAGACAGTGCACAAGAAAGAGTTCTCAAAGGCCATTTCTCAGGGACAACAAATCATACTGACAAATATGGGAATACTTTTTACACTTAATAGTTACAAATCATTTCTATTAGTAATAACCTAGAGTGTTTTATATTGACAAATTTTGGCGACCCGAATATACGGGTCGGGTATTCTTTATCCGAAACCCTTGGGGCTGATTGTGTTTTGGATTTCAGATAATTTTGATTTTCGGAAACCGCATATGGGCCTAGGTCTACTTGCATCACAATGGCTGAAGCTTTGGTAAAGTAAATAAAATAGCTAGTAAAGTAAGTACCACTGAATAGTAAATACAGGGCACCTGTAATAAGTTTCCACCCATGACGCCTTCTGCGATTTTGCTTGTAGGAGAGGATTCGGAAGGTAAACAGTACAGACGAATGACTAGGATCCCACCTTAAAAGTTGGGTGCGGCTGGTGAGGTTCATGTCGGCTTGGGTGAGAGAATTCCTGCACTAAAGGTCGATGTGGTTCAAAGTGCGGTTTTTTGGTTGGGTTCGGTTTTTTGGATTTATGGATAAAGGACACTCGATCTGTAATTCTTCAGTGTTAAATGTTAAAATCAGCCAATTATGTGTATGAAAAAAGACAAAAAAAATCTGATTGTGATTGGTAAAATATGATCAAATTTACATTGGTAAATTATATAAGGGGTAGATTTTAAGTAATTGTGCTTCTGATG
Source organism: Carcharodon carcharias (assembly GCF_017639515.1). Taxonomy (NCBI): domain Eukaryota; kingdom Metazoa; phylum Chordata; class Chondrichthyes; order Lamniformes; family Lamnidae; genus Carcharodon; species Carcharodon carcharias. The sequence goes on from NC_054469.1 coordinate 189,230,260, forward strand.
CAGAGGTTTGTCTGGGAGCAAATATTAGGAATTTGGGTGTGGCAGTCAGTGGACTATGCAGGATTTGGGATCATTATCCCCATCTGTGCCTCAGTAGCCAAAACGTTGTGTAGGAATTCAAAATTACCTCTTTAGTGTTTAATCAATGGTTGTAATACTGCAAGTACCTGACGACAATAATTCCATCAAAGAAACATTTTTTTTAACAGGACGACAATTTCCTGGGCAGTGATTTTTTTTGTCGTCTACATCTTGCTGTTGAGGCAGTGAACACATAAATTCCCTCTGAACTTGCCTCCCTCCTTGAGTGTATGGGATAGTGCCATGGTGGTTCTTTAATCATCTGAGGGGACAGACAGTGCCTTGGTTTAACGTCTCAAATGAAATATGGCACATCCAACAGTTCAGTGCTCCCTCAGTACCTGCATTGGTATGTTTATGTTCTCAAGTCCCTGAGGTGTTGTTGAACGCATGACCTTCTGATTCAGGCAAAAGTGGTACCACAGAACCATGGCTGAAGGTGTTACGGCCTTCCATCTACACCCTGGCCCCTTGACTTGGCTAAAATTGGGAAAGGAGCAGTACAGGGCCTGAGCCATATTTGCTTGGCAAGTGGTAGCTTTGGATGCCAAAAAGACTAGAAACTCCTTTGAAAAGTAAATGTATTCCTCCGGAGTGACACAAAGGAAGGATTTTACTAATGTACAAATTTAATTGGGACCAGTCCCATGATTTCCCAATTTTTGCTCCTAGCAAGCATGGGATTGGCCCTATAATCAGATTTTGCAGTGTGCTCTTCCTGGCAGCCCAAATTTCCCTTTATTATTGAGCCTCTGTCCTTTGTGATGGGAGGCTGCCCTCCAGTAAAATCACCCAGAAGGGATAGGATTGGTGGGTAGCATTGTCAACTTGTGATGCCACTGGGAGCCAGCTGAAGATGAGATTTGACACAAACTACCTGCACATAGGCTACCTCTGACCAGCAGTTATTTGACTCAAAGCATTAGAAAGGAGAGGCCTGAGAAACATTTTGTAAGTGACAAGGGAGTCGAGGGTTAAGGGGGACAAGACTGGAAAGTGGAGTTGAGCCACAGTCAGATCAGCCATGATCATGTTGAATGGCAGAGCAGGCTTGAGCAGGCCTACTCCTGCTCCTAGTTCTTGTGTAGAGAAATCTCTGTTCATAAGATCTTAGATGATTTGCTTTGTATGTATGATGTGCTTTCAGCGAGGAACAGTGTAGATCTATTTCTGAACTACCTCTGAACTCCCTCTTTAAGTACTCATATCACAATATCACAAGCATTTACAAACAAGGAGGTGGTCAGGGCCTAGGATTTGTCCTGATTCTTGCAGTTGAGGTTTTAATGTTGTTTTAGTTGCGAAAATGCACATGTTTTTGCTTCATGTGCTCAGCTGCCTTGGTGACATTTTACATCTTTTATGTTAAAGTCTTGCATATCAGCTATTTTTCTTTGTAAGGTTATTAACATTGGAGTATTTTTAGCATATTTAGAAGTGAATAAAGTGAACTATAGAATTTTACAGCACAGAAAGAGACCATTCAACCCATTGTACCTATGCCGGCTTTTTGAAAGCTATAGACCCACCCCGTTCTCTTTTCTCATAGCCCTGCAAATTTTCCTTTTCAAGTATATTTCCCCTTTGAAAGTTATGACTGAATCTCCTTCGCCATACTTTCCAGGCAGTGCATTCTAGATCATAAAAATGTATGGTGCACTAAAATGTTTCCTCATCTCCCCTCTGGTTCTTTGATGCCACAGGGATCTGCAGTGCAGTTTTAGTTCAAAGCCTAAGCAAGGGAACAGCGATGGTTTCCCAGGAGGCCCAGCCAATGAAGTAATTACATTGTGGTTCAGAGGAGCAGGAATCCGTAAGCAGAATGTTATCTGAAATTGCTCTGTCCGTGACTCTGTTTGGAGCCCCCTCATATTTACCTTGGTCCCCAACTGTGGTCTGCTGCCATCCAAATTCCCATTCCCGTCCAATTTGGTTGGTCAGTGAAAAATCTTAGCGTGATGAGGCTGGACTTTTAAGATCAGGCCCCTTTTAGGACAGGTTCAGACTGGAGTGACTGCTGGTGGCAGCTCTTTATTGGAGACTTTAGTCTCTCATCTGTATTAAAGTTAGAACGTGCACTGGGAAATGGGAATTACATAGAACTACCACTTGAAAATGAACATTTCCTCCCTTTCATTAAAAAAACAAATTTGATTTGTTTTTATTTTAATGTTGCTGTGAGAAACTGGTGCCAGTTTCGATCTCCAGGAGCTGGTGTAACTTGCACTGCTACAAAACTCCTGTTGTTACTGTTGCCGATAGTGGGGAGGGAAATGCCTGTCATGTTTGAGATTTGATTTCCCATGAAGTGTCAGTGCTATGAATCATGGAAAGCAAGGCCTTTCGAAAGTGGCTCTGAAGAAGGGTCATACAGACTCAAAACCGTTTCTCTCTCCACAGATGCTGTCAGACCTGCTGAGTTTTCCCAGCATTTTCTGCTTTTATTCCTTTAGAAAGTGTGCTGAGGTACCTGACATTGGCCCAAAACATCCTGGTCTCTAAATGTGCATCTTATTTCACCGCTATGGCTATTAACTGGACTTTAGCACACAGATGAACTTAAGTTGTGAGGTAGACCTTAAGCCTGTTCCCATGAAGCTGAGCATCACACTTGACACTTGATTATCCCCATAGAATAGAGTCTTGGAGAACCTTAAACAATTGTCTTTCAAGCAGTTGTGCTTTTCTTACCACTTGCACTTACCTCGATCAACTGTGCAAATTTTGAATGGGTAGGAATAAACTTAAGGACAACTGAGCTTTTTTTGCAATTCATTCTTGGGATATAGGCAAGCTCACCCCTGAATGTCCTTAAGAAGGTACAGGGAGCTGCCATCAGGAATTGCTGCAGTCCTAATGAAGGCACCTCCATAGGTATGTTAGGTATGGAGTTCCAGGATTTTGAAGGAAAGGTGATATATGCCGAAAACCAGGATGGCGTATGACTTGCTCAGGAACTTGGAAATGAGGGTGTTCCCATGTTGGCCTTGTTCTTCTTGGTGTGGCAGGTCATGAGTCAAGCTATTTATCCATTATGACTGAATGGCAAAAGTCTTAAATTTGGTCTGGATTTAAAGAAGCTTTTATATGCCTGCATGTTTGGTGTTACTGGCCGGGGATCGGAATCTTCATGTACTGGTCTTACCCTTCCATTCCTTTCCACCTCCCACCACAGTTTATACTGCGCTTTGTTCTGTTTTACTGTTTAGTATCCATTGGGGGGAGTGGTACAAGAGTGGTAGGTGGTGGTGGGGAGTTGGGGGTGGTCTGGAAGAATGTCTGTATTTGAAAAGTATTTTTACTTTGTGAATCATGGGACACTCTTGCAAAGGTACGTGGAGAAGCAGTTCCATAGCCAGGCAGGTGTTAAGATGCAGTGGGATTCATGCATCTTTTTTGGGAAGATCTTATACTTTGATAATTTATTAAATATCTTTAATTTCACTCCTAAGGTAAGAGAGTCACATAGCAGGAACTTACAAACCATTCTGACGAGTACAAGTTGTGGGTCTGTCTCCCCATACTTACCTTGCTGAAACAGGCAGACTTCACCCAAGAAAGGTCAGCAGGCACACTATACTGAAGGATGCAGCTAGCATCTTGAGCACAATGCAGTTGCAATAGACTTGCCAACACTGGTTGGAGGTCTGTATGGAGGTTTCATTGCATCACCTCCTGCTTCCAACAGGCTAGTCAAGTAGTCTTTATCCCCCCACTTTCCCAATATTTTCAGAACTTAATAGAAAAACTAGTGTAAAAGAAAATGGGGCGGGGTGGGTGGGTGGGGGGGGTAGCACAATATTTTTTCAATGTTTCAAATACTTCTTTTCCTGGACACAACATTGTCCAAAATGTTACTCCTCAATTTCTGAAGACTCCAGAACAATCCTGGAGGATTGGCAACTTTTAAGCTGTAATCAGCTCCATTCCAGTAATGGAGGGGCCACTTACAACTGATTTGAGTTTCATTTGCAGTCCTAGTTATTAAACTTCATATCAAGTCTATGTCTCATTGTCATAAAATCATAAGAACAACATTGTAAATCCATGCACTTTATGTCTGTGTGTGTATATACATAATATATATACATATATAGAGAGAGAGCTCTCCATATAACTGTGCCATATTGCTGAATAATGTTAAAAGTTTGTAAGAAAATAATAGTTTGGAAGCTTATGTATATTTTTGTTTGATATTAAAATAAGTCATATTACTTATCCTTGTACAATGCTTTTTATTGACATTGGCTGCTATCCTATATTGGTTGCACGTCACAATATCATTGGAAATGTTTGCTATGACAATTCCTTCAGTCTCAGTTAAGTTTTTGGCATTGATATTCCTAGTCTGGCCTGTTGCAGGCTGCCTTCCCCTCACCTGTGACTTTTAGTAGATTTACTACTTCGTTCTTTTCCGGGCCTCAATTCACAGCAGTCTGATGCTGATCTGAGCTGGGATTCGGACCTCTCTCCCTTTGCCTACAAGAAAGCAAGGGAAGGCTAGTCGGAAGTGAGGGCTGTTCCATTTGTCATAGAGCCCAATCCTGCCTTCTGTACAAATGAAGCACTTGCCTTGGGAGACAAATGTCAGCTGTGGGATGACTGCACCCATGAATCTAGCGTGTGGGGTTTGGCAGGCAAGGTGATGGCTCTCACCATTCCATGTTATGGACCTTTATTGAGGAATTGGTTGGGAATTGAGATGCCCAGCAAGTGGTTTGAGAGATATTGGAAGATGAAGCACTGTTGTTCCTTGAAATTAGTGGATGGAAAATCAGGTGTTTTGTCTCTGATTTCCTGGTGAACGCACACCCATTGGACAAGTGTGCTTGAGTTTCCAAAACAGTGACGTGGTCTCTTGGTTAACATGTCAGTAGTTAACAAACAAGATCTTGAAAATGGTGGGGTGCAATAGAGTAAGGGGATACACCACCAAACTAATGAGGCATGTTGTGCCACACATGTTCAATAATGACCACTAAAGCTGGGAGTTTAACCTAAGAACGAATTGTCCTTCAGGAAAAATAAATCCAATAACTTTTCCTGTTCTTTTTGTTTGGTTAACATTTTGCTGCTATCACATGTAAGAAAGGGAATTTGTTTTTCCTATCTGGTCATCTACATGGTTGACTGTTAATGCCCCCTAGCAAGCTGCTTAGATGTATCGACAATCACATTTGCCCAGAGCCTGAAAATAAAATAAAACAAATGTAAGCATATGACTGGGGCTTGAACTGGTCATGTTTAATTTTACTTTGATGGGGAGGCTGATTTTTTTTTCTTCCCCTTCACCTATCTTCTCTTTTGTCGGCATTGAGTGCCTTCCTGGAGAATGTCCGTCTCCCGGCTGGCCTCCCATCTTCTATCCTCCATAATCTCGAGCTAATCCAAAATTCTGCCATCCCTATCCTGACTGTCTCCAACTCTCATTCACCCATCAAAAATATCTATGCTGACCTATGCTGGCTCCTTTTAATTTTCCTCATTTTAATTTTAAAATGTTGAATCCTATATTAAAATCCTTCTATAGCCTTGCTCTTCCCTTTTCCTGGAACCTTTTCCAACCCTACAGTCTTCTGCGAGCTCTGTGTTCCTCCAATTCAAGGCTTCTGCACCTCCATTCCTGTTGCCCCATCATTGATTGCTGTACCTACAGGTGTCTAGGCCTAACGTTCTGGAATTCCTTCCCTCTCTGACCCTTCACCTTTCTCTGCTTCCATAAGATGCTGCTTAAAATCAACCCTTTTGACCGAGCATTTGGTCAGCTGTCCTAATGTTTCCTTCTTTGGTTCAGTGTCAGCTTTTGTTTGATTATGCTCCTCTGCAGCATCTTGAGACATTTTGCAATGTTAAATGCAAGTTTTTGGTGGTGTGTGTTTATAGGTGACAGCTTCATTCCAATCCCTCACCCAATTGACCAATTTACATTCATGTGTCTTGATGGCAAGTATTGGCTGACTGTTTGAATATAGTAAGCATTACAACCAAACTTGATCCTACATCTGTTTTATGTTCACTCTTTCATATGTCAAGGATGAACTGCTTGACTGCAATCAAGAGCAGGAGTCCTTGCTGATTGAAACGAATTGTGACGGCTCTGGCTCTACCTCTTCCTGTGCTGAGAGTAGCTAACACAGCAAGGCCCCAGGATTGAATCTAGGAGCTTCCAGATCTGTACAGCTCCACTATTTACTGATAAAAGCCTCATGGGTCCAGATATTTACTTGAGATAGTTGACTCGAGATCATTTTCAAAACAGCTTTCCATTTATTACTGATTGCATTGGGATCCCAAGATATCAAATCCTCCTGTTTTTTTTTAAGAAATTGGGAATCAGTTGAGGCTAGTAAATACTTTATGTAGTGGACTATATTCTGACTCCATCCAAAAAGAATGCATCTGGGAATATGGAAGTGCATGACCCCCAACTCCTAGAGTTCAAAAACCAAATACACAGCTTATTTCCCAAATCATCAAGTTTTCTTTCCAAATACCTGTCCAGCCTGTGCTTAAAATGATCAATATCATGAGCTTCTTATACCAAGGCACTAGTTATGTCACACCTAGAATATTGTGAACAGTTTTGACCCCTTATCTAAGGAAAATTATACTGGCGTTGGCGGCAATCCAGAGAAGATTCACTAGGTGGATTCGGGGGATGGAGGGATTTTCTTATGAGGAGAGGTTGAGTCGATTAGGCCTGTGCTCACTGGAGTTTAGAAGAATGAGACTCGACCTTATTGAAAGATATAAGATTCTTAAGGGACTTACTTGATGGGGAGATGCTGAAAGGCTTGTGGGATTCCCCTTGTGGGAGAGTCTAGGACCAGAGGGCATAATCTCAGAGTAAGGGGGTGCCCACTTAAAACGGATGAGGAGGAACTTCTTTTCTGAGGGTAGTCGATCTGTGGAATTTTTTACTGCAGAGGGCTGTAGAGGTTGGGTCATTAAGTATATTCAAGGCTGAAACAGACAGGATTTTTAATCAGTAGGGGCATCGAGGGTTATGGAGAAAAGGCAGGAAAGTGAACTTGAGGATGATCAGATCATCCATGAACTCATTGAATGATGGACTAGACTCGATGGGCTGAATAGCCTACTTCTGCTCCTACGTCTTATGGTCTTTGATCAGGCGGTCCACTCAAAACTCGCCACCTCTATGTGAAGTCATTATATTTGTTCTGTCTATTAAATTTCCCTCTCCTGAGCCTCATTCCATGTTCACAGGACTTCAAAGGCTCAATTTGTTGATAGCCTTAAGGGTCTTGTCTGACTAAGATCCCTTCACCATAATCTCCGGTGTAAGTTTAGCTTCTGTAGTCCTCAGTTATTGTTCAGGTAACCGTTTGCTGGATATATAACCTAACTGTACTAGTTGATCATCTGATAACATGATATGGTCTTTAAAAAGAATTAAATGTATTTTGTATTTTATTTTCCATACCTTCTTTGGCCTAGGAGCAGCCCTTTGAACCTATTCTGCCATTGTTAGATTTTTGCTGAGCGATAACTCAATCACATTTGTCCACCATTTCTCCAGATTCTTTGATACACTAACCTAACAAAGATCTATCACTGAGATAAAAACAAAAAAACTGCAGGTGCTGGAAATCCAAAACAAAAACAGAATTACCTGGAAAAACTCAGCAGGTCCGGCAGCATCGGTGGAGAAGAAAAGAGTTGACGTTTCGAGTCCTCATGACCCTTCGACCGAACTGAGTGAATCCAAGAAAGGGATGAAATATAAGCTGGTTTAAGGTGTGTGGGGGTGGGGCTGGGGGGAAGAGAAGTGGAGGGGGTTGGTGTGGTTGTAGGGACAAACAAGCAGTGATAGAAGCAGATCATCAAAAGATGTCACAGACAACAGAACAAAAGAACACATAGGTGTTAAAGTTGGTGATATTATCTAAACAAATGTGCTAATTAAGAATGGATGGTAGGGCACTCAAGATATAGCTCTAGTGGGGGTGGGGGGAAGCATAAAAGATTTAAAAATATTTAAAACTAATGGAAATAGGTGGGAAAAGAAAAATCTATATAATTTATTGGAAAAAACAAAAGGAAGCGGGAAGAAACAGAAATGGGGTGGGGATGGAGGAGGGAGCTCAAGACCTAAAGTTGTTGAATTCAATATTCAGTCCAGAAGGCTGTAAACTGCCTAGTCGGAAGATGAGGTCTTGTTCCTCCAGTTTGCGTTGGGCTTCACTGGAACAATGCAGCAAGCCAAAGACAGACATGTGGGCAAGAGAGCAGGGTGGAGTGTTAAAATGACAAGCAACAGGGAGGTTTGGGTCATTCTTGCGGACAGACCGCAGGTGTTCTGCAAAGCGGTCGCCCAGTTTACGTTTGGTCTCTCCAATGTACAGGAGACCACATTGGGAGCAACGAATGCAGTAGACTAAGTTGGGGGAAATGAAAGTGAAATGCTGCTTCACTTGAAAGGAGTGTTTGGGCCCTTGGATGGTGAGGAGAGAGGAAGTGAAGGGGCAGGTGTTACATCTTTTGCGTGGGTATGGGGTGGTGCCATAGGAGACGGTTGAGGAGTAGGAGGTGATGGAGGAGTGGACCAGGGTGTCCCGGAGGGAACGATCCCTACGGAATGCCGATAGGAAGATGTGTTTGTTGGTGGCATCATGCTGGAGTTGGCGGAAATGGCGGAGGATGATCCTTTGAATGCGGAGGCTGGTGGGGTGATAAGTGAGGACAAGGGGGACCCTATCATGTTTCTGGGAGGGAGGAGAAGGCGTGAGGGCGGATGTGCGGGAGATGGGCCGGACACGGTTGAGGGCCCTGTCAATGACCGTGGGTGGAAAACCTCGGTTAAGGAAGAAGGAGGACATGTCAGAGGAACTGTTTTTGAAGGTAGATCATCGGAACAGATGTGACAGAGGCGAAGGAACTGAGAGAATGGGATGGAGTCCTTACAGGAAGCGGGGTGTGAGGAGCTGTAGTCGAGGTAGCTGTGGGAGTCGGTTTGTAATGGATATTGGTGGACAGTCTATCACCAGGGATTGAGACAGAGAGGTCAAGGAAGGGAAGGGAAGTGTCAGAGATGGACCACGTGAAAATGATGGAGGGGTGGAGATTGGAAGCAAAATTAATAAATTTTTCCAAGTCCCAACGAGAGCATGAAGCAGCACCGAAGTAATCATCGATGTACCGGAGAAAGAGTTTTGGAAGGGGGCCGGAGTAGGACTGGAACAAGGAATGTTCCACATACCCCATATAGAGACAGGCATAGCTGGGGCCCATGCGGGTGCCCATAGCCACACCTTTTATTTGGAGGAAGTGAGAGGAGTTGAAGGAGAAATTGTTCAGTGTGAGAACAAGTTAAGCCAGACGGAGGAGAGTAGTGGTGGATGGGGATTGTTTGGGCCTCTATTCGAGGAAGAAGCTAAGGTCCCTCAGACCATCCTGGTGGGGGATGGAGGTCTAGAGGGATTGGACGTCCATGGTGAAGAGGAAGCGATTGGGGCCAGGGAACTGGAAATTGTTGATGTGACGTAAGGTGTCAGAGGAATCACGGATGTAGGTGGGAAGGGACTGGACAAGGGGAGAGAGAAGGGAGTCAAGATAACGAGAAATGAGTTCCATGGGGCAGGAGCAAGCTGAGATGATTGGTCTACCAGGACAGTTCTGTTTGTGTCCCTTCTCTCTCCCCTTGTCCTTCCCTTCCCACCTACATCCGTGATTCCTCTGACATCCTACGTCACATCAACAATTTCCAGTTCCCTGGCCCCAATCGCTTCCTCTTCACCATGGACGTCCAATCCCTCTAGACCTCCATCCCCCACCAGGATGGTCTGAGGGCCCTTAGCTTCTTCCTCGAACAGAGGCCCGAACAATCCCCATCCACCACTACTCTCCTCCGCATGGCTTAACTTGTTCTCACACTGAACAATTTCTCCTTCAACTCCTCTCTCTTCCTCCAAATAAAAGGTGTGGCTATGGGTACCCACATGGGCCCCAGCTATGTTGTCTCTATATGGGGTATGTGGAACATTCCTTGTTCCAGTCCTACTCCGGCCCCCTTCCACAACTCTTTCTCCGGTACATCGATGATTACTTCGGTGCTGCTTCATGCTCTCGTTGGGACTTGGAAAAAGTTATTAATTTTGCTTCCAATCTCCACCCCTCCATCATTTTCACGTGGTCCATCTCTGACACTTCCCTTCCCTTCCTTGACCTCTCTGTCTCAATCCCTGGTGGCAGACTGTCCACCAATATCCATTACAAGCCTACCAACTCCCACAGTTACCTCGACTACAGCTCCTCACACCCCACTTCCTGTAAGGACTCCATCCCATTCTCTCAGTTCCTTTGCCTCTGTCACATCTGTTCCGATGATGCTACCTTCAAAAACAGTTCCTCTGACATGTCCTCCTTCTTCCTTAACCGAGGTTTTCCACCCACGGTCGTTGACAGGGCCCTCAACCAAGTCCGGCCCATCTCCCGCACATCCGCCCTCACGCCTTCTCCTCCCTCCCAGAAACATGATAGGGTCTCCCTTGTCCTCACTTATCACCCCACCAGCCTCCGCATTCAAAGGATCATCCTCCGCCATTTCCGCCAACTCCAGCATGATGCCACCAACAAACACATCTTCCCTTCACCCCCCCTATCGGCATTCCGTAGGGATCGTTCCCTCCGGGACACCCTGGTCCACTCCTCCATCACCCCCTATTCTTCAACCCCCTCCTATGGCACCACCCCATGCCCACGCAAAAGATGTAACACCTGCCCCTTCACTTCCTCTCTCCTCACCGTCCAAGGGCCCAAACACTCCTTTCAAGTGAAGCAGCATTTCACTTGTATTTCCCCCAACTTAGTCTACTGCATTCGTTGCTCCCAATGTGGTCTCTTCTGCATTGGAGAGACCAAACGTAAACTGGGCGACCGCTTTGCAGAACACCTGTGGTCTGTCCGCAAGAATGACCCAAACCTCCCTGTTGCTTGTCATTTTAACACTCCACCCTGCTCTCTTGCCCACATGTCTGTCTTTGGCTTGCTGCATTGTTCCCGTGAAGCCCAACGCAAACTGGAGGAACAAGACCTCATCTTCCGACTAGGCAGTTTACAGCCTTCCAGACTGAATATTGAATTCAACAACTTTAGGTCTTGAGCTCCCTCCTCCATCCCCACCTCCATTTCTGTTTCTTCCCGCTTCCTTTTGTTTTTTCCAATAAATTATATAGATTTTTCTTTTCCCACCTATTTCCATTATTTTTAAATATTTTTAAATCTTTTATGCTTCCCCCCACCCCCACTAGAGCTATATCTTGAGTGCCCTACCATCCATTCTTAATTAGCACATTTGTTTAGATAATATCACCAACTTTAACACCTATGTGTTCTTTTGTTCTGTTGTCTGTGACATCTTTTGATGATCTGCTTCTATCACTGCTTGTTTGTCCCTACAACCACACCACCCCCCTCCACTTCTCTCCCCACCCCCCCAACCCACCCACCCCCCCACACACCTTAAACCAGCTTATATTTCATCCCTTTCTTGGATTCACTCAGTTCGGTCGAAGGGTCATGAGGACTCGAAACATCAACTCTTTTCTTCTCCGCCGATGCTGCCGGACCTGCTGAGTTTTTGCAGGTAATTCTGTTTTTGTTAAAGATCTATCACTGTCTGTCTTGAAAGATCCAATTTTCCTGCAGCATCCACAGATTTTTGACAGTGAGTGTTTCACATTTTACTACCCTTTTGTGAAGTAGCACTTCATGATTTTACTTCTGAATATTCTAGGCTCAAATTTCAAGATTATGTATCCTTGGCATGCACCGTCTAAAATTGAGAAGGTTAGAATACAACCTGAATGCAAGTCTCTTCCGAATGTTACTCTGTTTGGGTGTTTGTGCAAAGGGCCCAAATTCTCTGATGTCCTCTGCTGCTTAAAAATTCTTAGCCCCCTGGTCTTTGTTGATTTACTGCTTCCCTTGGTGCACTGAGGCGAGGTACCCAAAAACTATCACCCTTTTGGCATTAACCCACTCTGACATCATCTCTCAAAGAAAAGGACTGCACACATCAGAAAATTGCAAAGCCTCACGCCGCTTCCAAAGGCGGTGCCCAGTTTTCCACCGTGATATTTTGGATCCTTCGCCTGCCATCAGCACATCTTCAAGGTCCTTTGTTGCTAGTACCAATTAGAAAACTACTCCAATAGCATCTCCACACCATCCCGTTCTCTGCAAACCAAGGGCCTGAATTTTCAACTCGTTGGGCGGGCATGATCGGTGGCTCAGGAGTAGTTGGGAAATGGACCGCCGACTGTGATCGGCCCCTGGCCGTGATTTCATGCTGGCTGACCAATTAACAGCCAGCCAGTCAGCGTGGAGCGCCGCTGAAAGCTCAGTGCTACCGGGGTAGGGGTGGGAAGAGGGTGGACCATGGCACGGGTGGGCACTGACAGGAATCTCCCAGAAGGCAGAGCTGAAGACCCAAAACCTAGGAAATAAAGTTTTTAAAATCAGGAAAGAAATGTCCAAGCATCAATATCAGGCACCTGAACATATGGATTTTAAAAATGCTATCCATGGATTTCTAATTTTATTTTATTTAATAATGGAAACCTCATTCCGCCCTTAGATGAGCTTTAATGAGAAAGGTAAAGGCTGCCTGGCTGATTCACCTGTCCGCCAACTGTAAGGTTGGATGGACTGTGAAAATTAACAGATAATTGCATCGTGAATGGGCTTAATTGCTCTCTTAATTGTTGGCGGGCACGCTTCTGGTCTTTATGTGTGCCCGCTGATCAAAAGATCTCATGAGTGCAGGATGACGTTGGGATGCTTGACCGATTTCGCATGATTGCATGCCCGATTGGGTCGGGGGCAATTCCGCCGGATCAGCGTAAAATTCAGCCCCAGATCCAGATTGCTCTCAAATTGAATCACATAGATTTGGTAAGATGTTTTCTTTGTAGATCTTCCCTCCTTCAAAGCCAAGACAATCAGAGTTGAGCATATCTTTTGCATATCTGATTTAGCCAAACCATCAGGTCTGACGGGGTCACATTAAAGGTTACCGGACTTCACCTTCATTTGCCAAAACTGTCCTACTCCAGAGTCGTCCTGGAGAATGAAGATAACCCCTAACTTTCCTCCACTATGAAAAGTCCCCTTAAACCTTTCTGTCCTGTTCCCTCCAATCTCATCTACAGCAAGTGTGAGGAGTTCAATGTATTTCTTTGCCATCGTATTCGAGACTGCGCTCAGCTCTTTTCACTCTTTCTACTCCTTTCGTAGCCCATTGAACCTTCCCATGAACTCTTCCTTGTACTTGCACTTGTTACCTTGAGTCCAACAGCAATCAATTCTTGCCCTCCTCTTTTTCCTTGCCTACACACCAATCCTTGGTGACACCATTCACAGACATGGGGTCAGCTTCCGCATGTACACTGAGGACACACAATCCTAGCTCTCCACAGATACTCTCAACTCCTTCAATGGGTTGCCATTTCAAAATGAAACCATCTAAAAGGATCTGAGGTTTTTGTGATGAGATGTTGAATGATTCAAATCTCTTTTTTTTGGTTTGTGAGGCCCTTTCTCTTATCATCTGAAAATTTCATGATTAGCAGTTCAACTACCTCTGTTTTATGAATCACATGCATTGTCAGCTTACATCAAACTTCCCCTAGACATATTAAACCCACCCAGGAGCAGACTTTTACCAGGAACTTAAATTACTGAAGCAATTGTGCACAGGATTCAAGAAATGTGAGAAATAAGAGCAAGAGTAGGTTATACGAACTTGACCCTACTCCACCTTTCACTAAGATCATGGCTGAACTCCTCCATCAACTGCACTTTCCCACTCTATCCATATTCTTGATTCCCTTAATGCCCAAGAATTTATTGATCTCTGTCTTGAATATACCCATCGACTGAGCATCTACAGTCCTCTTGGGTAGAGAATTCCAAAGTTCACAACCCTCTGAGTAAAGGAATTTCTCCTCATCTCAGTCCTTAAAAGGCCAGCACCTTATCCTGAAACTATGACCCTTAGTTCTAGACTCTCCAGCCTGTCTCTCAACATCTACCTTGTCAAGAATCCTCTACATATCAATGAGCTCACCTCTCATTCTTCTAAACTCCAGAGAATATGACAACCACTTTAATATTAACTAAACTTAAAAACACAAACTTAAATCCATTTTAAATCCACTTATCCATTAATTCACAACAACTCAAACAGGACAACCACTCTCTGAAGAGGTTTCATGTACATTCCTGTGTACCAACAACACATGACATCAGATGGCCACAGTCTGTGGGTATGGAGTCCTCTAATTAGCTAATGGATTTGACCACCAAACATGTGAAACTACTTGTGTCTGTGGCCAGGTCTACAGATCACCAATCAACTCATCAAATAGAGAGCTCTCAAATCTAGGGATTTTTCTCATGTGGAATTTCCTGACAAGTTTTAAACACAAAGGAACTAGGTTCTGGGTTTGTAATGTTCTTGATGATTTATTGGCTCAAATGCCAAATGCATAGCAAACTCTTCTGTATTACTTGAACTGTTAGGTCAATTTTCTGATTGCAAACTTTCTGATACTTTCAGCCCAAGGAGAGCAAGGCAGGAAATCATGGGTGTGCAATCTGTGAAAGTCATTGGCTATGGGTGCACAATTTCGCACTGGAGAACTCAGGGTGTGTAACTGGAAAATGCACCTTTTATGGAAGCATTGAAGTTTACCTTTTTTTATGTTAAATGCTTTCTGTGCGGGTGGGATGGGGAATCCCAGTGAATGAAAGAAGAAAGTCTCAGGAATTGCAGACTGGGACTATTGGCTTATCAATGAGGTTCCACTGTGGCACACTGTGTCGTTGAGATGTCCATTCTCCTCAAAAAATTTAGAACATGCATTTCTATTTGCCTTTCACAAGCTCAGGATGTACCAAAGCACTTTACAGCAAATGAAGGACTTCCAAAGTATAGTCATTGTTGTAATGAAGGAAGGAACTTCATTTTATTAAAAAAAATGAGTCACATAAGCCTAGGAATGACACTGGCTGCTATTAGGATATGGACACTATGAAATAACTGCAACTGCTGTTTTAAAAGAGGTACTAATCATCTATTTCTGAAGGGTTAATGCCAACGTTAAATTAGTGAATGAGTTAATTTCATAAAAATGCATTGAGTGTATGGATGCCATTTTGGAAATTGAGTTTGAGAATTTGAATTCGGTTTAAAAATTCTGGAAATGAAAAGCTGGTATCAGTAAAAGTGACCATGAAGCTATTGGATTGTTGTGAAAACCCATCTGGTTCATTCATGTCCTTCAGGAAAGGAAACCTATTCTTTCCCGGTTGGGCCTATATGTGACTCCAGTCCCTCCCCAACATGTCTCTTAACTGTTCCCTGATATGGCCTACCAAGCCGTTCTGTTGTGCTAAAGTTAGACAACCAAAGCTGGTCTTGCCAGCAATTCCCACATCCCAGGAGTGAGTAAAGAAAACATCCTGATTTTTTAATAAGCAAGGCACAAACCATTCAACCTGTTCACCCCTTTTGTGGATATAATACCCTTGATTTTGTTCCCCTCCTCTTTTTATGACAATGTAACTAAAGGAATTTATCTTTCAGTTCCAATTAGAGGTTCTGTAGCCAAAATGTCTTTACAATTGATGGTCTTGATGTATGTTTCATGCACTTTAAAATTAGTGATCCAATTGTGATCTTAAGCATTGATTTATAAATAATAGATCTGTACATGTGACATGATTTGTGTGATATTATATTGCAATGACTGACTGACCATCTGTGCTGTACCCAACTGCAGCATTAATTTGCTTATGATGTATAAATGGACACTGCACACCCTCTAGTGGCCAATCAACAACTCCAGCCAAACCAAATAGTTTGCTGCAAAATATATTAACCCTTGTTCTTGAGTATACAAAAAGACATCATTTAGGAACTTTTAAATGATTTTTGAAAACTGTAATGTTTAAATACATAACTTTAAAAAATGATGTGTTAAGGATACACCATAAGTATTCCAGGATGTAAAATGATTGAATTAGGTTAAATGTGGCTTGTTGGGTTTAGAAAGTGGAGGAGTGATATATTTGAGGTTATTAAAATGATTAAAGGATTTGATGGGATGGATGTAGATAAACTATTTCTCCTGGTGAAGGAATCCAGAACAAGGGGATACAATCTTAAAATTAGAGATGGGCCATTCAGGAGTGAATCAGTAAGAACTTCTACATACACAGGGTACTGGAAATCTGTAACTCTTCCCCCCACCCTCCCCCTTCCCTGCCCAAAAAAAACTGTGGATTCAGGATCAATTCAAATTTTCAAGACTGAGATTGCTAAATTTTCATTAGGTCACGTTATCAAGGAACATGGAGCAAAGATGGGCAAATGAAGTTGAGGTATAGATCATCCACGACCTAATTGATTGGTATAACGGGGCTTGAGGGGCTGAATGCTTACTCCTGTTCTTGTAACCTTTAAAGCAGTGAATGTAATTTCTTTGACACTTGGAGCAGAAAACATTACATTTTCCTACTGATGCCAATCACCATGCATTGAGCTCATACCTGTATTAATGTCAAGTGTCTGTGATACCATCTATAATCAGCTGTAATTCAACAAGGAGAACCTCCTTTCAGGAGCTTCTCATTTAATACATATGAATTAGGAGCAGGAGTAGGCCACTCAGCTCCTCGAACCTGCTCCGCCATTGAATAAGATCATGGCTGATCTGATTGTGGCCTCAACTCCACATTCCTGCCTACCTCCAATAACTTTTCACCCCCTTGTTAATCAAGAATCTATCTAGCTCTGCCCTAAAAATATTCGAAGACTTTGCTTCCACCGCTTTTTGAGGAAGAGAGTTCCAAAGATTCACCACTTCCTGAGAAAAAAAATTCTCCTCAGCCCTGTCTTAAATTAACGACCTCTAGTTCTAGATTCTCCCACAAGAGGAAACATCTTCTCCACATCTACCATGTCAAGACCTCTCGAGATCTTATATGTTTCAATCAAGTCGCCTCTTACTCTTCTAAACTCCAGCGGATACAAGCCCAACCTTTCCTCATAAAACAGTCTGCCCATTCCAGGTATTAGTCTAGTAAACCTTCTCTGAGCTGCTTCCAATGCATTTACATCCTTCCTTAAATAAGGTGACCAGTACTATACGCAATACTCCAGATGTGGCCTCAGCAATGCCCTGTACAACTGAAGCATTAGTTCCATACTTTTGTATTCAATTCCCCTCACAATAAACGATAACATTCTATTAGCTTTCCTAATTACTTGCTGTACCTGCATACTAACCTTTTGTGATTCATGCACTTGAATACCCAGATCCCTCTACATCTCAGAACTCTGCAATCTCTCACCATTTGGATCATATCCTTTTTTATTTTTACTGCCAAAATGGACAATTTCACATTTTCTCACATTATACTCCATTTGCCAGATCTTTGTCCACCCATCTAACCTATCTATATCTCTTTGCAGTCTGTGTCCTCTTACATCTTACTTTCCTACCTATCCTTGTGTCATCAGCGAATTTAGCAATCATGCCTTTGGTTTCCCCCACCCAAGTTATTTATTTAATTTGAGAAGTTGAGGCCTCAGCACTGATCCCTATTGCACAACACTCATTACGTCTGCCAACCAGTAAAATACCCATTTATGCCAACCCTCTGCTTCCTGTTAGCTAGCCAATCTTCTCTCCATGCCAATATGTTACCACCTACACCATGAGCTTTTATTTTACGCAATAACCTTTGATGTTGCATCTTGTCAAGTGCCTTCTGGAAATCCAGGTACTGTACATCTACATGATGCACTGCAGAAACTCACCAAGGCTCCTCAGACAGCATCTTCAAAACCCATGACCACTACCATCTAGAAGGACAAGGGCAACAGATACATTGGAACACCAACCTGGGAGTTGCCCTCCAAGCCAGTCACCATCCTGACTTGGAAATATATCACTATTCCTTCACTGTCACTGGGTCAAAATCCTGGAACTCCCTCCCTAACAACATTGTGGGTGTACCAACACAGTTCAAGAAGGCAGCTCACCACCACCCTCTCAAGAGCAATTAGGGATGGGCAATAAATGCCTATTTAGCCTAGCCAGCGACGCCCACATCCTGTAAATGAATAAAACGAAAGGTGCATCCACCAGTTCTCCTTTATCCACAGCACGTGAATCCTTCAAAGAACTCCAATAAATTGGTTTCTCTTTCACAAAACCATGTTGACTCTGCCTAATTACCCTGAATTTTCCCAAGTGCTTGACTACAATGCCTTTAATAATAGCTTCTAACATTTTCCCTGTGACAGATATCAAGCTAACTGGTCTGCTTTCTGTCTCCATCCCTTTTTGAATAAAAGAGTTACATTCGCTATTTTCCAATCTAATGGAATCTTCCCGAATTTAAGGAATTTTCAAAAATTAAAACCAACACATTAACTCTCTCACTAGCCATTTCTTTTAAGACCCTAGGATGAAGTCCGTCAGGACCTGGAGACTTGTCAACCTGCAGTTCCATCAATTTGCTAAGTACCACTTCTCTGGTGATTGAAATTTTCTTGAGTTCCTCCCTCCCTTCCATTTCCTCATTTACAGCTATTTCTGGAATGTTACTTGTATCCCCTATAATGAAGAATGATGCAAAATACCTGTTCAATTCATCTGCCATCTCCTTATTTTCCATTATTAATTCCCCAGATTCACTTTCCATAGGATCAATGTTCACCTTGTTAACCCTTCTAAATATCTATAGAAACTCTTACAATTTGTCTTTATATTTCTAGCTAGCATAGTGGTATTGTCACTGGACTAGTAGTCCAGGTACCCAGGGTAATGGTCTGGGGACCTGGGTTCAAGTTCCACCATAGCAGATGGTGAAATTTGAATTCAATTCCAAAATAAATCTAGAATTAAAAGTCTAATGAAGACCATGAAACCATTGCAGATTGTTGTAAAACCCCATCTGGTTCAGTAGTGTCCTTTAGGGAAGGAAATCTGCTGTCCTTACCTGGTCTGGCTTATATGTGACTCCAGATCCACCACAATGTGGTTGACTCTTAAATGCCCTCTGAAATGCTTAGCAAGCCACTCAATTCTCAAGGGAAATCAGGGATAAGCAATAAATGCTGGCCCAGCTAGTGACGCTCACGTCCCATGAACAAATGTACAGCCTTTCATACTCTAGTCTTTCCCTCCTTATCAACCTTTTAGTCATTCTTTGCTGTTTTATTATATTCTGTCTGATATTCTAACTTTCCACCCATCTTTGCGCAATTATATGCTTTTTCGTTAAGTTTGATAATATAACCTTTTTAGTTAACCACAAATGGTGGGTCCTGCTCTTTCTCATTGGAATGTATCTATTCTGCGTATTATCCCCTTAAATGTCTGCCACTGCATCTCTATTGACCTATCCCTTAACCTAATTTGCCAGTTCACATTAGCTACCAATGCTTTCATGCCCTCATGATTGCTCTTATTTAAGTTTAAAATACTAGTCTTGGACCCACTCTTCTCCCCCTCAAACTGAATGTAAAATTCAATCATATTATGATCACTGTTACCTAGGGGCACCTTCATGATGAGCTCATTAATTAATCCTAACGTGGTTTAGTTGCCGCTTGCTTCAGTGTCAAAAAGCTTGTGAACTTCAATCCACAATGGGTCACACCAAGATGTTCTGGGGATGTTCAACACTTGGAAGTCAAACTGAAGCCCTGCCTGCTTTGGAACTGGTTAAAAAGATATCCATTCAACAGAATGCAAAATATTTTGCATTACTATAGAGTCTTCTGCTCCCTAGTGTTTCACATACAATAAATTAAACTATGCGGTTATGGCAGTAAAACAGCAGTTACTTTGCAGGTAGCAAGGCCCCACAAACATGAAATGAAATGAGGAACTCTTGTTTGGTGAGGTAGGTCATGGGAGGAACATGACAGACTTGTTTGAATAGTGCCATTGGACTGTTAGTGAGCATTCCACAGACAGGCTTGGAACATTCACCCGAAGATATAACTTTCAGTAAAATGAGCAGACCCTGGCATGTAATTGTTACTCTAATGAAGGAGCCCTCTAGTGTTCAACCAAAAATATGTAAGTACATCATGTATCACTTGCCCACTTCCCTTTCAGAATTTTGAGATGAAAATAGCCATTTCCAAGAATGAGCCTGGTTAACAGTAAAACAACATGAACTAAAGGAATTCAGCTACTAAACAAATTGTAGTATTTGTAACTATATACAAGCTCAAACAATTTACAGGTTTCCTTGACCTTTGATGATCTCAAGGAGTAGGGTTGACAATAAGTGAACTGGCACTGATAACTAAAGCAGTAGATGCTAAATTCTGAAGTTTAGTTTCAACGCTGGCTCCACAGCTTCCTTTGGAATGACTTGTGCTTTTGTTTAGTAACTTAGCATCATCAAGAACTCCTTCTCATTCACTTTGTGACTACTGCCAAACTCTACATAGGATGGTATGCGTTGTAAGGGTATGTTCTGTGTCTCACAAAGAGGCCTGGATGCTTGTGATTGAACATGAAGTGTTTATTGGTAACATTTAACCATATACATCTCCAGGGTATAGCCTTAACTAGGTATTATCTCTATGCTGTCATCTACTGGACTTTACTGTACTCAGTCCACTATCATGTGACTCACTGCATCATACTGTTCTGGTTTCTGGACACTGGCTTTGCATGAACTGCTTGGGATCCAAGGCAATATTCCTGGTCATATTATATCTTGCCCTCTGGACTATGTAATTACCACTGGTCCTTCTTGAAGCTACAGTTCATAGTGTCATTAGGGCTTGCTTTGACACTGGCCTCAGTGCTTTCATTTTAAGAAATGGTTTCCAAATTATTTTGTTCAGGTTTTACCACAGGCACGATCAGGCTAGCCCGGCCTCCATGGGTGATTGTATCAAATATGCCCACTCACTCTGTATAGTATAATTCCACTAATAGCCTTTCCTTCAAAGCATAGCTTTAAAGCTAGGGCTTGAGCTATTTGGTCTTGGCACCTCCTTTACATTAGTGTGCACCTGGACATTCTTTGCATCACTAATTGGACTTGTACTCTTCATGAGCCTGTTTGCAGGTTCTTGAGTGATGGACTTCTTAATATCGGACCCGTTTAACTTCAGGCTAAATGCCAATCTCTGCTCATCAATGAGGGACCATTGTCATAAACTACAATTAAGGCAACTGTTTCACCTGATTTTCATGTTTTACTTGAGCATTTATTTTTCCAAGAACTGGGAGTTGGTGTCTTAAAATAATTTTTCAGTAAAATGTTTATTTTTAGGACAATTTTCTGGGATTTGTTCTCATATATTTTTGTTAATGTCTCCATGGAGACCCAGTTTCTAATTTACATTCACATTTTACATCAAGGCAGGGGCAATTTCATGCTTCCCCATTCCTGTTACGGAATATATCAGCAACCTGCTTCATCTTGCGGCAAGGGTTTATCCTTAGATTTTTCATAGGAGTCGACATCTCGGACACTGGGTTTTTTGTCTTTTTTTGGATTTCTTGTAGCGCTGCAGTATGACTTGGGATTGTCTTCTCCTTGCCTCCAATCTAGTACCTACTGGTTTCTGACATGAGCGATTGAGTGGTCTGAATGATGATTACTTTTACCACAATGTCAAACATGGCTGATCCAATTTTGTCTACTCTGAAGCTGTTGAATTCCATAGCCTGACAACAATATCCATCCTATGTGCCATTTTAAGGCCTCTAGCAGACAGGAGTTTGTCTTCTTTCAACAATTTCCTTGATATGTAAGTATCTTTCAAACTTGAAACTACTTATTGCGTCATCAAGAAACCCGCCAAAGTCTTGTATTTTGGACAGTTTTTCCTCATAACATTCTGCCACAAACTGAGAACCATTTTCACTATCCCTTAAACTCAAACCATTCAGCAATGAGTGGCTATAGATTCAAAAGTTCTTTTAGAGAACTTGGACCAACTCTGTCATGTTTTGCCTTTAGACTGGGCCATTTGATTCTTGTGCAATAGATATTAGACAGCTCATTCAAATGCTGAACTGAAATGTAAACCTAGCTTAAGCCTCACTCCAGAATTACAGCAAGCAGAGACAGTAGCAAACTACCTGAAGCACAAGGTCACTTAGCCTCCAATAACAAGCACATTCTCAAAAGCCAGTACCGCAGTCAAAACATTTAATACCTGGGAGGAAAGCATTGAGGTATTTTTTATCCTTCTCATACTTGTTTTTAAATTCCTCCGTGGTCTTGCCCCTCTGTAATCTCCTCCAATCCCACAACCCACTGAGAATTGAAGATGTTGGACAGGTTATGGGGCGTCAGGAGATGAGTCACTGCAGGACTCCCAGCCTCTGACCTACTCTTATAGTACAGTGTTTATATGTCTGGTCCAATTAAGTTTCTGCTCAGAGGTGACTCCCAGGTGTTGATGATAGGGCATTCAGTAATAGCATTACCATTGAATGTCATGGGGAGATGGTGAGATTCTCTCTTGCTGGAGATGGTCAGTGCCTGGCAGTTTTGTGGCATGAATGTTGCTTGCCATTTATCATCCAAAGGCCTGAATATTGTCCAGATCTTATTGCATGTAGCCATTACTTCATTATCTGAGGAGTTGGGAATGGAACTGACCGCTGTACAATTATCCCCACTTCTGACCTTATGATGGAAGCTGCTGAAGATGCTGGTCCCAAGACACTATCCTGAGCAATCCCTGCACCAACGTCCTGGCCTCCAACAACCAGAACTGAAGGATATCCCAATACAACCAATGAGGTACTTTTTTTTGTAGGAAATGTGGCAGCCAATTTTCGCACCACAAGATACCACAAATTGCAAACAGATTATGACCAAATAATATATTTTTAAATGTTGTTTGAGGGATTAAAATTAGTCAGGACAGCGCTTCTTGTTGCACTAGGATATATTATGTCCACCTGAGAGGGCAAATTGGCATTGATTTAACGTCTCATCTGAAAAGCTCCATCTCTGACAGTGCAACACTCCTGCTTTACTCTGGAAGTCTTTGGAATATGGTTGACCCCATGATTTTCTGACTTAAATGTCAGAGAGCCACTAACTGAACATAGACTAACAGAGTCCTGATGTTTATTCAGTGGGAAGAGTGGGGTTTGGGGGAAGGATTTGTTCCTTCTAGCCCACAAGCAGCCCTGTAAAGACACATACCTTGTGGATCTGGCCCTCCTTAGCTCCTTTTACCCACAGAGTTTCCCGAGCTTCGGGGAACTTGGCCAACATTAGTTAAAAATAAAAATTATGTTAAAATGGAGGTATATGCCTCCTTAAAAGATTTTAATGATTGACTCACCTCCTGAGAATTGATCAGTCACTCATTACCCCACTTGCCTCCTGAGAGCGGACCATCCTCCCTCTCAATTTGCACCCAATCGATTGCCTCTACCATCTCCACTTCTACCGATATTTTGTCAGATTCCTCTTCCTTAGTAAACACAGATAC
This sequence comes from Carcharodon carcharias, assembly GCF_017639515.1. Lineage (NCBI taxonomy): Eukaryota > Metazoa > Chordata > Chondrichthyes > Lamniformes > Lamnidae > Carcharodon > Carcharodon carcharias. The sequence goes on from NC_054469.1 coordinate 189,253,868, forward strand.
AAAGTATTCATTAGGTATTCTAGCCTTGCCCTGTACCTCTAAGCATATGTCACCCTCTTTGTCCCCAATAGGACCCACTCCACCTCTTACTACTAACACGCCAGCAGAAGATTTTTGGGTTCTTTTTACTTGACTGCCATTCTGTTCTCATAGTCTCTCTTTGCCAGTATTACTTTCCTCTTTACTCCTCCTCTCATTGAACTGGTTCTCACTTAAAGAATTTACCTGACATGCATCATACACCCTCTTTTTTTGTTTCAGTATAATCTCTGTCTTCCTCATCATCCAAGGAGACCCTGCTTTTGGTTTCCTTACCTTTCGCCCTTGTTGGAATGTACCTATGCTGTAGCTGTACCTGTTGATCTCAAAGCTGTTTGTTCCTGCCACATAGTGGACTGTCATATCTGCCTACATATGGTGGTCAATACACTACAAGCTAAGTCACTGGGACATGTGAGGCATTTAAATATAATCATAGAGTGACTTGCCTAGGTGGTGGTGTAGTGGTATTGTCACTGGACTAATAATCCAGAAACCCAAGGGTAGTGCTCTGGAGGACCCAATTCAAATCCCACCATGGCAGATGGTGGAATTTGAATCCAATAAAAATCTAGAATTAAATTGATAATTGTCATAATAAACACATATGGTTCACTAATGTCCATTAGGGAAGGAATCTGCTGTCTTTATCCAGTCTGGCCTACATGTGACTCCAGACTGGGAAAGGATTGACTCTTAAATGCCCTCTGAACAAAGGTAATTGGGGATAGACAATAAATGCTGGTCAAGCCAGTGATGCCCACATCCCATGAATGAATAAAAAAAAATAGTGCTTTTTACAATGTTAGGTTTTCCCAAAGTGCTTTTCAACCAATCATGTGCTTAGGAAATGTGCTATAGAGATGCCAGTGTTATTTATTATTATTCTATATTCTACTTCTCTCTTGTTGTTGTAGACCTGACCCTGGTTAAAATGGCAAGCGACAGGGAGGTTTGGGTCATTCTTGCGGACAGATCGCAGGTGTTCTGCAAAGCGGTCGCCCAGTTTACGTTTGGTCTCTCCAATGTAGAGGAGAACACATTGGGAGCAACGAATGCAGTAGACTAAGTTGGGGGAAATGCAAGTGAAATGCTGCTTCACTTGAAAGGAGTGTTTGGGTCCTTGAACGGTGAGGAGAGAGGAAGTGAAGGGGCAGGTGTTGCATCTTTTGCGTGGGCATGGGGTGGTGCCATAGGAGGGAGGTGAGGAGTTTTTTCTTGCCATTTTAACACTCCACCCTGCTCTCTTGCCCACATGTCTGTCCTTGGCTTGCTGCATTGTTCCAGTGAAGCCCAACGCAAACTGGAGGAACAACACCTCATCTTCCGACTAGGCAGTTTACAGCCATCCGGACTGAATATTGAATTCAACAACTTTAGGTCGTGAGCTCCCTCCCCCATCCCCACCCCCTTTCTGTTTCCCCCTTCCTTTTCTTTTTTTTCCAATAAATTATATAGATTTTCCTTTTCCCACCTATTTCCATTATAAAAAAAAGGAAAAAGGAATGGGAAAAAATTTTTTTTTTTTTTTTACATCTTTTATGCTCTCCCCACCCCCACTAGAGCTATACCTTGAGTGCCCTACCATCCATTCTTAATTAGCACATTCGTTTAGATAATATCACCAACTTTAACTTTAACACCTATGTGTTCTTTTGTACTATTGTTGTTGACATCTTTAGATGATCTGCTTCTATCACTGCTTGTTTGTCCCTACAACCACACCCCCACTCCACCTCTCTCTCTCTCTCTCTCTCCGCCCCCCTCACACACACCTTAAACCAGCTTATATTTCAACTCTTTCTTGGACTCGAACTCAAGTTCTGTCGAAGGGTCATGAGGACTCGAAACATCAACTCTTTTCTTCTCCACCGATGCTGCCAGACCTGCTGAGTTTTTCCAGGTAATTCTGTTTTTGTTTTTGTTTTGGATTTCTAGCATCCGCAGTTTTTTTGTTTTTATCTCTGTACTATATATTATTAGTGCTGCAATATCACCTACTCTCTACTACCACACTCTACCACTAGGTGGAGAGCTTGCTACCCTTGTGAAAACTTAAAGTGTGTGTTCGGAGTGATCCCAGGATAAATTAAACAGTTGAAAAAAAGACTTGCACTAATATGGCACTTTTCACATTCTAAGGACACTCCAAACTGTTTCATAGCCAATTAAGTACTCTTGAATTGTAGCCACTGCTGTTATTTCCTGCACTAGCTATAAAGCACTTTAGTCCATTTGGAGGCCACGAAAGATGCCAAATACAAATCTTTCTTTTGTTTTTTTGCAGGGAAATGCAGTAGTTCAGCCTCACAAACAGAAATGAGATAAATAAATATATCATCTGTTCCTTGGAGTTGGCTGAGGCATAAATATAGACCAGGACATTGGGAGAACTCCCCTGCTGTTCTGCTATTAGAACAACAGAATCTTTTACATTAACTTGAGAAAGAATGCATTACAGACATTCAAAATACTTTTGCAAAATGGCTTCCAGCTCCAAAATGGAGGAAGAAGATATTGAAAGGTCTCAAAGCTGGTTTACCTCAAGAAAACAAATATAGAAAAGAAGCATTATGTAGAAAAAAATTTAAAGCGTTCAATGCTGCAAGAGCAAATAGAAAGCAGGTTAAATTTCCCTCTGCTCTGATCACATATTATCTTCAGTTATGTGAAGAATCTAGAGAAGCTAAGATTATTTGCCTTAGAGCAGGGGAGATTAAGGGGAAATTTAATAGAAGTATTCAAAATTATGAGTAAGAGAAACAGGGAGAAACTGTTTCCACTGGCAGGAGTTAGGGTCGGTGATCAGTGGACACAAATTCAAGATAATTAGCAGTGGGTGATGAGAAGGATTTTACTTAATGCAGCATATGGTTATAATCTGGAATGCAGTGCCAGAAAGGGTGGTGTGAGCAGATTCAACAATAGCTTTCAGAATGGAATTGAATATACAGCTCTTCCAAAGGCCAGCACAAGCACAATGGACAGAATGGTATCCTTCAGTCCTGTAAGGTTCTATGATGCTACTATACACCCTAACCCCAAGTTTTGACCAGCATCCTTTGCTGTACCAGTAGAGTGTGACATCTCTGTCTCGCGATGCCACCTGAGTGGACTCTTATGGAAGGACTGTGACATTAGGCTTGAATTCTAATCGCTGCTGTGCTATGGAACTGTGCCAACAAGCATATGTATTGCGACTGCCCAGACTCACTTTACCTGGTGCTGTTAGCAGCTGCCAGTGAGAGGGACTCTGACGAAAGGTCATAGACCTGAAATGTTAACTCTGGCCGGGATTTTCTATCCCTGCCATGGTGGGACCCATTGTGGCGAATGCGGCAGGTCAGCCAAAGGTTCATTGACCTTTGGCGGTACCGGAAGATCTCGGTGGTGGGCGGGGCTGTAAAATCCCAGCCCTGTTTCTCTCTCCACAGATGCTGCCAGACCTTCCAGCAATTTCTCCTTTTATGCCATTGGGAAGATCTTTTCATTCCCAAGTTGTCTGTGGTGGATTTTAAATACTGGCTGTGGAGTTGAAGGGTTAGAGATTAGAGTTCTATTCTATTGCACTAAACTTTCTTTTCTTCAAATTGCAAATGGACCTTTCTACTCAGCGTCTGTTAATTATTTCCCACAGTTCCAGTCAGGAATGATATCATTCCCTCCATGCCTTTTGGAAGTATTGATATGTTAAACTTTTTAAAAAACTGACTCTCAGACAAGCACGTACTTATGAATGAGCAGCGCTGCCCTCCATATTTGGTGCAGTCAGTAGGTGGTCAGGTCTGCACTTCAACTCTGAGAAACGGAAACAATTTTAGTAAAAGAATGAATTGAATTGAAACAAAAAAGTCAAATTACAAGAGGGAGAAAGAAAAGGGCGGACTTCAAACAGGAGCTCAACAACAACTGCAGCTTGTTGCAATGAAAGAACTTCTCAATGAGTACAATGTGTTGTGAGGGGCTAGTGAACAACAGTCTGCCACTCTATCCTGTCTGCCATTGTATCACTGAAAATAAAATGAAGTACTTTCACTTAACAATGGCACTTCTGTGGCTAACTACTAACCACGCTATTAACAGGCCATCAGATAACAAGCAGAGATGGCTGCAGTTTGAGCTTTAAGGAAAAAATTTAACATTAGATGAAACAGATTTATAAAAAAATCTAATCTGAATGACAGAATTCCTCCCCACTTTCCTGCCCACCCACCCAATACTAAATACCAAGGCACAAATCTATATCAAATGACATTACATTTGGCATGGGAGGGGGTGGGGGGTGGGGGGTGGTGGGGGGTGGGAGGGGGTGGGGTGGGGGGTGGTGGGGGCAATCTCAGTCCTTTCCCTCACACTGGAACTAACGGTGCCAACACCTGGCATTTGGCTACTCCCCAGCATTAATAACGCATGGCACTGCCCCAAAGACTGGTGGCAGCTGCAAGTCATTAGTGATTGACGTGGGAGAGTGTGGCACTGTTGCCAGCTGTGAGGAGGGTGAAGAGAGAGGGTGGGGGGGGGGGGGGGTGGTGGGGAAGTGGGGGAGGTGTGGGGGGGTGGAGGATGGGGAGGAGGAAATCACACAATACTGCAGAGCACCTGTGAAAGGCAAGCAACCACTCTGCCAACATCCTGCTTCATTCCCAGCAGTAACCAAATCACCAGATAAAATTACAAGTATTAAACAGGCTTCACAACTGAAGCAGAGGTGAACAACGTTAAAATGTAAAGGGATAAATAGGTTTATTTTTAAACAAAGGAGTGAGCATTGATGCCACTGTGACGAGCAAAGAGTTGGAGGTTATGTGAGACTTTTGGCAGGAACTGTAACAAACGGAGCCCATTTAACCAGTTTCCATATGAATTGCACCAAACAATGCTTCTCAATAGAAGTAGGGCTATCTCTTCAGCAAAATTCAAGAAGTGGTGAGGGAAAGAAGGGAGTGGGCTGCCAGTCCCCTTCCCCCTGCCATGCCATTTTACCAGCGCTAGGGAAGGTGGGGGATGGCCTTCCTGCCCAGAGATCAATTGTGCTACTTATTTAGCCATTTAAGGGCCCTTTCCCGCTGCTGCGACATTTTGCCAGCGGCAGGTGGGCTCTCTGCTGCGTGGGGTTTTTCAGGTGGACTATGGCAGCCTCTTTGTGGACTTGGTGGGGGGGCCCTCTTAATCAGGCACTCTCTGGACCATGAAGCACCCCCCCACCCCCCACAAGTAGCACTGCCCCCCCCCCCCGCCTCACCAGCCCAAACACCGGCCCCTGCCCTCAGCAACTGTATCCACACCCCTTTGCTGGGATCTGCTTGACTGCCCCCAGTGACCCCTGATCCCATTTACCTTGTTGTGAGGGTGGAATGAATTCAGTCCCAGCAGTGGCTACCAGTCCAGTAGCGCTGCTGAGACTGAAGAGCTGTTGGCCCTCTGATTGGCTGACAGCGCTTGGGGGTGCATTCCCATCTTTTAAAGGGAAGGGGCCGGGGTTTGTGGGATGGGCCTAAATTGTGGCTGGGAGGGTCACCAAAATGGCTGAAATGGTTTTGACCCTTGCTTCTCGGTTGGTCGTTGGGGCACTTGCTGCCCTGACTAAATTCAGCCCTATGTGTGTATAATTAATCCCAATGGGCATGATTGACAGGAAAATTACCCAATCATCTCCATTCTAACATCACTATATGTAACCTTTGACAAATACAGACCGATTTCCTGAGTGCATGGTGCCAAAGATACCAATTCTTGCACCCATTTCTCAACCTGACGATAAGACAAGGACCTTGCTCATCGATTCACCAGAATGATACTGGGGTTTAGAGGGTTAGGTTATGAATACAGGTGCTTTTGAATATAAAAGTTTGAGGGGTGGCCTAATCAAGATGTTTAAACTGTTAAAAGGATTCAACAATGTAGATAAAGAGAAACTATTTTCTCTTAGAGCAAACAAGAAAAAAGGAAACATAATCTTTAACTTAGAGCCAGGCCCATTCACAAGGACAAAATCAGGAAGCATGTTTTCACACAAAAAGTAGTGGAAAACTAGAACTTCCTCTCCCAAAAGGCCATGGATGCTGAGACAAATGGAGCTTTCAAGATGGAGATTTTTGTTTGGTACAAAGGGATATGGAGCTAAGGCTGTTAAATAGAGCTCCGTGTCAAACACGATTGAATCGAATGGTGGAATTACAGACTCAAGGGCTGAATGGCCTACTCTTGTTTCAACGTTCCTACGCTCAGTTTGTGGTGGTCCCAATTTTTGAGCTATTTATTTCACTTGCATGCAAAAGAGATGGAAAATAGCTGCTTGGAATCAGCTCAGTCAGATCCAGGGCCTAACATTTGAACTTAGTTAGTGGTTTAGTCACTGCTTGGCTGAATTCAGTATGGAGAGTACAGAATTTTCTTTGAAATACAGCTGCAGGATCTTTTATGTCTACCCTAGAGGATGGTTCTGCATCTCATCTAAAAGACAGCATTTCTGACAGTGCAACCCTCCTTCAGTACTGCACTAAAGTGTCAGCCTAGATTTCTGTGCTCAAGTCACTGGGACGAACTTGAATCCAAAACTTTCCATCTCAAGGCAAGAGGGCTGCTGCTGACACCCATAACACCTTTACATAACTTGAAATTTTGTGTTGAGAGGTTAGGAAAAGAAATTTTACGCAGATCTTTGGAGCTTGGAATAATTTGCCACAGGGAGTAATTGAAGCATCTTTCAAGGGAAAATGTAGATGAATATTGGAAGCAAAGAAAGATATGGGACTATGGGGAGAATAGTCTAGAGCAGTGGGGGTTAGTTTCAGATTGCTCCAGGAAAGAAACAACACAGATGGATGAGCTTTTTTGCCTCCTTCTGTGCTCGAAATGCCTATGGTTCTCTGTAGTTTGTGTCCTGTTGTAGGATACAGCTTTGTATGATTGGTGGAACTGGAATTGGTGCACTGGTGAGCACACTTGTGAGCTTATCAGCAGCAAATGTAGGAGAGGAACTGTCTCTGATTGGAGGAGCAGCAAAGACCAGCATCGCTGAGTGTTGTGAGAAAAAGAGTGGATTTCAGGGAGTGCGAGTACAAGACTGGCTGCAGGGCCTACAGGGGAACAGACTGGCTTTGGGCCCCCCATTGAAGAGACTTGTGGCTGGTGGGTGTGTGAGACAGAGTGTGTGTGAGAGTCAGAGAGTGTATGTGAGAGAGCGAGAGAGAGAGAAAGAGTGAATGAGTCAGGGAGAGAGAGAGTATGTGAGGGAGAGAGTGTATGTGAGAGGGAGAGAGAGTGTGTATGTGAGGGAGACAGTTTATGTATAAGGGAGAGGTGGGTGTGTAGGTGTGAGGAAGAGAGAGTGCGTGTATGTGTGAGGGAGAGAGAGGTGCGTGTATGTGTGCGGGACAGACAGTGTATGTGTGAGGGAGAGAGAGTGCGTGCATGTCTGAGGGAGAGAGAATGAATGTATGTGTGCAGGAGAGACAGTGTATGTCTGAGGGAGAGAGAATGAGTGTATGTGTGCAGGAGAGACAGTGTATGTGTGAGGGAGAGTGAGAGTCAATGTGTGAGAAAGAGAAAGAAATGAGAGAGAGAGAGGTGGCTACTGAACAGAGTCACAGGGGGTCAGCTGATGAACTTATAACAAATGAGTAAAACATTTATTCAACAAGAAAAGATGAATTGTATTACAATACTCCTTCACCCTCAACTATACCTTTACAGATATATACAGACTTGTAGGGATAACATAATGTACAAAAGCTATCTTATACTCTATTATATACAATAAATGCACAGTCCATGTAAAACTATGGCACCCTGTGGCCAGACACATCACAATCTGGAATCAAGTGACAGATGTCACCTCAACCAGATGCTATGGATCTCTCCTCAACCACCCCAAACACTTGCACACCGTGATCAACCAGTCTTACTGAACTCTATCCTTCACACAAGGGTTTCCAATTTCCACAAGCGTTCACTTCCAGGGTTTCAACCACTCCTCCTGATGTTCCTCTTCCCTGGGTCACCACATGCATTCAAACTCTCTTCCACACACTCTGTCTCTCTGACTCAGCCATCAATAGCACACCACTGCTTCACATGCCCATAGTAAAGAGTTACAGACCTTCAGTTGTCTCTTTGGACTTTCTTGCCTCTTGCAAGCTGTTCTTGCTTTAAATCTGCTTTCTGCAGCTTTTGTCTCTTTAAATCTGAAGCTTGGAGTCTTTCTCTCTGTCCCTCACTCTTAACTTCACTTAACAGGACCTTTTCCCAGTTTCCTGTCCTTCCTTTGACTTGGACTTTTGCCTCTTCCACTCCTCTGGATTTTTTGGGTTTTTCTCTAGCTTGGGCTGGATGTTGTTGAGATGTTTTTTATGTTCACACAATAGTGCTTTGTATTCCTGCTTGGTTTGATCTTTAAACTTTTCATGATCTTGTTGTTTCTCCAGATCCCATTTTGAACCGATCTTTTCCACTTCTTTTTGAGCAGTGTCAATTATATCCTCCCTGTGGAGCTTCATAATTCATCCAACACTTCAATTCTTTTACATAATCCACAAACATCATTCCACTCCTGCACTGAAACAGCTTCCGAAATTGTTGTTTCTCTTCTTCTGTGTGTGTGTCTGTGGGAGAGACCTGCTTCACTGGCCCCCAGTTGCTAGGCAACAATCCAATCCCTCTACCCTTGTATGTTTACCTTCTTTTTAGGGGTCATAAAACTCCTCATTAGAAATGCAGGCACATTTTTAAAGTGAAACTAAAACTCCATTTGCTCTTTCTTAACACACAGACACAGAAATACAAATAAACTTTATAGCTAAAACCCATTCCTAATACCCACAAATACAAATATTACCTACTTAAACTAACTCTATTTTGTAATAGGGAGAGAGAGAGTGTGTGAGGGGGAGAGAGAGAGAGCTTGGGGGAGAGAAAGAGTGTGGGGTAAAGAGAGTGTGTGGGGGAGAGAGAGAGAGTGTGGGGGAGAGAGAGATTGTGAGGGAGAAAGCTTCCATTAGGCCTCCAAAGTCAAGAGTCCAAATCAATGCAAAGAACCAGTCACTATATTGCTCAGAGCTCATGAAGTTCTCCTGATACCCTCTTTCTCTTGTGCCTCCTCCTGAAATACACTATCCTGCACAATGCAGGCCTCCTATCTTACTATCACATAAAGCACAATAAGGGCATTTGACATGAAGTGACTTTTTAATAGTGATGTGGGACTGCAAGATACAACATGAAGCAAGTGACAATGAGGAGGATTTAATCCGTGAATGCCCTCCTATGATTATAGTAATTTAGCGATCTGCTTGTGAGTGTTGTGCCCAGATGCTTCCCCCTTGCTGGCAGCTGCATTGGAGGCAGGTTGCTGACTCTGATGCCCCTTTGGCCTGGATGACTTTGACAGCCGTTCTTTTCTCGCCAGGGCCTGTGAGGGCCCCAATTAGGTGGACATTCCTTGGTCATCGTGGCCTCCTCAGATGCAGAGGGGTGGAGGAGCTGCTGTCATCATCAGGAGCACCCTGAAAGGAGCCCCCAGATACATGGAACTGCAGGTTATCTACCAACAAGGTTTGCTTGTACCTCACCAAAGATGGATGAGTGCCAAGCAGAGGCATTAAGTGCCTCATCCATCTCTCACATTGACAATGTCCTGCTGTGGTCACTACCAGTGTATGGGCTTGCAGGTCTGAACGCAACCTCAGAAGCCCTTGATTGAACTCCTGGAGCTGGTGCTCCATGAGGGTCACCAATCTCTCTATGGAGGATGCTGTACGTTCAGAGCTAAGGGTCAACACAGTGCTCATACACCGCACGGACTCTTCCATTACATGGACGTTGGCATGCAAACCCTCAAGAATCTCTGCCAGACTTCCACGTGCATTCCTCTGGACATCCAGCACTTGCCACCTAATGGATGACTCCAGAGGCTGCCTGGGGCTCAACGTTGTCCTGGTCTCCAGCACTCCTCCAACTATCAGAGGCCTGGGGACTCCATGTCTCCAACAGTTCCTCAGGCGAGTGTGGCCTGACTTCCCCAGTGTGTTCAACCATCTGTGCTGGCATACTCAAACCCACTGAAGTGCCTGGTATCTGAGGTGGTGCAAGGTGCAGAGAGAGGATGTAACTCATGTGCATCTGGCTGTTCATACTCCTCTGATGTTAATGGAGGGCCTCCCGGATCATTCGCTGGTCTTGAAGATGATCCCACTGATATAGGAAAAACAAATGGAAGTATCCATGAGCATTTAAGGTTCAACTTAGGTGCATTTTGCTAGAATCTGAAATTGGTAATCTAGCTCAGCAAAGGCTTCAGAATTGATGGGTGTAAAGGATTAGTGGATTTCTCTGTCAGTTTTACACCCATTACTCTCCATTTCTCATGCCGTTCCCCAATCTATTCTGTATCCACTTCAATCTTACCCTCCTCCAAGACCCCTGCCTCTCCACAACCTGTGGATCTTGCTCCACGCTCATGCACCAGCTCCAGGATCTCCCCCTCCTTGGGAGTTAGCAATGCTAGATTTGGCACTCCCCCCACCAATTCGGCTTTGCTTCAGGGCATTGTGACTCCTCTTTCTGCGTGAAGACAATAGCGCTTTCATGAGGCCCCCCTCTATATGCCAGAACATTGCAAAATGCCCAGCACATTGCAGGGCTTCCCTCTTCCAGACATGCTTGCCATCTTGTCTAGTCTCAGGCAGTCATCAAGGAAGATGTGCCAACTTTAGCTCGCGTCTTTGCACACTCAAGCCCCATCAATGCAAGCCAACACATACACATTTATTCAAGGTGAAAGGGGACCTTATTACTCACCCTCACAGAGCGGAGGAGGTCACTCACCCTCCTCTGACCTGCTGACTTTGTTGCTACCTCAGACCAAGCCTTCTTGGTGAGATGTGGAGGCCTCCTCTTGCCATCATGTGGCAGCAATATCTCCTGGCGATCACTGACAGCATTGATGAGTACCTGCAGGTAGGCATCAGAGAAGTCGGGGGCGGGGGGCTGCTTGGCTTCGGGCATTTCCACACCTTCTTCCAGCTCCTGAGGACATTGCAATCTTCCTTACACGGTTTCCTCCTAACTTTCACTCTTCAGATGAAACTTGAATGTTCAAGTTCCTCACCACTCTATTCCAGAGTTGTTCCTCATCTACTTCCCTTCATTCCTCTGTTTTTAAATCCCCCGCCCTCAGCTGACTGCATTCAGGCACCTGCCATCTTCCTGCCCCCCCCTCTACCACCCACTCCTACTTCCCCCATCAGCAGTGGCCCTCTCTCTGAGCAAGTTTCGCACTGGCCGGCTGTTAATTAGCTGCCGATTTCGGGCAGGAGAGGAGTTTGCATCCGCTTCCAGTCCCACCAATCATGCTTGCATAAAAATTCAGGCTAGAATGTGTGTGTCTGTCTCATTCCCAGTCTCAGGGTTCTCACTCACCCTCACCCCCACCCACCAACGCATACTCACACCCACTCTTACAGTGGGTGTGTGTGAGTGAGTGAGAACCCTGAGATTGGGAGCGAACTGGACACACATACTCTCACCCTTTCATGATCATCTTTATTAATTAACCTTTTAAAAAAAACAAATATCAAATTATTGCTTTGACATTGTTTTATTTTTGCTCGGCAAGTTGTTTCCTTTCTTCCTGTTTAATGTTGTGCCAAATCGTATCTTGATGAAATTTGCTCATTGGCCCCTTGAGAGGGAGAAAAAAAAGAAATGTGGCCCCCACCGGGAAAAGTTTGGACAAGCCTGCTGTAGATTGTACAGCCAAGGTATGCTGATGATGGAGTCAATGATGTTTATGTTGGTGGATTAGGTGTCAATCAAGTGGACTGTTTTGGCCTGGATGACGTTGGCTTCAGGACTCATGTTGCAGCTGCACCCATCCAGGCAAGTGGAAAATATTACATCACATTCCTGACTTATGTCTTGAAGTTGGTTGAGAGAATCTGTGAGCCACTTGGTGCTTCTGACCTGCTCTAGTAGCTGTGGCATATATTGGCTGGTCCAGTTGAGTTTCTGGTCAATGGTGACCTCCGGGTGTTGATTTAAGAAGTGCACGTGAGGGCATGTATGAAAGACAAGGGGGAAGAATCTGAACATCTTTGCAACCACTTCTTGAGCATTAAATCGCCGTTTTAAGTTCAATGCAAGCTGGGAGATTTATAAAATGGGCTGCCAATTTGCTGACATTTAAGTGCCATCAACGCAATTGTGCATTTTGATACAATGAATGCAGCCACATTGTGTTTTTGGAAACAAATGCGAAGATGCTTGTGTACTGCACCCCGGCTTTAACCTGGGTCTGGCAATCATACGGGTGAGGGGGTCACTAAGGGTGCAAAATGCCAGCCCTCAGCTGTATAGTGAATCTTCTGGTAGGAGGGGATAGCAGGTCAGCAATTGGGAGCAAATGTTGGGTCAGGGACTGAAGATCATAGTCCCCCACTACTCAGTTAAATAACTGAAAAGGGCTTGGACAAGGCCTTGTGATTGGTGAATTGGCACTCTCCAATGAGCTAGGGGAGGCTTAACTATTCCTTATGGGGCCTAGATGAGTACTCCCGCTCTTCCTGTCTCCAAAAGGAAAGTAAAACTAAACTAATAAGACCTGCTTTTTAAAAAATAAATCACTTTTGAATCTGGATCTGCTCCTCGTAGTTTGGCCTGGCAGGAAATTCACAACTACTCCTGTAAGCAGGTCTAGCAGTAGGGCCTGAATAATGTCATCTGAGCCAGACCTGCATATTTAAAGGGCCTCACCATTTTCCAATAGGTGTCCTCACGTGCTGGACGAACAGGTTAAACTTGGAACCTGTGGAATGAGAATGGGACTTCTGCTGATAAGTTTCATGGCAATTTTAACTCCCTGATATCCACTGCTAGATTGAGTTAAAATGCCCCTCTCCTATGAAAATTAGAAACATGTTGTCTACATTGATGATATGCTTCTATCACTGCTTGTTTGTCCCTACAACCACACCAACCCCCTCCACTTCTCTCTCTCTCTCTCTATCTCCGCCCCCCCAACACACCTTAAACCAGCTTATATTTCAACTCTTTCTTGGACTCGAACTCAAGTTCTGTCGAAGGGTTATGAGGACTCAAAACGTCAACTCTTTTCTTCTCCGCCGATGCTGCCAGACCTGCTAAGTTTTTCCAGGTAATTCTGTTTTTGTTTTGGATTTCCAGCATCCGCAGTTTTTTTGTTTTTGTCTACATTGGTGTTTGTCCTCCACAAAAGCAGTAACCCCAATCCCATGTGCCCACTCTGTTTCCATATCCCTGTATTCCCTTTTTCTTCAACCACTAATCTAACCAGTAGTTTAATGTTGACATGGTCTCTGCTCCGATCACAAAATCTTACTGTGAAATCCACAGCTTCACAAGCCTCTGTACTAAATAATAATGTTCCTCTTGCTTTCTGAACTAAATCTCTTACAATTTATCTCCTAACTATGCCACTTGGTTCTATTCTTCTCAATTATTGGAACCATTCTCTTTCTATCTATTCTACCCCATTCCTTTATAATATTAAAAACTTCTATCAAGTGGTTTCATTCCTACCTCTGAAGATTCGAATCCTGCTCTAGACAGTCCCGATGAATGGATCCTGTGTGGGCGGCATCCCCCTCCCCTATTCAACATATGGGCTGTGAGAACTCATGAAACCTTCAAACTGTAAGAGACTAACCACACTATGGACTATGATAAAGATGGTTACAACCATGAAAGGAATCGCCCAGCCTGTTGCTCATCCTGCAAACCTTTCCACTAGTTGACACTATTCTCCATAGTGCAAAGTATGCAAAGAAAAGCACTGCAGCTGTGCAGAGAGATTAGCAAATCAACAACTTAATCAGTGGAAAGGATTATTTCATAAACTGCCTCTCTATTCAGCTCACCCGAAGCTTTTTTAAAAAATAAATCAGAAGTTTTTAAAATAGTTTAGGCAGTTTCCGAGTCAGCTAAAGGTGCAGGTTATTTTGTGCCAAGTACCTGGCTCCTTCCCAGGCTGTTACTAAATCAATTGGGGTTTGAGTTTTCATTTTAGTTGCAATTGACAGTCTGGGTGCAAATTACGCTGGTTTTCTGATATGAAATTATGGTTCAAGTTTACAGCCAAACTCATTTACATAATTACAAATGGAAAATCTTCCATAAACCAGCACAATCAGGCTGCGTAATAGAAGGGAATTGTTTCTTTCTCCTTGCATTAAAAGTACTCGTTGATGTACGTATTTAACAGTTGTAACCCAGTGAGTTTTTATTAATACAGTTAAAATGGGTTATCACCAAAAATAAACATTTTTAATAAGAGTGTCTAGTCCACCACCTGCGAGTAACCTGATTCTAAATAGTTGAAAATGACTTTAAAAAACACTGATAAACCATTTACCAGCTTCACTGGTCTACACTACTCAGTTTCTTAGTAAATTAAATAACCAGTAATATTTTAAAACTTTTAACATATGCCCACTAATGCCTATGCGCTTTAAAATACAAGCTCCTTGAACAATTGCAAATGAGAGCAATCATTGGAAACTTGCCATGCACATCAGTTCAATCTGGCTTTGTGGGTGAGGCTGTCTTCTGGTGCAATGTTATTTTCAAACTAATGTTATAGATCATGGAAACTCGATTTAACACTTGATGGAAAATGAGTTTATAATTCCACCATCGTTTTCGCTGTTTGATTTCATGAAACAATGTAAACTTGAGGAAATTCTAAGCCATTACTCTCCCCATTCAACTGATCCAACCCTGACATTGTCATCAAACCTGCTGATAAGGGTGGTGCTGTTGTTGTCTGGCGCACTAATTTCTACCTCGCAGAAGCTGAGCATCAACTCGCAGACACTTCCTCTTACCTCCCCCTGGACTATGACTCCACCACTGAACATCAAGCCATTGTTTCCAGGACTGTAACTGACCTTATCTCCTCTGGAAATCTTCCCTCCACAGCTTCCAATCTCATGGTCTTCCAACCTCGGACTCAGCTTCTACCTCCTACCCAAAATCTACAAACAGGACTGTCCTGGCAGACCGATCATGTCAGCCTGTTCCTCTCCTATGGAACTCATTTCTTGCTATCTTGACTCCATTCTCTCTCCCCTTGTCCAGTCTCTTCCCACCGACATCTGCAATTCCTCTGATGCCCTACACCATATCAACAATTTCCAATTCCCTGGCCCCAACCGCCTCCTCTTCACCATGGGCGTCCAATCCCTCTACACCTCCATCCCCCACCGGATGGTCTGAGGGCTCTCTGCTTCTTCCTCGAACAGAGGCCTGAAAATCCCCATCCACTCTCCTGTTTGGCTGAACTTGTTCTCACACTGAACAATTTCTCCTTAAACTCATCTCACATCCTCCAAATAAAAGGTATGGCTATGGGTACCTGCATGGGCCCCAGTTATGCCTGTCTCTTTATGGGGTATGTGGAACATTCCTTGTTCCAGTCCGATTCAGGCCCCTTCCCACAACTCTTTCTCTGGTATATCGATGACTGCTTTGGTGCCACTTCATGCTCTCGTCTGGACCTGGAAAAATTTATTAATTTTGCTTCCAATTTCCACCTCTCCATCATTTTCACATGGTCCATCACTGACAATTCCCTTCCCTTCCTTGACCTCTCTGTCTCAATTTCTGGTGATAGACTGTCCACCAATATTCATTACAAGCCTCCCGACTCCCACAGCTACCTTGACTACAGCACCTCACACCCCACTTCCTGTAAGGACTCCATCCCATTCTCTCAGTTCCTTTGCCTCCGTCGCATCTGTTCTGATGATGCCACTTTCCGAAACAGTTCCTCTGACATGTCTTCCTTCTTCCCTAACTGAGGTTTCCCACCTACGGTGGTTGACAGGGCCCTCAACCGTGTCTGGCTCATCTCCCGCGCATCTGCCCTCACACCTTTCTCTCCCTCCTAGAACCATGACAGGGTTCCCCCTGTCCTCACTTATCACTCCACCAGCCTCCGCATTCAAAGGATTATCCTCCGCCATTTCCACCAACTCCAGCATGATGCCACCACCAAACACATCTTCCCTTCACCCCCCAGGCGGCATTCCGCAGGGATCATTTCCTCCGGGACACCTTGGTCCACTACTCCATCACCCCCTTCCCCTCAGCCCACTCCCACAGCACCTTCCCATGCAACCGCAGAAGGTGCAACACCTGCCCCTTTACTTCCCCCCTCTTCATCGTCCAAGGGCCCAACACTCCTTTCAAGTGAAGCAGCACTTCACTGGCACTTCCCTCAATTTTGTCTACTGCATTCGCTGCTCCCATTGCGGTCTCCTCTACATTGGAGAGACCAAATGCAGACTGGGTGACCGCTTGCAGAACACCTTCGGTCTGTCCGCAAGCATGACCCGGACCTCCCTGTCGCTTGCCATTTCAAAACTCCACCCTGCTCTCATGCCCAGATGTCCGTCCTTGGCCTGCTGTTATGTTCCAGTGAAGCTCAAAGCAAACTGGAGGAACAGCATCTCATCTTCTGATTAGGCACTTTGCAACCTTCCAGACTTAACATTGAGTTCAACAACCTCATTCATGAACTCTCTCCTCCATCCTCACCCCCTTTCCGATCCACCTTTTTCCAATAATTTATATATTTTTAATATATATATATATCTTTATATATTTTTCTTTTCTCACATATTTCTATTATTTTTAAATGAATTTCCATTCATTGTTTTATCTCCACCTTTTAGCCCATTTCGATCCCTTCCCCCTGCCCCACCCCCATTAGGGTTATCTTGCTCGTCCTGCTTTCTACCCTTAATGTCACCATTAGCACATTCCTTAGATAATCACCACCGTCAACACCCCTTTGTCCTTTTGTCTATGACATCTTTGGAAATCTCTTCTTCGCCTCCACCTATCACTGGCCCTCTATCCAGCTCTACCTGTCCCACCCCCCTCAACCAGCTTATATTTCATCTCATTTCTATTTTTCCTTAGTTCCGATGAAGAGTCATTCAGACTCGTAATGTTGACTGTGTTCCTCTCCACAGATGCTGTCAGACCTGCTGAGTTTTTCCAGCTATTTTTGTTTTTGTTTCAGATTTCCAGCATCTGCAGTATTCTGCTTCTTTTTTTATTATTAACTGCTTCTCAGCAAAATCGCCTGTGCTACCTCGAAGATATCAGCACGTTGGCCCATAGTTCAGCCACAATTACTTATGAAATGAAGATCCATGTCTTCTGGAGCTGAGCTCTCCCCAACGCCCTTGGCCAGTTTGCCGAGCAACAACGAATGGCCCGGACCTTCTGAGGAGCAGCCATCATCATTGGGTTGCCACTCCGCTTGAACTTTCTCCCGCCACGGGGTGCAGCACCTGTCGCAACGCAGTAGCATTGGTGGGAAGACAGGATGCGCCCCCTTTTTGCGGCACTAGCTGCTGTTTGGTCAGTTTAACTGTCCAGTGTGAATGGCAGTGAGTGGATTAGTGAATGAGTGAATGGGTACGGTGGTAGTGTCAGTGGGGGAAGTTAGTGGGTAAGTGGTGGGGTGGCAGGTGCATGAGCTGGCAGATGGCTCGGGTAGCAGGTGGGTGAGGTGGAAAATGGGCAGATTGGCAGGTGGGTAGGTTTGTAGTTGGGTGGGGTGGCAGGTGGGTATGTTGGTGGGAGTAGGGTGGTGGCAGGTGAGTAGATTCATAGTTGGGGAGGGTGGCAGATGGGTAGGTTGGCACATGGCTAGGGTGGCAGGTGGGTGAGATGACAGATGGGTGAGGTGGTAGATGGGTCGGTGTAGTTGGTTTGGGCCAGGTAGTAGTTCAATGATTGGGGGCTGTTAAGGTCTAGGGGGCAATTGGGAGGTCGGGTTGCATAGTTGGTTTGGTTCAGGTTGTGGTTAGTCAGGTGGTTAGGGGTTTGAGGAGCATTTGGGTAATCAGGGGTAGTTGGGGGCTAGTCAGGGGCTCAGGATGGCAGTTGGTGGATGAAAGAGGGTGGTCAGGAGGGGTCAAGGTGTGAGTTGGGAGTCAGTGTGAGTGATTTGGGTGTCAGTTCTGTAGTTACCCAGGAGTTAGACTAGGATTTTCATATCTAATATTTTCTGATTAACTATTCAGGTAAATACGTCAGAACTGTCCCAAGTCTCCAAATCTAACTCCGAGTTAAAGACACTCACGGAAGGCCCCAGGGTGCAGTGAAATTGCCGATTGGAAGTTGAAACTTCCTGGGCAATTCCCATGGAGTTCTGCACGTTAGGACTTCCACAGGGTCCCGACACACATCTTGGTCTCATACGATCCGGACGCCAGAAGACCTGAGCCTGTATAAACACCAACTTATCTGAAACACTACCTTGTATTCTATCTCACGCCCATCACCCTGTCCATTTATCTCACTTGTTCCCCATCCATTGGCAGTTGGCAACTCTTCATCTCTTGTGCTGTGTTTCCCTCACTCCATTTTCAGCAGTAAAGCATCCAGCCACCAAGATCTTATGAACATACGAATAAGGAGCAGGTGTAGGCCATTTGGCCCTGTGAGCCTGCTCCGCCACTTAATAATATCATTGCTGATCTGACAGTAACCTCCATCTGCATCCTGCCTACCCCCGATAACCTATCACCCCCTTGCTTATCAAGAATCCATCCTCCTCTGCCTTAAAAATATTCAAAGACTCTGCTTCCACCGTCATTTCAGGAAGAGAGTTCAAAAGTTTCACGACCCTCTGAGAGAAAAACATCTCGCCTCATCTCCATTTTAAATGGACGACCCCTTATTTTTAAACAGTGATCCTGTTGGGTCCAGTGCCCCTGGTTTGTTGGGGCTTAAAGATCTGGGTTGCACACTTGTTTCAGGGTGACCGAGTTGGTACAGAGACAGAGAACATCTGGAGGTTGTTGTTAGAATAAGCCCCACATGCTATTTATTTACAAACTAAGCTCTGCAGCTACACTTGTGTGTTCACAACATAAAACTCTGTCTTCACTCATCAGTGACTAACTCAAGACTCTCACATAGAGGTAGCCTGTGTTACTCTGCTATTGGATATTAAGTTAATTTGACCTTACATTACAACACTTGTCTTAAAGGTATATTACATATCAGATTACTACAGGTCCCTAGTTCTAGATTCTCCCAAAAGAGGAAACATCTTCTCCACATCTGCTCTGTCAAGACCCCTCAGGATCTTAAATAAAAACAGAAAATGCAAGAAAAACTCAGGAGGTCTGACAGCATCTGTGGAGAGAGGAACAGAGTTAACATTTTGAGCCTGTATGATCCTTCTTCGGAGCTAAAGAGAAGTAGAAATGTCAGAAATGTCAGTAAAAAAGATCTCAGGATCTTATATCTTTCAATCAAGTCATTTCTTACTCTTCTAAATTCCAGCAGATACAAGCCTAGTGTGTCCAACCTTTCCTCATAAGACAACCCACCTATTCCATGTATTCGTCTGGTAAACCTTCTCTGAACTGCTTCCAATGCATTTACACCCTTCCTTAAATAAGGTGACCAATACTTTACACAATCCTCCAGATGTGACTAATGTTCTGTATAACTGAAGTATAACCTCTTTATTTTTGTATCAATTCCCCTTGTGATAAATGATAACATTCTATTAGCTTTCCTAATTACTTGCTGTAACTGCATACTAGCCTTACTCTTTGGAATGCCCTCTTTAAACCCTCCATCCCTGTTAATGCTCTCCACTATCAAAAATCTTCGATGCATTTGGTTGACTATCCCAAATTAATGTCCATTTTTTCCTTTGTGAAACATCTTGGGACAGTCACTATCTTTAAGATACTGAGGTGTGCTAAGGTAATACTGTTACGTAATATCAATTCCTTAGGCACAACATCTGTAGTGCATGCACATTTCTGAGGGGAAGGGCAGGATCATCATCCTGGTAAAAGGGTGTACCTAACAATCAGTGGCAATGTAGATTAGATCAGTCCATCAGTGTGCAACATTAATTTGATACCAGTCTGCCATTTTCAAATGCTATACTCCAGCCCACATTTTTTTTTACATTCATTCAGGCATCACTAGCTGGGCCAGCATTTATTGTCCATCCCTAATTGCCCTTGTTCAGAGGGCATTTGAGAGTCAGCCACATTGCTGTGAGTCTGGAGTCATGTGGGCTAGACCAGGTAAGGATGGCAGATTTCCTTCCCGAAGGGGCATAGTGAACCAGATGGGGGTTTACAACAATTTGCAATGGTTTTATTGTCATCATCAGACTTTTGATTCCAGATTTTTAATTGAATTCAAATTCCACCATGTGCTGTGGTAGGATTTGAACCCAGGACCCCAGACTATTGCCCTGGGTCTTGGGATTACTGGCCCAGTGACAATACCACTACACACTACACCACCACCTCCCCACTTCTGTCTTAACCTTGTACAACTGGACGTGCCATGAAGGATCCCCTACCAACTCTATTTAAAGGAATCAGCAACTACTTGCAGGTTAGTTGCTGGAATCTTTCTTCTAGCATCTTATACAGTTTTTGAAACTTTCCTCTACTTGCCTGAAGTTTCAAAAATTTACATAGAGCCGACTGGCTGATGCTGAAGTACTTTTACGTTGCTTTGGAATGTTGTGCAGAAATAAGTAGCTTCCAGACATGGGTCTTCCTCTGGAAATTGAACAAGACTAGGAAAATGAAGAGACGCTACAGTGAGCAGCACAAACTGCTAGAAGAAGGAGGAGGGGAGAGGGAATTGCAACATAGGACCATGTCCATCAAGGGTCTTTAGGGTCTTCCAGTGCAAAGAGTTGTCCATGACCAAGTTGTCCAAATTCCAGGACTACATGCTGAGGGATGCACAAAAGCTTGGGGCATCTGCCACAGAGGCATAATGGGGAAAGGCCAATGTCTAAGGCCTTTCAGCATTACTATACCAAGAGGCTGGAAACTGGGTAAAACTCCTCTGCTGTATGTTTGACAAGTAATGAATATTGTAAAGATGAATTGTGTTTGTAAATTTAATGAGTAACATATAGCGTTGGAAGAAACTGATTTGGTTTTGCATTTTATGTAATGTCAACTTTGAACGGTCATGAAATTTAATTTTATAAATCTTATGAATAAAGTATACTTTTGGAAAAATAACATTAGGGAGAATTTTTTTTACCTCAACTTCAGCGGTGGCCAATGTTTGAGACAAAAGAGTTTGTGAGTGAAATCTGCCAACTGCTGGAGCCACATCCACAGCCTCAAAGCATGGCAAAGACGTCAACGCCTGTGGCTGTCAAGTTGCCCATGGTGCTTAACTTTTATGCACTTGGTCCTTTCCAGGCGACTGCTGGAAGATATTAGCAATATCTCACTATTTGCAACATAAAGGAGTTCACTGAAGCTCTCCATACACAGAGAGACATTCATCTCATTCCCCCTTGTTAGAGACAAGCAGGTGGAGTGAACACAAGGGTTTGCATGGATTGCAGGCTTCCCTATTGTGCAAAGTGCCATTAACTGCACACAAATTGCTCTGTATGCAACTCATGTGAACTCTAACATATCCCTGAACAGAAAGGGTTTCAGATCCCTCAGTATGCAGCTGGTATGTGATCACAGACAGTGCATCATACAAATGAATGCCCATTATCCTGGCAGTGGTCACAATTCCTTCATTGTGTGGCAGGTCTCTGTGCCGGCTGTATCTGACCTACCATGGCAAGTCAAAGGTTGGCTGTTGGGCCACAAGAGTTATCTACTTATGATATGGTTCGTGATTCTGGTCTGAAACTCATGCACATATGCACAGCAGGTTACAATAAGAGCCATGCTATGGCAAGAAACACCCTAAGGTGTGAGTATCACTGGTAAGGCCAACATTTGTTGCTCATCCCTTAATTGCCTTTGAGAAGATGGTGGTGAATCTGCAATGTGTTTGGGTGATGTGGCTGTCATGAATGAATAACTTGCCAGTGTATGAAAGCTGTGAGTTGTGTGAGTGAGGGTTTTTTTGTTCTTTCACAGGCTGTGGACATCCCTGGCTAGATGAGCGTTTATTGCCCATGCAATTTGCAATCATGCAAAGTGGGTGAGGCAAAGCAGATCATTATTCAGGTTAACACTGATTGATGCAGATTGTTGGTAGCTGGGTCATGAGGGTATAATGAATTGAGCAGTGGATGGGACCAGTGATGCACTAGGTGGGACATGCCATTTGAAGATGAAATTGTTGATCTTGGCAACTCGTGAGATTATTAAATCTCTTCCTTCACTGCATCTGGGTTCTTGGAGTAACACTTATAGCATTGACCTCCGTTGCACCTTGTTCCTGCTATTTCTTGTGCATGTGCCAGGTGGGCTTCCTCCCTCCTGCAGATATCAGATCCTCTCCTCCTTTCCATCTCTCCTGCCAAGGCTTTCAGTGCATTCTTGGAAACCACTGGCACATGCTCTCGTGCATGTTCAGCCATTCTTCAATTTTTTACAGCACCGATTTAGCTTACAAATAACTCCCGTCATTTCTTGCAGCCGTAGTACACCGCCCTTGTTAAGAGCTTAAGGCCTACAGTTTTTCTAGAGTAATGTCTTTATTGAACTGAATGTAACATGGCTGCCCATAGACATTCTCTCATGGCAGAGGTCATATGACTATGGAAAGCACGGGAGGACACCTAGTAATGATTACATTTCAAAACCCAAACATCCCCCTTTCTATAATGAACAATAGACAACTTTGCATGCACTATCATATTAACTGTGATTTATCCAAGTTACCCACTACACCACAACTGTTTTCATAAATTGTTTGTTTTTGTCATCAGTCTCTGCATATGCATTGCACACATAGTCGTTAAATCATGCAGGCCTCTTAATGGCACACATGCGTGTTGTCATTGGCTGTGCATCTGGATGATGTTCCTTGTCCGGGGAGTGTCGTTTCCCCTGGCACTTGTTACTGTGGTAACCATTGTTGTTGTTCCATTTCTGTTGTTGTGTACGGGTGGACCTCTGGGAGTGATGATTGTCCTGTACTCTGTGCAGCTGGTGAGATCCCAACTTCCTGATTGCCGCCTGCAGTGATGGAACAGATGTTCCTTCTAGATGTTTGTATATGCCTGTGGTTGCACTAGTATATTTGGTTGTTCACTTCCATGGTGTACGATCGAGGTGACAATTGCTCTACATATGTCCCAAGTTGCCACGTGGACTGACTTCTGTTGAGAGCATTGAAGGTTTGCATCCTGACTGGCTCTCCAATGCTCACCTCTGGCAATGGTTTGGCAGTCTTGTCTGCCATTTCACCTTGATTTTTTCACTCACACCTGTTACTATCTCTGGCTTCAGTAACTTTTTTTTGCTATTGGAAGAGTAGTTTGGCTGTGATATGACATTAATCTTTGGACTGGATTACTTTCTACGCCTTCAGTTGGTGGGTTTCTCCACTCGAGGATTGCCTTGTATACCTCTGTGCTAGATTTGTTTGATTTCTTGATGATTCCTTTGGCAATTTTCACTGCTGCCTCAGCCTTCCTGGAGATAGGTGTATAGTGTTGAATGTCCCAATCCTTCATGAAGCAGCTGGATTCTTTGCTTGTGAACTGAGGGCCATTGTCACCCATCACAATAGCTGGAATGCTGTAACATCTGAAGTGTGATTTCAGGCATTGTACTATCTCTCCTGTCATCGTTGAGGTCAGCTGGTCTAATTCCCACTAGTCAGAATAGTGGTCAACAATGATAAGATAATCAATTCCTACTATAAGAAAAGGTCTACTCCTAGCTTCATCCATGGTCTGTCTGTGATGTCATGCATCATCAAAGACTCTCTAGCTTGCTTAGCTTGGTACTTGTTACAAACTCCGCACTGGCTGATGTGGTCTTTAATTTCATTGCTCATGTTTGGCCAGTAGAGCACTTCTCTTGCCTTCTTCAGAATTGATTCAATTCCTTGATGGCTTGCAGGGATGTGCTCCAGTATCTCTCCATTCATCTTCATAGAGATAATGACTCTATTTCCTTTGTACAAGACGCCATCTTGGGTTGTCAATTTATCTCGGTATTCCCAATATGCTCTTGTGATCACAGGTGTGTCCTTGATGCTCTCAGGGCATCCTTTCATCATTACTTCGTACAGCAGTTGGAGAGTTGCATCTTGTTGAATAGTTCGCTCGATTTGAGCAGATTTGAGCAAGGCGCTGGTGCTTCAGATTCAATGTCTCTGCTGGGTTCATGACTTCCAGAGCATGTCGAGCTGCTGCTTCACATTGAATCTGGAAGATTTCACATTCTGTTGTGGCATCCTCAACTTTCTTCAGGGGAAGCATTGCTCTTGCCAGCATGTCAGCAATGTATATCTGTTTCCTTTGCTTGTGTGGTTTGTGATCGGGCTCCATTGTTATTTTGTCTCTCCCAAGCAGGTATTAATGAAAATGCTCACAGGCAAGAACAATAGCCAGGCACTCTTTCTCGATCTGAGCGCAGCGTCTTTCAGTTTAATGCCTCAGATGTAAATCCAGGCGATCCTTTCTGCATTAGGGTTGCTCCAAGACCTGTCTCGCTGGCGTCACACTGCAAGGTGACTTCATCATTGATGTCATAGTATTTCAGAACTGACATTGTCATCACTAGCTGTTTGATTTTCGTGAATTCTGCTTCTTGTTCTGTGCCCCAATACCATTGCACATCCTTGGCAGTGAGCTTGCAAAATGGTTCACACTCAGGCAACAAATTAAGCAAAAATTTTGGTAAGTAGTTTATGAATCCAACAAATTGTTGCACTGCTTTCACATCTGTTGGTCGCTGTATCACTTCTATAGCTCTCACCGTGTCAGGATACAAGTGAAAACCTTTTGCTGTCAAAACATGACCTATGGACTTGACTTCAGGCATGCTCAATTGCAATTTTTTCTTATTCAACTTCAAGTTTATCTGGCGAACTCTCTCCAGCAACCATATTAAATTCTGATCGTGGTCAGCTATGGCTTCTTCCATTGTGTCTCCACATCCATAGACTAGTAGATCATCCACTATGGCTCACATTCCAGGAATATCACTGACTATCTCATGCTGTCTGCGTTGATGCTCTTCTGGAGCCATGGAAATTCCAAACGGCAGGCGCAACTATTTGAATCTCCCAAACCGCATCCAGAATGTAGTTAGAAAGCTATTGCTTTCATCCAGCTTCACTTGGCTGGTAATTATCTTTTGCATCTAGGGTAACAAAGATCTTTGCCTTGGCAAGTTGTGGCAAAATTCCTTCAATTCCAGCACTTTATTTAGATCCTTTGGGTCTAAGCATACTCGAACTTTCCAGGTTGTTTCACTGCTACCATGCTGTGAATCCAGTCTGTAGGAGATGTCATTTACTTGATTACTCCCTTCTTTTCCAACTTTTAAATCTTCTCTTTTAGGCTTGACTTGAGGGCAGCTGGAACTCTTCTCAGCAGATGCTGAATTGGTCTTCCACCAAGTCTACAGATGATAAATAGTTTGTGACTGCTAGAATGATGACTCTTATCTACTTCTAAATGATATTCTCCAGGTGGACATCTGAACCCTGTAAACACATCTTTGTACTCCTCTAGGATCTGTTCAGCAGTCAATGGGTTTGTGTGCTGTGACACGTTGTAAATCTCTGTTGGCAAGTTCAGGTTTACTGGTCCAAGCTTTAGACTTGCTCCAGCTGAGATGCGTGGCTGTTGTGTAACGTCTATGATCTGAAACTCTAGACCTTCAACTTTGCCATTGCATTGGTCTGTCAGACTAATTTCTCCTCTCGGTATGAATATCATACCATCATATAGCCTCAACCTTACTTTCAAGGGCTTCATTTTGGATTGTCATGTTGAGCCAATTTGCACAGGTCATTGAAGGTGATGATGTTGTATGGCACTCCAGTGTCTATGTGACACTTCTTGTTCACGGTACTCTCTTTCTGCAGTCATCATTCTAGCAGTTACAAACCATTTATCACCTGTATACTTGGTGGAACCAACCTGTTTTATGGTGTATAGTTCTTCATCAGAATCTTCAGCTGATATCTCTCTAGTGGCCATCTGTATAGGATTGCTTTGTTTCTTTCTAGTCAAACACTTGTGTACAAAATTATTCAGCTTCTTACAGTTAAAACACTGCTTTCCCACATTGGACAATTCTTCTTTTCCTTTGCATGATACCCTCTGCAATATTTGCATCTTGCTCTTTGTCCACAATTGGCCTGGAATGTATCTCAGTATAATGTATCTCCTGGTTTGTTCTGGCATAAATGTATTCTGACTGATGTTTTACAACCTCCATGTTTCTGCACATGTCTATTGCTATCTTGAGAGTAAGTTTCTTCTCTCTCAGTAGACTTGGTCTCACTGTCAGATCTCTTATGCCTAAGACAATTCTATCTTTAATGAGATCATCTTTTATTTGCTCAAATTCATATGTTTCTGCAAGCTGTGTTACTGTAGTCACATTATCCTCAATGGACTCTTTTTCACCTTGAGCCCTAATGTTGAACACATACTGTTCATAAGTTACATTCACTTGTGGTTCAGAGTATACCTTCAAGGTTTTCAAAATATTTACAATTGTTGTTTTTTCTGTTCTTTGGATAGATTTAGGGTGGAATACAATTTGAAGCAGTCTCCCCCAGCAGTATTAAAAGTGTTGCTATTCATATCAGCTCTGGCTTGTTAATTAAATCTGTTGCAATCTCATAGTTTTGCCATTGCAAGTGGAATATTTGCCAGTACTGTCACATATCTCCTTTTATTTTGACAGGAGCTGGGACTGGAAAATTTACAGCCATTTTTGTATGACCCAGTATTTTACTTGTAGCCTTCAGCTTGTGTTAGCTTTTACTTGTCTGTGTTTTTTTTTCAGCAACTTTTAGCAGTTTGGAACTTTAAGTATTCTTCTTTCAGTAGTTGTGATACTCTTCCAGCTTTTCAAAACTCAATCTCGACTCCACTTCTGACACCATGTTACAAACTCAAAGACACAATTCTTTCCAGTGTAATGTCTTTATCGACCTGAATGTAACATGGCTGTCCCCAGATATTCCCTCATGGCAGAGGGCACATGACTATGGCAAGCCAGGCAGGACACAATAATGATTACATTTCAAAATCCAAACAACCCCTTTAAGTAAAGCAGCTGATTTTAAGTAGCACTAGGCACTCATGATATCAGGCCCCATGCTGCTGCCTGCAGCCAATGAACAGCCTGGATTGTACTGGTTTCACAAGAGCAATCATTCAAAACAGCAGGCATTACAAATTTAACAAACTGCTGCAATGCAATGAATGGGCGCCTGTTAATCGTACATCGCAATCCCCAAGCCTCCATTTGGGTCTTATCCAATTTAACCCCCACTGTCTGTAAATTTGTTCCATTCAAAAATTATCCCTCTAAAATAATTAGATCCATTGGAAATGAAAGGAACTTCTGCTTCTAAACTCTTTATTAAGTTTGGCTTTACTCCCAAACACTTTCTTGATCAAGTCACCACAGCACGTAGCTGTGCACCTGCAGCACAAATGAAATAGCTTAAGAGTGTTCTACAAATTTTGCGCTTGTCCATCCTCAAACCTCAAATACAACTGAGTCTTGTAAATAAAAAGACTTGCATTTATCTTGCACATTTCATAACCTCACGTCAGGAGATTTCAAGGCTCTTTACAGCCAATGAAATATTTTTGAAGTGAAGTCACCATTGTAATGCAGGAAACATGACAGTCAATTTGCACACAGCAAGGTCCCACAGACCGCAATGAGATAACTTTGTCTTAGTGACGTTGGTTGCAGGATAAATATTGATCGTGATACTTGGTATTATGCTCCTGCCTGTCTTCAAAATAATGCCATGGGATCTTTTACATCTACCTAGGCAAGAGCGCTACCACTGAAATAGGTTGACATTTGTGACCTCTGATGCTGGCAGTAATTGACAATAGCGAATTCTTACTCATCGTACTCACACAGAGGACTGTGTGAGACATCTGACCAAATGCAATTAGTAATACTGTGTACTGATAATACTTGCAATTCAATAATAAAATAAAAATTACTAATCAAGGTACAGCACTAAGCAGAACAAAATATTAGGGAATGGATTTGTTTTGCTTACAGCCTAATTTTCATTTTCAATGACATAAAAAAAAATCCCACCCACTGCAGAGGGCAAGCTCAAAGAGTTTTTGGGATTCGATGGGAATAGACACAAGGTCAGCCTCGCAAACAATAGTCTCTGCCATTGAAACATATCTGCTGGCAGTAAAATTAACAAGAAAAGTTGCACAAGAGGATTCTTTTGGCACCCTTCTTGACACACTATTAAATCATTTTTTGTATTTCTGTTGAAAGTGCAGGGAAGAACTGGATGTGACAGATTCCTGTTCTTGCCCACATGTGTGAAAACAGGCATTTATCATGCAGGCCTCAGGGTGCCTGGAGCTGCTGTCAGGACTACCTTTCCCAGCAACAGCTGCATCGCTTCCCACTGGCCCCTGTGCTATTGCAAACTGTCGACAGCAGCTGGAGGAAGTCTCGCAGGATCTACGCACTAAACCTAAATGCCAGCACCATTTTGGGCTCTCGCAGATCACAGCGTACAGGCCCCACTCCACAAAACATCTCTCAGTGACTTTATCATTTACGGCACTGCCCTAATATACCGAATGAATACAGATTGCAAACATCAACAACAGGAGCCCCTTTAAATTAGTAAATCATTCCAAGGTGCTTCAGAGGAGCATTGACAAACAAAATTTGACATGGAGCCATGTAAGGAGACACTGCATTAAAACAAAAACTTAGTCTAAGAGTTAGGTGTTAAGGAACATCTTAGGAGGAGAGAGAGGTGGAAAGGTGTAGAAGTTTGGGGTGGGAATTCCAGAGCTTAAAGCTGAAGGTATGGCTGCCAATGGGGCAAAGGATGTGGACAAAGCACAAGAGGCCATGAAAGGAATAACACAGAGTTCTTAGATGGTTGTGGAGGGGGTTGCAATATCAGAGGTTGGACACAGCAAATGATTTGAACACAATGATTACAATCTTGGTTGGCTGGACAAGAGCAAATGTAGGTCAGTGAGCAAGGATTGACAGAACTTGGGGCAAGTTAGGATACGGGCAAGCAGAGTTTTCCTCAGGTTTACCTAACTGCAGGGAACCCTTGTGCCAAGCTATTGCAAGGATCCTCCTCTAAATATGAAACTTTTTGTTACAGGGACACAGTATAATGCCAAGCTACCAGTTCCCAGCAAGGATGAGAATTTGATTTTCTTTCGTGATTCAAGAGGCTGGGATCCTAAAGTTACAGCCTTTCAAAATGAAGATTTAAGCACCTGGCGAATAACTGTTGAAAGCTCACTGGCTGCCACTGCACCACTGATTAAAAGTGGTCATATAAAGGCAAGTTTGCAGATCCTCTGCTCTCAGTGGGGATTTATGTAGGGAGTGAGTGTGGGTCAGAAAATCTTCACCAATGTGTTGTAAGAAGAAAAAGAGCTTTCATTTATACAGTGTCTTTCATGAACTCAGTATACCCTAAAGAACTTCATAGCTATTGAAATCCACATCCCATGAACGAATAAAACAAGTACAGTTACTGTTGTAGTGTAGGAAACAGAGTAGTTAAATTGCACATGACAAGCTCCCACAAATAGTAATATGATAATAATCAGAGTAGTTGTCTTTTCTTTAAGAGTGATGTTTAGACATCTCCCCTGCCCTTCTTTGAAATAATGCCATGGGATCGTCCATGCCCTCCTGAGAGCACAGGTAGCCTTTGCTTTACTGTCTCGTCTGAAAGATGGCACCTCCTACAGAGCAGCATTCCCTCTGTGCTGTACTGGAGTGTACACATACTGGATTACATATTGAAGTCCCTGGAGCGTGGTTCACAACCTTTTGGTCCAGTGGTTGGAGTGATGCCATTGACACCAATGACTCCTGTTATTGTAGCTCTATCTCTAACCCACACTGTCTTTGAGTGCGACTCCCAGCTGCAAGCTCGTTGTTGGTGAATTTAATCTATAGTTACATAAATAATGCCAACAAATTGAATTCAGATAGCGTATTTAATGTAAAGAATTGTTCCAAGGTGTCTCATGACTAGATGTAATGAAAACAGACATAAAGTCAGGAAGGGAGACATTAGAGTGTTTTATTTTATTTATTCATTCACGGGATGTGGGTGTTGCTGGCTAAGCCAGCATTTATTGCCTATCCCTAATAGCCCTTGATGATGTGGTGGTGAGCTGCCTTCTTGAACTGCTGCAGTCCGTGTGCTGTAGGCACAGCCACAGTGCTGGTAGGGAGGGAGTTCCAGGATTTTGACCCATTAACAGTGAAGGAACTGTAAAATGTTTCGAAGTCAGGATGGTGAGTGGCTTGGAAGGAAACTTGCAGGTAGTGGTGTTCCCATGTGTCTGCTGCCCTTGTCTTTATAGGTGGTAGAGGTCATGGGTTTGGAAGGTAATGTTGAAGGAACTTGGTGAATTGCTGCACTGCATCTTGTAGAATGGTACACACTGCTGCCACAGTGAATGTTTAAAGTGGTGGATGGGGTGCTGATCAAGCCGGCTGCTTTGTCCAGGATGGTGTCGAGCTTCTTGAGTGTTGTTGGAAGTGCACTTATCCAGGCAAGGGGAGAGTATTCCATCATACTCCTGGCTTGTGCCTTGTAGATGAGGGACAGACTTTGGGGAGTCAAGAGGTGAGTTACTTACTCACTGTTCAATTTCCAGACTCTGACTTGCTCTTTTAGCCGCAGTATTCTTATGACTAGTTCAGTTCAGCTTCTGGCAACCCCCAGAGTGTTGATAATGGGAGATTCAGTGATGGTAATGTCATTGAACATCATGGGGAGATGGATTCTTTCTCATTGGAAATGGTCACTGCTTGGCATTTATGTGGCATGAATGTTTCTTTCCACTTGTCAGCCTGTGCTTGAATGTTGCCCAGGTCTTGCTGTGTATGGACACGGACTGCTTCAGTATCTGAGGAGTCATGAGTGGTGCTAATCATTGTGCAATCATCAGCGAACATCCCCACTTCTGACCTTATGATGGAGGGAAGGTCATTAATGAAGCAGCTGAAGATAGTTGGGCTGAGGACTGAGGAATTTCACTGCCTCCATTGCTATTGTTTTTTGTTTGGTCATCTCCATGTCTGATACTGACAGAAACCTTTCACCATATCTTCAAATTTCACTACTGAGAAACTGGTAAAGCTAGTGTGAAAAAACATTGGAGAAGAGCAGGGAAGTGGGACTAACTAGATAGGTCTTTCAAAGACCAGCACAGTATGATGGGCCAAATGGCCTCTATCTATCATGTATGATTCTATACTTGGCTTTAATTAATAAATAGCCAAAGGATAGATGCTGGAGATTTTGATCATAACAGGTGAGGCAGCATCTGTTGAAAATATACAAGTCAATTAATGTTTCAGGTTTAAAACCTCAGATTACTATTGGGCAGTTTGACTTAATTGGCACCCCTCTTCCCTTTAAGGCAGAGGTCGTAGGTACAGGCCACAATATGGATTTGAGCCCATAATCTAGGCTGACATTTCAGTACAGCGCTGAGGGATTACTTAACTATCAACAGGCATTATCTTTTGGGTGAGACGTTAAGCTGAGGCCCTATCTACTTCCTGAGGTGTATGTAAAAGATCCCATACGGCACTATTTGAAGAAGAACAGTGATTCTCCTATCATTCTGGCCAATACCAACAGCAGAAAGAAAACACTTTATCAACTGGCGGCCATGCCTTCAGCTGTCTAGGCCCTAAGCATGGGAGTTTCATTGGGTACCTAAAGCCTCCCTGCTGCCATGCCATTTTGCCTGGGGTGGGAAAGTTGGCAGATTGGTCACACCCCAGGAGGCCAATTAAAGGCCATCTCCCACATCCTTGGGCATTTTGTCTGCATCAGGGGGTGGTGGGGGGATGGTTGGCATCGTGTGGGGAGACCGCACAGTAAGACCTGGTGGCCTCCCAGTGTGCTCTGGGAGGAGGGCCCCTTTGGGCACTCTATGACCCAGGGAGGGGCTCCCTGGTGACAGTGCTCACCCAATCAGCGATGGCATCGCCAGTTGCACCATGATCTCCTCCCCGCTGATCACCGAGGCTTGCCTTGGGCCTGGCAACAACCTCCCCCCCCAATTAACCTTCTTTGAGAGTGCCCGGCCATTGAGGCACCCTCTCCTTGCAAGTGTAGTCTCAGCAGTGGCCACTACTATTAATTAGGTTGACAGGGTTTTAGGGGTGGATAGCTGTCTTTAATTGGACACAATTATATGCCTCTCGGGTCCCACTGCTGGGCGTGGCAGGGTCGCCTCATACTTTTGGCCCTGGTGGAGGGACTTCTGTCATCCCAGTGAAGCTCAGTTCTAAATTTCATTAGTTTTTTTGTAACAAATGAAAAAAGTCTATTGGGAAATAAGGGTTCCATAATCCATATCACCAGGTGATCAACTATCAGTCCGCAATCCAGAGCACAGAACCCAGGTTGACACTTCTGTGCAGTACTGAGGGACTGTGGCACTGTTGGAGTCATTGGCTTTTGGAAAACACATTTAACTGAGAATCCACTCAGGTTGACATAAAGGAGTTCATGGCAATATTTCTAAGCAGTGCAGGGGCATGCTCCCTGGTCTCAGACCAAACCAAATCCTGTTCTGTCAAATGAACTAACTTGTACAAGAGGTAAGTGGGATACGCCTGGACAATCAGAAAAGCTTCAGCTTAATGTCTCATCTGAACATTGACACCTCCAGCAATGGGACACTTGTTTAGTTAAAATAAAACACTTGTTTAAAATAAAATACAGCACCTATCACAACCTCAAGAGGTCCCTGTGCTGCACTGAAGCGTCAGGCCAGATTCATGTGCTCAAGTGTCAGGAGTAGGGCTTGAATCCCCAACTTTCTGAAAAATGCTGCTACTAAATCACAGCTGCTACTTGTAGTTCATGTTATGACTGACTCATTTTGAGCAACACCAGGAGAGATCTGTAATGTTAGTAATAAAAATATTATGTGTTAGATATATAACTGAAAAAATAATTTTGCATGGCAATGGGGTGTGGGGCTAATTGGAAAACTCTTTCAAAGTGGAAACATTACGGGTGGAATCGTTCTGCCTTCATTTGTTTTAGACGCTGGGGTCATTTTCAGGTCACAAATCCAATCACTGAAGCTGCGGATCTTCCACTTGCTCCTTGCAAGAGCAAACCACCTCCTGGCTTCTCGACAAACGAGTGAGGTCGGGTGGGACGACACAGCCGTATTTTCTCAGAGGAATGATTTCTGCTTAAAGGGACTATGTCATATTTCGTCAGGACTGGGATTTTTTAGGCTGCAGCACCCACAGGAATGGTGAGGAGACCAGACAAGGCTGCGTCCCGGATTTCTCACTCTTCCCTGAAGGTCCACCTGAGGGGCTGCAGTGAGGTGAGCTTGGCTAAGGGAAGGGGAAAGAGGATACCTTCCTCATCCAAATAGGCATGGGTGGAAGCGGCTGAGGGAGTGAGCAGCAGCAATGTGTCCCCTCTCGTTGGAGGGATCCAGAACATCAAGAAGGCATGACAGTGAATGGTGTAACACTCAGTGTCAAGCCCCACACTATGTCTTGCATATATCTTGCTGCACTGCACATCTCAGGTCAACACATCTTGCACTCATCCCTCTGTTTCCTCACATTCCTATCAGAGCCGCCAACACTCACAGTGACCCTCACCCTATTGTGCTCTCCCACCTGTGCCTCACAGTTACAACACACAAATGTTATCCTTCAGCCCTCTGAACACAAGCCATTCCTAATACTCCCATCTCCCTGCTTTCTCTCCTTGCAGGGGGAGATATCATACAAGTTCGAATGAGTCAGAGACATGGGCCTGTAGGAGGTAGAGGGGTGATGAACACCTTGTCGGGCACAGACAATGGTTGACTGGGAAGGCCACCTTCCAGCATGTGGATTTAGACCTGCCATGAGATCTTGAGCCTCCTGAGGCATTGCTGCTTTGGGGAGATGGTGGCATAGTGCTAACGTCACTAGGCTAGTAACACAGAGACCCAGGTTAATACTCTGGGGACATGGGTTCAAATTCCACCAAGGCAGCTGGTGGAATTTAAATTCAATTAATAAATGTGGAATTTAAAGTGATCTTGAAGATATTAGATTTTGTAAAATCCCATCTGATTAATCTATGGCTTCTAGGGAAGCAAATCTACCCTCCTTACCTGGTTGGGCCTCCATGTGACTCCAGACCCACACAACATGGTTGACTCTTAATGGCTCTAGCAAGCCACTTGGTTCAAGGGCAATTAGGGATGAGCAACAAATGCTGCCTTGCCAGCCATGCCCATAACCCATGAAAGAATTAAAAAAACATGTTGAGATAGCTGGCCCTCTGTCTGTTGGAGGTGTTGCTCCTTTTGCTTGTACCTCAGTGGCCATCCTCCTTTCCCTGTGGAAGGGTGTGTGGCTGTGGAGAAAGAAAGCAGTGGGTGCTGCTGTTGATGTTACTGCAGATGCAATGAGCTGGATCATATTGCAGTGTAAAAGCCCCCGCTCTAGACCTTTAGCAGAGGGGCCGATGCAACTGCATAAGCCCATATGCTGTGGTGAAGGCTGCCAGGAAGGAGATGCAGCTGCAAGTGCCGGACAGGTGAAGCACCTGTCACACGGTGATAGCATTCTCTGAGAGGGGGAGTGCTTCAATCAGCAGACTCTCACCTGGCCATGTCTGCAGCTCTTCAATATAACTAATCAAAGCCTTCACAGCTTCACTAAGGCAGACGCTCTCTCTGTGCCCTCGCCTTCTTCAACCTGCTGGGCAGGAGACTACTTGGAAAATCCCTCTTCATTGTCCCCTTGGTGAGTTGATTTGCCTCCCTGCCTCAGCCAAGAGGGCCCCTGACTTCTCCACCAATACCCTGCAACCCAGGAAAGACAGAAGGAAATGGGAACACTTCAGGATTCTGGTCCAATGGCATTTTATTTCCTCAGTGCTTTTGTGGCCCCTACCTCCAAACTTGCCTCCTACGGCCTGGGAAAATACCCCCTCTCATGAATCTGAAATCGCAAGAAACTTGTAGAAAACCAGATAAGACTCTTTAATTCATAATATATTTGAAATTTTAGAGAAGTGTCATCATACAAAATAGTTTTTGTGGGATTGGTGCAGTTATCCATCTTATTTCCCTCACGAGTTTATCACCCCATCACACCAAATCGAAGCCATTAGTTTACTATATGCAATTCACTAAACAACCACCTGGGGTCAGGCCACACTAAAAAGTTGTTTAAAGACATAACTTGCTCAAATGATTTGGTGTAAATATTGTATGTGCAAAGCTCAATTTTAAGTTGTCAGTCCTTTTAAAGAATTTAAACCCTTTCTGCCCAACATTGTGATTACGTAAAGCAGGCAGCAATAGGGATTCATTATTAGAACAGACCATCGCAAATCAAGAGTGATGTCTACGACCTTGACACCAGTGTTAACACTTGCATGTCATGCAATTGTTACAGCACACAGGGGGTCATTCAGCCCATCACACCTGTGCTGGCTTTCTGAAAGAACAACCTACTTAGTCCCATTACCCTGCCCATTTCCTGTACCCTTTGAAAAAAATCCATTTTTTAATCGATGATTATATATCACAAAACCTTTTCGAGAATCAGAGACAACTTGCTATTCCTTACAGTTTTAATGGCCCAGTCTTCATGGTTAAAGAATATTACTTTGGAAATGCTTTTTCATAGACTTCTTTACCAAATGATAGGAAGGGCTGAAAAATATGTGTCTTAATTTACAATATTTTCTCAACAAATTTAAAGCTGGGCCATTTTGTTATACATTTGTTGGTCTTAATGAAGATAAACACAATTGCAGCCCTCAAAGGGTTAATCAGGTCAAAATAATCAATGGCCAGCCATGATTAATTGAAGATGAGACATCACCAACTGAGCTCCTGCTGTTCCTTGGCCTTTAAGTAATGAGTGATGGCAGCTGACTTGTCCGGCCTTCTTGGATGCTAACACACCCTTTAAATCCTTAGCTCTCACTTTTATTCCAATTCTGGCAACTGATGCTCTTTCAAAAGGAGCAGCTCGAAGACTTAACCGGACAGACATCCTCCCATCACCCGGGCACTGAACTGTGCCATTAGCCTCAAAAAGACAAGAAGCCCATGTGTTTGCTTTCAGGAGGCATCAAAAGTGACTAATGCTTTTGGGACTGTCATTAGATCATAATAGTTTTAATCATACAGCAATTATTGGCTTCTGCAGGGAGAGAGAGAGAGAATAAAAAGTGAGAGGAGTGTTCACCCTTCCACTGAAAATTGGACTAAAGAGAGCTTGGTTGTTTGCATTGATATGCCAGATGTCCTGCCGCATGCAATCCAAGGGAATGTTAATATAGTTTAGTGAAAAGATGAGTCAGACCCATTATGAAAAGGCAAGAATTTTTTAGGCCCCTTGTCCTGGGTACAAAGAAGAAAGATTCCACGTACACGCTACTGATTCTCATTCTGTGGGACAAAACACTTGTGTGGTGGTGGAATGCGCTTCAGGACAGAGAGGTTATTGTTGAAAACAAGGTTCTCGAAGAGGAAGAAGAAAAAAAAATTAACCCTCCCCCACAGCAGCACAGCCGTCGATAGCACAGCTGCCCTCGGCCGTTTGAGCTCTGTGCTGTATAATGATGCTAATGATGATAAATATTCATCTAGCAGTTTTCTGAGGTCATAAGATCTGCACTCTTTGGATCAGTTTAATCTGCTTTAAATCACAGCGACTTCTTTTGGCTACTCATGAACTCACGAGAATTTTACTGAGTGCGAGGGCAGAGAGTTGGAGTTTTATTGAAGTATAAGGGCCTTGGATTCTGTTCTGCTTCCTTCTATGTCCAAAGCTGGGCTGATGATCATCAATCATGGGACGAAGCAAGTACTGGGCTATAATGTTTATATTATTAAGCCTGGCACTGTGAGATATTTGACTGAAACGCTGAATCATACCCGTTCACTTGGGAAACAATCGTGTGAATCAACTTTTTCTGATCAAAGAATGTGGTCTGATTTTGGGCAGTTGAGTCAGATTCTCAATGAGGTGACTGCATCTTCTCTGAGTTGCACGAATGCTTTCCAGTGATCCTTGACCCTTGTATTACCACCACTTGTCCTGCCATGTCAGTTGGCAACCCAGTGGAGTTCACTGGCACAAGACACAGGAAAGCATGGAAGCAAGAATAGGCTGTTCAAACCTTGTAGCCTATTCTTTCTTTGTAACATGATTTTGTTATCAAAATGGTAACCCAGATTATGTGGAGCTCTTGTGGCACAGTGGTAGTGCCCCAACCTCTGAGCCAGAAGCTCTGGGTTCAAATCCCAACCTTGGCATGATGGCTATATGGAAGGTGTGTTTATAATTGATTATCAACCTGCAAATCCTTTCAATATACCTATAGCAGAAAGTGAGAGTCTCCTGGTCAGCTAGAAGCCAATGGCAAACCACTACAGTACCTGCCAAGTATAACTATTGGTCCATGGTTGCCAAACTCTCTTAGGACATAATACCCAGAGAGAGGACCCAGTTTATGGGCTCAAATTTCAAGGGTGGGGTTTTTTCAGATGTGATGTTAAAGCTAGCCTCTGTATGCCCTCTCAGGTGGACATCAAAAATTCAAAGTCATTATTTCAAAGAAGAGCAAGGGAAATTTGCTTCCATCAACCACCCTCACCCCCACTTTTCAGGTCAAGATTTATCCCGCAAATTATTTAGCCATTATATTATTGTTCTTTGTGGTGCTTTGTGCACAAATTTATTGCTGCTTTTCCTACATTACAACAGGAACTTCACTGGCTATAAAGAAGCATTGGGAAGTCCTGAGTTTGTGAAAAGTGCTATATAAATGCAAGTCTTTCCTTCTTTATACATGTACAGCTGAGAAAACTAACATTCAAAATGACACTGACCAATTAAGGAAAGGGGCTAAAGAATGGCCTGGTGATACTTTAATCTGAGCAACTCAAAGCTAATCCATGTTGGAACAGGATAGTGTAAATATATGGACATAGTGAGAGAGAGAGTCCATTAATAAAGATGGAAAGAGAAAAGGATTTGGGAGCAATAACCAACTTTGAGAGAAAGTATTCACTCAATGAGAAACTTCTACAAACAAGGCTAATCAAATGAAAGGCTCCAGCTCAAGAGAATTTGACAATTAAGTCAATCAAGTTATTCTAACCTTGTAAGATGACTAGTGAGTCACATTTGAAATATTGTGTCCTATTTCAGTTGTTCTACTTTTAAAAGGCCATTTATTGACTTGAAAAAGCATCAGAGAAGTTTTGGCCTTTGGGTTTTAAGTTACAAGACATTCAGAACAAAAGATTGATTGGGAGAGTTGTCCAGGTCTCTAAGGTGCTAAAGAAAATGGAAAATATTAAAAGCTTTTTTATATGTTAGGACAAGGACTTCTCTGTCAGAAACAGTGGTGTAAGCAGAACTTATACTAGGTTTTAAAAGGGAAGTTGATACATTTTTATCAAAGAAAAATTTTAAAGAGCATGGAGAAAAGGTAAGCCACTTTCGGCAATAATGGGCAGAAAAGTCTCCTTCTGTGCTGTAAAATCCTATTGGGCAATTTTAACACTCACCACAACCACCCAGTTCAAATCAAACAAGGAACTTACCTACACTGTACCCAAACTGATCTGGCCATCAACCATTTTCAATTACAGGAAGCAAGGATACCCCCCACCAAGACTATTTCAAGGATCCATTTCAACTATGTAATTCTGGCTCCAATTACATCATTCCAATTTTTAATGCTATTTTTACCTGAGGCCTGAGCAGAGAAATAGCACTGGTTTCCTAGCCAGGCCAAACATGCCGGAAAAGGAGCCAGGGACAGAAAAAAGCCTAACAATTTTGAAATTGTACTGTAGGAATGCTCCCCTGGACTGTCCTGTTCAAGCCTTCCCCTCTTCCAATGACTGCAACTCTGCTGTTTTCCCTGAGGGCCAGTTACCTTGTGCTGGATACCGGTAGCCTCTAAACCATTCCATTTTAATGGCTGGGCTTCCAGTCGACTGACTAGCTCCTTTTGGTCAGGGAGTCAGCAAGCGATACGCTAATAAGGCCTAACTATTAAAATAGGCCAATCCCCTTTTTTGCGCTCATTAGGTCGTGGTTTAGACTCAAGGGATCAAATTGGCCCAGTGATTCTATCATATTTTATAAAGAGATTATTTGACTTAGACAGTGAACACAAAACACAAAACTGATGCTCAGAGTATAGAATGGAAGAAACATTTTTTTGGGGATGAGCTACATATTCCCAGTAAAAGGGGTTCAGGCTGCATAGATTAATATTTTGAAAAAGAAGTTGGATAAATATCTAGCTGTGAGTGTGCCTGAAGGCTATAGAGAACTAGAAAAGATCATAAACTCCATAGAATTTATTGAACTATTGGGTAATGGAAATATGTGCCTGTAGAGGGCAAATGACTAGGGTTGAACAGTAGAGAAATTAGGTTGGATGAATTTGAGATGATTAGCTTTAGGGACCATTTATGCAGAAGTTTCTCTCTGACTGCTAAATTGGTACAGATGTCAGCATTTTCCACGGGGGTTCTCCCAAGTTCTGTTGTGATTTTGCCTGAAGTCCTGGAAAAGCATTTCTCTAAGGTATAGTAAGATCTTCCACAAGAGTGGGAGATTGGGGACCCCCAGTGGAAGTTGACAGGGAAGATTGCACATGCTGAAAAAAGCAAATCTGATGGCCTGATAGGCTTTTCTCCATTCATGGTGTCCTATTATTTCCCTGTTAAACTTTTGTGACTTACAGCTGTTGCAGCCCCCTAAGTTGTGAATCCAATGTATGTTACAGGTGCTTATTGGAAACAAACTTTCATTGAGTAATTATCCTTATATAATATTTACCTTCCATATTTTAACAGCTGGGCCTCATTACCTATCATACTATTTTTAGAGGTCAGTTGTTGATTATTGACCTGTCACATCAATGTCCACATATGCCATGATATCTGCAACTAGCAAAAGGCAGAATAATAGCACAATCATAAGTCTCAGAGTAAAAGGAATATTAGCAACTCTATTAGATATCAAAGATCTAACACGCTGTATCATTCAGTCAGGTTACTTTATTAAAATTGCTCCTACTGTCTAGTATTCTATACCATAAATCATGAGAGGAGGGGCCGTAAAACGTGAGAAGAGCAGGATGTAAGTAGTGAGAGGAATGGCGAGGAGTGGCCATAAGATGTGAAAGAAATAGTAAGGAGTGGCCATAAACTGCAAGAGCTGTGGCCAGGAGTGGCTTTAAATTGTGAGGGAAGCATCAAGGAGGGGCCATAAATCACAAGAGAAAAGGTGAGAAGAGGTCTATGGGCAGAATTTTACATTTGGTATGTGGGCGCGCGCCCGACATGCCGGAATGTAAAATGACGTATGATATTTCGTTCGGCGGGCCTGCACTGGAGTTGGCTGCGCACACGCCATTAATTGAAAGGCCAATTAAGGCCAATAACTAGGTAATTAACCTGAATTTTAAGCTGCCCGTCCAACCCTACAGCGAAAATGTCAGGCAGACTTTACGTTTTTTTAGGAAACCTCATCCACGAGCGAGATGAAGTTTCCTGAAGTTGTTACAAATTAAATAAAAAGTTTCATTTCAACTTAAAAGCATGTCCCAAGTCATGTGACAGAATCACATGAGGGGACATGTTTTATTGAATTTTCCTGCTCTTTATTAATTTTTTTCAAAAAGCGCTTCAATCTCCCTGAGGCAGCTCTGTGCCTCAGAGAAATTGAATTGCTCTTTTGCGGACATGCGCAAACTGCGTGCTAGGCCTGGCTCTCCCTCCTCCCCTCGCCCACACAGGCAGCACTCACCGCTCGCCATCCACGCTGGGCAGGCCTTACTTGGCCCGCCCGTGTGAAATCATTGCGTGGAGCCGGTTGCAGGCGGCGGTCAGCTCAGCGACCGACCCCGCCCGCTCCCACCAAGCCCGACTGAACAGTGTAAAATCCTGGCCTATAAATGGTGTGAGGAATGGCGACGAAAGGCCTAGCTGTGATTCAAGGAAGACACTGAAAAATATAATTCTAAATCTGAGAAGTGATGGCAAAGGAGTGGTAGACCCTGAGGAAGTCCAGTTAGGTTATTAATTTATTTTATAACTAAGTCAAGTTTATGATTTATAATATGATTAAGTTTAGTGATTAACTAATTAGATCAAGTGGGATAAAACTAAAATTAATTAAAAAGAGGATGCTAGCATTTTAAAGGGTTCTGAATTTTAGTTAAATTAAAATCTGACATATATACATAATATCTGAGAGTTAAGTAAATAAAGGAGCTGATAAACTAAAATCACAGGAGGCAGAAGAAAAGAACGGGAACTAGAGCAGCTTAAAAGGAGAGTCAAATTTTAATTTAACTTTAATAAAATATTTACATAAATAAAATAATTGCTGTCACTGTTTAAAAATAAGGGGTCGCCCATTCAAAACAGCGATGAGGTGAAATTTTTTTCTCTCAGTCTTTGGAACTTTCTTGCTGAAAAGGTGTGGAAGCAGGGCCTTTGAATATTTTTAAGGCAGAGGTGGATAGATTCTTGATAAGCAAAGGGGCGATAGGTTATCAGGGGTAGGTGGGATGCAGATTTCAGGTTACTATCAGATCAGCCATGATTTTATTAAGTGTTGGAGCAGGCTTGAGGGGCTGAATGGCCGACTCCTGCTCCTTGTTCGTATGTTCATAGTGAACCAGATGGGTTGTTACGACATAATTTCACATGGCTTCAAGATTATGTAGGGATGGCAGTGTAGTTGATGTGTTGCAAATGCCATATGTAGGAGTTTGTGGAGAGCATTGCAATCCCAGACAACCCCATCTACAATAATTGCCTGCAGCTTGAGTTGTCCAGTGGAGACAGGGGTGCAAACATTCCAGGGCATCAGGAAGGGGGGAGAGTTAACGACATAATGATCCAGGAGATAGTCACACCCCTTAGTTTAGGTAATGGTGCAGGTCTATTCAGGGGTTAGGATGTCTCCTCACAGACATAGAAGAACTTGGGAGTGGAAAAGGGAAGATTCAGTTATCATGGTCCACATAGGTAGAATTAGCAATGAAGTTCTGCTGAGAGAGTTTAAGGAGCCAGTCCAAATTAAAATGCAGAACCTCACAGGAACAATATCTATGTTGTTACCTGAGCCACATGCAAATTGGCGTAAAGGTAAACAGGTCAGAAGGTTAAATGTGTAGCTGAAGGAATGATGAGTGAAACAGGGGTTTCACTGGCACCATTTATGGGGAAACAGGTAGATATTCAGTTGGGTTGGGCTCCACTTAAAACAGGCTAGGACTAGTGTTCTGGCAAATCAAATAGCTAGGACACTAAGCAAGTGAAGGGACAATGTGGTTTGAGGGGAAATTCAAAATTGGTAAGAGAAATGTCAAGGCTGAAGAACAGAGTATTAATTTGGGCAAAAATTAGTAGAGTGAGTCAGGAAGAAACAGAGGCTAACAAAGGTGGCATCAGGGAAAAATAGAAAAATGTTAAAGCTAAAGGCATTATATCTGAATGCACAATGTAGTCAAAATAAAATAGATAAATTAATAGTGCAGATAGAAATTAATGGGTTTGATCTGATGGGCATTTTGAAGGAATGGTTGCAAAGTGATCAAGGTTGAGAATTAAATATTCCAGGATATTTACTTTTAGAAGAGATATGCAGAATGGAAAAAGAATGTGGGAGTGGGGGCTGGATTGTCCTGGTAATAAAATTTGGGCCAAAGGCAGTGAAGAGAAATGATCTTAGCTCAGAAAACCAAGATATAGAATCAGTTTATGTGGAACTAAGAACAAACAAAGGGTAGAAAACACTGCTAGGAGTAGCTTATAGGCCCTCATTCAGCCCATAATGCCCATGCTAGCTGAAAAAGATGTATCCATTCTAATCTCACTTTCCAGTTCTTGGTTTTTAGCCTTATAGGTTATGGCACTTCAGGTGCATATTGTCATGACCACGAATCATAGCCCTAAATTACTTACGGACCTATTGAACTTTTAAGTAAGACATATTTTTTTTTAAAAGGGACATACAAGCAAAATCTGGCTGAGACTGTGAAGTAACTACTTACTGGAAAATTCCTATGTGGATTACACTTGACCAACTAGTCCAGAGAACAGAATGTCACATGTAAAAAGGTGTCAAGGTCTACTTCAGAAGGACACTTCAAAGGAAAAGATGCAATGCAAAAACTGAGCTGTAATCTCCTGTGGTTGTGGAGATAATGAAGGCTGATTACCATCTCAGCAGAAACTGAGTTAAATCCCAGACTGTGGCATGACGTGAGTTGAAAGAAAGCAGCTTCTGGGTGAATGACATGTTTGTTTCTTCCCCTCCAGGAATACACAAGCTACGTTTTTGTGTCAGAAATAGTGGGGAACCAAAGGTCTAGCGAGAAATTACTATTAGTAAAGAAATAGTTCTGGAGAAGCTAATGAGACTAAAAGCTGACAACCTCCTGGACCTGCACTGGACTCCTAGGGTTTTAAAAGAGGTAGCTACAGAGATCATGGATACATTGGTTTCCATCTTCCAGAATTCCCAAGGTTCAAGAGCAGACCCCATGTATTAGAAGGCAGCAAACGTAACCTTGTTACTCAAGAAAGGAGGGAAAGAGAAAACAGGGAACTTTAGACCAGTTCACCTGACATCAACTATAGGAAAAATGCTAGAATCACTCATTAGGGATTTGATAACAGGGCATCTGGAAAATCATAAAATGATTAGGTGGAGCCAACATGGATTTTTGAAAGGGGAAAGGTGCTTGAAAAATTGGTTAGGGTTTTAGACAGTAGGGTGGATAAGGGACATAATGAATTTGGATTAAAAATAACATCTGATAAGATGCTACAGAAATGTTATTACAGAATATTAGGGCTCCTGGGATGGGAGTTGTAAATTTGCTTAGATTGAGGGTTGGTTAATAGACGGAAGACAGAGGCCTGGATTGTGGTCATCCAATGGAGCTGTGAATCAGGTTGCGAAATGCTGAACTTAGTTTTTTTTGCTAGAAAACAATTTCGTCTGCCTTCCTGATGCCTTACCATTTTCGTGTGACCTTTTTGCGGATAGGAAGCCATTCCAAGGTTGGGTCCCATTTGTGGGGGTCACAGAAAAATTGCATTTCCTCCCATACACAGGGTGGAATTGTCCCAGATTTGCACAAAGTGCTGTAGTGGGTGGGAAAAAGGCTGTTTTACCTGTTGGCCGCAATGGGGGATTTTCGCAATGTATCATCCATTCCCGGAGCTTCCCGCTTCATTAATAATGCATTCACAGGAAACGTTGTCAGATTGCTGGCGGACCGTCTCAGATTTGCCTTCCACACTGTATCCTTAGCTCTTCCTTGCTCCGGGCATCATATTTAAAATGCACCAGAGCGCATGCCTACTTCATGTCTTCAGGCCAGGACTGGATAGATAGGCCGGAAAGCATTGAAGGCGGCAGCCCCCAAACTTAGTGACCCCTCTCTAGGGCACC
Organism: Carcharodon carcharias; assembly: GCF_017639515.1. Lineage (NCBI taxonomy): Eukaryota > Metazoa > Chordata > Chondrichthyes > Lamniformes > Lamnidae > Carcharodon > Carcharodon carcharias. The sequence continues at coordinate 189,298,417 of NC_054469.1, forward strand.
TGCTGGGCACAGAGGAAGGCCACTGCAATGTCCTTTACCCCTGCTCTAGCTGTGGAGGTCAACCAGAGTCACCTATCCAGCCTGGGGGGGTGGCGGTGGCAGCAGCGGTCAGTGCCAATGGAGCACAGAGGAGGTCAGATATTCAGTGCAGGAAGAGGATGAATGCTCTCATCTGTTCCATCAGGCTAAGTCAACCACCTTATCGCTCTCAACTCACACACTCACAAACCCATCATACATCCACAAGGATCTCACACCTCAAGGGACAACACCACTAACTCTCACACAGACCCTCACATCTCCATCAGGCTCATATCCCCTCGAGCTTGTGTCCTCATACCGTCCATGGCTCAGCTCACCACACAAACATTTCCATGCAGTACCATGTTCCCTGTGCCTCAAATCAGCATGGAGAGGTCCCAGATCCGGGGGTGGAGTGGCCCGCATTAGGTGCTTCACTCACTTTGAGAAAGGTACCATCGCACTGACTGGTGAGGATGTGGACTGTGCCTGTGGTGATGGTGAGGTCAGTGGTAAACACCCATGTGAGGATCCTGCACCACATCATCTCTCTCTCTCAACGCAACTGTGAGTGGTCTCTCTCTTGCATTTGATTCTGCTGCCATGCACTAATTATCCCTACTTTGATTCACGGGGAACTCTGCCAAGCAACCAGCACCCTTAGCCAGCCAGTCCCTCAGCTCTATCTATGCCCTTATTTCCAGCCAAGAGGACACCTCCTCCTTTGAAGAGCTGGAAATAAGCAGCCTGGAAGACCCGTCACAGTGCTTACCCACACCCTCCACCAATGCAAAGACACACACCTCGGTGGGACCTAGATCTGGAGCAGACTCAGGTTCACAATCTGGTGGTCACCGCGCGGTCTGCAGCAGGAGGAGGCAGATTCAGCCAATCTCCCCGACACTTGAAGGACTGATGGGGCAGAGGGATCAGTGAGGTTTGAGTCAGATGATGAGCCTCTGGATTTGGCCTTCCAACTCATCCTGGAGAGTCAGCAGAAGGCTCCCACTGCACCCCTTCTCCCCCTACTAGCTGCATGCAGAACGCAGAGGTGCACGCAGCCGGAACACAAGTGATTCTGGAGGGAGAAGTCTATGCTGCAGGGCCTTTCAGAGCCTTGTGCAAGCATTCTCCCATGCACATGGAACCTTCATCCATCACATTCATCTCACTGTCCTGAGTATTTTCAGTGCTGCCTGCTGGGGTTCTCTTTCAGTTGTCCATCTGAGCTGGCCTGCATCTCCGCCCACCCACTGATCACACTCCCATGCAGCACCTGTGCCCGTCCAATACGAGGCTCCACTCACTTTTGATTTAGACAGCCATGGTAGTCATTACATTTCTCATCAGCTCTCCTGTTTTGTTCCCCTCCTTCAGTCACCCATGTCCTTTCCCCCATCACTGCGAAGCCCCCTGGCATCACCTTCCACCTCCCCACAATCACCTATCAGCCCAAACCCTTATCTTTCCAGGCTGTCCAGGTGTACATTCGTGCTCCCGATCTTCCTGAGAATCCCACTCCCATCCACAATGAGCTGCCCGATCTCCTCCTTCCCACCCCCAGAGCCCATGTCTGCCTCCGAGTCCCCACCATCCTTCCACCTCTACCATCGCTCCTTCATGCTCCCGCTCTTCTGGCTCCCTCACCCCCTCTCATACTCACCATTTTGTCCTACCAGGCCCACCCTCAGTTCGCTCTTCAGGAGGCAGCCATCGACTCCACAGACTCCTCCTTTGCACATTCACCTGGACATCCTCCCTCTTACTCCCTCCTCCACCCTTAGTCCCTCCTGCACCATCACACCCTCCTCTGCGCTCACTCCCTCCTCCACCCTTACTCCTTCCTCCCTCGGACTCCTTCCCTCCTCCTAACTCCTCCCCTTATACTTTGCCCTCCCCTCATGCTACCTCCCCACTTGCTGCATTCTCCCCAATAACACCCTCCTCCCCTGTACTCCCTCTTCCCCCCCCCTCCCAAGCTCACCCCACCCGACGCTTTCATCCTCCCCATCCCAACCTCACCCCATTCCCCCCCCGGTACACATCCCTCTCCCAGTCAAACCTGGAACTGCCTCTTCTACACATCCCCCCCCTGCAGGTACATATTCCTCTCCCTCTCACACCTGGACCTTCCTCTCCCCCCACCCCCCACTGATCATCTGCAGCAGCCCATGGCCAAGACCGTGATGTTCCAAAGCAAACTCCAAACATCAATGGAGACCGCCCACCTTCGCGGTGGAGCGATGTCCATGAGAATCCACCCAGCATGCGATGCATGTGTTCCTCCAGGGTCCGGTAGCTGCAAGACCCTAACAATAAATCCCGACTTCTGTACGTCACACTTGCCCAGATGTGTCTGGGCCGGTGTGTTTTCCGGCTGACATACCGGTAAATCTATCATGGATGGCAGACAATTCCGGTCAGGCCTCACTTTGCACCCCATTAGAGGGATGCAAAGCAGGTTCACACCGGCCTCCAGCTGGATTGGTGTTCTGCCATGGCTGACACCATCGGCTGATCCCGCTGTGCTTTCACGCTGACGTGAAGCCGTTTTTTGGCCTTCTCGTCATATTGTCTCAGCCCTGCCCGCCATGCACCCGACACTAATGGGACTAGAAAATTTTGGCCACAATTTTCATGGGCTTGTGTGAGTTTTGGAAACCCTAAAAAGGCACTCCTCCTTGGAGAGTTTGTGACTACTGGTTGAAACCAGCTGAGGAGTCCGGAACATTCTAAAAAATAAATGTAAAGTTTTTTGACACCTTCAAGTGTTAATATTATATGCTGTATTGTAATATAGAAGTCTTTTTAATGCAGTGATTCATCATTAGGATCTGAGCTGAAAAGGTAAGTTGACCCTTACATTGACCAGTGTTGACATGCAAATAATCTTCTTTGAAGTACCATAAAGAATGTATGTTAAAAAAAAATGACCGGTCAGCTTTTGCTGTAATGTTTTGTGCTGTTATTTAAAGTGACTGACAGCTCTAGCTTTTAAAAAAAAGCATGCTTTTGAAAGTTGAAAAAAATCTCCACATTTGCTTCTCTTCATTCTGTTCTGTGATTTTCAGGCAATGTAGCTCGAAGCTTTTGTTAATGACAGCTGGAGCCAATTTTTTAAATTTCCGGGACTGAGATGATTGACCTCCAACAACCACAACCATCTTCCTTTGTGCTCAGTATGATTCCAGCCAGTGGAGAGTTTCCCCCCCCCCCCCCGCGGATTCCCATTGACTTCAGTTTTGCTAGGGCTCCTTGATGCCACAGTCAGTCAAATGCTGCCTTGATGCCAAGGTCAGTCAAGCTAATCTCACCTCTGGAGTTCTGCTCTTTTGTCTATGTTTTGACCAGGTGCTGAGTATCATTATAAGCCCTGCTTGCTGGAATCATCATGCTGGATCACCCGGGCAATCGCGCCGACGTGTTTCACAACTGTACGTAAGGGGCTTTCAACTGGCGAGCTGCATCTTGCTCGGTACGTCGAGGTTTGTTTGCCTACCTTGCTTCAGTCAGTACTCGTGATGATCAGTGCCAGGTTTTGCAGATAGCACCACATCACATTTAGAAGGGCTCATGGGCAGGTCTTTACCTACCAGAACAGCTGTAAGGCGGAGGTAGCTTTTCAATGTCTGCAGGGCAAGGGAAGAGGCTGCAGGGCGTATCCCAGGGTGTGTGTGGGGACACATGTTGATCTGTGCAAGTGGCCTCAAGATAGTGCTGAGTGGCCATGGAGGAACACAAACTGAGAGGGAGTCATCTCAGATTTGCACTAAGTGCGGAAGCGGGGGCGGGGGATAAAGGACATTTTACCTGCTGGCTGCGATGGCGGCTTTTCATGCCTTATCGTCCTATTTCCAACTCATTAATTATGCAGCCACAGGAAACAAGTTGTCTCATTGGCAGGTGGCCTTTGAATTGCCCACCACAACGTTACCACACTGTTTCCTCACTCTGGGTGCCATATCTAAACTGCAGCCACGCACACCATTCTCAATGCTTGCAGTCCAGGGCTGCTCCAGTGAAGACAGGGCACTGAAAGCCAAGAAGAGTTCAGTAATCCGTCACTGGAATGCCTTTTGGAGGCCCACCATGATGTCCTCTACCCCTGCTCTGGCCGCGGGTGGGGCAGCAATCTCACCACTCTGGCTTGGGAGGTGGTGGCAGTGGTGGTCAGTGCCAATGCTGCACAGAAGAAGTTGGCCATCCAGTGGACAAAGAAGATGAATGATCTCATCCATGCCTCCAAGGTAAGGCAACCATCTCATCATTCCAAACTCTCACACACTTAAGCTCATCATACATTCACTAGCATCTCATTCACTGCCAGCTCAAGGGACATCACCACTCACTCTCTCAAACCCACCCTTGGATCATCATTCAGCCTCATCTCCTCTGGCGGCTGCCTCCTCACCCCGTACCACCTTGAGGCCACTTGCACAGATCAACATGTGCCCCCACATACACCCTGGGATACCCCCCTTCCCCAGTACAGTCCTTGTCCTGCAGCCTCTTCCCTTGCCCTGCAGCTGTTGAATAGCTACCCCCGCCTTATGGCTGCTCTGGTAGGCAGAGACCTGCCCATGGGGCCCCCTAAATGTAACGTGGTGCTGCCTGTGAAGCCTGGCACTGATGACTGCGAGTACTGCCTGAAGCAAGGTAGGCAAACAAACCTCCAAGTACCGAGCGAGATGCAGCTCACCTGGTGCAAGCCCGTTATATACAGTTGTGAAACATGTCGGCGTGATTGCCCGGGTGATCCAGCGTGATTATTCCAGCGAGCAGGGCTGGTGCAGATATGTAGATGTATGAAAATGAAGTTGCTGATGTCTGGCGGTTGGAAATGCAGCCGGCCATTGATGGGCGAAGCAGATGATTGCAAACTGGTTTCACGATAGTGTGAAACTGATTTTTGACCTTCCCTCCATATTGTCTGCTCTCGCCCACCTCGTACGGAAAATTCTGCTCTGAGCTTCAGTGAGCTGGTTATTGCTAAGTAATTGCCACTTGATAGCACTGTCTACAGCATCTTCCATCACTTTGCTGATGATTGAGAGTAGACTGATGGGGCGATAATTGGCCAGATTTGATTTGTTCTGCTTTTACTGGACAGGACATATCTGGGAAATTTTCTACATTGTCAGATCGTTGCCATTGTTGTAGCTGTTCTTGAACAGCTTTGCTAGGGGCGCAGCAAGTTCTGGATCACAAGTCATCAGTACTATTGCTGGAATGTTGTCAGGGCCCATAAGCTTCTCTGTATCCAGTGCCTTCGGTCATTTCTTGATATCACATGGTGGTGAATCGAATTGGCTGAAGACTGACATATGTGGTGCTGAGGGCCTTAGGAGGAGGCTGAGATGGATTATCTACTTGGGACTTCTGGCTGAAGATGGCTGCAAATGCTTCAGTCTGGTCTTTTGCACTGATGTGTTGTGCTCCCTCATCTCCACAATGACTGTGCAGTGGTCACTGTTACCAATACTGTCATGGGCAGGTGCATCTGAGATAGGTAGATTGGTGAGGACAAGGTCAAGTAGGAATTCCCTTCTTGTTCACTCCCTCAACACCTCAGACTCAGACTAGCAACCGTGTCTTTTAGATTTGGAAGCTCGGTCTGTTGTTGTCAGCATTTCTGCAACCTGGTCCTTAGAACTTCCTTGGGTAAATTGTGAACACATTCCCACTTCTTTACCTGATTCTTCCTGTTTTATCCGTACACAAGCCATTGGTTTTTCCTGTGCCTGGATCTCAGAATCCACAGTACTTTTACTTCCAGTACTTTTCTGTACCCCAGTAATTGCAACAGATTTTCCATGTAACTTCCAACACATTGACTTTGTGTGCCCAACTTTATTACGATGAAAACATGTCCATTTTTGAGTGTCACTCCTATCCTCAGCGCCTTCCTTTTTATTCTGAGAAAAATATTCCTGGGAATTTCCCTGACTACCTACCTTCCTTTCACCTTCCCACTTTTTATCCTTCTCTAATTTAAAAGGGTGATGAAAAAAAGGTTTAGATCTATGAACTAACTCATAATGATCAGCTAGCTCTGCTGCTTGTCTTACCATTTTAACCCTCTGTTCCTCCACATGAGTTTTCACTACCAAAGGAATTGAATCTTTACATTCTTCCTAAAGAATTACTTTTCCAAGAGCTGCATATGTTGTCTCAACATTTAATGCCCATATCCACCGGTCAAAATTATTTTGTTTTACTCTCACAATCTCAATATAAGATTGTTCAGGCTGTTTCCTTATATTCCTAAATTACTGCCTGTATGCCTCAGGAACCAACTCATATGCATTCAAAATATGCACTTTTTTACTGCATCATAGTCCACCAATACTTCTTCTAACAGTGAAGCGTAAACCTCATGAGCTCTACCCACTAACATAGACTGTAAAAGCAATGTCCAGTTTTCTTGTGGCTACTTCATCTGTTTAGCTATCTTCTCAAATGAAACAAAGGACACCTCTACATCTCTTCCTTCAAACTTCAGAAGAGTTTGCACAAGCTTAAACATCTCCCCACTGGGATTTTGGCTGAAGGTTTTTTCATCATCAATTTCAAATGCTTTGCTATCACTTCAACTATATCTGCTTTCTTCACCCTACAGGTAACCTCAACTGCAACTTATCTGCCAATTCTGTTAACTTGCCCTTAAATACTTTTTGTAACCCAATCAGACTTATATCTTCTACCTTCAAAAAAAGTTTTAGCCATGGATATAGCCATTTTTGCAGTCTCACTACTTTAAAACCCCTCACACCAACTCCTGAATTCAATATACTTCTCATACTTGTAACCTTAAGATTCACCAACTCCAAGTCAAACAAGGAATTTCAAATATCCCACCAAGACCCCCCCAATTTGTTATGACGTGGCAGATGATGTGTGCCAGGCAGATCAAATCCATGGGAGGAACTTGGTCATGCTATCACAACTGTTTTGCAATTTGTATTTATTGTGAGAGGTGCGCACTGAATTCAGAAGTAATATGCCCAGAGGTTTTAAAAAATTAAATTAAAACATTTATTAACAAAATAAAAGATGTCAAGCACATACATGAGACTACAGTTACCATTATAATAACTCCTAAAATTCATAATTAACCTGATCCCCAGTTACACTCCCTTTAAGGCAATGGTCCACAATAGATCTTGGATATAAAACAAACTCAGCAATTTAACACATACTCTGGACAGTGGAATTCCAAATAGCTTTTCCCCCAGCTTCTGTTTCTTTGGACAGCAGACTTATGCACAAATGCTGGAGGCTTCATTAAGGTTATTTCATACACTCCTGTTAGATCTTATATGGTTTTCTCACAAATAGCCTTTCATTCTCCTTTATATATGTTTCCCTTTTTTAATACATAAATTCTAGTGTTCCATATATCTTTGAAACTCTATCTTCCTCATATTATAAAAACTTTCATGTTGCCACTATATATTGTCGGTAACATTTGGGAAAACTAAACACATTCCTTAGCCTTGCTTATCTGGCTAGTTATAAACAGACTAAGATCTCTTTGAAATCTAACTAGCCTTTCTTTTATCCCCCCCCCTTATAATCACTAACACCCCCTTTATAATTGCCAGCACCCCCCCTTATGTTCACCAATTCTCTCCCTCATAATCACCAGTAATAGCCCCTGGAAAATCACCAACAGCCCTGTCATGAAACCAACATTTTTTTCATAATATTTTTCTAGTTTATTATGAAGTAGGTTTATGGGGGTAAGTATAGTACGGTGTGTGATTTTTTTAACATTTTGTAGTCAAGCATTAAATCATCAAAAGAAGCTAGGTGCTTGACATGCTAATGAGTAAATATGGATGCTGGCTTAGCATGTAAGATGTGAAGAGGAATTGAATGAGGATACCTGAGACTGAGTCCGTGCACTGGAGGCCCTGGTAAGTTTAAAGGCTCCCAGGGTTGGGGAGGGTAGGGAAGGCCTGGGAGCGCAAAGGGGGTGATCAAGATCTTGCTAGAGAAGCTGGGGAAGAGAGAGGTCCGGAGACCACCAAACCTTAAGTAGGGTAGGGGTGGGGAGGGTGGGGGGAGGAGTTAGTGCCAGACTTCTGATGGAGGCATGACCTCCACTTACTGCTTGAGATCTAAGCCCGTTGATTTTTTGGGGTTCCCCCACACAAGGTCAATCCTCCTGCTGCCTAAAAATTGAGGCTGGGCAGGAAATGGCCCTTATGTAGCCAATAATTAGCCACTTAAGGGCCTCAACTGGGGCAAGTGTGGGCTTCTTGCCCAAGGCCTTGCCCACACCAGCAGAAAATCGCTGCTTGGTCGAGGCAGGTGGGAACCTGGAGGGAATCCTGTTCCTTCAACTTCACACATCCCCAACCTCCACCACCTAAAATCCTGCCGATGGTGAAGCATGAAATTCAGGCTCTGAAATTCTTAAGGGGCATCATAGAGTACAGGCGAGAAAGCTATTCGTCCAGCTGGGGAGCCTAGAACACAGAGTCACATTCTCAGAGGTGGCGTTGAGGTAGAAAATCAGTCTTGATCTATTCAATGGTGGAGTAGGCATGGAAGAGTGAATGGGCTACTCCAGTTCCTATTTCTTATGTTTGTATAACTTCGTCAACAAGATTTGTAAAAGGAATCCCAGCAATTTTTAAGTCAGAGCAAACATTTTGTGAGGAATTACTTTATGCATATAGTTGCAACTTTAGAAGCAGATGAGAGTGATTTGCAAGTCAATCAGCAGATTGGAGATCTTAAGGAATGCACATTCCTCCTCCTTCTTTGGGCATGTTTCATGAGGGTGTTGCCAACCATGGACATCCATTGGATTGCTCCATGATTATGTGGATTACAATTCAGACATACATCCCTCTCTGGAATTTCACACCTGAGGACGTCAAGAAACCACTTCAAAGGGATCTACTGAGATGTCCTGGGCATAGGATTTACATTTCTATAAGACTACCCCTCCAGTGACGATAGAAAACCTGCTAGAACAATGGTTATATGGGGATATGTCTTCCTATCTCATCAAGATGGCAAAGTATTGCAGTGATTTTCCATTGCCTTTTGCAGTATGGCTGACCAGGAAGCTCTCCCACTCTTTACCACCTACCATCAGGTGAATTTGACCATGCTCGGTCAAATGCTGCCTGATGTCAAGGGCAGTCCTTTTCACCTTACCTCTTGAGTTCAATTCTTTCATCCATGTTTGGACTAAGTCTGTTCAGAGTTGAATGGCCCTGGGAGAATGCAAACTGAGCGTCAGTGAGCAGGCTACTGCAGAGTAAGTGTTGCTTGATCGCATTGTCGATGACACATTCCATCACTTAGCTAATTATTGAGAGTAGTCAGGTGGTGCAGTAATTGGCCAAGTTGGATTTGTCCTGCTTTCTGTGGACAGGACATATCTGGGGAATTTTCAACATTGCCAGGTAGGTGCCAGTGTTGTAGCTGTACTGGAACAGCATGTCAAACCTTATGCACCCTTCAAGAGCATTTATACCTATTCCATAAATTCATGACTCCCATGGTGATGGTTAATTCCTTTGCAGCAGCCAAAATGGGGTCTGTTTGAACTTAGCACTGAGTTCAAATGGCATTGCTGATTTATCGTCCCCGTCCTATGTGAATAACACTCTGCCTCCTTTCCCCTACTGGCAAAAATTTGTACTGTCAGAAATGGGGCGGGACTACCACATTTGGGTCCTGTCTGCCATTTTTAAAGGTTCGTGGAGTTGGGAAGGCTCCGTGAAAATCTGGCCCCTAATTCCAGTTATTAACCATTTCCACGATGATGCGACTTGTGTATGAGTGATATTAATCTGTAATTTCACCAGATAACATACACTGAACTGTTTAAAAAGGGCTTTATAAAGGCAAGGAAAGACACTGACTAAAGATGGCTACCACAAGTCACCTGACATCAGGTATTGCAGTGACAAGTGTCTACAAAGTTCCAATGTGGATTACAATTCAGACATACATCCCTCTCTGAAATTTCATACCTAAGGATGTCAAGAAACCACATCAAAGTGATCTACTGAGATGTCCTGGGCATAGGATTTACATTTCTATAAGACTACCCCTCCAGTGAGGATAGAAAACCTGCTAGAACAATGGTTATATGGGAATATGTCTTCCTATCTCATCAAGATGGATAATGACTCATGCAGGAGTTAATGGCTGGGACATTACAGAATCTAGCCCCCGCAATCTGCTACCCCCACCTCTGGCCATGAGTCAAAAGCACCATCCGTTCAGGCATCAGCCATCTTGATGGGGAGAGAGAGAGGTTATGTGATTGCAGTAATCATCTTTGAAATCTCTTTAATTCAAGCTGCAAACAGTGTTGAGTAGTTTGGAAAAGCTGCTAGTGGAGCAGTAGGAGTTCGCTTCTCTCCTCTCCCACATTAAGACCCTGGGCGAAATTGTCCCAGATTTGCACTAAGTGCGGTAGTGGGCAGGTAAAACAATGTGTTATCTGCCAGCCACGATGGCAGGTCTTCACGCTGTATTGTCCCAATCCTGCCACATTATTTAAGCATTCCTGAGAAACATGCCGTTTCCATGGTGGGCAGACTCTTATTTGCCCGCTTGCCATCACCTTGCTGCTTCATCACGCCGGGCACCATATTTAAAGTCCAGCTGTGCACATACAAGCTGTGCTTCCAGTCCACAATTGCAGCAGGGAAGATGTCCATGAAAGGCAAAAAGGCTGCAGCCCCCAGGTTTAGCGATACATCACTGGAACACCTTTTGGATGCCGTGGCATACCGGCAGGATGCCCCCTACTCCCACTTTGGCTGCAGGATGGGCAGCAGTGTGACCAACCAGGCTTGGGAGGCGGTGGCAGTGATGGTCAATGCCAACACCCTTCAAAAGAGGACAGCCACTCAGTGCCTCAAGAGGATGAATGATCTCTGTTCCTTCAGAGTAAGTCACTCTTCCCATCACTCTCAACTCACACACTTATAAGCCCATCACACATCCACAGGGCCCTCACTCACTGCTGGTTCAAAAGACATCACCAGTCACTCTCTCAAACTCACCATCATTGTCCTCATCCTGTCCATGGGACCATTCACTGCCCACACATGCCAGGCAAACTTGTTATCTGGCCTGGCAGGCACCATATTTACATTGGCTCCATCTCTATTCAGACAGGACAATCTGGCACACAACAAGACCAAGAGGTCGCAGACCAGTGGAGGAATGCCCAAAATCAAGGTGTTCATGGAATTTGAAAACAGAACCATCCAGCCGGCTGGTGACAATCTGGACTGGTCTGGTACTGACCGTGAGGTTGGTGGTGCTCTACTAAGTGAGGGTCCAGCAATGCAACATCCATCAGACAACCATGCTATGAGTGATATGTCCTGTTTCACAGGCCACTGCCATACACTAATTATCTCCCCTTCCTTGTGCAGGTACATCTGGGAAACAGCAGATGGAGTCTACAACTTAGGGCTTCCAATCAAGCCCCAAAGAAACCGCTGAAGAGGAATCTGGAGGCAGCCTCCCTGAAGTTCCGTCACATCCTCCACCAGTACAGAGACATACACCTTGTGTGGTCCTAGCCTTGGAGTAGCCCTGGGATCACAATCTGGTGAGCACGTTGCACTTTCTGATCCACAGCAGGCGGGAGCAGGGACTTCCTTTTCGGCTGGAGGCCAGGAATTTGCTGAGTCCGAGTGAGATGATGAGCCTCTGGCCTCGGTCATGTCACAGTTGCTGGAGCTGCAAGAACAAATTCCAGAACATCAGGAAGGGATGTCCGCTGCACTCGGCAGATTGCAAGGCATGACGGAGAAGTCCGCCTCTTCATTCTGAGGTGATAGTGCCGGCGTGCCAGTGCACCACTGTCAACAGTTGTAGGATGATGGTCGCCACGGAGACCTTGGTCCAGGACGTCGGTCCTGCACTGCTGAGCGGGCTCAACTCCATCGCTGATGCCATAGTTGGTCTCCAGCAGCGTGTATGTGATAGGGGTGCTGGGCAGTTTGATCTCACTCCAGCTACCCCTTCTCTTCAAGGAGTCAGCCTGGAGCACTCTGGAGTTTCCGGCCTATCCAAATCCCCTCTATGACCTCAGTAGGTCCAATTCCACAGGACATGGGGGGGCGGGGGGGGGGCGTGCCATGCCACACAGTAGGACGCTGAAAACAGGCCAGGGCCCTCCAAGTCTGGGCCCTCCAGAGGATGCCTGCTAAGGTCATCACAGCCAGGGTGTAGCAGTCAGCAGGCTGCCTCCACCTCCACTGTAGATGTCCAGGGAGCACCAAGACCCAGCAGTAGGGTTAGGAAAGTTTAGAAGAATTAGTTGCATAGCCCGGGCATGGGTGTTAATCACTTGTGCATACTGTTCACTATTGTCAATAAACTCCCAAGAATGTCACCCAGCCTATGGCTCCTTATTCCGATGAGCAGTGTTCGTGTCGCTCAGAAATCTTTCTACACAAGATAAAGGCAGGTGTCTCAGTCCAGGGCCTCTTCCCTATGCTTTGTGCAGCCTTCAGGCCAAAGTGATGGTCCAGCCTCACACTCCCTGGACACATTACTGATGCCTGTATCTCAACGGTGTTTGTCATTGCTACCAATGTGTTGTGGGCAGGTGTCACAGAATTCTGTCATTCTCTCTGTGTGCTGTCAGCATCCTTAAGGTGGGGCTGACCCCCATCTCTTCAGCAACTGCGACCAGTGATGCTCTGATCCTGAAAGGATCAGGTGCTGAAGGCGGATAAAGGATCAAATGCTTCTAAAGTTTCATGGCTGTGTCTCAATGATATGACCCTGATCACAGAGTGCAAGCAAGCTGCTCTCGGCCGGACAGGAGTCAGACATTCTCAGACAGAGGCTATGTGAAGACCTATGGAGTATCCTCGCCGTATGTCATCATCATCCTCCTGTGATCAAACGACTATTAGGACCTCCACTGCATCTCAATGTCAGGAGCATTCTCATAGAAGGTATTTGTGCTGTCATAAGCCAGACTGGATTGAAACATTCACAGATGCAATGTGAGGATCTATCACCTACTGCATGGTCATCATTACCCTCCACAAATCTGGCAGTTACGAAGGCCTCTTGAGCACATATGCCTCATCTAGCCTCATCCCCATTGGCATCTTCCTCATCAGAAGAGACCTCCAAATCCTCTGCCTCCTCTTCAGCCAACTCGTATCCCTGTTGCAGCACCAGGTTGTAAAGGGTGCAGCAGATGGCGACGATGTGTAACACCCTCTGCTGTATTGCAGTTCTCCACCAGACCGGTCCAGGCACCTGAACCTCATCTTCAGCATTCTGAAGGTCTGTTCCACTAAGTTGCAGGTTGTGCCTTATTATAGCGTCACTCTGCTGCAGTCTGAGGCCGCTGCATGTGTGTCATCAGCTATGGCCTCTGCGGGCATCCCTTGTCCCCGAGGAGCCATCCCTGTTGCTTCTGTGGACCCTGGAAGACTTCAGGGATCTGTGACTGACTAAGGATGTAGGAGTCATGCACACTCCCTGGAAACTGTGCGCACACCTGAAGGATGCCTTTCTGGTGGTCACACACCAGCAGCACATTCAATGAGTGGAACTCCTTGCGGTTGATGTAGTTCACCGTGTGTTGCGACAGAGACCTGAGCACCATATGAGTGCAGTCGATCGCACCCTGCACCTGTGGGAAACCTGAGATCTGGGTGAATGTATTCGCTCTTGCACTCTGGCTATCTTGGTCCCAGGTGAAATGCACAAAGTTGTGTGCTCTCGTGAAGATGGCATCTGTGGCCTCATGGATGCTTTTGTGGGTGGATACTTGTGAGTTCCCATAGAGGTCGTCTATAGAGCCCTGAAAGGAGCCACTGGCATTGAAATTGAGTGTTGTGGTCACTTTTGTGGCCACAAGCCTTGGATGCCCTCCATGTCCTCGTGGCTTCAAATCCTGCAGCAGATGGCAGATATGACCAATCAGTTCTCTAAACATGCACAATCTTTGGCGACGCTGGTTCTCGGTCTATAGATCCTTGGTGTCTCTAGACGCTGACGGCAATGACTTGCTGTGGCTCTTTGATGGCATGTATGGGACCCCCAGTTGTCCCTTCCTCCTGAGGTTGCTGCTCCTGCCTCTGCACTGCTAGGAGCCTCAGTTGCTCTCTCCTCCATCATTTTCACTCTCTGTAGGCCATCAGAAAGGCTCTGGAGCACTTGGTGACACTTTGATGCTTCTACGTTGCTTGACTGGGCAAATAGGCTAGAAGCCCGACTCCAATCATAACAATGTGGCTGTGCCTGAACTGTCTCAGCTGCAGAGGAATGGTCACTTTATACAAATTTCCCTAATGCGTGGCCACTTCCCTCACCCACCCTGCCCCCACCACCCAGAATGCTTGTGTGCTATATTCAACAGCATGGTTGACTTTTCCCACCCCCAACCAGTCGCCTCTGTGACAGGGCTGCCTTTGAACCCCCAATGCTCCCCAAGCTTGAAGTCCAACAGGCAACCCTGGTGCATGCTGCACATGGTTGCTGTGTACTCACCTCCACCCACCAAGTGCATGCCTTTTATATGCAGTTGTGAAACAAGTCTGTGTGCCCGGAAGATCCAGTGGGCGGACGGTGGGGGGTGGGCGATGATTCTGGTGGGCTGGCCTAATAATGATATGCAGATGTATTACAATGAGGTTCATGATGTCAAATGGCAGGAAATGCGGCCTGCTGTTGGTGGACTGAGCGGACAATCGCAAACCAGTTTCACACCATTGTGAAACCGATCGTGCCATATTGTCTACTCACGTCATCGAACGTGCCCAACACCAGCGGGCATGGAAAATCAGGGCCCTTTTCTCTTACAATTTTAAAATTCCACCACAGGGATAGTGAATTTTCTCTTGAAAGGAATCTCAGGTGCAAAACCCATTGACTTCTGGATGAGATAAATTATGGATTGAAAAGGAATTATCTCCACAATTGCAAGTTACATGAACTTCAACTGGACTCCTGGGATCTAAAGGGACTTGGAAAACTTTCTGCCACAGCCACAGTGATGCAGTCAAGGACTCACAAATAGTGAACTCTCAATTTCTTTACCTTTCAGCATTGAACTTTAATTTGGCTAAGAAAGCAACTACCTGTGGTATAACTTGTACATTTTTCATGCTTGGGTCTGTGTGAATAGAACCACAGAACCATAGAAAAGTTATGGTTCATAAAGAGGCCATTCAGCCCATTGTATCTTCTCTGGCCAAAAAAGAGAAAAAAAAGAAACTAGCCACTCATTTTAATAGCACTTTCCAAGCCTGTAGCCTTGTAGGTTACGGTGCTTCAGGTGCAGATCCAGGTACATTTTAAATGAGTTGAGCATTTCCACCTCAACCACCAACTTAGGCAGAGAATTCCAGATGCCCACCATCCACTGGGTGAAGAGTATTTTCCTCATGTCCCCTCTAATCCTTCTACCAATCACCTTAAAACTATGCCCCCTGGTAATTGACCGCGCAAGTCTTTCCCACCTACTATATCAATTGTGTGCAATTTTGGACTTCTTATCTGAGGAAGGATGTTCTTGCTATAGAGAGAGTGTAGCGAGGGTTTACCAGAATGATTCTTGGGATGGTGGGACTGACATTTGTGGAGAGATTGAGCCAGTTTGGATTATATTCGCTGGAGTTCAGAAGAATGAGGGGGAATCTCATAGAAACCTATAAAATTCTAACAGGTCTAGACAGGGTAGATGCAGGAAGGATGTTCTTGATGGTGGGGGAGTCCAGAACAAGGGGTCATGGTCTGAGGACACAGGGTAGACCATTTAGGACTGGGATGAGGAGAAATTTCTTTACCCAGAGAGTGATGAGCCTGTGGAATTTGCTACCACAGAAAGTAGTTGAGGCCAAAACATTGTATATTTTCAAGAAGGAGTTAGATATAGCTCTTGGGATGGAAGGGATCAAAGGGAAGAAAGCTGGAGCAGGCTTTGAGTTGGATGATCAGCAATGATCATAATGAATGGCAGAGCAGGCTCGAGGGGCCAAATGGCCTACTCCTGCTCCTAGTTTCTATGTTTCTATGTTATCCTATCTAGGCCACTCATCATTTTGTACACCATCAATTAGGTTACCCCTCAGCCTCCTCTGTTTTAAGGAAAACAACCCTAGCCTATCCAATCTCTCTTCATAGCTGCAATTTTCAAGCCCTGGCAGCATTCTTGTAAATCTTCTATGTACTTTCTCCAGAGCCATTATGTCCTTACTGTAGTGTGGTGTCTGGAACTGTACACAATGCCTCAGCAGCATTTTATACAGTTCCAGCATTACATCCCTCTCTTGGTATTCAATACCTCTTTCACTAAAGGAAAACATTCCATATGCTTTCTTTACCACCTTAGCCACCTTCAGGGGCCTGTGAACATGCACACCAAGATCTCTCACTTCCTCAATCCCTCTCACTAACTTTCCGTTTATTGAGTATTCCTTTGCTTTGTTTGCCCTCCCCAAATGCATTGCCTCGCAATATCCCAGACTGCATTCCATTTGCCACTTTTCCGCATACTCAACCAAACCATTGATATAGTTTTGGAGGCAACAGCTATCCTCTTCACTATCAGCTACACTGCCAATTTTTGTGTCATCTGCAAATTTCCCATTCATGCCTCCCACATTTAAGTCCAAATCATTAATATGTACAACAAACAGCAAGGGCTCCAACACTAAGCCCTGTGGAATGCCGCTGGAAACCGTTTTCCAATCACAAAAATATCCATTGACCATTACCCTTTGTCTCCTGTCACTGAGTCAATTTGGATCCAATTTGCCACATTCCATGGGATGTCACTTTTCTGACCAGTCTGACATGTGGAACCTTGCCAAATGTCTTACTAAAATCCATATAGACAACATCCATTGCATTAACCTCATCAATCCTCCTGCTTTCTTCCTCAAAAAATTTGATTAAGTTAGCAAGACACGATAGTCCCCTAACAAAACCATGCTGACTATCCCTGATCAATCAGTGTCTTTCTAAGTGACAGTTTATCCTGTCTCTTAGAGTTGTTTCCAATAATTTGCCCACCACCAAGTCCAACTGACTGGCCTATAATTTTCTGTCCTATCTCTGGCACCTTTTTAAATAATGGTACCACATTCACAGACCTCCAATCCTCTGGTACTGCAACTGTATCTAGTGAGGATTGAAAAATAATCCTCAAAATCCTCAGAGCATCTACTATTTCCTCCCTGGCTTCCTTCAACAGCCTGGGATACAATTCATCTGGCCCTGGTGATTTATCCACCTTCAAGGATGCCAGTCCCTCCAGTACTTCCTCTCTCGCTATGCTTATTCTATGTATTATTTCACACTCCTCCTCTTTAACTAGAGTGTCTGCATCACCCCTCTCCTCGGTGAAGACAGAGACAAAGTGCTTATTGAGAGCCCTGCCCACATCTCCTGCGCCAATGCATAAGTTACCATGCACTTCTCTGATAGGCACTACTGTTTCCTTAGCTATTCTCTTACTCTTAAAGCACTAGTAAAACATCTTTGAGCATTCTTTGATTCCAGCTGCCAATATTTTTTCATATCCTTTGTTTACTTTCCTAATTTTCATTTTTACTTCACCCCTTCTATACCCGTCTAGGCTTCTACAGTATTAAGCTTTTTGTGACTGTTATGTGTTTTCTTTTTCTGCTTTATCTTGGCTGTATGCTTCTGGATAACCAGGGAGCTCTAGTTTTGGCAGTACCACCCTTTTTCTTTGTGGGGACATATCTACACTGTGCCTGTAGGATCATGCCTTTGAATGTCTTCCACTGATTTGACACTGTTTTCCCTTCTAGTAGCTGTATCCAGTCCACTTTCACCAGTTCACCTCTCAGCTTTGTAAAATTTGTCTTCCCCCAATTTAGAACTTTTACTCCTGTTCTATCTTTGTCCTTTTCCATATTGATGCTAAGTCTAACTGTATTATGGTCACTATCTCCAAAATGGTCCCCCACTGTTACTTTATCCACTTGCTGAGCTGCATTTCCTAAGACTAGGTGTGGAATTGTCCTAGATTTGCACTAAGTGCTGTAGTGGCCGTGAAAAAAGATGCTTTACCCGCCGGCCGCAAAGGCAGGTTGTTGTGCTGTATCATCCCCTTCCCGGCGCGTCCTGACTCATTAATAATGCATTAATGGGAAACATAATGGATTGCTGGCAGGCGGCCTATGATTTGCCTGCCATGCTATTACCTCGCCACTTCCTCACGCAGGGTGCTATATTTATACTGCAGCTGCGTTCACACTTCTCAATGCCTGCAATCCAGGACTGCTCCAGCGAAGACAAGGCCCCAAAAGCCAAGAAGACTGTGGACCCCGATTCAGTGACGCATCGCCTTCTAGGGCCCACCACAATGTCCTCTACCACCGCTCTAGCAGCATGGGGGCCCTCAGCCTCACCACTCCGGCTTGAGAGGCAGTGGCAGAGGTGGCCAGTGCCAACACTGCACACAAGAGGTCAGCCATCAAGTGCAGAAAATGGATGAATGGTCTCATTCATGCTGCCAAGGTAAGTCAACCACCTCATCAATCTCAACTCACCCACTCATGAGCCCATCATGCATTCACTGGTATCTCACTCACTGCCAGTTCAAAGAACATCACCACTCGCTCTCTCACACACCCTCTCACATCTCAATCTGGCCTCATCTCTGGAGATCACTTCCTCAACCTGTCCATGGCTCCACTAAGCACACATGCATGCCTTACACCCTCTCCATCTGTCTTTATGCAGGACAGGATAGCACACAATCAACGGGAGAGGTCCCAGACCGGGGATGGAGTGCCAGACATCAAGGTCCTCACTCTGTTAGAGACTTGTGCGTTGAAGCTGGCCAGAGAGAACTTGGACCTTGCCTGCGGTGACAGTGAGGTTGGTGGCAAAAACCTGCATGAGGATCTTGCACCACATCGACCCTCCCTCAACTCTACTCTAAGTCCACTGTTCTGTGTTCAATGTAGCTGTGGAGCACTAATAATCTGCACTTTCTATTCAAGGCACGTCGCCCTCAGGCAACATTGACCCCAACCCCAGCGCTGAGAGCACCTTGGATGAGGACCTTGAGGCCAGCACCGTTGAAGACCTGTCATAATGCTCATCCACAAGCTCCAAGCACAGTGACACACCTTTGTGGGATCTAGATCTAGGGCAGGCTTGGGTTCATGATCTGGTGGTTACTCCATGGACACGTGTCCGCAGCAAGAGACAGGTTCAGCCAAGCTTCCCTGCACTCAGAGGACCATTGGGGAAGAGGTATCTGTGAGGTCTGAGTCAGATGACGAGCCTCTGGATTTGGCCTTTCAACTCATCCTGGAGAGTCAGCAGAAGGCGGGGGAAGATCACGCAGAGCTGCTGGAAGCCCTCAAAAGAGTGGCACACGATTTGGAGGAGTGCGCCTGCCTGCTCTCTGATGAAGTGGTGCCCACATGTGTGTGCATGGAGGTCTCCATGAGAAGGATAGCAGGTGCCATGGAGACCCTGGTCCAGCAGAACGCAGAGGTGCGCGCAAGCCTGCACTCCATCACGGTAGCCATGGGTGAATTCCTGCTGTGGCAACATGAGAGGGAAACGGGGCATCTTAAATCCCTCCAGGTGCTCCTTTCCCTCAAGGAGTCAGGCCGGGTCCATCAGACACCCAGAGGGAGGAGGAGTAGCAGCTGGACACCATTGGGTGATCAACTCAGGAATCTCAGATGCTGTCTGTTTCTTCTGAGTCCCCTTTGCCAGTT
Organism: Carcharodon carcharias; assembly: GCF_017639515.1. Taxonomy (NCBI): domain Eukaryota; kingdom Metazoa; phylum Chordata; class Chondrichthyes; order Lamniformes; family Lamnidae; genus Carcharodon; species Carcharodon carcharias. The sequence continues at coordinate 189,318,171 of NC_054469.1, forward strand.
ACTCCCTTGTCTTCTGTCACTGCAGAGGGAGCAGCTGGCCCACAGGAGAACTGCCAGAGCAAGCTGGGGCCCTCAAGGTCTCAGCTCTCCAGAGGGTGCACACCAAAGTTATTAGAGGAAACAGGGCCAACCATTGCACAGGCTGTCTCCACCCCTGCTGTGGATGTCAGGGCAGCATCTAGAAAAAGTGTTAGGCCTAGAAAGGTTAAGAAATTCTGATCACAAGTGGTGGCATGGGTGAACACATTTTGTCACTTTATAATCTGGGAATATATTCACTTTCACTGAATAAAGTGTAATATTATCCTTCAGCTTCATTTACCGGTTTCATGAATCCTCCCTCTGCTTCTGCCACTAGCACGCAGCTGGGCCATGAGTGATTCTGGGAGGAGAAACGTGTGTGCAGCAGGGCCTTTCAGTGCCTCGTGCAAGCACTCTGCCATGTACGCGGAACCTTCATCCATCACACTCATCTCACTGTCCCAAACATTTTCAATGCTACCTGCTGGCATTCTCTTTCAGTTGTCCATCTGAGCTAATCTGCATCTCCGCCCACCCACTGGTCGCACTCCCAAGCAGCACCTGTGCCTGCCTCACATGAGGCTCCACTCAATTCCGATTTGAAAAACATGGTCATGGCCAAGTTCCCCATAAGCTCCCCCATCCTTTGCCCTCCCCCAGTGACCTATGTCCTTACCCCCATCATTGTTGACCCTTCTGCATCACCTTCCACCTCCCCTCCGTCACCTACCAGCCTGAATTGTTATGCTAAGGGTCCAGGTGAACATGTACATTCCTTACCTTCCTGAAAATCCCACCCCAATCCACATTGACTTCTTCGTCCACATCCCCAGAGTCTGTGTCTGCCTCTGTGTACTTACGTTCCACCCTCATCGCCCCTTCTACCATTACAGACGTACCGTCATCCTCCCATCCTGCCAGCTCCCTCTGCCCCTCTCACCTCACCATTCCCTTCGATCACACCCTCCCTAAGTTCGCTCCCCAGGAGGCAGTCATTGACTCCACAGACCCCTCCCTTGCACATTCACCTGGACATCACCCCCACCAACCCCTTATTCCTCCCTCCACCCTTACTCCCACCTTCACCTTTACTCTCTCCTCCCTCCGGACACCTACCCCTCTCCGAGCTCCCTCCTCCCCACCGGGCACCTTACCCCCTCTGAAACTCTCCTCCCCTCCGACAACTTCCCCTCTCTGAACTCCCACCTCCCCCCAGATACCTTTCCCCCTCCGAACTCCCTCCCCTACACATTCCTCCCTGCTTACACCTACCTCCCCACTTGCAGTATTTTGCCCCATTACATCCTCCTCCCCCATATCTCTCCATACCCACCCCCCGCCCACCCTAGACACCTTCAACTCCCCCATACCCACCTCACAGCCCCCTGACACTTTTGTTCCCCTTCCCACAACCTCACCTCTCCTAACACCTTCGTCCCACCCCCACAGCTCCTCCCCTCGCCCCCGGTACACCTTCCTCTCCCACTCATACCTGGATCTTGCTATCACCTCCCCTCCACCGATCATCCATAGCCACCAATGGCCAAACTGTAAATGTTCTGAAGCAGGCCTGAAGCATTACCAGAGATAATGGAAGACCTCCCACCTTCTGTGAGCTGCTTTGTGGTGGAGCCATGTGCATGAGGATGCTCCCAGCAGGATGGACGTGTTCCTCTAGGGTCTAGTAGCTCGTCTTGCTTGTTCAGACGTGTCCTGGGCTGCCATGTTTTCCCGCTGGCGTAACCATAAATCAGGCACAGTGGCGGGGGGGTGGGGGGGGGGGGGGGGGTGGTGATTCTGGTCAGGCCTTACTTTGTATCCCGTTACCGGGATGCAAATCAGGTTCACAACAGCATCCAGCGGGATTTGCGTTCTGCCATGGCGGACACCATCGGATGGTCCTGCTGTGATTTTATGCTGGCCTGAAACTGATTACTGCCACTCATGCTGAATTCTCCACCCCTGCCCACCATGATGCCCGCCGCCAATGGGAGCGGACAATTCTGCCCTAAATCTAGAATTGCGCCCACTCTCATTGGGCTTGTTTGGTGCTGGCTAAAAAAGTTCTCTTGAATGCAGTTCAAGAATTTTGAATGTGGGCCGCAGAAGTTCGAGATGCATGGCTTACCCTTTTAAGTATTTTGCTATCTTTACCTGAGTGGGTTTTTAACTCAATAAAAACAAACTCCTTTTTGTTTTAAACAGTAAGAAAGCCTGTCAGACTAGTTTCTTTGCAATCAGTATGTAAATTGTTAAATACAGAGATTGTGTAATATTCCTTTATCCTTCTAAACATGGTCAGGCTTGGAATGGTAGGACAGGAGATTCATATTTTAACTCTCCTCACGTGGCCGTGACACCATGAATGTTGATAAGTTTTCAAATGCCCAAATTCCTTCTCACTTCTGAGAATATGGACATAAAAAAACCCATTTCCTTCTACACTCCTCATAGAGACTATAGACCATTGGGGATGTTGGCCACTCTACTTACTTGGATAAATGTAATGTTAATATGTATAATCATAAGGATTGTTTTAAATGCATTGATTGCTACTCAGAGTTACAAATTCATAGAATCATACAGCACAGAAGCTGTTCAGCCCATTTTGCCTGCACTCGCTGTTTGAAAGAGCTATCCATACAGGCCCACTCTTTTGATCTTTTCCCATTAACTTTGCAAGTTCCATCTTCAAGAATATGTCCAATTTTGTTTTAAAAGTTACCAAAGAACCTGCTTCCACTTCCCTTCCAGGCAGTGCATTCCAGATCATTACTGCTCTCTGTGCAAGAAACATTCTCCTTGTCTCTTCTCTCGTGCTTTTACCATTTATCATAAATTTCTGTCCGGAATCTAGCTGCCAAACTTTTGTTAGTGAAAAAAAAATTCTGCCAATGTATTCGATCAAAACTCCTCATAATTTTGAACACATTATTAAATCTCCCCATAATCTTCTCTAAGGCGAACAAACCCAGCTCCTATAGACTCTCCACAAAATGAAGTCCCTCACCCCATGGTATCATCCTGGTACACTCTTCTGCACCCTCTCCATGTCCTTGTCATCCTTAATTAGGAGATTAGGTGCAAAACTGTGCCTCTGTCATTTTGTTGTGTTGAGCCACTAACATCTTTTGAGAATCTCTCAGAAAGGAAACATAAGTGGATTAGTTCAGGATGTGAATGAAGGGGGAACAAAATAGACTTTTGTGTTGAGAGGTGCAGCTTCAATAATGGAAAATTATAGAAATCTGAGTCAAGATCAAGATCCTGGAGCCCATCTGCAAGGAAGCACAGACAGAAATGTATGACTGCAAATAATGACAGCAGGAAGTAAGGCTTGTGGGTAGAAGGAATGCCCTACAGAAGATTTTTTAATGATCTAGATATTTGAAGGTGTAAAACAAGAAGAGGCCAGCCACCTCATTAAAGAGACTCCTTCTACAGACCTCAGCAGCACATCATGTCCTGTGGTATAATTGGTCATGTCATTATATCCCTTTTCCTTTTTAGTTCGAATCCCATTACCAACCGAATATGTGACCAGATCTTTTATTAAAGCAATTATTGAGAATATCTAAAGTGGAAGCTTAAAAAAATAAATTCCTGGCTTTGCTAACTGTTGCTATTCCATTAAACAGGCCTATCCAATCTGATATTCATCCTCAAGCAACACAAAGAGAACAGTGGCCGGAGTTATGTCGCCCGTCAGCAGCGCCGTTCCTGGTGGGCGGGAGCGGGCTTAACCAGTAAGGCACAGCCTGGTCCACAGGGAGGAAGGTGCGCGTCGGGCAAGGAGGGGTGGGTTTGCTGCAAGATGGTGGGGTGAGGGCAGGGGGAGGGCAGGCAAGACGGGGCATGGGACTTGCTGGAACATGAGGTTGGGAGGAGGGTCAGAGGGGGAGTGGTGGGAAGGCCAGACAGGTGGGTAGACAAAACCATCAAGCCTTTCAGGGGGAGGTGGGGGAGGAAGGGACCAGGGAGCAGTGGGCAGTGAGGGGTGGAGGAGAATCAGGGGATCTTGAGGGGGAGAAAGCATGGGACAATTAGTGGGGGAGGGGGTCGGCTCAGAGGGAGGTGTTGGTGGTGCTGATGCAATCTTGGGGGCAAACCAAGGGTACTGGTGGTCTGAGGTCACTGCAACTGTTGGAGGGGGCAGTGGGATGCATTGGGTAGGCGAGTCAGGGTCCGTCTCTGGTGGCTGAAGCGCCGGTTTGGGCAGTTGGAGGGGACACAGAGGTGTACACACATCTTAGGGGTGGGCAGCATCAGGATGGGCAGGGGTCTGTGACAGGCTAGGGCTCACCGGGGAAGGAAGGCATGTGAAGAGTTACGGTGATAGGCTGACAGGTGATGGGGGTGGTCCAAGGGTCACAGATGGGAGGGTGAAGGTAACACCAGAGTTGGGGGGGGGTGTTGGGGGGGGGGGGAGGGTGGGGTCAATGGTGATGTGGTGAGGGCATGAGTTACAGAAAGAGGGTAGAAGGTGTTGGAAATGGTTTGAAAGATCATGCGCACCATCCTCATGCGAATAGACAGTACCGAGTCCACCCCCTCGATGTTCAGCTCAAGAAATGCTGCTTGGGAGGAGGGTCATTGGGTGGGTGAAGTTGAAGGTCAGCTCAACTGGACAACTGTAGGGGAACCCTGATCACTTGTCCTGACAAGGGCAAGGTCTCTCTCTAGACTCAGAAGGGCAGTGGAGGGAAAGAGTGTGCGTGGGAGGCTTCTCGCACATGGCTTGCAAGGGCCTTGGCGAAGAGTGATGCCTCCATGCACAGGCATGATTCAGAGGGACATCAAGCTGGCCTGGGTCACACCTGGAAGGTAGGGGCGGTGTGGTGGGGTGAGCACAGGCAATAGCACAAGCAGCAGCAAAATAAAACCCAAGAGATCTCCATCAGGTGCGAAGATGAATATATTCACAAAGGTGCACAACTATTTACAATGGTTTTACCCCTGTGCAACCAGAGTGATGCTTGTGGTAATCTCAGGTGTAATACACCTTTAAGAGAATGTGAACAGATTGACCATGTGACTGTAAGACCCAATAGCTGTGTAGCGCGGGCTACCATGTTAATGTTAGTATGGAGTAGGGTCTGGTTGGAGAAGCACACGTCATGTTAGTTCTCTATTGTCTGTGTAAATAAATAGTATGTGCTTCACCCCATATTGGTCTCTGGGTCTGCAGTATGTTGTAATCGACTCACCTGCCAACACTAAGCATGCAACCGGTTCATGAACAAAGCGACCCCATAGTAAAACATAACAACTGGCGATGAAGAAAAACACGACACCAAGGAAAGCTGTGAAAACTCAACTGAAGTGAATCAGCTGTGCCTTGCAGGCCGATTGTAAGTACAACCCTCACCATAGTCATTGAAGTTATCACCCTCCAGTATAGCACAATTAGTCTGCATTGAACCATTTGATCAGATGACCAATAACTGGTCACTTTATATTGAACGCTTCACGTTTTTTTTTGGCCAACGACATATTGGGGAGGAGAAGAGGCAGGCGACCCTCTTATCGACAACAAAAACAGAATTACCTGGAAAAACTTAGCAGGTCTGGCAGCATCGGGGGAGAAGAAAACAGTTGACGTTTCGAGTCCTCATGACCCTTCAACAGAACAAAGTGAACATTAGGAGAGGGGTGAAATATAAGCTGGTTTAAAGTGGGGATGGGTGGGGGGAGAGAAGTGGGGGGGGTGGTTGTGTGATTGTAGGGACAAGCAAGCAGTGATAGGAGCAGATAATCAATAGATGTCACAGATAGAAGAACAAAGAGGTGTTCAAGGTGGTAATATTATCTAAATGAATGTGCTAATTAAGAATGGATGGCAGGACACACAAGGTACAGAGATAAAAACAAAAAAACTGCGGATGCTGGAAATCCAAAACAAAAACAGAATTACCTGGAAAAACTCAGCAGGTCTGGCAGCATCGGCGGAGAAGAAAAGAGTTGACGTTTCGAGTCCTCATGACCCTTCGACAGAACTTGAGTTCGAGTCCAGGAAAGAGCTGAAATATAAGCTGAGAAATCCGGAAATCTTGTCGCAGAGAGGAACAGAACTTCTTCAAGGAGGTAGGCATTTCTTGAAGAGCAGTGGCAGTCAATTAAACACAGAGATAAAAACAAAAAAACTGCGGATGCTGGAAATCCAAAACAAAAACAGAATTACCTGGAAAAACTCAGCAGGTCTGGCAGCATCGGCGGAGAAGAAAAGAGTTGACGTTTCGAGTCCTCATGACCCTTCGACAGAACTTGAGTTCGAGTCCAGGAAAGAGCTGAAATATAAGCTGAGAAATCCGGAAATCTTGTCGCAGAGAGGAACAGAACTTCTTCAAGGAGGTAGGCATTTCTTGAAGAGCAGTGGCAGTCAATTAAACACAGAGATAAAAACAAAAAAACTGCGGATGCTGGAAATCCAAAACAAAAACAGAATTACCTGGAAAAACTCAGCAGGTCTGGCAGCATCGGCGGAGAAGAAAAGAGTTGACGTTTCGAGTCCTCATGACCCTTCGACAGAACTTGAGTTCGAGTCCAGGAAAGAGCTGAAATATAAGCTGAGAAATCCGGAAATCTTGTCGCAGAGAGGAACAGAACTTCTTCAAGGAGGTAGGCATTTCTTGAAGAGCAGTGGCAGTCAATTAAACACAGAGATAAAAACAAAAAAACTGCGGATGCTGGAAATCCAAAACAAAAACAGAATTACCTGGAAAAACTCAGCAGGTCTGGCAGCATCGGCGGAGAAGAAAAGAGTTGACGTTTCGAGTCCTCATGACCCTTCGACAGAACTTGAGTTCGAGTCCAGGAAAGAGCTGAAATATAAGCTGAGAAATCCGGAAATCTTGTCGCAGAGAGGAACAGAACTTCTTCAAGGAGGTAGGCATTTCTTGAAGAGCAGTGGCAGTCAATTAAACACAGAGATAAAAACAAAAAAACTGCGGATGCTGGAAATCCAAAACAAAAACAGAATTACCTGGAAAAACTCAGCAGGTCTGGCAGCATCGGCGGAGAAGAAAAGAGTTGACGTTTCGAGTCCTCATGACCCTTCGACAGAACTTGAGTTCGAGTCCAGGAAAGAGCTGAAATATAAGCTGAGAAATCCGGAAATCTTGTCGCAGAGAGGAACAGAACTTCTTCAAGGAGGTAGGCATTTCTTGAAGAGCAGTGGCAGTCAATTAAACACAGAGATAAAAACAAAAAAACTGCGGATGCTGGAAATCCAAAACAAAAACAGAATTACCTGGAAAAACTCAGCAGGTCTGGCAGCATCGGCGGAGAAGAAAAGAGTTGACGTTTCGAGATCTAGTGTGGGTGGGGTGGAAAGACTATTGGGGCATAAAAGATATACATTGAAAAATAATGGAAATAGGTGGGAAAAGAAAAATCTATATAAATTATTGGAAAAAACAAAAGGAAGGGGGAAGAAACGGAAAGGAGGTGGGGATGGAGGAGGGAGTTCAAGATCTAAAGTTGTTAAATTCAATATTCAGTCTGGAAGGCTGTAAAGTACCTAGACGGAAGATGAGGTGCTGTCCCTCCAATTTACGTTGGGCTTCACTGGAACAATGCAGCAAGCCACGGACAGACATGTGAGCAAGTGAGCAGGGTGGAGTGTTAAAATGACAAGCGACAGGGAGGTTTGGGTCTTTTTGCGGACAGACCGCAGGTGTTCTGCAAAGCGGTCACCCAGTTTACGTTTGGTCTCTCCACTGCAGAGGAGACCGCATTGGGAGCAACGAATGCAGTAGACTAAGTTGGGGAAATGCAAGTGAAATGCTGCTTCACTTGAAAGGAGTGTTTGGGCACTTGGACGGTGAGGAGAGAGGAAGTGAAGGGGCAGTTGTTGCATCTTTTGCGTGGGCATGGGGAGGTGCCATAGGTGGGGGTTGAGGAGTAGGGGGTGATGGAGGAATGGACCCGGGTGTCCCGGAGGGAACGATCCGTACGGACTGCCGCCGGGGCGGGGTGTGAAGGGAAGATGTGTTTGGCATCATGCTGGAGTTGGCGGAAATGGCGGAGGATGATCCTTTGAATGCAGAAGCTGGTGAGGTGATAAGTGAGGACAAGGGGGACCCTATCGTGTTTCTGGGAGGGAGGAGAAGGCATGAGGGTGGATGCACGGGAGATGGGATGGATACGATTGAGTGCCCTGTCAGCGACCGTGGGTGGAAAACCTCGGTTAAGGAAGAAGGAGGACATGTCAGAGGAACTGGTTTTGAAGGTAGTATCATCAGAACAGATGCGATGGAGGTGAAGGAACTGAGAGAATGGGATGGAGTCCTTACAGGAACTGGGGTGTGAGGAGCTGTAGTTGAGGTAGCTGTGGGAGTCGGTAGGCTTGTAATGGATATTGGTGGACAGTCTATTACCAGAAATTGAGACAGAGAGGTCAAGGAAGGGAAGGGAAGTGTCAGAGATGGACCACGTGAAAGTGATGGATGGGTGGAGATTGGAAGCAAAATTAATAAATTTTTACAGGTCCCGACGAGAGCATGATGCGGCACCGAAGTAATCATCGATGTACTGGAGAAAGAGTTGGCGGAGGGGGTTGGAGTAGGACTGGAACAAGGAATGTTCCACATAACCATAAAGAGACAGGCATAGCTGGGGCCCATGCGGGTACCCATAGCCACACCTTTTATTTGGAGGAAGTGAGAGGAGTGAAAGGAGAAATTGTTCAGTGTGAGAACAAGTTCAGCCAGACGGAGGAGAGTAGTGGTGGATGGGGATTGTTCGGGCCTCTGTTCGAGGAAGAAGCTAAGGGCCCTCAGACCATCCTGGTGGGGGATGGAGGTGTAGAGGGATTGGACTTCCATGGTGAAGAGGAAGCGGTTGGGGCCAGGGTACTGGAAATTATTGATGTGACATAAGGTGTCAGAGGAATCACGGATGTAGGTGGGAAGGGACTGGACAAGGGGAGAGAGAAGGGAGTCAAGAAAACGAGAAATGAGTTCCATGGGGCAGGAACAGGCTGACACGATCGGTCTGCCGGGGCAGTTCTGTTTGTGGATTTTGGGTAGGAGGTAGAAGCGGGCCGTCCGAGGTTGGGCGACTATCAGGTTGGAAGCTGTGGGAGGAAGATCTCCAGAGCAGATGAGGTCTTCACTGACCTCATCTCCTCTGGAGATCTTCCTCCCACAGCTTCCAACCTGATAGTCGCCCAAACTCAGACGGCCCGCTTCTACCCCCTACCCAAAATCCACAAACAGAACTGCCCCGGCAGACCGATCGTGTCAGCCTGTTCCTGCCCCATGGAACTCATTTCTCGTTATCTTGACTACCTTCTCTCTCCGCTTGTCCAGTCCCTTCTCACCTACATCCGTGATTCCTCTGACACCTTACGTCACATCAACAATTTCCAGTTCCCTGGCCCCAACCGCTTCCTCTTCAGCATGGATGCCCAATCCCTCTACACCTCCATTCCCCACCAGGATGGTCTGAGGGCCCTTAGCTTCTTCCTCGAACAGAGCAAACAATCCCCATCCACCACTACTCTCCTCCGTCTGGCTTAACTTGTTCTCACACTGAACAATTTCTCCTTCAACTCCTCTCACTTCCTCCAAGTAAAAGGTGTGGCTATGGGTACCCGCATGGGCCCCAGCTATGCCTGTCTCTTTATGGTTATGTGGAACATTCTTTGTTCCAGTCCTACTCCGGCCCCCTCCCACAACTCTTTCTCCAGTACATCAATGATTACTTTGGTGCCGCTTCATGCTCTCGCCGGGACCTGGAAAAAATGTATTAATTTTGTTTCCAATCTCCACCCCTCCATCATTTTCACATGGTCCAACCCTGACACTTCCCTTCCCTTCCTTGACCTCTCTGTCTCAATTTCTGGTAATAGACTGTCCACCAATATCCATTACAAGCCTACCGACTCCCACAGCTACCTCAACTACAGCTCCTCACACCCCAGTTCCTGTAAGGACTCCATCCCATTCTCTCAGTTCCTTCGCCTCCATCGCATCTGTTCTGATGATACTACCTTCAAAACCAGTTCCTCTGACATGTCCTCCTTCTTCCTTAACCGAGGTTTTCCACCCACGGTAACTGACAGGGCACTCAATCGTATCCATCCCATCTCCCGTGCATCCGCCCTCATGCCTTCTCCTCCCTCCCAGAAATATGATAGGGTCACTCTTGTCCTCACTTATCACCCCACCAGCCTCCGCATTCATAGGATCATCCTCCACCATTTCCGCCAACTCCAGCATGATGCCACCATCAAACACATCTTCCCTTCAGCCCCCCCGGCAGCAGTCCATAGGGATCGTTCCCTCTGGGACACCCTGGTCCACTCCTCCATCACCCCTTACTCCTCAACCTCCACCTATGGCAGCTCCCCATGCCCATGCAGAAGATGCAACAACTGTCCCTTCACTTCCTCTCTCTTACCGTCCAAGGGCCCAAACATTCCTTTCAAGTGAAGCAGCATTTCACTTGCATTTCCCCCAACTTAGTCTACTGCATTCGTTGCTCCCAATGCGGTTTCCTCTACATTGGAGAGACCAAACATAAACTGGGCGACCGCTTTGCAGAACACCTGCGGTCTGTCTGCAAGAAAAACCCAAACCTCCCTGTCGCTTGTCATTTTAACATTCCACCCTGCTCTCTTGCCCACATGTCTGTCCTTGGCTTGCTGCATTGTTCCAGTGAAGCCCAACGCAAACTGGAGGAACAGCACCTCATCTTCCGACTAGGTACTTTACAGCCTTCCAGACTGAATATTGAATTTAACAACTTTAGATCTTGAACTCCCTTCTCCATCCCCACCCCTTTTCCGTTTCTTCCCCCTTCCTTTTGTTTTTTCCAATAATTTATGTAGATTTTTCTTTTCCCACCTATTTCCATTATTTTTAAATCTTTTATGCCCTAATAGTCTTTCCACCCCACCCCCACTAGAGCTGTACCTTGAGTGTCCTGCCATCCATTCTTAATTAACACATTCGTTTAGATAATATCACCACCTTCAACATCTCTTTGTTCTTCTCTCTGTGACATCTTTTGATTATCTGCTCCTATCACTGCTTGCTTGTCCCTACAATCACACCCCCCGCCACTTCTCTCCCCCCACCGCCCCCCCCACCAACCTTAAACCAGCTTATATTTCACCCCTCTCCTAATATTCACTCAGTTCTGTTGAAGGGTCATGAGGACTCGAAACGTCAACTCTTCTCTTCTCTGCCGATGCTGCCAGACCTGCTAAGTTTTTCCAGGTAATTCTGTTTTTGTTTTGGATTTCCAGGATCTGCAGTTTTTTGTTTTTACCTATTATCGACATTTGTCTGTAAAACATATGGCCTAATTCATAGCCAAATCGCACCCAGTACCCCAGATTCCAATGAGTTGGTGAATCTTGTGAAAAGCCACTTTCAGCTGAAAACCTCAGTAACAACACAATGTTTTAAATTCAGTTCAAGGTATCACACCCCCTGGAGAGACAACAGTCTCTTGCTATGTAGCAGCCTCGAAACAACTGACAGAACACTGTGAGTTTGGGATGTCGATTAATGACATGTTAAGAGAATGATTAGTGTGTAGGATTAATGAAGACGTCATTCAAAAAAGGTTGTTGTCAGAAATGAATTTAGACTTCAGAAAGGCACTGGAATCATAGAATTACAGAATCACAGAACCTTAAAGGCACAGAAGGAAGCCATTCGGCCCATCATGTTTGTGCTGGCTCTCCAAATGAGCATTGTGACCTAGTGCCATAACCCTGCCTTTTCCCCTTATTCCTGCACCTTGTTTCTATTCAAATAATTATTTAATGCCCTCTTGAATGCCCCGATTGAACCTACCTCCGCCACACTTCCAGGCAGTGCATTCCAGGCCCAAACCACTTGTTGCGTGAAAAAGTTTTTTCTCATGTCACGTTTGCTTCTTTTGCAAAGCACTTTAGATGTGTGGCCTCTCTTTCTTGATCCTTTTACGAGTGGAAACAGCTTTTCCCTATCTACTCTGTCCACCCACCTCATGATTTTGAAAACTTCTATCGAGTCTCCTCTCAGCCTTCCCCCCTCCAAGGAAAACAGTCCTAACTTCTCCAGTCTATCCTCATAGCTGAAGTTTCTCATCCCTGGGACCATTCTTGTAAACTTCTTCTGCACTCTCTCCGATGTATTCACATCATTCCTACAATGTGGCACCCAAAACTGTTCATAATATTCTAGCTGAGGTATAATGAGGCTCTTATACAAATTCAGCATAACCTCCCTGCTCTCGTACTTTATGAGCATAATAATAAAGCCCAGGATACTATATGCTTTATTAACTGCTCTCTCCACCTGTCCTGTCACCTTCAATGATCTATGCACATATACACCCAAGTCTTCTTGTTCCTGCATCCCCTTCAAAATTCTACCCCTTATTTTATATTATCTCTCCATGTTTTTCCTACCAAAATGCATCACCTCACATTTCTCTGCATTGAACTACATCTGCCACCTATCTGCCCACTCCACCAACTTGTCTATTTCTTCTTGAATTTCCATACTGCCCTCCTCGCAGTTTACAACACTCCCAATCTTCATATCATCTGCAAACTTTGAAATAGTCCCCTGCACACCAAGGTCTAGATCATTAATATATATCAGAAAAAGCAAAGGTCCCAATACTGACACCTAGGAAGCTCCACTACAAACATCTCACCAGGCCAAAAAATATCCATTGACAATTACTCTCTGCTTTCTATTTTTCAGCCAATTTTGTATCCATGTTGCTACTGTACCTTTTATTCCATGAGCAATAGCTTTTCTCACAAGTCTGTTGTGTGGCACTGTGTCAAATGCTTTTTCAAAGTCCATGTAGACCACATCAACAGCATTACCCTCATCAACCTTTTCTGTTACCTCTTCAAAAAAACTCCAGAAAGTTAGTTAAACATGATTTCCCCTATAGAAATCCATATTGGCTCTTCCTTATCAACCCATCTTTTTCTATGTGACTACTAATTCTACCCCGAATAATTGTTTCTAGAATTTTGGCCACCACTGAGGTTAAACTGACTGGTCTGTAATTGTTGGGCTCATCCTTGCAACCTTTTTTGAACAGGGGTGTAGTGTTTGCAATTCTTCAGTCCTCTGGCACCATCCCTGAGTCTAGGGAAGATTGAAAGGTTATGGCCCTTAAAATTTCTACTCTCACTTCCTTCAATATCCTTGGATGCATCTCATCCAGTCCCGGTGCCTTTTCGACTTTAAGTACCGACAGTCTATTCAACACTTCCTCCTTATCAATTTTGAACCCTTCTATGACAGAGTTTCCTAGTCTGTCACCATGGCCTGGGTAACATCTACCTCCTTGGTAAAGATGGATGCAAAGTATTCATTTAATACTTCAGCCATTGCCCCTTCATCCATGTGCAATTCCCCTTCTAGGTCCCTAATTGGCTCTACTCCTCCTTTTACCACCCTTTTACTATTAATATGCCTGTGGAAGACTTTGGGATTACTCCTTATGTTGGCTGCCAGTCTTTTCTCATAATACCTCTTTGCTTCTCTAATATGCTTTTTCACCTTCCCTCTGAACCTTCTGTATTCCTCTTGGTTCTCAATTGTATTTTCTACCTGACACCTGTCATAAGTGCACTTTTTCTCCTTCAAGTATCTGGAGTTGGTCTTTGCAATAGAGAGCACAGACAGGGGTTCAGAAACAATCAAGGGAGCACAAAATGGTGCCGTCCTTCATGTCGGGAGGGAGGCATTGACTAGAAATGGAGTGGAAGCGCAGGGCTCAGTGGGAAGGTGGGAAACAGCATCCATTAACAGACCAGCAAAAAGCAATGGTTTAACAGATAAAAACCACATTAATAATAGCAGAGCTGGAACCAGACAGCCTGCAAATGAACGACAATTTAAAAGAACTGGGTGTTTTTACTCTCATTGCAATGGGCACATTATGCGAAATTAGGAAGACACATTGAGACAAAATTTCAAACAGAAAGGCAGAAGTTGTGAAATTTATATAATGGAGGAAAAAACAGTCAGATATTAACTTGCTACACAACTTAAAAATGGGTAAAACAGAGCTGGTCTACATGAGAGCAGAAGTCATCTCCGAATGGAGATGGATGCAGGCACATCCATGACGGTCATAGGGGAACACATGTTTAAGCATCTGAATGGAGAAGGCCACTCAATAAAGCTGGAAAACTCAGATGCCAGAGTAAAGACATAAATTGGCGAAGACATACGAGTAAGAGGTATATGCAAGGTTCCAGTACAATACAGAAGCCAGTCTTCTAATCTTCCCCTAATGGTGATTGAAGGCAGAGGGCTGAGCCTCCTTGGAAGAAACTGGATAAGAGAGGTCAATCTTGACAGATCACTGGGATCTCAATCAGAAGCAGGAAACATTGTTGTTTGGAAAATGGAGCATGTAAAAGACTCAACAGAAGGAACTCATAGAGCTGATGCTTCAGGACAGAGTTCGAGCTGAAGTCAGTAACACCCAAAAAGAAAAGGAAAACCTGCTAAAGGATTTCCGCACATTGCAAGATTCCCTCTGATCCCAATTTGTATCACTAAAAAGGTATTAGGAAGAACAGGAAGAATTCAGTACATTCCTGGCTGAGGTGAAGAATCAATTAGCCGAGAAAGCACAACAATACCTAATTCTCCAGGAAACAACCAACAAGTATAAAAAAGAACTGCAAGAGCTGAATTGTCAGCTGCGTGGAAGCCAAGAAGTTTTAAACTTCTAACTGCCTAAGTTTTCAAAGGAGCTGACAGATGAGGAAATGCTGGAAGACTCAACCGCTGAGTTCACTCAAATTGAGCTTATAGCTGAGCCTAGTCTGGCCAGTAGGGGAATTGAAAAGAAAGTCGAGATTAAAGTCAGTGCTGCCAAGAAGAAAATCCATCAAAAAAAGACACGTAGAAAGAAAAAGCAGAATCACTAACAAGGCCCTGGAATTTTTTTTACATGGCAGTCAGCTGATTATTCCATATTGAATTTAGCCTAGCCTGACACCCTAATTCTCAGAACCTGCTTTACAGTTGCCTTTCATATTATTGAACTAGGAGGGGAGGGGCAGCAGGAGTGCAGGCCATTGGGCCCAAAAGAAAGTGAAATTATTCCCTTTGAAGTCTACACCACAGGTAGAAGGAACTCCTCTAGCTTTGGAAGTACCTACAGGACCTGTCAAGCCTGAGAGAGCTGAAGAGGCAAATTTAGAGGTTCCTGCAGTGGAGCCTAGTGGACAGATAATTCCTGAAAGGGATGCTTCAGATAAAGTATCCGAAGTTGTAGAACCACGACATTTGACACGCTTGAAAAAGCCTCCTGAGAGACTGAATTTGTAAATTGTTCATTTTGTAAATAGTTAATATATTGTGAAACGTACTTTCAAGTAAAGGGGGAAGGTTGTGGTAATCTGAAGTGTAATACACCTTTAAGAGAATGTGAGCAGATTGACCACGTGACTATAAGACCCAATAGTTTTGTAGCGTGGGCTACCATGTTAATGTTAGTCTAGAGTAGGGTCTGGTTGGAGAAGCACACATCATATTAGTGCTCTGTTGTCTGAGTAAATAAATAGCATATGCTTCACCCCATATTAGTCTCTGGGTCTGCAGTATATTATAATCGACTCACCTGCTGACAGATAAGCATGCAACCCATTTGCGAGCAAAGTGACCCCATAGTAAAACACAACAACGCTTCTTCATTTTCCTTACTTCAACACTATGACTAGATGCTTCCATAACATCTGCAGCAGGGGTGGAGGCAGCCTGTTGACCAATATGCCCTCTTGTCTCTGATGACCTTGGCGGCCTTCCTCTGGAGGCCTGCGACCCGGAGACCCCTGGCCTTCGTTAGGTCTCCTACTCTAGGGCAGGTGCACCCTCAGCGGTCTCAGAGGCTGGAGCTGATGGGTCACAGGCAGAGGGGTCTCGGAATGCATGGGCACCCTTGGAGAGTCTGGGTGGAAGCCCCTGTGGCGTCTGCCTGACGCTCCTCCTCCCTTTCTGTGCCCGAGTGTCCCTTTCTGACTCCTTGAGGAGAAGGCGTACCTGTAGGGAGGTTGAGGTGCCCTGCCCCCTCTCGTGTAGTCATTGTGAAAGCTCACCCATGGCTACAGCGATGGAATGCGTGTCAGAGCACTTTTCAGGCAAAAACTGGCTGTTCTGCTGGACCAGGGTCTCCATGCTGGTGCCGTGCTCTCCATGGAGACCTCCATGCACTCTCATGTTGGTGCTAGTACATCAGAAAGCATGTGGACACACTTATCCGCCTCACGTGCTTCTCTGTTGAGGGCCTCTGATACCTCTGCCTGATGTTACCCTGTGTCTCACTGATACTCTGGAATCCTCTCCATGGCCATTTCCAGAGGCTCATCATCTGACTCAGGCTTAGCAGGGGCACCTTCTCCAGCAGTCCTCTGAGTGCCCGAGACCTTGGCTTTCACCATCTCCTTCTGCTGTGTGGTGACCACCAGAGTGTGAGCCCGAGCCTAAACTAGATATGTTACACACCGAGGTGCATGTCTCTGGGCTAGTGGAGGGTGCAAGTGAGTGCTATGATTGTTCTACAGGTGAGAAGACATCATCGTCCTCATCTGGGGTTTCATGCGGGTTGGGGCTGATTTCTGGCGTGGGGTGTAGCCTCTCCTTCTTCTTGCTGGCACATATATGAAGAGAGTAAAGAATGAGTTGCTGCCTAGGCTGCCTCCTACTTGGCACAGAGCCTCATCCTCAGGTTCCAATTGGCAGAGATTAAACATGCTTCTTCACTGGATGCTTGGGGAGGCTTTGGCACATGCATGGTCACTGTCCTTCCCTGACGTCTTGGCAGCTCACAGTTTGTATTGTGTGAGAGGGTGGATTTTGGGCATGCTTCCTCCCGTCTTCTCCCTCTCACACATACTGTGTGCTGTCTTTTCCCGTGTAAAGATAGGAAAATGGATTGTGAGCACTTCAGATGCTGGAGGAGGTCTCATGTTGCTAATATTTGGCTTATATGTGACCCCAAAGCCTGTTCACCATATACAAGACAGAAGTGAGGGGTTTGAGAGCATACTGTTTACCTGCCTGGCTAAGTGAAGCTCCAACAGCACTGAGGAAGCTGGACACCAAGCAGGACTACACAAGCCCTTTGACTGACACCCCATCCTGCTCTATCAACATTGAGTCCCTCCACCACGAAACCATTGGCATCTGTGTGTGCCATGTGAAAGATGTACTTGCTGCTGGTCCTCAAGGCTAGTTCAGCAGCCCCGTCCAGACCTGTGGGCAACAGAGGCATGACATCATCAGCATCTTCAGTTTGCCCTTTACTACACGCACCCCTGCTCCTCCTCTCCGCACCCCCCACCCCCCACCCCCCACAATGGCTGTGCCTTCAGTGTGGCTGGGTCAGCGACATGCAGTTGCCTCCCTACCAACTCCCTACATGAACTGCAGCGGGGCAATGAGGCACCACCCCAGCACCTTGTGAAGGGCTTTTAGGGATGGACAGCACAGATGCCGCCATTGACGCCTATGTTCCATGATCCATTCAGAGACTGATGAGGTGGGTATGGAGAGTAGAGCATTCACTTACCCTGGCAGCGAGGATTAGAGCCTTCATTCATTTCCTGCATTGCAGGGCTGTCCTCCTCTGTGCAGTTGAGGCACTGACCAACATCTGAGGCAGGTCTGATGAGTTGGATGGGCCTCCTCCTTCCATCCTTGGGAAAGAGGACGTCCCTCCTGCTCTCCACAGCCTGGAGGAGAATCTCCAAGGCTATGGGCCAAGTGCTGGTAAATGGGATTGAGTAGGTAGGTCAGGTGTTTCTCATGTGTCGGTGCAGACTCAATGGGCCGAAGGGCCTCTTCTGCACTATGTGATTCTGTGATTCCAGTGAGGCATCACTGAACCTTGGGACTGGTGCCTGCTGCTTCCTGGAGGACATGTCGGTGTTGTAGAATCCTGATGCGATACATGAATGAATGCTTGGGTGCTTTTTAAATACAGCTTCCAGAAATGACGGCAGGGCACATGACTTCCTGCCCGCCCTGCCACATGATTCAGCATCAAATCCCTGGCTGCTTAATTAATGAGGTGAGCAGAGCAATGTCTGATATGCTCACCCGGACTGCTATCCTGTGGGAGTCCCTCTGCGTTCCCGCTCCCACCACCAGACTTCAACCCAGAGCAGAATATCCTGGCCAGAGTATCTGATTATTATCTCATTGCTGTTTGTGGGAGCTTGCTGTGCACAAATTGGCTGCTGCATTTTCTACATTACAACAGTGGCTACATTTCAAAAGTACTTAATTATGTATGATATATGGCACAAAAACAGGTCATTTGACCCAACCAGTTTATCCTGGTTAATTGACCGTAAAGCATGTTGGGACATCTTGAGGTTGTGAAAGTCGCTATAAAAAAATGGAGAACTTTTCTGTGTAACAGCAGTTGGCAAACCTTTTATCAGAATGGTCGGAGATCCAAGTGAGCTGTACGTTACTTTTTCCACGATGGCCCTGCAAATATATAATGATATATCTTGGTGGGCTTGATTTTATTGAGCCTTTCTCATTTATTGAGCAATTGAGAAAAGTTTGGCACTCTCTTTTTCCATGAAAGAAGGGCCCTTTAAATTATTTTAAGAGGTGAGAAAGATCATTTATATACTTTCTACAAACACGTTTACTGGCAAGGATCCAGTCTTGTTCTTGGCTGCAGAGCCTTAACCATAATGCGTTGGAACTAATGAGAGGATTTCAGCTGGTGGAAAACTAATCGGATTAGTTCATTTAGAAAGCCTACACGTTAATCATAAGAACTTACATAGTGCCTTTAAAATAGTGAGATGTCCCAAGCAGCTTTGCAAAATGAGATAGGGAGGTGCATGGTGGAGGCTGGCTGGTGCAGAGGATGGTGGCTGTAGTAGACAATGGACACCAAGCAGGAGCAGAGAGATAAGTCGGGGAAGTGATCTCGAGTGTGGCCTAAGAGGTATTTTTCACAAAGCCTTTTGAAGGCGAACAGATAGGTAACCAGGGGTTGAGATTTGGGGGGGGAATCCCAAAGTGCTGGGGAAATAAAGAATGACAAAGAAGA
Organism: Carcharodon carcharias; assembly: GCF_017639515.1. NCBI lineage: Eukaryota > Metazoa > Chordata > Chondrichthyes > Lamniformes > Lamnidae > Carcharodon > Carcharodon carcharias. Next base: position 189,337,251 of record NC_054469.1, read on the forward strand.
CCAGTAAATAAATCTAGTCATGAGATGCCATTTATGAAAGTATGTTTGGCTTTGATAATAACAGGCATATGGTCAGGTGCCTGCAAAAGAGCATTCAAATACACTGCAACATGCAAAATCTGAACAATAAAAACATTGTCACCTGCAGCCGGTGTAACAATGAACTCATTCCCAAGCTCCTGTTTATATGGTTACAAGATCAGTCATATAAGCTAGTCAAGCCTTTGTCTCACTTTCTCTGAAATGTTTTGCAGTTGGAAACTTGATTTCTTAGAGATCTATTTATTTTTGACAGATATTTAAATAGCCAGGTTCACAGGTGTGAATAAAATTCACAGGATGTTATGACAAAATAGATGGCAAGAATAGATTTATCAAGGTTGGGAAAGGCAATGTGTTTAGCATCAGCTGCCATATAAAGAGGATGTGTGACTTACTTCCCTGTGGTCTCAGGAATTAGAAGAGCTTTTGGCAGGTTTGGAACAGGGTATTTTGGGAGACAGGTACCACACAGAGCCTGTAAAAATAATCCATCAGGTGATGCTAACTGCAACAAATGGTTTCTTTCATACCAAGCACCAGAGGGCGTGCTTTTCAAAATCACCTGCTGGGTGCTAATGTGGAAGGTTGATTGTTCTCTTGTTATTAAACCCATATGATTTTCATCCCATTGATTTCATAGGATATGAAAATGAGGTGACCTCTGTAATGGACTCAAGCGGTCACCTCATCCTCACCAATCGACTTGGTGCAGGCGCATCTCTTTATGACAGTATTGGTTTCATCATGTTGTGTGACACTATCATTGTGCTCTTTGGAATAGATTAAGAATGGAAAACTAGCTACCCAAGAGGCATGTGGGCCTTCAGCAGCAGCGGAATTGTATTCCACCACAATTTGTAACCTCGTGGCTCGGCAAATTCCTCACTCTACCATTAGCATTAAGCCAGCGGACCAACCCGGGTGCGATGAGGATCATAGGAGAGCAAGACAGAAGCAACAGCAGGGGCACATGAAAATGAGGTGGTAACCTAGTGAAGCTAGAGTACATGATTACATGCAAGCTAAACTGTCAAAGTGGCATGCTATAGACAAAGCCAAAGGGATAATTAAACAATGATCAGGAGGAGGAGGCTTCATGAACATCTTCATCCTCAATGATAATGGAGCCCAGCATGTGAATGCATGAGTCTAAGGTTGAAGCCAGAGCAGATGATCCATCTCAGCCTCCTTCTGAGGTCCCTAGAATCACAGATCCCAGACATCAGCCAATTCGATCCACTCCATGTGATATTAAGGAACAGCTAAGTGTTCTGGATATAACAAAGGCTATGGGCCCCGACAATATCCTGGTGTTAGTGCTGAAGACCTGTGCTACAGAATTAAATGTGCATCTTTTTTTTATTCATTCATGGGATTTGGGTCTCACTGGCTAGGCCAGCATTTATTGTCCATCCCTAACTGTCTTTGAGAAGGTGGTGGTGAGCTGCCTTCTTGAACTGCTGCAGTCCATGCAGTACACCCACAATGCTGTTAAGGAGGGAGTTCCAGGATTTTGACCCAGCAACAGTGAAGGAACAGCCATATATTTCCAAGCCAGGAATGGCTTGGAGGGAACTTCCAAGAAGTGGGGCTCCCATGTGTCTGCTGCCCTTCTCGTTCTAGATGGTAGTGGTCGTGGGTTTCAGAGGTGCTGTCTAAGGAGGCTTAGTGAGTTCCTGCAGTGTGTCTTGCCACTGTGCAGCAATGCGGAGGGAGTGAATGTTTGTGGATGGGGTGCCAATCAAGCAGGCTGCATTGTCCTGGATGGTGTTAAGCTTCTTGAGTGTTGTTGGAGCTGCCCTCATTCAGGCAAGGGGAGACTATTCCATCACACTCCTCACTTGTGCTTTTTAGATGGTGGACAGGCTTTGGGGTGTCAGGAGGCGAGTTATTCCTGGTGTCTGACCAGTTCTGTAGCCACAGTATTTATATAGCTAGTCCAGTTCAGTTTCTGATCAATGGTAACCCCTCAGGATGTTGTTAGTCGAGGATTCAGCAATGGTAATGCTATTGAATGTCAAGGGCGATGGTTCGATTCTCTCTTGTTGGAAATGGTTATTGCCTGGCACCTGTGTGGTGCAAATTTTATTTGCCACTTGTCAGCCCAAGCCTGGATTTTGTCCTGGACTGCTTCAGTATCTGAGGCATTGTGAGTGGGGCTGAACATTGTGCAATCATCAGCGAACATTCCCACTTCTGACCTTATGATGGAAGGAAGGTTACCGATGAAACAGGTGAGAATGGTTGGGCTGAGGACACTACCCTGAGGAACTCCTGCAGTGATGTCCTGGAACTGAGATGATTGATCTCCAACAGCCACAACCATTTTCCAATGTGCTAGGTATGACTCCAACCAGCGGAGAGTTTTCCCCCAATTCCCAATGATTCCAGTTTTGCTAGGGCTCCTTGATGCCACACTCTGTTAAATGCCGCCTGATGCCTAGGGCAGTCACTCTCACCTTACCTCTGAGTTCAGCATTTTGTCCATGTTTGAACCAAGGCTGTAATGAGGTCAAGAGCTGAGTGGCCCTGGCAGAACCCAAACAGAGCATCGGCGAGCAGGTTATTGCGAAGCAAGTGCCGCTTGACATCAAAGTTGATGACCTCTTCCATTACTTTACTGATGATCGACAGTAAACTGTTGGGGTGGTAATTGGCTGGGTGGGATTTGTTCTGCTTTTTGTGTACAGGACATACCTGAGCAATTTTCCACATAGCTGGATAGATGCCAATGTTGTAGTTATACTGGAAGAGCTTGGCTAGGGGCGCGGCAAGTTCTGGGGCACAAGTCTTCAGTACTATTGCCAGAATACTGTCAGGGCCCATAGCCTTTGCAGTATCCAGTGCCTTCAGCTGTTTCTTGATATCACGTGGACCAAGGCTGTAATGAGGTCAGCAGCTGAGTGGCCCTGACAGAACCCATTCGAGTGAATCGAATGGGCTGAAGACTGGCAGCTGTGATGCTGGGGACCTCTGGAGGAGGCCAAGATGGATCATCCACTTGGCACTTCTGGCTGAAGATTGTTGCAAATCCTTCATTCTTATCTTTTACACTAATGTGCTGGGTGCCTCCATCATTGAAGATGGGAATATTTGTAGAACCTCCTACTCCAGTGAGTTGTTTAATTGTCCACCATCATTCTTGACTGGATGTGGCAGGACTGCAGAGCTTAGATCTGATCCGTTGGTTGTGGAGTCACTTAGCTCTGTCTATCACTTGCTGTATATGTTGTTTGGTATGCAAGTAGTCCTGTGTTGTAGCTTCATCGGGTTGACACCTCATTTTTAGGTATGCCTGGTGCTGCTCCTGGCATGCTCTCCTGCACTCTTCATTGAACCAGGGTTGATCCCCTGGCTTGGTGGTAATTGTAGAGTGGAATATATGCCTGGCCATGAGGTTACAGATTGTGGTTGAGTACAATTCTGCTGCTGATAACCCACAGCGCTTCATGGTTGACCAGTCTCAAGTTGCTAAATCTGTTTGAAATCTATCTCATTTAGCACAGTGGTAGTGCCACACAACATGATGGAAAGTATCCTCAATGTGAAGGTGGGATTTCACCTCCACAAAGACTGTGCGATGGTCACTCCTACCGATACCAACACGGGCAGGTGCATCTGCGGCAGGCAGATGCATCTGCGGCAGGCAGATTGGTGAGGATGAGGTCAATTATGTTTTTCCATCTTGTTGGTTCCCTCACCACCTGTCGCAGATCCAGTCTAGCGGTTATGTCCTTTAGGACTTGGCCAACTCAGTCAGTAGTAGTGCTATGAGCCACTCTTGGTTGTGGACATTGAAGTCCGCCACCCAGAGTACGTTCTGCATCTTTGCCACCCTCTGTACTTCCTCCAAGTGGTGTTCAACATGGAGGAGCACTGATTCATCAGCTGAGGGAGAATGGTATGTGATAATCAACAGGAGGTTTCCTTGCCCATGTCTGACCTGATGCCATGAAACTTCAGGGGTTCAGAGTCCATGTTGAGGACTCCCAGGGCAACTCCCTCCCAACTGTGTACCACTGTGCCTGCTGGGTCTGTTCTGCCAGTGGGATAGGGAATACCCGGGGATGGTGTATGGGACACTGTCTGTTAGTCATGTTTCCCTGAGTATGAATATGTCAGGCTGTAGCTGTTGCTTTACTAGTCTGTGAACAAAGTTGTTTCACTATAGCAAGAGCACTGAAATCTACCCAACGAAGTTCAAAATTGCCTAGTTATGTCCTGTCTGCAAAAAGCAGGAGAAATGACTAATTATCACCTCATTAGTCTACAGCAAATCATCAGCAAAGTGATAGAAAGTGTGTCTACAGTGCCAACAAATTACTCACCAATAACCTGCTCAACAATGCTCAGTTAAATTTCGCAGGCTACACACTTCATTGCAGCCTGGGCTCAAACATAGATAAAGGAGCTGAATTCCAGAAGTGAGATGAGAGTGACTGATCTTTACCATCCCTGGGTATTCCCTGTCCCACTGGCAGAACAGACCCAGCAGGCACAGTGGTACACAGTTGGGAGGGAGTTGCCCTGGAAGTCCTCAACATAGACTCTGAACCCCTGAAGTCTCATGGCATCAGGTCAGACATGGGCAAGGAAACCTCCTACTGATTACCACATACCATTCTCCCTCAGCTGATGAATCAGTGCTCCTCCATGTTGATGTCAAGCAGCATTTGACCGAATTTGCATCAAGGAACCCGAGTAAAATTGAAGTCAAAATGGATCATGGAGATAAAACTCCACTGGCTGGAGTCACACCTAGCACAAAGAAGATGATTGTTTGGAGGCTGATCATCTCATCCCCAGAACATCACTGCAGGAGTTCCTCAGGGTCGTGCTCTAGGCTCAACCATCTTCAGCTGCTTTAGCAATGATCTTTCCTCCACCATAAGGTCAGTAGTAGGTATGTTTGCTGATGATTGCACAATGTTCAGCACCATTCATGACTCATTAGATACTGAAACAGACCATGTCCATGCAGTAGGATCTGGACAGTATCCAGACCTTGGCTGATAAGTGAAAAGTAACATTTGCACCACACGTGTGCCAGGCAATATCCATCTCCAATACGAGAGTTTAACCAACTCCTCTTGACAATCAATAACATTACCATTGCCAAATGCCTCATCATTAACATCCTGGGAGTCACCATTGATCAGAAGTTAAACTCACCAGTCATACAAATATTAGTTAAAGTTATTAGAATTGATCATTAAGGAGGTTATAGCTGGGCACTTAGAAGAGCTCAAGGCAATAAGGAAGGGTCAGCAGGTTTTGTGAAAGGAAAATCATGTTTAACCAATTTATTGGAGTTTTTTGAAGGAGTAACATGCGCAGTGAATAAAGGGGAGCCTGTAGACATGCTGTACTTGGATTTCCGGAAGGCATTTGATAAGGTGCCACATCAAAGATTATTATGGAAAATAAAAGTGAATGGTGTAGGGGGTAACATATTAGCATGTATAGAGATTGGTTGGTTGGCCAAAAGCAGAGAATATGCATAAATGGGTCTTTTTCTGATTGGCAGGATGTGATGAGTGGAGTCCCACAGGGGTCTGTATTGGGGCCTCAACTTCTTACGATTTACATCAGTGACTTAGATGAGGGGAGTGAAGACAAGATAGCTAAATTTTCAGATGACACAAAGATGTATAGGAAAGTATGTTGTGAAGAGGACATGAGGAAGTTGCAGGTGGATATAGATAGATTGAGTGAGTGGACAAAAACTGGCAAATGGAGTTTAATGTGGGAAAATGTGAAGTTGTTCACTTTGGCAGGAAGAACAAAAAAGCAGAGCATTACTTAAATGGAGAACGGCTGCATAATTCTGAGGTGCAGAGAGATCTAGGTGTTCTAAGTCACAAAAAGTTAGTATGCAGGTACAGCAAGTAATTAAGAAGGCTAATGAAATGCTATTCTTCATTATGAGAGGGATTGAACATAAAAGTAAGGATGTTATGCTTCAGCTTTACAGGGCATTGGCGAGACCGCACCTCGAATACTGTGTAGAGTTTTGGTCTCCTTATTTAAGGAAGGATGTAAATGCATCGGAGGCGGTTCAAAGTGGTTTACTAGATTGACACCTAGAATGAGTGGGTTGTCTTATGAGGAAATGTTGGTCAGACTGGGCTGGTTTCCACTGGAGTTTAGAAGAGTGAGGGGTGATTTGATTGAAGTATACAAGATCCTGAATGGCCTTGACAAGGTGGACATGGAAAGGATGTTTCCTCTTGTGGGTGAGTCCAGAACTAGGGGGCACTGTTTTAAAATTAAGGGTTGCCCTTTTAGGACAGCAATAAGGAGAAATTTTTTCCCTCAGGGGCTGGTGCAACTTTGGAACTCTCTGCCTCAGAAGGTGATGGAGGTGGGGTCATTGAATTTTTTAAGGCAGAGGTAGATATATTCTTGTTAGGCAAGGGAATCAAAGATTATTGGGGTTAGATAGGAACGTGGAAATTGAGACGTGAGAAGATCAGCCATGATCTTATTGAATGGCGGAGCAGGCTCGAGGGGCTGAATGGCCTACTCTTGTTCCTATTTCTTATGTTCTTATAAATACTGTAGTTACCAGAGCAGGTCTGAGGCTGGGAATTCTACAGTGATTGACTGATTCCCCAAAGCCTACAATTCAAAAAAGTACTGGTTTAAATGAGAAGTGTTTCAGGGTTCCTGTGATGCTGCATAAATGCAAGTTCTTTCTTTTTTCAATGAAGCCACTCCTTTTTCAGTCAAAGAGCATATCAGGGATCATCATTAGTGGGAGCTTAGTCTTCAAAGAAATGCTGGCAACACCTGCGGCGGCCTCCACACTTCTTCCTTGTATTTTGCCTGTCTTCCTTTAAAGTATCAATGACTAATACTACCAGTTTACTTATGTGATGCGCACTTAACTCATAGGATGAACATTAACTGTCTCACATCAATATGTAAACATACTTCAATTGTGATGCATTGAATGCAGGATTTATAAATAAAGAAAACATTTTTACTTTAGCCAAATCTACCTAATAACTGTTTTTATTTATGTATTTGAACCAATGCAAATAAAAGAAGATGATGAGGCATTCCAGCCTTGAATTAGAATAGACTCAGGTCTAGTGGCCGTGCTGGACAAAGCAAAGGTCATTAATTTGTTAGGACAGGCCCACTGAATCAAGGTGAAGCCTGAAGGAGTTTCAGGAACCACCACACGTAGCTTGAATGTAAGGACCTTTTGAGGATAGAGTAGCCTACGCTTGTTGGATATAATCCTGGTCATTTCATCATATTACTTCCTGTCTCCAAGTGTGCCTCCCGATTGGTCTACTAATATGTCCATACTCACAACACATCAGTTTCCCTTGTGAGTTGCAAAGCAAACAGAATCTTTGTTAACCAATTCGATGAATTTTGACTGTCAAATAACTTTCTCTTCTCCCATCTCCAATATTTTTATAATTAAGAAGGAAATTGTTCTTCAAAGAATATGAATAACAAAATCATAGTAGCATCCTGGAAGTCAGTCTTCAATTCCTGTAGACGCCTGGATAATCCTGCAGGATTGACAACATTAGTTGAGGCCCATCCTGAATGTTGTAATATGCTTTTAAGGGATAGCGGCACGACATCACTAGAAGGGAAATGTGTCATGTGACCGAGTCTTAGTTTCACTTTTGCTCTGAGCAGAGCACAGCATACATCTCTGATATCTTCAAGCTTTATACCTATGTATAACTGTTCTCATGTGCCTAGTCTTAATGAATGAACCCACAATGTGTTCATCAAATCCCTTATGAGCGATTGGTGCCTTGTGTCTTGTACAGTAAGTAAGCCAAGATATTATATCATTATAATGACATGACACTGAGAACCCACTAAGAGCTGGGATGAGCATTTCAAATATAAATGAGTCCTAAACAAACCTGAAAAGCCACAAGCATAAACTTCAACGAATAGCTGGCTTAGTCAGTGTTTTAGACAATGCATGTATCTATTATAATTGGGTTTAATACTGTGGAAAAAATATAGAGTAACAACAATAACTAGGCATTACATTGTTCTCAGTGGCATTACAGTTCATATAGGACAATATTGTTTTTTTTGTTTATAACAAGAAAGATACCTAATTTGTTTAATGTTAGTGTGAAAGGGCAGTGCAAACCATTGTTGTTATTGGGTAAATGGCTGATAGCTCTCCACTAATGCTGATTTGCCAGTGGCGATCATCTGACTTACTAAAGTTCTTTAGGAGTCCTCCATTTCATAGCTCTCCTGCAGTTCTCGTTACAAGCCGACAATCTGAATGGTGCTTCCGATTCAATACAAACGATTCCTTTCAATAAACCCTGTGAGTGAAGGTGGTTTTTATAACGACGATCTTTGTGCATGACATAAATCTTGTAAATTTACAACATCCTGATTATTAATGTGGCAAATGTGAACTAAAAGGGGAGGAAAAAGTAAAGTGGTTGCTGCTCATTTAAATAAATTATAAAGCGATCTTCATGTGAGTGGGAAATCCATAATTAGCGAGCCATTCTCTAGTGACATTGCAGTGGGGTTTGCGTATAAAAGCCATTTGAATGAAATGCAGGCCTTGAGGACATGTCTCTTTCGTTAGAAGGAGCACTCACCCTAGCGGATGAGACATTTATTTGCCACCGTCAACTCCCAGGCACCTCTGTCTGGGGACCCTTGGCCTGTTTAGCATTATACGTGAGATGCCAAGGACTGCTGATACGGAAAGGTGGACTCAGCTTTGTCACAGCCAATGTCATGAAACATTTACAGCACTGAATTAATTTCTGCTCCACTGCAGATGCAATTTGCATGAGTTAGGATGAAAAATGCATGAATATATTATGAACAGTGGCATATGATTTAACACTGTAGGCACTGTAGTATTCTATTGGCTAGCGTGAACCCTTCTAATTAATAGCTGGAAAGCTCAATTTTCTCTAAACCTTGATCCCAGCGACTGACTTACCTTCACACAAAGAGTAGTGGAAACCTGGAACCGCCTCCTAAAAAAGCTGTTGAGTTTAGATTAATTGAATGTTTCAAAAATGAGACTGATAGATTTTTGTAAGGCAAAGGGTATTAGGTTATAAGGAACCTAGCTGGGTAAATGTGGTTAAGGTACAGATTAACCATGATCTAACTGAATGTCGGAACAGGTTTGAAGGGCTGAATGGCCTACGCTAGCTCCTATCTACTTCTTGCCTTTACCTCTCTTCATTATCTTGCAGTCTCTGAATGGCATTCTCTGCAAAGCCAAAGATCTCTAGTTGAAGGTTGCATTGACTGGATAGGCTTTTGTCTCAAGGGGCACAGGGTTTTATTCACCATTTTTTATGTGTCTTAAAGCAAGGATTTCTGGTTAACAGGAAAGCAGTGGTGCAAAATCTCTTGAGCAGATGTGAGATTAGTACCTCTAATCAGGAAAGGTGATGTATGTGCAGTCAGTGCACTTACACTTCATTTCTGTCCTTCCAATCCTTACGTGGAAAGATTAACCCATTTATTTTAAAATCAGTCCAGTCCCACCCACGGCAGGAGTTGTTGCAGGCAGGACAGAAAACTTGACGGACCAGCCATTGACTTCCGGGACCAGTGAATCCTTGCCTTAATGCCTGCACAAAACCCTCCCCAATCAATGCAACCTTCAATTAGAGATATTTGGCTTTGCACAGAATGTCATTCAGAGACTGCAAGGTAGTGAAGAGAGGTAAAGGCAAGAAGGAGATAGGAGCCAGAGTAGACCATTCAGCCCTTCAAACCTGTTCCAACATTCAGTTAGATCATGGCTAATCTGTATCTTAGCTCCACTTACCCAGCTAGGTTCCTTATAACCTAAACTTGGAATGTAGTGCCAGGGCACGTGAAATTCTCAAATGTGAACTTTGCCAGGCACAAGTTCTAAGCCAGGTCTCTCGCTTTATCCTAAATTTTTCATACAGCCACTACTTTGATCATACTATTTTCTGCTTCACCTCGACTTGACAGGAGACACTTTAATCAGAATTAATTATCTTCCAATCCACAGGGCATAGGGACAGCGTGTAATGGATGATTGCAATTCTCCGTGACATGACTTTGCGATCAAAATGTGGTGCTTGACAGCTCTCAGGTGTGAGTGTTTGTTGTATGTGTGCATGCATGTGTGTGTGCGCGCAGGTATCTTGGGAGCTGAGGCAATCATGATATGTTGTGTACAGGGATCATCCTGGCACCATCAATGGGAAATCCATTGCTTTGGGGCTATGGAGTTGCTTTGGCAGAGATTACCTAACTTACACACTGGCATGGGATTGAGACCTGAGACCTTCCTGCTTTGTGTGTCTCAATCCCACACTAGGCTATGCCTTTACCAACTGATGCACTGGGAGTGTAAGACCATCTCTGAATTTAAGATAGCCAGAGCCATTGGAACATTTTATAGCAGTTGGATATGTTAAAGGACAATATCTTCACACCTGAGGCTTGAATTGAACATATAACTTGGGAATGTGAGACAATAACATCACGAGTCTTACTCTAGCAGCATTATCAATTAGTACTGGTAACATTTAGTGCATACCTGATCTGAGAGCTTGATGGCGTTTATTCCCCCCACACTAACATTCCTCACCTGAAGAAAACATAAAATAATCCACTGCTTACATTTGTTGAGCCACTGGTAATGCTGATGACGCATCTTGCCCTTTGTAGCTTGCCCAATGTTCCTATCTACATTCAAATTCCTCATTAGAACGTGCCAGGAGTGAATCAGTACCTGATCAGATGCTGTCACTAAATGCACATTCCTATTAATTGGTGCCTTTAAATTAATGCTTCCATTAACCAGGTGCCTATTAAACAGTGCCTTCTGTGCTATGTATCTGTGTTTCAATTTTATGTTGTTGCTCCTAATCTCCAAAACATGCATTTATTAGACTACTTATGTTGACAGCTTGTGAAACTTTTGGGCTTTATTTGTGAGTACAGATGTGTGATTAATGTGGCTGATAGAGAAAACAGATCCATTTCATTAGGTAAGCCACATAATGACTGTGAGTTCTTCACTTAACTTATGTTCCACGTCATTGTCTGTGCTTTTAAATACAATGCTGTCTGCATGCCGAAATGCAAGGAGCTCAGTAAATTGGTGAGCCATTTTAGTGAGTTTTATTACTCTCTTTGCCATAGCACTTGGTGCTTAAGCTACAAGTTTACCTTGGTTAAACTTTGCCCCAATGCTAAATGTGTAGTGTGAAATAAGATGCCAATTAAGGCTTGAGCTGACTCTGAAACAGAATCAGACTCTTTCCTCCAGGCAGTCTGCTAAACTTCACTCTTACGTCAGGCTGAACCCTGACTATAATTTTGGTCTGCACTTGTGGTGTAACTACAATGTTGGTGTGAAGGGAACCCCCTTCTCACTGAGGCTTATTGGAGTGTGGCCTTTTTTCAAAATTCATTCTTGGGATGTGGGCATTGTTGGCAAGACTTATATTTATTGCCCACATTTAGTTGCCTCTAAGCAAGTGTGGTGGGCCTTCTTCATGAACCACTACAGGCCATATGGTGAAGGAGCTCTCTAAGTGCTGTTACTTAGATAGTTCTGGGTGACTCAGTGTCAATGAATGAATGGCAATACACACCCCAGTCAGGATGTTCCTTTTAGGTGATGATGCTTGTGGGTTTGGGAGGAGTTGTCAATGGAGCCTTGTCATTGCAGTGAAATCAGGTGTCAAGGAAGTGACTCTGTAGTGAATCAGAATCAGTGTCCTTTTCCCAGGAGCTTTCCAAGGTTCATTCTAATGTCCAAAGATTGGGCCTGACTCTGGATTTAAACCATATTTGCAGCATAATTACAATGTTGGTGTAAGAGGAATCCATTTCTCACTGGTGCTAGTTAGAATGCACCAAGCTGTAGCCAGTGGCAACTTGAAACAAATGGGTCAAATGTCATGAAAATATAATAATTCTCATAATACTATTGTGAATTATTGTAAAAGTGGGTTAATAGTGGGGTATGGATAGTGTGTGTGTGTGTGTGTGTGTGTGTGTGTTGGATTTAATTGAATTAGATACAGTTGGTCTGGAACTTTTGAGTTATCAAAAGGGGAGCTAGGTTTGAAATGCTAAATACTTAAACATGGCTGAAGTTTTAGAATGTGAGGTGTGAGGAACATTTGCATTTTTAGATAAATTAGGTTAGTTTGAATTTTAAAGAGATGGTAAGGAGTTACACCTAGCCATAAGCAGCTAAGCCAAACAGTGTTTATTTTTACAGTGTTTATTTTTCCAAAGTTTACTGATAAAATTAGTATTATGAAAAGATTTATATTTTAAGAAAAATTAAGTTGTAAAAACATGGGAACAATGGAATTTGCATTAAAAGGGCGAAGCATGTATAAAAGAGATGAGGTTATGTGTAAGGAGAAAGGCATTCTAAGATCTAACACAAGTGCGAAAAGCCTGCAGCCTCTGTGCATCAAGCTGCTATCTATAGGAAATTGCTCTCCAGGGAATTGTGTGCTTTGCCTGGGTCTGTTTAAATCCATTTGTGTTTACTGTTGCCTTAACAGAGGTGTATCTGGGAACCAGATTAATTAGGGGATTTAGGAGTTATTATAGTAGTAATTTATAGACCTATGTATGTGCTTAAAATATTTTCTTTTATTGATAAATGTTTAATTTGGTTTTGCAAAAGACCCTAAGTCTTGGTGGACTTATTACTGCTGAATTCAAAGCAAGCATCTGAAAATAAAATACAAATTGCAAAATGGTTGTGGCAGCTGTTTCAAGTTTCCCTCTGGGATTTGAGCAGCTCGGCATTTACCATCTGCTGTGCCATTACACCAAATTGGTATGAATGCGAATTTCCTTGGAATTTCTTCTACTCTGCTGGTGTAATTTCATCAGAAGTTCAGTGGGGACCACATTTGTATAGGTCAATGATGTTTCATTATTATTCCAGGGAAGTGGGAGTGCAGCTCAAGGCAAATTCCTGACCTATGGGAATTCCATCCATTTGTTTCATCCAATCTGTAAACCATAAAAGTGCTGACCTAGCACTCTTTTAAAACATGTCAGAGCAGCCATGATCTAGTTCAATGGCAAAATGGCTGGAGTGGCTGACTGTCCCTCCTGTTCCTAATATCCTTCTGTTATCGTGATAGTTTGCATGCCCAACATTCAACATACAGAGCCAATAAATAGGAGGATCTGCAGCCTGGTCTGAGTTAGTTACTCTCAGCCGTGTCTGTAGGTAGCAACAAATGCCTCAGTGTACGGTCCTGGAACACATTGTGATTGCTTGCTCAAGTGGCTATTTTTTTATGTGTAAGACTAGATAATGAGCTGGCAGGCTGTCTGAGCATATTGGACAACACAGAAGTTAGAATTGGTACTTCTGATTGTTGTCACAGTATTATTTCTGGGTAAGCGCACACCATGTAAACTTTGGGATCAGGCAAGGTTGGACAGGGATACAAGGCCTTCTGTAGTCAAATACCTTGCACTGTCTAGGCACACAGATTAATAGTGACTACTTTTGGCAAGTGGGCCAGTGCCCATAGAACCAGGGCCCAGCAAGGAAAGAAAGGTGGAAAAAATGCTCTGAGAAAGGGTTACGATTTATGTCCTATTGCAACAGTGACACATTTTATTGGTGCGTAAATCTGCTGCTCCTTTCCCTCTCAACTGCAGAGACTTAAATCTACCCAGAGGCAATATTTTTAACTTAGTGTGGGAATGTCAGACATTAGTTCCAGGGACACGATTCTCATAGAATCAGAGACAAATGCAAGGCTAGTCCAAATGAAACCTAACCACAAAAAAATGCTATTGCGTCTTTTCCACCTTGAAACACAAAGGAAAATATGGCACAACTCCTGGCTTCCAGCTCACTGATGAGAAAGAATGAACAAAGCCACTGGATCCACATTGGAGTGTGGCTCAGTCTGCAGCAGATTTAAATCTCTGCACTTGTCTAAAACACCCTACTCCAAGGACGAAACTATTTTGCTTTAGCTGCACACAACTGAACATGAGAGTAGCTCTTCACTTTAAAAGGAGGACCTTCTGTAGAGGTTTCAATACTTTGTTTGTTTCCTGCTTCAGTAAACATTTTTCCAAAAGCAAAGCTTTTTTTGTTCCTTTGAAATGAAGAAAACAATGTTTGACTGGGCCAAATTTTGAACCCTAGTTTGTGCTAACCTCTGCCAAATCACAAAGATTAGTTTAAAGTAAGTTGTATTAGAATAAAAAAATGATGTCCAAGTTTAACCCAAGCCGCTCGGCATGTCATTAAAATGGTAGGTCTGGTCCTGTTGGTGGCAGGCCTCATGGTGGGCAGCGGGGCAGAATTCGGTGTGAGGGGTCAGAAATCAGTTTCATGCCGGCGTGAAATCGCAACAGGATCATCCGATGTTGTCCGCCATGGCGGGATGCGAATCCTGCTGGAGGCTGGCAAGAACATAATTTGTATCCTGCTGTTGGGATGCAAAGTAAGGCCCGACCGGAATCGTCCCCCCACGCTCGATTTACCGTTACACCAGCGGCAAAACACGACGGCCCAGAACACGCCTGGACAAGTGTGACTTGCAGGAGTCGGGAATTACCTTTAGGCCTTTGCTCAGATTGTGGACATTAGAGGAGCAGAAGATGCTGGAACCCTACAGCTACTGAACCCTGAGGAATGTGCGCATCGCATGCTGAGTGGATTCTCATGGATGTAGCTCAGCCGTGAAGCAGCTCTCAGAAGGTGGGAGGTCTCCATTGATGCTTTGGGTCTGCTTCAGAACATCACAGTGGCGAGTTGGGGGAGAGGAAGGTCCAGTTGGGAATGGGAGAGGAAGGTGTACGGGGGGGCGCGGGGGGGGGGGGGGGGCGGGGGGGGGGGTGGTTGGTGAAGTTGGTGGGGGGGGACAAATGTGTCGGGCAAAGTGAGGTTAGGAGGCGGAAAGAGGGTGTCCATGGGGGAGGAGGGAGTAAGGGGGAAGAGGTTGTAACTGGGGATAATACTGCAAGTGGGACAGTAGTGTGAGAGGAGGGGGAGGTGCCAGGGAACGAATTCAGCAGGGGAAAGGTCCAGGAAGAGGAAGGAGTTCGGAAAGGGGAAGGTGCCCAGGGGCAGAAGCGAGTAAAGGGGGGGATGTCTAGGTAAACCTGCAAGAGAGAGGTTTGTGGAGTCAATGACTACCCCCTGGGGAGGGAACTGAAGGTGGGGATGGTAGAAGGGAATGGTGAGTGTGGGAGGGGGCAGAGGGAGGCAGTAGGATTGAAGTGTGAGGGTGCATCGGTACTGGTAGAAGGGGCGGTGAGGGTGGCTGGTGGAGGCAGACACGGACTCTGGGGGTGGGAAGGAGGAGATCAGGGAGGTCAATGTGGATGGGGGTGGGGTTCTCCGGTAGGTGGGGAATGTGCCCATTCACCTGGGCATCCTGGAATTATAAGGATTGGATTTGGTAGGTGACGGTGGGGAGGTGGAAGCTGATACCAGTGGCGTACACAGTGATGGGGGATAGGACATGGTTGAGGTGGGAGGGGAAAGGACGGTGAAGCTGATCAGAATCTTGACAACTACCATGTTTGTCAAATTGAAAGTGAGCGGAGACTCGTGTTGGACGGGCACAGGTGCTGCATGGACGTGTGATCAGTGGGTGGGCGGAGATGAGGTCACCTCAAATGGACAACTGAAAGAGAACCCCAGCAGGCAGCATTGAAAATACTCAGGACAATAAGGTGAGTGTGATGGATGAAGGCTCCCTGTCATAGGGAGAATGCTTGCACAAGACTCCAAAGGCCCATCCACATGCACACTTATCCCTCTAGACCAGCAGCTGAACTGCTAGTGAGAAGGATGCAGGGGGAGGACTCCCAAAGCCTGTCAATGAAGCTAAAAGTCAACATTGCACGTTATTCAGTGAAAGTGAATCTATTTGCAGATTACAAAGTGATAAAACATATTCACCCATGCAACAACTTATGATCAGAATTTCTTAACTTTTCTAGGTCTAACACTTCTTCCAGGTGCTGCCCTGACATCCGCAGCAGGCGAGGAGACAGCCTACGTAATGGTTGGCCCTTGATGACATTGGCATGCGTCCTCTGGAGAGCCGAGGCCTTGAGGGCCCTGGCTTGCTTTGGCTGTCCTCGTGGGCCAGCTGTAGTGACAGAAGACGAGTTTGAGGGAGTCACAGGCAAAGAGGACTCAGAGGGAGTGGACAGCCTCTGAGATTACTGAGTGGCTGACCTGGGATGTCCAGCTGCCATTCCTCCTCCTTTCGGGTGCCCGAGGAACCCGGCCTGACTCCTTGAGGGGAAGGAGTACCTGAAGCAACGTCAAAATGACCCGTTTCCTCCTCACGTTGTCACTGCAGGAACTGACCCATGGCTCCCACAATGGAGTGCGGGTCTGTGCTCACTTCTCCAACTCGCATGCCACTCCGTTGAGGGCTTCCGACAGCTCTGCGTGATGTTGTCCTGCCTTCTGCTAACTCTCCACAATGAGTTGGAAGGCCGAATCCAGAAGCTCATCATCTGACTCAGACCCCACAGATATCTCTTCCCTAGTAGTCCTCCGAGTGCCGGGGAGCTCGGCTAAATCTGCCTCCTCCTGCTGTGGACACGTGTCCGTCCGGTCACCACCAGATTGTGAACCCGAGCCTTTCTAGATCTAGGCCCCACCGAGGTGTCTGTCTCTGCGCTGGTGGATGGTGTGGGTAAGTGCTGAGATGGGTTTTCCAGGCTGCTTATTTCCAGCTCTTCATTGGAGGAGGTGCCCTCTTGGCTGGAGTTGAGGATGTGGATGAAGGTGAGGGACTGACTGGCTGAGGGTGTTAGTCCCTTGGCAGAGCTCCCAGTGAACCAAAGTAGAGATAATTAGTGTTAGAGATAATTAGTGCATGGCAGCAGAATCAAAAGCAAGAGAGAGAGCACTCACAGTTGTGTTGAGAGAGGGATGATGTGATGCAGGATCCTCATGTGGGTGTTCGCCACCGACCACACCATCACCACAGGCAGGGTTCACATCCTCACCAGTCAGCACGGTGAGTGAGGGGCCTAACGTGGGCCACTCCACCACTTGTCTGGGACCTCTCCCTGCTGTTGTGGGCCAGCTTCTCCTGCATGAAAACAGATGGAGAAAGTGTGAGCGGGACACATGGCACTGCATGGAATGTTTGTGTCATGAATAGAGCCATGGATGGGATGAGGGCATGAGCTCAAGATGATATGAGACTGATGGAGATATGAGGGTGTGTGTGAGAGTTAGTGGTGTTGTCTCTTGAGGTGTGAGATCCCTGTGGATGTGTGATGGGTTTGTGAGTGTGAGAGTTGAAATTGATGAGGTGGCTGACTTACTCTGGCAGAACATATGAGAACACTCATCCTCTTCCTGCATTGGATGGCTGACATCCTCTGTTCTCCGATGGAGCTGACTGCTGTTGCCACCACCTCTCAGGCCGGATTGGTGACACTGGGGACTTCCTGCGGCCAGAGTGGGGATAGAGGACATTGTGGTGGCCTTGCACTGCGTTCAGCAGGTGCCCCAGAGAGGAGTCACTAAATTTCGGGGCTGCTGTCTTCCTGGCTTTCGGGGCAATCTGTCACCTGGAGCAGCCCTGGTCTGTAGACACCAAGTAAACTGTGCTCTGGTACACTTTAAATATGGTGCCCAGAATGAGGATGTGCTGAGTTCATGGCGTGGCGAGCAAATCCAAGCCCGCCCGCCAGAGATTCGATGTGTGTTTCCATGAATGGATTATTATTGAGACAGGACACGCCGGGGAGGGAATGATATGGCATGAAAACCTATCATTGCTGCTGGTGGGTAAATTGTCTTTTTTCACGCCCTCTACCGTACTTAGTGCAAATCTGGGATGATTCTGCCTGTAATCAGAGTGGTTGGTATCACATTCTGTCCATTTTAACCAGTGCATTTCATGCAGGGGAGGGCCACTGGCTGTGCTGTGACCCACCCAATGTGCTGAGGTTGTAGCCCAATGATGTCATTGGTGCTATGACATGATTTCTGCTTCAAATTGCTGGAGTTCCACACAGCTCCAGACACACAAATGAAAGCTGTTAGGGGTGGCCAGAAGAGGCCAAGCTAAGCAATTTTAGAAATTTTTTGTGAAGTGTGCTCGTGGGCTTGGTAAAGCAGGTGTGCCCCTCCTGTCCCAACAAAGAATCCTTGGGAATCTTCAGCTCCAGCTCCCAGCAGCTCTATGGAAACCTTCTCTATTCTGAGCATTAACCTCATATCGAACACCGTCCCCTTGGGTCCCCTCTGGGGTTGGCCTCCCACCCGATTTTCTGCTCCTGCCTGCTGGATCTGATGATGTCTTCCCGCTGTCTTTGGTCTGGTGAAACTGCGGAGAAATTTAATTGAAGCCTGGGGGTTAAAGTGACTCAGGGCTCATGCTCAACTCTGTGTGGGTGATTCTCACTGTCTCAAAGACGCCCTGAGCTAAAATCAGGGGTTTTGGTTAAGTCACTGACCATAAGTGGCACTGGCTGTCCCGTCTAAAGCCATTTTCAGTCTGGCTGCCCATCAGCTTTGGCTTATGGCAGACTTCTGGCTTAGTTATCACCGGGCCTCCTGTTTATGGCTTGGTCTGCTGATTTGCAAGATTATAGCATGAACTCTAAATGTGCTGGCGAGTGGCTGAACAATTGAGCAGGGCAAGCAAATTTGTTAGAGTCTAGCACGAGGTCAAATTAACTTGTACTAATTAAAATCTCTTAAAGGAGAGGTGCATTTTTACTGAAGCAGGTGCTGTAAGTCCTACCGAGAGACATGGGAAAGACACAAGAATAGCCAAACATGGCGCCGAGGTACTCCAATGTATAGTATAAGGGTTTGGCATATATAAGGTTAATGTGGGACTGAGTACAGTATCGCCCACACTATGATGCAAGAAGAACAAGACCCGCACCCAGGGTCGGTCTTGTGTTGGACAGAGCTGTGTGTATCAGCAAGCATGGAGACCCTGACCCCATTGACAGTCAGGGTCAATGAGACTACACCTGAGTGAGACATAGGGCAACATTTTAGGCCCTTTCCACCGGTGGGATTTTCTGGTCCTACCAAAGTCAATGGATTATTGAACAGCCCCCACCACGACGGGGCCCTAAAATCCCTCCCATAGACTGAGTGAGTAGCGAATTAGGTTCACATGGGAACTCGGTGCACAGGGGAAAGTTTTATTGCAACTAATAAAGTGTGTTAAGTATTATTTGGGTTTATCAGTACTTATAATGTTTATCAATGGTTGAAAGGTTTAAGTTAAAGTCAAGTAAAGTAAATAATAAGTTAATATAAGTAACCCAAAGTAAAATAAAGTTAATGTAAGTGAAGTAAAGTTAAGACATGGCAGGGCAGCTCGGTCACGTGGAATGCGTGTCCTGTAGTATGTGGGAAGGCATGGATTCTACCAGTGACCTAGATGACCACATGTGCAGGAAATGTTACCAGCTGCAGAAACTTGAGCTTTGGGGTTTGGAGCTTGAGCGGTGGCTGGAGTTACTGTGGCACATCTGTGAAGCTGAGAGCTAGTGGATAACATGCTCAGAGAGCTGGTCATGCCACAGGCTAGGAGCATGAAGGCAGAAAGGGAAAGGGTGACCGTAGGCAGTCAAAGAAAACCACACAGGTAGTGCAGGAGTTCCCTGAGGTCCCACTCACTAATTGGTTTTCCATTTTGGATAGTGGTCAGGGCATTGGTTCTTCGGAGGAGTCAGAGTGAAGTTTGTGGCACCATGGGTGGTTCAGCTGCACAGGAGGGAAGGATTATGAGGGAAAGAGCAGTAGTGATAGGGTGTTCATTAATTAGAGGAACAAATAGGCATTTCTGTGACTGTAGACCTAACTCCAGGAGGGAATGTTGCCTCCCTGGGTCAAAGATGTAACAGAACAGCTGCAGGACATTTTTCTTGGGGAGGATGAACAGCCAGAGGTTGTGGTCCACATACTGATGACTGAGGTAGGAAGGGGGAATGAGGTCCTGAAAGCAGATTTTGGGGACCTAGGTAGAAGATTGAAAAGCAGCACCTCTAATGCAGTAATCTCAGGATTACTTCCAGTCCCATGTGCCAGTGAGCATAGAAATAGGAGAATTGAGTGATTGAAGACATGGCTGGAGAACTGGTGTAGGGTGGAGGGCATCAGATTCCAGAGGCATTGGGACTGGTTCAGGGGCAGGTGAGATATGCATCTTAGCAGAACCAGGACTAACATCCTTGCAGGGAGATTTGCTAGTGCTGTGGGGGAGGATTTAAACTAGATTGGCAGAAGGTTGGGAACTGGAGAGACAGCTCAGATTTGAGGGAAGCAAAACTGGCAATAGGAAGTAGAAAAGTAGAAAGCAAAAAAAGAAGACAGACAAAGCTTAGGCAAGCATCATATAGGATCAGAATAGAGAATGATGTTAAACAAGCAGAATTAAAGGCACTCTATCTGAATGCACTCGCAAAAAGGTTGATGATTTGAATGTACAAATTGAGGTAAATGGGTATGATTTAATTGCCATCACGGAGATGTGGCTACAAAGTGACCAAGAATAGGAACAGAATATCCAAGCTTATTCAGCATTTAGGAGGAATAGGCAAAAAGGAAAAGGAGGGAGTGCTGGCACTCTTAAGGGATGAGATCAGTACATTAGTAAGTGAAGATCTTAGATGGAAAGATCAAGATGTAAAATCAGTTTGGGGGGAGTTAAGAAACTGCAAGGGCCAGCAAACATTGGTGGGAATTGCTGATAGGCCACCACGCTGGAGTGCTAATGTTAGGCACAGTATAAATCAGGAAAAATAGAGATGCATATAATGTGGGTAATACAGTCATAATGGGTGACTTCAGTTTACACATGGACAGGGTTAACCAAATCAGCACTAATGCTGCGGAGGAAGAATTCCTGAACTATGTATGAGATGGGTTTCTAGAGCAGTTCGTTGAGGAGCCAACTAGGGATCAGTCTATTTTGGATTTAGTGTTGTGTAATGAGAAAGGGATGATTAATAATCTTGCTGTAAAGGAGCCTTTGAGAAATAGTGACCATAAAATAATAGAATTTTGCATTAAATTTGATTGTGAAATATTTCATTCTGAAACTAGGGACAGAATTTTGCCATCATTGGGTGGGCTCAGTAGGGGGGATGGGGAGTGGTTGGGAAGCCGACCGCCACCTGCGATCAGGACCGGACAGCGATTTCATGCTGGCGGGTCAATTAAGACATGCCTAGCATGAGTTGTGCACTGCAGCGCTCAGTGCTGCCCGTGTCGGGGTGGGAGGAGGGCATGAGTGCAAGTTCGCACCTGCGTCTGGGTGCGCACTGGAAAAGGTCCCTGAGGCACAGAGCTGCCTCAGGGAGATGAAGATAAGAAAAATTAAAAATAAAGATTTTTAAAATGTTACAAAACATGTCACATGAGCAGGGACATGTTGTTAATGAAATGTTAAAATTTTTATTTTACTTTTATTGGCTGTTGGAAACTTCATCCCGCAAAGGCCGCTTGGTTTTTTCGCCTGTCTGCCAACGGTAAGGTTGGACAAACAGTGAAAATTTTCTTTCAGTTATAACTTTAATGGCCTTAATAGGCCTTTTAATTGTTGGCGGGTGCTCTGCCGACTCCTGCGAGTGCCTGCTGCCTGAAATACCGTGCAAGTATGCAATGACATTGGGACACTCGCTTGATGTTATCATGCATCATTTTATGCTCGCTTGGGCCGGGTGTGCACCCGCCCGACCAGCGTTATATTCTGGCCTAGGGTCTTAAATCTGAAGAAAGAAAATTATGAAGGTATGAGGGACAAGTTGGCTATGGTGGATTGGGAAAATACACTAAACGATTTGACGGTTGACATGCAATTTATAGAAGTACCACATGGCCTACAACAGATATACATTCCTCTAAGGCACAAACACCCAAAGGGAAGGGTAAATCAACAAAATAAGTTAAAGATTGCATTAGGTCAAAGAAAGTAGCTCACAAGGATACCAGAAAAAGTAGTAAGCCTGAGGATTGGGAGAAATTCAGAACCCAGCCAAAGAAGAAACTGATTAAGAAGGGGAAAAGAGAATGCAAACTAGTGAGGAACATAAAGGCAGACTGTGACAGCTTCTTTAGGTATGTGAAAAGGATAAGATTAGCGAGGACAAATGTGGGCCCGTGACATGTGAGGACAGGAGAATTTATAATGGAAAACAGGGAAATGGCAGAGAAACGAAACAATTACTTTGCATCTGTCTTCATGGAAGAAGATACAGAAAATCTCCCAGTAACACTAGGCAACCAAAGGGCTTGTGAAAATGAGGAACTAAAAGGTATTAGTATTAGCAGTGAGGTAGTACTTGAAAAGTTAACTGGATTGAAGGTTAATAAATCCCCTGGACCAGATGAACTTCATCCCATAGTGTTTAAGGAGGTGGCTAGAGAGATAATGGATGCATTGGTGGTTATATTTCAACATTGTATAGATTTTGGAATGGTTCCTGTGGACTGGAAAGTAGAAAATGTAACCCCACTATTTAGGAAGGGAGGAAAAGGGAGAATGGAAAACTGCAAACCTGTTTGTTTGACATTAGTAGTAGGGAAAATGTTATATTATAAAGGATGTGATAACTGG
The DNA here is from genome assembly GCF_017639515.1 of Carcharodon carcharias. Lineage (NCBI taxonomy): Eukaryota > Metazoa > Chordata > Chondrichthyes > Lamniformes > Lamnidae > Carcharodon > Carcharodon carcharias. The sequence continues at coordinate 189,359,891 of NC_054469.1, forward strand.
ACATTTAGAAAAAAAATGGTAAATTTGCACAGAGTCAACATGGATTTATAAAAGGGAAATCATGTTTGATAAACTTATTGGAGTTTTTTGAAGATATTACTTGTAGCATTGATAAAGGAGAACCAGTGGATGTTGTGTATTTGGATTTTCAGAAAGCTTTTGATAAGGTCCCACACAGGAGGTTAGTAAATAAAATTAGAGGGCATGGGATTGGGGGAAATATACAAATATGGATTGAGAGTTGGTTAACAGGAAGAAAGCAGAGAGTAGGAATAAATGAATCATTCTCAGGATAGCAGACTGTTACTAGTGGAATACCATAAAGGATCAGTGCTAGGTCCACAACGGTTCACAATCTGTATAAATGATTTTGATATGGGGACCAACTGTAATATTTCCAAATTTGCTGATGACACCAAACTAGATGGAAATGTAAGTTGTGAGGAGGATGCAAGAAGGTTTCAAGAGGACTTGGGCAGGTTAAGTGAATGGGCTAGAACATGGCAGATGGAATGTAATGTGAATAAGTGTGAAGTGATTTACTTTGGTAGAACGAACAGAAAGGCATAATATTCCTTAAATGATGAGAGGTTGGGAAGTGTGGGTGTCAAAAGGGACCTGGGTGTCCTTGTTCATGAGTCACTAAAAGCTAGCATGCAGGTGTAGCAAGCAATTAAGAAGGAAAATGGTATGTTGGTCTTCATCACAAGGGGATTTGAAGGCAGGAGTAAAGATCTTGCTGCAGTTGTATAGAGCCTTGGTGAGACCTCACTTGGAGTATTGTGCACAGTTCTGGTCCCCTTATCTAAAGAGGGAAAAACTTGCCTTTGAGGGATTGCACAGAGGTTCACCTGATTAACCTCTGGGAAAGCTGAATATTGTATTATGAAGAAAGATTGAGGAGACTGGGTCTGTACTCCCCAGAGAAGAGTCATTGAAACTCACAAGATTCTTACACGGCATGACAGGGTGGATGTAGATAGGATGTTTCCTCTAGATGGTAAGTCTAAAACCAGGGGACATAATCTCAGAATAAGGAGTAGGCAATTTAAGACTGAGATGAGGAGGAATTTCTTCATTCAGAGGGCGGGGGCTGAATTTTTGGAATTCTCTACCTCTAAGCATTGTGGAAGCTCAATCATTGAACATGTTCAAGACAGGAATCGATAGATTTCTGGACACTATTGACATCAAGGGATATGGAAATAGTGCAGTAAAATGGCGTTAAGGAATATGATCAGCCATGATCTAATTGAATGGAGGAGCAGGCTTGATGGGCTGAATGGCCTACTCCTGTTCCTATATTTCTATGTTCTCACAATCTCTTCTGGTTTACAAGTTGTAGATGATTTAAGTATGTACCTCTTGCTTCCCCCACTCCCCCTCCCATTTCCCACACCACAACCTTACCATTGTGCATTTCTCTTTTCAGATGTCCGAGAGCTGCAACCTATCTAGGTATGGTGGAACAAAGGAAGAATAGAAGGTAGACAATTATAAAGAAGAAACCATAATTTGCTCTCATGCTCACAATCACCAGCTCAGATACTGACACTGTGCATAATTTAGACTCTCCTCTTCGAGGCATTGCCCTCCTCTGTGTCACCTCTGCTCATCCTCCCATCGTGTTGTAAACCAAGGTGGACAGAACTACAGCATCTGTAACTTGGAGCAAGTTGGCCATGCAGAATCCTTGAAATGAGGACAAAAGCTTTCACCTTGTGCCACACCATTCCCTGTAGTTCACCAAATTTAGGTAGTCAAACAAATCTCCAAATACTTTTACTAACTCAGCCACAGCCAGTAAGAATTATTCAGCAACTAAACTACAAGTATTTAATGATCCTTTAAATCCCACTGGTAGTTAAGATACTTCCTGCTGCCTGAGATTAAGAGATCAAAAATGATGCTGCTAGCGGAAATCAGCATTACACACTGATTGATGTCACAATCTGCCTAATGTGCATGATTTTGCCACATGCTCCCAGTGCCAATGCTAACAACCTACCCAAAATGGCTTCTAGTGTGGCCTGCACCAATGTGCACTCATGGCGTGAAAGCCATTTTGTTTTAAAAATGACACCTGTGATGCTGAAAATTCAGGCACTTTGCAACAGAATTTTGCAGCTATACCAGAGACAGTATTGAAGAACCCTTAATTTGGAGGGTGTCGCATGTTAAATATGGCTATTATTAAGTCACTTCTGAATCTCCCTTCTAGCTCACCAATCTGGAGTTTATTATCTGAGTGTTGCTAATTATCTCTCTTGTCATACGAAAACAGTTGTAGTTCTCGTCTTCCAATAAAATCCCCTGGGGCAATGAACTGTTGTGATCTGAAATGCACGGCCTGAAAAGGTGCAGGTTGCAGATTCAATTGTATCATTCAAAAAGGAATTGTGTATATATACAGGACTTGAAAAGTGAAAAAAGTTGCATGGTTATGTAGAAGGAACGGGGTAGTAGAGCTAATTAGATACCTCTTTCAAAGAATCAACTAAGGCATAAAACATGGGCAAAGTGGATTCCTCTTGGATGATTCTATGGTCGATCTTGACTTTGAGAGATAGTCAGTGGATTTTAAAATCAGGAGAGATGATAAAACAGACTGCTGACTTGCTATCACTCATTTTAAAGTACCACAGAATGTCAAGATCTACCCTATGATTCTAAGTTAAAAGGCTGCATTAAAATTGAACCACTTAACAGATCTATCGAGGGATTTCCAGCTTTGTTACCAGGGCCAATAATTTGAGGTTGAATTTCTTTTCCGCTCTTCCTACAAGGATGTTTTTCAGCATCGACTTGGTGGTAGGACTGAAATCAGTGGCTGGCTGTGTGGGGTGTCAAAATTGTTCCCCTTTGATTCATGGTACAGAGAGCTGCATCACTTTTGAGAGTGGCTTTCAATTGGAACTTTTTGGCAAAGTCAACTGGCTGACAACCAGGTCCAGGAACCCGGCTGATTTTGCATTTTCTTAGCCCAGACAGACTGAGATTGATTGACAATTAGGGGACATTGTGTTTAGGTTTGGGCATTACAATTGAGGAAGAAGAAGCTGACCTTGGAGGGCTACAGCACATATTCAACAGCATGGCTTAGAGGGTTAAACTATGAGGACACTTGCACAGTGTAGTCTTTTATTTATTTTTATTGGACCTAAGAAAGATAAAACAGAGTATTTTCAAAATGATGAGATCTTAGAAGTGTGGAAGAGTAAAGAGACAGAGGGTTCCAACTACAGAATAAGCTAGTGGATAGATACAAAGCAAGATTATAAAGGCTAATGGAATGTTAGCCCCAGAATGTTACAGTTGTACAGAGCTCTGGTTAGAGCGCTGTGTTTAGTTATGGACACCATCCCGCAGAAACGATATATTTGGCTTTGAAGGGGATGCAGCGCAGTTTTACCGATATTATCTTGGGGCTTAAAGGGTTAGATTAGGAAGAAATGTTTTTGAATTCCCTTGAGTATAGAAGATTAAGGGGTGATCCAATTGAGGAGTTTAAGATGTTTAAAGAATTTGATAGGGTAGTTGGAGAGAAACTATTTCCTCTGGTGGGGGCTTCCAGAACAAAGAGGCATAACCTTCAAATTAGAGATGCCAGGAAGCAATTCTTCACACAAAGGTTATTGGAAACCTGGAATTCTCTTTCCCCCCAAAAAGGCTGAGGTTAGGTCCATCGAAAATTTCAAGCTGAGACTGAGAGATGTTTGTTAATTAAGGATATTAAAGCAGATGGAACCAGGACAGGCAAATGGAGTTAAGATACAGATCAGTCGTGATCTAACTGAATGGCTGGACAGGCTCAAGGAACTGAGTGGACCTATTTCTATGGAAATATCCTAAGGATACAGGAAAAAACAACTTATAGAATGAGTGGAGGTGGGGAGGGGAGGACAGAGAGAGAGTGGGGAAGTAAAACAGAAAAGAAAATGATTATTTAGTTTTTTTCACATTCAAGTTCAGGAGGAGGAAAATGATCTGTCGTGATTTACATTCTTGAATGCTGTAGTCTGGATGCTCATAGAACAGAAACATAATCGTTTTCAGTTGTGTTGCACACCCACAGTGGGAAAATACTGTCTGCACTCCCTGTCGAAGTTCACACAAAAGAAGAATTTGGATGAGATTCTGCAGAATTGCAAGGATCACTGCTTTCAGGAGAAAATTGCAGAGGAAATTGTAATTTAGAAAGAAAAATAGGGTGGGGGGAGGGAGGGGGAGATAAATGAAAACCAAAGGAAAGCTTTCTCGTGGAATTCAGTGTCTTTTCTGACATAGCCAGATATGTCACTGGATAAAAGTCACTGCATTCTCATGAGAACTGCAGCATCCCTCAAGCGAATCACCAGAGACATTTTCCAGCCTCCATTTAGAATTAGGGGAACTGTACGAAGAAAAATAACTGCAGCTAATGGCAGAAAAACCCTGTACAGCTGCCTGTATTTAATAATAGCAATCTGAAAGCTCAATGTTAGCCACCCCTTGCAATGTGCAGAATCATTGCGTAGAATTACAGATGGAGATTATTTTACATTTATTATTATTATTAAAACAAAGATAATGTACCTCCATCAACCATCAATATATGTTACTGGCAATGAAAGGGAAACTCAGTGATTGAAATACATCCCTTTGAAAGACAGATGCTATTATCCCTCAGCAGGGCACACCTGGCTAGAAAATGGCAAGGGGCCAATTTGCATCTGTTTAGGACTTTCAGAGCAATCTAGTGACTAATTGCAGAGATTGCAGGTGTGACTGGAACTGTAATAAGTAACCAATCGCTGTAATTAATCTGCTAGGCTGGAGCTGAAGAGCTAACAGCTGGACATTAGGGGATGGGCACATCTGGTAAATTGTGTCGCTCTTGGTGCAGCATCTCCTCTTCCATTGTGCAGCATAATTAAGCGTCATATAAGACCTACTGTGTGAGGGTGGCCACCCAGCCTGGGTTGTCCAGTACGAGCCCACACCAATGCACTCCTAAATAATCCCAGCAGTCGCTCCAGTTTCCATTGATTTTACTTGGAATTACTGGAAGTTCAAGTCTAAGGCAGCACTTTCCTTCAGCAAACAGACAGTTTTTTCAGGCTTCTCTTGATACATTTTGCAAATCCAGTATAAATAGTTTATAATTTCAAAGCTGCAGTCTTCCTCACTAGCTCAGTCGTTCAGTACTTTGCCGAGTCAGGAAGTTCCCAATGCCACAACCTCCATCTTTATCTTTAACACAGAGAATCTCTTGGATTTTGTGTCCACAAAATCAAAACCATCCATACAGCCTGTGCCACATCCTCTACTCCTTTCCTTCCATTGTCTCATGTTGGTTCCTGCCATCCACCCTCAATCTTCATTATCTTCTTTTCCAACCCCATCAAACTCACTTTTTCCATTAAGGCTAGTACATTTTCCCTTAAACCCTTTTCGACAGCTCCTGGCTACTGTAATGCCTGTTGACATCGATAATATCATGTCTTACTGTCCCTCAGTCGCTCCACTCCAGTGCTGCAGGCATTCTTATCAGTTATCTGTTGGTCACTTTACCTAAATAATACAGGTCATTCTTATCATCTATCTCTTGATCCCTGCACCCAGTACTCTGGACCATTCTTCCTTCCTGTCTGTCCCTCAATCCTTGCATCCGAGTAATGTAGGCTATCCTTCCAGTCACTAAAACTCTGGCCTTTGGAATTGTCTCCTTAAACTGCTTTAACTCCCAAACAGCACTGTGGGACTTTACGGACAACAGTGGTTCAAGGCTCACCACTACCTTCTCCAGGGCATTGAGGGATGGGCAACAAATGCTGGCCTTGTCAGTGGCAATCACATCCCGTGATCAAATAAATAAAAAAAGAATTGCCAACATTTTACCATCCGATCGTGTCTCTAGAATAGCCAGGATCTGGATTTAGTGGTAGTATGATGGTCAAACTGCCAGCTCTGAAATTGATGGCAATTAATGGAGTCCACACATGCACAGTTTTAATGTGAAAATCTAGAAACTACAGTCAGTGATTCTACTATAGGGTGTGCTGCTTAAGTCCGCCAGGTTGCAATCAAGTAGAAATCACTGAACCGATGAAAACTTGCCCTGTTTCTGTAAAAGCCCTTGACAAAGTTATGCCTTGTTGAATGAATGTAACTGGGTTATGTTAAATTTTGCCTTATGATAAAAATTATAAAAGGTCATATATATTTAAAATAATAACTTTTAAAAAAGGTTTGCTTATAATACTGCTACTTCTATCTTAATCACATGAGCAGAATATTATGCTAGGTGAGCAGGTGTGCGCCTGACACACCCAGGCATAAAATAATGCGCGACGATGTCGGGTGAGCGTCCCGACGTCATCGCGCAGTTTCTTGATATTTCGTTCGGTGGGCATGCACCGGAGTCGGCAGTGCACCCACCAACAATTAAAAGGCCTATTAAGGCCATTAAGAAGCTAATTTGGTTGGGGGGGGGGGTGGGGGCAGGCAAAAAAGCCAAGTGGCCTTTACATTTTTTTTAGGAAACCTCATCCACGGGCGGGATGAGGTTTCCTAAAGCAAATAAACAACAAATACAAATTTTATTTTTGAATTAAAAACATGTCCCAGAGGAACAGAGTCACATGAGGGGACAAGTTTTATGATAATTTTATTTCCTTTATTTTTTTTTAAAACAGCGTTTCATTGCCTCAGGGAGATTGAAGCACTCTTTCATGCACATGCGGGTAGGTTGCGCCTGACCCGCTCGCCCTCCTCCACCCCTCCCCGCCTGTGCAGGCAGCACTGAGCGCTGCCACTCGTGTTCCATGCTGGGCGGGCCTTAATTAGGAGGCAATTGCGAGCGGCAGTTGGCTTACTGACCGCCCCCACCTGCTGCTGCTGAGCCCCCTCGCCAAGGACAAAATCATTTACTTTGCTCTCTAGAGAAATGTTAATTTTCAATTAAAAGTAAATAAATTCAGGGCATTTTACTTCCTGGTTTTCCATTTGTGAGAATACTTCAATGTGAATATCTGGTTACCCTGTTTAGTGATATCCATGCTGCTAGCCACCTGGAGATCCCCTTGACTTGGCCTCAGGTGCAAACTGATGTTGGGAAAGGGGAAATCCATACCATAGAAAACATTAGATTTTTGAGGGCAGCTTTCTTCAAGATTAGCAGCATGCACCATCACATGCATGTTTGGCTGAGAGCCCAGACTTTTATAAAATGATTATGTGAGTGAATTCGTTTACACAGGTGCAGACAAGTATTGACTTTGCTTGATTGACATCTGTATGAGGTTCTAATAAGATGTTTTTCTGCTTTTTTGTCAATGTCTCAATGTTTATTTGCACAAGGTTAAGAAATGTCAAGTGCTAAAGCTTCTGGTTTTGATACTTTAATGGTCTGTTTGATTGACACTTTTATAGCATTGTAGGAACACCAATTTTTTTTCCACGAACTGAATGGGTATTTTTTTCTATGTAGTTTCACATATACCATTGTTGCTATTGGGCTCATTGGTTCTATACATAGTGTATACTGGATGAATGGGCATGGAAGGGTCATGAATTAGCATGGAAGGTATGATGGGCCATTGGGTGTTTGGGGGCATGAGTTGGCATGGGGGCATAGTGATCGCATGGAATGAATGGGGGATGATAGGGCGTGATTGGTGAGGGCTAGAGGACCTGAAATGTAATGAAATAACAGGTTTTAACCAGCCTACCTAGGCACTCAGTCACCCATGTAGTTGCGTCCAAACTGCTTCTGCTTGATTCTATCCCACACCTGCCTTCCTGGATCAAAGATGATGTGTAAAGGGGCACTTAATATCCAGGCAGATCCGTCAAGTTGGGAAATTTCCCCACTTGAGCTACCTGCCTCAGTAGCAAAAATTCAGCCCTATGTCTTTGTGTATCATGTTTTTCCCCAATCTCTTTGACTGTATATTCATTTGTAACCTCTCTTGTCAGTCACACATTCAGTTGTTGCCGGCAATATTTCTTCTTTCCTGCTGAGCATCTTCCTATCTGCCTTTTTATAGTTCCCTGACATGTTACCCTAAGTGAGGAAGGCTTTACACATAGGTGTACACATACACCTTTTTCACATAGATTTTTTTTATTGCCTGAATATTTATAAGTTTTCTTTATTAAGAAAGCTCTTATCCCAAAACAATTGAATTCTTCCTGCATTAAGTCAGCTAATTCCAATTCCTAATTAAACCTTCTGTCACACAACAATTAAAAGATTGACCCCGAGGCCAAAATGGATGACATCAAATGATTCCACATGTACCCAGGCTTTGCACCAATCTCTAACACAGGTCTTTGTTCTTCCTGAAATTTTATGAAGAGAGCCTAATTAGATGTTGTGTGTCATGGGGTTTAAGCATTTTATTAAAAAAACATGAAATATGAGGAGAAGAGTCCTTAACTGGAGTCAAGTGCATGGCCTTTCTCTCCTCTCCTCCAAAGGAAGAAAGAAGAAATATGGGTTCGGATAAAGAGTTACATTTATATAGTGCTTATCATGAGCTCAGGATGTCCCAAAGTGCTCTACAACTCATGTTGTGGTTTTGAAGTGTAATCACTATTGTAATGTAAAAAAACATAGCTGTCAATTTGCAGATGGCAAGGCTCCACAAACAGAAAAATTATGTTGATCTTATAATATGTTCTATTGCCATTGGTAAGGACACTGGGGAGAACTCCCATCCTCCTCTTCAAAAAGAGTGTCAGGAGACCTTTTATGTCCATTTGAGAGGTCAGAGATCAGCTTAATGTCTCTTCTGAGGAGCAGCATCTCTGACAATGTAGCACTTCCTCAGTACTGCTGCTGCTGAAGTTGCTGGAGTGGGATGTATTTGAAACTGCAACCAAGTGCAGTAAGACCTAGACAATATCCAGGCTTGGGCTGACAAGTGGCAAGTAATATTTGTGCCACACAATTGTCAGGTAATGTCCATCTTCAACAAGAGAGAATCTAACCATCTCCCTTCGATGTTCAATGGCATTACCACACTGAATCCCCCACTATCAACATCCTGGGGGTTACCATTGACCAGAAACTGAACCAGGCTGGCCAAATACATACTATGGCTACAAGAGCAGGTCAGAGGCTAGGAATCGTGCGACGAGTAACTCACCTCCTGACTCCCCAAAGCCTGTCCACCATCTACAAGGCATAAGTCAGGAGTGTGATGGAGTACTCTCCACTTGGATGAGTGCAGCTCCCACAACACTCAAGAAGCTTGACACTATCCAGGACAAAGCAGCTCACTTGATTGGCACCACATCCACAAACATTTATTCCTTCCACCGCCAACGCACAGTAGCAGTAGTGTGTACCACCTACAAGATGCACTGCAGGAATTCACCAAGGCTTCTTTGACAATACCTTCCAAACCCATGACTACTACTACCTAGAAGGACAAAGTTAGCAGATAGATGGGAACACCACCACCTGGAAGTTCCCCTCCAATTTACTCACCATCCTGGCTTGGAAATATATGGCTGTTTCTTCACTGTCGTTGGGTCAATATCCTGGAACTACCTTCCTAACAGCACTTTGGATGTACCTACACCATACGGACTGCAGCGGTTCAAGACAGCAGCTCACCACCACCTTCTCAAGGGCAAGTAGGGATGGGCAATAAATGCTGGCCCAGCCAGCAAAACCCACATCCCGTGAACGAATGAAAAAAAGCTGACTCATAGATGAAAGTGCTACCAACTGACAGCTGACACTGAACAGCTATGTGGGCATTGTTCACCATTCCTGCGCTCTGAAAAATGAAAGAGGTGGGTTTCAACACACCAGGTGCCAGTACTTATATGGAAGTAGCCATTCTGTATAAAGTAGCTGGAACTGTTGCTTTAATTTTCAGGGATTGCAGCTGAATTATAAGGATAATCCTGCCTTTGCTGTTGCGTCACAAAACATTTTTGTGTGTGTTTTGTGAAACTTGTCCAGGAAATGAAGCAAGAGACTAGCTATTAGAAAACAAGTTGCTTTTGTGTACCTACATGTAAATAGGGTCAAGGATTTACGTAAGTGGGAAAGACATTTGTGAAACATTGGCCAAGATCATCCGGTCAGCGGCTGAGTAGGACCGCATGTTGCTGACTCTGTTTAAAACTGCATGCTATGCTGGAGCCCAGGCCCTTCAGTTCCGGATGCAGCCTGGATCCAGTGACAAGATGAATCAGGAAGACTTGTGGTGAAGTGCAAGTGCAGTGAAGCTATGGCCCCTTTTCCACCATGAACTGAAGACACGCCCCTTGAAGTCTGTCTTCAGTTCATTGCATTGAGTGTTTTTAAAGGGACATGCCTATGATAGGTTCCCCTCTGCAACACAGCTCACCCCCTCTCCCAACACTACTCACCTCCCTGACAATGATTAACCCAGCATCCCTGACAATGCTCTCTCCGTGCACCTCCAACATTGTCAAGCCCCATTCTGCACCCACCCCCCTCCCCTCCAACCCCCTGCCGGCAATGCTCACCCTCCCACACTCTCCGACAACATTCAACCCCTGCACCCGTCGACAATGCTCACCTCACCGCACCCCCACTCCAACACTGCTCATGGTCCCATAAACTCCCAACAATGCTCAGTACCCCCATATCCCAAGCACTGCTTTACCCTGCCGGACAATGCTCATCCCCACTGCACCCCTTTAGGCCCTCTCGACATTGCTCCCACAGTCAACCCAGGCACCCTACCTGTGCTTAACAGCTGGGGCAAATTTCTGTGTATGTTCTGGTCATTAAGCTCAAGTCTCCAACACCAGGGACAGAATTGGAGACATTCTTGGAGGGGCCTGGATAGTATAATTCTGCCCATTGGAAGTTTAAACTTCTTGGGTAAATATCGTGTACGTGCGCAGGTCGGGACTTCCTTGCCTCAAGAGTCGCCGCTGTTGCTGTCGGCAGATCCGGGCCAGTAGCTCGGGCCTAGATCTGCTGCAGATCTTTTAACAACAATGGGCTGTAACTTCTGACCATTGTCGGAAAGTGCTGGCTTGCAGAAATTAGAAGAAATTAGTACTTACAAACCTGTCATTGAAAATTACATTGGCATTTCCATTCACCAGAGCTACTTGGAAAAACTCTTCACAGGCCGCAGCGAAGTGTAGCTCCAGCGTATTTGGGTAGGACACTCCCCCTTTTTTATGGCACTTGCTGCTGTAAAGCAGGTAAGTTTAAAGGACCAGGGAAATTGACAGGCCGGGGGGAGGTAAGTGTCTAAGGTAAGTGCATAGGATTTGGGGATGGGAGTGTCCAGGGGCGGTCCAGAGAGGTGGGTAGGAGGTCTGAGGGTGTGGGGGGTTGGGGGTGGGGGTCAGTCAGATGTCCAGAGGTGTTGGGGGTTCGGTCAGAGGTCTGGTGTTTGGAGCAGGGTAGGAAGTCCGTTCGGGGGGGTCCGAGGTACTGGGGGTGGGGAGTCCGAGGTTGGGGATGGAGGTCGGTTGGACGTCCGGGGGTCATGATTGGGGGAGGTGGGGTAGTCGGAGGTCCGGGGACGGGGCTGAGTGGGAGTCAGAGATCCAGGGTTTTGGAGGTCCGGTGGAGTTCACAGGGGGAAAAGAGGTTGGGGTGGCGAGATTGGAAGTCCGTAGAGAGCAGGGGAGTTTGAGATCGGGGGCGGAGATCAGTCGAGGTCTGGGGGTGCAGGTCGGAAATCCGTGGGCGGGGTGTCCAAGGTCCAGAGAGGGGTGGTCTGAGGTCCTAGGGTGAGGTGTGGGTATCAGAGGTCGGAAGAATGGGGGATTGGAGGTTGGGGCTGGGGTGTGTCAGAGGTCAGGGGGAGCCCTATGGGGCAGGGTCGGGGGTGTTGGGGGAGTCCTGTGGGGCCGGTTTGGGTCTTTACAATAGTGACTCAGAAGTTAGAAGAGGTTTTAATTCTTCTAACTTTTTCTGAGTAACTATTGGTATAACCCTGGCGGAACCATCCGAAGTTGGCGATTTAAACCACATTTTTGATGGTTCCCAAAACAGTGCAATTGTCCAGAGGAAGTTAGCACTTCTGGGCAACTGCAGTGCAAACCCTTGGCTGGGAACTTGCCAGAGGGATTCCCCAGCGCATCTTCGGGGTGCATCTCAATCCAATGCTGGGGAGATCGGAAGTTACGGACCAAAATTCAACTCTAAAGTTGACAATTTGTCAGTGGGATAGATTGGAGCAATTTCTTCTCTCTGTCCCATTGGAAGAAACTTTGCTCGAACATTCTTACAGAAATATTTCTCAGTTTTATTTTATACGTAAACCAATAGGTAGTGAAGAAGCCAACCATGAATTTATTAAAGAATACTCTGTACATTACTGAAACTTCAGAAGAATAAAAGGGAGCAGCTTTTCCATGTGGAGAATTCTGAATGAAATTAATTCTGAAGAAACAAAAAGTATCAGAATCTTAAGTGCTAAAATCATTCAGTACTCTTTAGGCTATAGTTCCCCGACAGTCACAGTTTTAAGTGATTTGCAGAGGGGAGAGCAAGGAAAGAAAGGCGAGCATAAGAAAGAGAGACTATTAAACACCTAATAATGAACAGCAAGGCAACTATGGGTGACATCTTTCATGGTACACGTGATTGATGTGTCTTCTTATGTGAGCCGTTATAAAGCAAAAGAAAGAGAATATAGATCAGGCATACTAATTACCCCTGGAGGCAACTTTATCATTTTTCCAAACTGAGGGAATATCAAAGTAAAGTTTGGACTATTTTGCAATCACATTATTTAGCCATCTCATGGAATGCTTGAAAGATGCTTTTTTAAATAAATCCATCTCATTTGACTATGTGACACTAAATCATATGGCATTACACAGATTGTCATGCCCTCCTAATTTGAATCGCAATATGTAGGTGATTACACCATGGGCAACTATACGACCAAACTGACAGAAGTTCTGAACTCAAGTGGCAAAACTCCACGTGCCAGTGAAGCTAAATATTTGTAGTATTCAATAAAAAAAACATAATTTAGGGTGCATTATTAATCATCCATGGGGCCTGACAATTATAAAAACTATCTGATATTACTTCTTTTATATTATTTTCTGTAATTTATTACTTGCTAACATCCACCCTTTATATCTGCTTGTGAATGAAGACATGAGGTAAGTTATTAAGCAGTGCTAGATATTTACTATGTTGAAAAGACATTGTATGTGGATGCAGTAGTGTATTGCTTATTTTTCTGGACTAGTAATCCAGCGAATTTGGGTTCAAACCCTGCGATGGTGGTGAGTAAATTTCAAATAAAATCTGTAATTAAAAAGCTGGTGCTTGTAAAAGTGACCATGGAGCTGCTGCATTGGTGTAAAAATCTACCTGGTTCACTAATCTTGCTGAAATAATTAGGTAAGGAAGCCTGCTGCCCTTACCTAGTTTGGCCTAGGTGTGGCTCCAGTACCACACCTATTATGTGGTTGATTCTTAACTGCTGTTTGAAGTAGCCTAGCAAGCCATTCAGATGTCTCAAACCACTACTACTATAAGAATGCCACGCAGACTGCAGTAGCTCGGGACGCTACCCACCACCTATTCAAGGCAGCTAGGAACGGGCAAAAAGAGGAAGTTTCACTGAAAGCATGTTTGGTAAACCCTTTCATTTTTTAGGGAGAAAAAACAAACATACTTACACCATTTCTCCAGATCCTTTATACTTATGTTCCTGCCAATGATCTCCCTGTGGAAGCTCAATACTGTGATATTTTAAATATAGAAAAAGCCCAAGTTCTGGCAGAAATAAATACTGCGCATTGAAAAAAGCAAAACACCTAAATAAAACTTATGATCATATGGCTGGACTGTGTGTCCGGGAGTCAGCTGTAGTTTATTGGAACCCACCAGCTGCCTCTTCAACCCTATTCCCATGAATCTGCTGACCATTTAACTTCCCTTCTTGGTTGCCATGTTAGCTCATATTGTTCATGGTTTCCTCTTCTCAGGTACTGTCCTTCTCACTGGCAAATCTTCCAGCATCACCCTTCTTTACAGAAACATACCTCTGGTAGCCTCTCTGTCCTTGCAACTACTGTCCCATCTCCAATCTCCCAGTCTTCTCCAAAATAGTTAAATGTGTTGTCGCCCCAAAGGTCCATGCCTATCTTTCCTGAACCTCCACATTCCAGCCTCTCCAATCTGGTGTCCACCCCTGCATTGAAATAGCTCTGTTTGAAGTCACAAATGAAATCTTATGTTACTGTGACCGTGGTAAAATAACCTACCTCATCGTGCTTCACCCATCTGGGCTTCGACGTGGTTGACTGCACAATCCTCCTGCAACATCTCTATTGTCCATGTGGGTGGTTCTGCCCACACCTGGTTCCCTTCCCATCCATCCAGTCATAGTCAAGGGATCACCTGCAGTGTCCTCTTTTCCTGCTCCTGCACTCCCTCTGGAGTCCCCTAAGGAAATATCCTTGGCTCCATCTTATTTCTCATTTACATGTTGCCCCTCAGCGACATCATTCAAAAACACCAAGTTAGGTTCCACGTATACACTGAGACACTACAACCAACCTCATCACCATCTCTTTTGATCCCTTCGCCAACTTTGATTTATCGCTCTGCTTATTCAACATCTAGTAATGGATGAATTGATAATGGCTCCAGGACTGGCAAAGCCTCGATTTTAAAATTCTCATACTTTTTTTTAAACCCTCGATGGCTGTGTCCCTACCTAGCTCTAACTCTGCTCCTTCAGGTTGACAACCCTTCTTAGCCTCTGTGTTCCTCTAAATCTCCTGCACATGCCCAATTTTCATCACCCACCATTGGCATCTGTGCCTTCAGCTGCCTAGTCCCTGATCGCTGGGATTCTTTCCTTAAACCTCCCTGTCCCTTTCTTCCTTTAAGGCTCATCTTAAAACCTACCTCTTTGACCAAACTTAGTACGGTGGCAAATTTTGTTTGATAACTCTCCTGTGGAGATCTTTGGGATATTAAATTATGTTACAGGTGCAATATAAATACAACCTGAACTGATTTAGAAGGTTAGAATTGAGCACGTATTCTAGGCTGCACTGAAATGCGGTGCTGAGGGAGCGCTGCGCTGTTGGGGGTGGCATTTTTCAGATGAGATGTTAAACTGTGGTCCCATCTGCCCTTTCAGGTGGACATAAAAAATCCTACTGTCAAGGACTGACATTCACAAGTAAGATAAGTGGTCCCATGGTGCTACTAATTTCAAAATTATGTCCTCTCATGCTTGATTCCTCCATCATAGGAAATAGAGAAGCAAATCTTCCCTTTTATGGAAAGACTAGAAAGCTGGGGTTGTTCTCCTTCAGAGCAGAGAAGGTCATGGGTAAATTTAACAGATGTGTTTAAAATTACTTGGGACTTGATAGAGTAAATAAGGAGAAACTTTCAGCTGGCAGCAGGGTTAGTAACCAAAGGATTCGTATTTAAGATAATTGTCAAGAGAACTAGAGTAACAGGATTTGTGAAAGGAAAATCATGCTGATTAATCTAATTGAATCTTTTGATGAAGTAATAGAAGGTTGATGAAGGGAATGCAATGGGCATTGTCGATATAAATTTTAAGAAAGCATTTGTCAACATACCGCACAAAAGGCTGGTAAACAAAATTGAGGCTCATGGAATAGGAATGTCAGTTTCTGCTTGGGTAAAAGAAATGGCTCAAGTGGTGTTCCCCATGGGTCAATTCTAGAATCACCACTTTTTTGATATAAATAAATGACTTGGTTTTTGAAATACATAACAAAGTTTCAAAATTTGCCAATGATGGTAAACTGAGAGGAGTGGCAAACAGTGAGGATGATACCAATCAACTGCAAACAGGACATAGATGGAATGGGCAGAATGGGCAGCCAAGTGGCAGATGTAATTTAATACAGAGAAATGTGAGGTATTGTATTTTGGCAGAAGGGATAGGTGAGGCAACATAAGCTTAATGACCCATTTCTAAAGAGTGTACAGGGACAGGGGGATTTGGGAATCATGTGCATAGATCTTTGAAAATGGCAGGACATTTTGAGACAGTAATTAACAAAGTAAATAGGATCTGCTGGTGGTGTGTAACAGTACACTCGGGGGGGGGGGTGGGGGGGTGGAATCGTCTGTGCCTGCTGGCGTTGGGCATGTTCGGTGACATGAGCGGACAATGTAGCGAGAAGACCAAAAGTCAGTTTCACGACGTTGTGAAACCAGTTTGCGATCGTCTGTTCCACCAATCAATGATGGGCTGCTTTTCCTGCCATCAAACATTGGGAACCTCATTGTAATGCATCTGCATATAAATATAAGCCCAGCCCACCAGAATTATCCATCCCTTGCTAGATCGTGTGCCCACGTCGGTATGATTGCATGCCAACGTGTTTCACAACAGCATATCATAGGCATGCACTTGGAGGGCTGCATTTGAGGAAAACTCAGAGGTGAGTGCACAGTAATGTTGCGGAATGCTCGACCGGGTCCGTTGGAGAGCTTTTCACACTCCCAGCACAGACTGCAAAGTAATGAGTGTTTTAGTGGACTGCAGAACAGTTGGACGACTGGGCACGTTATACAATCTCCTTGCTAAAGCTGGCCATGGAACAGTGACTGTTGGAGGCGCTCACAGCCCCTTGCAATGTCAGCATCCCGGCTTGGACCAGTGTCCCCCATGGTTGAAGCTAACAGTGCAGCCTTGCAGTGCGGGTTAGGAGAATGCTTGCGCCTGAGCTGAGAGCACAGCATGCAGTCCAAAGGGCAAAGCTGCCACTAATTGGTTGGGTGGAGTGCGGCGGATGTGGATGGGGTTTCAGGCAGCCAGGTAACAGGGAGTGAGGATTCAGATGAGCCGGACACTCTTTGAGTCACCTGGATGGATGGCCCCAGGGGGTACACCTGCTGATCCTTCTCCCTATGGGTGCCCAAGAGCCCCGGCTGACTCCTTGAGGAGAAAGGGGTAGCTGGAGTGAGATCTTGCTGCCCCGCACTCCTCACATACACACTGTTGGGTGCAAACTATGGCATCAGCGATGGATTTGAGCCCGTGCAGCAGTGCAGGAGCGAAGTCCTGGACCAAGGTCTCCCTGATGGCTGCCATCTTACCAGTGTTGACCTCAGTGTGTTGGCATGCTGGCGTTACCACCTCAGCCTGAAGGCGGGCGGACTCCTCCATCGTGCCTTGCAATCTGAGGAGTGTAGTGGACATTCCTTCCTGGTGTTCCGTAGTTTGCCTTTGCAGCTCCAGCAACCATGACATGACCGAGTCCAGAGGATCATCATCTGACTCAGACTCAGCAGATTTCTGGCCTCCAGCAGTCCTCTGAGTGTCAGGGACCCTGGAAGTCCTTGCCACCGCTAGCTGTGGACCAGAAAGTGCAACGTGCTCACCAGATTGTGATCCCGAGGCTACTCTAAGGGTGTGTGTTTCTGCACAGGTGGAGGGTGTGAGTGAGTTCTGTGATGGGACTTCAAGGAGGCTGCCTCCAGCTTCCTCTTCAGAGGTTTCTTCGGGGCTTGATTTGAGGCCTTGGGTCATGGACTCTGTCGGCCGTTTCCCAGATGTGGCTGTGGAAGCAAGGAGAGATAATTAGTACATGCAGCGGCCTGTGAAAGAGGACACATCACTCAATGCAAAGTTGTCTGATGAATGTTGCATTGCTGGATCCTCACTTAGTAGAGCACCGCTGACCTCACCATCAGCACAGGAATGGTCCAGATCCTCGCAGTCAGCTGGATGACTCCGTTTTCAAAGTCTGTGAGGACCTTGATCTGAAGCATTCCTCCACTGGTCTGCAACCTCTCCCTCTTGTTGTGCGCCAGCTTGTCCTGCATAAATAGAGATGGAGAAAGTGTAAGCAACATGCCTGCCAGGTGAGATGATAAGTATGCCTGGCATATGCAGGTGGTTAGTGGTCCCATTGACGGAATGAGGACAATGAAGATGTGTGTGAAACAGTGAATGATGATGTCCCTTCAAACAGCAGCGAGTGAGGTCCCTGTGGATGCGTGATGGGTTTGTAAGTGTGAGTTGAGAGTGACAAGAAGAGTGACTTGCCCTGGTGGGATGGAGGAGATCATTCATATTTTTGTGGCACTGGGTGGCTGTTCTCTTTTGGAGGACGTTAGCACTGACCACTGCTGCCACCACCTCCCAAGCCAGATTAGTGAGGTTGCTGCCCATCCTCTGGTCAAAGTGGGGGTAGAGGGTATCACGGCAAGACTCCACTGTGTCAAAAAGGCATTTGAGGGATGTGTCATTGTACCTGGGGGCTTCAGTCTTTTTGCCTTTCGGGGCCATGTCTTCTTCGCAGCAGTCTGGAAGCAGTAAGAGGCGTGTGTGCGGCTGGACTTTCAGCCTGGCGTGCTGAAGTGATGAGGTGATGGCTTGACAGGCAAATGAGAGTCCGCCCGTCATGGAAATGGCATGTTTCCCATAAGTAATGCTGTGGGTTTGGGATGATACGGACTGAAAAGTCACCATTGCAGCTGGTGGGTAAAACGTTGTTTCTCCCGCCTGCTACCGCGGTTAGAGCAAATCTTGAACGATTGCGCACAGGGAGTCTGAGTTGCTGTGGCAACATGCACTTTTGCATGCACATTATAGTCTGGAGATAAGGATAGTGATGGCAGAGACTCCAAATTTCTTTCTATCACATGGCTGAATCTCTCATGCTTTTACCACCTCCATTGCCATGCGTTGAAGGATTTTGTAGGTCGATCCCCAACCTGTTTGACCACATTATGAAGGCACCACCTTTGGCCATCAAGTCCTGGGGTGGGACTCGAACCCAGAGCTTCTGGCTCAGAGACAGGGATGCTACTCATTGCACCCCAAGACCTCCTCTAGACATAGGATCCAGGGCTTCATAAACAGAAGTATTGTGTATCATTATGGGAATCATGCTGAACCTTTATGAATTCATGGTCACTTGCGTCCAATTGTGATCACCACATTTAGGAAGGACGTAATGGCCTTGAGAGGGTGCAGAAGAAGTTTCCCGGGGAGGAGCAATTTTAGCTACAGAGGTAGGTTGGAGAAGCTGGGATTGTTCTCTTTGCAGCAAAAGAGGTTGAGGGGACATTCGATTGAGGTGCCCAAGGTTATGACAGGGTTAGATAAGGTAGGCAAAGAAAAGCTATTCCTATTAGCTGATGGTAGGGGGACTAGAGGACACAGGTACTTTTTTTGGGCAGAGATACAGTGGGGTTGGGGGGTATTGGGGGGGGAATGTGAGGTCTTTTATCCAACAGGTAGTAATCACCTGGGGCTCGCTGCCTGCAAGAGCAGAGACAATCAATGATTTGAAAAGGAAATTGGGTGGACATTTGAGGGAAATAACCTCACTTGGCCATGGGGATACAACAAGGGAATGGGCCTGACTGGATTGCTGTACAGAGAGTCGACATGGACTCAATGGGCTGAATTGTCTCTTTTTGTGCTGTAATGAATCTATCACTGTCAGGGAGATGAGGTGATTATTTTTTCTGCATAGAGTTGTTATAATATGAAATGTTCTGCATGAAAGGGTGGTGGAAGCAGGTTCAATAGTAACTTTCAATAGGGCATTGGATATATACTTGGAAAAAAATTCAGGACTATCGGGAAAGAGCAAGGGAGTGGGATTTACTGGAAAGCTTTTTCAAATATCTGCACAGACACTATGGGCCACATGGTCTTCTGCGCTGTACAATTCAACGACGGGGCAACAAAGTAATGAGCTGTATATAGCCTGCTGGTTGACATTGAAAAAAGAATAGATGAGGCATAAGGAACACTCGTGGATAAAGGGCAATAACAAGTCAGGTTGCAGGCGAAGGATGAAAGTGAACAAGAACCCACAATAGTAGATGTGGTAATGGAAGGAATTGACATGGAGGCTCCCTTGGAGCTCATGATTCTGATGGACAGCTATCTCAACAGGCTAGGGACCCAACTGATTACGGGTGTCTTTCAGAGATATGTAGTCATATTCTATCTGTCGGGCCTTTGTGACATTGGGAGCTGTCACTTGACCAGAGATAGGTAAGGGTGTATATTGGATCCAATGACTTTGGTTTGCTGGGGCTAAAGGATCCGGGTTGCATGCTTTGTTCGGGGTGACCGAGTCAGTACAGAGACAGAATATTTGGCAATAGTTGTTGGAATAAACACATGCTGCTTATTTACAAACTAATTCTACAACCATACTTGTGTGCTCACAACATAAAACACTGTCTTCACTCGTCAGTGGCTAACTCAAGACTCTCTCACATAGAAGTAGCCTGTGCTACTCTGCTATTGGACAATATGACCATGTGACCTTATATTACAATACTTGTCTTAAACATCTCACATTACTACATCGCTTCACCTTTACTGAAAAATACATTTTACAATTTTTCAATACATCAAGTTATTTACACAGTTCAATTATTTACAAAGTCAGTCTCTCTGGAGGTTTCCTTATGCATGTAGAACATCTCAGCTCTACAGCTTCTGAAGTTTGCTTTGGAGTCTCGCTTACTGAAGTCGTCTGATCTTCAGGTGCCAGCAGGCATCTATAAATTTGTCTCTTCGACTCTTTCAGGTACAGTTGGCTCTTTAAATAAACTTGTACTTGGTTGAGTTTTTTCAACGGGAAATGTTGATTCAGCCTCGAGCACTGGTGGAATCACTTCTGGATATTTGGCTTCTCCACTTCGTATGTGATCCACATGTCTTCTTATTATTCGATCTTCAACTTTCACATGGTAGGAAAGAAGTCCGGTTACTGCACTTATTTCACTGAACAACCATGCTGATCCTTCTCTAAAATTTTTCACAAATACTTTCTCTCCTACATTAAATGTTCTGTCCTGGCAGTGACAATTGTGACCCATTTTCTGATTTTCCTGCCTTCTTTCTACCTTTCCCCCCAAGTTTGGCATAATTAGGCTCAGTCTTTAACGGAGACGGCACTTCATTAACAATTCAGCAAGTGTGACACCTCTTGTCGAATGAGGGGTGGTTCGATAGTGGAATAGAAATTGTGCTAAATTAGTCACTATCGAATCTCCAGACAATTTCTTTATGCCAGATTTGAACATGTGAACCACTCTCTTGGCAAGTCTATTGGAAGAAGGATGCTATGGAGGTGTTTTCATATGAAAAATACCATTGAGGCTTATAAATTGCTCAAATTCAGCATTTGTGAATACTATTCCATTATCTGATATTAGCATTTCAGGTAATCCACTGATAGCGAAGCTTTGTCTTAGCTTGTGGCTGAAGATTTGGGTCACCTTACTTCGTATACATCCATCCATTTTGAATGCACATCTATTATGAGGAGAAACATTGTTCCCATAAAAGGTCCCACATAATCGATGTGCACAGGTACCCATGGTCTTCCTGGCCATTCCTGGGTGTAATGGGGCTGTTGTAGGTAATTTTTGTACTTGTTGACAGTGCATACAATTTTTTTACTAGATTTTCTATCTCTCCATTCATTGCCGGCCACCACATATAGCTATGTGCTATTGCCTTTTATTTCATTTTAGAAATTCCGGGGTGTGAACTGTGAAGTTCAGATAACAATGGCTTTTGTCCTTTTGGAAGAACAATTACCCGAGCTCCCCACAATAATATACCTTCTTGGCTGGTTATCTCACATCTTCTGTGGAAATACGATTTCATTTCATCGGATTCTTGTGTTTTGACCAACCAGAAAGAACTTGATTTTTCACTTTGGTTAAGACTGGGTCTCAGTTCATCCAATCTTTAATTTGTTTGGCATATATCAGTGATGAGTCCAGGAAGTTCAATAACACGACGTATTCCTGAGGAATTGGAACCTCTCATCTTTTACCTGCAAGGGTAAACGGACTGAGTGCATCAACATTTGCAATTTGACTTCCGGGTCTATGAATAAAAGTATACTCATATGCTGCCAAGACCAATGCCCATCTTTGTACTGTTGCTGAGATTATAGGGAGTATAGCCTTGTCTTCACCAAATAGTCCTAATAGTGGCTTGTGGTCGGTTATGATAGTAAAGTGACGATCTTGCACATATTAATGAAACCTTTTAGCACCGAAGATGATCATCAGGCCTTCTTTTTCGATTTGTGAACACTTTATCTCTGGCGTACTAAGGCCACAAAATTGAGCTCGTTGGGCAGGCTGACCGAGCATAAAATGACACGCGATGGCGTTGGGCGAGCATCCTGACGTCATTGCGCACTCGCACAATATTTCGGTCAGCAGGCATGCGTGGGAGTCGGCAGCACACCTGCCGCCAATTAACAGGCCTAATAAGGCAATTAAAAATCTAATTGAATTAAATTTTTCACTGCCCGTCCATCCTTAGGGCAAAAAGGTCAAGCGGCCTTTGGATTTTTTACGAAACCTCATCCACGGGTGGGATGAGGTTTCAATCTGTCATTAAAAAAAATAATTTTTTTTATTTTGAGTCACATGAAGGGACATGTCAACATTTTTAAAATCCTTTTTATTTTGTAAATCTTCATCTCCCTGAGGCAGATTTGTGCCTTAATGAGCTTTGCCTGCGCATACCCGCGCGCATGCGTGGACTTGCACTTGCCCTCCTCCCCCGCCCCCACACAGGCAGCGTTGAGCACTGCAACGCCCGTTTCATGCTGGGCAGATTTTAATTGGCCCGCCAGCATTAAATCGCGTTCAGGCTCCGATCATGGGCGGCTTCCTGACCGCTCCCACTCACCCCTGCCGAGCCCGCCTGACAAGGTCGAAGCTCAGCCCTAAGTGTTCTCAACACGTAATCTTTAGGTCGTCTGATCCAACATGCATTCAATGAAAAAGCACCGCTCCTACTCCATAAGCATCACACATTAATATCAACTTTTTCTTTGGATCAAAATGTACTAGAAGTGTAGATGACTGTAACAACTTTTTAATTTTTGTGGTGTTTTTCATGACCATCCTTGATTTTTCTTAAGCAAACAATATAATGGTGCCAGTTCTGTCAATAGATTAGGCAAGAAGTGCCCATGGTAATTAATCAACCCCAAAAATGATGTCAATTCGGATGAATTCTTTGGTTCTGGGGCTCCTTTCATTGTTTTCACTTTTTCTTCGATTGGATGTAGGCCTTATGACTTGACCTTGTGACCTAGGTAAGTTACCTCTTTAGCCTAGTATGTGCACTTTCCCTTTCTCAATCTCACTCCAGCCTACGAAAAACATTTCAGAACTTCCCCCAGGTTCATCAAATGATCTTTTTCTGTGAGTCAAGTCATGAGAGCGTCATCCAGATAAACTACAACGTGGGGCAGTCCCTGTAACAAAATTTCCATGGTTCTTTGGAATATGGCGCAAGCAGAAGATACGCCAAATGGTAAATGGGATGCTTCTTGCCTAAATGGGTGTATTGATACAATCCCTTATGTGTATTTATGGTGACGAATGTTTGGGATGCCTGCTCTAATTCCAATTGCTGATGGGTATAACTCAAATCCAACCTCGTGTAAGCCTTTGTACCTGCCAATTTAGTGTATAAATCTTCAATTTTAGGTATGGGGTGTCTATCCAATTTTGCAACTTGATTGACTGTTAATTTATAATCCCTGCATATTCTAATACTTCGGTCAGGTTTGAAAACAGGTACAATTGGAGCTGCCCACTCTGAAAATTGCACCGGTTGTATCACTCCCAGTTTTTCTAATCTGCCCAGTTCTGCTTCTACCTTATCCCGCATTGCATAAGGTGCTGGTCTGGCCTTCATGAATCTTGGTGTTGCCTCGGGACCTACATGAATTATTGCTTGTAGCCCTTCAATTTTTCCAAGGTCTTCCTTGAAAACTGAGGCATATTTTTGTAGTAGCTCTGAAAGCCCATTAGTTCTTTGTTGGAAGATTTCAGTCCATTCCAATTTAATTTCTTTCAGCCATTTTCATCTGAGGAGACTAGGTCGCCTGCTTCTACCATTAAGGGTAATCTCACTGTTTGACCTTCATAGTTTACTGAGACTTTACATACACCCTTGACTTGTATGCTTTCTCCTGTGTGTCTTTAATTTTTCAACAGTTTCTTCTAAATTCAGCTTATGTTCTCCAAGATTCAAGTATTGAAAAATATGCTCTCCAATCACCCTAGTAGCTGAACCTGTATCCACCTCCAGTCTGATAGATTTCTCATTCACTGTTATGGTTATATAGATAGGTTCTGTTCTTCCTACCTTTAAATTATATAGTGAATAAATATCAGCATCTATTACTTCAGGCTTTTCAACACTGTTTATCTCATTGGATTTTTGCCTTTGTCTGACAGCCTGCCTGATTCTATCTTTACAATTTCTCATGAGGTGTCCATATCGATGGCAGAAGAAACATTCAATCTTTTTTAATTGTGTTTCATTACAGGGCTGTCTACTTCCATCTCTGTTAGTATGATTCCACGCTTTTGCTGCTGAAATCTCCTTTTTAATTTGTCAGCTGGCAGTGGCTGCTTCCTGCTTCAGAACAAAGCTCTGCACTTTTGGACTCTTTTTGGTTGAAGCGCTCCGCTCAACATGGAGGATGGTGCCATTTTGCGTCCTTGAATGGCTTCTGACTCTTGCACTGCACCTTCTGTTGCAAGAGCGATTTCTAATGCCCTCGGAAAATCTAGATTTGTTTCAGCCAACAATCTCCTCTGATAGCATTTTCGTTTATACCACACACCAACCGACCTCTAAGCATATCATTGATTGAAGTACCGAACTTGCGGTTTTCAGTTAATTGCTTCAGACTTGCTACACAAAAAGCAACTGTCTCCTCTGAAGCTCTGATTCTTGAGTTGAATTTAAACCTTTGTATGGTAACTGATGGCTTGGGCTGGTAATGATTCTTTACGAGGTTCACTAAATCATCAAATCTTTTGGAGTCTGGGGCTCTGGGTGCCAACAGGTTTCGAATGAATCTGTATATCTTACTCCCACATGTGGACAGAAAGGTCGCACGTCTCTTCTCTTCCCCCGCAATGTCGTTCACCTGCAAGAAGAACGTTCAACATAGTGAGACCAGTCATCCGAGGTTGGATCGAATGGCTCTGCTGTTCCAAACTGTGGTATCTTTCAGGGAATTAATTTGACGCTCAGAAGGAAATTTTCTTTAACTTACAACTGCCATGCGAGGTACGGCCCGATTTTGATTGCTCTGGTTTGCTTCGTTTTCCTCTCTCGCTTTTTACCTAGTTTTTTTCCATGATTTTTCGTGCTTTTACTCTCGTTGCTGGTTTGTTGGACCCAGTGACCTTGCTTTGCTGGGGCTAAAGGATCCGGGTTTCATGCTTTGTTCGGGGTGACTGAGTCGGTACAGAGACAGAACATTTGGAGATAGTTGTTGGAATAAACACATGCTGCTTATTTACAAACTAACTCCATAACTATACTAAAACAGAATTACCTGGAAAAACCCAGCAGGTCTGGCAGCATCGGCGGAGAAGAAAAGAGTTGACGTTTCGAGTCTTCATGACCCTTCGACAGAACTTGAGTTCGAGTCCAAGAAAGAGTTGAAATATAAGCTGGTTTAAGGTGTGGCCCCACACACCTTAAACCAGCTTATATTTCAACTCTTTCTTGGACTCGAACTCAAGTTCTGTCGAAGGGTCATGAGGACTCGAAACGTCAACTCTTTTCTTCTCCGCCGATGCTGCCAGACCTGCTGAGTTTTTCCAGGTAATTCTGTTTTTGTTTTGGATTTCCAGCATCCGCAGTTTTTTTGTTTTTATCCATAAGTTTACTTGTGTGCTCACAACATAAAACAATGTCTTTACTATTCAGTGACTAACTCAAGATTCTCTCACGTAGAGGTGGCCCGTGCTATTGGACAATAGGATCATGTGACCTTATATTACAATACTTGTCTTAAAGGTATATTAAATCTCAGTTTACTATAGTGTGGTAGCAATTTGGGTGTCTTTGGTTCCATACTTGGTCGAATGTTTCCTTAATATCAACCCTAAGACCTGTCCCAATTGCATAGCCGACTGGAAAAATCTGGGATGTTGGCATATAGTTATCAATCTGTGAGAATAACAATGGCAGACTGTTGCTTGACTAATCTGCAGGACAACTCTCCCAACTTTTGCACCATATGAGAAGGACTTTGCAGGGTTGAATGCGATGGGTGTGCCCTCATTGTATCCTGATCCAACTATACCTAGGTCGCAGCTGAGAGATTCATCTGGTTTTATTTTTGATATTCTTTGTAGCGGCTTTATGCAATTGAATGGCTTGCTGGAACTCTTCAGGTGAGGGCTGTTAAGAGTCAACCAAGTTGGGGTAGTACTGGAGTCACGTAGCCAGACAGGTTAAGGATGGTAGGCTTTCTTCCTTAAAGGACATTGCAAGCCGGTTGGCACTTTATAATGTCCACATCTTCACAGTCAGTTTCCTGAAACCAGGGCTGCGATTTCACAGGGTGACATCCAGAAAGTTGGGGGCAACCAGGCTTTGGCCATTTCTGGAAGCCCCAGCTG
Source organism: Carcharodon carcharias (assembly GCF_017639515.1). Taxonomy (NCBI): domain Eukaryota; kingdom Metazoa; phylum Chordata; class Chondrichthyes; order Lamniformes; family Lamnidae; genus Carcharodon; species Carcharodon carcharias. The sequence continues at coordinate 189,386,301 of NC_054469.1, forward strand.
CATTTTACAAAAATCAGGAAATAAACTGCCTGCATTCAGGGCTCACGTCCCTTTAAGGGATGAGATCCTGCCTCCAAGAGCTGCTGACCAACAGTTCTTCAGTCACAGCAGCACCGCGGAGGGTGATGGCCATTGCTCAGACTGCTCCTGGGTAGCAGCATCATCGGTGGAGGAGGCACTGGGACCCAGGTAAGTGGGTCGAGCACGCCAGGACCATTCAGATAGGCTACGGGTGAAGTGGGGGGAAAGTCATCCATGAGTGAAAGGAGCAGTCTTTTCAAGGAGTGGCCCATGCTGGCAGGGCAGCCCTACATAGGCCACAATGTGCCTGATAGGATGTCCATGCCGTGAGCCCCAGGGAAGCCACCAGCATTTGTTGTGCAGTCTCTCCATGTGAAAAAGTGCCGCCCTGCTACTGGTAAAATTCAACAACAGTGGGAAATAGCCCTTAGTTGGCCACTTAAGAGCCTTAATTGGTTAAATGGCGGGAGGGCCTTCCACCATTGTGGTAGTTATGGTTTTATCTGAATGTGTAGTATACCTTTAAGAAGATTGTTATAAAGGAAGGAGGAGTAGTAAAGGCTACCCCTGTAGTCAGTAGCCTGTAATTAGTAGTCAGAAGTGTGGAAGTAGGGTTTGATGTGAAAACACACATGTGTAGTTACTGAGTACCTTTAGAGTCATAGAGTTATACAGCACAAAAACAGGTCCTTTGGCCCATCGAAAGAGCGCACATCACCCTGAGGCAAAGTGCTGCCTCAGGGAGATCGGTGACACTTTTAAAAATATTAAAAATAGAAAAAAAAATCCTTAACATGTCTCCCTCATGTGACAATGTCACATAAATTACAGTAAAACTTTATTAAGCTTTTTAAATCCCTACATGAAACCTCATCCCGCCGGTGGATGAGGTTTCTTGTTTTTTCTATTCCCAGCCGGGGCTCCTGGCCTGCCCGCCAACCTTAAGTTTGGATGGGCAGGTCCTTTAATTGTTTTAATGATCCTATCAATGGCCTCAATTGGCCATTGACAGGTCGGCGGGCACACAGCTGATTTGGCTGTGCCCCCGCCTTCCTGAAAACTTAAATGGGGCAGGGTGACGTCGGGGGTTCGCCCTGACATCATCCCGCGTCATTTTATGTGTCGGGGAGAGGGCCCCGCTCCCTGCTCGCCGACAGCAAAATTCAGCCCCATGTTTCTGTGATAGCAACAATATCATATCTCCATGTGTCAATCAACGCCCTCAATTCATCTGCCTTACTTGTAAGACTCTTGCGTTAAAATAGATGCAATCCAGCCTTGCATTACTCCCTTGTGTCTTAAAAGGCTGTGCCTTCCAAACTGACTTAGTTTCTTTTCTATATTTGGCTGTGCATTACCCCCTACTGATATCTCCACCCTGTATCCCATCCCCCTGCCAATTTAATTTAAACCCCACCCCCAACAACACCAGTAAACCTCCCCGCAAGGATGGTGGTCCCGTTTTGGTTCAGGTACAACCCCTTCGACTTGTACAGGTCCCACCTTCACCAGAAACAGACCCAGTGATCCAGGAAACTAAAGCCCTCCCTCCTGCATCATCTTTTCAGCCACGCATTCACCCTCTCTATCCTTCTATTCCTATAGTCACTAGCAAGTGGCACAGGGAGTAATCCAAAGATTACAACCTTTGAGATTCTGCTTTTTAAACTGCTACCTAGCTCCCTAATTTCTTGTCGTAGGACCTCATCCCTCTTTCTACCTATGTCATTGCTACCAATGTGAACCACGACCTCTGACTGTTCGCCCTCCTCGTTCAGAATGCCCTGCAGTTGTTCTGTGATATCCTTGACCCTGGCACCAGGGAGGCAACACATCATCCTGGAGTCATATCTATGGCTGCAGAAATGCCTGTCTGCAGCCTCACTGTTGAATTTCCTACCACTATTACTCTTGCACTCTTACTCCTGCCTCCTTGTGCAGTTGACCCACCCACGGTGCCATGAATTTGACTCTGGCTGCACTCCCCAGAGAAACCTTCACCCTCACTGTTTTCCAACAGTGAAAAACGGCTCTTGAGTGAGATGCACACTGGGGCTTTCCTGGCTACCTGCCTGTCTCCCTTCTTCTGACTGGTGGTCACCTATTCCCTCTCTGACTGCACTTCCTTAAGCTGCGGAGTGACCACCTCTAAACACATACTATCCATGTAACCCTCAGCCTCGCGGATACACTGCTGTGTCTCCAGCTGACGCTCAAGCTCCGAAACCCATTGCTGGAGCTGGTCAAACCGGTGGCACTTCCTGCACATGTGGTCATCCAGACTGCAAGGAGTGCCTGGGAATTCCCACATGCTGCAACACACGGGACTGAGCTCCCTTGCCATACTTTTTGTTTGTTTTTAATTAAAAGACTATTTCCTTAAATTTAAGCAAAGTAGAAAACTATTTAGTTTTTCTTAAAAAAAACAAATTCTGTAATGTTGCTTTAAAGTTGAAAAAAAAACAATTTATCCACTACCTACCAATCAACTCTCTCCCTTGTCCTGACGATACTCCTTTAGAATTCCAGCGCTGCCAAGTATCTGGGTGAGAACCGGCTCCCTCACAGGTAAACTCCGCTCCGTTCTTTATACAGCCGTTTTGCTCCCTCACAGGTAAACTCTGCTCCGCTCTTTATACAGCCGTTTTGCTCCCTCACAGGTAAACTCTGCTCCGCTCTTTATATAGCTGCTCTACTCCCTCACAGGTAAACTCCGCTCCGCTCTTTATACAGCTGCTCCACTCCCTCACAGGTAAACTCCGCTCCGCTCTTTATACAGCTGCTCCACTCCCTCACAGGTAAACTCCGCTCTGCTCTTTATACAGCCGCTCCACTCCCTCACAGGTAAACTCCGCTCCGCTCTTTATACAGCTGCTCCACTCCCTCACAGGTAAACTCCGCTCCGCTCTTTATACAGCTGCTCCACTCCCTCACAGGTAAACTCCGCTCCGCTCTTTATACAGCTGCTCCACTCCCTCACAGGTAAACTCCGCTCCGCTCTTTATATAGCTGCTCCACTCCCTCACAGGTAAACTCCGCTCCGCTCTTTATACAGCTGCTCCACTCCCTCACAGGTAAACTCTGTTCCCTCACAGATAAACTCCCACTCTTCATACAGCTGCTCCACTCCCTCACAGGTAAACTCTGTTCCCTCACAGATAAACTCCCACTCTTCATACAGCTGCTCCACTCCCTCACAGGTAAACTCCGCTCCGCTCTTTATACAGCTGCTCCACTCCCTCACAGGTAAACTCTGTTCCCTCACAGATAAACTCCCACTCTTCATACAGCTGCTCCACTCCCTCACAGGTAAACTCCGCTCCACTCTTTATACAGCCGCTCCACTCCCTCACAGGTAAACTCCGCTCCACTCTTTATACAGCTGCTCCACTCCCTCACAGGTAAACTCCGCTCCGCTCTTTATACAGCTGCTCCACTCCCTCACAGGTAAACTCCGCTCCGCTCTTTGTACAGCTGCTCCACTCCCCCACAGGTAAACTCCGCTCTGCTTTTTATACAGCTGCTCCACTCCCTCACAGGTAAACTCCGCTCCGCTCTTTGTACAGCTGCTCCACTCCCCCACAGGTAAACTCCGCTCCGCTCTTTATACAGCTGCTCCACTCCCCCACAGGTAAACTCCGCTCCGTTCTTTATACAGCTGCTCCACTCCCTCACAGGTAAACTCCGCTCCGCTCTTTATATAGCTGCTCTACTCCCTCACAGGTAAACTCCGCTCCGCTCTTTATACAGCTGCTCCACTCCCTCACAGGTAAACTCCGCTCCGTTCTTTATACAGCTGCTCCACTCCCTCACAGGTAAACTCCGCTCCGCTCTTTGTACAGCTGCTCCACTCCCCCACAGGTAAACTCCGCTCTGCTTTTTATACAGCTGCTCCACTCCCTCACAGGTAAACTCCGCTCCGCTCTTTATACAGCTGCTCCACTCCCCCACAGGTAAACTCTGCTCCGCTCTTTATACAGCTGCTCCACTCCCTCACAGGTAAACTCCGCTCCGCTCTTTGTACAGCTGCTCCACTCCCTCACAGGTAAACTCCGCTCCGCTCTTTGTACAGCTGCTCCACTCCCTCACAGGTAAACTCCGCTCCGCTCTTTATACAGCTGCTCCACTCCCTCACAGGTAAACTCTGCTCCGCTCTTTATACAGCTGCTCCACTCCCTCACAGGTAAACTCCGCTCTGCTTTTTATACAGCTGCTCCACTCCCTCACAGGTAAACTCCGCTCCGCTCTTTATACAGCTGCTCCACTCCCCCACAGGTAAACTCCGCTCCGTTCTTTATACAGCTGCTCCACTCCCTCACAGGTAAACTCCGCTCCGCTCTTTGTACAGCTGCTCCACTCCCCCACAGGTAAACTCCGCTCTGCTTTTTATACAGCTGCTCCACTCCCTCACAGGTAAACTCCGCTCCGCTCTTTGTACAGCTGCTCCACTCCCTCACAGGTAAACTCCGCTCCGCTCTTTGTACAGCTGCTCCACTCCCTCACAGGTAAACTCCGCTCCGCTCTTTGTACAGCTGCTCCACTCCCCCACAGGTAAACTCCGCTCTGCTTTTTATACAGCTGCTCCATTCCCTCACAGGTAAACTCTGTTCCCTCACAGATAAACTCCCACTCTTCATACAGCTGCTCCACTCTCGCTCTTTTTTGTTGTTTTGCTTTTATTATTTATATAATTTCCCCTATCCTTGTTACTAATTTAATAATAATTAACGAGTGATGGTTACTCAGTTGCTAAATTAAATCTAAAACAAAATTAAAAGCTGAAATACTCACCAGCCAATCACCTGCCTGCTCTCCTGTGATATCATGCTTTGTGTTTTCAGCTGGTTTGAATCTCTGTCTGGGGGTCTCTGTCTCTCTCCCCTGCTCTTTATTCACTCTCACTTTGTGCTGTTTTCACCCAGGGCTGCTCTTGATCCTGCCGCTGATAGTGGGGCCTCTGTCTCTCTCCCCGACTTTTTATTCACTCTCTCTGTGTTGTTTTCACCCAGTCCTGCTCTTGGTCCTGCCACTGATAGTGGGGCCTCTGTCTTTCTCCCCTACTCTTTATTCACTCTCTCTCTGTGCTGTTTTCACCTAGGGCTGCTCTCATTCCTGCCGCTGATAGTGGGGCTTCTGTTTCTCTCCCTCGCTCTTTATTCATTCTCTCTCCATGCTGTTTTCACCCAGGGCCGGTCTCATTCCTGCCGCTGATAGTAAATAAACAGAATGTGATCCACCAAAGAAGTGTCTGCTGATCAACTCTATCCTTAGTACCAACTTGGCCATCCTACAACAAGTTTGCAACTGGGATTCAGAAGTCCCAACAAACTGGTGATGAGGAAAAAACAAGGAAAAAGTGAAGATAAAGTGAGGTTGCAACAAACTAGTGTCGAGAAAAAAAGAACTTAACAGAAACAATCAAGAGAAATGAAGTTGGGCTGTACCTCGATTGGTAATTGTAAGTAGAATTTCTGTTCAAATTGTTGAAGCAACCCCCGACATAATGATGCAATTCGGAAGAATTGATCCTATCGGCTTTGCTATGGATGATTGATCTAATTATATTGAAAGCCTCACATTCTTTTTCCAAGGGAACGAGATTATGGGAGAAGAGAAGAGGCGAGTAATCCTCTTATCTACATGGGGGAATAAAGCCTATTCAGCCCAGACTTGAAAAATTTTGATGAATTGGTGGACCTTGTGAAGTGAAATTGCCAACGAAAGCCCTCGGTAAGCCATAGTTCAAGTTTAACTTGAGAAATAGAGCCCTGGAGCAGACGGTTGCTTGTTATGTGGCAAGTTTGAAACTGTTAACAGAACATTGTCAGCTTGGTACATCTTTAAATGACATGCTCAGAGATCGCTTAGTGTGCGGTGTGAGTGAGGACACGATTCAGAAGAGATTACTGCCCGAAACAATGTTGGATTTTAAGAAGGTGCTAGAGATAGCACTGGCCATGGAAAGCGCAGTAAGGCATTCAAAAGCCATACAGGGGGTGCAAAATGGCGTCATCCTCCATGTTGGATAGGAAGCCCCACCCAAAAAGGGCTCAAAAATGCAAGACTCTGCCGAAAAACGGGAAACACACTGCTCGCAGAAAAATAAAAAGAAATGACTTAGCAGCGAAAACAAGGAATAATTGCAATAAAGGTGGAAACAAGCAATCTTAGAATGATTGGCAGTTTAAAAAATTTTAATGTTTTCATTGTCATCGAAATGGACACATAATGAGACAGTGCAAGGAAAGAATCAGACAGACTTTCAAGCAAAAGAAAAAAACCCTAAAGATCTACAGTGTAGAAAAGCCTGCAGCAGCAAGTTCAGATATTTACTCGTTATTTAATTTGAAGGTTGGAAAGACAGAAGCAATATATGTAACAGTGAAGACAAATGGTAGATCTGTTAGGATGGAAGTGGACACAGGAGCTTCCAAGGCAGTAATTGGTGAACACACCTTCAAATATCTGAATTATGGTGAAATTAAATTAAATTTTGAAGAAACTGATGCCAAATTAAAAACATATATGGGTGAAGACATCCAAGTCAAAGGCACAAGAGAGTTACTGTCCATTATGGAAGCTAATTGGTAAAACTACCTATGATGGTGGTAGCAGGTGAGCAGCCAAGTCTCCTGGGATGAAACTGGCTAAAGGAGATTAAGTTAGAATGGGCTGAAATTTTCCAGCTGAGAGCAAGTAGGTTGCCAGAGTTATTACAAAAATATGCCTCAGTCTTCAAGGACGAACTTGGGAAGATCCAGGGGCTGCAAACAAAAATTCATGTGGATCCAGAGGCAAAACCCCAATTCATGAAAGTGAGGCCAGTACCTTACGCACTGTGGGAAAAAGTTGACACTGAACTGGGTAGATTAGAGAAACTGGGCATTATACATCCCGTGAAGTTCTCAGAATAGGCAGCGCCAATACTCCCCTTCCTTAAACCTGATCAAAGTGTTCAAATTTGGGAAGACTACAAATTGACAGTTAATAAAGTGGCTCCGCTGGACCGGCACCCCATACCAAAAATCAAAGACCTGTATGCCAAGCTGGCAGGTGGAACCGCCTATAACAAGCTTGATATGAGTCACGCTTATCAACAATTAGAGTTAGAGAAGGCCTCATGGGAATTTGTCACAATTAATACCCACAAAGGGTTGAATCAATATACTCAATTGCCTTTCAGCATCTCCTCAGCTTGCACCATCTTCCAGAGAACAATGAAAAGTTTACTGCAGGGACTGCCCCACATTGCAGTTTATTTAGATGATGTTTTGGTGACAGGACTCACTGAAAAGGAGCATTTGGAGAACTTAGAAGAAGTCTTAAAATGTTTCTTGCAGGCTGGAGTGCATTTAAAAAAGAAGTGCATGTTCCAAGCGAAGGAGGTAATCTATTTGGGTCACAGGGTAGATTCTCAGGGCTTCCATCCAGTTGAAGAAAAAGTGAAAGCCATAAAAGAGGCACCTGCACGAGAGAACGCCTCAGAGCTCAAATCATTCTTAGGAATGATCAATTATTATATGTGGTTCTTACTCACTTTGTCTACAGAACTGGCAATCCTACATTATTTACTCAAGAAGAACCAATGTTGGTCTTGGGAGGCACCCCAGAAAGAAGCTTTTACAAAGGTGAAACAATTGTTGCATTCGTCCAACCTATTGGTACATTATAACCAGAGGGAAGAAGTGATGTTGACATGTGATGCATCCCCCTACGGAGTGGGGGCAGTGCTCTCCCACTGGACGGACGACGGCATAGAACGGCCTATAGGATATGTATCAAGAACGCTCACCACAGCAGAAAAGGGATGCTCACAGATAGAAAAGGAAGGCTTGTCAATCATCTTTGGTGTCAAGAAATTTCACCAGTATGTACATGGCCCTCATTTTACTATCGTTTTAGACCACAAGCCATTGCTAGGATTGTTTAGTGAGGACAAGGCTATACCACCAATAACCTTGGCAAGGATACAATGATGGGTTTTAATCCTGGCAGCATACGAGTAGACTTTTGTACATAGGCCTGGAAGTCAAATTGCAAACGCCGATGCACTGAGTTGTTTGCCTTTACAAGAAAATGACGAGGTTGTCCCAGTCCTTCAAGAACTTGTTTTATTGTTAACTTTCTTAGATTCCTCGCCGATATGTGCTCAACAGATCAGAGACAGGACAAGTCAGGACCCAGTCCTATCTCAAGTATGAGAACAAGTGCTTCATGGTTGGTCACAAGAGCCTGTATCTGATGAAATGAAGTCGTACTTCAAATGAAGGCATGAAATAACCAGCTAGGATGGTATCTGAATGTGGGGAGCATGAATGATAGTTCCTCCAAAGGGAAGAAAGCCATTGTTAATTGAACTACGCAGTGCCCATCCAGGAATTTCCCGAATGAAGACCATGGCATGTGGCTATCTTTGGTGGCCTGGGATGGATGAAGAAATAGAGAGCTTAGTGGAGAATTGTGTGCAGTGTCAGCAATTGCAAAAGTTACCTTCAACGGCTTCGTTACATCCTTGGGAGTGGCCAGGAAGACTATGGGTGCAATTACACATTGACTAGGTGGGACCTTTCATGGGACCACTGTTTCTCCTCATTGTTGACACCCACTCAAAATGGATGGACATATATGGAGTGAAGCCACCAATATCTTCTGCTACAATTGAGAAGCTACATCAAAGTTTTTCCATTAACGGACTATCATAAGTAGTTTTATCTGATAACGGAACAGCATTTACGAGTGCTGAGTTTCAACGGTTTATCAGCCTCAACAGTATCACTCATGTAAAAACTTCACCATAGCACCCTTCCACAAATGGACTGGCCGAAAGGGCAGTTCAAACATTCAAGGCAGGCATGAAGAAGCTAACTGGAGATTTCTTGGCAACCAAGCTGGCACGCTTTCTTTTTCATTATAGGGCCACCCCTTACACAACAACAGGTGTCACACCTGTGGAGTTATTGATGAAATGCTGCCTCGGGATGAGATTGAGCTTAATAATGCCGAATTTAGGGGGAAGGTAGAAAGCAGTCAGGGAAGCCAGAAAAGTAGATACAACTAGCATGGTCATGAGGGGAAATTTACAGTGGGAGAGATGGTATATGTGAAGAACTTTGGAGAAGGACCAAAGTGGTTACTGGGTGAAATAAATGCAGTGACTGGACCTCTGTCTTACCACATGGAGGTGGAAGGCTAAGTCATATGGAAACATGTGGATCATCTAAGGAAAAGAGAAACAAATCACCAAGAAATGATTCCACCAGTGTTCATGACTGAGTCAATGTTTCCTGTTAAGAGAACTCAACCCAGTACAGATGTGTCGGATGTGTCGAATGTACCTGCAAGAGTTGAGGAAACAGGTTTTCAGGTGCCCACCAAAGATCCTGATGTTCAGACAACTCCAGAAAATGAGGTTCCTGACAAAGCATCTGAAGTTGTAGAGCTGAGACATTCTACACACCAAAGGAAATCCCCAGAAAGACTGAATTTGTAAATTACTTAGCTGTGTAAATAATTTGCTATTTTGAGGAAATTGTAATTGTAAACTAAAATGTATTTCCGAGTAAAGGGGAGGGATGTGGTAATTATAGTTTTATCTAAATGTATAGTATACCTTTAAGAAGAATATCATAAAGGAAGATCACATGATCTTGTGTAACCAATAGAGGTATAGCGTGGGCTACCTCTGTAGTCAGTGGTCTGTAGTTAGTAGTCAGAAGAATGCAGATAGGTTTGATGTGAAAGCATACGTGTAGCTACAGGGTATTTTGAAAATAAACAGAATGTGTTCCACCTAAGAAGTGTCTGCTGATCAATTCTATCCATAGTACCAAGTCAGCCATTCCACAACAAGTTTGCAACTGGGATTCACAAGTCCCAACAACCACTTTCCTCACTGCTGGTAAAAGTTACTCCACTTCCCACCATTCCACCTAACTTCTCACCCTTGCCCCTTGACCCCCACACCCCCACCCTCCCAGCACACTTTCCTGGGTAAATTGGTAAAATCCCAGCCAGCTTTTCTCAAAACTGAATACAAATTCTCAAATTATTATGGTAGGATTTAAAGTCCCATTCTCTGATTACAAATCCTGTATCATACTTGCTAAGCTCCTATTTGTTTAGATAAATGGCTTTAAATCAGTGTGGCATTTGAGCCAAACAATAAGAAGAAAAATACAATTTGCATTTAAACTATGTTTCAGGAAATTACAATGTCCCAAAGTGCTTTAGATCAATTAGGTACTTTTGAAGTATAGCCAGTGTTTTAATGTTGCAAACACAGCAGACAATTTTCACAAAGCAAGTTCCCACAAACAGCGATGTGTTAATGACAAGATAATCTGTTAGGTGTTGGTTAGGTCAGGTGAGGAAGAAATGGTCAGGACACTGCTGAGGACTCCTCTGCCCTTCTTTGAATGAGTGCTGCGGAATATTTAATTTCCATTTGCGAGGGCAGATGGGGCTTCAGTTTAAACATCTCATCCAAAAACAGCACTTCTGACAGTGCTGCACTCCCTCAGTACATCATTGCAGTGTCAGCCTAAATTTTGTGCTCAAGCCTCTGGAGTGAAACTTGAACCCATTGTTGTGATCTCACTTTAAGGGAATATGCAAATGATCAGGGTGTAAAGCAGCATGTGACCAACATGCAGTGTGTGTATAACAGGCTGGTCCAACCTTTTCATGTGGGGGGCTATGTTTCCATGTTTTTCTCACTCAAAGAGCTGCAAAGCAAATTTTGGCAAGACAAAGTTTGGCAAACAGTAAACATGATTTTTTTTTAAAAAATGAGCTATGAACAAAAGAAACAACTTTAACTATTTTAACACACCACCCTGCTCTCATGCCCACATGTCCTTCCTTGGCCTGCTGCATTGTTCCAGTGAAGCTCAACGCAAACTGGAGGAACAGCACCTCATCTTCTGACTAGGCACTTTACAGCCTTCTGGACTTAATATTGAGTTCAACAATTTCAGATCGTGAGATCTCTCCTCAATCCCCACCCCTTTTCCGATCCCCCTTTTTCCAATAATTTATAATTTTTTTACAAATATATTTTTCTTTTCCCTCCTATTTTTAAATTTATTTTGATCTATTGTTTCATCTCCACCTTTTAGCCCATTTCGATCCCTTCCCCAATCCCACCCCCACTAGGGCCATCTGCCACTAGCTTGTCCTGCTTGCTAACCTTAATGTCCCCATTAGCACATCCTTTAGATAATATCACCACCATCAACACCCCTTTGTCCTTTTGTCAGTGACATCTTTGGCAGTCTCTTCTTGGCCTCCACCTATCACTGGCCCCCTATCGAGCTCTACCCGTTCCCCCCCCACCACCCCCACCGTCCCCCGTCCCCCCACCCCCACCACCACCACCACCTTATATTTCATCTCATTTCTATATGTCTTAGTTCTGATGAAGGATCATATGGACTCGAAACGTCAACTGTATCCCTCTCCGCAGATGCTGTCAGACCTGCTGAGTTTTTCCAGGTATTTTTGTTTCTGTTGTAAAAGAAAAAACTTGCTGAGCAAAATTAAAGCAATGTCAAAGTGATAAATTGATAATTAAACAAAGGGTATTGATAAAGATGACCATAAGAATGTGAAAGGGTGAGTGTGTGTGTGTGTGTGTGTGTCCAGCCCACTTCCAGTCTCAGGGTGCTCACTCACTCACCCCACCCACTGTGAGAGTGGGTGGGAGTGTGATTGTGCCTATGGGTGAGGATGAATGAGAAACCCGAGACTGGGAATGAGCCAGACACACACACACACACACTCTCTCTCATTCTCTCTCTCTTACACACACACATACACACACCTCCCCCCCAACATATATATACTCTCTCTTTCTCTCCCTTTGACTCACATATAGACACACACACATGCTCTTTCCCTATTTTTGTCTACACACAGTTTCTCTGTCTCTGTCTCACACACACATGTAAACACACACTCAGATATCTCTTTCTCTCTCTCTCTCTCACACACACAGACATATGCACGCTCTCTTGTACACACACTCTCTACATAAACTCTCTCTCTCGCGCCCTCGCACACACAGGGCAGAATAATCCCAGATTTGCACAAAGTGTGGTAGAGGGTGAGAAATAGGACGTTTTACCCGTTGGCCGCTATGCCGTGTTTTTGTGCTGTATTATCCCATTCCTGGCACGTCCCATCTCATTAATAATGCATTCCTGGGAAACAAGCCAGATCGCTGGCAGGGTGGCCTCTGATTTGCCTGCCCCGCCATCACCTCAGGCCTTCAATAATTCAGATGCCTTATTTAAAGGGTGCCACTGCACAGAGCTAGCACTCTCTAAGGCATCAGAGGCTGTTGGAAAGTCATGGCTTCCAAAAGGAGGAAACATGAAATTTAGCGACGTGTTCCTCGGGTGCCTACTGCACGAGGGCCACTGCGATGTCCTCTAACCCCACTCTGGGCGAAGACCAGCATGGGAGGTGGTGGCAGCAGTGGTCAGTGCCAACGCCCAGTAAAAGAAGACAGCCACCCAGTGGCAAAAAAGGATGAATGATCTCCTCGATTCCGCCAAGTTAAGTCACTCTAATCTTCACTCTCAACTCACACTCAGAAACCCATCACACAACCACAGGGATCACAGTCACTGCCAGTTTGAGGGACATCACCATTCATTCTTTCACAGACACCTTCATCTGCCCTGTGGATCATGTCCTCATCATGTCCATGGCACCACACACCACCCACTCATGCCAGGTATCCTGCTTCCACTCACTTTACCTGTCGTCATGCAGGACAAGCTGCCACACAACAAAAGGGAGAGGTTGCAGACTGGTGGAAAAATGCTTGACATCAAGGTCCTCAGAAGCTTTGAAAATAGAACCATCCAGCTGGCCGGCGATGATCCGGATCATTTGTGTGCTGACAGTGAAGTCGTTGGTGCTCAACCAAGTGAGGATCCAGCAGTGCAAAATCCATCAGACAACCATGCTGATAGTTGCTTCCCCTGTTCCGCAGTCCATTGCACAGGCACATCTGGGAAGCAGCCGAGAGGGTCCTTGATCCAGGTCCTTGACTCAAGCCCTGAAGACACCTCGGAGGAAGAAGAATCTGATGACACCTTAATTGAAGACCCGTCACAGCTCTAGCTCACCCACTCCACCAGCGCAGAGACACACATCTCGGTGAGACCCAGCTCTAGAGTGGTCTCACGGTCACAATCTGGTGAGCACAACGCACTGTCTGATCCACAGCAGGCGGCGGCAGGGACTTCCCAGGTTTACGGCATTTGGAGGACTGCTGAGATTCAAGTCAGATGAGGAGGCTTTGGGCTCGGTCATGTCACATTTGCTAGAGCTGCAAAAGGAAACTTGGGAACATCAGGAAGGGATAACTGCTGCACTCCTCAGATTGCAGGCATGCCAAAGCACTGAGGTTAACACTGGTAGGATGGCGGACGCCATGGAGACCTTGGTCCAGCACATCGGTCCTGCACTGCTGCATCACTGGCTCCATAGTTGGCCTCTAACAGTGTCAACGTGAGAGTGCGCGGGGCAGCTCGATCTCATTCCAGTTTCCCCTTCTCCTTAGGGAGTCAGCCAGGGGCCCTCAGACTCCCATAGGGAGGAGGATCAGCAGGTGCGCATCCTGAGGCCATCCATCCAGGTGACTCCGGAAGTCTCTGATCCATCCAAATCCCGTCTTCCTGTGAACCCATCAGCTCCAGCTCCACAGGCCGTGGAGGGTGTCACTGCCACACAGCAGGATTCCGAAAGCAGGCCGGCACCCTCCAGGTTGCATCCCTCCAGAGGACGCCCCTCAAGGTCATCACAGACAGGGCGTAGCAGTCAGCAGGCTGCCTCCACCTCCACTGTGGGTGTTGGGGGAGCACGAAGATGTAGCGGCAGGGTTAAGAAGGTTAAGAAGATGCAGTTGTACAGCTTGGGCACAGGTGTTAATCATTTGTACATAATGTTCACTATTGTAAATAAACTCCCAAGAATGTTTCCTTGCCTATGGCTCCTTGTTATGATGACCAGTATTTGTGTCACTCAGATGTGAAACCTTGGTTCCTGCACAAATTGAAGGCAGGCATCTTAGTCCAGGGTCTTTTCCCTGTGCAGTGTGTAACCTTCAGACCAAAGTGATGATCCGGCTTCACACTCAGTGGACACATCAGTGATGCTTGCATCTCGATAGTGCTTGTCATTTCTGCCAGAATGTCGTGGGCAGGGTTACAGAGTTCCATCATTCTCTCTGTGTGCTCTCAGCACCTTTGAGATGGGGCTGGCCCCCCATCTCTTCAGCATCCGTGTCCGGTAACGTGTGCTCCTGAGGGGGTCAGGTGCTGAAGTCTGACAAAGGATCTGGTGCATTTAAAGTTTCATGACTGTGTCTCCATAAAATGACCCTGATCACAGAGCACAAGTGAGCTACCCTCAGCCAGACAGGAGTCAGACATTCACCGAGGCTGTGTGAAGATCTATGGAGTGTTCTCACTGCATGTCATCATCACCCTCCATTAAATTTTGCGGCTATAAGTCCCACCCAAGGATACCTGCCTCATTTGGTCAGTGCAATAACCTCATGGCCAGCACCCTTGCCTTCAAGTACCTTATCGCCATCACTCCTTGCGACATCATCCTCATTGGAGGAGGCGTGTAGCTCCTCTACCTCCTCTTCAGCCAGGTGCTCCTCCCATTGCAGCGTCAGGTTGTAGAGCACACAGTAAGCGATGATGATGTGTGACACCCTCTGGGGACTGTATTGCAGTTCTCCACAGGACCTGTCAAGGCACTGGAAACTCATAGTCAAAATGCCTTTGGTTTGCTCCATCAAAGTCCGGGGTGCGGCATAGGCCTCGTTATACCTTCTCCAGGCTGCAGTGTGAGGCTACTATACAGGTGTCATCATCTTCATTCTCTGTGGGCAACCCTTATCCCTGAGGACCCAACTCTGCAGCCTCTCTGGACCCTGGAAGATGTCAGGGGTCTGAGACCTGTTAAGAATGTAGGAGTTGTGGACACTCCCTGGTAATCATGCGCAGACCTGCAGGATGTGTTTGTGGTGGTTGCAGACCAGCCGAACATTCAGTGAGTGGAGGCCCTTGCGGTTGACTGCTTGTTGCCATGGAGACCTTAGCGCCATGTGACTGCAGTCGATGGCACCCTGCATCTGTGGAAAACCTGAGATCTGCGCAAATCCCAGTGTTCTTGCTTCCTAGCTTTCCTGATCCTGGATGAAAGGTTAAAGTTCTGTGTGGAGGTTTGCGAAATCCTGCACAAGTCACTTGTGGAGCCCTGGAATGGATGACTGGTGTAAAAATTGAGCGCCATGGTCACTTTCATGGCCACTGGCAGTGGATGCCCTCCATGTCCACGTGGTGCTAAATCCTGCAGCAGGTGGCATATGTGACTGACCAGTTCGTCAGATGTGCAGTTTTCAGTGACACTGGTTCTCAGCCTTCTGCAGGAATAACAGGTGCCATCTATAGACCATGGATCTAGTGAAGCACTTATGAGTGAAGGCTCGCTGTGGGTCTTCAGCTGTGTGCGCAGCAGGCTCTGCTGCCCCTTTAACCTGAGGGAGGTGCTCCTACCTTTGCCAAGCAGGTGCCTCTGCCTCTTTCTTCTTCTTTTTCTCTGCTCTCTGTAAGCCATGAGGCATAACGCAAAATCACCAGGCTCCATGATCCTGATGTTCTCCTCCTGCAGGATCGAAGAGAGAGACATGTGAATTAGCATGGGTGGACCAAGAACCTCTGTTGGTTAAGTCTGAATGCCCTTTCACGCACGCAGAAGAGTGCTGGGCACCACTTGGATGGCCAGTATACAGTGTGCTCACTGGGCGTCTGAAACCCCACCCACCTCCGCCCCACTCCACTTGATCGATTGGTGGCAGCTTCGGCTGCTGGACTGCGTGTTGTGTTCTCGGCTCAGGTGCAGGTATTCTGCTAGCCCGCACTGCAAGGCTGCACTGTTAGCTTGAACCATAACGGATACTGGTCCAAACATTAATAAAGACAGTGACTGCGCGATGGCTGCTTTTCGGAAGGGGATTGTACAATTTGCTCATTCAGCCAATTGCTCTGTTGCCCCCTAAAACACAAGTTAATTTGCAGACTGTGCCTGAGGGTTGAGAAGTTCTGGAGCGTTTTGTGGCACTTTCATGCTTTTGGGTTGCTCGAGTGGGCAGAAAAGCTTCAGGGGACCCTGACTCCAAGCATGTAGATGGAGAGGCTGCTGAATGGTCTCAGCTGTGGAAGAATGCTCACTTTTGACAAACTTTTTCAAGTGGGTGGCTGCTTCCCTCACCCCCACCCCAACACCCACCCCCCCCCTCCCCTCAACCCCCCTTGAGTATTTCCTTCAGTCTGTACTGCCTTGCCCCTCACCCGGCATGTGCTTGAGTATTTCCTTCAGTCTGTCTGTGCTCACTCACTGTGGTCTGACCTGCACTGGAACCCTTGCCCCAGCACTGCACTGAAAACCAGCCGGGAAAAAGCGACTTGCCTGTGCCCCCTGTGAGGGTGCAGCATCTCATCCTTGATGTCCTACAGGCGATGCTCGCGAGCACTGCGCAAGGTTGTGTGCACTCACCTCTGAGTTCCCAACTAAGTTCAGGTTGCCAGGTGCATGCCTTTTAAAAGCAGTGGTGAAGGATGCCGTTCTGAAGTCACGCTGACGTGGGCGGTACATTTGACATGGGGGAGGGGTGGTGGTGATTCCAGTGAGCAGGGCTTATAATTAGATACAAATGTATTAAAATGACATTCCCAACATTTGGCAGTGGGAAACGTGGCAAGCCACTGACAGGTGGAGCGGACGATCGCAAACTGGGTTTCACAACGGTATAAAACCGATTTATGGCTTCCTTGCCATATTGTTCGCTCACACCTGCCATGACGCCCGACGTCAATGGGACCGGAAAATTCCAGCCACAGAAAGACAACATCCATATCCTTCTCACTCAGAAGTGAGAGTCCTACTAAGTAAGCTGAGAACAAGCATATTTATTGCTCTAAGACTTATGAAGACATTGCTTCCCAAAGCATATGGGCATTTGCCCCTGATGGTTAGAAGATGGTTGTGGTTGTTGGAGGTCAATCACTTCAGCCCAAGACATCACTGCAAGAGTTCCTCAGGGTAGTGTCCTATGCTCAACTATGTTCCACTGCTTCATCAATGATCTTCCCTCCATCAAGACCTGGACCACTTTCAGGCTTGGGCTTATAAGTGGCAAGTAACATTTGTGCCAAACAAAGTGCCAGGGAATGACCATCTCCATGACATTCAACTACACTACCACTGCTGAATTCCCCACCAACAACATCCTGGGGGGTTACCATTAACCAGAAACTTAACAAGTAAATACTGTGACTACAAGAGCAAGTCAGAGGTTGGGAATTCTGCAGCAAGTAACTTACCTCCTGATTCCCAAAGCTTGTCCACCAGCTACAAGGCACAAGTCGATAGTATGATGGAATACCCTCCACTTGACTAGATGAGTGCGGCTCCATAACACTTAAGAAGCCCGATACAATCCAGGTCAAAGCAGCCCACTTGATCTGCACACCATCCACCACCTTAACTTTTTGCTCCTTCCATCACTGACACTTAATGGCAGCAGCATGCATCACATACAAGATGCACTGCAGCAACTCACCAAGGTTGTTTCGACAGCACCTTCCAAACCCGTGACCTCTACCACCTAGAAGGACAAGGGCAGCAGATGCATGCGAACAGCACCACTTGGAAGTTCCCCTCCAAGCCACAGAACATCCTGACTTGGGAATCTATCGCTGTTCCTTCACAGTTGCTGGGTCAAAATCCTGGAACTTCTTTCCTAACAGCACTATGGGTGTACCTACACCACATGGACTGCAGCAGTTCACCACCACCTTCTCAAAGGCAATTAGGGATGAGCAATAAATATTGGCCTTGTCAGCGACGCCCACATCCTGTGAAAGAATAAAAAAATTTGCAAACTGTTTTACACCCTCAAATCAAATATTTTATTTCAAAATATATCATCAGCACAGTAAGAATATAGGTTAAAGGCAGGGCTTGAAAAATGAACAAAGACGAAAAGATGAAAACTCTTATTAAAATACCACAGTGAATCTTTGTTAACACCGGTCGTTTAGTAGATTAGGCCCGTCTGAGATGAAGGTCAGGCTGCAGTGGAATGTTCAACTGTATTGTGACGAATGCCATTGATGTTGACCTGTATTATACCTGACTTGGTCATGCTCAGTGCTATCACTAGATTCAAAGTGAAAACTCACTACATTCTTGATCGTCTAATAAGGGGAAGAATGCAGTCATGCTGCCAGTTAAATCTATTGCGTTAGTGAATTCCTTGCTGGAAAATGTAAGTAACTGAAGCATGATTCAGAAATCAGATATGCAAAGACATCCAATTAATTACATTATGCTGAAAGGCTAATTTTAGTTTCCATATTTATTCAAAAATTGTTGGATACACAAATCAGCAGGCGACAGCATAATGAATAATTCCACCCACTTCAGAGCACTTGTCTCTATACATCATTATTGTGGGATACAGAAGAAAAGCTCCCAAGAAGTGCTTTTCTTTTGATGTACTGCATATAATGTAGTTATGTTTGCTTCCTATCAAAACGCCCATCAATCCCTTGTCAGCAAGCAGCCGAGTCTTTCAGAAAATGCTAGTTCAAAGCTGTTAAGGTTAATATATTAATCGCTGCTCATTTTAGTTCAGTAGGGGTTTGGCAGCTTTTTGATGGAACACAGCATGTTGGAGACTGCTTGCTCCAAACCATTCTATTGGACCTCTAGTACAATGGGCTGCAGAGTCATTAATTCTGTTGATTAGTTTGGCTCTTGGGTTTATAAAAAATTGACATTCGTTGACTCCAGTTCCAGCACCAGTCCGTGGAGTGAGAGAAAACAAGCTAATTAGCGAGAAATGGGGAAGAAGCAACAGCAGAGGGAGAGAAAAAAAGAATCTGACAGTTTATCTTAGCTTCACTCATTAATGAGTCTTGTTTGGGTAGGCCATGTGGCAGTCTCTTCAAATGTATTCCTGTCAAATGTGTCACAGTTTCAAAAGGCTGCTGAAGCTATTTTAAGTTCTGTGCTAATTGTTAATGACGTAAAAATTAAAAAAGGGCAAGTTAAGGGTTAAGTGTTAGACTCAAATGCATTTTAATTAGGTTGCTAACAATGTTAAAATCATACAAGCTGAAGGGAAAAGTGACCCCCTTTTAAAATCGAGCAGCACAGAACGAACTGACTTAGAACCTGCCCAGCACCTTGTTTTTAAGAACTTTCTGTCATAGCTCAGCTGCCCATTCATGTCAGAAATGTTCAAGGGGAGAAAGCTACTAGTTGATGGCAACATAGGAACAGAAGATCTGGAAGAGCATAGCAAACAGTTAGCACTGGGAAAAGAAAGAGAGATGACTGTTTGATAGGGCCTCTTACTATACATGAAATAGAGCCCTTTCTTTCCCTTTCAGTTGTGGCTGACCCATTTTTGATACTTTCTTACTCTGATTTATAAAATCAGTTTAGAGTAGATTTTCTGCTTTTCAAGTGTGATTTTCAGCCAGTGAGTTAAAAAAAATCGCAAATGCTAGCAACATTAAACAAATTCAATATCAGAGCCTTCAATCATAAGACGGGAATAGGATAGGCAGGAAAAAAAATCAGCTCCTCCATCCTGTCTGCCCAGAAAAGTCATATCACAAGTAATGACTCCCAATGCTCCCACTCCCCAGTAGCAATAGGGTCTCGTGGGAGAGGTAAGATGATGGGGAAAAAAATCCCTAGGCCAATTCAGGGAATGAAAATCCTTCAAAATTTCTATCCAATCCCCAAAGGCATTCAAAATAAATTCAGGAAACTACAGTGATTATGAGGAATACGAGACAATAACTCATCTACTCAGTGGGTCTGGTAGCATCTGTGGAGAGAAAGACAGAGTTAATGTTTCGAGTCCGTATGACTCTTCTTCAGAACTAAAGAGAAGTAAAAATATGGTGAAACATATACTGTTTAAGCGGGGTGAGACAGGTGGAGCTGGACAGGCCAGTGATAGGTGGAGGCAAAGAAGAGATTGCAAAAGATGTCATAAACAAAAGATCGAAGGAGTGTTGATGGTAGTGATACTGGCTAAAGGAGGTGTTAATGGTGACATTAAGAGTAGAAAACAGGATGGGCAAGTGACAGATGGTCCGATTGGAGGTGGGGTGTGGGGAGGGGATGGTGTGGGAGAAAAGATCGAAAGAGGCTAAAAGGTGGGGATAAAACAATGAATGGAAATACATTTTAAAAATAATAATAATAGAAATAGGTGGGGAAAGATATATATATAAAAATTAAAAAATAAATATTTGGAAAAAGGGGATCAAAAAGGGGTGAGGATGGAGGAGAGAGCTCATGATCTGAAGTTGCTGAATTCAATGTTAAGTCCGGAAGGCTGTAAAGTGCCTAATCGGAAGATGAGGTGTTGTTCCTCCAGTTTGTGTTGAGCTTCACTGGAACATTGCAGCAGGCCATGTGGGCATGAGAGCAGGGTGCTGTGTTGAAATGGCAAGCGACAGGGAGGTCTGGGTCATGCTTGCGGATAGACCAAAGCTGTTCCGCAAAGCGGTCACCCAGTCTGCGTTTGGTCTCTCCAACGTAGAGGACACCACATTGGGAGCAGCGAATGCAGTAGACTAAATTGAGGGAAGTGCGAGTGAAATGCTGCTTCACTTGAATGGAATGTTTGGGCACTTGGATGGTGAGGAGGGGTGAAGTAAAGGGGCAGGTGTTGCATCTTCTCCGGTTGCATGGGAGGGTGCCATGGGAGGAGGTTGGGGTGTTGGGGGTGATGGAGGAGTGGACCAGGGTGTCCTGTAGGGAATGGTTCCTACGGAATTCTGACGGTGAAGGGAAGATGTGTTTGGTGGTGGCGTCATGCTGAAGTTGGCGGAAATGGCGGAGGATGATCCTTTGAATGCGGAGACTGGTGGGGTGGAAAGTGAGGACCAGGGGGGCCCTATTGTGGTTCTGGGAGGGAGAGGATAGTGTGAGGGCAGAAGCACGGGAGATGGGTCAGACACGGTTGAGGGCCCTGTCAACCACTGTGGGTGGGAAACCTCAGTTAAGGAAGAAGGAAGACACGTCAGAAGCACTGTTCAGGAAAGTGGCATCATCGGAACAGATGTGACGAAGGCAAAGGAACTGAGAATGGGATGGAGTCCTTACAGGAAGCGGGGTGTGAGGAGCTATAGTCAAGGTAGCTGTGGGAGTCAGTGGGCTTGTAATGAATATTGGTGGACAGTCTATCACCAGAAATTGAGAAAGAGAGATCAAGGAAGGGAAATGTCAGTGATGGGCCATGTGAAAGTGATGGAGGGGTGGAAATTGGAAGTGAAATTATAAATCTTTTCATGTCCAGACCAAGAGCATGAATTGGCACCGAAACTGTCATCAATGTACTGGAGAAAGAATTGTGGGAGGGGGCCGGAGTAGGACTGGAACAAGGAATGTTCCACATACACCATAAAGAGACAGGCATAACTGGGGCCCAAGCGGGTACGCATAGACACACCTTTTATTTGGAGGAAGTGAGACGAGTTTAAGGAGAAATTGTTCAGTGAGAGAACAAGTTCAGCCAGATGGAGGAGAGTGGGGTGGATGGGGACTGTTTGGGCCTCTATCCAAAGAAGAATCGGAGAGCCCTCAAACCATTCTGATGGAGGATGGAGGTGTAGAGGGATTGGATGTCCATGGTGAAGAGGAGGAGGTTGGGGCCAGGGAACTGGAAATTGTTGATATGATGTGGGGCATCAGAAGAATTGTGGATGCCAGTAGGAAGAGACTGGACAAGGAGAGAGAGAACAGAGTCAAGATAGGAAGAAATGAGTCCCGTGGGGCAGGAACAGGCTGACACGATCGGTCTACCGGGACAGTCCTGGTTGTGGATTTTGGGGAGGAGGTAGAAGTGGGCTGTCCGAGGTTGGGAGATTATCAGGTTGGAAACTGTGGAGGGAAGATCTCCAGAGGAGATGAGGTCAGTGACAGTCCTGGAAACAATGGCTTGATGTTTGGTGGTGGGGTCATGGTCCAGGGGGAAGTAGGAGGAAGTGTCTGTGAATTGGCACTCAGTCTCTGTGAGGTAGAGGTCAGTACGCCAGACAACAACAGCACCAACCTTGTGGAGAATACAGGGCCGGGCTGGGATTAGAAGACAGGATGGGGGTCAGAGGGAAGGGGTGGAGGGTCCTGGATGGGCATTTGTATCAATGAGTTGTTGAAGCTGGTGTTCCTTAGCATCTGAACAAGAAACTTTGTCTCTTTCTTTAAGGTGCTAAGGAACACAAACTTCACTTGCACTTCCCTCAATTTGGTCTACTGCATTCACTGCTCCCAATGTGGTCTCCTCTACATTGAAGAGACCAAACGCAGACCGGGTGACCGCTATGTGGAACAGCTTCAGTCTGTCCGCAAGCATGAATCAGATCTTTCTGTTGCTTGCCATTTCAACACAGCACCCTGCTCTCATGCCCACATGTCTGTCCTTGGACCGTTGCAATGTTCCAGTGAAGCTCAACGCAAACTGGAGGGACAGCACCTCATCTTCTGACTAGGTATTTTACAGCCTTCCGGACTTAACATTGAGTTCAACAGCTTCAGCTCATGAGCTCTCTCCTCCATCCTAACCCCTTTTGATCCCCCTTTTCCAAATATTTATTTTTTAATTTTTATATATATATATATATATATATATATATATTTTCCCCACCTATTTCTATTATTACTATTTTTAAAATTTATTTCCATTCATTGTTTTATCCCCACCTTTTAGCCTCTTTCGATCTATTCTCCCACACCGTCCCCTCCCCCCACCCACCCCCACTAGGGCCATCTTGTCTCTTGCTCATTCTGCTTTCTACTCTTAATGTTACCATTAATACCTCCTTTAGCCAGTATCACCACCATCAACACCCCTTCAACCTTTTGTATATGACATCTTTCGCATTCTCTTCTTTGCCTCCATCTATTGCTGGCCTTCTATCCAGCTTCACCTGTCCCACCCCCCTTAAACAGTACAAATTTCACCACATTTTTTACTTCTCTTTAGTTCTGAAGAAGAGTCATACAGACTCAAAACGTTAACTCTGTCTTTCTCTCCACAGATGCTGTCAGGCCTGCTGGGTTTTTCCAGCAATTTTTGTTTTTGCTTCAGATTTCCAGCATCCGCAGTAATTTGCTTTTAAATAACTCATCTACCTTTTGTATGCAGTGATATCAGATTAGTTATGTGTTGGACCAGATGGTGCTGGAGGAAGACAAATTGTGTCAGACATTTTCCGGCAACTGTAAAACCTGTGCAACAGGAAGAGGATGTGGTGAGGCAGTACAACCAGGTACTGCCATGAGGGAAGGGTGTAAGTCCTAGGACATCCCTCCTCAATGATGGAGAACCAGTGCCGAAGGTGACTGAGGCTAAGCCATGAGGTGGCGATAGACATATGTCACATACGCCTGTGCTGTGATTTCCAGCCCTAACTCCATGCACGTAAAAATCCATTATCTGTAGATGGCCAAGATTCTCCCAGTATTCATCCCGGCCACATTGAGGGTTGGAACAGGGGGACTATCAGGGTGTGCTCCTCCAGTACACTGAGGTGCACAGCAACCTCTGGGTTTCGTTGCAGGTTCAATTGCCAGAAGCTGCAGTGCCATTGTGACTTCAATGTCAGTGAACGCCTCAGCATTTGTCACTATTAGGAAAGAAAAATCCAGGCCAGAATGGCATGGGCAGTGGCCTCTTCCTCCTGACCTTATGCCCTCCCTCTGGTCTCCAGCTGCTCACGCTGACTGGCTTCTATGCCTCTTTGTGCGAGGGTGCCATGTCCATCTTCTAGGTCCCTTAGCACAAAGCGCTATGCACCCTTCTCCAGCATAAAGTTCTTCCTGGCACCTGGAGGCATGAGTCAGTAGGGGCAAAATAATTTCTCTGTGAGACCAGGAGACCCACTGTCATACTTCCCACTTTCTTGGATTAAGGGAAGACAATTGGAACTTGCTTTGTGCCACTTCTGGGGCTGTGAATAACATTTAAAAGCAAATTCAATAGGGGCAGCCTACCTCTCAAAGGGGCTACCCCAGCTATCCAAAAAGTACAGACCTGCTCTTACCAGATCTATTCTGATCACTTCAGTTTCCACGCACATAGGCTACCAAAGATCCGAGTAGGGTAGAGGCAATTGATGATTTAAATGGCCAGCTGCCTCTGTAAAACGTGCACACATGGACTGCATAGTTCCGTCCCCAAAAAAATGGGAAGTGCTGTTTTTGGGGACGGGACTAATAATTTTCGGGCAGTTCCGCTGTTTTCACCTTACAGAGAGGCTTCACCGTCATGGCAAAAATCTGGGCATAGACTTGTATTCCATTGAGCATAGAAGGTCAAAGGGTGTGTCATAACCACATAAAAGACCTCAAAGTGGTCCGTGTGCTAAGAACTTGTGTGTGTTTGTATGTAGTCCCCTTTTACTTTGTGAACGGTTCAATTTAAAAATAATCCAGCAGTCAAACTTTATTCTTAACCAAGATGAAGGTTAGTTTGTTAAAAACTACTGATGAAAATTATTTAAGTAAAAGTAATAAAGTTACTAAAAAGATTAAATGCACATAAGGATAAAAGATACTTGTAAAGATGAAATTCAGTTCATTCCTTTAAACTATCATTGCAGGCCCATAGTTGAAGTGTTCATTGCCTGGAGTGAAGGGTTGAAGTTGAAGAGTTGTGTTCAGCAGCTGCGATGGTTTCTGCAGTCAAATAATTGCCTTTGTGGATGGACTCAGTAGGTACCGAAGCTTTGGGGAATGAATGAAAGCCACTTTTCTCTATTGATTCTTCTGGCACAACACTTGAAGGCTGCTTGGATTCCTTTTGAGCGGATCAGTGATGATTCCTGGACAACTTCCTCTGTGACTCCTGGTGGCAGAGAGAGACCCAGCTCTCACATGCTGTTCACAGTTAGTTCAGCTGACAGCTGTGGGCTGGAACTATCTTCTGGAAGTCTCCTGGTTCTCTGCACAGGATGGCTTTCCCAGCTTACCCTTATCATAATTTAAACAAAATGGCTGCTATGTTAATTTCAAATGACCCATTGTTCCGCCAGTCAAAGAAATTAATTATGTGAGGTCCTTTGAATTCCCTTCCTGTCTCCTGTTCTCTCAGAAACTAAGGATTCTTAGAAGATTCAGTGGACAGCCCTGGAGGAGTCTTGCATTTTAACAATTCAGTTCTGGAGAAAACAGAGTCTAATAAGTTCTGAACAAACACAGACAGGTACCAAGGTATCTGTCCAATCCTCCATTTTGAAAAAGGCTTTTCAAACTCAATTTAAAGGTTTGAAAGCAAAAATGTACCTTTAAAACAGTTGTTCTTAAAATCTATGATATTATAATTGTCTGTCATGAATGATGATTTAAATGAGGTGTTTAGGACGATTAACAGATTTGGTTGAGTACTTGGAAAAAAAGTTTTCCTTTGGTCATAACCTTAAAGTTAGAGCTAAGGCCATTCAAAGGGTGGTATGAGGAAGCAGTTCTTCTCACAAAGGGTAGTGAAAATCTGGAACTCTCTCCCTCAAAAAACTGTGGAAGTTGGGTCAATTGAAAATTTTAAAACTGAGATTGATAGATTTTTGTTAGAAAGGTTATGCAACCAAGGCAAGTAAATGGAGTTAAGATACTGATCATCTATGATCTAATTGAATTGAGGAACAGTTTTGAGGGGCTGAATATCCCACTCCCATTCCTATGTTCCCATGTCTACATTTTAAATAGGTAGTTCCTTACACTGGCCAAAAAGTGGTAACCATTGTCCACTTGTAATAACATCAGTTTCAGATTCTGGTGATCCTGGAGAATTGGTGGTGTAGTGTGAACATCACTCAACTAGTAATCCAGGAGCCCTGGCTAATGATCTGGGGGCACAGATTTAAATCTCACCACCAGGCCAGCTGGTGGAATATAAATTCAATTAATATGGAATTGAAAAGCTAGTCTTAGTCATGATGACTATGAAACATTGTCATAGAAACCCATCTGGTTCACTCATGCCCTTTAAGGAAGGAAATCTGCCATCCTTACCTGGTCTGGCCTACATGTGACTCCAGACTCACAGCAATGTGGTTGACTGCCCTCTGAAATGGTGTGGCAAGTCACTCAGTTCAAGGACAATTAGGGGTGGGCAGCAAATGCTAGCCTTACCAATGATAGCCACTTACCATGAAAGAATAATGAAAAGAAAACAGCCCCACTTATGATGAGCTATCTCAAAACTGATGGATGTAAAACCAAGCACTGTCCTGATCTGAGTGGCTCAATTCTTCATTTCTTTAACCAGTTGAGGCATCTGGGAACTGCAGGTGCCTGAGGTTTCCCAATGGCTCAGGTGGATAGCCCAATACCATGGTTCGAAAAGCACTGGAGAAAGTAGTAAGAACACGTTCTTTGCTCTCTCCAATGTTTTTATAATCAGTGATTTGGGATTAATGACCCAGCAGTGTGATCATCAAAACTTTCAAATTCTTCAGGCCTTTTACTCACCAATTCTGCCATTTGAATTGTCAGGTAATCCCAGTGGTAACCCTTAGCTGGCAAGTGTGTGTATGTGTGAGCGTGTGCATATACGTGTGTTTTTTGTGTGTGGACGTGTAAAGAGGAAAATGGTGGTGTACATTTCTATGGTTTCACAGCTTAAGAGGCAGTTGTGATGCCTTCAGTCAAATAGCCTGTTGAAGATCACTGTCGAGACTTGCACATGAAGAGAGAAGTAACAGAGAGATGTCAGCACCCCTGCTACTGAATCCCAACACAAGTCGGAGGTTTCAGGGCAGCAAGGAATTTGTTTTTATCTAATTGAAAAGGGGGATATGGAACAGGTCAGTAGCAGGCACTGCAGCCATGGTGACTGTAATGCAATGGCGGTGGGTGCAGGGGGTGGTGGTGAAGTGCAAATTTAGTAGAGCAGCAGGAAAGTTGATTAATAATTTATAAACCATAAATAAAAAGAAACAGAATTGGTAACTAAATAATGCCTTTCAAGACCTCCCAAACACCTTTCAGCCAGTGAAATTTTTGAAATTCAGCCACTGTTTTAGTGGCGGAATCATCCCAGATTTGCAGAAAGTACAGTGGTGGACGGGAAAAAGAACATTTTACCTTCTGGCTACAATGGCAGGTTTTCGTATTGTATCGCCCCACTACTGGCACATCTTGCTTCATTAATGGTGCATTCTGGGGACACACGCCAGATTGCTGGTGGGCCTGTCACCTCAGGCCTTCAGTAATCCGGGCACGATATTTAAACAGCGCCCCTGCACAGAGCTAGCTCTCTCTAAGGGATTGGAAGCTGCTGCAAAATCATGCTTGCCAAAGGGAGGAAACACATTGCCCTCAAATTTAGCGACGCCTTCCTCAGGCGCCCACTGGACATAGTGCAGGCCCGCCACGAAGTCCTCTAACCTCGCTCTGAGAGAAGACCAGCAAGTAATGTCACCAATCCAGCATGGGAGGCAGCGGCAGCGGTAGCATCAACCCCCTGCAATAAAGGACAGCCACCCAGTACTGAAAGAGGGTGAATGATCTCCTCTGTCCCGCCATGGTATGCCATCAGTCTCAAATCACACACTCACAAACCCATCACAGATCCACAGGACCCTCACTCACTGCCAGTTAAAGGGACATCACCATTTACTCTCTCACACTCACCATCATTGTCCTCAGCCTGTCCATGGGACCATTCACCACCAGCACATGCCAGGCATCCTTATCACCTGCCCTGGCAGGTGTCCTGCTTACACTTTCTCCATCTGTATTCATGCAGGACAGGCTGGCACACAACAAGAGGGACAGTCACAGACCAGTGGAGGAATGCCTGAAATCAAGGTCCTCACTGACTTTGAAAACAGAGCCATCCAGCTGGCTGGTGACAATCTGGACCAGTCCTGTGCTGACGGTGAGGTCTGTGGTGTGCTACCAAGTGAAGATCCAGCAGTGCAACATCCATCAGACAACCATGCTGTGACTGATGGGTCCTGTTCACAGGCCACTGCCATGCACTAATTATCTCCCTTGCTTTCGCAGGCACATCTGCCAAACAGTCGATGGAGTCCCGAACCCAGGGCCTCCAATCAAGCCCTGAAGAAATCTCTGAAGAGGAATCTGAAGGCACCCTCTTTGAAGTCCCGTCACAGCGCTCAGCCACACCGTGGTGGGACCTAGCTTTACAGTAGCCTTGGGATCACAATCTGGTGAGCACATCACACTGACTGATCCACAGCAGGTGGTGGCAGGTACTCCATAAGTCCCTGGCACTCGGAGGACTGCTGAAGGCCATTAATTTGCTGGGTCCGAGTCGGATGATGAGCCTCTGGACTCGGTTATGTCACAGTTGCTGGAGCTGCAAAGGCAAGCTAGGGAACATCAGGAAGGGATGTCCTCTGCACTCCTCAGATTGCAAGGCATGATGGAGGAGACCGTCTGCCTTCAGGCTGAGGTGATAGTCCTGGCATGTCAACACACCGAGGTCAATGCTGGTAGGATGGCAACCACCAGGACATCGCTCCTGCACTGCTGCGCAGGCTCAAGTCCATTGCCATAGTTGGCCTCCAACAATGTGTACGCAAATGGGGTGCAGGGCAGCAAGATCTCACTCCAGTTACCCCTTCTTCTCAAGGAGTTAACCAGGGGACGTCAGGCACCCATAGGGAGGAGGATCAACAGGTGTACCCCTTGGGGCCATCCATCCAGTTGACTCCAGAAGTGTCTGGCCCATCCAAATCCCCTCGGCAGCTCCACCTCCACAGGCCGAGGAGGGTGCCACTACCACAAAGCAGGACCCCGAAAGCAGGCTGGGGCCCTCCAGGTCTCGGCCCTGTAGAGGACATCCGCCAAGGTCATCACAGACAGAGGCAGTCAGCAGGCTGCCTCCACCTCTGCTGTGGATGGCCAGGGAGCACCAAGACACAGTGGCAGGGTTAGGAAAGTTAAGAAGATGTAGTTGCACAGCCTGGGCACAGGTCTTAATCGCTTGTACATAATGTTCACTGTTGTAAATAAACTCCCAGGAATGTCTCCCTGCCTATGGCTCCTTGTTCTGGTGAGCAGTGTTCGTGTCACTCTTTCTACACAAGATAAAGGCAGGTGTCTCAATCCGGGGCCTCTTCCCTGTGCTTTGTGCAGCCTTCAGACCAAAGTGATGGTCTGGCCTCACACTCCTTGGACACATTACTGATGCCTGCAACTCAACGGTGCTTGGCATTGCTGCCAGAATGTAGTGGGCAGGTGACACAGCGTCATTCTCTCTGTGTGCTCTCAGCATCTTTAAGGTGGGGCTGGCCCGCACCTCTTCAGCATCTGTGACCAGTGACGCTGTGCTCCTGAAGGGGTCAGGTGCTGAAGCCGACAAAGTATCAGATGCTTTTAAAATTTCATGGTTGCATCTCCATGATATGACCCTGATCACAGAGCACGAGGGAGCTGCCATCGGCCAGACAGGAGTCAGATATTCTCAGTGACTGTGTGAAGATCTATGGAGTGTCCTTACTGCATGTCATCATCATCTTCCTGCAAAGAGCAACTATTAGGGCCTTCATTGCGTTTGCATGAGAGGAGCATTACCACAGAGGGGACTTGTGTGCTGTCAAATGTTCATAGATGCAATGTGAGGATCTTATAGTGTGTCCTCACTGTATGTCATCATCCTTCACAAGTCTAGCAGCTATGAGGGTCTCCCGAATGCGCCTACCTCGTCTGACCAGTGAGAGGGCCTCATCACTGTCATCGTCGACTTCGATGACCTCCTCACCTTCATCACCGGTGACGTCCTCCTCATTGGAGGAGACTTCCAGCTCCTGCATCCCCTCCTCAGCCAGCTCCTCTCCCCATTGCAGCGCCAGGTTGTAAAAGACGCAGCAGATGACAACGATGCGTGACACTCTCTATATTGCAGGGCTCCACCAGACTGGTCCAGGCTCCAGGACCATATTTTCAGCTTCCCGATTGTTTGCTGCACCAAGTTGTGAACTGCAGCATGAGCCTCGTTATACTGTCACTCTGCTGCACTTTGAGGCTGCCGCATGGGTGTCATCAGCCACGGTCTCTGTGGGTAGCCCTTGTCCCCAAGAAGCCAAATCTGCAGTCTCTGTGGACCCTGGAAGATTCCAGGGATCTTTGACAAACTGGGAATGTAGGAGTCAGTGAATGGAGCCCCTTGCAGTTGACACAGTTGACCTCTTGTTGCGACGGAGATCTGAGCACTACTGGAGTGAAGTCGATCACCTGCACCTGTGGGAAATCCAATCGCTCTTGCATCCTGGCGCTCTTGGTCCCGGGCGAAATGAATAAAGTTGTGTGCCCTCGTGAAGATGGCATCTGTAACCGCATGGATATATTTGTGGGTGGAGATTTGTGAGATCCCACAGAGGTCACCTGTGGAGCCCTGAAAGGAACCACTGGCATAAAAATTGAGCACCACGGTCACTTTCACGGCCACTGGCAGTGGATGCCCTCCATGTTCCCATGGCGCCTATTCCTGCAGTAGCTGGCAGATGTGACTGACCAGTTCCCTAGACATGTGCAGTCTTTGGCGATGGTGGTGCTCCATCATCTGAAGGAATGAAAGGCAGCGTCTGTAGACCTGGGTCTAACTAGGCGCTGACCAGCGTCTGTTCACTGTGGCTCTTCAGTGGCATGTGCTGGAGCCCCAGACTCCCTTTCTTCCTGAGGGTGCTACTCCTTCCTTTGTACAGCTAGGCGCCTCCATCGCTCTTTTCACCTTCATCTTCACTCTCTGTAAGCCACGATTTATATAGCTAGCTCACCAGGCTCCACAATCCAGATGTACCCCTCCCGCAGGATGAAAAAGAGAGATACGTGGGTTAGCAGGAGTGTTCGAAGAATCTCTACTGGTTAAGTCTGAAGGCCCCTTAATGCATCCCAGAGAGTGCTGACCACCACTTGATGGCCAGAGTTTAGTGCACTGCCTGGCTGCCCGAAACCCCACCCACCTCCACCCCACTCACCCTGACCAGTTGGCGGCAGCTTTGCCCATTGGACTGCATGCTGTGATCTCAGCTCAGTCACAGGCATCCTCCTAACTCGCACTGCAAGGCTGCACTGTTAGCTTGAACCATGGGGGAGACTGGTCCAAACCCGGATGTTGACATTGCAAGTGGGTGGTAAAGTGGCAGATGGATTTTAAGTGGGAGAAGTGTGAGGTTAAACATTTAGGGAGGTCAAACAGTTATAGGGATTACACAATAAATGGGAATATACTAAGAGGGGTAGATGAAGTGGGAGATCTTGGCGTACAAGTACACAGGTCTCTGAAGGCAGCAGTTCAAGTAGACAAGGTTGTAAAGGAGGCATATGGAATGCTCTCCTTCATTGGCAGAGGTATAGAATATAAAAGTAAGGATATAATGTTGGAATTGTATAAAACACTGGTGAGGCCACAACTGGAGTATTGTGTGCAGTTCTGGTCACCACATTACAGGAAGGAAGTAATAGCTCTGGAGAGAGTGCAGAGGAGGTTTACAAGAATGTTGCCAGGGTTAGAAAAGTGTAGCTATGAGGAGAGATTGGATAGGTTGAGAGGTAACTTGATTGAGATGTACAAAATTATGAAGAGAATAGATAGAGTGGACAGGATAAAATTGTTTCCCTTGATGGAGAATTCTAGAACCAGAGGACATAGATTCAAGATAAATGGCAGGAGGTGTAGGGGGGACATGAGGAAGAACTTTTTTATGCAGAGGGTAGTGGGTGTCTGGAATTCACCGCCCAAGTTGGTGGTAGAGGCAGAAACTTTAAATTCTTTTTAAAAAGTACCTGGATCTGCACCTAAAGTGCTGTAAGCTGCAGGGCTATGGGCTGGGTGCAGGAAGGTGGGATTAGAAAGGGCACCTGGGTGTCCTCGGGCTGGCATGGACAAGATGGGCCGAATGACCTCCTTCTGTGCTGTAACTTTTCTACGGTGCTATGGCTGTGAGTGCCTCCACCAGTGACTTCTCCATGGCTTGCTTTTGCAAGGAGATTGTACAGCATACTCAATCATCCAACTTTTCTGCAGTCCACTAAAACGCTCATTAATCTGCAGTCTGTGTCTGAGTGGTGAAAAGCTCTGGAGCACTTGGTGGTGCCTTAATGCCTCTGCGTTGCTTGAGTGGGCAGATAAGCTAGAGACCTGAATCCATGCATGGCAATGTGGCTGCGTCTGAACTGTCTCAGCTGCAGAGGAATGGTCACTTTATACAAGGTTTCCCTAATGAGTGGCTGCTTCCCTCCCCCCACCCTGCATGTGCTTGTGCACCACCTTCAACCACAGGGCAGCCCTTTGCTCCACCCCAACTCCCACAATGCGCCTCAACCTTGAAGTTCAACAGGTGACCCAGGCGAGCGCTCTGCAACGTTACTGTGCACTCACCTCCGAGTTCCCCTCAAAGTGCAGCCTGCCAAGTGCATGCCTTGTATATGCTGTTGTGAAACATGTCAGTGTGCAATCACGCCAGCGTGCTTGGATGATCCACAATAGGGGGATGATTTCGGCAGGCTACTCTTATAATGATATGCAGATTTATTACAATGAGGTTCCCGACATCCGATGGCGGGGAAAGTGGCCTACCATTGACAGGCTGAGCAGACGGTCGCAAACTGGTTTCACAACCTCGTGAAACTGATTTCTCACCTTCTTGCCATATTGTTTGCTCACACCACCGAACACACCCGACGCCAGCGGGCACGGAAAATTCTGCTCTCTGTTTCTGCAACTTCCTTTCATGTCAGAATGCTTTGTTGAATTGTTGTCTTCCTGCATTCCAGTTTGTGTCTGCATTTTAGCGAGGTTCTGGGTTTTTAATCCCTCTGCTGCCACCATGTTGTGGTGTGTTAGTTATATTTCGGTAGGTTTGATGAAGACTTTGATGAATCAGGTTAACTGTAAGACTTTAGTAACTACTAGAGCTACTTACAAATATACAGTAAAGGGTATAAGCTAGGAGCTGTCTCCATGCTTAGGTCTGCTCATGGCTCTGTCCAATGCCACACTGGCTCTAGGTATGGCTCATGTGCTCTTCTACATCACTGCATGGGTACTACTGTACTCAGTCCCATATTAACCCTCCATGTGCCTGACCCTTATAGTATATATCAAATGCAGGGAAGGCGGCAAATTGAGAATGAGCAGAATGCCAAGGGTGTGCTGCCTTGGAGTTACAAGAGTATAGAAAGGACCCTTGGATTGCAGAGAATGAACCTGAACCCTTAAGCAATTAATGAAGGTTGTCCCGATGCTGCTACTGCTGCTGCAAAATAATAACCTTAATCAACTCCCCTTTGTTTCCACTTCAATCAGCACTAGCTGTTCACTTCACCGTGACCTATTGAGCAGCCTATTTATTGAAACAAAAACAATTTGCATTTAACAGATTAAAACATCCCAAGATGCTTCACAGGAGACCTATCAGACAACATTTCACACCAAGTCACACAAGAACATATTGGGACAGGTGACCAAAAGCTGAATCAAAGAGCTGGTTTAAGGAAAGAATTCCAGAGCTTAGAGCTAATAGGCAGCTGGAGGCACAGCAGCCAACAGAGGGGAAAGAAAATCAGTGATGCGGAACAGGCCAAAATTGGAGGAATGCATTGATCTAGAAACATTACCATCGGACCACTTTAATCTTTCATTTGGAATATGCCAATCAATACTGCCAGCATATGAAATAAAAGCCTCAACATGTTACAAGATAGTACAGGCAGACATTGACAGCCAAGGGAGCACCAGGACCGTCATCGAGCAGACCAATGGCCTCTTGAAAATGAGATTCAGATGCCTTGACAGGCCAGGAGGGGCATTGCAGTACACTCCCCCATGTGTGTCCCTGATGGTCATGGTGTGCTGAACCCTCCCTAACCTCACTATCCAAAAAGGGGATACTCTGGAGGATGATGGCATGGCCGATAGAGGCCATTGCTCAGAGGATAAGGGCGAGGATGAGGCGAGGGAACACGGTGATGTTCAGGTCAAAGGCCCTGGCTATGATTGTGTGGATGGCTGTGACACCAGGGAGGCCTTAATAAGGCAGAGGTTTCAAAGTCTCCAAAGTCACAGCATCAGGGATGTGTGGACACTATGTGTCCAAACCGTTGTCCATGTACAATATGCAACTCAAATCACTTGTCATTTCAACACACTTACCCTTTCCAAATATTAAACATGAGGCATCCTGCTCTGCGTCAATATTATCAAGCTTTTGTCTATCTCCCGATACAAGTCCCACAGCCACAGCATAGTATGAAAACATTAGCATAAGGCACTAAGAGGTGTGGATTTATTTACAATGTACACTGATTATTTACCTACACAGGAATAAGCTACTCACCCATGTGTCCCTCTTGGTGACCACTGTGGAGATTTTTTGACGTGTTTACGAGTGTTCCAGTGCAGCATTCTTGCCTCGCTTGCTGCTGCTCTGGAAAGAGCCTGCTTATCTGACACTTCCCTTGCCCTGGATGACTTTGGCGGGCATCCTCTGTGCGGTTGTGGGCTTAAGCGACCACCTCATTAGAGGACTCCTGCCGAGAGGCAGAAGGATCTTCTGTTGCCACAGCACTGCATGAGGACTGATGGAGTGATGGACAGAACGCCGTAAGAGGTGCTACCAGATGATGGCAGCTACTGCTCATCCCCCGCTATACAGATTATTTGGTCTCCTTGCCTTATCGGTGAATTCCCAGGAGTTGGGTCTGCACCCATGCTCCCAGTCCCCCTGTCATCCTGGCTCTGGACCCCTGAGCTCAGACCCAGGGCAATGGTGTGCAAGTCAGAGCGCATACCGATGATTGCATCCACAATGCAATCAGTTTGCCCCTCTAGGACAGCCACCAGTTTGTCCATGGAGGGAGATTAGTGCTCCAAAGAGTGGGTGGCCACAGTGCACATGGCCTGAATGGGCACCTCCACTGTGCAGTCCAGAGCTCGCAACCCCTCTGGTATATCCGCCAAATCTTCATGGACCTCGCATTGGACATCCAGTATCTATTGCCTTACAGATGTCTCCAGGGGCTCATCATCCAATTTGGAATCAGTCTCTGGATCACCCCAGACACTCCTCTGACTGTCTGAGGCCTGCTGCACCACAATCTCTGGAAGCTGCACATGTGAATGTGAAGTGCCCTCACCAGAATATGCATGCCCCTATTCTGACATGTAAATCCCTGTCAAGGAGCCAGTATCTACAATGGTGTTTGGGACAGAGAGGGGATGTGATGCTGTATCCTCTGAGGATTCTTCCCCCTCCTCGGAGGGGAGTGGCAGCATAGCATCTGAGAGAAGGTCTGCAAAAGAGGCTTCACCTGTGACAGAGAGATATAAGTCAGGAGGTTAGTGGTCATCACAGACCTTGCCACATCAGTGCAAAGTCACTAAGCTCTGCAACATTATTCATGTTCAACATGAGGGATGAGTCTATGCAGACACAATACACACTTGTACCAACATCTGAAGCTTCTGATTATGAAGCTTCCCAGGGTTTTAGTGTCAGAACTATATTAACAAGTCTCATTGCATCATTCCTAACTTCCATCCACCTCCCACTTGCCCTCTCTCCTTTTCTATCTGTGCTTTTTGCCATCTCACCAGACCCATGCCTTCCTCCAATCTCACCTCTCCCACTGATCCTGGATGACTCTATGTCAGAGGGTGTCAACGCCACCTCTTCAAATGGAGTCAAGACTACTGGGTTTGCCACATCCCCACCAGTCTGGCCTCACTGTTGGGCATTGTGGGCTCACTCCTCCTGAAAAGAATCGTAAGATTGCACTCACTCACACTGTCAGCTTGTTTAATGGCACGCCACTGATGCATTATTAGTAAAGTGCATGGCAGCCTGGGTGCTGTGCTCATCCCTCAACTGCACAGTCTGCTAACCGCTCCCCACCCTCCAACTGGACCAAAGCTTAAAGGACACATTGATATCATTGCTGACAACAATGTCTTTGTTGCATCATGTTGCCTTGGAGTTCCAGCCAACCTGGCATGTCACGTGCAATCATGAGCACGCCGTGTAGCACACTGGCGCAAGATTGCACATACTGAGGACCTACTCATCCTGGCCGCCCGCATGAGGTCATTGGGCCTCTTCTGACATTGAGATCAGGTTCTCCTCAGTAGCCCAATGCCACTGACCTCCTCCCAAGCAGCACATGTTTTGATCCGGTTTCTCCTCTTCCCACCAGAAGGCATCAGTCACTCGTGTTCGTTCTACGTTGCATGGACTCTGAGGGAGTCATCATTAAATCGAGGGGCTGGTTTGGCCCTTCTCCCCTGCCTCTCCCCTCCCTCAGCCATCTTTGGAGGGAAGCATACAACTACTAGACAACTATTCTATTGCAAAGATGTGGAAAACATGTTCAGGTTCAAAAATAAAGCCTCCTCTGCTCAGTGGCAAAGTTTGGGCGACAGAGCACAAAAAATGCACACTTACCTTAAAAGCCTGCAAATCGCTGAAATCACAATGAGCTTCCAAACTCTGAACAATGCTGGCATTTTCTGGGTTCCCTAACACTGTCCCTTGCCAGGGGGCCCTTTAAGTTACTGGCTGTGACCTCGTTCTGGGTCACGCCAAAGACCTCGGAGGCCAGGCATCCTGACCTCCAGCACTGATTGGGTGAGATGAAGGCAACCCACCCTACGATTTCAAGTGCCCCAATTAGCATTTGATCGGGCATTTGAAGGCAAGGATGGAACTCGGAAGGCTACCAACTTCTGTGTGCGGAACCTGCTTCCACACCGCAGTGTATTATTCAGCCCATTATTTTCTGGAAAACATTAAGACTTCACCAGATTTGTAAATTTAATTTTTTTTCATAAAAATTGAAATACTGTGAAATATGCAACATCAGAAAAGCACACCCTGCACCTGCATCACTGTTATCAAATGTATTCCTAATTTCAGAATGCAATTAATTACAAAAACTTGTATTTATATAGTGCCTTTAACATATAGCTAAAGCGCTCCAAGGTGCTTTGCAGAGGTGTTATCAAACAAAATCTAACATTGAACCACATAAGGAGATATTAGGCCAATGACCAAAAACTTAGTCAAAAAGCTAGATTCTAAGAAATGACTTAAAGGAGTCACCTTAAAGGAATTAAAGACTAACACCCAGGATACTGTTGGGAGCAGCCTAAGAGAACAATCACAATTAAAAAGACATGTTTTAAAGTTTTTGGAAAATGTGTTTATTAGTTATAAAACTTTTGGATATGGGAATAAGTGTTGTTGGTTGACAGTTAAGAATCATCCAATTAGGTAATGAAGAGCTCGCTTTCCAATTGGTGTAGCAATGTGGTGCACTTCGCTTAAAGGTGGACATGTTGGGTCTCCAATCGAGTCTGGGGCAGGGAAAGTTAGAAGTAGGAGTTCATGTGATTTAACCAGGAATATCTCCAACCAGAAGTGGCAACCCTACTTAAAGGAGGAGAGAGAGAGGTAGAGGGGTGGACAGTTTAGGGAGGGAATGTTGAAGCTTAGAATCTAGACAGCTGAAGGAGTGTTCTGCTGCTGGGCGAAGGAAATTGGGTATACCTAAGAGGCAAGAGTTGGAGAGATGCAGTTATAGGGCTGGCGGGTGTTACAGAGATAAGGAAGGATGGGGCTAAAGAAGAAATTGAAGACAAATCCAATGGAGACAGGTAAGACTGTTCTGATATGTAATCACTGGAATTGATGTGAGATTGCTGTGAGATGTTGCTTGTTGCAGTTCTAGCTATTCCAGTTATACAGCAGCTGTTTAGTTCTTTGAGCCACAGAATTTTCTGGTTAATTATAGCTCTCAATAATCCCAGCAGTGGACTTCCAGCCAGGCCCTCATGTTAACCACTGCATGAGTATATTCATGAGGCAAAAGTATGGGTCCTCATAGAAGAGGGTCAAGAATCTTGCAAAATGTTTTTAGTTTCCACTTGAATGAGAGCAACCACAATCCAGTTTCTATCCTAAGTGAAAGATAGCACTGAATTGAAGAACTGGACAGGGGAGGAAAGTAGATTGGAGATAGAAGTGAAAAAATTGACTCATTTCAGGCAGATGATAAATAGTTTTGCTAAACAAGTGCAGTTGAATTTTATGATTGGGTGCTGCAGGTATGGAGCCTCGCCCAATATTAGTCTACATGGGGTATTTATGTGTGAGCCTCCTAAAATTTACTGCATATTTAAAATTATCAAATGATCTGGTGTGGTCTGGAGTCACATATAGGCCATATTGGCATAACAGTGTAGTGCATTTGAAGATAGACATGTTGAGTGACCAATGGAAGGAGTCTGGAGCAGGGAAAATTGGAGGCAGGAGTTCATGTGATTAAACCCCGAAGGAATTTTTAAAAAATATTTGTTCACAGGATGTGGGCATCACTGGCTAGGTCGGCATTTATTGCCTGTCCCTAATTGCCCTTGAGAAGGATATCTCCAACCAGAGTTGGCAGCCCTACTTAAAGGAGGAGAGGTAGAGGGGCGGATAGTTTAGGGATGGAATGCCAAAGCTTAGGTCTAAACAGCTGAAGAAATGTCAGCTGCTGGGCGAAGGAAATTGGGGATGCTCAAGACACAAGAATTGGAAGAATACAGTTGCAGGGCTGGAGAATGTTACAGAGATCAGGAAGGGTGGGGTCATAGAAGGATTTGAAGTCAAATCCAATGTTCTGATGTGTGGAATTGGTCTGGAAGTTGTGAGTTGTTTGTTGCAATTCTATATTTCCCTGTTATACAAAATTCTGTTTCATTCTTTGAGCCACAGAACATTCAGGCTAATTATAGCTCTCAATTCTAATAATCCAGGCAGCAGACTTCCAGCCAGGTCTTCAGTTAGACACCCACTGCACAAGTATATTCATGAGGTGCGTATAGGACCACTTCTACTGATATGAGCGTTTTACTTCAAGAATTTTACTTTATTGAACTTTGAACACTGCACATACTCTGGTGTGAATACAAGAAAGCGATAGCAGAAGATAAGAAAAAACTATTTAGGTTAATTACTGGAAATAAATTAAATAATGAAAGATATTGGCCATCATTATCTACAGGTTTGCAAGCTTTACTACATATAGTTGGCATGCATATAACAAAGGCAATTCTGAGCTTTAAGGTTACATCTAAGAAAATTGGCAAGAAAACCAGGGGACAGATGAGAATTTTTTTGTATGCTTGAAAGAGTAATGGAAGCAGATTGAATAGTAACTTTCTAAAAGGGAAAAGTGTAGGAGGATGTATGTATAAAAACAAAAAACTGTGGATGCTGGAAATCCAAAACAAAAACAGAATTACCTGGAAAAACTCAGCAGGTCTGGCAGCATCGGCGGAGAAGAAAAGAGTTGACGTTTCGAGTCCTCATGACCCTTCGACAGAACTTGAGTTCGAGTCCAGGAAAGAGCTGAAAAATGCTCTTTCAGCTCTTTCCTGGACTCGAACTCAAGTTCTGTCGAAGGGTCATGAGGACTCGAAACGTCAACTCTTTTCTTCTCTGCCGATGCTGCCAGACCTGCTGAGTTTTTCCAGGTAATTCTGAGGATGTATGTAGTTGGGATAAAGACCTGGGGGGAGATGTAGAGGAAAGGGTTAACATTAGATGTACCTGATACTGATGTAGCTAATGATGCAATGTCACTTGACTAAGAGACTGAGTTCTGATGGGAAGAAGAAATTACAACCTCGTGTGGAGTACTGAGATGTATATAGATCTGTAAATAAACAAGAATGGTTTTTATGAATAACAGTCTATTGTAGCATTCTTAGGGTAACAGGCAAACCCAAAAGAAACCCCATTTAAATCCTGAACCCAAGAAGAAACAAAAGAGATATGTACTTGGAAAAGAAAAACAAAATGAACTGCTATGGGGAAAGAACGGGCAGTGGAACTAACTGGATAAAATTTAAATGAGAAAGCACAGATACGATGGGTCGAATGGACTTCTTCAGGGTCACATGATTCTATGTCTGAAATTTTCCGGCCCTGTTGGTGTTATGCATCATAGCAGGTGAGGTGGGGATCGGGGAAATATGGCAAGAAGGCCAAAATCCGTTTCAGGCTGCCGTGGGATCATCCGGTGGAATGCCAATCCTATTGGAGGCTGGCATGAACCTGCTCTGCATCCCGCTAATGAGATGCAAAGTAAAGGCCCGTATGGAATCATCCCTCCACGCTAGAATTTCCATTACGCTAGTGGGAAAACACACTGGACCAGAACACCCCTGGACAAGTGTGATGTGCAGAAGTCAGGACCCATTAGGCTTTTGGTCACATCGCAGACATCCGAGGAGCAGAAGTTGCTGGAGCCCGACAGCAACTGGATCCTGGAACAACACGTGTGACGATTCTCAAGAACATGGCTCCACTGTGAAGCAACTCACAGGAGGTGGGAGGTCTCTGTTGATGTCTCAGGTCTGCTTCAGAACATCACGGCGTTGGACCTGGGCTGCTACGGATGATTGGCTGGTAGGGGGAGTCGGGGAGGAGAGGAACTTCGCTGTGAGAGGAAGGTGTACCGGGTGGGGGCAGTGGGTGGGTGGGAAAGGAAGGTCCAGGTTTAACTGGGAGAAGAAGGTGTACCAGGGGGTGATGTTGGGAGGGGGGAAGGGCAAAGGTGTCGGGGGAGTGAAGTTGGGAGGGGACGAAGGTTCTGGGGGGTGAGGTTGGCAAAGGAAGGAGGGAGTACAGGGGAGGAAGGTGTAACGGGGAGAATGTAGCAAGTGGGGAGGCAGGTGTAAGGGGGGAGGAAGGTGTTAAGGAAGGAGTCAGGAGGGGAGAAGGAGTTCAGAGGAGGGGAAGGAGTTTGGAGGGGAAAGGAGTCCAGGTAAGGAAGGAGCCTGGGGAAGGAGGGAGTCTGAGTGGAGGGGAGAGTAAGGGGGGGATGTCCACGTGAACTGCAATGGAGGGATCTGTGGAGCCAATGACTGCCTTCTGGGGTGTGAACTGAGGGTGGGCATGACAAGAGGGAGTGGTGATTTTGAGGGGGGCAGAGTGATCAAGGAGGATGAGGGTGCAATGGTAGTGTTAGAAGGGATGGGGAGGGTAGTTGGTGGAGAGTCAGAGGCAGACACAGAACCTTGGAGTGGAAGGAAGAGATCAGGGAGGTCAAAGTGGATGGAGTTGGGACTCTCAGGAAGGTATGGAATGTACACGTTCACCTGGACATCCTGGAAAGAAAAGGGTTCTGGCTGGTAGGTGACGGTGGGAAGTAGAAGGTGATGCCAAGGAGTTCAACAGTGTTGGAGAAAAGATATGGGTGACTGGGGAACGGAAAGGACGGGTGAGCTGATCAGAAACTTAATGACTACCATGGCTGTCAAAGTCAAAAGTAAGAGGAGCCACGTGTTGGACAGGCACAGGTGCTGCATGGGAGTGTGATCAGTGGGTGGGCGGAGATGCAGGCCAGCTCACGTGGACAACTGAAAGAAAAGCCCTGCAGGCAGCATTGAAAATACTCAGGACAGTGAGATGAGTATGAGGGGGGGAAGGATCCGTGTGCATGGGAGAGTGCTTGCACGACTCTCCTAAAGTCCTTGCCACACACACACACTTCTCCCTCCAGAATCACTCGTGGTCTGGCTGCATGCAGCTGAACTGCTAGTTGTTGTGGGTTGGGGATTACAGTGGGAGCACTTGTGAAGCCTGTCAATGAAGTTGAATGACCACATTACATTATTCAGTGAAAGTGGATATACTTTCAGATTATTAAGTGACAAAATGTGTTCACCCATGCAACCACTTGTGATCAAAATTTCGTAACTTATCTCGATCTACCACTTCTTCTAGGTGCTGCCCTGACATCCGCAGCAGGGGTGGAGACAGCCTGTGCAATGGTTGGCCCTGTTGCCTCTGATGACTTCAGCGTGCGTCCTCTGGAGACCCGAGGCCTTGCAAGCCCCAATTCGCTTTGGCTGCCCTCCTGTTGGCCAGCTGCTTCCTCTGCAGTGACAGAGGATGAGGTTGAGAGGGGTCATAGGCAGAGAGGACTCAGAGGAGAGGACAGCCTCAGATTCCTGAGGTGACCCAGGGGTGTCCAGCTGTTGCTCCTCCTTCATTCTTGTGCCCAAGGAACCCGGCTTGAGTCCTTGAGGGGTAGGAGTTCCTGGAGAGATGTAGAGGTGCCCCGTTTCCCTCTCGCGTTGCCACTGCAGGAACTCACCCTTGGCTACTGTGATGGAGTGCAGGTCTGTGTGCATCTCCGTGCTTAGGGTCTCCATGGTGTCCGCTATCCTTCCTATGGAGACCTTCGTGCATGCACATATGGGTACCCCTATCAGAGAGCAGGCTGCATGGGATTACTCCTGACTCGCATGCCATTCTGCTGAGGACTTCCAACAGCTCTGCATGACGTTCCCTTGCCTTCTGCTGACTCTCCAGGATGAATTGGAATCCAGAGGCTCATCATCTGACTTGGACCTCACAGATGTCTCTTTCCCAGCAGTCCTCTGAGTGCCAAAGAGCTCAGTTGAACCTGCCTGCTCCTGTTGTGGACACGTGTCCATGCGGTGACCATCAGGTTGTGAACCTGAGCCTGCTCTAGATCTAGGTCCCACTGAGGTGTGTGTCTCTGCGCTGGTGGAGGGTATGGTGGATCTTCCAGGCTGCTTGTTTCCAGCTCTTCAATGGAGGAAGTGTCCTCTTGGCTGGACCTGGGTGGAGCTGAGGGACTGGCTGGCTGAGGTTGTGGGTCGAATGTCAGAGTTCCTTATGAATCAAAGTAGAGATAATTAGTGCATGGCAGCAGAATCAAAAGCAGGAGAGAGAGCACTCAGTTGTGTTGAGAGAGGGATGATGTGGTGCAGAATCCTTTCATGTGTGTTCACAGCCGACCTCACCATCACCGCAGGCAGGGTCCACATCCTCATCAGTCAGCATGATGGCATGCTCATCAAAGTGAGTGAGGGGCCTAATGTGGGCCACTTCACCCCGGTATGGGACCTGTCCTTACTGATGTGAGCAGGCTACTCCTGCATGTAAACAGATGGAGAGAGTGTGAGCAGGACACATGGCACTGCATGGCATGTTTGTGCATTGAGCGGAGCCATGGACAGGCTGAGGACATGAACTTCAGAGACTATGAGTCTATTGGAGATGTGAGGGTGTTTGTGAGAGTTAGTGGTGTTGTCACTTGAGGTGTGAGATCCCTGTGGAGGGAAAGGGATGAACATTGTTGGGGGTGAGGGAGAGGGTTGAACATCGTCGGGGGTGAGGGAGAGGGGTGAACATCGTCGGGAGTGAAGAAGAGGGGTGAACGTTGTGTGATGGGTTTGTGAGTGTATGAGTTGAAAATGATGAGGTGGTTGACTTAAACAAAAACAGAATTATCTGGAAAAATTCAGCAGGTCTGGCAGCATCGGCGGAGAAGAAAAGAGTTGACGTTTTGAGTCCTCATGACCCTTCAACAGAACTGATCTTTCTTTACAAGGAGAGGGAAATATAAGCTGGTTTAAGGTGGGGGGGTAGGGGTGGTGGGTGGGTGGGAGAAGTGGAGGGGGGGTATTAGGATAGGAGCAGATCATCAAAAGATGTCACAGACAAAAGAACAAAAGAACACAGAGGTGTTGAAGTTGGTGATATTATCTAAACGAATGTGCTAATTAAGAATGGATGGTAGGGCACTCAAGGTATAGCTCTAGTGGGGGTGGAGGAGCATAAAAGATTTAAAAATAATGGAAATAGGTGGGAAAAGAAAAATCTATATAAATTATTGGAAAAGAAGAAAAAACAAACAAAAGGAAGGGGGAAGAAACAGAAAGGAGGTGGGGATGGAGGAGGGAGCTCAAGACCTAAAGTTGTTGAATTCAATATTCAGTCCGGAAGGCTGTAAAGTGCCTAGTCGAAAGATGA
Organism: Carcharodon carcharias; assembly: GCF_017639515.1. Lineage (NCBI taxonomy): Eukaryota > Metazoa > Chordata > Chondrichthyes > Lamniformes > Lamnidae > Carcharodon > Carcharodon carcharias. The sequence continues at coordinate 189,430,238 of NC_054469.1, forward strand.
GGTGTTGTTCCTCCAGTTTGCGCTAGGCTTCACTGGAACAATGCAGCAGGCCAAGGACAGACATGTGGGCAAGACAGCAGGGTGGAGTGTTAAAATGGCAAGCGATAGGGAGGTTTGGGTCATTCTTGCGGACAGACCGCAGGTGTTCTGCAAAGCGGTCGCCCAGTTTGTGTTTGGTCTCTCCAATGTAGAGGAGACCACATTGGGAGCAACGAATGCAGTAGACTAAGTTGGAGGAAATGCAAGTGAAATGCTGCTTCACTTGAAAGGAATGTTTGGGTCCTTGGACGGTGAGGAGAGAGGAAGTGAAGGGGCAGGTGTTACATCTTTTGCGTGGGCATGGGGAGGTGTCATAGGTGGGGGTTGAGGAGTAGGGGGTGATGGAGGAGTGGACCAGGGTGTCCCGGAGGGAACGATCCCTACGGAATGCCGACAGGGGGGGTGAAGGGAAGATGTGTTTGGGGGTGGCATCATGCTGGAGTTGGCGGAAATGGCGGCGGATGATCCTTTGAATGTGGAGGCTGGTGGGGTGATAAGTGAGGACAAGGGGGACCCTATCATGTTTCTGGGAGGGAGGAGAAGGCATGAGGGCGGATGCACGGGAGATGGGCCAGACACGGTTGAGGGCCCTGTCAATGACCGTGGGTGGAAAACCTCGGTTAAAGAAGAAGGAGGACATGTCAGAGGAACTGTTTTTGAAGGTAGCATCATTGGAACAGTTCTCAATGAAAAGATCAAGAGAAGGTAAGAATCCAGAGGGAGGGGTCCAGGTGGAGGGAGAATATTGGAGATAGGTAAAAGGATCCGTTGAATGGGGAGATGACTCCTGCCCAAAGAAGTGAGCCCTGGACGCCTCCCTCTGGATTCTTACCTTCTCTTGATCTTTTCATTGAGAACTGTCGGCGCGACATTAGTTGTCTCAATTTCTCAGCTCCTCTCACCCATTCTAATCTCTCTCTCTCTGAACTTACTGCACTCCATTCTCTCAGGTCCAACCGTGACATTGTCATCAAACCCGCTGACAAGGGTCCACTCCTCCATCACCCCCTACTCCTCAACCCTCACCTATGGGACCTCCCCTTGCCCACGCAAAAGATGTAAGACCTGCCCCTTCACTTCCTCTCTCCTCACTGTCCAAGGACCCAAACGCTCCTTTCAAGTGAAGCAGCATTTCACTTGCATTTCCCCCAACTTATTCTACTGTATTCATTGCTCCCAATGCAGTCTCCTCTACATTGGAGAGATCAAACGTAAACTGGGCGACCGCTTTGCAGAACACCTGTGGTCTGTCCGCGAGAATGACCCAAACCTCCCTGTTGCTTGCCATTTTAACACTCCACTCTGCTGTCTTGCCCACATGTCTGTCCTTGGCCTGCTGCATTGTTCCAGTGAAGCCCAACGCAGACTGGAGGAACAGCATCTCATCTTCTGACTAGGCACTTTACAGCCTTCTGGACTGAATATTGAATTCAACAACTTTAGGTCTTGAGCTCCCTCCTCCATCCCCACCCCCTTTGTTTCTTCCCCCTTCCTTTTGTTTGTTTGTTTTTTTCTTCTTCTTTTCCAATGATTTATATAGATTTTTCTTTTCCCACCTATTTCCATTATTTTTAAATCTTTTATGCTCCTCCACCCCCACTAGAGCTATACCTTGAGTGCCCTACCATCCATTCTTAATTAGCACATTCGTTTAGATATCACCAACTTCAACACTTCTGTGTTCTTTTGTTCTTTTGTCTGTGACATCTTTTGATGATCTGCTCCTATCATAATAACCACCCCCCTCCACTTCTCCCCCCACCCCCCACCTTAAACCAGCTTATATTTCCCTCTCCTTGTAAAGAAAGATCAGTTCTGTTAAAGGGTCATGAGGACTCAAAATGTCAACTCTTTTCTTCTCCACTGATGCTGCCAGACCTGCTGAGTTTTTCCAGGTAATTCTGTTTTTGCTTTGGATTTCCAGCATCCGCAGTTTTTTGTTTTTATCGGGTGGTTTACTTACCCTGGCAGAATGGATGAGAGCACTCATCTTCTTCCTGCATTTGATGGCTGACCTCAGTGCTCCAGTGGCACTGACCACCGCTGCCACAGCCTCCTAGAACAGCTTGGTGACTCTGGTGGACATCCTGTGGCCAGAGCGGGGGACCCAGATTCCTTAGCAGCCACAGTTGAAGAACTGGTTTTCCTTATCAAACTTCATTTTGTAGCAAGTTGGGTTCATGCTTCATCAGAGATTTTCTGCATGATGTTTAATGTATTTTAGTTTGCAACTGCCTTCAATTTCCTGATGCTTTCCAAGTTACGTGTTGCCAATAGAGTCAGATAATAATATAGCATAGAAGAAGGCCATTTGGCCAATTATGCCTGTGCTGGCTTTTTGAAAGCATTATTCATTTAGTCCCATTCCCTTGGTCTTTCCCCGTAGCTCTAAATACTTTTCCTTCTAGTATTCATCCAATTCTCTTTCTGATAGTTACTATTGGATCTGCTTCCACCAGCCTTTCAGGCCGTGTATTTCAGATTACCATAACTTGCTGCATAAAGTAATTTTTCCTCATGTTGCCTTTGGTTTTTTTGCTAACTAACTTAAATCTGTGCCCTCTGGGATTTCTCCTTAGTTACTCCATCAAAACTCGTCACAATATTGAACATGATCTTTTGAAGTTGTTGATACACGCACAACCTGACAACCGTCTGCATGTTTTTTGAATATAGAGTAACCTTTCAAATGAGGCTAAACTGTTCCTTTGCTTGCTCTTGCAATTTTGCAATAATTGCCTGTGTGTCTCAAAACATGACTCCTTCAAATTTTCAGAACTGAATTACTGGAGTTAAAACATTCACTTTTTTGCAGGGCATGATGGTATTCAGATGTCGTTTTGCATGTTTTCGCCCACCAGTTAAATGTCACATTGTTTTCACAGGGCAGTTGCTTCATTTGCATGGTGAAGTGTTGCTGTTTGATGGAGTAAATGAAGTTACTGTCAACAGCAAGACAAAATCCAGGCCAAGTGAAAATGGAGCCTTGTTGGTTAAGGGTCAATGGTGCTAGCTTGGCTCAGTTATTGTTACTCGTGTCTTTGAGTTGGCTCAAGCCCATCCATTCAGTCAGCAGCGGAGCAGGTGCACCCACCACTGACTACGATTTAAACTGCCCACCTACTAATTTAAGTTGGAGCCTTTGCACCTCCGGTCCCAGATCCAGTTTGAATCTAGTGTCGAACAGATTCGGGAGACCAAGTGGTGAGTGTAATTCCAGCGCTGCCCCGCTCCCGTTTCCGTCAAAATGACACGCCCCTTAAGGTCTGTCTTCAGTCTTTGACTTACAGTATTTTTAAATGGACCTGTCAATCTCTGAAACTGCATAGCCTCACTCACCAATAATGCTCACCCCTCGACAATGTTCACTCCTCTCCCTCAACCCCGACAATGTTCACCCCTCTCCCTCACTCCCAACAATGTTTGCCACACTCCCTCAACCTTGACAATGTTTACCTCCTCCCTCATTCCCGATGATGCTCACACCCCCTCCTTGATACCCGACAATGCTCACAGCCCATCCCTTACCTGCGACAATGCTCACCACCCTTCCTCACCCCTGACAATTCTCACCATCATCCCTCAAACCCCGGCAATAGTCACCTCCCAATCCGACAATGCTCACCCTCCAACAACACTCATACCCCTCTCTCATTCCCCGACAATGATCACACACACTCACCCCCCGACAGTGCTCACCCTCCCACCCTCCGCCAACAATACTCACCCCACTCCCTTATCCCACTCACACCCGACAATGCTCACCCCCTCCTCCCTGACATTGTTCACCCTCCACACTGACATTATTCACTCCCACCACTGACATTGTGCCCCCACCCACGCCCCTGAAACTGTTCATTCCCCACCCCCGACATTGTTTCCCCACCCTTACCCTTGACATTGTTCCCCAACCCTGACATTGCTCCTCGATCACACCCCTGACATTGTTCCCCACCCCACCCGTGACATTAGTCACTCTCACCCCTGACATTGTTCAGCCCCCATTCCTGACATAGTTCATCCCATCTTCACCGATAATGTTCATTCCACATCCCAGCATACCCCCGACAATGCTCATTCCACATCTCTGCACATCCCCCCGACAATACTCATTCCACATCCCCGCACACCCCCGACAATGCTCATTCCACATCCCCGCATACCCCCCCGACAATGCTCATTCCACATCCCCGCACACCCCCGACAATGCTCATTCCACATCTCTGCACATCCCCCCGACAATGCGCATTCCACATCCCCGCACATCCCCTGACAATGCTCATTCCACATCCCTGCACACCCCCCCGACAATGCTCATTCCACATCCCTGCACACCCCCCGACAATGCTCATTCCACATCCCTGCACATCCCCCCGACCATGCGCATTCCACATCCCCGCACACCCCCGACAATGCTCATTCCACATCCCCGCACACCCCTTGACAATGCTCATTCCACATCCCCAAACACCCCCGACAATGCTCATTCCACATCCCTGCACACCCCCCGACAATGCTCATTCCACATCCCTGCACACACCCGACAATGCTCATTCCACATCCCCAAACACCCCCCTGACAATGCTCATTCCACATCCCCAAACACCCCCCTGACAATGCTCATTCCGCATACCCGCACACCCCCAACAATGCTCATTCCACATCCCTGCACAACCCCCGACAATGCTCATTCCACATCCCCGCATACCCCCTGACAATGCTCATTCCACATCCCTAAACACCCCCCCGACAATGCTCATTCCACATCCCTGCACACACCCTGACAATGCTCGTTCCACATTCCCAAACACCCCCCCGACAATGCTCATTCCACATCCCTGCACACACCCTGACAATGCTCGTTCCGCATTCCCAAACACCCCCCTGACAATGCTCATTCCACATCCCCGCACACCCCCTGACAATGCTCGTTCCACATCCCTGCACAACCCCCGACAATGCTCATTCCACATCCCTGCACATCCCTCCGACCATGCGCATTCCACATCCCCGCACACCCCCAAACAATGCTCATTCCACATCCCCGCACACCCCTTGACAATGCTCATTCCACATCCCCAAACACCCCCCAGCAATGCTCATTCCACATCCCCGCACACCCCCGACAATGCTCATTCCACATCCCTGCACACCCCCCGACAATGCTCATTCCACATCCCTGCACACCCCCCGACAATGCTCATTCCACATCCCCAAACACCCCCCTGACAATGCTCATTCCACATCCCCAAACACCCCCCGACAATGCTCATTCCACATCCCCGCACACCCCCCAACAATGCTCAATCCACATCCCCGCACAGCCCCCGACAATACTCGTTCCGCATACCCGCACACCCCCAACAATGCTCATTCCACATCCCTGCACAACCCCCGACAATGCTCATTCCACATCCCTGCATACCCCTGACAATGCTCATTCCACATCCCTGCACAACCCCCGACAATGCTCATTCCACATCCCCACATACCCCCTGACAATGCTCATTCCACATCCCTAAACACCCCCCCGACAATGCTCATTCCACATCCCTGCACACACCCTGACAATGCTCGTTCCACATTCCCAAACACCCCCCCGACAATGCTCATTCCACATCCCTGCACACACCCTGACAATGCTCGTTCCACATTCCCAAACACCCCCCTGACAATGCTCATTCCACATCCCCGCACACCCCCTGACAATGCTCGTTCCACATCCCTGCACAACCCCCGACAATGCTCATTCCACATCCCCGCATACCCCCTGACAATGCTCATTCCACATCCCCAAACACTCCCCGACAATGCTCATTCCACATCCCCAAACACCCCCCCAACAATGCTCATTCCACATACCTGCACACCCCCCGACAATGCTCATTCCACATCCCTGCACACCCCCCAACAATGCTCATTCCACATCCCCAAACACTCCCTGACAATGCTCATTCCACATCCCTGCACAACCCCTGACAATGCTCATTCCACATCCCCGCATACCCCCTGACAATGCTCATTCCACATCCGCACACAACCCCGACAATTCTCATTCCACATCCCCGCACACACCCTGACAATACTTATACCACATCCCCGCACCGCCTGACAATGCTCATTCCACATCCCCGCATACCCCCCTGACAATGCTCATTCCACATCCCTGCACACCCCCCTGACAATACTCATTCCACATCCCTGCACACCCCCCTGACAATGCTAATTCTATCTCCCTGCACACCAGGCGACAATGCTCATTCTATCTCCCCGCACACCCCCCAACAATGCTCATTCCAGATCCCCGCACACCCCCTGACAATGCTCATTCCACATTCCCGCATATCCACCGACAATGCTCATTCTATCTCCCCGCACGCCCACCCCGACAATGCTCGTTCCGCATCCCCACATACCCCCGACAATGCTCGTTCCACATCCCCACACACCCCGACAATGCTCACTCCACATCCTCGCACACACCCCGACAACGCTCATTCCACATCCCCATACACCCCTTGACAATGCTCATTCCACATCCCCATACACCTCTTGACAATGCTCATTCCACCTCCCTGCACACCCCCCGACAATGCTCATTCCACATCCCCATACACCCCCTGACAATGCTCAGTCCACATCCCTGCACACCCCCTGACAATGCTCATTCTATATCCCCGCACACCTTGTGACAATGTCATGGAGGAGGAAGCGTTGTTGGGGAGGGAGTGAGACTGTTTGAGGAGGTGGTGTGCATTGAGAAATGTGGTGATTTATGAATGCAGTGTTAACTCTACAGAACTGCAGAGAAGTCAGTAATCTCTTCTCTCTAAAATCTTAGAAAGCCCCGCACTAGGCATGTACTGCCCTGATGCTATCAACAAATTGAACGTATTAGAAAAGTAACAGCAAAATGGGTGGAAGTGATAACTGAAATTCCTTTAGATATGACCTGACAGTTGCATAATGAAACAAAAAACAGAAATGCTGCAGCCATCCAGTAGGTCAGGCATGGTCTCTGGAGATAACTGAAAACTTGGGTGTGGATCCTTCCTTAGAACTGCAGGATTGTTCAGATGAATAACTTTTAAAAAGGAACAAAACAATGGTATGGAGAGGGAAATACACACAAGTGCACATGTTAAGGCAATTTTAGAAGCGTGGATGTGGCATTGTCACTTAGATGAGTTGGAGATGAGGAAACTGAGAACGGGGAATGAAGTCCTTGCTGGAAGAGGGAGTTGATAGTTTTATAATCTATGTCAGTTCAGAGTTCATTCCCAGAAGAGGTCCAGGAAGGGAAGGGTCATTGATGGGCTAAGTAAAGGTGGAGAAGGGAAGAAATTTGAAGTATAAGTTATGAAATTTTAAAATATAATTTATGAAAGTTTCCAGTTCTAGTGAGAGCAGCATGATGTGGTCATCAATGTATCAGGAAAAGAGGTCAGGGAGACCTCCTGAGTGGGACTGAACAAAGAATCAAGAGAAAATGGACAATGGGGTCAGCAATATCTTAAACTCACTCATGGGGCAGAACGTTACGAGTCGGTGAGCGGGGGTGAGTTGGGGGAACTCCCGATGTCGCCGTGCCCGACTTAAATTTTCAGGAAGGCGGGAGCACAGCAAAATCAGCTGCACGCCCACTGACCTGTCAATGACAAATTGAGGCCATTGACAGGGTCACTTAAGTAACTAAAAGACCTGCCCGACCAACTTTAAGGTTGGCGGGCAGGCCGGGAGCCCTGGCGGGAACTAGAAAAAACATGAAGCCTCATTCACGGGCGGGATGAGGTTTCATGTAGGCTTTAAAAAATTTTAATAAAGATTTTGTAAAAATTATGGACATGTCCCAACTCATGTGACATTGCCACATGAGGGAACATGTAAGTGAAATTTTATTTTTCTATTTTTGTCTTTTTTACAGTTACTGACGATCTCCCTGAGGTTGCATTTAGCCTCAGGGAGATGAGTGCGCTCCTTTGTGTGCATGCGCGAAAGAGATCACACTCGATTTTGGGACTCCCCCACTGCCCACCCCCAACCCCCGCCCGCACAGGGAGACTATAGCGCTTCCATGTGGACGTCACGCTGGGTGGGCCGTAATTGACCCGCCCACATAAAATGGCAACACGCCTCTGATCGGGGGTGCCGATCGGAAGTGCGCCCATACGCGCATGCCCATCAACTTCTCTCCCAACGGGGGGAAAGTTCAGCCCTTGTAGTCATCACCTGTTATTAAAACAAAATACTACATGATTCAATGGCTTTTTCACTACTTGTATTGCAAGAATCATCTTGTTTAAATACAAAAAAATTGCACTTTAATTATTTAAAGCTGAATGAAGTTACAATGTGATATTAAACACAACTGGACTTTTGCTCACAAGCAATTACTTTTGATTATTAATTTTCTCATTGAAATAAGAAAGGAAGAAAAAATACTTCAAAACTTAAAAAGGAAAAAAATTATCAGGAATGATGGGCTGAATGGCATTCCTCCTTGCTGTTTGGTTCCAGGATGAGAATCTTTATTTACTGCTGGAGGGATGAAAGGCTTTCTTTACAGCCTATGCCTAATTATGTTATTTTTGAATGTAAATATTTACCAGTCTAGATTTAGAACAAGTCGGCATTTGCTTTAAGCTTCAAGGATTTGCTGTCAGATCGTGAAACCACAAACCTCTCTTGCCATTAATGTCTGGCAGGGGATTGCAATAGCCAGGCAAGGAGGTTATAGTGTTCGGGGCCAGTGGAAAACGATGTGGCTGACATGATGTGAAGTCAGGTCTTGTAAAAGTAGAGATTAACCAAGATGCAACTTAGATGTTTTGAAACCCCATGGAAATTAATGAATTCTCAAAGTCCTCGTTACACCCTAATTGCATCTCACTGACTGCCATGCCAGCATCTGCCTTGTAGGTCACAGAGCTGTGACACCAGTGAATGTTCATGCACTTTTAGTTAAAGTATTATTAAATAAACTCAGTTCAACTAATAAAGGACTTGAATACAGATGGACATTTGGAGTGAATTAATGAAATTAAATATCGGGAGAGATGTAAAACAGGCGGCCATTAACCCTACCACCTACTTTACACAATTGCACAAAGTCAGATCTAAACCCTTGTGCCTACTTGGTTCATTTGGCAGCACGTACGTCTCTGAAAGAAAGAACTTGTATTTATATAGGTCCTTTCATGACCTCGGGCAATTTACAGCCAATTAAGTATTTTTGAAGTGTAGGTGCTGTTGTATTGCAAGGAAATACGACAGGCAATTTTGCACATGTCATGCACCCACAAATAGCAATGGGATAATGACCAGATAACCTGTTCAAGCCCCACTACCGACTTAAGTAGATAATCAGGGCTGACACTTCAGCGCACCACTTAGGTAATGCTACATGATCATAGATGCTGTCTTTCAGATGAGCCATGAGGCAGGATTTTCCTTGTTTCTGTACCTCGCTGTCAGACTCAAATGTGGGTCAGAAGTCTGCACTGTACAGTCACTCAATGTGATTTTACACTGGAGCAGCCAATTAATGGCCAGATGGCATGCGGGCTCGCTGTTCAATTAATGACGTGCAGGGCAGGGAGGGTGAAGGTGGGGGTGTCTCAAAGCTGAGGGCTAATCAGAGACCTTCCAGTGTGAAAGCAGGCAAATAAGGGAGAGTGTACCCTCTCCAACTTTTCAAAATTTCAATTAAAACAAAATGGCTCTTGTAGCTGGCCCAGTGCTGTTGGTCAGGAGCTCTCTAAGGGATGGCCTGTGACCACTGCTGCACCCAGGCAACCAGCCTGCTTGGGCCACTGGCCCCCTAGGTCTGTCACTGGGAGGCTGCTTCCACACAGCTAAACTGTCCCCTTCTGTGAATCTGGAGGTCAACTGGAAAATCCAAGTTAGCCTCCATTAACAGGCCTTAATAGGCCTGCCTCCCCCATCCTGCATCAGGAACAATGGCCCAAGGGCAGGTTGAAATCAGGGAGTTGATACGCAGGCTGGCAGCACTATTTTTAGCACCCTCCCACCTCCATTCCTGCCCCCTGTGTGGGCTGAAAATCAAACCCCTGAATTCTTACTGTCCACTATTGAAGAGGAGCCGTAAGTTCTTTGGGTGTGGCGGCCAACATTGCTCCCTCAAACACCACCAGAAAAACCAGATTGCCAGGCCAATTATTTATTTGTTTTTTTGCGAGAGCCAGTTGTGAGATACATGTTTTCCTACATGACAACAGTGAGTGTACTTCCAAAATTACAATTAGTTGCAAAGTACTGGATTGTCCAGCATGTGATAAGACCCTGTTTCAAGCAAAAGTGATGTGGCTGCTACAATACATTTTTGCAGAATTTGGCTTTTTGGAATAAAAACAATGGAAAATGCAGCAACACAACAGCTGTCAAATTCCTTTAGAACTGAACGCTGAGTTGTGAGCTTTGTACTGTGCACTATGGTGTCTGACAGCCATTTTTATCCTTTGTACTTGCTCCTCTTTGATGTCCTTTTACAGAGGTTACTTCTGCAAGAGGAGAAGGTCAAACAGCAAACCAATTAGAGAGGAGTGAGACAACTGTGCAGTGACACTGGTTCAATAGGTTCCCCGCCAGCCTTTATCAACTTATTCTGTGCAACAAATTGTTCGGATGACCTTTAAAAACATCATTAGCACAAACATTCTGGTATGTGTGCCTTATGTATTAGCTGGACACTGCCTTGAATATCACACATATAAGCACCACAGAGTGTATAGAATTATGAAAGATTTAGTTTTGAGAATCAGGATCTGGATTTACTTCAAGGAATATTCTGGGATAAGGAATTTCTGTGGTCGTACTTCTATGGAGCAAAGCATTCTTGTCTGAAATTCTTGATGTCAGTCACTAGTGTAGGATCCTGGGACTCAGGACCAGATAAGACGATATATATTTTTGTATCTAGACTGAGAAGTGCAGAGATGATAATCGTTATTGTGATGCCAACCAACTCATGGTATATTCTTTGAAAAAATGTTAACATGTCATTTTCTTTCTTCTATGTTACAAACAAGGCTAAGCTATTTTTTAAATGAAATATACTGGAGAATGAAGGCATTAAAATTAGAAAACCGGTCTCTTACTGGAGAAGAAATAGAAGCTCAGAAATATAAAATTTCAGATGGGAAACCAGAGGGAACTATTATCCTGAGAACCATATAGTAATGTGATGGCTATGTTACTGGACTAATAGGTCAGATGTCTAGAATAATGACTTAGCACTGTGAGTTCAAATCATGGTGGTTTGCACATGTGAATTCAGTAAATCTAAAATAATAAAATAAATCTGAAATTAAAAGCTGGTTTCAGTATAAATGACCATGATTATTTCGTGGAATAATTGCTGTCTGAAATATGCATCCATTCAATGACATGTCCTTCAAGATGACAGTGCCCCCTTTGAATGATATTAGTTACTTGTAAATTTCAAAATACTGTAACAAATTGAACTCATTTTAATGGCTTTGGTAGAAGTGAATTTTGTTGCTATTTTAAAAAAATGTCAGTTTTCTTCCAACTCCTGCTTTCTATACATCACTCCCTCCAAACTGCCAATGGTGACAAAGCCACCAAAGTGACAAAGTGCTCTGTAACTCAATTCTAAACTGCTCCATCTCACTTCCTTGATCTTTAAGAGACACATCAATCCTAATTTTCAACCATGTTTTTAACCACATTCCCTAATTCATTTTCTCTTTATCCATTTGTCTCTCTCTCCTCATAGAGCACTTGGAACAATTGCTTATGCAAAAAAGCACTATCAAAGTGCAAGCTTGTCACCAAACTATAATGGAGTTTTAAAAGTTTCTAAACCTGTCCATCCTGCCACCTTTCTTTCCTCCTACAAGACATTTCTCAAAACTTAGCTCTCTGACCATCAGCTGTCCTGATGCTTTGGTCATTGGCTCATTGTCAATTTTCTTTTGTCTGATCAGTCCTGTTGAAGCACCTTTGGGCATTTTACTGCATTAAAGGCACTATAAGTGCAAGTTGTTTTTTCAATGCATAGTCAACGAGTCAAAGGGAAGGGAATATCAAATGCTGATTGAAATGGAAAAAGAAAGGAGTTGATTAAGATCATTATCCTGCAGTAGCAGCATGCAGAGAATGTAATAGGGAAATGGTTCTCCAGGAAATAGGCTCGCTTGTTGTCTGGTAGTACTGGAAGCTGCAGGTGTCTTTGCCAGTTAATTAAAGGGTTCCGGTCGTCTGCTTTAATGGTCTTGTAGTGAGAACACTCAGGTAGCTGTCTGCTATTTAAGTGATTAAAACATCACGATTGAGAAAGCAATGTCGTCTGTTTTATACCTCACATAAATAGGCCCTTGGTATTACAATTTTGATCCAAGTATTGTTAAACTGATCTCCCTATTTCCTACTACACAGGAAATACAGCAATTCTTAAATGCAAATGATAATCTTTGTGCAATCAATCAGCTTGATCAATTCATTAGGGAGAAAAAAGCACTTGATGATCAAACCAGGTTCCTCGTTTCCTCCCACTTCAAAAGGAAGTTTAACCCTCATGACTCTTTAAAAGTAAAACTTTAATCAAAAATTATTCAGATTAATATTCTTCCCTTTGATTACAATTGTTTTGATTTAAAACAATGGGCACTGTTACCATGGGCACAAGGTGTTGCTGTTTTAGAGAGATTTTTGAGCCATTCAGTGTGGGGAAATCAAATTAACACACAGTCAATGCTGAATCACCCTGTCTTGATGATTGCATCTATTCTGACACTAATTGAGCTTCTTACAATCAAGCTGAGGAACACCTCCAAGCAATTGCCCCCTGCTGATGTCATTAGGGCTCACTGTTTAAACTAAAAAGTGTACAAGAGAATTGATGGAAGTTTAAGGCCTTCAGATTAATAATAATTAATCCTTTGTAACCATTTGATATTTTAGAAGGTGGTGGTAAGGCCCCATTTTTATCAGTGCTTTACATTCCTTCTGTGCTGTGCTTATTGTTCGTTCCTTCTGTTTCCCTTACCATCACTTAAAACCAATGTGCAGTGTCAACAAAATGTTATATTTTGTCACATGGAGACTGGAAATAGGGATATTTCAAAACATTAGTAGTAAATACTTTACCTGAATATTTCAATGTTGTTCTAAATGTCAATTGCCTTTGCTTTGCATATAAGATTCCATGTCATAAATATGACAAACATAGGAACAAAGTCTGGAGCCAAGAAGTCTCTCCAGTTTAGAAAGCTACTACATTTGTTTACATGGTTTCAGCAGCACCACATATTTCAGTCCTGAGGAATTATTGCTCGGAGCTTGCAATGAATTAGGACAGTTCTTGAAAGGATTGCCTAGCTCAGCCAAGCATACCTCAAGAGCAAAACCTGCACAACCATATTCCTGCACCTTTGGATAGTATGGAGAATGCACTCCACTATCACCATTGTGTTATCAGGTTTCAGCACATTTATTATTGTTATTGCTGCCTATTGTTTATTTCTGTTAAAACTGCCTTGGAAGAAAAATGAAACATAATCATTCCATTTTACTCCTATGTTCACTGTTGCTTTCCTCAAAGCTATGATGGGGGAGCTGAGTTGTATAGTTCAGCACAGTGCCAGGTTTGATCTCCATACGTGTTAGCCACTCAGCTTGGGTAGCAGTAAAGGCACAACTTGTGTTAAAAAAGAAAAACCTGCATTTGTGTAGCTGAGGAGGGCTAAAATCAACCAGGTTTCCAGCTGTTGACAGTTGTAAAGAAGGAACTTTCATTTTCATTGTCTTTCCGTGGCCTCAGGATTTTCCAAACTCTTTACAACCAATGAAGTATTTTTGAAGTGTAGTCACTATTATAATACAGGAAGCATACTGTACACAGCTATTTGTTCAATTACATAATTACCAGATTAATTAACTGATGTCGGTTGAGAGATAAATATTGGCCAGGACACCAGGAAGAACTCTGCTGTTCTTCCTCAAATAATGCTTGGAATATTTCACATCCACCTGAGAGGGCAGACATGGTCTTGGTTTAATGTCTCACCTGAAAGACGACACCTTCAACATTACAGCACCCCCCTCAGTACTGCACTGGATTGGAAGTCTAGATTACATGCTCAAATCTCTGGATTGGGACTTGAGCACACAACCTTTTAAATCAGTGGCAAGGGCACAGCTGTCATACTCTACAGGACAGTGCACCACCCTGAAATTCCACACAGGTTCTTATGGTCACCTGCTGTAACTCCAGTGGAAGGCTTGCAGAACACCTACCATCACCCACCCTCCATATAAAGCAGGTAATACTGGGTCTCCACCAATTTTCTGGGGATTCTGCCAGAGTTATTGTGGGCAATGAAGAGAAACCCTCAGAATTTCAGGCCCATGTCTATACGTATATTGCCACTGGGTTAGAAGGTCGAGGCTGGCTGTGATGCCAGTTCCCCACAACTGTCACTATGCAGTGTTTTAGTTCACACTTAGAAATGTGCATGGGACATACCCCCGCATAATTCTCTTTTTTGAGGGGAGGAAAGAAATCTCAAGTGAATATATTGCATCTTTCTGGTAAAGAAAATTGTCTTAACTGCATGCTTTAGACGTACCTACCTATTTTCCTTAACCTTGCTCTACTCACAAAGAATCACATTAGCATTTATAAGGCTGTCACATATTCTAATAGATCTTCTGTAACATTTTAGCAATAATTTCCTAGCCTGGAGCACCTAGGAGACAATATCCATATTTTAATGAACATTACTCTTCAATCCCTGGAGTGGCTGCTGATTAAATGTGTATACAGCACTATAAAACCTGCATCCTATATTGAACCAATACCATTATAGTCTTCTTCCCATTTAGTACTTTATGGCAGGCTTCAGTATTAGGCATTGTGACTGACTAAACAGAGCGACATTTGCTTAATTTGCTTTGGGTCCACAGCCTTGGATGTCAAAGTTGGGCCCTGTTACTGCCCAGTTACTGATGGGACCATTTTATGCTTTTAGTGGCGACTTAACGTCTTCCTCCTTGAGATCCACTCCATGGGGAGAACATTTCCATTCTGTACTGCCTCCTCTTTCCAGTGAGCACAATCAGTGAAGTAATTAGCTGCATCTGGGCTCCACAGGCTTCAATGAAATGTTGTGTGCAACATTATTATGAAGGTCACAGGAAAATCTCATAGAAGAGGTTGCAGATTTCCATTGCAAAAATAAATCATGCTCGGTGTTTTGTAACGGTTTGGTCAATGATTTTCAAACCCCTCAGTTTTTAGACACTCCAGCCATGGCCGGTTAGTGTAAAGGACAACCAAACATTTTCTTACAAGTCTGACAGTGACCAATGACTTAGGTTTACCTGCTCAACGGTATGTATGAATTAGCATCACTTACTGTGGAAAAAAATATGAACTGCAATATATGATACTGCATTTTTGGAGAAGAACAGTAATGAAGTCTTTGAGGATCCTATTATCTTATTAAACTGAGGCTGCAAGATTACAGCTGATTAGAATTCAGGAAGGTGTAGAGTGAAGTGAGACTGCAGCTTGTGGCACTGAGTGGCTGCATGTCTGAGATAATCAGATGCCCCATGGTCTACCTGCATTAATTGACAGACTCAGTGGTGTTGATTGTGCACACAGCTAACATTAACAGAGTCAGCCCACAGCTCCCCGCTCAAGCCTGACTTTGCTCATTATCAACCTTGAACCTGAAAAGGTCATGGGACAGCGCTGCTTATATCAAGGTGACAGGCATCTGAAGGCTTTTTATGCTCCCTGGTATGATAATTTGGCAGATGAAAATTCCTTCCCCAACTCTTCCCACCAGTTTTAAAGGAGCATGACCATCTTTGATGTACCATAGCTGTCACTGGTAGTTTAAATGCCCATGGATAAGAAACAACTGTCTCCAAAGCTTTAAGGAAACCTGACGTTGTGGATTCTTGCCTGCACACACACATTCATTTTAAGATGCTCTGTATCAGAGAGGTGATTAGTTCTTTTCTCTATCAGAACAAACCAGATGCTGATTGATTCAGCAGTAGCTTCGGACTCTTGTTAATGCTTATGTACACAACACCTCGGCACTGAGATTGTGCACTGCACTTTGTCTGTTGCTAACAATCTTCGTATAGTATCCTTTCCCATTCTACTGGTTTCCCATTCTACTGGTTACAATTTCCAATCAACTTTTCCTCATTTATATCCTGAAATTGATCAGTTCAGCAAACTTAAAAGAATTTCCCGGCACCTTGCAATGTTTCTACATTGGCTCGGATTTGAGGCTGAAAATTGATTTTTAAAAGGTTGTTAATTCATTCACTTTAATAGATTTACACTGTGTTAAACAACAGACAAAAAAAAACCTCATAGGAGTAAAACACAGTTACAGCCAATTTTTAGGGGTATAGTGGCATTTTGTTGCATTCTTCCTCCTGGGTTACAAAATTATCCAATTAGATATTGGGCAGAATGGGTGTACTTCTGAACTTAAGGAACTCAGATCACTCACAGGAGTGATCAGCATTACCATACCTGTGAGAATATCTAAGGTAGTTCTGGACCTTGTAACAGTCTTGGGAACAGTAATAGTTCAAGTCCCCAGTGTCTATGCATAAAAAACAAAGATATTTCTTGATGCCTTAGAAAATTACCACATTTCCTACCCCAATGGGAATTTCCTCCAGGGCACAATGTCACTCACGGGGAGAATTCACCCACACTTTTATTTGAATGGGGGTATTAGTCTAAAACAATTTAGGATTAAATATTCTAGAGCTGCCCAAACTTTGCAAAAGACACCATAGCTTAAGCAGCAGCAAGCTTCATTCAAGGATCAGATGGATCTAGGTAAGCAGCTCTCAAACATTTTGGTTTACGGATGCCCTTTCAAACATGGACTCCATATATAAATTACAATGCTCAGAATATGAACGTGTTGTATGTGAAGTGTTTTAATAATGCTCTTAAGAAAGTAATTATTAATTACAGTTATCAGTAAGGATGGTGTGCAGGAGCACGTGAAAAGCAGAAGCCCGGGGAGAGCAGGTGTTAGGTAGAGCAGAAGACTGGGGGAGAGCAGAAGCCCCGGGAGATCAGGCATTAGGCAGAGCAGGAGATTGGGCCGAGCAGTAGCTCGGAGTGCAGGAGTACAGGGAGAGCAGAACACACCTTTGGCCAACACTCACACGTTTATTCTTGACCATATTACCCTTGACGTTCGCCCATGTCGCCCACATGTAAGGGCGGACCCACATCATGGATCCCCTTGGAGGTCTCTGCAGACCCTCAGGGGTCCATGCAACCCAGTTCTAGATCAGTTTCCAGGCCATTCCAAATTGAGTTAAAATGAGTGAAGCTGCTTCATGATGTACATCGCCCCCTCCTGCACTGAAGATAAGGAGACCTGGAATGGTTGCTTTTTTGTTGGTTTGGAGAATTTGCCATTTATTTCTCAAACTCTGGAGTATTTCACCAGTTGTGCTTTGAACAATATACACTCCCCTTTAGACTTGCCCTCTCTTTTCTCTTACACTTGAAACAAACTGTTTCCTTAAAAAGTAGTATGCTTCTCACTTTTTTTTGACTTGCTGTGTGTCTGATTGGGTTACTTGACGAATGGGAAGTTGGTGCTTCCCCAGAGACCTATTTCAATTTAGGATGCAAGTGGCAACAAGCCAGTGTATCTTCACCCCGCGTCAAGATATTTTCATGTACCTGCACCAATTTGTTTTGAACCCTCCATTGAATTGAAACATTTGCTTGTCAAGCCTGATTTATGCTGTAACACAGTTAATGAGAGGAGTGAAAAATCCAGCTCACCGATGCTTGCATTGCCTGGTCCCTCGTGCATAGGGTTAGTGCACTGATATTAATCCAAGGTCAAGTAGCGTGTAGTCCTATTGTCCCCATGATACTACAGTGCCACGGCTAACAGACTGTAAAACAACATGCATTTATGTAGCATCTTTCACAACCTCAAGGCACCTCAAAGCACTGTGTAGTCACTGCTGTAGTGTGGGGAAATACAGCAGCTTATTTGTGCACAGAAAGGTCCCACAAACAGCAATGTGATAATGACCAGATAATTTGTTTTCGTGATGTTGGTTGAGGGATAAATATTGGACACCTCCCCTGCACTTCTTCAAAATAGTGCAGATCTTTTATGTTCACCTGAGGAGGTAAATGAGGGCACAGTTTAATATCTCAAGTGAATTAAAGCACCTCTAACAGTGAAGTACTCCCTTAGTACAGCACTGTGTCAGCCTAGAATATGCGCTCAATTCTCTTTCAATTCCCTTGTGATTCAGAAGTAAGTGTGCTAGCTCTGAGCCAAGGCTAACACCTTTTAATGAGTATTAGGCATTGCCTCAGCTTCTAGAAGCGTGGAGAATAAACTCAAAAGGTGATTTTCTCATCCTTTCCAAAGGCTGCAGTCATGTCAATGGAGACGTGTAGCTGGGATGGATGGATGGGATGGAAAAGTTGACGAACCAGCAACATGTCCATTGACTATCGGTGGGAAATTCCAGTCCCGCCCCGAAAATCCCGGCCTCTGTTGTGGCTGACATAAAGCATAAGCAGTCAGCTTGGTGGTTTGCAGCCTATTAGTTTGTAAGAAACACCCTTAGGCATTAGAGACGCTCTCCAGCCAGTTGGGCATTTTGAGCTGATATGCAGAGGCAAGATTTACTTTATTCAAAAATTGGTTTGGCTATGTGGAAAATGCATTGTGGGGAAAATTCTGAAAGACTGGGAGCTGCACTTTAATGACAGAACAGTTATTATGGTTATAAAATTATCACCCTGTTTAGGAAGATGCTGAGGAGATTTATCAGATTGATACCAGGAATAAAAGACTTTAGGCCTGTGGGGAGACGAGAGAAGCTAGGATTGTGCTCCTTAGAGCTGGAGTTGTTGACTTGATTCAGTGACATGGAATTAAGTCAAATTTTTCTTGACTTGTGACTTGATTTGAACAAAAGTGACTTGTGTCCTGATTTGACTTGGACTAAATGGACTTGAGGACATTCCTCAGTTTAAAAATAAAGGGTATTTGTTTTAATCCCAGCACAATACAGTCGATTGATGTTTCAGCATGAACCATGATGTATGTAATCCAGCACAGCTTTTGTTCTCCTCTTGCCTGATCCCACACATTGCCACCACTGATTGGCTGCTTTAGAGACCAGACTGCCAGATCCAGAGCAGTGATTGGCCAAGCAGCCTGTCAATCAGGGATGTTCTCAGTTCCAGATTCGCCATGGCTCCAACTCTTCTGCCCCTGACCCGAGCCTTTCATGCCCACCTCTGACCTTTCCTCTTCCTCCACTAACTGGGAAGGTTCTATGCCTTGGGTATCTGAAATCAAAAGGGGGCAAAAGTTAGGATGTGGTGATGAGAGAGGAGAAACTAAGAAGGCAAGCTTACACCATCTACAGCTTGTGAAACAGAAGAGATTGAGGGGTGAGAAAGATGGGATGAGAAATGGAGGATTAGAGATGCAAAAACCATGATCATCAATTCCTCCAGTCCTGCCAATGGCCACGGCCTCAACAATGCTCCCTTCCATGATGGCCAGCACTGTCTCCTCCATGGGGGGAGTTAAAACACGAAGGCATACGTGCCCTTTTCCAGTTCTTTCCTACTGCCTCCTGTTTGGCGTCATCTTCTCTTGCAAGAAAGGAAAATGTGTCTCCTTCAATGTGTTTGGATGATGTGTCTATCGTGATTGAATACCTGCCAGTGTGTGTGAATCATGAGCAGTGGGTGTGCAGCTTGCAACAGTGCTAAGTATGTGAAAGTGAGGTAAAGTATATGATTTAAAAGATTTAGTACTGATTGACAGAGATTTTTGATAGGTGAGTGATGGAGTATAGTTAATTGAGCAGTATATAGGTTGAATGGTACAGTTATAGGTCATGCTATTTGAATTTGAACTAACTCACCTTGACTTCTTGTGTCAGATCATTTAATTTATTCCTGCACCACATTCATGTGCTTGGAGCAACATTCCTGGCATTGACCTCCACTACTGCTTGTTCCCAATGCCTCCTGAGCATATGTCTGGAGTGCCTCTTGCTCCCCTGTAGGTACAGGATGTCCCTCCTTTTCTCCATGTATTGCATCAAGATTTCCAGTCAGAAAACCTTGGTGCTTGTTCTCAATGTTCAGCTATTCCTCAAAGTATCACAGTCCAGATTCAGTTTTTAAAAGTCACTTAGTGCCATAGTGCATCTTGCTTTTGGGAAGTGGAGGCTGCCTTTAAATAACATCAGCTACTCGATATATTACATCGCGTGCAGATGCATGCAGGCAATAAACAACATGGGGAGTGAACTAACCGTGCACCACAATCTCCACACACATTTGCAGGAGTGGGCCAATTTAACCCTAAGTCATTGAGGCAAAACAAAGATGGAATCTTGTGGAGATGACAGGGGTCTTGGCCGCCGGCTGGAGAGACAGTGAGAATCCAACTCGGCCTTTTTTAGCAAAGGACTACTGCAGCTTGTTCCATTCAGGCACTGGGCAGGCCAGAGGTGGACCTTCCAATGTGATCAATGATCCGCGATGGAAGTCCTGCCTGCTGAGAGCCATCAATCAATCAGAGGCTGGAACCCCAACGGAATGGCAGCGGCACCGGTGGCTGCTGCTGGTATGACGTCCACCTGAGGTCAGGAATTGTTGCTGGATCCCAGGCCACAGGTGTGTGAGGGCAGAATGATAGGGGTCACAAGGGAGGCGTGTCAGCAGAAAGGGCGGAGGGGTGGCTCTCAGTGGATCCTCCTCTTCTAGATGCCAGGTTTCTTGATGGGGCACTGAGTGCCTCCGGATGAGAGTCCCCTCCCCTGTGAGCCCGCAAGCAACCCTATCCTGGTTTGCTCGTGGTGCTCCCTGCATGGTGAGCCTACCCACCCTCCCCGACCATCCCAGGTCCAAGGCCTTCCCACATGGACTCAAGCATGGTGGGGGCGGGAAGGTGTCAGGGTCCTCACCTGCCCTCCTCACGCCTGATTAAATGCCTCACTGCCACCAAACTCGCCACAGTGGGAGGCCCAGGATGGTGCCCTATACATCTCCAGCTATTGAAACAGAAAATGTTGGAGTTACAGTGAACAGCTGGCCTCTAAAGAAGGGTTAATCCAATTTTTTAAAAAGAATAACTTACATTCTTGTTTATCCCTTTAGACCTTTAAGCTTGTTACCTGTATTAGCATCCAAGAATAATACCAGATATTGCTGGCAAGTGGTGCTTTACAATGAATTGGTGTTAATATACTGCCCCGGGGGGTATCATGGGGTCAGCTGGCTGGATATGGGAGGTTTATTCAGAAATAATGCACCCTATTTTATGTGGGGAGGAGATGCTTCTACTACAATGTTATAAAACTACAATAAAAGGGCTGCGACTACACAGCAGGCAAGTCAGTAAAGCGGATGGGAGTGGACAGACAATGCAGGGTGCCCCTAAATTGGCAATGCCACCCATGATGGCTGGTATGGGAAATGGAAGGATTACTTTGGTGCAATAGGGAGCACCTTCCTGAAACCAGGCCCTGTTGGGGTAGAAAGAAGAAGGTTCTTGTTATGCAGTGTCATGAAAATATAATAATTTTCATAATATCATTATGATTTATTGTAAAGATCGGGTAATAGTGGGGTTTGGATTTGTTTCTCTGTGTGGATGGGGGGATTCAATTGAATTGGAGGCAGTTAGTCTTGAGCTTTTGAGTTTTGAAAGGGGCACTAGGTTTGAAATGCTAAATATGTAAACATGGCTGAAGTTTCAGAATGTGAGGTGTGAGGAACATTTGCATTTTCAGATGAATTAGGTTTGTTTGAATTTCAAAGAGAGGGTAAGACGTTACACCTAGCCACAAGAAGCTAATCCAAACAGTGTGTTTATTTTTCCCAAAGGTTACTAATAATATGCTTACTATGAAAGATTTATATTATGAGAAAAGTAAAGTTGCAAAGACATATGGGAAGAATGGAATTTTCAGTAAAAAGGGAGAAACATGTATAAAGGAGATGAGGTTATGTGTAAGGGAGAAAGAATTCTAAGATCTAACAAGTGTGAAAAGCCTCTAGCCTCTATGCACCCGGCTGCTATCTACAGGAACCAAAGCTAAGAACACTCACTGTGATTATCACTGTCCAGAGTATTGTGTGATTTGCCTGGCTCTGTTGAAATTTATTTGTATTTACTGTTGCCTTAATGGAGGTGTAACTGGGAGTCAGGTTAATTAGGGAACTTAGGAGTTATCATAGTAGTAATTTATAGACCTATGCAAGTACTTAAAATCTTTTCTTCTATTACTAAATGTTTCATTTAGTTTTGTGAAAAACCTCTAAGCCTCAGTGGACTTATTACTACTGAATCCAAGGCACGCATCTAAAAATGAAATACAAATTGCAAGACAATTGTGGCAGCTGTTTCAAGTTTCCATCTGGGATTTGAGCAGCTTGGCATTTACCATCCACTGTGCCATAACAGTAGTTATTGTACAATCCTTGACTAAGGAATGCTAGGTGTTTACCCTGGATGCCTGAAACTGTTCCTTTCATCAACGGTACAATACCTTTCTGCTTATTACAACACGTGTGTAGCAACTTCATCGAGGAGAAAAATAAAGTGACTGTCTTAACAACTGGCACTGTCACTTACCATTGCTGTGGAAATTGGAACTCGTATGATGGCATTTCGGCAACAAGTCTAATTGTGGATAGGTACTAGATCTTGGTATTTCCAATGATAAAGCAACAATTTGTTTTGTATCTGGACCTTTATTCATTCTTTAATAAGCAGTTTAGACAAGTGAGGCAGTTTCTAAATCTTTTTGTTTTTCTATGCATTTGTGTCAGGATGACCTCCTTTTCCATTACATTGGCACCCTTCTAAAGGAGTCACATGTTAAGGGATCATCCTGGCACTGAAGCAAAATGAAAACAAAGCTAATCCATTCTAATAGGTCTTTATGCTATGTTTCCCATTTTAGAAAATTGCAGAATTTCATTGAAGGGAATGTCAAGCTAACCGGTCAAAGGCATTATTGTTAAATCTTTTTTTTTGCGGTTTCTCCCCAATGGAAGGCTTAGCTTTGGCAGAAGCCCTGTTTACAAAATTTATCCACAGTTTCCATCAATGTTCTGTTGAGGCAGGAGAACTCCTGAGGAAATTCCCAGTGTATATACTGAGATGTGAAAATGGAATTACATCATGTCTCACCAAAGGGATTGAGAAGCAACTCTGTGGCCAAAGGTCAATTGTCAACAGGTTCTAGAAAGCTGCATAAAAATCAGTCAGAGTTCTCTCCCACACATGCATTGAGATGCTAGAAGACATTCCTACCCAGGCTACAATTAGAATGAAAAGCCGTACCAGGGACAGAATCTTGTGGAGGCGATGGGGGTCTTGGCTGCTGTCTGGGGAGCTGGCGAGAACCCAGCATTGTCTCTTTTTGAGAAGGCCTGCCACATCGTATGCCACTCAGGAACTTAGGCCTTCCTCAACATCTAAGGCTCTGGGTGCGGAATTCCCACCCACTAAGAGTAGCCATCAAATCAGAGGCCAGCAGCTCCTCTATAAGCAGCAGTGCCACTGGGTGCTACACCCACCCAAGGCCTCGGGTTGATGAGGGACCCAGGCATAGATCAGTGAGAGCAGGAAGGGGGTTGTGGGGTGGGGGTCGCGGGGTAAAGGGGAAGGTGATTGGCAGCAAGGACAGGAGGCTGTCTCTCAGTGAGCCCCCCCCCCTTCCCATGTCAGATCCCTTGACTAGCCACTGAGTGCCTTTGAACAAAGGACCTCCCCCAGAAACCATCAAGCAAACATGCCAGGGTTTGCTTGTCATACTTCCTGCATAGCAAATCCCCCACCCGCTGCTGGATTAATACCAGTGGTTGTGGGATGTGCCCTTAAGAAGACATTGTCTCCTAAAGGGCCTCATTTAGAGGCTAGGGGAAGGCAGTCTGCAGGCCTTCCCATCACAGACTTAATCAGGGTGGTGGGGTGCACCTGCCATCCTCCTGCCCGATTAAGTGCACCCCACCACTAAACTCGCCACGGGGGTGGGCACAAGATTCCACCCAGGGAACGATTAACTCCTAGGACTCTTGCAGTTTAAAAAAAAATGAGGCAAAACTTCAGAACTCTGGAATGATTCAACTGGCTATGGTGGAGGAATTGGAAGCTTCTATAGAAGGATGAGTTAGATGGGCTAAATGGCTTCCCTCATTGGTACTTGGCTCTCTGATCTTTGTTCATCCCTCAGCCCGCAGCAATGAGACCTGCTGCATGTGCAGATATTGATGAAGATATTTGTCTTTAGCCTTAACTTCATCTCATTCCAGTGGAGATTTCACAGGGAACTGGTGAACCATCTCCCAGCCGGGTAGTTCACCTCCCCTTACCTGGAGGCCATTGAGAAGATGTTAAAGACTGCAGTGTCACAGTGTCTGAAATAGGTCTGGCTGGTGCCAGAGTGGCTGTATTTGGTTGTCAAACATTTGGATAAAATTGTTTTGACTCATTCATAGTGAAAGCTGCTGACAGTGGGTATCCTCTAAATCATTAGATTTAAACTTTGTTCTAGGTAACATCAGAGTAGATGAACCTTTTCTTACTACAAAGAGATTATTTGACTTAATGGAACAAAATCAAATTCCTTTAACTGACTTCATTATCCTTATTGTGTTGACTTTAAAGCTGCTTACATATAGAGATATCAAGGATACATTGGTATAAGGGCTGGTTGGGGAGGAGGCAGTGGGCTGGAGAGGTGAGGATATTAGATTCAGTCCAGAAAGGACCTGGTGTAAATGATCTTGTGATCTTGGCTAAAATGGAAATGGAGTAAATCTGAAGTGATATTTCTATACCTAATCAAACCTTTCTTTGCAAGGATAGAGAAGGATATCAAAGGGGAAGGTTCTAACTCTCTCTGCCTGGTGGAAATGGAGGGTGGAATATTTCATTCTGGACACTAAGTGCGGTGGCGGAGGTGATAAGCAATGTGTTTCCTGCTGGGCAGTGGGGCAGTTTCGTGTGCCTGATTGTACGCTTGGAACCTCATTAATTATGCATCGGCGATCCACTCACTGAATTGCATGGCTGGGCAGACTCTGATTTAACTGCCCCTCCATCACCCTACAGAGTTGAAGGTCCTAGCATCGTATCTCAATGCCGGCCGGGGACACATAGTCACTCCCTGCAGCCCAGCTGTGTGATCTGGATTTCCTGAGATGGCCCCCAGGAGAAAGAAGCCCATGTATCCCAACGTTCAGCAACGACTCCCTGGTGGCTCTCCTCAATGCGGTTTGAAAATGCCGTAATGTCCTCTTCCTGAGGGATGGAACCAGGAGGTCCACCAACCTCACCTTGCCGGCCTGGGAGAGCGTTGCAGTGGAGATCCATGCTGCTGGTGCACAAAAAAGAAATGCCCTCCAGTGCAGGAAGAGGATGAATGATCTAATCCGTTCTGCCAGGGTAGGTCAGCTGTTCTGAAGAAGAGTCACATGGACTTGAAACGTTAACTGTTTTTTTTCTCTCCGCAGATGCTATTAGACCAGTTGAGTTTTTCCAGCATTTTCAGTTTTTGTTTCAGATTTCCAGCGTCAGCAGTATTTTGCTTTTATCTTGGGTCAATCTTCTGTTCACTCCAAACTCACACTGTCATAATGCAATCAGGTACTCAAAGGGTCACACTCCTCAGGGATCTCACACACAATTAGTGGAGGAGACGTCAGCACTGAATGTCTCATGTACACCTTAACAACACCACCACCTCACCTATCATCCTGAGCAAACAGCATCTTCAGCCCTTACTGGGGAAGGTTCAGCACACACAGCAGGCATGCATGCTTCCCACTCCTGTCCCATCCCTTCTCATCACATTCTGCCTATGTATCTTCATGCAGGCCAAGCTAGCCCACAACAGGAGGAAGAGATCCCAGATGGGAGGAGGGATGGCGGAAATACAGGAGCTCACTCCCCTCGAGTTGGAGGCAGCTGGGTTGGCAGGGACGGACAGGTTTCGCTCCTTTTGCGAAGGTGAAATTGACCTCTCCCATTTACCTGGAGTGGATGAGTTCTCTATTAGTTGATCACATCCTGACATTCACAGTGAGTGACATGCTATGTTGCATTCTGCCTGCTCATTAACTAAATCTATCTTTTCTTAAAGGCATCAGCAGGCCCAGACAGATGCCCAGCCAGACCATCAGCCCCGACCCAGCCCACCTCAGATGAGGAGCCAATTGATGAAGACCCATCACCGTGTTCACTTGCACCCTCCACCAGCACAGAGGCACACACCTCGGTGGATCACAGACCTAGATTAGGCTTGGGGTCACTTTCTGGGAAGCACCTCACTTATAAATCTCCATAGCAGTTGGAAGCAGTGACAGCCCAGTTCTCTGGCAATCGGAGGAATGCTGGAGATCAGGCACCTGCTGAGTCCGAGTCAGTACACATGCTGGAGAAACAAAGACAGGTGGAGGGACATCAGGCAGAGTTGAGAAGCAGTCAACAGACTAGAATGAAGGATGGAGGAGTCTGTTCACATTCTGTCTGATGTCCTGGCTCCAACATGTGAGCATCTTGTGGTCACCGTGGGAAGGATGGTGGTTGCCTTGGAGACCTTGGTCCAGCAGATCCTGCCAGATTTGTGCTCAGATCTGCACTCCATCGCTATAGGCATTGGTGGGGCGGGGCATCTCAACCTTTCTCCAGCGACCCTCAGGCACCCAAAGGGTGACGTGCACTTGGCGGCCGTCACTTTGGAGGATCTGAGGTGGGTGAGCAGCAGTGTTGGGGGTGGGGACCAGGGGAAATTGATGCCTGGCCCTGCAGGTGACTGTTGAGGTTTGGGGGTTGTCTGGGGCAAGTGCTGGCCAGCCTTGGAGACGACTGCTGAGGGGGGGCTGGTCAAGTGCTGCCCTGGCACTGCATCCCACGCATTGGCAATCGAGGTGGGGGGGCAGGGTAAGCGAAGGGAGTGGCCACCTGTATTAGGGACACCTGTATAAACTGACCATGCCTCTGCAACTAAGACAGATCAGGCGCAGCCACAGTGATAAGATTGGGGTTAGGCTCCTAGCCTGCTTGCCCATGAAAGCATTGCAGAGGCACCAAAGGGCCACCAAGTGCTCCATTCCTTAGCACCTCCCGGCCCCCCCAAACTCCCGGCACAGACTTTGAGTCCGCCATTGCTTTATTGGACCACGGAGCAGTTCGACTGCACACGTTGTACAATCTCCTCACCAATGCTGGTCATGCAGCAGTCACTGCTGGAGGCGCTCACAACCCCTTGCAACTCAGCATCTTGGTTTGGACCAGTGTCCCCATGTCACAGGTTGACAGGGCAGCCATGCAGCGCACTCATCTCTGGCTATCTGAGGGATGACCAGCATCCCTGGGAAACATTAAGGGGCAGTCACACAGGACCAGGAAAGGTGCTAAGTACAGACATGATAACCACATCTCAGGTGCTATGTACAGCCATGATAACCACATGTCTCTCTCTTTCATGCTGCAGGAGGACCACGTCAGGATCAGGGACCCTGGTGACCTAGCTGTATGCCTGATGGCCTATAGAGTCAATAGAAGACGGAGGAGAGAGCGACTGAGGCACTTGGCTGCACAAAGGCAGGAGCAGCAACCTCATGAAGAAGGGGAAGCAGGGGCTGCTGCACACACTGCCCAGGAGCGACAGCGAGCTGTGGCTGGTCGATGCCTAGCAACACCCAGGGTCTATAGATGCCATCTGCCAATCCTGCAGATGACTGAGTACCAATGTTGCCGATGAATGTGCATGTCTAGGGACCTGGTGACTCACATCTGCCACTCACTGCAGGATTTGGCACCAAGCAGACATGGAGGGCATCCACTGCCAGTGGCTGTGAAAGTGACCGCAGCGCTCAATTTCTAAGCCAGTGGCTCCTGTCAGGGGTCCACAGGTGACCTCTGTGGGACTTCACAATCCATCACCCACAAATGCATCAGGTCTCCATTGCTACACTCAATGGACTTCATCAACTGCAAGGGCTTCCACTCACTGAACGTGTAGCTGGTATGCAACCACCAGAAACGCATCCTGCAGGTTTCCAGGGAGTATGCACAATGCCTACATCCTGAATCACTTGCAAGTCCCTGCAGTCTTCCAGAGTCCAGAGGCTGCAGGGTTGGCGCCTTGGGGATAAGGGCTACCCGCAGAGGTTGTGGCTGATGACATCCGTCTGGTGGCCTCAGACTGCAGCAGAGCGATGCTATAATGAGGCTCATGCAGCAGCTCACATCTTGGTGGAGCAGACCATTGGGATGCTGAAGATAAGGTTCCAGTGCCTGGACTGGTCTGGTGAAGCCCTGAAATATAGTCCACAGAGGGCATTGTGCACCGTCGTCGTCTGCAGCGCCCTTTACAACCTGGCACTGCAACGGGGAGAGGAGCTGGCTGCACATCTCTTCCAATGAGGAGAGCGCCGACGGGGATGAGGGTGAGGAGGTCCTTGGTGGTGATGAGGCTCTCGCACTGGCCAGATGAGGCAGGCACACTTGGGAGACCCTCATAGCTGCCAGATTTGAGGAGGATCATGATGACATAGAGTGAAGTGTCCTCGTAGATCCTGAAATTGCATTTGTGAAAGTTTGACTCCAGTCTGTCTTATCGCAGTGCCAATACCCTGTGTGGGAATGCTCCTGTCATGGAGATGCAGTGGAGGCCCTAACAGTCTTCGATTGCAGGAGGATGATGACAACATGCAGTGAGAACACTCCATAGATCTTCACACAGCCTCTGAGAATATCTGACTCCTGTCTGGCCAAGGGCAGCTTGCTTGCGCTCCATGATCAGGGCCATCTCAGAGACATAGCCATGAAACTTTAGACGCATTGATGCTGTGTCCGTTTTCAGCACCTCAGCCCTTCAGGAGCTGGTGCACAGCATCACTAGTCACAGACGCTGGTGTGATGGGGACCAGCCCCATCTTAAAAGTGCTGAGAGCATATAGAGTATGAGAGAATCCTGTGGTGCCTGCCCACTACATTCTGGCAGCAAAGACCAGCACTGCCGAGGTGCAGGCATCAGTAATGTTTCCAGGGAGTGAGAGGCTGGACTATCACTTTGGTCTGAAGGCCGCACAGAGCAGTGGGAAGAGGCCCTGGACTGAGCCACCTGCCTTTCATCTTGTGCAGAAAGCTTTCACATCTGAGTGACAGGAACACTGCTCATCAGAACAAGGAACTACAGGCAGGGAGACATTCTTAGGAGTTTGACAATAGTGAACAGTATGTACAAGTGATCAAAGCTCATGGCCAGGCTGTGCAACTACTTTTACCTAACTTTCCTAACCTTGCCACTATGTTTTGGTGCTCTCTGGGCATCCACAGCAGAGGTGGAGGCAGCCTGCTGACTGTGACGCCCTGTCTGCAATGACTTTGGCGGGCGTCCTCTGGCGGGCCGAGACTTGGAGGGCCCCGGCCTGCTTTTGTGGCAGGGGCACCCTCCTCGGCCTGTGAAGCTGGATCTGCAGGGATCAGAGAAAGAGGGGAGTCAAGAAGGGCTGCTCACTCTCAGAGTCGCCTGGGTGGATGGCCCTGGAATGTGCAACTGCTCATCCTCCTCCCAATGGGTGCCCGAGGGCCCCTGGCTGACTCCATGAGCATAAAGGGTAGCTGGAATGAGATCGAGCTGCCCAGCACCTGTCACGCGTACACACTAATGGACGCCAACTATGGCATTAGCGATGGAGTTGAGCTCACGCAGCAGTGCAGGAGTGATGTCCTGGATGAAGGTCTCCATGGCAGCTGCCATCCTGCCAGTGTTGACCCTGATGTGTTGCAATGCCGGCACTATCACCTCAGTCTGAAGACGGATGAACTCCTCAATGGTGCCTTGCAATCTGAGGAGTGCAGCAGACATCCCTTCCGGATGCTCCCTAGCTTGCCTTTGCAGTTCCAGCAACTGAGACATGACTGAGTCCAGAGGCTCATCATCTGACTCGGACTCAGTGACATTCTGGCCTCCAGCAGTTCTCTGAGTCCCGGGGACCTGGGAAGTCCCTGCCTCCACATGCTGTGGATCAGAAAGTGGGATGTGCTCACCAGATTGTGATCCTAAGGCTACTCTAAAGCTAGGACCCACTGAGGTGTGTCTCTGTGCTGGTGGAGGGTGTGGGTGAGCGCTGTGATGGGACTTCAGGGAGGGTGCCTCCAGATTCCTCTTCAAAGGTTTCTTTGGAGGCCATGGGTCATGGATTCTGTGGGCTCTTTGGCAGATGTGCCTGCGAAAGCAAGTGGGGATAATTAGTGCATGGCAGTGGCCTGTGAAAGAGGACACATCACTCACAGCATGGTTGTCTGATGGATGTTGCATTGCTGGATCCTCACTTGCGAGAGCAGCGCCGACCTCACCGTCAGCACAGGACTGGTCCCGGTCATCGCCGGACAGCTGGATGGCTCTGTTTTCGAAGGCTATTAGAACTTTGATTTCCGGCATCCCTCCACCTGTCTGCAACCTTCCCCTCCTGTTGTGAGCCAGTTTGTCCAGCATGGATAGAGATGGGGAGAGTGTATCAGGATGCCTGCTGGGCCATATGATAAGGATGACTGTGTGGACAGTGAGTGATCCTATGGACGGGATGAGGACAATGATGGTGTGTGTGAAAGAGTGAATGGTGATGTCCCTTGCACTGTGTGGGCAGTGAGTGAGGGCCCTGTGGTTGTGTGATGGGCTTGTGAGTGTGTGAGTTGGGAGTGATGAAAAGAGTGACTTATCCTGGCGGAATGGAGATCATTCATCTTTTTATGGGAAACGGTGTGTTTTGGGGGAGTGAATATATAATGTGGGAAGATACGGCATGAAAAGCTGTCACTTTCATCGGCGTGTAGGGCTCCATTTTACCTGCCCATTACCGCACGTAGTACAATTCTGGGATAATTCGGCCCAAAGTGTGCAGATTTGATCTGGTAAGAGCAGGTCTGAACTTTGTGCATTTCTTTGGATAGCTAAGGTACCCCTTTGGAGAGGTAAGATACCTCTTTGAATCTGGCCCTGGGCCACGTTTGGGGGAGGTCAGGGCCCTTTAGTGGAGGTAAGGTGCTGTTTGAATTATTAGAATTAGGCATGAATGTGCGTAAAAATTGAATAAAGTTGTTAACTATCAAGCTCATTAAAACTGTCAAAAGACCTGTCAAAATCAACTTTCAAAAGTGTCAAGAAGACATGTCAAAGGCAGCTGTCAAGCTGTAAGGCACTTAAAAGTCCTGTCCTTAAAACCTTTGAAAAAATAATGGGAGTGTTAAAAAAATGCCTGCTATTTCACGCTGTCTCTTGGCATAAGCCTGAGGGTTTCCATTACTAGTGCTGCATGATTGATTCCACAACCATCCATCATCACAGTAGGATGCCTACCATTTCAGTTTGATTGACAGCTATAAGTGGCTTTGGACTCTTTGAAGTGGGGCTACGAGTTTCAATGATTGTTGTTACAAGGGATTATGCTCTTGAATGAAATGTTTGTTGTTAGAAGGCTTTATGTCATTGAATGAATGTAAATTATAGTGAATAGTATTTATGAATGAGAATATCTTTTTTCAATATAGTGAAGTCTGCAATAAACACTTAGAGCTTTATTTTATCTCGTCACTGATGGGTCCTGGGATCTGCTTCTGGTGGATACTGGGTGAGTTGGCTTGGTGGGTGTAAGGGCAAAGAGTAGTGGTTGACTTGTTTCCTTGCCAGTTCAATGTTTTTTGAGATGGCTGTAAGTCCAATGTGTGATCTACTGTTTCTGCCATATTTGGGGCAGGTGGTGCTTGAAGGGCCGGGCAGGTGAAGTGTCTGGATGTTTGTGAGCTTTTTCTGATGCCTCAACTTTGCTGCTGTGTGCTCCTGATAAAGTCTCTCAGAGTCTGCAGTGCTTTCCTGAATAACATTCTCCATTTTGTTCAGTCACAAGCCAGGGACTCCCATGAATATGCTGGGATGTTTGATCTCTTCAGGAATGCTTTGAGGACATTCCTAAAGTGTTTCAGCTGTCCTCCTGGGATTCTCCTGCCATGACCGAGTTCTGAGGAGAACAGTTGATAATATGATTTATCTTGACCCAGCATCACAATGCCTGTAAAAGTATAGGAATAAATCCATCAGAATGAGTAAAATAAAAACTGCTAGTAGTGAGCAGGATCCAAACTAATTTCATATTAGTTTGTTTTTAAAGTCTTTCAATAGATTGTTGGTTGAATCTAATAAAGTAATATAGTGAAGAGGTTGCTAAGGAAACAACCTCCCTGCTCAAAGTATGCCTTCCAGACAAATCACATGACTGTCTAGCACAAGTGCCAACTTGTTTAAAACTGGGTGGGATGGAGGGTAGTGCATATTCACAATCACACAGTGCAGAAGAGGCCCTTTGGCCCATCAAGTCTGCACCAACACATGAGAAATACTACTTTATACACTATATTGTGTTAATTACTTCTCTATCTCCTTGGGGCTTCTTGTGGTTTAAATCAGAAACTAGAATTGTACAGGGGAAGATATTTTAGTATGAAAGATATGGATAACTTGAAAATTCTATGGATAGAATTGTATTTCATGGAGTTGGGGAAGGTCTGGGATGGACAGCTTGGACACAATTCTCCTCAGCATCTCTAAGGTCTAAGAAAGGGTGGCGTGGCAAAGACAGAGGTTCAAATTTTAATATTACAGTGCTAATAACCACGCTGGACCTGCAAAGTGAATTAATCTAATCTAAATCTCCCTCCCTTCAGGCATTTTGTAGATAAATGCACTAAGCAACTGACCGAAAAAGACATCTTGAAAGCTTTGCAAAAATATAAAACTCAAATTCAAATAGCAATTTTGTTGCACAAGAACAATTTGATAATCTTTTAAATGAAAACCAAATCAACAAAATTGGGATAAATCAGGCACAGACGAACAATTTGATATTGCAGGACTGCTTTAGCCGGGTCAATTGTATGGGAAGTGTGCAGTCAAACTTGTAAGTGGAAGTGAAAGAGGAGGAGGATTCATTTAATTAATGAATGGTTGCTTGGAGCCCAATTAAACATCTTTCTAAATTAAATAATGCGAGGTGCAATGCAATGCTCTCTTGAAATGCAGATTCTAGTACAACATGCCCATTTTGTCAGTTACCAACTGAAATAGTTTAAATAAACAAACTAAATAATTATAGAAATATAGCCAGCAGCAGCTTGCATCTCTTTTAGCACATTCTTTCAAATTGAGAACTGTTGGGTTTTAACCCTTTCCACACAGTACAGTCTTGGTCTCCTTTTGTTACCGCACCATTGCCAGGTTTTCCAGTGAGTTGGAGTGCTTAAACAAAACTTCTTCATACATTACCAGGCATGGAAACTCATTCATTGGATGCTATGCATGGGAAATCGAACACTTAATGTAATTTATTTGATTCTTTAAAGGAGTGAAAGATCATTACAACAACAACCTGCATTTATATGGTGCCTTTAATGTAATAAAGTCACCCATTATCAAATGAAGAGATTCTTGTTTTGAAGGCTTGTCCAGAATGATGAACTTATTGTGGTCAGACAATGTTAAAATTGCAGGAACTTGTGCTATGGGAAATGAAAGAAAGGAAAGTGTAGAAGGAGGCAAGTCAGACATTTGAATTGTGTATGGAGTTGAACTGGCCATTAACATTCAACACCATAGGCCTCGTTCAGTTGATTGGGTGCAGGAAAGTAGAGCAGCTTAGACAATGGAGAGTTGGGTTGGGAATGGCTTTGATTGGCTAGCTGCTTCAGAAGTGTGCCTAGTGACATACCAGCCACACGAGGAAACTGGCATATGCCTAGCTCATCTGTTTCATTGTGCCAGGAAAAACCCAAAAGTATCAAATGACTGGAATTAATGTTAAAGGAAAGTGGAAGGATCTGATTGAAAATAATAGACATCTGGATCTGGGGCCATGTTGCTAAATTTGTAAAACCTGCACAAACAAAAATTGCCTTCGAACTGGAGATGTGATCTTGAACCCCTTCAGGACAAATGAAGTATTAGCTAAAATGAAAGCTGACAATGTCTGTGCCTGAGATGTGCTGTCTGCTTCTATTGCTCTCCTTTACACACTCATATCAGGATCAAGTTAGCAAATCCTGCTGGTTGGAATTTCCATAATTATTTATGTTATGATTCTTTACTTCCAGTTAAAACTTTCGCAAACGTTTATTGACGTAATCTGCTTACTGACAATACCTTTGTTGGGTCAGCCAGAGTACACAGCAGCTGGTGGACTGTGAACGTTCATGAAACTGACCTGCAACTGACTGACTGGTAGAAATCCAAGATAGCTCCAGCTATAGAGAAAAATAGAGTTTAGTGCTGGCAAGCACGCAATGCATTTGCCAAAAAAACAAACTGCAATGCTTGGATCAGGTTTATGCTTCAATGAAGATTTCTATTTAATCTGAGTGAACAGAAATGATACATTGGAAATTCCTTGGCTGAATCAAGCATACACTTGTGATAGTTCAGATCCCATGGTGTTTAAAGAAAGAATAAGCTTGAATTTATATAGCATTTCAAATTCTTTTACGGTCAATGAAGTGATGTTGTTACCTTTGAAATGTGGGAAATGCCAATTTTTACATAGCAAGATCCCAGAAGCACCAGTGAGGTAAATGACCAGGTATATTGTTTTAGTGACGTTGGTTAAGGATTAATATTGGTCACAATAACAGGGCAAATGCCCTGCTCTTCTTTGAATAGCGCCCTGGGACTTTTTTACGTTCATCTGCGAGGGCAGAATGTTTTATCCAAAAGCCAAGTGCGACTTGTTTATTTATTTTCTATTCTCAGTACACCTATAAACTGAAAACAATTAATTAAATTAACTGATTAAACAAGTTGTCAGCCCCCAAGGGGCACTATAACTAAGGAAAAATTTAAAGGAAATTTTCCAAATTAAATCAAAATATTATTTTGGGGCTGATGATGCACTTCAGTGCCTGCAGTGCCCACTGGTCACGGAAGGCCTGAAGCATGCCAGTGGACACCACTAGCTCCCTCTCCAAGGACACCTGGCCATGAACGTAGCTAAGGAAGAGGAGCAGACAGTCGGGCCGGGCTTGTTTACTTATTATAACATTGGTCCAGTTTTTCTGATTATTTCAACCCACAATACTTTTATACAGCTTCTGATTTCAAATGTATGCAAGGTGACTTTACATACGCCACTGTTGTTAGCAAGTATAGAATGGGGTGAGGCCTGGAGCTACAAAATCTAGTTAGGTACATATAGCAAATCTAGTTAGGTACATATAGCAAATCTAGTTAGGTACATATAGCAAAATGCCGGCCAGTGATATGTAATATTGACAGTTATAAAGTAAGAAATATTCATGACCAGCTTCCTATAGAATGAAAAGAAAGGAAGACATCACAAAGAGCTTCACAGCCTATGAAACACTTTTAAAGCATAGTTCATTATTGTAATATAGAAAATGTGGCAGCTAATTTCCAGACATCAAGCTCTCACAAACTTCAATGGGATACCGACTAGGTAATCATTTTTTTCATGGTGCTGGTTGAAGGATAAATATTAGCTTGGGTATTCTGCCTTGTTCTTCTAGGAGACAGCCACAGGTATCTTTTATGTCTATCTAATAGGGAAGAACGTCCCTTGGTTTAATGTCTCATCAAAGAAAATGAGATACAGGAGTGTTACATTACTGGCTTTCTCCCAGCTCATTTTGCTTATGATCACAGTGAAATGCAGTTTCCATAGGCAGACTTGTTTCTCCCATGATCTGAAACGGACTCTCTTATTCATGCCTTGAATAGGTTATAATGGCTACAGGATGGGGAATCATCTTCTTACAATGAGATTTCATGCATCTGCACATGCTCCCCACCAGGCCTCCTTATCCATTCCAAAAGGTTGAAAAACTGCAAAATCAGTCATAACTTTCTGGCTAAACACGTAGTCAGGTTTATTTATAACGTTTATAATTACACAGAAGCAAAATAACATAGTTCCTAAACAACAACACAAGTGTTTGAGTTCCACAACAATTTATACTGTTTTTAAACATAATTTAAAATTAAATCTCTTTGAGCACTAAGCCTTTGAAGAATGTAAAACAGGCTCGTTTCTATGCTATGAATTTCCATTTCACCACAATTATGTGGAAGCAAGGAAACAACAGAATATGGAAGGCCAACAATTTTTACATTGTTCCAAGTAGGTTTATGACATCTAGATCAAAGTAATCATTTCAAACTAGACATTTTAAATTTAATTAATTTTAGCGTTCAGACAGGTGGAGCGTAAATAAACTCTCTCCCTGGATGCTTTTACTTGAGGCTTCCAAAAGTCTCTTCAAATTTTATTCTTCGACCTTGCCTTTGAGTTGTCTCCCAAATTTTCCAATTTGTCTTCTTTTCCTTCCAGCCTTTGTAAAGTGCTTTGGGTTGTCCCTCTGCATACAAGAAGCACTACAGCCATGTAATTTGTTGTTGCAAAAATATACTAATGTTACCCTGAGTCTGCATCCTGTATTAATAAGACATACTTGCCTGGTGCAGATCTGTTTGTTGCATTGATTATAATAGCAAACTTTGTATTAGGTTTGTGATTGTGATTTGATCAATTGGTTGGGATCTATCACAATAGCCAATCATTGATTTGAAAAAAGATACTTAAGCAGCTGTTACATTTAACACTCACCCAACATGAGGCACAAGCACAGAAAAGTTTTAATATTTACATTAACACGGCAGATAGAATCATCCCAGATTTGCACTAAGTGTGGTAGCGGGTGGCTAAAATGACGTTTTACCTGCCAGTCACAATGGCGGCTTTCCACGTCATGTCATCCCAAACCCGCCGCACTAATTTTGCATTCCCAGGCAACAGGCCGTTTCCACGGTGGGAGGGCTCTCATTTGCCCACCACACCATCACTTTGCCGCTTCTTCATACCAGGCGCCATATTTATAGTCCAGCCACGCGCACAGGTCTCAGTGCTTCCAGCCTAGGACAACTGCAGTGAAGATGTCCACGAAAGGCAAAAAGACTCCAGCCCCCAGGTTTAAAGACGTGTCACTGGAATGCCTTTTGGACACTGTGGAGGCCCGCCACCATGTTCTCTATCCCTGCTTTAGCTGCAGCGGTGTGACCAAACAGTGGTGGTCAGTGCCAACACCTTTTAAAAGAGGACAGGTACCTAGTGCCGCAAGAGGGTGAATGATCTCTTCCCTTCCTCCAGGGTAAGTCACTTTTCTCATCACTCTCAACTCACACGTTCACAAACCCATCACACATAAACAGGGCCCTCACTCACTGCTGGTTCAAGGGATGTCACCATTCACTCTTTCTCACACACCTTCATTGTCCCCTTCCCATCATGGGACCACTCACCACCCACAAATTCCAGGCATACTTATCGTCTGACTTGGCAGGCGTCCTGCTTACATTCTCTTCATCTCTATTCATGCAGGACAACTAGCACACTACAAGAGGGAGAGGTCACAGACCGGTGGGGAAATGCCTGAAATCAAGGTCCTCATGAGCTTTGAAAAACAGAGCCATCCAGCTGCTGCCCATTGTGGATCTGGACCGTTCCTGTGCTGATGGTGAGGTTGGTGCTGCTCCACCAAGTGAGGATCCAGCAGTGCAACATTCATCGGACAATCATTCTGTGAGTGATGTGTCCTCTTTCACAGGCCACTGCCATGCATTAATTATCTCCTCTTACTTCCGCAGGCACATCTGGGAAACAGCCGACCGAGTCCATGGCCCAGGACCTGCAATCAAGCCCTGAAGAAACCTTAAGAGGAATCTGTGCTTTGTGCAGCCTTCAGACCAAAGTAATGATCCGGCCTCACATTCCCTGGTCACATTACTGATACCTGCATCTCTATGGTACTTGTCATTGCTGCCAGAATGTAGTGGGCCGGCGTCACAGAGTTCCGTCATTCTCTCTGTGTGCACTCAGCACCTTTAAGATGGGGCTGGCCCCCATCTCTTCAGCGTCTGTGACCATTGATGCTGTGCTCCTGAAGGGGTCAGGTGCTGAAGGTGGACAAGGTGGATCAGATGCTTTTAAAGTTTCATGGTTGCGCCTCTATGATATAACCCTGATCGCAGAAAGCATGTGAGCTTCTCTGGCCAGGGAGGAGTCAGACATTCTCAGAGGCAATGTGAAGATCTATGGAATGTCCTCACTGCATGTTGTCATCATCCTCTTACAATCAAGCGACTATTTGGGCCTCCACTGTGTCTCCATGACAGGAGTATTATCACAGAGTGTATGTGCTTTGCCATAAGCCAGAGAGGGGTCAAATGTTCATAGATGCAATGTGAAGATCTGTGGTGTCTCCTCACTGCATGTTGTCATCATTCTCCATACATCTAGCAGCTATGAGGGCCTCCCGAGTGCACCTGCCTCGTCTGGACTGTGTGAGGGCCTCATCCCCATCATCATCGCCTTTGAGGACCTCTTCATCCTCAACCCATTGGCATCCTCCTCCATTGGAGGAGACCTTGGCTCCTCCTCACCCAGCTCCTCTCCCCGTTCCAGCGCCAGGTTGTAAAGGGTGCAGCAGATGACGATTATACTTGACACCCTCTGCAGACTGTATTGCAAGGCTTCTCCCAACTGGTCCAGGCACTGGAACCTCATTTTCAGCATCCCGATGGTTTGCTCCGCCAAGTTGCGAGTTGCACCCTGAGCCTCCTTATACCGTCGCTTTGCTGCAGTCTGAGGCCACCGCACGGGTGTCATTGGCCACGGCCTCTGTGGGTAGCCCTTTTCCCCGAGGATCCATCCCTTCAGCTTCTGTGGACCCTGGAAGACTTCAGGCATCTGTGACTGACTGAGAATGTAGGAGTTGTGCACACTTCCTGTAAACTGTGCACACACCTGCAGGATGCATTTGTGGTGGTCGCACACCAGCTGCACATTCAGCTGCACAATCCTTTACGGTTGGCATAGTTGACTCTGTGTTGCGACGGAGATCTGAGCACCCATGGGTGCAGTTGATCATACCCTGCACCTGTGGGAAACCTGAGATCTGGGAAAATCCAATTGCTCTTGCATCCTGGCTGTCCTTGTCTCAGGTGAAATGCACAAAGTTGTGTGTCCTTGCGAAGATAGCATCCGCGACTTCTGGATTGATTTGTGGGTAGAAGCTTGTGAAATTGCACAGAGGTCACTTGTGGAGCTGTGAATGGAGTCACTGACATAGAAACTGAGTGCCGCTGTCACTTTCACAGCCTCTGGCAGTGGATGCCCTCCATGTCCACGTGGCACCAAATCCTGCTTTAGCTGGCAGATGTGACCGACCAGTTCCCTAGACATGTGCAGTCTTTAGCTACACTGGTTCTCGGACATCTGCTGGAATGAAAGGTGGTGTTGATAGACCCTGGGTCTAGCTAGGTGCCAACCAATGAGGGCTCGCTGTGGCTCTTCGGTAGCGTGTGCGGGAGCCCCAGCTGTCCCTTCTTCCAGAAGGCTGCTCCCTCGGCGCAGCCAGGTGCTTGAGTCACTCTCTTCTCAATTGTCTTCACTCTCTTTATGCCACGAGGCATACAGCTAGGTCACCAGGCTTCATGATCCTGATATACTTCCCCAGCAGGATGAGAGAGAGATGCATGTTTTAGCATGGGTGCACTAAGAACCTCTCTTGGTTAATTCTGAAGGTCCCTTAATGCATCCCATAGATTGCTGTCTTCCACTTGGATGGCTAGAGTTTAGTGTGCTGTATGGCTGTCTGAAACCCCACCCTCCGCCCCACTCCACCCAACCAATTGGCAGCAGCTTCGCCCATTGGGCTGCATGCTGTGCTCTTAGCTCAGGTGCAGACATTCTCCTAACCTGCACTGCAAGGCTGCACTGTTAGCTTGAACCATGGGGGAGACTGGTCCAAACCTGAATGGTGATATTGCAAGTGGCTGTGAACACCTCCAACAGTGACTGCTCCATGGCCAGCTTTAGCAAGGAGATTGTACAATGTGCCCAGTCATCCAACTGTCCTGCAGTCCACTAAAATGCTCATTACTTTACAGTCTGTGTCTGAAGGGTGTAAAGCTCTGGAGCACTTGGTGGCAATTTGATGCCTCTGCGTTTCTCGAGAGGGCAGAGAAGCTAGAGACCCGACTCCAATCATATCAATGTGGCTGTGCCTAAACTGTCTCAGCTGCAGATGAATGGTCACTTTATACAACGTTTCCCTAAAGCGTGGCTGCTTCCCTTGCCCACCCCTCCATCCAACTACCGCACATGCCTGTGCACTAGCTTCATCCGCAGGGCAGCCCTCGTCCCCCACCCACCAAGTCGCCTCAACCGCAGGGCAGCCCTTGCTCCCTCCCCAAGTCGCCTCAACCACAGGGCAGCCCTTGCTCCCTCCCCAAGTCGCCTCAACCACAGGGCAGCCCTTGCTCCCTCCCCAAGTCGCCTCAACCACAGGGCAGCCCTTGCTCCCTCCCCAAGTCGCCTCAACCACAGGGCAGCCCTTGCTCCCTCCCCAAGTCGCCTCAACCACAGGGCAGCCCTTGCTCCCTCCCCAAGTCGCCTCAACCGCAGGGCAGCCCTTGCTCCCTCCCCAAGTCACCTCAACCACAGGGCAGCCCTTGCTCACCCCCACAACTCGCCTCAACCACAGGGTGGGCCTTCCTGAAAGGAGGTGACACAGGGCTTTCACCTGCTCTGCAGCTGGTGATCAAGATCCCCATCACCTCCATTAAATATCAGCCTATGTGTGGAGTGTGGTAATGTAGCATTGCCTAGGTGTTGGAAGAAAATTGAGGCCTGCAATTACTGAAACCTTTATGGAGGGAGGGATGCCACTGCTGGCTGTCTCCCTTGGCTTAGTGAACTAACAGACCTTCTGCTCCTGCTCTAGGGTCTACTGCCAGCCCACTCCATGTGATCCCTGGAGAGAGCAATAGCAGTGTGCAAGGGGAGGGTGCATTTCAGATTTAGTAAACTGAACATTAAGACAGGAGTAAACCATTCAGCCCCTCAAACCTGCTCCACCATTCAATTTGATCTTCGCCTCAGCTCCATTTACCTACCTCTTCTCCATATTCCAGGACGCTTCCATCTAACTCAGTCTGAAAGCTTCATTCGCTCCCAACATTCTCAGCATTTTGGGGGAATAATCACTATATTTATACTACCCTTTGTGTGAATAAGTGTTTCCTGAGTTTGCTCCTGAAAGGCTGAGCTCTGATGTTAAGATTATGTTCTCTTGTTCTTGATTCCCCCACCAGAGGAAATAGTTTCTCTGTAACTAACAAATCCTTTTAACATTTTAAACACCTTGATAGGATCACACTCCAAGGCAAATATATCCTGAGGTATGATGCCCATTCCAGGTGTTACAATGGAGGAAAATGCAGCCCAATATTGCACATCTGTGCTTTGCTTGAGAATTTTGCCAGAGTCAGAAAGTTGTGGATTGAAGCCTATTGCAGAGACTTGAACATGTTATGCTAAAATTGGATTTTTGGGTGTGGGAACACAATTTGTGACATCCTGGCTGCTGTTCAGATTGAGATGGGCAACACACAAAAATTCATGTACCCAAGAATGATTGCGATGCTAACTGGCGCATTTTCAATGTTCTGCACTGGATCATTGCCAGTGATCTTATACAGCAGGAGGCCCCGGCAGCGTTATTTGTAGACTAGGTAGTACAGACAGCCTGCTCTTCTTAAAAGCAGGCTGTCTCTTAAAGGGAAGTGGCACAGAAAGATTGCAGCACAGTAAGTTATGGCAGGTTGAACCTCAGAGCAGATGGAGAGATCCATAGTGACAGATGTGGCGATGGAGGTATTAGTATTGCAGATGGCCAGGAGAAGAGATGCTATAGTCTCACTGGTGGTTGGTTTGGGAGGGGGGGGTGGAATAGGTGGTCAGGAGACTCTGTAGGACCACTCACAGAAGGGATTGGAAGTAGGTGACCAGGAAGGAGAGCCCACACCATCTGGACCCAAGGGCCAGGTAACAACGTTAGTACTAAGGGTCTACTGGCCTCATGCAGGTGGTGAACCCAGTGAATGCATCTTCACATGACATCTCCTAACCATCACAACGCCAACCTCTTACACTGCTCAATGAACCACACCCCTATCACTCACCTAGCCGCATTCTCTGATACTCAGGACCCAAGCTTAACATCCAGAAACTCCACCTCACCCTCACTAATCTGCTGATTCTGCCAGCCTCACACACACCTCTCGCTGCCTCCACATGCCTCCAGCTATTCAGCTATGGCAGGCACATCACCCAAACACCCTGCTACACAATCGCTGATATTGCAGGGCAAGGTGTCATTTAATGGCCGGGAGCAGGACTAGCAGGGAACAAGAACACTTGCATTTTCTGAGCCCTGCAGAGGAGATGGTTTTCCATATCATGGGGCCAGCTGCAACTGGCTCTGTACTTATCTTGGACACTGATATACTGTTGGGTTTAGCACATGGCGGGTGATATTTAATGGAGATGAAGGGTGTCTTGTCTGCTGGCTGGAAAGCCAGTAAGAGCCCACATTCCCACTTTACAGGAAGGCCTGCCGACACTGAATTAAATTCCAACAGGCACTTAACTGGGCAATAGCGGGTCTTCCCTGGAACCAAGGACTCCAGTGGCAGAAGTCCAGCCTACCGAGAGCTGTAACCAATCAGACACCAGCAGCTATTCATTGTTCAGCAGCGTCACCTGGGGGGGGGGGGGGGTGGCAGCTGTTGCCAGCACTAATCCCACCGGAGGGCCAGGATCGCTATGGATGCAGACAGAGGTGAGTGATAGCGGGAGTGGTGTCATGGGGCTAGGGGAGGGGATTTGGCAGCAAGGGCAGGGGTGGTTCTCAGCGAGCTCAGCTCTTCCTGATGCTGCAACCCTCAATCAGGCTTTGAGTGCCTAACATTGAGGGATCCCTGCTGGGAGCCTGCAAGCAAACATGGCAGTGGTTGCTATTCGAGCCTCCCACAGCTGAGTAATCTGCCCACTGCTGCATGAGTACTAGAGGCAGTGAGATGAGGCCCTTACGTGGGCATTAATTGCCACTTATGTGTCCCAATGGATGGAGAGCAGGAAGGCTGTCCACGGGCCCTCCCACCACAGATTTAATTGGGGCAGTGGCGGAAA
The DNA here is from genome assembly GCF_017639515.1 of Carcharodon carcharias. Lineage (NCBI taxonomy): Eukaryota > Metazoa > Chordata > Chondrichthyes > Lamniformes > Lamnidae > Carcharodon > Carcharodon carcharias. Next base: position 189,473,433 of record NC_054469.1, read on the forward strand.
GGTAATGGAGTCCCCACCTGCCTGATTAAATGCCCTCCACCTCCAAACTCATCATGGGGGCATTAAATTCTGCCTGGTAAGTGGGCACCAGTCACGAGTGAGTTGTGATCAGGCCAGGCATATAGAACAAAAGCAAAATACTGCAGATGCTGGAATCTGAAATAAAAACAGAGAAACTTGGAAATACTCAGCAGGTCTGGCAATATCTGTGGAGAGAGAAGCAGAATTAACATTTCAAGTTGAATATGACTGCTTCACAACTAAAGGAAGGTAGAAATACAATGGGTTTTATGCTGTTAAGGGAGATGTGGGTGGCGGGGATAGGGGAAGTGTTATAAAACTCTGCTTTATATAAAAAAAAGACTTTGATTATTGAATTGGCTGAAGCCAAAGAATAAGTTTTAAAATAACTGAAGTGAGTCTCAAAATGGCTGAACATTTACATAGCTACAGCTGACAATTTGCAAAGCTATCGGAAAAGGTAGGGGCTGTCTGGGGATAGCCTACCTAGACGAATAAGCTTAAATGAGTGTGAATTACCACCTCCTGAACTACTTCCAAGACATTTTAGACATAATCTAGTAATTCAGGTGGGTGAGGACCAAGCCATTAAACTCAATCACTCTGGACAATGGACTCCGGTTAAAGAAGCGGTGACCACCTCAAATTAATAATTTTAAACAATGGATCTGAAATGAGGTTGTTATAACCATGTTTGGTAACTGGTTAGTTTGTGAAGGAAGGTCATGTGACAGCAAGCTAGCCCTTTATGTACAAAGCAACTGATTTCCAGGGTCAGTGTGTAGAGAGACCAGGAATTAGTAACAACAACAAGAAGACCCGTGGCCCCTTTTCTCTCCCTCTCTCTTCAGCCATTCGACAAGCATGCCGTACCTGTTTTCTGACCATTCAAACTCCATAGGCAGCATTTTTAACGTAAAACAAGCAGCTGCTGACTCCAGAAGAAGAGACTGAACTCATCTGTCAACATTCTGGGGGCAGGCAGTGGTGTAGTGGTATTGTCACAGGACTGGTATTCCAAGACCAAGGGGAACACCCCAGGGACCCAGGTTTGAGTCCCACCATGACAGATGGTGAAATTTGAATTCAATAAAAATCTGGAATTGAAAACCATTGCTGATTGTTGTAATAACCCCATCTGGTTCACTAATGTACTTTAGGGAAGGAAATTTGCCATCCTTGCCATCCATGTGGTTGACTCTTAAAATACTCTCTGAACAAGGGCAATTGGGGATGAACAATAAATACTTGTCTAGTCAGCGACACTTACATCCCATGAATGAATTTTAAAAAAATTTAATCATCTTGTGCAAAATCTGAAAGATCATCAAACCCAGTCTGAAACTGTCCAAGTAATCGATCTGCAGGATCTGTATGTGATTGACTTTTTTTTAGGACTCTTAATCCATTTACCTATCCTCCCTCTTTATAACTTATTTCTGAAGGTGTGTGTGCGTGCACGTGCGAATCTCTTGAATGCAAGTGTGTGAGAGAGTTGGAACGTTTTCAAAATAATTTTCACACGTCGGGTATTAAGTCCAATTAATACTATTTCCTTTTCTTTGAAAACTTACAAGAAATCCCGTCTGTGTGTATCTTTTACAATAATAGCATTTAAACAGTTAGACACTCACTGTATTGTTAAGTTCTTTTTTACAACATCCGCTGCGGTCAACCAAGAAGTGGAAAGAGAGGGCAACCACTCTACCACTTCTCACCTTAAAGGAAAGAAGAACAAAAGGTAAGGTCTGGGATAGGGCAGAAGGTGGGAGAGGTTACATGACAAAGATGTCATGGAAGGGAACGGGAGTGGTAATGGTTATAGGAAAGAAACAAATCATTTGTCCAGAGTGGGTGTGAATGGCAGAATAATGAACAGCTCTGCCCAAAAGCGAACACATGAAAAACAAAATTCTGGCCAGGACATGGCAAAAAAACAGAATCAAGAAGTGGGACACAGTTCATGGTCTGAAATTGTGGAACTCAATGTTGAGTTCAGAAGGCCCTTAGGTGCCCCCACCTCAATTAATTTTGAGTTCGGTATGACAGTAAGCTCTTCCAATGTTGCCTTCATCTCTTTCTTTAGCCAGGATTCTTCCCCCCACTCCTCCATACAACGGATCGTTTCACCTGCCTTCAGTATTCTCATTCCACCTGTCCCCTCCCTCTGGCCTCTTACTCGCTCTTGATCTTTTCATTCAGAATTGTTGGCACGACATCGGCTGTCTTAATTTCTCACTCGCTCTAACCTTCTCCCTCTGACCTTGCTGCACTCCGTTCTCTCAGGTCTAACCCTGACTTTGATATCAAACATGCTGACAAGAATGCTGGTCTTGTTGTACCCAACTCTATCTTGCAGAGGCTGAGTGCCAACGCTCAGACACTTCTTCCTATCCCCCCTGGACCATGACCCCACCAATGAACACCTAACCATTTTTCCAGGACTGTTACTGTGTCACTGACCTCATCTCCTTTGGCAATCTTCCCACCTCATAGTTCACCAACCCCAAATAGTTCACTTCAGCCTCCTTCCCAAAATGCATAAATAGGACTAACCTGCTAGATCCTTAGTGTTAGAACTGAAGAAGGGACATGTTCAACTCAAAATGTTAACTCTGTTTTACTCTCTCCACAGATGCTGTCAGACCTACTGAGTATTTCCAGCACCTTCAGTTTTGATTTCTACCTGTACATTGGTTGCTGGTTGGGCTGCAAGGTGCCAGAATGGAGCCAAATCAATGTCTTCCAGCACATGCAGGGGATGCCCCTACCTGTGCCCATATCCTCAAGTGATACTGCACAGACCACATAGGCAATAACCAGTGACACATCCTGCCCCTGCGCAATGAAGGTAAGTGTCCGTAAGCAACTGAATTTTTCACCATTATCTAGGCTGACACTTTAGTGAAGTATGGAAGGACTGTCACACTATCATATATACTGTCTTTCTTATGAGATGTTAAACCGAGGACTGCCTGCTGTCTCAGGTAGATGTAAACAATTCCATTGTACTGTTTTCAAGAAGGGATTTCTACCCAGGGTGTCCTGGCCAGTATTCTTCCCTCAAACAGTACCAGTACCAGATTATAGTCACTTATTTCATGGCTGTTCATGCAACATGCTTTGTGCATATTGGCTGGCACATTTTCCTATATTACACCAGTAACTACACTTCAGAAGTACATCATCTGTTGTAGAACATTTTGGGATATTTGAGTTTGGGAATGACACTATACAAGTGCAAGCTTTTCTTTTATTTCCAAAAACATAACAGAGAACGGTCTAGAATCTGAAGAGTGAAATAGTGTATGTCTGATATACTGCGCCGACACACATATTTGGAAGATCTTCAGTCCAATCCTTGGTCAGTGCTGATCTCAGCTGGATGCAAGACCCAGTATCCCAGGCTAGAAGGGATAAAAATCTAGGACTTCTACTGCTGACTCTTGACATAAGGTCCCTGTTGGACAAATGTGCATCCCTGGAATTCGGGTAAGAACATGATGTCTTCTACAGTCAAATAGCCTGGCAACAGGGAGCACAGGGTGGTCAGTGCCATTGAAATGGTGCCACAGCAGGAATCAGGGCCTTAAGGAGAGGAGGGCAAAACATTTTTACTAAAAGTATCATCCAGGAAAGGCTGCCATGTCTGCCTTGTACATGACTATAAGACCAATATGGAGAATGTTGTCTGATTTTTTTATATTTACCAGCAAAGCAATTATGGAAATCTCTAGAATAATAATATCTTGTTTGTAACAGATTCAGGTTATTGGGATAAATATAGATCAATGTGGTCAAAGATTATAGGATCATCATCTATGGAACACTATTGGCCAAGTTTCAATAATAGAAGTGTGAGCTTAGATGGATAATTTTTGGTTGTTTCCTCAGCTGATGAAATAACAGGATGTCTATAGTCGATTGAAGTAGAGTTGGGAGGATGATTGGCTTCCCTTACGCTTCATGTTATCTTATGAGACCATGCAGATAAAAGCATGATGGTCTAAATACCATACCTAATGTAGAATTGCAGCAAATTTATGAAAATTATCCCATTTGATGTTTCAGGTTAATTAGCTGAGATTTCTCTGGACTGACTGTATTAGAAAGATTGAAGATAGGAATGAAGAGTTTAGGCTCCATGGAACTATGCTACACTTGGGGAAATAGGCATAATTGCAAAAAGAAGGTGGAGTGGGGGAAAGAAGAGCTTGGGCACTGGATTGTTGCATCTCTAGACAGTAATGTAGCACAAAGAAAACTAAATTAAAAGCTGGAGCAGTGGCTCAGTGGTAATGCCCTTGCTGAAGAGTTAGAAGGTTTTAGGTTCAAATCCCAATGCGCCCCCCCCCCCTCCCCCGCACACACGCACACACACACACACACACACACACACACACTCTTAGAGATTGAAACTAATCTAGGCCGGCACTCCAGTGTATTTGCTGATGGGGTGCTGCATTTTGGTTTAGACATTTAAACCTAGGCCCCAGCAGCCCCCGCGGGTGGATGTAAAATATTCCATAGCATTATTTTGAAAAAGAGAAGCGGTCGCTCAAACAACATTACTAAAACAATTTATCTGCTCATTATCACATTGCTGTGTGTGCACATTAGCTGTCACTATTTTTACATTACAACAGTGACTACACTTCCAAAGTATTTATGTGCTTTGGGACATTCTGTTGTCATGCACGGTACTATATAAATGCAAGTCTTTCTGCTTTTTTCTCTTTACTGGTGTTATATGCCAGAGAACACACATAATGTAAAAGTTACAAAAAGGACGAAGGAGGAGTCCATTTGTAAAGAGCATGATTTTACTGTGTTATCAATCATTTAAATGTGTTTTGATGAGCGGCTTAATCCAAAATACAGCAAATCAGATGTGTTTTAAAATATTTTCTAAGTGATTGATGGTTTCTAAGAAATCCCCAAATGTTTTCTAAGATCAGGAAAGCTATGGTGAGCAGGCCGGCTCTGCTGACCCCATGTTGATTCTGTCTTTGCCAAGTCTGACTGTGAGAATTGTCATGGTGTTTTGACTCCATCTCTGAAAGCTTTTTGGCTGCACAGTGGAAATGCACAAGGGAATAATACAGCCAAATGAACAAAAAAAAAATTGTAAATGATCCCAGACAGCTCATCAAAAATGTGCGCTCTTTTGCCTTAATAGCAGTCAGAATAATGACATTCTCACATAAAATTTGAGCAGCGAGATACTGCTTGATGTTAAGAGTCTTGATGAATTCTGTCTATTAAAAAAGCAGACTTCATCGAGGCTTTTAGCAAGCATGACAAAACCTGAAGAAGGGTTTGATTTTGGCCAATAAAAGGAAATAAGGCACGAAAAGCTATTAAAATAAATCTGATGTGACTTTTGTCTAAGGAGAACAGTTTTGGATGAATTGTGCCACACTCTATTGACAGGTGAACACTTTGTATTGTTTATCAACATTCATTTTTCTCCCCTTTGTAATCTATGCAGCTTTCCCTTCTGGAATGTCAGATAACAAGGGAATATGGCGTTGGAACATGAGAAAGCTGGAAACCAAACTCGGGGGGTGGTGGCGGGGGGAGGTTGATTCGATTAACATTTTTCTCTTCATCAGCTGAACCTCAAGTGATGGAATTTTGGATATTGCTGACATATGCAAGCTTCAGTCAGTTAGTGAGCATTTTAAAAATCTACTTATTTTTCTCCATTCTCAGTCCACATCCACTGGATCAGTCACCTACTACAGATGGGACGCTCTGCTAATACTATTTTGAACTTGTTCTCCCTGAATGCCCCTCCTGTGGCCATGTGCATTCACTCTGTACTGGGGATTAGAACTCATCTGATAGGGTAAATGCAATCGAGGTCCAAATCCCCCCCAATGGACTATTCTTGCTGCAATTGAATATCTGAATATTTCTTGCTTGGACCTTTTTTTTGTGACCTCAAAGAACATCAGTCTCTCAATGTAAAGGCTTACCTGATACTTCTGCACTCACATTGACCAGTTGAAGTTATTGCCGCCAGGGGCAATTGCCATGATGACAGTGAAAATTCCAAGAGATAAAGCTTCGGGAGGGCGGAGATGGGATTGCTATAAGGGGGTCAGGCATTCTTGTTATTCTTGTCAACTGGCAGCAGTTTGAGTGCTTCTTCCAACAGCCAAAGAAAAATAGGAAAAGTTCCTTTAAAAAAATTACAACAAAAAATGTTGAACAGAAAAGGCGATTAAAAGATATGCAGGTTAAATTGCAAGGATATGAATATGTGAAAATTCACAGTTGAGTAAAATATAATACTAATTAGGGTGACCAGATTTTCGGAAGTCAAAACTGGGATGCATTGAAAAGCCTTGAGTAGGTGGGGCTCCATAATGATTGACATGTTGAGTGACCAATGGCATGGGTCTGGGGGAGGGGCAGTTGAGGGTAGAAGGTCATGTGATGATATCTCCTGGCATCTGTCCAGCCAGAGTTGGCAGCCCTAAAGACTAGCAATTATTGAAAACAGCAGTTACCGAGACACTTTTTTTTGTTTTGATGACATTTATGCCTCATTTTCTTAAAAAAAAACTGGATGGCTTTGTTTGTCACAGGATCCCAGAATCCTCTATTCCAATGTAGCTTTACTGTGTAAGACTAGTCTCCATTTTTGTTTATTTTCATTTGCACAATAGGTTCTAACAATAGACATTTTCATTCTGAAGTCGGGTTTTAAACTTGCAAATGTACCTCAAATGTGGGAGATTTTGGTTTGCATCCAGAGCTGCAAACAGGCAAGCATGCAATCTTGCAATGAAAAGCTGGGTTGAATGTGCCATGGTTTAACCAAACTTGCCTGCCACCTTCCTCATCACTGATTGGTGGTTTACCAATAGGTGCCATCCAACTACCTCAAGTGCGGTTTGTGGTTGGCAGATACCACTGTCAATCTGGTGCCCGCATGACGTCCTATAAATTAACCCCAGTGTTTTCTATAAATCAGTGCCTACCCCGCTGGCCTTCTGCTCTCCCCCATTGGCCTTCTCCATAGAATCCTAAATCAGGGCATTCTGATTGAGTGAATGGTTGTGCTTTTCAATGCCCTGATTGGTCAATCAGGGCAGCAAAAAACTGTCCCATTGAGAACGAGTCCATTTTGGGGGGGAGAAAAATATGCCTCCCGGTCTGTCTCTGGATACCGGTGAGAAGGATTTCTGTGCATGCAGGAGCATCCCAGTGTAGCCATTTAACAATCAGCGAGCAGGCGGCATTCCGATTCGCAGGGCGCAGCTGAGAGGGTTTTGGGGACGGGGGGGTGGGGTTTGTCGACTGTAGATGGGGCGCGAGGTAAAGGGGAGCAGAGAGGAAGTGAAAAGAAGAGAGGCTCATTCTGTGCAAAAAGGTGAAATGCTGTCAGAAGTCTCTTATATGGTTTGTGTAAAGAGGGAAAAGCTGCAAACGGGGAGATTTGAGCTATTTTGAGCAAACTGTTGGCACACCGGGACATTTGATGAAAAGCTGGACAGTCCTGGCAAAACCTGGACATTTGGTCACTATACTATTAACGTCAGAGTGCAAAGTAAGGTCCACTTTAAGACCTAATTTTGTGGGTCTCAATTACATGCTTTTAAAAAAGGAGGTAAATATAGAGAAGAGCATTTCCAATATAAAGTATTCCTGCAAGGTACGTAAAGAAAGCTCCTACCTGGTGGGAAATAAGTATATATTTTAAAGTGTTTTCATTTACCTTTTTCATATCTCCTCACACAGCTGTGAGCCACTTTACTGTCGTCAGCAGCAAGACCTGTTAACAGGCACTGTCTGTAGAGATGAGGTAGATTGGAATCTGGGCTAAACCTGATGTCAAGGAGAAACCTGAGCAGGCAAAACTCAGCACTGACTGAATACCGATCAGGGATGATCATCCTAACAGCAAGTGCCTCTCTTGTGCTGCTGCTGTGCTATTTTAACAGAGAATTCCATTAAAAGTATGTTATGGCTAAGTATCACCAAAATATGAATTGGGGAAAAAAAAGACTTTTGTTTTGGATGAGCAATTGATGACCTGCATTTCGAACCAATTATTGACTTCAAATCCAAGTTAATTTGAACTAATAAGGAGACTGATACATAGACAGTCAGAGGTACCACAGGGAAGAATTCTTTCAGACCTCATTAGTATAGAGAAATCTGTGAAACTAATTTGTGCTGTGAAGATGGAGCTCGAGTTCTCTTAATGAAGTAAAGATAACTCAAAAAAGAGAAAAAATTGTGTGCGGTAAATATTTAATGAATGGTGCTACAATACCCTATGGCCGTAAAATATTATTTCTCCACTCGGCTACTAAATAAAAGATGATTTTCTTTCTTGCTCCTTCCTTACACTCAAATCATTTTAGATTGAATTATTCAATTACTGTGAAGAATTCCTGAGATGTTTTTCTGTCTGTTATGAGGAGTGTTGTGTCAACTCAAGTTGAATAGCTTCACAGCGGGTAAGCTCATACTATTGAAAGGAAAAATTGTTTTGCTTAAAGTAGCACAAGATTATATTCTGTTAGTGTTGTGCGCACAGGATGTGCTCTTTCATTGCCAAAAACATTTTTATCTTCTAGAAACAATGGAATAAATACCAGTCAGATTCAGTGCTTGAAATTTGCTGTAATTTATTTCTCTTATTTTTCAATATTGTTCTTTGGCTTGGTGGGAGCACTCTCACCTCTGAGCCTGAGATGTTGTAGTTTTCAATCCCACTTCAAAGACTTGAGCACAATATCTAGGCGGACAATTGAGTGCAGTACTGAGGAGATATATTGAGATGTTGTTAGATGGACAGAGAAGTTCCTGTGGAATTTTTTTTTGTAGATGAGCAGACAAGTTCTTCCTGGTGTCCTTCCCAAGAATTACCCCTCAACCAACCTCACCAAAACAGATAATCTGGATACTTATCTCATTACATTGGACATTGCTGTGAGTAAATTGGCTGCTGTGTGTCCAACATAACAGCAACAACACTTCAAAAGCACTTAATTGGCTGTAAAGTGTTTTGAAACATCCTTAAAAGTGAAAAATTTATTCCTCCCCTCATTTTTCCCCTTCTCTTTACCTAGTCAATGTCTGCACATATGCACTTTCTAATAGGGATCACTAAACAGCAATCAAGATGAGCTGAGATCTTCAAAACTAACTGTGGCATGACTCCATGCTACAAGGATCAAGATCAGCTCACAGGATGTGAACTGAACCAATGTCCTAGCCTGTAAGGCTCAACACTTGACTTTTTCATTTACCCAAGGCAAATCATAGGCTTCTCTTTATCAAGTTGTTTTTTAGGCAAACTGTTCTTTGCTCAACTTTTATTCATTACCTTCATTGAAACTGATGGACTACTCCAGACTTAAAGGTTGATTTATTTATCCATAATTGCAAAGAGACAGCAAAAAAATCCTGGATGCCCATCACCCTCTGGGTGCAAAGGTTTTTCCTCATGTTCCCTTTAATCCTTCTACCAGTCTCCTTAAATCTATGCCCTTAGTAATTGATCCCTCAGCTAAGGGAAGCAAGTCTTGCCTGTCTACCCTATCTAAGACCCTCATAAGAAGCAAGAGGGAAAAACCTATCTGAGCTTGCCCTCACCAATCTACCTGTTGCAGATGCATCTGCCCATGACAATATTGGTAGGAGTGACCACCGCACAAGCCTTGTGGAGATGAAATCCCATCTTCACACTGAAGATATACCATTTATCATTTTGTGTGGCACTAGCATGCTATTTGGGATAGATTCAGAACAGATCTAAAAGTTCAAACTGGGTATCACTGAGGCACTATGGACCATCAATGGCAGCAGAATTGTATTCCACAAAAGACAAGGCTGAAGCATTTGCAACCATCTTCAGTCAGAAGTACAGAGTGGATGATCTATCTCAAGCTCCTCCTGAGGACCCAGCACCACATATACCGGTTGTCAGCCAATTTGATATCACTCTACGTGATATCAAGAAACAAGGCACTGGATACAGCAAAGGCTACGGGCCCCGATAACATTCTGAATACTTGTGCTCCAGAAATAGCTGCACCCCTAGCCAAGCTGTTCAAGTACAGGGCTGAATTTTCCCAGAATTGCACTATGTGTGGTAGCGGGTAAAATGAGGTCCTACCCGCTGATGAAAATGTTTTCAGGCCATACCTTCCCAAGCACCCCTCATTATATGTTCACTCCTGTGAAATACGCTGTTTCCATGGCTGGCGGGCTCTCATTTGCCTGCTCACCATCACCCCATTGTTGCATCATGCCGGCCGCCATCTTAAAAGGCAGCCGCCAGCAAAGCGCTCATCGCCACCAGCTCACTACTGCTGCCTGACAAAGCCACGAGCAAGCTCAGCCTTGGGAGGATCCCAACATAAAAAAATTCAGGGCCATGATCACCATTTCCAATGAGGGGAAACATCCTCTCAGCATCAACCCTGTCAAACCCCCTCAGAATCTTGTATGTTCACATCTGTTCTTCTAAACTCCAATGAGCAGAGACTCAACCTGCTCAACCTTTCCTCATAATGCAACTGCTTCATCTCAGGAATCAAACTAGTGAACATTCTCTGAACTGCCTCCAATGCAAGTATATTCCTTTTTAATTAAGGGTACCCAAACTGTACACAGTACTTGAGATGTGGTCTCACCAACACCCTCTACAGTTGTAACCAGACTTCCTTATTTTTATATTACATGTGCCTTGCTATAAAGGCCAACAATCCATTTTCATTCCTAATTACTTGCTGTACTTGCACGCTCCCTTCTTGTGATTCATGTATGAGGATATCAGGATTCATCTGTACCACAGAATTCTGCAGCCTCTCTCTATTTAAATAATATTCAGCTTTTCCATTCTTCCCACTAAAGTGGAACAGCTCACATCTTTCTACATTATAATCCGTATGCCAAATTTTTGCCCACTCACTTAATCTATACAAATCCATTTACAAACTCTTTCAGTGGAATTTTAAGGCATTGTTGTGGCGGTGGCAGGGTTGTAAAATACGATGAGCAGTTCAAAAATCCATTGACTTCAGCCGGACCGTAAAGTCCTGCCGACAAAAAATTCCACCCTTTGTGCCCTCCTTAACTTGCTTTTTTACCTATCTTTGTACCATCAAAGAATTTGGCTGGGATGCAGTCAGTCCCTTCATCCAAGTCCCTTCATAAAGCTTGTGAATAGTTGAGGTCCTAGCACTGATCCCTGTGGCACATGAATATTATAATTTGTCAACCTGAAAATGATTCATTTAGCCTGACTCTTGGTCTCATACTAATTAGCTAATCCTCTATTATGCTAATATATTAAGCCCAACTTCATGAGCTCTTACCTTTTATGTGGCACTTTACCAAATGCCTTTTGGGAATTCAAATATTTATTTATTCATGGGGTGTGGGCTTCACTGGCTAGGCCAGCATATATTGCCCATACCTAATTGCCCTTGGGAAGGTGGTGGTGAGCCACCTTCTTGAACTGCTGCAGTCCATGTGGTGTAAATACACCCGAAGTGCTGTTAGGATTTTGACGCAGCGACAGTGAAGGAACGGCGATATATTTCCGAGTCAGGATGGTGTGTGACTTGGAGGGGAACTTCAAGGTGGGGGTGTTTCCATGCATCTGCTGCCCTTGTCCTTCTAAGTGGTAGAAGTCGTAGATTTGGAAAGTGCTGTCGGAAGACCCCTGGTGATTGTTGCGTTGCATTTTATGATGGCACACACAACTGCCACTGTATGTTAATGATGGAGGGAGTGAATGTTAAGGTGATGAATGGGGTGCCAATCAAGCAGGATACTTTGTCCTGATGTTGAGCTTCTTGAGTGTTATTGGAGCTGTTCTCATCCAGGCAAATGGAGAGTACTCCATCACACTCCTGATTTGTGCCTTGTAGATGGTGGACAAGCTTTGGGGAGTCAGGAGGTGAGTTAACCACCACAGAATTCCCAGTCTCTGGCCTGCTCTTATAGCCACAGCATTTTATAGCTAGTCCAGTTCAGTTTCTGGTCAATGGTAACTACCAGGATGTTGATTTTGGGGGATTCAGCAATGGTAATGCCATTAAATATCAAAGGGAGATGGTTAGATTCTCCCTTGTTGGAAATGGTCATTGTCTGGCATTTATGTGGCACAAATGTTACTTGCCACTTATCAACCCAAGCCTGAATGTTGTCTAGGTCTTGCTGCATATGGACACAGACTGCTTCAGTATCTGAGGAGTTGAAAATGGTTTTAAGCATTGTGCAATCATCAACGAACATCCCCATTTTTGACCTTATGATGGAGGGAAGGTCATTGATGAAACAGCTTACGATGGTTGGGCCTAGGACACTATCCTGATGAACTATTGCAGTATGTCCAGGGACTGAGATGATAGACCTCCAACAAACACAACCATATTTTTTGTGTTAGGTATGACTCCAACCAGTGAGAGTTTTCCACCTGATTCCCGTTGACTTCAGTTTTGCTGGGCCCCTTCACGTCACTCTCGGTCAAATGCTGCCTTGATGTCATGGGCCGTCCCCCTCACCTCACCTCTTGAATTCAGCTCTTTTATCCATGTTTGGACCAAGGCTTTGATGAGGTTAGGGTCTGAGTGGCCCTGGTGGAAGGCAAAATGAGCGTCAGTGAGCAGGTTACTGTTGAGTGACTGTCACTTGGTAGCAATGGATGAAAATACATTTAAAAATAATGGAAATAGGTGGGAAAGAAAAATCTATATAACTTATTGGAAAAAAAAGGGGGGATCGGAAAGTGGGTGGGGATGGAGGAGGGAGTTCATGATCTAAAATTGTTGAACTCAATATTCAGACTGGAAGGCTGTAAAGTGCCTAGTCAGAAGATCAGGTGCTCTCATCTCTGCTCTCACACCTTCCTCACCCTCCCAGAAACATGATAGGGTCCCCCTTGTCTAACCCCCCTTGTTTTATCTCTACCTTTTAGCGTTTTCGATTCCTTCACCCCACCCCACCCCCACTAGGGCTATCTGTACCTTGCTTGTCCTGCTTTCTACCCTTAATTAGCACATTCCTTAGATAATATCACCACGTTCAACACCTCTTTGTCCTTTTGTCTGTGACATCTTTTGGTTATCTCCATCTATCACTGGCCCTTTAACCAGCTCTACTTGTCCCACCACCGCACCCCCCCACCCCTCCACCTTAAACCAGCTGATATTTCACCTCTCTTCTATATTTACATAGTTCTGTTGAAGGGTCATTCAGACTCGAAACGTTAACTGTGTTCCTCTCCGCAAATACTGCCAGACCTGCTGAGTTTTTCCAGGTATTTTTGTTTTTGTTTTGGATTTCCAGCATCCGCAGTTTTTTGCTTTTATCTGCCAGTTCCTTGTTTCCCATTATTGATTCTCCAGTCTCATCCTCTTTAAGAGATCGTTTACTTTAGCTACTCTGTTCCTTTTTCTATAATTGTGGAAGCTCTTACTGTCTGTTTTTATATTTCTTGCTAGTTTACTCTCATATTCTAATTTCGCCCACTTTTTTTTTTAGTCATCCTTTGCTGGTTTCTAAAATTTTCCCAATCTTCTGGCCTACCACTAATCTTTGCAGCATTGTGTGCCTTTTCTTTCAATTTAATACCATCCTTAACTTCCTTAATTATCCACAGATGTTTCATACTTCTTGTCGAGTCTTACTTTCTCAATTTGAATATATCTTTGTTGGGAGTATTGAAGTATCTCCTTAAATGTCTGCTACTGCTTATCTATTGTCTTACCTTTTAACCTACCTTCCCAGACCACTTCAACCAACTCTGCCTTCATACCCTTGTAATTGCCTTTGTTTAAATTTAAGACTAGTTTCAGAACCATATTCCCCATCCTCAAACTGAATGTGAAATTCTGTCATGTTATGTTTACTCTTGCCTGGAGGATCCTTTACTATGAGATCATTAATCAATCCTATCTTATTACACATTACCAGGTCTAAAATTGTTTGTTCCCTGGTTGGATCCAGAATGTATAGTTCTAAGAAACTGGCATAGGTGACTTTAATCTACATGTAGATTGGACAAACTAAACTAGCAATAATACAGTGGAGGAGAATTTCCTGGAGTCTGTACGTGATGGTGTTTTTTAGATCAATACATTGAGGAACCAACTAGAGAGCAGGCTATCCTAGACTGGGTATTGTGCAATGAGAAAGGATTAATTAACAATCTTTTTGTGGGGGCAACCATAAAATAATACAATTGTTCATTAAGATGGAGAGTGGAGAAGTTGAATCCAAAACTAGGGTCCTGAATTTGAATAAAGGGAACTACGAGGGTATGAGGCGTGAGTTGGCAATGATGGATTGGGGAATCTTACTAAAAGGGTTGACGGTGGATAGGCCATGGCTAATATTTAAGGGACATTTGTTTGAATTACCACAATTATTCATTCCTGTCTGGCACAAAAATTAAATAGGAAAGGCGGCTCAACCATGGATTACAAAAGAAATTAGGGATAGTATTAGATCTAAAGAGGAGACATATAAAATTGCCAGAAAAAGCAGCAAGCCTGACAATTGGGAGAAGTCTAGAATTCAGCAAAAGTGGGCAAAAAGATTGATTAAGAAGGGGAAATGGAGTATGAGTGTAAACTTGCAGGGAACATAAAAACTGACTGTAAAAGCTTCTATAAATATGTGAAGAGAAAAAGATTAGCAAAGTCAAATGTAGGTACCTTACAGTCAGAAACAGAAATTATAATGGGGAACAAAGAAATGGAAGAAGAATTGAACACATATTTTGGTTCTGTCTTCACAAAAAAGGACACAAATAATTTCCCAAAAATGTGAGGGAACCAAGGGTCTAGTGAGAGGGTGGAATTGAAGAAAATCAGTATTACTAAAAAAATGGTGCTAGAGAAATTAAGGGGTTAAAGGCTGAAAAATCCCCAAAGCCTGATAATCTACATCTCAGAGTACTAAAGGAAGTGGCCCTGGAAATATTGGATGCACTGGTGGTTATCTTCCAAAATTCTATAGACTCTGGATTAGTTCCGACAGATTGGATGGTGACAAATGTAACCCCACTATTTAAAAAAGGAGGGAGAGAAAAAACAGACCAGTTAGCCTAACATCAGTAGCGGGGAAAATGTTAGTGCCTATTATTAAAGACATGGTAACAGAACACTTGGAAAGCATTAATGGGATTAGACAAAGTCAACATGGGTAATGAAAGGGAAATTATGCTTATCTAATCTGCTGGAGTTTTTTGAGGATGTAACTAGTATAGTAGATGGGGGAGAACCAGTGGATGTGGTGTATTTGGATTTCAGGAAGGCTTTTGATAAGGTCCCACATAAGAGGCTTGTGGGCAAAATTAAAGCACATGGGATAGGGGGTAATCTATTGGCATGGATTGAGAATTGGTTGACAGACTGGAAACAGAGAGTGGGAATAAATGTGTCTTTTTCTGGAAGGCAGGCAGTGACTAGTGGTGTACCGCAGGGATCAGTGCTTGGGCCCCAGCTATTCATGATATATATAAATGACTTGGATGAGGAAACCAAATGCAATATTTCCAAGTTTACTGAAGACACACAACTGGGTGGGATTGTGAGGAGGATGCTAGGAGGCTTCAGGGCAATTTAGACAAGTTGTGTGTCTGGGCAAACACATGGCAGATGCAATATAATGTAAATAAATGTGAAGTTATATGCTTCTGTGTGAAAAACAGAAAGGCAGAGTATTATTTAAATGGTGATATATTGGGAAATGTGGATGTACAAAGGGATCTGGGTGTCCTGTATGCCAGTCAATGAAAGTAAACAGGCAGGTGCAGCAAACAATTAGGAAAGGCAAATAGTATATTGGTCTTCATTGCAAGAGGATTTGAGCTCAGAAGTAGGGATGTCTTACTACAGTTATACAAGGCCTTGGTGAGACCACTCCTGGAGTATTGCATGCAGTTTTGGCCTCCCTACCTAAGAAAGGATATACTTGCCATACAGGGAGGGCAGCGAAGGTTCACTTGGCTGATATCGGGGATGGCAGGACTGTTGGCATGAGGAGAGATTGGTTCGACTGGGCTTGTATTCGCTAGAGTTTAGAAGAATTAGAGGCATCTGTTTGAACCACATAAAATTCTAACAGGGCTAGACGGACTAGATGCAGGGAGGATATTTCCCTTGGCTGGGGAGTCTAGAACCAGGGGCCACAGTCTCAGGATTTGGGGCAGGCCTTTTAAGACTAACAGAGCTACCCCACCTCCTTTACCTTTCATCCTATCCTTCTAAAATGTAAAATATTCTTGAATATTCAATAGTCAGCCACAATCATTTTGCAACCATGTCTCTGAAGTGGCTGTTATATCACCCATTTATTTCTATTTACGCTATCAAATCATCTATCTTGTTAGGAATGCTGCATGCATTCAGATAAAGTGCTTTTAATTCTGTTTTTTTACCATTTTCCCCTACTCTGAATATACTTGCTGGTGCATTTTTATAGTTAGTTGTTTGTTCTGTCCTTTCCTGTCACTCTCTGGTTATTATTACCTATGTAGCACCCTCCACCATTGACTTGTCCATTTTCTTTAACTTTCTTAATTTCCCCTCACATGAACCCTCCCCCAAGCATTTAGTTAAGCCCTCTCTACAGCTCTAGTTGTATGATTTGTTAGTATACTGCCAGGATGTGACTAATGGTGTTCCTCAAGCATTTGTGTCAGGGCTTCAACTATTTGTTGTATTTATTGAGGACCTAGAAAATGTGATGGTAAGTCACATCCAAATTTTCCAATGACACAAAGATAGGTGGCAAAGTAAGCAGTGTAGATGGAAGCCTAAAATTACAAAGAGATATTTACAGATTAAGTAAATGGGGAAAACTGTGGTAAATCACCCACTTTATATTTAAAAGGATAGATACGGTACTTTCTAAATGATGAACAGCGGCAATCAGTGGCGATCCAAAGGAACTTGGGTCTCCAGGTATATAGATTATTTAAATGTTAGGAACAGGGAGGCAAAATAATCCAAAAGGCTAATAGAATGCTGGTCTTAATATCTAGAAGGTGGGTATTAGTCATCCTTCAGCTATATGTAGTTCTGGTTAGACTACACCTGGAGTACTGTGAGCAGTTCTCAGTACCTCACCTTAGGAAGGCTATATTGGCCTTGGAGGAAGTGTAACATAGGTTTACCAGAATAGTATCAGGCCTGCAAGGAGTGATTACACAAACTAGGTTTGTATTCCCAGGAATTTAAAAGGTTAAGGGGTGATTTGATTTAAATTTTTAAGGTATTAAAGGAAACAGATAAGATAGATAGGGGGAAACTATTTCTGCTGGTTGTGGATTCTAGGACGAGAGTCCAGGACCTTTCAGGAGTGAAATTAGTAAAAGTATCTGCACACAAATGGTGGTAGAAGTTTGAAACAGCCTTCCACAAACAGCAATTGATGCTAAATCAGTTATAAACTTTAAATCTGAGATTAATAGATTTTTGTTACTGAAAGGGATATAGGACAAAGGTGGGTATATGGAATTAGGTCATAGGCCTGCCATGATCTCATTGAACGGGGAACAAGCTCAAGGGGCTAAATGGCCTACTCCTGTTGCTATGCTTCTGATGTCTTGATTTGCCTACTCTACACACTCCTGAAGCATGCTCCAAACATCCGCACTAACATCCTCACTAAGATGGTACTCAACGTAGCCTGCATCAGAAGTGTGCATGCAGAGTGCGGACAGCATTTTGGTACCAAAATGGTACTTGGAACACTGAATTACAGGCACAACGGAACCCAATTTTGTGGTCTCTATGCTCAAATCGGACTTGAATTTCTAGGTCCTGATATTTTATTTTATGCCATCATCATTTCAGTAAGTGGAATTGCTTCAGTGAATGATGTGAATTCAGTACTAAATGGGATTGTGTACTTGCTTATAAACTGTTAAATCTCTAACTTCCAACTTTGATGAGAGGTCATTGACCTGAAATGTTTTCTCTGTTTTTCCCTCTATAGATGCTGCCTGACCTACTGAATGTTTTCAGCCTTTTCTGTTTTTATTTCATATTACATTTAGATCCAGGTACAAATCAAATATCATGTATCACCAAAGTGCAACCATTCCTTTTATTGTGGACTCCATGCATTCTGTGCAGTTGGGCAGTCTCTGAAAAGTTTATTGATATAAACTAACAGAAACTTGCTGTTAAAATCACTGGTAAGTATAAGAACTAATTCAAGGAGTGCACCTAAACATATCTATCCATGCAGAGCCTACTTCATTCAAGTCCCCTTTTGAATGTGAGATCCAAATTTGAGTTTACCATACTTGCGCAAGCCTGAATTAATTTGCCATTTTTCAGTTTACTTTCGGCTGAAGAGTATTTAAAAGGAAAACAGTTTAAGATTTCATCATTATTGCATTCTGATGGCTGCATTCATCTGGCTATTCGTCACATTGCTTGCTGCTATGGGCCAGAATTTTATGGCTCCGTCACGGCGGGGATGGGGCCATAAAATGCAGTGAGACATTCTAAGCTCCATTAACTTTGGCAGGAATGTAAAATCCCGCTGGCGTAAAATTCCGTCTGTGGAAAAAATGGTGAAACCAAGGCTGCAACAGGCTAATATGTTCTTACGTTTCTAATAGAATTTGTACCATCCCCTGTTTACAATTATTTGACAATAGGAAAGCAGAGGACCAGAAAAGAGTCCTCTCAATTTGTCCACACTTTCAAATATCAATCTAATTCTCATTTGCTCACTCCCTCAAACTTCAGTCCAATTCTCCTTCATGTTTTCCCCACATTTGCAACCAGCTGTGTGAAGGAATGCTCTATCCCTCTTCTAACTTTGAATTTGGGACCCTTGGTTCCAGAGTTGTAACATTCTCTGACCAATTGGGGCTCAATTTATGGTTCTGTTTCAGAATCTCAAAAAAACCCATATCAATCCACAACTTGTAAAATTTGTCTTTTCTGAGTATGTAGAGACCATGAAGCCGAGTACAAACTGCTTGAAGGAGAAAAAGAATTTCGCTAATTATATTAACCTGAGATTTATATAAAGTCAACTAGTTTCAAATTGCACACAAAAATACCATGGGTAGAATTTAATGCCCTCCCCCGGGGTGAATTTGGACGCTGGGGAGCATTTAATCAGGCTAGAGCGTACTGGGTGGGGACCCCTCCATTTTCCCCCCTCTGCTCCAATTAAGTCCCACTTAAGGACCTCGTCCTGCTGCCACTGGTATTCAACCAGCGGTGGGCATGCCAGTTGTGCCACTTAGGAAGTCTGAAAAGCATAACCCTGTTGGGTTTGCTTGCGGGCTCCTTAGTGGGGGAGGTCCCTTGTTGTCAGACACAATGCTTGATCAAGGGAGCTGACATTGGGAAGGTGGAGTGGTCAGCTGAGAGCCATCCGCTGCCCTTTCTTCCATCCACCCTGCCCCATGCACCCAGCAAACCCTCCCCATGACCCCTTTCCCATTCTTACTCACCTGTGGCCTGGGTCCCTTGCTGACCCTGGGCCTCTGGTGGGTGCATTGTCAGCAGCTGCCACCACTTCCGATGGCGCAGCCTGCAATGGAGAGCTTCCAGCCTCTGATTAGGCAGCAGCTCTCGGGAGCAGGATTTCTATCTCCTTGATCCTGAGGAAGACCCGCCACTAGCCACTAAAGTGGGACCACTGGCACATAATATTGCAGGTCTTCCCCAAAGGAGGCGATGCAGGGTTCTTGTTGGCTCTCCAGGTGATGGGTGAGATCCTTGACACCTGGATTAAATTCTGCCCAATATGTTCCCAGAATGATGCAACACTGAAGGAGGCCTCTTGGCCCATCATACATGAACGAACTCTTTGATTGTACTATTCAGCTATATACCCTGCTTTTTCCTAATAGTCCAATAAATTTTTTCTTCAAGTATTTATCCAATTACCCTTTGAAAGTTACTATTGAATCAACTTCCACCACCCTTTCAGACAATGCATCTTAACTTTGTAAAGTTGTAAACTATAAAGCCCTATTGGCCTTGGTTCTTTTGGCAATTATCATAAATCTGTGTCCTCCGGTTAATGACCCATCTGTCACTGCAAACAGTTTCTCCTCATTTACTCTGTCAAATACCTTCACAATTTTGAACATCACTATCAAAAAAAAATCTTCCTTTAACCGTCCTAGCTCTCAGGAGAACAAGTCATGACCTCTCCATGTAACTGGAGTCTGGCATCTTGTAAATGTTCTCTATGTCCTGGCCCAGCCTAACCAGTATTTAAGCTAACCAGTATTTTGTAAATGTTTAGCATAACTTTCTTGCTTTTGTACTCTGTTCCTCTATTAATAAAGACAAGGATCCCAAATACCTTTTTACCAGCCTTTTCAATTTGTCTTGCTACCTTCAAGGATTTACCTACATGCAGCCTCAGATTTCTGTGTTCCTGCACCACCATTTAGTTTATATTGCTTCTCCTCATTCTTCCTGAAAATGAATCACTTCACACTGTTCCATGTTAAAGTCTGTGTCCACCTAAAGTCTGTTTCCATACTCATGACTGTTTATTACATTTCCAAATTTAGTGTTATCTTCAAACTTTCAAATTCTGCCCTGTATAAGCAAGTCCATATCATTGATACACATCAGAAAACTCATTGCTCCTGATACCAAACCCTATAGGACACCATGGTGTAATTCCCTCTAAACTAAAAAAACCCCATACTCTCAGCTTTCTGTTCCTTAGCCAATTTCATATCCATGCAGCCACTGCCCCTTTAATCCCATGGGCTTTAATTTTATTAACAAGTTATGGTACAACATCAAATACCTTTTGAAAGTCCATTTACACATCAGCTACAGTACCCTCATCAACCCTCTCATTACTTCATTAGAACAAATGGTATCTAATCCAAACCCGAGATGCTGTTATATTCAAGCTTCCTTAACAGAGTAGCTTCTCTGAACTCACGTCATTTACTTTGCTCAAGTTGTTTCACTATGGGGCAGATTGCCAATGCTTATTTATGGCTCTGACTAATTTGCTCGTTTGCTAGGTAGAAAATAGCTAATTAAAATCCACTTCAGATAACAAGCTGTCTGAAACTATATAAACGCCATTCTCATCAGTTTGCTATTTCCTTTGTTGATGCCTCCATTATTAGTGTCATTCTTATGTATCTTTTATATAAACCAATCATGGATGGAGACATAGTTTTAGTATCATTCTGCAGGTGTGCAGATGCAAATCATTATCTACAGGAAGGTGCTACTTTTGTGAGGCACTTAAAGCTTAATTAACATTATTAGTACCAGCCGCTAATGGGTGACGTACATTGCTTGTTATTTCTAGACTGTTAAAGTGCTACGTCTACAGTTCTACTTGGACAAAGGCTGTGCAGCTTGCTTCAGTTTCCATTTCTTTGTACTCATCACCATTACCTCATATTAACACTTCGGTAAAGAAAGAAAATGGATTTTGAACCTAAAATAATTAGCTCAATATTGTGCATTTTGAAAGTTGCATTTGCCTGTGCCATCATTGAATTCAAGAGCCCTCGGACCACCTCTTATATAGTCCAGTTTGGATCATGATGCAGGAAGACTTCACTGAGTAATATGGGTTAATGAATCTGCTGAGAATACTTTGAGCATACATTGTGAATGAGTTAATATTGCAAATAGTAATATGGCTGGCATATTTAATCTTATTTCCAGAATACTTGCTTTCAGATTTGACATGTTACATTAAACTTGATAATGTTTAGTTTGAGTCCCTTTGTTCAGCCAACGCTGTCTTGGCAGGACCTGCCAAAGATCCATTGACTTTCAGGTGGACTGGATGATCCTGGTGGCAGGTGGGGCTGGAAAATCCCACCCATTGTTTTTAATATTATATTTTGGGGAGGAGGGGGAATGCTGGCGGGATTGGGGGGGGCGGGGGGGGGGCGGGTTGATATACAAGTCTGATAGTCCAGCCCACTGGGCATTCTGATACACTGCCACGCATTCTGCCCAGCACTAGTAGAATTTTAATTCTTGTATTTCTATTCTGATGCTTAAAATCCTGTGACTGTCTTGACAAGGATCTCCGTTAGCTGTAACACAGCGAGTTGGACTCTTGCCTCTGACTTTGAATATTATGGGTTCACACTTAAGCATAAAATCCAGGCTGACGCTCCAGTTCAGTGCTGTCAGAGAGGCTGTCTCTTGAATGAGATATTGGGCGGAATCGTCCCAGATTTGCACTTAGTGTGGTAGCACGTGGGTAAAACAACATTTTACCTGCCGGCTGCAATGACAGCTTTTCACACCATATTGTCCTAAGCCCGCCTCATTAATTATGCATTCCCAGGAAACACACCATTTGTATGGCAGGCAGGCTTTCATTCAACCGTCATGCCATCTCCTTGCTGCTTCATCACGCTGGGCACCATATTTAAAATGCAGCCAAGCGCACACCTCTCAGTGCTTACAGCCCAAGGCTACTACAAAGAAGACATGGCCTTAAAAGGCAAAAAGACTGCAGCCCCCAGGTTCAATGACGTGTCCCTCGAGTACCTTTTGGATGCAACGGAGGCTGTGATGTCCTCTAGCTCCGTTCTAGCTGCAGGATGGGCAGCAACCTCACTAATCCGGCTTGGAAGATGATGGCAGCAGTGGTCAGTACCGACGCCCTGCAAAAGAGGACAGCTACCCAGAACCACAAGAGGATGAATGATCTCCTCCATTCTGCCAAAGTAAGTCACTCTTCTCATCACTCTCAACTCACACACTCACAAACCCTCACTTACTGCCAGTTCAAAGGACATCACCATTCAGACTCTCACATAACACCATCATTGTCCTCATCCTCTCCATGGGACCATTCACCACCTATATATGCCAGGCATGCTTATCATCTGGCCTGATAGGCATGCTGCTTACACTCTCCATCTCTATTTATGCAGCACAAGCTGGCACACAACAACAGAGGGAAGTTGCTTACCATTGGAGGAGTGCCTGAGATCAAGGATCTCATGGATTTTGAAAACAGAGCCATCCAGCTGGCTGGTGAGGACCTGGACCATTCCTATGCTGACCGTGAAGTTGGTGGTGCTCTACCAAGTGAGGATCCAGCAGTGCAACATCAATCAGACAACCATGCTGTGACTGATGTGTCCTGTTTCACATCCAGAAGCACTCAGAAGACTGCTGGTGTACAGAAATTTGCTGCACCTGAGTCAGATGACGAGCCTCTGGACTTGGTCAAGTCACAGTTGCTGGAGCTGCAAAGGCAAGCTTGGGAACATCAGGAAGGGATGTCTGCTGCATTCCTCAGATTGCAAGGCACGATGGAGGAGCTCCTCCTTCAGGCTGAGGTGATAACGCAGGCATGCCAATGCACCGAGGTCAACACTGGTAGGATGGCAGCCACTATGGAGATCTTGGTTCTTGGTCCAGGATGTCGCTCCTGCTCTGCAGTGCAGGCTGAACTCCATCACTGATGCCATAGTTGGTCTCCAATAGTGTGTATGCGAGAGGGATGTGGGGCAGCTCGATCTCACTCTAGCTATGCCTTCTCTTCAAGGAGTCAGCCAGCGGTCTTTGGATACCCAAAGGGAGAAGGATCAGCAGGTGCACACCCTAGGGCTATCCACCCAGGTGACTCCAGGAGAGCTCAGCCCATCCAAATCCCCTCTCCCTCTGACCCCAGCTGTTCCAGCTCCACAGTTTGAGATGAATGCCATGTGCCATTGCCACACAGCTGGTCCCCGAAAGCAGGCTGGAGTCCTCCAGGTCTCGGCCCTCCAGAGGATGCCCACCAAGATCATCACAGACAGGGCGTCGCAGTCAGCAGGCTGCCTCCACCTCTGCTGTGGATGGCCGGGGAGCACCAAGGTTAGGAAGGTGTAACTCTTTCGAGTACAAACACGTTTCCATCTGTTTCAGATGAAGTTACATTGTTTCATAGTTTGCCATTGTGAGATTTGAACTCTTGATCTTGGGGTTACAAACCCAGTACCATAACCACTTGGCTATTTAGGCCATAACTCTTTCGAGTACAAACCTGTTTCCATCTGTTTCAGATGAAGTTACATTGTTTCACAGTGTGCCATTGTGAGATTTGAACTCTTGATCTTGGGGTTATAAACCCAGTACCATAAGCACTTGGCTATTTAGGCCATAGTTGCACAGCCTGGACATGGGTGTTAATTACTCATACATAATGTTCTTTATTGTCAATAAATTCCCAAGAATGCCACTCTGCCTATGGCTCCTTGTTCTGATGAGCTGTGTTCTTGTCACTCAGATGTGAAACCTTTCTGCACAGGACAAATGCAGGTGTCTCAGTCCAGGGCCTCTTCCCTGTGCTTTGTGCAGCCTTCAGACCAAACTGATGCTCCGGCCTCACACTCCCTGGACACATTAGTGATCCCTGCATCTCGACGGTGCTGGTCATTGCTGCCAGAATGTTGTCTCTGTGTGCTCTCACCACCTTTAAGGCCAGAAGATTGGACAGAATATAAAGAACAGCAAAAAATGACTAAAAGACTAATAAGGAGATAAAAATTAGAATATGAGAGAAAGTTAGCCAGAAATATAAAAACAGATAGTAAGAGTTTTTATAAATATTTTAAAAAGAAAAGAGTTAACAAAGTGAGCGTTGGTCCTATAGAAAGTGAGTCTGGAGAATTGATAATGGAAAACAAGGAGATGGCAGATGAATTGAACAGGTATTTTGCATCAGTTTTCACTATAGAGGATACAAGTAACATCCCAGAAACAGTAATAAACCAGGAAATGGAAGTGGGAAAGGAAGTCAGGAAAATTACAGTTGGCAGAGAAGTGGTACTGAGTAAATTGTAGGAGCTGCAGGCTGGCAAGAGCCCGGGTCCTGATGGACTTCATCCTAGGGTCTTACAAGAAGTGGCTAGTGCGTTAGTTGATGCATTCGTTTTAATCTTCCAAAATTCCCTATATTCAGGGAAGGTGTTATTAGATTGGAAGATAGCAAATATAACTCCATTATTCAAAAAGTGAGGGAGACAGAAAGCTGGAAGCTACAGGTCAGTTAGCTTAGCTTCTGTCGTGGGGAAAATGTTGGAAGATATTATTAAAGAAGTTACAGCAGGGCATTTGGATAAGCTCAAGGTCATCAGGCAGAGTCAACATGGTTTTGTGCAAGGGAAATCTTGTTTAACCAACTTATTAGAGTTCTTTGAGGAAGTAACATGTGCTCTGGATAAAGGGGAACCAGTGGATGTACTGTACTTAGATTTTTAGAAGGCATTTGATAAAGTGCCACATCAAAGGTTATTGCGGAAAATGAAAGCTCATGGTATAGGGGGTTAATATATTGGCATGTATAGAAGATTGGCTGGCTAACAGGAAGCAGAGAGTAGGCATAAATGGGTCTTTTTCAGGTTGGCAAGATGTAATGAATGGTGTGCCACAGGGAAAAGTGCTGGGACCTCAACTGTTTACAATTTATATAAATGACTTGGATGAAGGGATTGAAGGAATGGTTCCCAAATTTGCTGATGACACAAAGATAGGTAGGAAAGTAAGTTGTGAAGAGGACATAAAGAGGCTACAAACAGATATAGACAGGTTAAGTGAGTGGGCAAAAATCTGGCAGATGGAGAATAATGTGAGAAAATGTGATATTGTCCATTTTGGCAAGAAGAATAAAAGAGAAGCATATTGTCTAAATGGTGAGAGATTGCAGAGTTCTGAGGTGCAGAGGAATCTGGGTGTCATAGTGCATAAATCACAAAAGGCTAGTATGCAAGTACAGCAAGTAATTAGGAAAGCTAATAGAATGTTATCATTTATTGCGAGGGAAATTGATTACAAAAGTAGGGAGGTTATGCTTCAGTTGTACAGGGCACATTTGAGACCACATTTGGAGTACTGTGTACAGTATTGGTCACCTTATTTAAGGAAGGATGTAAATACATTGGAAGCAGTTCAGAGAAGGATTACCAAACTAATACCTGGAATGGGGGGGCTTGTCCTATGAGGAAAGGTTGTATCCGCTTGAGTTTAGAAGGGTAAGAGGCGATTTGATTGAAACGTATAAGATCCTGAGGAGCCTTGACAAGGTGGATATAGAGAGGATGTTTCCTCTTGTGGGAGAATCTAGAACTAGGTGTCACTGTTTAAAAGTAAGGAGTCACCCATTTAAAACAGAGATGAGGCAAAATTTTTTTTACTCAGAGGGTCCTGAGCCTTTGGAACTCTCTTCTTGAAAAAGTGGTGGAAGCAGAGTCTTTGAATATTTTCAAGGCAGAAGTGGATGGATTCTTGGTAAGCAAAGGGGTGATAGGTTATCAGCGGTAGGTGGGATGCAGATTTCAGATTACTATCAGATCAGCCATGATCTTATTAAATGGCAGAGCAGGCTTGAGTGGCTGAATGGCCTACTCCTGCTTCTTGTTCATATGTGGTTGCACACCAGCTGCACATTCAGCGAATGGAATCCAATGCAGTTGACATAGTTGACCGCGTGTTGTGACAGAGATCTGAGCACCATGTAAGTGCAGCCGATGACACTCTGTACCTGTGGGAAACCTGAGATCTGGGCAAATCCAATTGCTCTTGTGTCCTGGCTCTCCTGATCCCAGGCGATATGCACAAAGTTGTGTGCCCTCGCGAAGGTCAGTTATGTTCAGGTCACCTTATTTCTGTGGCTCCAGCCCCCCCACAGACACTTTGCAATAAAAAAGTTTGGTAGTACAGAACTTGAGAATTGCCAAAAAAAGAGCTATGTCTAAGCTTTTCGTCTTGCACTCATCAGGACATTTGCAAGAATACCAATATTCGGGGAAAACACCAATTTATACTGTATGTGGAGAGAGTGCTTCTTGGTTGGCAAAGGGACTCTGGTAGGGGTGTGGCCATGGAGAATGCCCAGTGATGGTGACTGACAGTTAACTGTCAAGCATTGTTTGAAATTTAAACCTGGTAGTTTGACCCTGATTGGTTAAGGGATTGCCTTGAGGTATGAGTCAGTGAATGGCTGTCACTTATTTTGTTTAGCTGAAACAGGCATAATGTATGTATATGTTCTTTCTGTCTGCAAAGAATAGGGCCCTGTATTTTAGTGTATGTAGCTTTCCGTACAAGCAAAGACGCCATACTGCAAGCTCCACTGACAATCTTAAATCTTGTCAGCATAATTCTTAGCACACTGAGGATTATTTAGCAAATGTTGTTCAGTCACGGAATCACATCTAATGTTGGACACTGTGTTTTGAGTTTTGTAAGCATGGGCTGGTTGGGTACGGTCTGTACCTTGCCCATTGCGAACAGCAGAAGGGACATGCTGTTTGATATGATCTGCCAGACTTTGGGATGTATGGCCCATATATCTAGCATAACGCTGGCTCTCAAATTTATATACCACATTATTCATTTGTATGATAGGCAGAATGCCTTTTTGGCTTGACAGCAGCATCCTGTCAGTGGCGAATACCATGCTGCACAATAGCACTGTGAAACAATGAGCTTCACCTGTTGCTCAAAGTTTTGAGATACCTTCCCCTTCCAGGGTAATCCAAGGTAGCCTGGGCACTTTTCAGGGCCGAAGGTGTCGGCCTTAGGCCTGTTCATGAGTATGCATGATATACAGCGCAAAATGATCTGATCAGGAAGTATTTCATCCGTCCTATTTCAATATCAAGCTTGCACAGTGGGCAAATGGCTCGGGCCCTTACGAGGTTGCCAATAAGACCAATCTTATAGCGTGTGGAACTGTAAAAATCCCAGCAAGTATATTGACCAGCGAAGGTAGACCATAGTAGAGAACCGTCTGGCAGACTTCTCAACTAATGCGTCAAGGAAGGGGAGTTCATCTGACCCTAGAACAAAAACAAAAATACCTGGAAAAACTCAGCAGGTCTGACAGCAGCTGCTGTCAGGATACAGTTGACGTTTTGAGTCCGTATGACCCTTCATCAGAACTAGGACATATAGAAATGAAATATAAGCTGGTAGATGTGTGTGGGACGGGAGAGCTCGATAGGGGGCCAGTGATAGGTGGAGGCCAAGAAGAGACTGCCAAAGATATCATAGACAAAAGGACAAAAGGGTGTTGACAGTGGTGATATTATCTAAAGGATGTGCTAATGGTGACATTAAAGGAAACAAGCTAGTGGCAGATGGCCCTAGTGCCAGTGGGGTGGGGGGAAGGGATTGAAATGGGCTAATAGGTGGAAATAAAACGATAGATCGAAATAAATTTAAAAATAGGAGGGAAAAGAAAAAAATATAGTTGTAAAAAAATATATATAAATTATTGGAAAAAGGGGGTTCGGAAATTGGGTGGGGATGGAGGAGAGAGCTCATGATCTGAAATTGTTGAACTCAATATTAAGTCCGGAAGACAGTAAAGTGCCTAGTCGGAAGATGAGGTGCTGTTCCTCCAGTTTGTGTTGAGCTTCACTGGGACATTGCAGCAGGCCAAGGACGGACATGTGGGCATGAGAGCAGGGTAGTGTGTTGAAGTGGCAAGTGACAGGGAGGTCTAAGTCATGCTTGCGGATACATCGAAGCTGTTCTGTAAAGCGCTCACCCAGCCTGCATTTGGTCTCTCCAATGTAGAGGAGACCGCATTGGGAGCAACGAATGCAGTAGACTAAATTGAGGGAAGTGCAAGTGAAGCACTGCTTCATTTGAAAGAAGTGTTTGGGCCCTTGGACGGTGAGGAGGGGTGAAGTAAAGGGGCAGGTGTTGCACCTTCTGCAGTTGCATGGAAAGGTGGCGTGGGAGGGGGTTGAGGTGTAGGGGGTGATGGAGGAGTGGACCAGGGTGTCCTGGAGGGAATGATCCCTGCGGAAAGCCATCAAACACTCCTTTCAAGTGAAGCAGTGCTTCACTTGCACTTCCCTCAATTTAGTCTACTGCATTTGATGCTCCCAATGCGGTCTCCTCTACATTGGAGAGACCAAACACAGGCTGGGTGACCACTTTGCAGAACACCTTCGGTCTGTCCGCAGGCATGACCCAGACCTCCCTGTCGCTTGCCATTTCAACACACCACCCTGCTCTCTTGCCCACATGTCCGTCCTTGTCCTGCAATGTTCCAGCGAAGCTCAATGCAAACTGGAGGAACAGCAGCTCATCTTCCGGTTAGGCACTTTACTATCTTCTGGACTTAATATTGAGTTCAATAATTTCAGATCATGAACTCTCTCCTCCATCCCCACCCCCTTTCTGACTCCCCTTTTTCCAATAACTTATAATTTTTTTTACAACTAATATTTTTTTCTTTTGCCTCCTATTTTTAAATCTATTTCGATCTATTGTTTCATCTCCACCTTTTAGCCCATTTTGATCCCTTCTCCCCACCCCACTGGCACTAGGGCCATCAGCCACTAGCTTGTTTCCTTTAATGTCCCCATTAGCACATCCTTTAGATAATATCACCACCGTCAACACCCCTTTGTTCTTTTGTCTGTGACATCTTTGGCAGTCTCTTCTTGGCCTCCACCTATCACTGGCCCCCTATCGAGCTCTCTGTCCCACCCCCTTCTTCCAGCTTATGTTTCATCTAATTTCCATATGTCTTAGTTCCGATGAAGAGTCATGCGGACTTGAAACGTCATCTGTATCCCTCTCCGCAGATGCTGTCAGACCTTCTGAGTTTTTCCAGGTATTTTTGCTTTTGTTCTAGATCTCCAGCATCCGCAGTATTTTGCTTTTATCTTAGAGTTCATTTGACTGCTCCATTTGAAAGATGAATTTGAGTGCAGAATGGAGCCCATAAAGAGATGTAAGGAAATTATTACATGCAGCTGTGGATTTAAATATAGTAAATGTCTCTTTATTCAGCAATAAAAATGTTCCAAAAAATTACCTTAACCTGCAAATTTAGTACCTGTCCCTTTAAATATGCTAATGCAGTATCCACCTTGCAGCCTCATGCTTGTTGTTCACAGTGTGAACTATGAAAAGGCCGCTGGCAGATTTGTTGTCCAAATTTGGTATCCTTGGAACATCAGCCAGTTCGATTGTGTGAGGTCAGGGTAGTATCCCTTCAAGGGCTTTTGGCATTTGCAGGGGATGTGCCTGCATGCTCCATGCCAATGCAACAACACTGTTACCAGCTACACAGGTAGTGGCCATCCTAAAAATAGTTTTGAAAGTGCTATTGGATAGTTGCTTGAGAAAAGAAAAATGAAACTGTATGGGATTGAGCAGGAAACTCAGGTTAGGCTATGTGGTTTCTAAAGAGCATTGTAATAGAAATAACAGAGCAGTCTTGATGGGCTGAATGGACTGTTTCTGAGTTGTAACATTCTGTGATTTAATAGTGCTAAGGTCAAGTATTTTCTTGTTTTACATTTCTCTGTCACAGCATGTCTCAAAGGGCAGACCCCATCTCGGTGATAGGCAGGAGTAACACACCCCAAATGCCCAGGCATTGCAGTGCCAGGATCTCTGGCCCCCTGCAGAGTCTGACAATGAAACAGGGGCAGAAAAACAAAGCAGGCCTCAGGGATTGGGATCATCAACAACCACAGTATGTTTAAGTCCCATAGGGCCCTCTGGCTGGACTTCAACATTCTGTGGGTGTGAGGTGAGGGCATGTGGGGAATTGAAGGAACAAAAATTCACGAGGACTGGGGCAGGCTTTGTGATTTGTGCTGGGGCGCTCAGCCAACATTGGTCTCAGGAAATGCAGTGGACTGTTGGTAGCTGTTCATCCCCTATCCTCTTTGTTTCATGTAAGTGGCTCCTACTTGCCTGCGCCTATTGCAGGAGCAGTCCAAGCTCCACGTTCACAAGAAAACCCCTTTGTGCTGGGAAGCAAGGGTCAAGAAAATAGGCCCTTTGCTCCTTTTGGCTTGGGGAATTTCCTTTTGAAGCAAATGAAGCAAATGAAGAAACATGTTACAAAACAATGTCCCTTTTCCAACTTTGAAAGTAAAGATTTGCCTACAAACAACAGAGAGTAATCCCCTCTGGAAGACTCTCTTTTTCTCCATTTCTTTTTCCCTCCCAGAAGTCCCTCCATTAAATGTACATTTTTGACTAAATCATCTTTATTATCTCCTTTATTGCCTTAGTGCCAATTTTTGTCTTATTACATTCCTGCGAATCACATTGAGATGATTACTGTGTTAAAGGTGCTATATAAATGTATGTTGTTGGCCTGAGTTATGCAATGTTATAAATCCAGCTGATATCATAGGGCACAGTGATGGTTGGCAGAGATCTATGATTAAACTATGACTTGATCTGAGATCATATTGGAGCTCCAGTACGAACTGCATTAGTTACAGCTTTTGTTTAGTTGAATGTTACAGGGATGTAATAGTCCCCTATAATTCTCCTCTCTAGTTTAGTTTAATAAACAAGTACTAATATCATGGATTGTTTAGTTGTTTACTGTCCTTACCCTGTAAATCACATCCAGCAAAAATAAAATTGAATCATAATATTAGTAAAATTTGTGTCCGATTTGTCAAATAGAATACATTGGCACTTTAAATTTTGCAGCAAGATGATGACTGTTACTTCACCACTGCTGCCCTTCGTGGAGACAATGACAGAGAATTGGCTCGATTAGCAAAAGTGCCGTTTTTATGCAGAGAAAGAAATTCCCTGTATGATCCACGAGACGGTCAAGATCTATTCTCTTTATTTTTCAAACCTAGACTTTTAAGTTGACAATTCTTTTGGGAAGGAAAGCTGAGTAATAAAATTCCACATAGCAGCTAATCTAAATATCCCAGATCTTAACTATCTTTGCATCTGGAAAAATGTGTTTATAAACAATGTCTTGTTAATGAGCCTCAGATAATGCAATGATATTAGAAAGTGCACAAATATCAGCTGTAATTGTGTATTCACTGTGTATTTAATGAACCACATATGTCACTATATTTCAAATCTCCATTCTTTTTCCAGTTGCTTTTCATTATGCGAAACACTTGTATTAATCACTCAAAAGTGAAGGTGATTAAAATATACTTAGAATTACCACATTTATGAAAATTTTCCATTGAGGGCGGTTTATTTATTGCTCTTCTTTAACCACTGCAGTGGGGGAGTGCTTGCTATTCATTTTTCAGTAGGGGGCCCTAGCTATCTTCGAATGGAAAATTACTGCACAACACAAAAGACTGAGTACTAAAGCTGAGATTCTGCTATTAGCACGGCTGCATGACTTCTGCATTCTTCCCCATATTATCCATTCATTAGTTATCTCCTCATTATACCTCATATCCAAACTATTTAGAATAATAAATAAAGTGAAGATCTAGGTACTGAAAATGGTTTTTAGTGAGACCACAAAAAGGGCCTCTCTGAATGCACATTCTCAATCAATGGGAGATTAATAATGCAGAAAGCATTCATCTCCTCCTAATGCTTCACAGTGCATTAGTCAATCACAGATGTATTGGATGCCTGAGACAGAATAGATCAACGTGCATCGCCATTGGTAGAGGAGCATTCTGTGTCACTTGGAAGTAGTTTTGTGTTTGACTTGAGTGCAGTGTGGTTGAAGGATAAAATGTGTCCATTGCAGAATTGGAACTGGCAAAAGGGAAATTGAGAGGTCTTTTAACTCCAGATTGCTCCCATGGTGGAAAATACCATATATTAATATCTCAGTCCATTTTTATTGGAAGTACCTAAAGTGAACAAGCCCTGGGAAAACACTAGCACATTAAAAAATGCATGCACAAATATAGAAAGGAAGAGCAGCAATATTACACCAGAGAGTTTGAAACCAACACAATTTAATAGGATCATTTAACCTAACTTAGAACCTAAAGAAAAGGAAGAAAGACTTACATTTATATAAGATGGTGGTAATACCTTGGGGGAGGGGGTGCCCTGATACACACAGGGAACCCAACCAAAAGGACATACCCCACTTCCTACCTGCCTTTTAAGCAGTGTTTTTAAAAATGGCCAACCCACTACAATTGTTTTATGGCATGCACAGTATAACATTTGGGTGAATTGGCTTGGTAATAAGCTCAATTGCTCACGAATTATTTATTTAAAAATGGTGGGCAGGCTGCTGATTTTGGCACCCTCCCGCCTACCGTATTATAACAACTGGGTCAGGATGGGCAGAAAGGCACTTTCATAACCTCAGGATATCCCAACACACTTTACCCAATGAAGTAGATACTGTTGTAACATAGGAAACATGGCAGACAGTGTGCACTCAGCTGGATTTTATGGCCACCCCTGCAGTCCATGTCCAGTAAGAATTGGACAATATCCAGGCTTGGGCTGACAATTGGCAAGTAACATTTGCATCACACAAGTGCCAGGCAATGACCATAACAAGAGAGAATCTAACCATCGCCCCTTGATAGTGGCTGAATCACCCACTATCAACATCCTGGAGGTTATCATTGATCAGAAACTGAACTGGACCAACCCCATATAAATACTGTGGCTACAAGAGTAGGTCAGAGGTTAGGAATTCTGCAGTGAGTAACTCACCTCCTAATTCCCAAAGCCTGTTCACCATCTACAAAGCACAAGTCAGGAGTGTGATGGAATACTCCCCACATGACTGGATGAGTGCAGTTCCAACAACACTCAAGGAGCTTGACACCATCCAGGAATTACCACCCCATTTTGTTCCTCCCAACCTAGTCTCCAAATCCCACCACTGCCCCAGCCCCCTCAACCCCCTCCTTAGACTCCCTTATCCCTCCCTGTCCAATAACCCGGACTCACCTCACTCTGGAATCCATGTCCTCTTCAGTGGGGACTACTTGCAGTCCCAGCAGCACCCACTTCGGAGTTCTGGTGCTGCTGGGACTGCTAGAGCTGCCAACCAATCTGATTGGCTGGCAGCTCTCAAGGGTCAGTCCTCCTCCCTTGGAGGGTCCAAAGTCCCACTTGCACCTCATTCATGCTGTTGTCAGCACTTTATTGCTGCAGCGTGGCATGTTGAGCATCAGTCGAAGCAGCACTGACTATGTTATGGTTCTGGACTATTGACTCAGAGGCTGTCGGTTGATGATTTCACTGTGGCATGTTGTAAAATTGCATTCGACTAATCTGTTGATTTTTACTAGCAGCAGATAAAATGATGAAATTTTGAGACTGGCATGAGATCAGCTCTGAAGAACCTTCCTATTCATGAAAAGCTGCTGGAATGTCATAAAAACCCAACCAGTTCATTATTGTCCTTTAGAGAAGGAAATCTGCCATGCTTAGCTTTTCTGGTATACAGTAAACTCCAGTCCCACGCTATATGGCTAACCCTTAATGCGCTGAGGGCAACCATAGAGGGCAAATAAATGCTGCTTTCCTGGTGTTGCCTGAATACCAAGAATAAAACAAATGAATAGAGTTATTCATAGTCTAGTTATAAAGAAGCTCAACACCATCCAGCACAAAGCAATCTGTTTGATCAGCAGTCACTACCGGCACACTGTGGCTGCAGTATGTACAATCTACTCACCAGTGTTTCTTCGACAGCACCCAGAAGGACAGGGCAGAAAGGTGCATCGGAACACCATCACCTCCATGCTCCCCTTCAAGTTACACACCACACTTGGATATATATCACCATTTCTTCTTGATTGCTGGATCAGAATCCTGGAGCTCCCTATTTAACAGCACTCTGGGAGGACCATTACCACACGGACTGCAACTGTTCCAGGACAGGAGTCAACATCTCCTTATCAAGGGTAACTAAAGATAGGAAATTACTACTGGCCTTGTTAGTAATGCCCATTTCTTCAGAATGAATAAAAATGCACTCCCGACATGGGTCAATGGAACAAAACTGTTAATATTAAACTTCTGTTTAGGTGTTTTAGAAATGAGCTGTAGAGGTATTCTGATTGAATCAGTGACGTTGTTGGGGCAGAGTGGACTATAACTGAACTATGAATGCTCGATGATGACAAACTAATGGAGACAGTCATACGAACACATGAACATACGAATTAGGAACAGGAATAGGCCACTCGCCCCCTTGAGCCTGCTCCGCCATTCAATAAGTTCATGGCTAATCCGAATGTAACCTCAAACCCACATTCCTGTCTACCCCTGATAACCTTTCACCCCTTGTTTATCAAGAATCTACCTAGCTCTGCCTTAAAATATTCAAAGACTCTGCTTCCACTGCCATTTGAGGAAGAGAGTTCCAAAGGCTCACAACCTTCTGAGAGAAAAAAAATTATCCTCATCTCTGTCTTAAATGAGCGACCTCTTATTTTTAAACAGTGACCTCTAGCTCTAGATTCTCCCCCAAGAGGAAAGATCTTGTCTACATCCACTCTGTCAAGACCCCTCAGGATCTTAAAGGTTTCAACTAAGTCGCCTCTTAATCTTCTAAGTTCCAGTGGATACAAGCCTAACCTGTTCAACCATTCCTCACAAGACAACCCACTCATTCCTGGTATTAGTCTGGAAAATCTTTTTTGAACTACTTCTTACGAATTTACGTCTTTCTTTAAATAAGGAGACCAGTACTGTACATAATACTCTAGATGTGGTCTCACCAGTGCCCTGTATAACTGAAGCATAAACTCCCCACTTTTGTAATCAATTCCCCTCACAATAAATGATAACATTCTATTAGCTTTCCTAATTACTTGCTGTACCTGCATACTAACCTTTTGTGATTCATGTACTAGGATACCCAGATCCCTCTTCATCTCAGAGCTCTGTAATCTCTCACCATTTAGATAATAAGTTTCTTCTTTATTCTTCCTGCCAAAAGGAACAATTTCACATTTGCCCACATTATACTCCATTTGCCAAATTCTTTATTTGTTAGCACTAGCGTTTCTTCTCTTGGTGAAGCTGAAATATTTCACCACGGCCCCCCGCCCTGCCAGAAAATCCTTTTATTAAAAAAGTTAGTCAAGATTAAGTCAAGTAAATCTTCAATGGCTTCATGTGTATTGCCTTGGTGAGATATATTAGAAGCAGCCATTGCAGTTATGCTTGAAAATGGCTTTGAGTTTTGTTCACAATACTTCACAAATTTCCAGACGGGTGTTTTGCAATCCAATTAATGTTATAAGGAAAGTATGTTGCCATTTTTATTACTGGCTGATAGAAATATGTGCATTTTTAATACTTTAATCACTTGTTCTGGTGATCTGTGGAACAACATGTAGAAGGCAAAGCTAGGAATCATCAAACAACACCTTATCCTTACTGGCAGCAGTTCCTAAATATTCTTTTGACTAACATTTTGTTTCGGTTATGTGTTTAAAAAAAACAAAACCCAGGGAAATCAAAGTTTTTTTTTCTTCATGATACTATTTCTCGCTACTTTTTATGTTAAGACCCAAATGAAATAAAAAACTGCGAGCTTTTATATCCTGTGAAATTAAATTATTCCATGGTAATCTGGCAGCTGTTTTGCTACTTAAATGCAACACTGAAATATCAAATTCGGCAATGGCAGGTTAATAAAATATGCTGAAAATCACAAAATTCAGTTTCAGATTATTGCAACAACAACTTATATTTACACAGCAAATTGAACATAATAATACACTCGAAGGCACTTCCCCGAAGCATTATAAAACAAAACATGACACCAGGCCACATAAGAAAATATTAGGTCAGATGAGTAAAAACTTGATCAATGATCAGCTTTTAGGCTATGTCTTAAAGGGGGAAAGCAAGGTAGAGAGGTATATGGAGGGTATTCCAGAGTTTGGGGCCTAGGCAACTGAAGGCATAGCCTCCCATTAAAATCGGGAACGCTCAAGAGGCCAGAATGAGAGAAGCACAAATATCTTGGAGGGTTGTGGGGCAGGAGGAGACTACAGAGACAGTGATGGGCAAGGCCATGGAGGAATTTGAAAACAAGGATGAGAATTTTAAAATCAAGGCGTTGCTTGACCAGGAGTCAATTTAGGAGTGATAGATGAATGGGATTTGGTGTGTGTTAGGATACAGGCAGCAGAGCTTTGGATGAACTAAAGTTTGCAGAGGGTAGAATGTGGGACACCAGCATGACTGCATTGGAATGGTCAAGTCTAAAGGTAACAAAGTCATGAATGAGGGTCTCAGCAGCAGTTGAGCTGAGGCAGGGACAAAGTTAAACGACGTTATGGAAGTGGAAATGAGCGATCTTAGTGGTCAGAAACTCATTTCGGGTTCAAATATGACAGCAAGGTTGCAACCAGTCTGGTTTTGTCTCAGGGAGTTGCCAGGGAGAGGCATAGAGTTGGTAGTTAGGGAACAAAGTTTGGGGTGAGGTCCAAAAGCAATTCAGTCACCTCAATATTTAATTGGAGGAAATTTCTGCTCATCCAGTTGGAGCAGCAATCTGACAAGTTAGCATAAGTGGAGGAGGTGAGAGAGATGGTGGTGAGGTGGAGCTGGGTTGTCACTAGTAGACATGTGAAAACTAACACTGTGCTTTTGGATGCAGCATGTAGATGAGAAATAGGAGGGAGCCAAGGATATATCTTAGGAGGACATCAAAGGTAATGGAATGGGAGCAGGAAGAGAATCCATTGCAAGTACTACATATCACCCTGAACTCTGTAGCACTGGCTATGATTCGATAGATAAGAATGAAACCCAGGCAGAAGCAGTCCCACTCAGCTGGTCAAAAGTGGAGAGGAGTTGGAGGATGATGTGGTCAATGGTGGCAAAGGCTGCAGACAGGTTGTGAAGGGATAGTTTATCTTTGTCACAGTCACATATGGGATGTTGTAGGATCCTGGCCATTCTGAAGAGATTGTCTCTGTGGTGGTATAATAGCTGCACCCCTTTATTGTTCCACTGACATGCAATCAAGGTCCACAATGACTTTTATATGCAGATGCTATTAACAAAAATTGTATTGCTTTTATATAGCACTTTTCATAACCTCAGGGCAAGCAAAAGCGCTTTATAACCAATGAAGTACTTTGAAGTATAGTCATTGTTGTAATGTAGGAAATGCAACAACCAATTTGTGAATGGCAAGTTCCCACAAAAAACAATATTGATGTAGGGATAAAATTGGCCTGGACTTCAGGGAAAACTCCCCTGCTCTTCCTTGAATTAGTGCTATGGGATCCACTTCATCTACTTGAGAGTTCACATGGGACATTGGTTAATATCTCCGCTAAAATGTCAGCCTAGATTTTTCTACTACTCACTGGCTGGGGCAGAACTTGAATCCACAACCTTCTGACTGGAGATGAGAATACCACCGTTGAGCCACAGCTCTGTTTAAATCCATTCACTGAGATATCATGGCTCTGCTTAATATGCTCAATGGCTTTGCATAACCCAAGAATTCCAATTGGCTTCTCGCCTCTATCCCGATGTCAATCTTTATTTGTATAGATTCCTGCCTGCTCTATTCTTGCTGACTGAAAACAGTGCTTTAGTTCTGTCATGACTTCCCATTTGCAAGGATTAGTCCAGTGTTTGGAGGACAGGTATTTAGGGATGACTATTTATCTCTGAGCGGTAGTGAAAAGCTCTGAAACATCAGGGATTGCCAGAACAGAGTGAATAGAGTATGATCACAGAGCTCAGGTGGATGATCTTGTTCAGGTAGTGCAACATCATTTCCTCATTATTCCAATTGGCAGGTGTGTGTTAAACATCAAGAGTCCGATGGGAAGTTGGTTTGGATGACAGCCAATTGGTTCTCCTTGATAGAGCAGCTGTGAAGACAGAACTGTTCCAGACATTAGAGTTTAAGATGTCAATATAATCACATTCAAGAGCACTTTGGTTAACTGAACGTATTGCTGATTAGGATGGTTGGTCAGCCTGTCTTATTGTACGTCCATAAATGCTCCATACAGAGGCACAATATCTCTCACATTAGCAGTAAAAACACTGCCACAATTTTTGCCATTTGCACTCATGTGTATTCTACTTAAGCAAATGTGTTGAAGGGAGTTGGTTCTTATTTCTCACTTCACACCAGACCAGTTTAAAACATGGTTTCTTCACTTTGGACAAACATATTAAGAAAGTTGGAAAAACTCAGCAGGTCTGGCAGCATCGGCGGAGAAGAAAAGAGTTGACGTTTCGAGTCCTCATGACCCTTCGACAGAACTTGAGTTCGAGTCCAGGAAAGAGCTGAAATATAAGCTGGTTTAAGGTGTGTGTGTGGGGGGCGGAGAGATAGAGAGACAGAGAGGTGGAGGGGGTTGGTGTGGTTGTAGCGACAAACAAGCAGTGATAGAAGCAGAATATCAAAAGATGTCAACAACAATAGTACAATAGAACACATAGGTGTTAAAGATAAAGTTGGTGATATTATCTAAACGAATGTGCTAATTAAGAATGGATGGTAGGGCACTCAAGGTATAGCTCTAGTGGGTTAAAGATAAAGATTTTCCTTTTCCCACCTATTTCCATTATATAAAATAAAAAATAAAAAAAAAAAAAAAAAAACCCACTAGAGCTATACCTTGAGTGCCCTACCATCCATTCTTAATTAGCACATTCGTTTAGATAATATCACCAACTTTATCTTTAACACCTATGTGTTCTATTGTACTATTGTTGTTGACATCTTTTGATATTCTGCTTCTATCACTGCTTGTTTGTCGCTACAACCACACCAACCCCCTCCACCTCTCTGTCTCTCTATCTCTCCGCCCCCCACACACACACCTTAAACCAGCTTATATTTCAGCTCTTTCCTGGACTCGAACTCAAGTTCTGTCGAAGGGTCATGAGGACTCGAAACGTCAACTCTTTTCTTCTCCGCCGATGCTGCCAGACCTGCTGAGTTTTTCCAGGTAATTCTGTTTTTGTTTTGGATTTCCAGCATCCGCAGTTTTTTTGTTTTTATATTAAGAAAGTTATTGTAGTCCAGACTTCCGAACTGGCAAAGGTACATTGACAAAGGTAAACAGAGATGGACAAAGGTAGCACAACTTGCTATGACCTCTGACTTCTTGCACAACCCCCACTTCTTTTGCCTGACCATTGAGGCTTCAGTCAACTGGGTCTTAAGCTCTGAAATTCCCTCTGTAAGCCTTTCCATCTCTCCACCTCTCTCTCCTCCTTTAAAAAACTCCATAAAACCTATCTCTTCAGCCAAGCTTTACAGCACTTGTCCAAATACCTCTTTATGCAGCTTAATGTCAAATTTCATCTGATTACACTCCTGTGAAATGCCTTGTAATGTTTTAGCACACTGGAGGTGCTATGTAAATGCAGATTGTTGCTGGAATATGAGATGGTAAAGTGACTATCCTCAAAATATTTTTGGATAAGGGGAGGAAGATTTTTTCAAAGAAAATTTACATTTCCTTATTTTCTTCAACCATCTTTGAGCTGCAAAGAATCTTGCAGACTTGGGGGCTAAAAATTAGATAGCCCCCTTTTATGGGTGTTGGCGGGGAGGTCACAATTTGCTTCAATCCTGACCCCGTTCAGATTGAGGTGGGAAACGTGCAAAATTTGTGTGGCCATCTCATCTGAATAATTGTGACTCGAGCTCACCCAACCAGCAGCACACTCTGGCACTCAGGACACACGGCTAACATTCAGATACTCCACCTCACACTCACACACCTACCAATGCTGCCAGCCTCAAACCTACTTCTCATTGCCTCCATATACTTCACGGTATAGCAGGTAAATTACCCAAACACAGTGCTATACAATGACTGACATTCTGTCCCCTCTCTTACAGGACAAGGTGGCCGAAGCAGAGCAGGATTGACTGGGTACAGAGAAAAATGTTCTCTGCATTATGGTGCCAGCTGTGACGGGGTCCATTACATCCAACATCACTAAGAGCACCTAGGATGACAGCATAATCCTGTTTTATGCCCATTCTTAGCTCCCAGCACATCCTTATCCTGCTACCTGGCATGATGAGCAAGCTGCTGATGATGCAACCATGGAGCTCTTGCTTCCCACCCCACCTCTCTTTCCTCACTTCAACTTCCATCCTGAGTTTCTGCCTTCAGATACCCAAGAACTACTGGCTGTCCAGCCTCAAGAGCCCCAGGAGGAGAGAAAAGAGCAACAGCAGGAATGAAGAGGCCCTGTCACTCGATCTAACACCTGCAGCTCAGAAATTGGCACTGCACATACTTTGGAGGGTAGCATACGGTTGGGATCAGTGGTGGATCACTGGGCACAGGTAGACTACCACTAAACCGGGATAAAGGAATGTTAATTTGTCATCATAGAGGATGAGTTGGCAGATGAATACTACTGCAGAGGACTCGGATGAGAACATCGAGGGGATGGCATACAGGACACTGCTAAATGGGCATGCACACTGAGATGTTTGGTGCATTGACAGGTCTATAGGCAGCCTCTTATCACTGTCTAGGAGCATGGAGAAGTCTGGCTCCAATGGCAGAGAATATAGTGCAAGTCTTGCCCACTCTGCAGCCTCTATTCCATCTCCTTGTCATGTTAAAGACCCAGAGACACTGCAATTGCTGCTGCCATACTTGTAGCCTTTTTTTCCCAGATCACCAAATCCTCTGCCATCTCTGTGAGGATGAGACAGCACTCTCTGGAAAATGCAGGAGCTCACCAAAACACCACGAGAAACATTCGAGTGTACTTTAAGACACATTGCAATGGACATAGGCAATTTTGTGAAATGGGCGGATAGCTGGCAGATCAATATCAATGAGCAGAAATGTGAGGTGAAACACTTTGGTAGGAAGAACATGGAGAGACAGTGGGCTGAATTTTACGTGCCTCCGGTGGCATGTTTCCCATGGTGGGGGTGGGATGGAGTGGGTGGGGTGAGGCATGTACAATAGGGGGGGGCATGTATTATGGCGTGGGCCCCCATCCCACCAACTTCCCGCCCCACCCCACCCCCCACCCCCGAACTCAACCCCCATAATATGGGGGCGGGCGGATGCTGAAATTGGCAGACAATCTGTCATATTTAAATGAACAATTAAGGGTCAATTAGGCTTGTTGTCAAGCCAACTGACCCTGATAATACGCTGCCCACGCCATAATACGTTTGGCATGGGCAACACAGCATGAGCAGCAAGGCCTATTTTTTACTACAAGTGCTGAAAGGGTGGGAAGGAAAGAGTGGGGGGTCACTCTTTGTGGGCTGTTCTTTGTCGATCGTGGTACAGGTTGAACATCCCTTTTCATCCTACGTGCTCCCTCCCATAAACTCCCTTGCCTCCCCCCACCCCCGACTTTGCCCCTCTCCATAACCTACCCAAACCCTCCTGGCCCATGACCTCGGACTTACCTGCTCCGGGGATCCAAGGCCTTGGAGTTCTTTCTTCTCCAACAGCTCCAGAAGCGGCCACTGACGCCTTACTGCTAGTGCTGGGACTGATGGAGCTGCCAGCCAATCCGATTGGCCAGCAGCTCCAGAGGGTATTGGCTTCCACCCAATTCCAATCGGTACTAGTCTAAAGAGAGTGCAGGAGCAGGGGGACATGGGTGTATATGTGCATAAGTCATTAAAGGTGGCAGGACAGGTTGAGAGAGCCGTTCATAAGGCGTATAGTATCCTAGGCTTTATCAATAGGGGCAGAGAGTACAAGAGCAAGGTTATGTTGGAGTACTGTGTACAGTTCTGGGCACCACATTTTAGGAAGGATGTGAAGGCATTGGAGACCACAGAAAAGATTTATGAGAATGATTCCAGGGATGAGAAACATTAGTTATGAAGATATATTGGAGAAGTTGGGACTCCTTGGAGAAAAGAAGGCTGAGAGGATATTTGATAGAAGTATTCAAAATCATGAGGGGCCTGAACAGAGCAGACAGGGGGAAACTGTTCCCATTGGTGGAAGGATCGGGAACCAGAGGGCGCAGATATAACGTAATTGGTAAAAGGAGTAAAACAATATGAGAAAAAACTTTTTCATATAGTGAGTGGTTAGGGGCTGGAATGCACTGCCTGGGAGTGTGGTGGAGGCAGATTCAGTTGAGTCATTCAAGAGGGAATTAGATGATTATTTGAAAATAAACAATCTGCAGAGTTACAGGGAGAAGGCAGGAGAATGGCATTAGGTGAAATGCTCATTTGGAGAGCTGGTGCAAACACGATGGGCCAATTGGCCTCCTTCTGCGCTGTAACAATTATGTGATTCTGTGAAAAAGTTCCAAAAAAAATCACCTGACCCGCAATCAGCTTGCCTGGTCCTTTAATTAACACAACTGCAGAGCCCACCTTTCAGCTTCATGCTTTTTTTTCCATGAGTAAATAATGCAGTTGCTACCTATACATTCATTGCCCATATTTTGGATCTTGGTGTCACATCAGCTAGTCTGGCTTTGAGATGCCAGGATGGCACCAAAGCAACACTTTCTGGTGCATGCAGGCTGGAAAGTGATTTGGGATGACCGGTGGTCATAAAGGTTCACATGAATTTTTAAAAATTCTTTCACAGGATGTGGGCATCGCTGGCTAGGCCAGCATTTATTGCCGATCCCTAATTGCCCATGAGAGGATAGTGGTGTTATGCCTTCTTCAATCGCTGCAGTCCATGTAGCTTAGGTACACCCACAGTGCTGGGAGGGAGTTCCAGGATTTTGACCCAGTGACAGTAAAGGAATGGCGATATACTCCCTGGTCAAGATGGTGTGTGGTTTGGAGGGGAACTTGGAGGTGGTGATGTTCCCATGCACCTGGTGCCCTTGTTTGCTCATAAAAAAAGAAGCGTGAAGCTGAAAGGTCGGCTCTACAGTCATGTTATTTAAAGAACCAGGCAGCCTAATTGCAGGTAAGGTGATACTTTGGAACTTTTTCACAGAATCACAGAATTGTTGCAGCACAGAAGGAGGTCATTGGTGGCAGAGGTTGTGGGCTTGGAAGCTGGTGTCAAAGGAGCCTTGGTGAGTTGCTACAGTGTATCTTATAGATGATGCACACTCCTGCCACGATGTGTCAGTGGCGGAGGGAGTGAATGTTTAAGTTAGTGTAAGGGGAGGTCGAACAAGCGGGACGCTTTGTCCTGGATGATGTTGAACTATTTGGATGTTGTAGGAGCTGCACTTATCCAGGCAAGTGAAGATTATTCCATCACACTCCTGACTTGTGCCTTGTGAATGGTGGACAGGCTTTGGGGAGTGAGAAGGTCAATTACTTGCCGCAGAATTCCCAGCCTCTGATCTGCTCTTGTAGCCACAGTATTTTTATGGGGTTGGCCCAGTTCAGTTTCTGGTCAATGGTAACCCCCAGGATGTTGATAGT
The DNA here is from genome assembly GCF_017639515.1 of Carcharodon carcharias. Lineage (NCBI taxonomy): Eukaryota > Metazoa > Chordata > Chondrichthyes > Lamniformes > Lamnidae > Carcharodon > Carcharodon carcharias. Next base: position 189,517,518 of record NC_054469.1, read on the forward strand.
GGGGTGGGTGTGGGTGCGGATTCAGTGATGGTAATGCCACTGAATGTCAAAGGGGGATGGTTGGATCCTCACTTGCTGGAGATGCTCATTGCCGGGCACTTGTGTGGTGTGAATGTTACTTGCCACTTATCAGCCCAAGCCTGAATGTTGTCCAGATATTGCTGCATATGGACACGGACTGCTTCGTGAACGGTGCTGAACATTGTGCAATCATCAGTGAACATCCCCTCTTCTGACCTTATGATGGCGGGAAGGTCATTGATGAAGCAGCTCAAGATGGCTGGGCCTAGGACACTACCCTGAGGAACTCCTGCAGCGATGTTCTGGGGCTGAGAGTTATGAGTTATTAGTTTAACCAGTGGAGAATTTCCCCCTGATTCCCATTGACTCCAGTTTTGCTAGGGCTCCTTGATGCCACACTTGTTCAAATGCTGCCTTGATGTCAAGGGCAGTCACTCTCATCTCACCTTGGGTGTTCAGCTCTTTAGTCCATATTTGGACCAAGGCTGTAATGAGGTCAGGATCTGAGTGGCCCTGCTGGATGCAAGTTCTTTTTTTCTTATCTTTTCATTGAGTCAACTTACGCTTTCTTCAGAGTATTCTAATAACACCCTCTCATTTAAAGTGTTTTCTGTGCATGAAGAATAACATATCTGCTGTCTTAAGCCTTTAATTTAACTGAACTCATACCATTTTGTATCTCACCCAATGGAAATGAATGATCCATAAAACCTGATGCCATGTAAAATGGGTGTTTGACCTGATCCTGTCCCATTCTGGCCAGACGAGATAGCTTAACCCCAGAGCTTTAATCTTTGCTTGTTGCTCTTTCCACCTTTCTTTATGGTTTGTCCGGTTAGGGAGCTATCAATTCTTCTAAAATAAAAGGGTCTTTCTAAATAATCAGCCTCTTCTTTTTCAGATGCCGAGTGGAGGTTTTCTGCATTTTCAGTTTTATATTGGAATGTGCTGACAGCATTTGTCTGCTAAAATGTGTTTTGCTGGTTCAGATATAGGACCGAGCGAATTGCAGCAGATCATTTATTTCCAGGTGCAAACCATTGCAGAATAGCAATGTTGCTAATTTGTTTTCCTGGATGGAATCTGGGCAGTTAAGTTCTTTCAATAAAATATTAGCCTGTCTCTGGTACTCGACTCACCCAGCAGGTGAGCTTTCATTCAAGGCTCTTGGCAGAGACTCAGTTGAAAGGCCTTCTGTGCTGAGCTTCACTGAATCAGATGCCTGCTTGAGTTGGCTTTTTAGCTGCTTTGGATACCTGACAGCCTCAGGTACATAATTTCCTGCAGTCTCAATCCTATGTTCACCTCCATGTCCTTGTTGGGGCAATGAGAAACTTGTCTCTCTCCATCGTTGAAGGATATAAAAGGAAAGTCACCGGGTGGGCATATGTAGTGCATGCTTCTTGAATGTTCCAATAATGATAAAGAGGAAATCCCTCCCTCCTATAAGTTTATTTTCCAGTCTTCCCTTTGTCTCAGCTTATACCCACTGCACAGGCGGCAATGGTGACTGTAGATTTGAATCCAGAGCGGGTTTCAAGTGGGCAGTGGGAATGGCACAAAGTTCACCTGCTAGCAATGTTTCATGCCCAGGGAATTCCAATTCCTGGGCTATGGCAGTCAGCTGCTTCCTTGAAAAGGATAAAACAAGCAACAGTTGGCTAGCAGTGGGAGTGGAAAATTTTAGGTAGTCCGGAGAGTCTCACTAAGGGAGGGTTCACCGTCACGCAGGTATGTCGTAGGAGATGCTCATTAGAGTCTCGTGGATAGAACTGGGTGTGAGGTTTGGGAAAGATGGAGGAAGCCTGGAGGTTTGATCCTGACCCCATGACTGGAAGTATTTTTCTTACCTTGAAGGGCCTCCACTGCCTTTAAACCAAGTATCACTGAGCAGGAAACCACCAATATCATCAGAGTCCTGTTGATGTCTTAGAATGTCACTTGCCATTCAGGCATGACATTTCCACCTGAGTACTATGGGGTCTCATATGTGGTCACATTTTGAAGGAGATGTTAAAACGGGGCCCCATCTGTTCTCTCAGTCTGTTCTACGTAAAAGATACCATGACGATATTTAAAGAAGAACAGGAAAGTTTTCCGTGACATAGTAGCCGGTATTTATCCCTCAACTAGCATCACTAAAGCACATTATCTGTTTATTGTTGCATTGCTGTTTGTGGGACCTTGCTGTGCACAAATTGACTGTTGCATTTCCCCCATACCCCAAAGCACTTACTAGACTGTAAAGAGCTTTGGGGTGTTCTGAGGCTGTGAAAAGCACTATATAAATGCATTTTTTTTTCTTATGTGCACCACTTTTTGCACAATGCATGTCTAATGGGCATGTTGATGTAGCATAATATGCACACTGTGGAATAAAATTAACAATGTATCTCTGTAAACACATCTGTTCTTCACAGCTTCAACCCATTACAGGATCCTCGCCAAAAATTTTGACTGTTGTTTGCTCATATGTGTCAAGCTATTCCTGGATAGTTGACATGCTCCCTATTCCATGCAGTGTCCTCCAGTTAACAGTTTCTCCTTTAAGCATAAGAGCCTCTAGAGTGGAGGCAGAGTAATTTGGAGCATTTAAACTTTATTTCAGTGGTACATTAATTTCTTCTATAATGACATATATTTCAGCTTATTTCCATAAGCTCACCATTTTCATTTGTAATTTCTTACTTCCTACAACCTTGCAAACATTCCTCTGTGTCAGCGCACCATTTTCCCACATATATCTTAATCAACTACTTCACGTATCCTGTACTACTTTACAGTAATATTCAGGACATACCTTTGTGTGCTCCTTATTCCGGACATGGGGCAGGTCGTTAGAGTTCACTTTACCTTTGATAAATGGTGAAACGCTTTGACTCCTTTTTTATCATTGTGTTAGGTCCTTCGTGCTAAAAATATGACCACAACTGCCCCAATATAGAGGTCACAGGGGATGAAGTTGGTCCATGCCAATATGCCAGTACTGCAAAATGAGGTGACAGCAAATCGTCAGCCTGTGTTACACCACATCTGATTTTCTTTTCTATGGAAAAAATATACATACATATTAATTATTTTCTATAATCTGCACAGTACGTTGCATGAAGATGCAGTGTACAGAATAATGATGCATGTAGTAAAATGTAAGGCTTGTATTTATGGGGCATACTGTTTGGAAGACTGATGGGGAGAGACAATATCAACCAAATGGCACATTTTTAATTGGGGTGCAGGCACAGAGAAACCTGGGGGTATCCAGACACAAATCTTTGAATGTGGTAAGGCAAATTGAGAAGACGTTAGAAAAGCTTACCAATGGTTTGGCTTCAGAAACAGAGGCATGGAGCACAATAGCAAAGACGTTACTCTAAATATTTATAAATCACAGATTATATAGGCCCCATATAGAGTATTGTGCTCAATTCTGGGCATAGCACTTTATGTAGGATGGCAGAGCTTTGGAGAGGATGCAGAAGTGATTTATTAGAATGGTAAAACAGAATGCTGCAAATTCTGGAAATTAAAAAAAAACACATAATTCTGGATATTCATCAGTCCTGATGAAAGATCGTTGATATGAAATGTTGGCCAAGATTTTACTGGCCTACCCTGGGCGGCAGGAATAGTGATATAGCGGAGAGCTGTGCTGGGACGGTGAAAGAGCGGAGAGCTGTGCTGGGACGGTGAAAGAGCGGAGAGTTGTGCTGGGATGGTGATATAACAGGGAGCTGAGCTGGGACGGTGAAATAGCGGAGAGCTGTGCTGGGATGGTGATATAATGGGGAGCTGTGCTGGGACGGTGATATAACGGGGAGCTGTGCTGGAACACTCCGCTATACAGTTGTGCCGCCAGAAAAAAATCCCAGCAGTGGGCTGGGAAGGAGCAGTCTGCCAAGTTCCATAATTAAAGGCCCTAATAAGTGTCATTTCACGTGGTTGCTGGTTTTTGCATTACCCCGCTGCATGGGGACACTACCAGCTTAATGGAGGTGCTCTCCCTGCAGCAGGTTGGGTGGGCTGGCATCAGAATCAGAGGCCCTATGACCCAAAAAGAGTCTTCTCAAAGGTATGACGGACAGGGAAGGCAGCCCCTGTGGTCCCAACAATCCCTGCCCCTCCCTTCAGACCCTTGTGGACCCTGGACCCCAATTTTTGTTTAATTTAGCTGTATAGGGGCTCCATTTTGAGGAGGCTTAAGGTCACCAACATGCCTCAGCCTGGTGGTGCTAATGAGGCTTCAGATCTGCCATCCCTCTGACTGGCTGGCAGCATGTAGAGCCCAGTTAGAAAGTCGCTTGTGTTAAAATCACCCAGCAGGTCCTGCTGCCAGCAAGTGTGGGCTTGGTATCTGCTTTTTGCCCTGACATTGGGGTCCAGAAGCCTGTGGTAAAATTCAGCACATTAACTCTGTTTCTCTCCCCACAGATGCTGTCAGACCTTTTGAGAATTCCTGGCATTTACTCTTTTTATTTACTTGAATGGTACCAGAAATGTGGGACTAAACTTAGGTGAAGAGATTAGGAGAGATGGTGTTGTTCTCCTTAGAGGAGAGAAGGTTAAGTGAAATTTTATGAAAGTTCTGATAAATTAGATCAGGAGAAACTGTTTTCAGTGATAGAAGTGTCAGTAACCAGAGAACACAGATCGGAGGTGATGGGCAAATGAGCTAGAGGGGCGATGAGGAGAATATTTTTACGTAGCGAGTAGTTATGATCAGGAACGTACTGCCTGAAAGGGTGATAAAAGCAGATTCGATAATAATTTTAAAAAGGGAATTGGAGAAGTGCTTTATAGGGCTGTGGTGAAAGGGGAGGGAATGGGGCTAATTGGAAAACTCTCTCAAAAACCAACACAGGTATGATGAACTGAATGGCCTCCTTATGCACTGTACCATTCTATGATTCTAACGGAAAGCCTATTTGTGCACTCATAATTGCTTTCAGTTCCATTCACAGATCAGGGAGAATCTGATGACCAATGGGAAGTCATGTGAGAAAGCACCACTTACCCTCACACCAGGCACAAACAGCAACAAATACACCAGGGGATAAGATAATTATGGTGTTGAGGCGAAAAGACCAAGGAAGCTAAGAAATATTGGTGATAAATGGACAGCAACACTGGCATGCAATGATAGAGGCTCAGTTGTATAGAGTAGGTTGAGGGCCTCTATTCCATGAAAAAATAAATCAGGCATGGGGATGCAAAACAGGCCTGCCGATTCTCTACAAGCTCATTTCACACGATTGTCATAGACCAATTTCACCTCATGCCAGTATGTGCAGGGTCTCGTCAAGTTGAGCTTTCCTCAATTTCCATTGATCCTTTATCTACAAGGATTGCACATTGCAATAAATTGGGTAACATTTATCATAGTTAACCAACAGCATCACAATAGTACCCTAGGAGGTACCCGAAATTGTGATGAAAAACAGGCATTTTCTGATCTAGGCGCCAGCCATGGATTAGTAACACTCGTGCCTTTGATCATGAATTCAAGCCCCAATCTAGGTACTTGAGCACAAAATCTAAGCTGACACTTCCAGTGCAATACTGGGTGAGTGCTGCTCTATTGGAGGTATTCAGGTGCAATGTTAAACCAAGGTCCCTTCTGCCCTCTCAAGTGGATGTAAAAAATCCCATTATAATTTTTAAATAAAAGCAAGTTGTTTCCTGCTGGTGCTCTGACCAAAATTCCTAAAAAGATCAAATAAGTTGTTTCATTGCTGTTAGTGGCACCTCCCTGTGCAAAGATTTTCTGCTGCATCTCCTACATTTAGCAGTGATCACACTTTAAACAATAATTTATTGGCTGTAATGTGATTTGAAACAAGCCTGTTGCTTGTACTTACTTCACTAAGTTTTGTTGTGAAGCCTGGACATGGTAATGTTTTCACATGTTTGATAGTTTGAGGGTTGACATTTTGCCCTTGTCACATTCAGCTATACTGTAGACTTTAGGAAATGGTATTCTGCTCGAGCTCCCTGTAGCTCTAATTGGTGGGAATTATGTTTGGCATTTTTCCTAAAACCACCAGAATTACCGACTGTACAGTGAGTAGTTTATAGCCAACTCCCTAATTAATATCTATTAAAATGGGGCAAGCTCTTTAAACATCACTTAACCTGTTGCACTATTTGCCCATATGAGGCTTTGATTGATGGGCAATTCATTTGATAAATCAATGGTTAAAATCAAGCTTCATCTAACATCTGAAAATGTATTGCAACAAAAACAACACTGAAGCACATTTATTTTTGGATTGTGTGTCTTGTAATGAGCGTCAGATATGTGAAATAGTGAACAAGTGAATTTTAGTAACACAGAAGGAATAACTGTGCTTACAAAATGGAGGAGGTCAATATCTGTAGTCCCTGAACCAGGATAACATTTTAGCTTAACCTTGTAATCTGAATATCCCTACACTGTGGTTGCCCAACCCGGTTCCAACTGCTGGCAATCCAGTCCAGGCAACTCAGAACTAAAGGCAATTTATTGTTTTTATTTCCATTTCTACCCTGCTATTTTCTTCTGTTTCCAATATTATAGGTCTGGAAGTTTGGAAAACCTGGATTTTAGAGCAATTGCTCGGTTCAGAAATCGGAATACCAAGATCCATTACAATCTGCAGATTAACAGGAAACTGGATTTAGTGTTTAGTTGTGGTCCTGGCCCTGAAGCATCCATGGTTCATGTCAACATAGTCCATGAAAACAAAAAGTTGGGCATCCCTACCTTACATTTTCCTTTTGCTTTTCTGAGGAATATTGATGGTAAAAATCTAATTGTCTACGCATCCTGATAAAAGTGCTGGGATAGGGCCATGCTGAACCTTCATCGCTGACCCCAACAAAGGGTCAGGGGAAGTACAATTATTTGCATAGCAATTGTCAGCCCTCATGACACAAGGGTACATCCTAGGTATGTAACTGCTCAAGAAGCTGCATATGTGGCAGATTTGGCCAGCAAGGGGAAAGGCTGGCATTTCTGCCATCCCCAGACAGAAACCATCAAGCTTCCCCAAGTGGTCCTGTGGAAAGGAATCGTGTTTAAACATTGTGAAAAAAAATCCATCCCCTTTAATGGCTGAGGCAACAATCCTCTCCTAGGCCTCTAGATTGGTTTGTCAACCACTACCAATGTTGCACTGTATCTGTGAGGCCAGAGATGCAGGAATCCGCAGCATTGGAAGTCTACCGTTCTTGCTATGCCAATGGCTTAATTAGAATGGGTGGAGGCACCATCTCTTGCAACGTCCAGGAGATCCCTGAAATAAGATTGGGGCCTGGCTTGTCCATTAATTTTAATGGACTGATAGTCATGTGCTGTGTGTCCATGACTTTCCAAGGTGTAGAAACATCCAGGCTTGGGCTGAAAAATGGCAAGTAGCATTAGTGACACACACTTGCAAAGCAATGACCATCTCCAACAACAGTAAATCCAATCATTTCCCCTTGATATTCAATGGTATTACCATCGCTGAATCCCCCACTATGAAAATCTTGGTGAGCTAGCAGCTCATCACCACCTTCTCGAGGGCAATTAGGGATGGGCAACAAAAATGCTGGCCTAGCCAGTGACACCAACGTCCCATGAATGAATTTGAAAAAAGACTTTGCTGGCAACATTCATTGTTGTAGAGTTGGTTTGTGCATTAATTCTGCACAGCTATTGGACAGAATTATTTTAGTAGACATTAATATCAATATTTCAAATTTGTGTGCAGGTTATTTCTAGTGTACACTTCTCTCTCTCCCTTCCCTCTCCTTTACAGCATAGAAAGCAGGGGACTGCTCATAGTGAGGACTCTTCGGTACTGTCGTGCTAAAGTATCAAAGTCCAAAGCTGACTGTTGCCAAACATCTGAAATTAGTTCTGAAGAAGAGTCATATTGGACTTGAAATGTTAATGTTGTTTTACTCTTCACCGATGCTGCCAGACCTGCTGAGTTTTTTCAGCACTTTTGGATTTTATTTCAGATTTCCAGTATCCACAGTATTTTGCTTTTGTCTGAAATTAGTTGCTGGCAGATTTCATTGATTTCTTATCTTATACTATGTTTACAACCAGCTGTGCTACCACTTTGAACATAAATAGTTTGGATCCACAAGTGCTACCTTGCCAGTGGTTGGCCCAAATTTTCCAACAGGTGAACCATGCAGAGCTGATGCTATCATGTTCTTTGTGTTGTGGGTTTTTTAGCTGGATCTCAGCCTTCAGCCATCTGTAGAGCTGCTTACTTGCTCTCAAATTGGGTTGCTGTTTCAGGTTCAGAAATGCCTTGTGCTTGCGGCTTATCAGCTCTTGGATCACCTGATCATTCTCATTGAACCAGTTTTAGTCTTTCCCTAGATGAGTGACCAAGTGTCTCTTCATAGGTGCTGATTACGAAGGCCTTGAGAGCAGACCAGGCGCTGTAGACACTCTGTGTCTCTGGGTCACTGGGAGTCACCACATTGGCTGAGAGGCACCGGCTGAATAGGGCTTTCTTGTCAGGGTCCTTGAGTGCCCCAGTGTTGATTTTCCTGCAGCATTGTTTCTGTTGCCGTCGCTGCATTGGGGCTACACTGATGTTGATGACTGAGCGAGTTAGGAAGTGGTCCATCAAGCAGTTGTTGGCTGCTGTCATGGCTTGGGTGATACGGACGTCCTTGCGGTCCCTCACTCGGACAATGACATAATCAGGTGCTAGTGCTTGGAGCGAGAGTGTAACCATGAGGCCTTATACTTGTCTCTCTGATGGAACAAGATGTTGGTTATGACAAGGCCGTGTTTTAGGCATTTTGTCAGGAGCAATGTACCATTGGTATTGGATTTCCCTACCCCCTCTCTGTCGATTACATCTCCCAAGAGGTCTGTGTCCTTCCCAACTCTGACGTTGAAGTCACCAAGGAGGGTCAGCTTATTGCCCACTGGGACCATTGATGAACTTATGTAAGACACTGGTTAGACCCCAGTTGAAGTATTGTGTACAGTTCTGGGCACTACACTATAGGAAGGGTGTGAACGCATTGGAGAGAGTGCAGAAGAAGTTTACGAGAATGGTTCCAGGGATGAGACACTTCAGTTATGATGAAAGACTGGAGAAGTTGGGACTGTTTTCCTTGGAGAGAAGAAGGCTAAGAGGAGACTTGATAGAAGTTTTCAAAATCATGGGTCTGGACAGAGTAGGTAGGGAGAAACTGTTCCCGCTCATAAATGGATCAAGAATCAGGAGGCACAGTTTTAAAGTGTTTTGCAAAAGAAGCAAATGCGAGATGAGAAAAAACTTTTTCACACAGCGAGTAGTTAGGGTTTGGAGTGCACTGTCTGGAAGTGTGGTGGAGGCAGGTTCAACTGAGGCATTCAAGAAGGCATTGGATGGTTATTTAAATAGAAACAATGCACAGGGTTACAGGGAAAAGGCAGGAGTTGGCGCTAAGTTAAAATGCTCAGAGAACCTGTGCAGACACAATGGGCTGAATGGCCTCCTTCTGCACCGTAACAATTCTGTGATTCTGGGACTAGGGCTGGGGAATCTTCAAGCTGGAGTAAAATTCCCCTTTGGACTTCTCTGTAGCATCCAATGTTGGGACATAAGCCTTGAGGACTGTAGCTCATTGGTTCTGGGCTAAGGTTGAGCCGAAAGGTCATGAGGCGCTTTATCCCGCAAGGGGTGTCTTTGAAATGGCCCACCAGTTCATTTTTAATGGCAAAGCCAACCCCGTGGAGGTGGCGATCTTCTACTGGTTTACGTTTCCAGAAGAAGTTGTAACCCCCACCTTGGGCAGAATCTTCTGGCTGGCGTGCGGGTGGCGGAGCCCACACGCCAGTGCTTAAAATGTGGCGTGCTGACGTCGCATGAGCGTCCCGACGCCATTAATTAAAAGCCTCGTTAAGGCCCTTAACTTGCCAATTGGCATTTTCACATGAGGGGGATATGTTCATGAATTTTTTATTGTTCTATTTTTACTATTTGCCAGCCTTTCAGCGATCTCCCGAAGGCAGCACTTTGCCTCAGGGAGATGTACGCTCTTTTGCATGCATGCGCAAAAGTGTGCACTCTGACAGTTGGGGAATTCCCCCCCCCCCCACTCCCCCCCCCCCCCCCCCCCCCAAACACAGGATGCGCATAGCACTTCCCATTGGGCGGCCCGCTAGGCAGACCTTAATTGGCCCGCCCACTTAAAATGACGGCCGGGCCCGTTTCAGCAGCAGCCAGCAGCGATCGGCTGCCCACCCACTGCCAAGCTGGTGGGGCCCACCCGCCCATCAAGGGCAAAATTCTGTCCTTTGTTTCTTGAGCTGCCTTCCCCTAGCTGGTGGGACTCACATAGGGCAGCGGTGTCAATGTCAAAACACCTGAGCTCCTGGGCAACATTCCGGTCTGTCGTTGTTGGGGTTGTTCATGGTGGTCCTTATGTTCCGGATCCTGAATTTCATTTTAAGGGGGTGGAAGATGCCTGTGCAAGAGTGTTTCTTAATGTGGGGTTGCCATTGCCCACCAGCTACCGCACAGGCTTCATGGAGTAAGGCCTTAGTCCAGTGGCAAGGGAGTCCGAGATGACTGGAGACCAGGCTCCGCTGTGTGGGCCTAGAACATACAGACACACAAACTCCTGCTGTCCTCTCTTCTTCCCACAGGACCTCTCTTCCTGGGATTCATAAAGAGCAGTGTCGGCCTTGCGATCCCCCTGTTGGCCTGTGCTGCGCTGCTCCGGGCAGTAACCACCAGGTGGTGATTCCTGCCTTTGGGTCCTCACCCGCTCATTGCATTTGTTGACATGTCAGTTTCTATTTCATTATTTCTTCACGTTGAGCACCACTACATTTCCAAATGCTGTTTGACACAGTATATCCCTGAGAGCTTCTGATTTCTCTATTGGATATGATGTAAATTTTCCTAGCAGGTTCATTAAACTTGGGAATTATTATTGCATTCAGTTATGGAGACATGCTTCTCACTTGCAGCCTCTGTTGCATCGAACACATGAGCTAAAAACATCATAGTTCTCTTCAAGAACTTGCACTTGCTATTCAGTATAACTCCTCTACAAGAAATCTCTAGAGTCAGTAATCATGCTCTGCTGTTCTCCGTATATACCAGGTTATTATCTTTCCAATCCTTTTGACAAATCCTCACCAACTAACATTCTTATTGTACTTGATCCATACCTGGTAGTGTAGGAAAATAGGAATATAGGTAATAGGAGCAGGCCATTTGCCTGCTAAGCCTGCTCCACCATTCAACTAGATCATGGCTGACCTTTTACCTCAATGCCATTTTCCCGCAATATCGCATATCCCTTGATGTCTTTACTACCTAGGAATCTATTGATCTCTGTCTTGAACAAACTCAATGACTGAGCCTCTTCAGCCCTCTGGGGTAGAGAATTCCAAAGATTCACCACCCTCTGAGTGAAGAAATTCCTTCTCTTCTCAGTTCTAATGGCTTGCCCTTATTCTGAGACTGTATCCCCTGGTTCTAGGCTCCCAGCCAGAGGAAACATCCTTCCTGCATCTACCTGTTGAGTCCTAACTAAGAATTTTATATGCTTCAATGAGATCACCTCTCATTCTTCTAAATGCTAGAGAACACGGGCTTATTCTCTTCAATCACTCCACATAGGACAATCCTGCCATCCCAGGAATCAATCTGGTGAACCGTCATTACATTCTCTTTATGGCAAGTATATCCTTCCTTAGGTAAAGGCACCAAAACAATACACAATGCTCCAGGTCTCACCAAGGTTCTATACAGTTGCTGTCAGACTTTTTTAATCCTGTACTCAAATCCTCTTGCAATAAAGGGCAACTTAACATTTGCCTTCCTAATCGCTTGTTGCACTTTCATGTTTGCTTTCAGTGACTTATGAACAAGGACACCCAGGCCTCTTTGGACTTCAACACTTCCCAATCTCTCACTATTCAAGAAATACTTGTATCAAAAGTGGATGACTTTGTATTTTTCCACATGATATTCCATCTGCCATGTTCTTTCCCACTCACTTAGCCTGTCTAAATCCCCTTGAAGCCTTTTTGCATCCTCCTCTCAATTCACATTCCCACCTAGTTTTGTGTCATCAGCAAACTTGGAAATATTACATTTGGTCCACCATCCAAATATAGATTGTGAATAGAGACCCAAGCAGCAGTGGCCCATGAGTAACAGCCTGCCAACCTGAGAATGATCCTTTTATTCCTACCGTCTATCTGTTAACCAATTCTCAATCCATACCACCCCAATCCCATGTGCTGTAATTTTGCTTGCTAACCTCCTCATTGAAAACCTTCTGAAAATCCTAGTACACCACATCCACTGGCTCCCCCTTGTCTATTCTGCTAGTTACATCGTCAAGAAGTTCTAAAAACTTTGTAATACATGTCTTTTCATTTGAGTCTATACTTGCATTCCTTATTTATGCTCATATTCCTTATTTTTGTCTGGACCTCACACCTTCCCACATGCAACCTCATCAGCCACCTGTCTGCCTATTCCTCAATGCTTCGGTATCCTTCTGAGTCTTTTACACTCTTCCTAATGTAGTGCCAATTTTTGTTTTGCCTTTTTTTGATAACTACATATAGAAAGACATTAAGTGTTTTTTGTCTATATTGTATTAGCGATGTTTCTCACCTCTTCTATTTATCATATGTAGGTTATTTTTGAACATAATTCCAGTCAAGCACCCAAAATACACTGTACCCTCCAAAGAAAAGATTCTTGAAGATTTTAAAGGGGCATCACATTCAATTAAAACGATTTTGGCAATTTGCCTTACTGAGAAATGGGGATCATCCAAAAAAATTGAGCACCAGTTTTGTCGTTTATGTTATAAACAAAGTGAGGATTATTGTAGCCGACTGGAATTTAAAGGCAACAATGTAGTCACTCAAGTTGGATGTCACATTTAACTACATATTAACACTTCAGATGTAATTCCCTGAGTGTGAAGTGTTTTGGGACATTCAGAAGATATTCCTCCATATGATGCAGCATCACATACTGATAACCCTACAATTTTCACGGGGATCATTGCAGCAATTCATTTATTGGAAAGTCAAACCTTTGCTATTTAAAAAAATGAATCTAATTAAAGTTAAAGATATTCAGCAATATGTTTTAGCACTGTCAGTTTTTGGCTTAAAGGGAAGACTTACAGGAAATAGGAAACAAGGTACAGTTGCGAGGCCAAGTCACAGGACCAATAACCAAGTTCTTATGGCTGTTAAATGATCATGTCTTAAATCAATTTTCAAAGTACTTATATCTACATTGGCCAAAGACAAACTGGATCAAAATTTGCTCCAGTTTTTCACTGATTTCACACATAAAACATATTTGTGTAATGTAAACAAGATGAAAAGCCAGAAAGAGACAGTTTGATGGGGGTGGATGGGATGGGGGTGGGAGGAGTGTTTTCTCCCAAGTTCCTGTTAAAATTCTTGGATGATGAAAATGAGGCACAAACAGCAAACTTTCTTATTTGTTTGCCCATGAGAAACAGTGTGTGCTGCAGAGTTTAACTGCTCAGAATACAAAGAGAAACTCTAAATAATGCCAATGGAGCCCGGTCAACTGTTTGCCTATGTCGACTCTGATCAATTTGTTGTCATTTCCAATGGAGGCAGATTTGCTGCTTTTAGCAGGCTGCTTGCTGATTTCACAGAACAGAATGTTGCTACTTGATATTTCTTTCTTTCCTGCAGTGTTTGTGTAGATATGCTAAGCAAGAATTGAACATAAAATAAAGTATTGAGCAAACATTTGTTCACAATGTAATGGCTTTCAACTTACTGAAGTGCATTCGTATGAGATTTAAATGTAGGTCTGGATATTTACTAGGATGCCTTACAGAGGTAGCAGTGGAGTTTTGGACAGAAAATCAGGAAGTCTGGGTTTCCCCGCATATGATGAAATTTTAACTCTACAGCATACATTTTTGACCCTGGCAAGTTCCCCATCAGCTGCCTGATTGCCAGGCTTGGCTTCCAGTTGAGTAAGGAGCTGCATGACCAAGTAGGTGCAATCCCCAAGTCCTGATCCCCATTTCTGATTACCTTTCTTCCGGGGGTGGACTTATTAAGGGAAGTTTGCAGTGGGGGCCAGTGGGAGAACACTCCTGCTCTTCTTGGCCCACAAGCAGTGATGTGAAGGCACTTATCTTCTCACTGAAGCTGTCCTCACCTTGCTTTGTAAAACTTGCAAAGCAGGTTGAATCATTAAGATGGTAGCGTATTGTTTGCCTGCCCCCTTGTGCCATCACCGTAAAACCCAGAAGTCAGCAAGTTGGAACCAGTTTCCCAAGCACTTGGAATTTTTCCCAATTTAATGCCCTACTCATACCAAATGCCTTGCGCTCACCCATTTTAAAATCCCCCCAACATATCTGAAAAATATGGCACGCAACTCTCTTAGATGTTCTCAATTTCTCAGTAAGGCAAATTGCCAAAATCATTTTAATTAAACACGATACCCCTTTAAATTATTCAATAATCTTTTCTTTGGAAGGCATGGTGTATTTTGGATGCTTGATTGGATTTATATTCAAAAACAACCTATGTATAATAAATAGAACCAGTGAGAAATATTGCTACGGGACATTGATTTCTGAAATGAAGAAAATAAAATAATGAAATGTAATGATTTAGCAATTATTAGTTCAGCAAAATGCTGCATAATGTGCTCAGATATTAAACTTAGTTTCATTGTAGAAAGGACGTGGTAAATTAGAAAGTATTTTTAAAATCAATTTTATATGTTTTATAATGCATATTAGTGCAATAAAATGAAACTAATTTATTTTTTCTCTAATGTATAGCAATCACAAACCAATATAAGAAAACATACCCGGGAGAAATAAAGTTCACTTGGTAATGATATATCTGACCTTCAGTAATGATGTGACAATCCTCCTCAGATTAAAGGAATTTTTAATGATACAAAAACAAAGCTTTGTTTTGTTATTTTTTCCAACTATTGAGTAAGGTATTGAAATTTGTTTCTTTTTTTCTCCCTCTGTCTTCGAGTACATGAACACATATAGATAAAGAGGATTTAAACTAGTAGGTCAACAACCATAAGAGTGATTTGTATGTGCAGAGGAACACTAGGCAGAAGTTTAGAAGCAAGATTTAACCATTGCAATGAACCTTGGTCTTCTTGACATTATGGTTGGAATTTTGCAAATCCCATCTCGCCCCCGCCTGTCTTCCAACTATCCCGGGAGCGGCCAGCAGGAAGGGAGGGAGGCATAAAATTGTGTGGGATGGAAGGGGTGCCATGATATTTAACCAATGGTGGGATAGGTGTCGGGCACTCTGCCCACCCTTGGACCTATTGAGACCATCCCCTGCCCACACCATGTAGCAAGGTGTCCTGTCTGTGCCTCGAGGGCAGGGGGTCCATCCTGAAGGGCCACCCACTGCTGCTTGAACACCTCCTCTACCTCCTGATCAATGTACCACCAACCCCCAAAACCCTCATAGGGCCTGCCTGACCTACGCCAGTAAGACTGCTATACTTACCTTTGGCCTCCTCCAGGGCTTCTCGTTGGGGACTGGATGCAACCTGAGCAGTGGCCACTGCTCCCAATGGTGCTGTTGGGATTGGAGAGCTGCTGGCCCTCTGATTGGTGGGATGTCCTTCCTCATGGGAACAGTAGCCATGACCTTAGGCACTGGTAGAATCCCCTCACGGATTCCTGGGTTAGTAGAAGTGGACTCTCCCCTAACTTTTCAGCTGGTGAGCAGGGCCACAGCCTCCATATAAAATACAGGTCTATGTTTAAAAAATCAAAGATTGTAGGTTTGATTGCTCATTGGGTGGTGTGTATGCAGCACCCTTTGTTAATGAATAATTGCAGCCTAAAAATGGCATACAATCTCAAGTTAAAGGTTTATATAAGGAACCTGCCTGCTTTGGGTACAACACTGAATGCCCATTTCAAGCTCCTTTGAAAATTGAATGGGTAGGCCTCAAGCAGCCAATAGGAAGAAAGATAATTGCCTCCTGCCTCTTTTTTTTAGCATTAAATAAAAATTGACCCCAGAGGATCAATCTAGTTTGAAGTCATTTTAAAAGAAACAAAAACAGATGGGAAAAAGCCTTTCCTCCTCCTAAATTCATTTTTTAAAATTTAAGAGCAATTAATTATCACTTTATTGTTGTCAGTGTTTTAATGATAATTAGAAAACATAAATGTTATAATTCTGAAGAAGAGTCAAATTCGACTTGAAACTTTAACTCTGTTTCCCTCTCCACAGATGCTGTCAGACTTGCTGAGTTTTTCCAGCACCTTCTGATTTATTTCAGATATTCAGCATCTGCAGCATTTTGCTTTTATAAACACTCTAATTACTGACAACTGTCAGACAGAGAAAAACACAGGGATAAAATGAGTCATAATGCCTTTTCTTATCTTAATATGAGTTGAAATCGAACTTTGAAAGCAAATAGAAAAAAGTTTTATGTTGAAAGTGAAGTAGAGGGGAGATGCACATTGCCAGGAACCAGTCACAAAAATACCAATGTCTGTATCTCTTAGAATTTCGAGTCTCAAGCCAGTGTAAGAGATATGGGGCAGGATTTTCTGCTTGACGTGTGGGGGGGCGGGCCCCGCATGTCTGCACGTAAAATGACACGCGGTGACGCTGGGCGAGCGTCCTGATGTCACTGCGCGTCATTGTGATATTTCGCTGGGTGGGGGCAAGATGAAGTTCAACGCGAGCCCACCATTAATTAACAGGCTAGTTAAGGCCCTTAAATCGGCAATCGATGGCGCTTCTTAGGCGCCCATGCGATCTTCGGGTCGGCGCATGGCGCAATGGGCAGGCAGATAAGGGACTTTTTAATAAAATTCATCCACGGGCGGGATAAGAGAGCTCAGTGGGGTTGTCAACGTGTTCTGTGAGTATTTATCGCAGAAAGTTTTTTAAGCTTGCCGGTGTGATCTGTAGCAGTTCAGAACAAGTTCCAGCAGCTTTCTGTGTATTTTTAATCTTCAGGTCAGCACTCTGCAGTCAGGAATCTTTATCGGGCTGGCAGCTTTCCGGAGGCCTCCCTTTAGCCTGGGTATGGGCATTGGAGGCAGCTCCTCTGAGGAGGAAGGGAGGGCACAATCATCCTCCAACGGAGCCACCTTTGGGAATACAGGTACAGGCACAAGGGGTGCAGGGCCAAGAGATAGTCCAAGGTGGAAGGGGCCACTATCCTGCTGCTAGGGTATACAGGTGGCGAAGCAGCTACCTCAATATGACTGAGGTCAGTGGCGAAGGAGGCTCTGACTGTCAAGGGAGACAGTCAACTACATCTGTCAGATGATTGGGCCTGAGATCTCCCCTAACTGTGTGGGTGAATACCCCATGCGAGCAGCTCTGAAGGTCACAGTTGCCCTCAATGTCTATGCCTCTGGCTCCTTCCAGGGCTCGGTGGGTGATCTTTGCGGTGTCTCCCAATCAGCTGTGCACACTTGTGTCAAGCAGGTTACAGACGCTCTGTTCAGACAGGCATTGAACTTCATCCACTTCTGTTGTGACCAGGCTTCGCAGCCATTGCTGGATTCCCCCGCGTCCAGGGTGCAATAGACTGTACACATGTGGCCATCAAGGTGCCAGCAGGTGAGCCCGGTGCCTTCGTCAAAAGGAAGGGCTTCCACTCCATGAACGTGCAGATAGTGTGTGATTACAGGATGCAGATTCTACAAGTTTGTGCCAGGTACTCAGGCAGCTCCCATGATGTCTACATCCTCAGACACTCCCAGGTGCTGGGGCTCTTCAGTTCTCCAGCCCGGCTGGATGGATGGCTGGTGGGTGACAGGGGCTATCCCCTCAGAAAATGGCTCATGACGCCTCTCTGCCATCCAAGATCAGAGGCTGAGCAGCGGTACAATAGGAGCCACGCCTCCACAAGGGCTGTGGTGGAGAGAGCCATCGGTCTTCTCAAGATGCACTTCTGTTGTTTGGACTGCTCAGGTGGCGCACTCCAGTACCCCCCAGATCGTGTATCGGTGATAGTGGTTGCATGCTGCGTTCTCCACAATCTTGCGCTGGAAAGGGGGGACGCAGTGGACGATGAAGATGTTGTCACAGTGGATGCGGCTGCACACGATGAGTCCAGCACTGATTCTGAGGATGGGGAAGCACAGGGGAATCTTGAGGGGCTAAACGTTGACCCGGGACTACACCAAGGAGGCAGGGACACCAGGGAGACTTTAATCCAACTCCAGCTAGCTCCACACAAATGGATCAGGAGGACCAGCCTTGCCTGGTCGGCGCTTAAGTGCTGCATCTGCCACTTCATCAGCTGCAACTAAGGGCTTTAGACATAGACTTCAGTGTCCACTCAAACACTCATGACATGTATGTAAAACATACAAATGCAGAACAAAGGAACCACCCTCAGCCATGGTAACGCATCTGGTTTTAATTTTCACCATCATAAGGTCACACAAATTCAAAACAAAACATTTTTCAAGCATAAAAAAAATAATAATTCCCTAATCTAGGGCTAACACAAAAGCACCAATGAGAAACCCGTGGTGTGCCTAAGGTGTCTTATGCTTACACTTACGAGTGCTACGTCTGGGTGTCCCCGCAACCCCCCCCCCCCAACTCTCAGAGTGGCATCTGAGACAGCCTGCTGACTCTGCTGTCCTGTTGGCCTCGATGATCTTGGTGGGCGCCCTCTGGCCCGTGGAGCCTGTGCTGGCCCCACCTGGGAGGGATCTGCCAGTTCCACAGCTGGCATCTCCCCAGCCGTCACAGCCTCACCTGATGAAGCGATCATTGGGGGAGGGACAGAGCAGCTGTTGCCCTCATCCGGAGTGCCATGAGAGGAGCCCACAGAAAAGACAGGCAGCTGCTCCGCCGACATGAGGTCGTCCTGGACCTCCCTGCTCACCGTCGATGGATGGGCAATGACTGGGAAGTTTGAAGCCCACACTATCTCCCACATTGGCAATGACCAGCAGTGGCCACTGGCGCTGTGAGGGCTTGCAGGTCTGAGCATAACTCCAGAAGAAGCTGCTTGTTCTCCTGGAAGCCCCTCTCCAGGTGAGCCGCCACTCTCCCCATGGAGGAAGCATGGTGCTCTGCCATGAGGCTCATTGCATCACTGATGCTTCGTGCGAACTCCTCCACCACAGACACTAAGCGAAGCATAGTCTCATGCAACACTCCCAGATGCTCCCGCACACCTGGCCACATTTCCTGCAGCTGCTGCGTCGTGGACGACTCCAGACGTACCGACTGAGCATGTGCCTGGTCCCCTGCAGTCCTCTGACTGCTGGTGCCATTGGCACTCTCTGTCTCTGCCAGCTCATCCAGCGATTGTGAAGTGCCCTCTCCACTGTGCCCCAGGACACCAGCCAATGTTGCAATGCCCACCAATGTGCTAGTATCTGCGCTGGTGCCTGCCTCGCAGAAATGGTGTGATGCTGGTGCAGTTGAGAGCCTTCAGATGTAAGAGGGGGCATCTGGAATTGCTCCTGGCGGCCAGACTGATGATGCTGAAATTAACAACAAGGACAGTGGATCAGTTAGCGTGCACACAGTGACACACTTCATCCCTTTCCTCCTGGCTCAATATGCGCCCAACCTTCCAGAACCTCCGGGAGACAAAATTGGTGGGGTAGCAAATTGTCAGGAGGAGACCCTAACATTACAGGCTGGTCAGATGGCCTAAGGAATGCCAAATGGAATGTTATGTGGATAAGTGTGAGGTGATGCACTTGGACAGGAGAAACAAGGTATGGGAATACACGAGGAATGGTAGGACCGTGGAAAGTAAAGAGGATTGGAGGGACCTTGCTGGGCATGTCAACAGGGCCATTAAGGTAGTCGGACAGGCACATGAGGCGTTTAAGAAAGTTAAAGCCATACTTGCCTTTATTAGCTGAGGAATAGAATATAGGAACAGGGAGGTCGTGTTGCAAGTTCAGAAAACGCTGCCTTGGCCACAGCTATAGTTCTGCATGCAGTTGTGTGATATATGCTTCATGAGAGGGATGTGATTGGAGTGGAGAGAGTGCAGAGGTCATTGACCAGGATGCTGGCTGGCCTGGAGAGTTTGACTTATGAGGACACATAGCATAGAGTGGGGTTATTTCCCCTAGAGCAGAGGAGATTGAGGGGGACATTATTGAGGTTTATAACATTAAGATCAATACCTGATCTCCTATTAGGGAACCAGACAGGTCAGGTGACAGAAGTATGTGTAGGCGAACATTTTGGGTCCAGTGACCACAATGTCATTAGTTTTAAATTAATTATGGATAAGGATAGGTCTGGTCCTCGAGTTGAGATTCTAAATTGGAGAAAGGCCAATTTTTTGGAAATGAGAAAGGATCTAGGAAGAGTGGATTGGGATATGTTGTTTTCTGGCAAGGTTGAGCTCAGTAAGTAGAAGGCATTCAAAGGCGAAATTTTGAGAGTGCAGAGTTTGCATGTTCCTGTCAGGATGAAAGGCAAAGTTAACAGGCATAGGGAACCTTGGTTTTCAAGGGATATTGGCGATCTGGTTAAGAAGAAGAGTGAGGTGTATAGCAGGTATAGGCAACAAGGAGCAAATGAGGTACTTGTAGAGTATAGAAAATGTAAGAAAATACTAAAGAAGGAAATCAGGAAGGCAAAAAGAAGACATGAGGTTGCTTTGGCAGACAATGTGAAGGTAAACCCAAAGGGTTTCTACGAGTATATTAAGATTAAAAGGATAGTAAGGGACACAATTGGTCCCCTTGAAGATCAGAGTGGTCGTCTATGTGTGGAGCCTCACGAGATGGGGGAGATCTGTGCTGGGACCATAGTTGTTTGTTGTCTATGTCAATGATCTGGATGATAATGTGGTGAATTGGATCAGCAAATTTGCTGATGACACTAAGATTGGAGGCATTGAGGACAATGAGGAAGGTGTTCAAAGCTTGCAGAGGGATCTGGACCAACTGGAAAAATGGGAATGGCAGATGGAATTTAATGCAGAAAAGTGTGAGGTGTTGCATTTTGGAAGGTCAAACCAAGGTAGGCCATACACAGTAAATGGTAGGGTACTGAGGAGTGCAGGGGGAAAAAGGGATCTGGGAGTTCAGATACATAATTCCCTGAAAGTGGCGTCACAGGTAGACAAGGTTGTAAAGAAAGCTTTTGGCATACTGGCCTTCATATACCAAAGTATTGAGTAGAGGAGTATAGGAGTTGGGATGTTATGGTGAGGTTGTATAAGACATTGGTGAGGCCAACTTTGGTGTATTGTGTGCAATTCTGGTCGCCTAACTACAGGAAGGATATCAATAAGATTGAGAGAGTGCAGAGAAGATTTGCTAGGATGTTGCTGGGTCTTAAGGAGTTGAGTTACAGGGAAAGATTGAACAGGTTAGGACTTTATTCCTTGGAGCATAGAAGAATGAGGGGAGATTTGATAGATAGTTACAAAATTATGAGGGGTATAGACAGAGTAAATGTGAGTAGGCTCTTTGCACTTAGATTAGGAGAGATAAACACGAGAGGACATGGCTTTAGGGTGAAAGGGTAAAGGTTTAGGGGGAACATTAGGGGGAACGAATGGTGAGAGTGTGGAACGAGCTACCATCTGACGTGGTAAATGCGGGTTCACTCTTAAGTTTTAAGAATAAATTGGATAGATACATGGATGGGAGAGGTCTGGAGGGTTATGGACTAGGTGCAGATCAATGGGACTAGCAGAATAATATTTCATCACAGACTAGAAGGGCCGAACGGCCTGTTTTCTGTGCTGTAGTGTTCTATGGTTCTATGGTTCTATTATGAGCGGCATAGATAGGGTCGACAGAAAGGAACTTTTCCCCTTGGTGGAGGGATGAGTAACCTGATGGCATTGATTTAAGGTAAGGGGCATGAGGTTGACAGGTGAGATGGTGAGGAATTTTTGCACACAGTAATGTGGGATGCACTGCCTGAAAGGGTGGTGGATGCAGAAATCCTCCTAACATGTAATAAGTATTTGGATGTGCAGTTGCGATGCCATGGTATACAAAGCCATGGGGATAGTGGTCAGAAATGGGATAAGGTGACTTTGGAAGGTGCTTGACCCATGCATCTTCGAAGGGCCGTGGGACCTTTATCTATGATTCACACCTCTGACCCTTATCAGTCTGTGACCAAGCAATGTTGCAACAATAACAAATCAAACAATCAATAGTGCTATGGATGGTGGGAAGACAGAGCAGATGTCACATTTGATCTCAAATACCTGGCCGCTCCACCCCAGCCTTACCCACACCAGTGGACCTGGGCGCATGGCGCCTCTCAAGCTCCAGGGCCTCCTGCTCGAAACGGCTTAAAATCATGAGCTGGGCCTGGCTGCCTCCAGTCTGCGAACACTCACACACATTGTGAGCATTCTTCTCCTGAAAAGCAGAGAAGACCATTCATTGCGACTAATTGCACATGGACTCTGCATGCACATGCCGCACCCCAACCACAGTGGGCCATATCAGGCCTCCAGTGCCTCGTCTCTCTGCTACTGCTGATCAGTTACACAAAGATAGTACGCCTGCTCTCAACCCCTCCCAACAGCCACCTTTGACACATTCTGTGTCCATCACTTTAGGAAACACACGGTCTTTGCTTCCATGGCAAGGAGGCACAACTAGGTGCAGCGTCGAGGACAGGAGATGGCTCTTGGCCATGAGACCTTGAGGCTCCCCTTCCACCATTTCATCACTGTGAATAGGACATGTGTTGGAGTTCTGAGTATGCGCCTAGCTGCATCTCCTGCAGATTGTCCCCAGACTAGTCATTTGTGACTAAGAGTAACCCATGGTGCGGGGAAGAACTCATCTCCTCATGAACCACTCAGGCTGATGTAAGCATGGGCACTATCTGCTAGCCCACCCAGCGAAGGAAAAATGCCGAACATGATTCAATGCAGTCACGACAGTAAGATTTAGATGGGGGGGTAGGGGAGGGCCTCAAAGGCTAAGGCTACTTGCTGGGTTAAATGCCCAATGCCAATATCATACTCACCCTGCCAGAGTGCAACAAATCGTTGAAGCACTTACAGCACTGGATCCAGGTGTGCCGCATCATGTTGTGGGAGCTCACCACCTCCGCCACCTCCTCCCAGGCACGTTTGGTCATGTGAGGAGGCCTCCTCCTCCCATCCTGGGGGAGCAACACCTCCCACCGTGCTGCCATCTCCTCGAGGAGGGCAGCAAGGCACTTATCAGAAAAGCAAGGAGTCAGAAATGCGCTGGGTGGGCCTTAATTGGCCCACCTGCACAAAATGGTGGTGTGGCCCCGATCGTGGACGCCAATTGGGTCCATGCCCGCCCGTGGGCTCTCCTGCTCTGCCTGCCCGACAGGTAGAAAATCTTGCTCATGGGATAGCCTTAACCCAATGTTATCCAGTCCTTGCCCTCTTACCCACTTTACTGCTGACTGATACCAATGAATCAAAGATTATGTCCAGGACTTTACGGCCTCTCCCGTCCGGTGGGATGTACATGTATCGGAGTGGGGAGACACGTTATGGTGGGACCGTAAAATCCTCACCTATGTTTCACCCCCAGTTGCTTGAAAGCCACAGGTTCGCCTTCCACAGCTCTGTCAAAACCCAGGTTCCTCTTGTACAGTGAAGCCAGATCAAAAGGCCGCTCCCTGTGCTATCATATGCTCTAGCCCAATGAGAAAGCAATTGGGAGATGTTTTACATACCAGCAGGTGGGAGACTAATTAAAAAATAACTGTCAGGAAGGCAGAGGGAGCAGCGATATGGAGGATTATAGAGCAAAATATCGATACAGGAAGTAACTCATAATGCACCTAGGGTACTAGAAACCAATTGAGCTTCAGCTAAATTCATAAAAAGCACTTAGCTTTTGACTGATTTCTTCCACTGAAACTGATTGCCCTGATGCACAACACTCATATAACTGTATTTGATAGAAAATAAATCATGCCCGACTACAAGTTAATCCCTGCAATTTGGAGGATAAGGCTGGGTAAACTTTTTATATACAATTCATTACTATCGAAGTCACTTTGTCCTCAAGAGATAATTGATGTGTCTATCTAAAGGCAACTAGCATGAAGTTCCAATTTCACTTTCTCCTTGGGCAGAAATATTTCTACACTGAAAAAATTACATTTCCTTTCAGAAACATGTAGGGAAAGCTAGTTCTTGTTTTAAAAAATAAAGGCTTGCATTTATGTAGTGATTTTCATGACTTCAGGTCATTGCCTATATTTACAGCCAATGAATTACCTTTGAATTGTAGTCACTGTTATGAAGTAGGAGCTGGAATTACAATGTTTTTATTTCTCTTATTATCAGCGCCGTCTCCGCTCTAATTTGCAAATATTGATCCCGGATGTAAAGTAGTGACACAGAACTGTTCACTTTGAACTGTTCCTATGTTAGCCTCAACTCCTGATGCTGCAGAGTTTGTGTTATTTATTGCGTGCATCAGATTCCACTGCACTAGAGCAACAGACTTACTTGTGGTTGCCTTAACTTCACTGCGCTATTAAAGCAATAAGAAGTGGTGGCAAGTGGATAGTGTGCTCTTTTCAGGCGAATATCTATCATAGATCATTTGCATGGTATAACATAAGTGATTGGACCTTGCGATATAGACTAAAGCAATAATAATAAGGCTGTTTGTTTTTATCTGTTCTTGCATTCTCATCACTGCTTGTGATTTTGTACAATGCTTCTGCTGCCATTTTTAAAATGTTTTCAGAGCTGGAGGGGAGCCACGCCTCTGGTGAAATGTTTGGCAAGTCAACTGCAATATTCTACCCATTTCTAAGTAACGGAAGAAGAAAGACCACATGCCTATCAGTTCCCAATATGCATGGCTGACCGAAATGGCTTCCTGCTGGCAGCACTGTCACAGAAAATTCCTCCCAATGATTTATCAGGGCCAATTTTCCTGTACTTGACCCCAGGAAATGTCTTTCTGTGGTTACAAAGGACAGCAAAAGGGAGCATAGTCCCATTGGGCTTGATTTTCACCAAGTCAGGAGGACTCAGGAGCCCTTTAAAAGCAATGGCTGGGACCCCATTCCATGATTCCCGAACCCATTCCCAGAGTTTCTGGTTTTCAGTTGTGCCTTTTAAGGGTGTGGTCTGGTTCGGATCAAAAGCCCTCACCCTGCACTCCTGATCTGGCCGGTTCCATTACGGGGTTAGGCATATTCTAGTCCTCTGGAATTTTTATGGAATCAGGCCAGGTTTTCAATGAGTCGTGGTTCACAGTACCTCAGAAGTGTTGTGAACCATCGTCTTCATGAGGGGACCTTTCAAAAGGTAAATTCAAAAGGTCTTTCTTCTGCCCCCATGCCAAGGTATCCGCCCCCCCCACCAAATAACCCCTATGGCTTCTCATGAACACCATGCAAAAGTATGTTGCCCACCCAACTCCCATGGCCCCTCATGCCCCCCAAACCAAGCTATGCCCCCAAACAATCCCCATGGTCCCTAATGCCCCCTATTCCAAGCTTTGGCACTTCCATGCCCATTCACTCACTATACACTATCTAGAACCAATGAACCCTATAGTGACAATAATATGGGTAAAAAAATCTTTAAAAAAAACTCATTCATTCATAACTTTCCACTATGTTAAATATAGTCCTTTTATTACAGGGCAATAAAAGCGTCAATCATCTAGATCCTTTAAAGTTTCAATAGTTGAAACTGCAACAACTTGAAACCTCAACTTTATGTGAATAAACATTGTGAAATTGATAGCAGAGATCAGAGAGCCAGACCTGTCATTCAAGCAATGTTTTCTTTGGGTCTCAGGTGTTTTAGTACTCTATTGGATGTCTGGGCTCTCAGCCAAGAATACAGGATGAGGCTTGGTTGAGAGCCCAGAAATTCATTAGACTGTTGAAACACTTGAGCTTCCATTATACCTTGGTATAGGGAACATGAGGGGAAATAAGGGTTGTTTGAGGGGCATACTTTGGCATAGAGGGCATGAGGTACCATAGGGGTGGGTGGGGGTCATGAAGTGACATGGATGGGGCATGGGTAGTGTGTGGAGGTGAGGGGTTATGAATGGTGAGGGCTGGTTGCCTTTCTGTTTTTATTTTAACTGAGAAGAAGTCCCACAGCACCAAGGCGGGTCTTTTAAACAGTTTGCCTCGACACTCAGCCTCCCCTGTGGCTGCCCTTGACTTTTTTCCCTGGGTCAACTGCTCTGTCTACAGCCCACACCCCTCCTCTGCTGCCCCCACAATGAAAATCCTGTCCATTTAGGCCCTTTCTGCAGAGGCGGGCGGGCTGAGCTGGGAGTTTAGCTGACTCCTGCTACCTGCCTCAAGGATGAAAATCCAGACCACTATGCCTGATCTCCACTCCATTACTTGGGATATCCAATGTCTTCTCATGGAAATGGAGAGGGGAAGAGGGGTAGGAATAGGCTCTGTGCCATTACAGATGCAGAACAGGAAAGACATGTTAATGAGGCTAGACGGTCCTCCCACCTGGTCTGTGACCCAGACACATGGCATCCATGAAGCTGGATGGAGGCTTTGCTAGGGCACCTCTCGTATCTGGCACATCTGAAGAAAGCTGGCATTAACCTAAAGAGGTACATTTTAATTTATATTAACATTCTCCAGATGAATTTTGGGTCTTAGTACCTGGCTGCTGCTCTCCAAAAAGTCCTGCGGCCAGAGCCAGGAACCCTGCAACTGCATTCCTGTTTCCTACTGCATTTTCTGGTGGTAGGAACAGTTGAAGAGGAAATTCTCTGCTGGCATCTG
This sequence comes from Carcharodon carcharias, assembly GCF_017639515.1. NCBI lineage: Eukaryota > Metazoa > Chordata > Chondrichthyes > Lamniformes > Lamnidae > Carcharodon > Carcharodon carcharias. The sequence goes on from NC_054469.1 coordinate 189,544,273, forward strand.
CCAGGTTGCATTACCAGTCAGGCACAGGGAATTTAGGAACCCAGAGGCCTGGGTAGATGTAACAGACATTTTGGGCAAGCTGCTCTTGTCAGGCACCAGGGTGGAGGAGCAGATGGACTCGGCTTATCACTTTACCTGGTAGTAAAAGTGTGAATGGCTGAGGATGCGTGTTTCATAGCTGCTGAAAATACTGTTGACTGACATGAAATCTAGCATTGTAGTTATTGAATGTGCTGGAAACCCTGATGCCTGGTATGCCAAACATCAGATAAACATATTACTTTAAATTGATTATCAGTGAATAAACAAGAGTTTGGATTAAACCTCCTTGGCAGAAGAACATTGCAATTTGGACCCAACAGCCTTTACTCCAGCCCACTTGTCTTGCTTTCTGAAATATAGCCGTATGCATGAAGTGAATGGCATCCACTGTGCCTCAGAACTAACAATCTTCCCTTTCACCAGTGCTGAGCATAATAATGGATTGCTTATCATATACTGTTCCTACCATTTAGACTGGGCACTTTGCTGTTAATACATTTGCACGTTATAAAAGAAATATAAGCGGTGGCTGGTGTAAAAGGGAATCCCACCATGGCAGATGGTGAAAATTGAATTCAATAAAAATCTGGAATTAAAAGTCTGATGATGACCATGAAACCATTGCCAATTGTTGTAAAAACCTATCTGGTTCACTAAGGTCCTTAAGGGAAGGAAATCTGTTGTCCTTACCTGGTCTTACCTATGTGTGACTCCAGACCCACCAGCAATATGGTTGACTCTTAAGTGCCCTCTGAACAAGGACAATTAGGGATTGGCAATAAACGCTGGCCTAGCCAGCAACGCCCACATCCCATGGATGAATAAAGAAATATATAAGTGGTGGCTGGTGTAAAAGGGAAATGCTTTTAAAAAGCACTACAGGCACTTCCCACTCAGTCCAAATAGCTCAATAATGATCCAAATGTTAGAGCAACAAAGGGGAAGGGAAAGAGGTAGCAGATCCAGACAATTTCAGCTGTACTGTTGGAGAGCTGAATGAAACTGTAGTATGCAATGGCAGTCTAATGAGGTGTGAACAGATGTCTGAACTGCCCAAAACTGTTGGCAAGCTCAATATATTTTAAAAAGGAGTGTTTTTAATTGACACCTATGGTAACAGTACATGGTCGGTGCCATTTATCTGATAGAGACTGCTGTCTGGTGTAAGAGGGTATTACAAGCAGTGGCACTATTCCTGATGAATCTGATAGATGGAAAAACATCACAATGACATGCCACACCTTTTAGACAAAATTACAATTTTTTGTTCTAAGAAAGAAATATATAGATTAACAGGTTGAATCAGTAGATGAAAGCAATACAGAACTTAACCTATACCAATATAGTTAACTGTTTACTGTCACCAAATTCTTTCAAGATTTTCAATTCCTTTTCAGATTTCCTTTGAAGATTTCTATACCTCAGGGATACCGCACTCTGGGCCACGTTCATAGCCCTTGTAAGATAGTGCATTTGCTTCATGGAGGCTTATTGCCACCAGCCTTTACCTCGGTGGATCTAGTAGGATTTTTGGGTAGACCAACATCCTACCACAGTCCTGTCTCCAAAACTGACAGGATAATAGAGAAAGTGGTATGGGGAGAAGAAACATCCATTATAATTTTTGTATGAAGCCAGGAAGAGCGAAAACTTAGAGGAAACAGATTTTGTCCCCAAATTTCCTTCTTCCCAAATTACACCAAGTGTGGAATTCTAGAAACCCTCTCCCCAATCAATAGATTGCTATGTAAGGGGGATCAAAGGATGTGCAGAAAATGCAGCAAGAGTTGAAATGTGAATTAGCCATGATCAGATAGATTGGTGAATCAGGCTTGAGGGGCAGAATGGCTTGCTCCTGTTCCTATCCTTCCAGAAAGCAGTTACCAGGAACCCTCCAGGCAGGCTTGTGTGTATTCATATGAAACACACACATACATATCAACAAGTTTCTTCCAGACAGCAGTTACTAAAAAATGTTTATATTTGCTGGGTTTGGCATAATGAAAAGATATGAATGCTGTAATAGAATGCTATAATTTGAAATAGAACAGATCTCAGTTCCAGCATAGAGAGCCGTACTTATTTATTTTCCTTCGTTGTTTGTTATCCTTTGACTTCACTTCTACCCTGATGTAAAATGCAAAACAAAACTGCATTTGGTTCTGTCAAATTATTTAGGTTTGTCTATTATTTAAGCAGTCTAAACATTAGTAGGAGAGGGGGGTCAGGAGCTGAGGGACTATACAGTTGAAATGCAGTCAAGTAGAGTTACCCGTGTAGACACATCTATGATGCAGCCAATTGAGGAAGTATTTTCAATCAAATAAAGATGAGCAAGTTAATAAGACTTCTGCATTTCAGATCTTAATAAGTTATCTGTGAGCTACTTACCTAAAACTCATTAACGTAGGAAATGGTGGCAAGGGAATGACATGCCCTCTTTCATGGAAGAGTCTTCCAGAGGCCATTTGTCATGATATAACTGGGGTAATTGGATCTTAGGTACAGGCTAATGGGATAATTAGGCAAACAAGATAAATCTGGCATCATTTACAGAAAACCTCTGCTTAGTGTCTGGAAGCAGCATGTTTGGCAGCTTGTGTTCAACTTAATATTTAATTTGTACGGGCAGTAAAGTGAGTTACGACTGAACACAGCTGCAGGTGATAGAATCTTTCCTGTAGATGTTTCAAGTCGTTTATTGTGAATGGTATTTAAAGAAAAAGGTTATCAAGACAACACATGCTAGAAAATATCCCATACCTTTCTGCCTTCGCCCCCGCCCACCTTCATTTTTGAATCGTAGTCGATAAAATGTGGCTAATAACTTGTCTTAAGATAAGTGCCTTTATACTGAGCGATGCAATAAAAATACTGGGTAATTTCATCTAGAACATCCTTCAATGCTCCAGGCCAGAACTTTATGATGGGGTGCATGAAATTCAAGCCCATGTAGACTGTAAGTTAGACATATTTGTCACTGAAGAACTTCTGTTGATAAGAAGGAATTCAATAATTGTCTTCAACAAGAATGACAAGTTGCAGATATACATAGTGCCTTCCAATGTAATAAAACACCTAAGAGGTGTCACCGAGCGTAATCAGACAAAAATTGATACCAAGCCAAAGAATGTTCCCAAACACATGGCCAAAGAAATATAGGCTTTAAGAAGGTCTCTGAAGAAGAAGGAGGTGGGGAGTTAATGAGGTTTGGATAGGACATTTTGGAGCTTAGGGTTCGAGGTGGCTATAGGCATGGATGCCAGTAGGGGGTGGGGGGTGGGATGTGGAATAATGAGGGGATGCACAAGAGGCCAGAATGGGACGAATGCAGAGTCCTTGGGGGGCTGGTGAGGTCACAGAGAAAGAGGCACGAGGATTACTGCCCTTTAAAGAGTCCTCCAAACATTCCATGTTTTGACTGTCTCTCAGTTATATAATATTCAGATGAAGGTGATTTAATAAATCATACTGCTGTTACAGTAAATATACGTATTTATGTAAAGATGTTCAAAAAATTAGAGTGTTGTACAATGGTAACAGCTTAGCAACCATTCACTTGAACAGATATTGAAAAGGACATTTCAGGGCTACCATGAGTATTTTATTGTCCCCCATATTAACAACTGACTGAAGCTTGACTTTCCTTGCCGCATTGAATAGACTGGAACTGCGTGTAGAGCAAACAGGATTTGATCATTGCCTGAAGTCTTCTCCACATTACCCATTTAATACTGACATCATGGCTGAGACCAGACAAGAACTCCCCAGGATTGTTCAGTTTGACTTTGTTAAGATTGCTGATTCCCGAGGAGTTTGTTTTATTTCCAGTATGTGCTAGTCTCCCAAAGATAAAAATAAAAATCTTGCAGTTTCTTCAGAATTTTGACCTTTAGCAGTTCCATTATTTAATACAGTTGGTCCATAAAAATATTCTGGCTCTGTTTTCTTTTACCTGTTAATAATCATTCTGAATTATTGAAATAATAGAATGTTTCACTTTGGATATGCTGACAAAAATGATGCATTCTATTAAAATTCCAGTTTAAGAACATGCAGATTTGATGCTGCAATATGGGCTAATGACAATTAAAATGGGTGACTGAAATTAAAGGGGCCTATTTTAACAGCCCCCCCCCCCCCCACCACTTCCTCAAAGCCCCTGGAGGGAATTGTGCAGGAGGGGTAGTTCGAGGCGGGGGGAGTTAGCAGCACATATCCTCTACCCATCATTTTTTACTGGCCTGCCTTCAGACATGGGAAGGGTGCCTGTGGAGTCCTAATTTAAATTGCAGTCTTGATTCCCAATGATGTCCTTTGGACATGCATGATATTTTAATCACATGCCCGAATCAGGCCCAGCAAAAAAAGCTGATGACAGCAGTGATCCAAGCCTACTAAGTCTGCTTTTTTTTGAAGTTTTTTAAGATCCCCTTGTGGATCAGGAGGACTGCTTCCCCTGGCTCAACAACTTCCCTGTCCTTTCTATCGTCCACCTATCACTGACTTGACAACCCCTCCTACCAATCCCTACTTTACTTCAGGGGGACAATATCTTTTGGGCTCCTGGTGGCCACCTGATCAGCCCTTATCAAACTTGATTCTGTCCACTGGTGGTTTCATTCCCAACAGTTTTGGGCAGGAGTCATGTTCGGGGTTAAATGAGGCCTGGGAGTTAAAATTCTCCAGGGCTCATCTCTGGGAGTGAAGCGTGTGGAGAGGTTATACAGTTCACTGTATGAATCAGCCCCTGCACCCCATTTCCACCTCAAGTTAAAATCAGCCCTTAAGCGATTTCATCAATTAAAGGTTTTAGAACTTCTTTACAATTTGTCACCATTTGTAAATAGTTCACTGAGTGCTCATTTCAAATTCATCAGTCGGGGGAGCGGGGAGGTCAGGCAGCACAAACCTTTTGACAAATTTGGATGCTTGTATCCTGATTGTGGTGATATATTACAGTTGACTCAGGCAGGGGGTGTTGTGCGGGGGCAGGTGGGCGTGAGCCCAATCGGCGCCCCCAATTGGGGATGCACCGCCATTTTACGTGGGCATGCCAATTAAGGCCCGCCCAGCGTGACACACACCTGGAAGCGCTCCCTGTGTGGCAGGAGGGGGGGTTACCTGAGTCGGGGCCTATGCTTTTTTGCGCATGAAAGAGTGCAGAAATCTCCCTGAAACACCTGTGCCTCAGGGAGATTACTTTCACTTATCAAATGTTGAAGAAAGGTAGAAAAAAATTAAGGACATGTCTGCTCCTGTGAAACTGTCACATGAGCCGGGACGTGTCCATTAATTTTTTCAAAATTTTTAAATTAATTAATAAACCCTTCATGAAACCTCATCCCGCCCGTGGATGAGGTTTCATGAAAAATGTGAAGGCCACCTGGGCACGTTGCCTGCCTGCCAACCTTAAGGTTGGACGGGTAGCATTCTTAACAGCTTTAATTACTTTCTTAATGGCCTTAACAGGCCTTTGACATTTCGGTGGGCATGCAGCCGACCGAACTGACAATCTAAATGACGTGTGGTGATGTTGGGAAACTCACCTGACGTCACCACGCTTAATTTTACACGTTGGCGAGTGGGCTCCGCCCACCCTCGCCGACCTGAAAATTCTTCCCAGAGAGCCTGAGTCACTGTGGCAACATGCATGTTGTAATCGAGAGGTTTGGATAGAGGCTCCAACTTTCTTTCCATCACATGATTGACCAGGAATCTGTCCCACTCTTGCCATATATGCATGTGCTGGAAAGACTTGCAGCTTGATAATCAACCTGTTTGGTTACACGTTCCTTGGCCATTAAGTCCTGGGGTGGGACTCAAACCTGGAGCTTCTGACTCAGAATCACGGACACTATTCACTGCACCACTACACCTCCATGTATTCTGATTAAGAAACTGAAAACACAACATCCATATGTTCATAATGTGGACTAGAAATGATGGGAGTTTGTAATATCTTTTACTAAAAAGCTGTTCACATCAAAACATCTCAAATTCATGTAAATTAAGAATGCCTTGGCTGTTGTTATGCACTCCTCATCTGGGGTAAAATCAGTTCATTGATCAGTTTCTCCTGCAGTTTAACGCAACCGTTAATTTCACGTATTATTCTGCTGAACAAAGTGGTTTCACTTCAACAAAGGAGGATATCTAAGCAAAATGTCCATTTTGATTTTTAGAATATGTTCTTCCATAATAACTTGACTGATATTAAGGAGCTTGGGTAGGATTAACTACTTTGTGTTACTACCTCAAGATTGGTCCTAAGCAGACTACAGCCTTTCAGACTGAAATTGCTAGACCCAATATCCACTCACTATTCTTTAGGCAGACAGCAATCAGGCTTAATGGCTTCATAGTTTGAAGAATGTTATCTGCCTCTAACACTGTGACCTGAGTACATTCTATCTGAATGAAAAAGCAAACCCATATTCTTCAGTTCTCGGCCCGAAGGCATGCCTGACCCAGAGCACCACAGTCACCACCACAGGGATAGGGCAATGTAGGAGGTTCAATATCCAGCCAGAACAGGGATCAGACAAGTTGGCACCAAGCTGGTCCACATTGGCCATATCCAGCCAACTGAGCCAACCAGCCCCCCCAAAAGATCCTGAGTTGCTGTGGCAACACATGCTTTTATATGCATTTTATAGCCTGCAGCTATGGATAGGGATGGTAGAGGCTCCAATTTCTTTCCATCACGTGGCTGGCCAGGAATCTGTCTTGCTCTTACTGCCTGCTGTATGTTGGAAGGATTTACGAGTTGATACACACCTTGACTGTGTTGTGAGCACACCATCCTTGGCTATCAAGTCCTGGAGTGGGACCTGAACCTGGAGCTTCTGGCTCAGAGTTAGGGACACTACTGCACCACAAGACCTCCCCAAACTCATATCAGCATTTTATATAGTGAGAGAGGTGCATTTGGACACAAGGGTGGAGGTTTACTGCCCTGTCCATGAAGGGGTAGGGCTGTAAAATACAGCGAGCCGTTCAAAAGTCCATAGACTTCAGCGGGACCGTAAAATCCCACCAGTGTAAAATCCTGCCCAAGGTCCTGATTTGTGCTTTTAACTGAGCGGATGGTGTCTTAACCCAAAATATCCAGTCATTCCAGGTTCATTAATTCAGCTTATTATTCATCCCTAGTGTGCAGCCTCTGTTCCAAGATTCTGAAAGTAACATTTTCCAAATCTGACACAAAAGCAAAATACTGTGGATGCTGGAAATCTGAATTAAGAACAGAAAATCCAAGAAATGCTCAATGGGTCAGGCTGCATCTGTGGAGAGAGAAACAGAGGTAAAGTTTTCAGGTTGATGACCTCTCATTAGAAACAATCTGAACTGTGCTGATTAATATTTATTTGAGAAAATACAAATATTAACTGATTTTGATAGTGTGTCTCTTTAAGAAACAAAAATCCAGCTGCTTCATGCAGAGCGCCAGTTTGTGTTTTATTTCAGCAAATGTGTAATGCCAGATTGTCCTGTTCTGTACATGCATGGGTCCCATATGGTCAACTAACTTGCCAACAGCTAGTGCATGTCCAGGTGTTGATTTCAGCTTTCTGTGATGTCAGTTGGAGGGAGGTGACAATTTTAAATGTCTCTGTATTTTCCTGCAAGTATTTTCCTTCTGGCCATCTAGTGTCAGTTCTGACTCAGGTGATTTGGCAACATTGCCTCCTGAGTCAGAGGTTGTGGGTTCAAGTGCCAAGCCAAAGACTTGAGCACATTAGGGGACAACATTGAATAGCAGGAGATGCAAGTTCATGCAAGGCTAGCACCACTTGAAGCTAGGCTACATCCTTAAAGATAAGGTACATTCTTAAAAGTGAGGTGCCTTATGAATGCAACGGGAACTGTAACTGGTTAAAGAGAGCTGAAGATCAGAAAGTAATTACATAAATGGCATAGCCCCAAAATTCTCCAATGCAGCACTGGAGGTCTTGTGCATGGACAGGAAGAGGGAGGTCCTCTTCCCTCAGGATACCAGGAGGTCCTCTAGACAGATACTGAGAAGACAATGGGAGCAGGTAGTAGTTGCAGTCAACGCTGACAGTCTAGCCTCAAAGACCTGGATGCAGAGCCCAGAAAAATTTAGTGAACTCTCACGAATGATCAAGGTCAGTGAATGTATCCTCACATGCCACACCTTACCAGCTGCACCAGTAACATCACACATTGCTCCATTCACCACACTTACTTCACTCGCCTACCAATAATCCTCAAACCTCACATTCATATGTTTCATCTCACCCCGACACACTTAGCAATGCTGTAAGCCACACACTCCCATCTCATAGTTTTAAGATACTGCCAGCTATTCAACTATGGCAGGCATATCACCCAAACATTGCACCACACTCACTGACACACTTTCCTCTCTTTTGCAGGACAAGGTGGCCTGTAATAGGCAGCAACAGCTATCAATGTGCACACTCTCATGGAGAAGATGGCTCTCGCCATCATTGCAGCCTCCATTAATGAGGCAGCAGCCTGCAGTGGGGTTGAAACCATTGACGTTGACGATATATTCCAGTGGGGTTGAAACCATTGACGATGACGATATATTCCAGTGGGGTTGAAACCATTGACGATGACGATATATTCCAGTGGGGTTGGAACCATTGACGATGACGATATATTCCAGCCTAATCCACCTTCTCACATCTCACTTCACTATCATCCCACAATGTCATGATTTACAAGCTGCAGATGGTGTAACCACGCACCTCTTGTTTTCATCCCTTCATTCACTCCCCAACCCTCCCTTTGTGCCTTCATGCTTTCTGATACCCAAGTACTGTCACCCAGATGAAAAAGAGGCTGAGGATGAAGAAACTTGATCTCACGTTCACAGTCACCAGCTCAGATATTGGCACTGCTTGTAGTGCAGCATAGAGTAGCATAGAGATAAAAACAAAAAACTGCGGATGCTAGAAGTCCAAAACAAAAACAGAATTACCTGGAAAAACTCAGCAGGTCTGGCAGCATCGGCAGAGAAGAATAAAGTTGACGTTTCGAGTCCTCATGACCCTTCAACAGAACTGAGTAAAATTAGGAGAGGGGTGAAATGTAAGCTGGTTTAAGGTGTGGGGGGTGGTGGGGGGGTGATCGTTGTAGGGACAAGCAAGCAGTGATAGGAGCAGATAATGAAAAGATGTCACAGACAAAAGAACAAAGAGATGTTGAAGGTAGTGATATTATCTAAACGAATGTGCTAATTAAGAATGGATAGCAGGACATGCAAGGTACAGCTCTAGTGGGGGTGGGGTGAGATAAGACTAACAGGGCATAAAAGGTACAGATTTAAAAATAATGGAAATAGGTGGGAAAAGAAAAATCAATATAAATTATTGGAAAAGACAAAAGGAAGGGGGAAGAAACGGAAAAGGGGTGGGGATGGAGGAGGGAGTTCAGGATCTAAAATTGTTGAATTCAATATTCAGTCCGGAAGGCTGTAAAGTGACTAGTTGGAAGATGAGGTGCTGTTCCTCCAGTTAGCGTTGAGCTTCACTGGAACAATGCAGCAAGCCAAGGACAGACATGTGGGCAAGAGAGCAGGGTGGAGTGTTAAAATGGCAAGCAACAGGGAGGTTTGGGTCCTTCTTGCGGACAGACCGCAGGTTTTCTGCAAAGCGGTCGCCCAGTTTGCATTTGGTCTCTCCAATGTAGAGGAGACCGCATTGGGAGCAACAAATGCAGTAGACTACATTGGGGGAAATGCAAATGAAATGCTGCTTCACTTGAAAGAAGTGTTTGGGCCCTTGGACGGTGAGGAGAGAGGAAGTGAAGGGGCAGGTGTTGCATCTTTTGCGTATGCATGGGGACGTGCCATAGGTGGGGGTTGAGGAGTAGGGGGTGATGGTGGAGTGGACCAGGGTGTCACAGAGGGAATGATCCCTATGGAATGCCACCAGGAGGGGTGAAGGGAAGATGTGTTTGGTGGTGGCATCATGCTGGTGTTGACGGAAATGGCGGAGGATGATCCTTTGAATGCGGAGGCTGGTGGGGTGATAAGTGAGGACAAGGGGGACCCTATCATGTTTCTGGGAGGGAGGAGAAGGCGTGAGGGCGGATGCGCGGGAGATGGGCCGGACACGGTTGAGGGCCCCGTCAACGACCGTGGGTGGAAAACCTCGGTTAAGGAAGAAGGAGGACAGGTCAGAGGAACAGTTTTTGAAGGTAACATCATAGTAACAGATGCGACGGAGGCGAAGGAACTGAGAGAATGGGATGGAGACCTTACAGGAAGTGGTGTGTGAGGAGCTGTAGTCGAGATAGCTGTGGGAGTCGGTAGCCTTGTAATGGATATTGGTGGACAGTCTATCACCAGAAATTGAGACAGAGAGGTCAAGGAAGGGAAGGGAAGTGTCAGAGATGGACCACATGAAAATGGTGGAGGGGTGGAGATTGGAAGCAAAATTAATAAATTTTTCCAGGTCCCGACGAGAGCATGAAGCAGCACCGAAGTAATCATCGATGTACCGGAGAAAGAGTTGTGGGAGGGGGCTGGAGTAAGACTGGAACAAGGAATGTTCCACATACCCCATAAAGAAACAGACATAGCTGGGGCCCAAGCGGGTACCCATCTCCTCTGGAGATCTTCCTCCCACAGCTTCCAACCTGATAGTCAACCAATCTTGGTGTCCTGCTTCTACCTCCTACCCAAAATCCACGAACAGGACTGTCCCAGCAGACCAATCGTGTCAGCCTGTTCCTGCCCCATGGAACTCATTTCTCATTATCTTGACTCCCTTCTCTCTCCCCTTGACCAGTCCCTTCCCATCTACATCTGTGATTCCTCTGACATCTTACGTCACATCAACAATTTCCAGTTCCCTGGCCCCAACTGCCTCCTCTTCACTGTGGACGTCCAATCCCTCTACACCTCCATCCCCCACCAGGATGGTCTGAGGGCCCTTAGCTTCTTCCTCGAACAGAGGCCCGAACAATCTCCATCTGTTTCTTCCCCCTCCCTTTTGTCTTTTCCAATAATTTATATAGATTTTTCTTTTCCCAACTATTTCCATTATTTTTAAATCTAAACCTTTTATGCCCTGTTAGTCTTATTTCACCCCATCTCCACTAGAGCTGTACCTTGAGTGTCCTGCCATCCATTCTTAATTAGCACATTCTCTTAGATAATATCACCACCTTCAACACCTCTTTGTTCTTTTGTTTGTGACATCTTTTGATTATCTGCTCCTATCACTGCTTGCATGTCCCTACAACCACCACCACCCCCCCATTTCTCTCCCCCCAACCCACCCCCCCACCTTAAACCAGCTTATATTTCACTCCTCTCCTAATTTTACTCAATTCTGTTGAAGGGTCACGAGGACTCGAATCGCCAACTTTATTCTTTTCTGCCGATGCTGCCAGACCTGCTGAGTTTTTCCAGGTAATTATGTTTTTGTTTTGGATTTCCAGCATCCGCAGTTTTTTGTTTTTATCTCTTTGTTTAATTGACTGCCACTTCTCTTCAAGAAATGCCTACCTTGCATAAGTACTGGTCTTCTCTCCGACAGGATTTCCGTATCTCTCTTTTGCCTTGTTCACCTTCATTGCTTTCCATTTCTCTCCTGGTGTTTGACAAGGTGTTTACTAAAACCCGCTTTCACAGCCATAGTTCCTTTCTCAGTGACTGTCTCCGTCTCTGACTTACCCCATGTGGATTTCAACTGAAATTCCATCCCTCATGTTTCGAACCCACCCAGGATTACAGGTATCTCCGGGACATAAAACGTTTCTCGGACTGCTGTTCCCGTCACATTCTGAAATCCACACTCAGTCCCATGCGCCGCCATATGAACACACTCGACCTCTCCCTCCAGCAGCACCGCCGCACCCTTTATCAAATCTGCGTGTGCCCCCAGTTTCATTTCATTCTTTGTCTCAGTCGACGCCTCAACAAGAAACTTTTTCTCTTTCTCTCCAGTGCTAAGGAATGCAAGCTCCAACAACTCATCAACACCAACACCCATCTAGGACCCTCCACCCCTGCCTGTCCCTCCGTCCCCACCCCATCTTCCAATCCCAGCCCCAGCCGTGTATTCACTATACCCCCTGACCTTCCCCTCTCCGATGCTGAACGTTCAGTGCTCAGCAAAGGACTTAGTTTCATATCCTTATGCCCTCATCGCAATGAATTTCAGGCTCGACACGATGCTGAACTCTTCTGCCGTCCCCTTCGTCTCCGTGCTCACTTCTTTGGGCAGGAGTCCTCTCCCCGTTCAACTGATCCTTTTACCCACCTCCAATATTCTCCCTCCACCTGGACCCCTACCTTTGGATTCTTACCCTCTCTTGATCTTTTCATTGAGAACTGTCGCCATGACATTAGTCGTCTCAATTTCTCTGTTCCTCTCACCCATTCTAATCTGTCTCTCTCTGAACTTACTGCACTCCGTTCTCTCAGGTCCAACCCTAACATTGTCATCAAACCCGCTGACAAGGGTGGTGCTGTTGTTGTCTGGAGCACTGACCTCTACCTCATGGAGGCTGAGCGTCAACTCGCAGAAATTTCCTCCTACCTCTCCCTGGACCATGACCCCACCACTGAACATCAAGCCATTGTTTCCAGGACTGACACTGACCTCATCTCCTCTGGAGATCTTCCTCCCACAGCTTCCTACCTGATAGTTGCCCAACCTTGGACGGCCCGTTTCTACCTCCTACCCAAAATCCACAAACAGGACTGTCCTAGCAGACCAATCGTGTCAGCCTGTTCCTGCCCCAAGGAACTCATTTCTCATTATCTTGACTCCCTTCTCTCTCCCCTTGTCCAGTCCCTTCCCAACTACATCCATGATTCATCTGACACCTTATGTCACATCAACAATTTCCAATTCCCTGGCCCCAACCGCCTCCTCTTCACCATGGACGTCCAATCCCTCAACACCTCCATCCCCCACCAGGATAGTCTGAGGGCCCTTAGCTTCTTCCTCGAACAGAGGCCCGAACAATTCCCATCCACCACTACTCTCCTCCGTCTGGCTGAACTTGTTCTCACACTGAGCAATTTCTCCTTTAACTCCTCTCACTTCCTCCAAATAAAAGGTGTGGCTATGGGTACCCGCATGGGCCCTAGCTATGTCTCTTTATGGGGTATGTGGAATGTTCCTTGTTTCAGTCCTACTCTGGCCCCCTCCCACAACTTTTTCTCCAGTACATCGATGATTACTTCGGTGCTGCTTCATGCTCTCGTCGGGACCTGGAAAAATTTATTAATTTTGCTTCCAATCTCCACCCCTCCATCATTTTCACATGGTCCATCTCTGACACTTCCCTTCCCTTCCTTGACCTCTCTGTCTCAATTTCTGGTAACAGACTGTCCACCAATATCCATTACAAGCCTACTGACTCCCACAGCTACCTCGACTACAGCTTTTCACATCCCGCTTCCTGTAATGACTCCATCCCATTCTCTCAGTTCCTTTGCCTCCATTGCATCTGTTCTGATGATGCTACTTTCAAAAACAGTTCCTCTGTTATGTCCTCCTTCTTCCTTAACCGAGGTTTTCTACCCACGGTCGTTGACAGGGCCCTCAACTGTCTCCGGCCCATCTCCCGCGCATCCGCCCTCATGCCTTCTCCTTCCTCCCAGAAACATGATAGGGTCCCCGTTGTCCTCACTTATCACTCCACCAGCCTCTGCATTCAAAGGATCATCCTCCGCCATTTCCGCCAACACCAGCGTGATGCCACCACCAAACACATCTTCCCTTCACCCCTCCCCGGCGGCATTCCGTAGGGATTGTTCCCTCTGGGACATCCTGGTCCACTCCTCCATCACCCCTACTCCTCAACCCCCACCTGCGGCTCCTCCCCATGCATACGCAAAAGATGCAACACCTGCCCCTTCACTTCCTCTCTCCTCACCATCCAAGGGCCCAAACATTCCTTTCAAGTGAAGCAGCATTTCACTCGCATTTCCCCCAATGTAGTCTACTGCATTTGTTGCTCCCAATGCGGTCTCCTCTACATTGGAGAGACCAAACGCAAACTGGGCGACCACTTTGCAGAACACCTGCGGTCTGTCCGCAAGAAGGACCCAAACCTCCCTGTCGCTTGCCATTTTAACACTCCACCCTGCTCTCTTGCCCACATGTCTGTCCTTGGCTTGCTGCATTGTTCCAGTGAAGCCCAACGCAAACTGGAGGAACAGCAACTCATCGTCCGACTAGGCACTTTACAGCCTTCTGGACTGAATATTGAATTCAACAACTTTAGATCTTGAATTCCCTCCTCCATCCCCACCTCCTTTCTGTTTCTTCCCCCTTCCTTTTGTCTTTTCCAATAATTTATATTGATTTTTCTTTTCCCACCTATTTCCATTATTTTTAAATCTATACATTTTATGCCCTGTTAACCTTATTTCACCCCACCCCCACTAGAGCTGTACTTTGTGTGTCCTGCCATCCATTCTTAATTAGCACATTCTCTTTGATAATATCACCACCTTCAACACCTCTTTGTTCTTTTGTCTGTGACATCTTTTGATTATCTGCTCCTATCACTGCTTGCTTGTCCCTACAACCACCCCGCCCCCCACTTCTCTCCCCCCAACCCCCCAACCTTAAACCAGCTTATATTTCACCCCTCTCCTAATTTTACTCAGTTCTGTTGAAGGGTCATGAGGACGCGAAACGTCAACTTTATACTTCTCCGCCGATGCTGCCAGACCTGATCAGTTTTTCCAGGTAATTTTGTTTTTGTTATAGAGTAGCATAGATGTGGGGTCTACATGTGGTGAGACACTGGGCATGAGTGACCTGCAGCCAAGTCTGGGGAAAAGGATTGTGCAGGCACCAGGCGCTCAAAGACAATGTTGCACATTAGTTCTGCTGCAGAGGACTCAACTGAGGACTTTGATGGGGCGGCAAACAGAAAAAGGCTGATGGGCATCCACACAGAAATGCTTGATGCATTGGCAGGCCTGCCTGAAAACCTGCTGTCTCTGTTAAGCAACACAAAAGAATCCAGCTCCAACTTGACAAAGGGCTTTGGGATAACATTGGAGCCCATCCTTTCTAGCATGGAAGTGGTGGCAAACTCCATGCTAATGCCTGCAGATTCCACCATATTGCAGAGCCTGATTACCGATGTCTCAGCATTCATTGCAACACAAGCTGAAACTGCAGTGGTAGCTCAGACTGAGGTCATGAAATCTTAACTTGTCATCTTACAAGCTCAAAGGAGCTTTCAAGGTATCACAGCAATCTTTCTACCAGAACATTACTTGCTGCTCCGGGGGAATGGCAATGGCTCTGTGGAGCGTGAACTAGCTGTCCTCTTTCAGGATGTTATAAGATCACAAGAAATAGGAGCAGGAGTGGGCCATTCAATTCATTGAACCTGCTGCACCATTCAATATGATCATGGCTGATCTGACTGTGGTACTAACTCCACTTTCCTGCTTGACCCTCATCACCCCCATAACCCTTGACTTCATTGTAGATCAAAAATCTGTTTAGCTCAGCCTTAAATATATTCAATGACCCAGTCTCCACTGAGTCTCTCTGGTAGAAAACTAATGGTCCTCTGAGAGAAGAAATTCCATTCTCACCTTCATCTTAAACAGGAGATGCCTTATTTTTAAACTGTGTCCCCGAGTTCTAGATTCCCCCAAGAGGGGAAACATCCTTTTAGCATCTACTCTGTCAAGTCCCCTCAGAATCTTATATGTTTCAGTAAGGTCACCTCTCATTCTTGTAAACTCCAATGGGTATAGGCCCAACCTTCTTAACCTTTCATCATAAGATAAACTTCCCCCCAGGAATGAGACTAGTGAATCTTCCCTGAACTGCTTCGAATGCAAGTATATCCCTATTTAACTAAGGAGACCAAAACTGTACAAAGTACTCTAGGTGCAGCCACTGCCCTGCACAGGCGTAGCAACACATTCTTTAACACTCCATCCCCCCTTGTAATAAAGGCCAACATTCCATTTGCCTTCCTACTTACTTGCTGTATCTGAATGCTAACTTTTATGATTCATGTACAATGATACAGATAAGCATCTGTACTGCAGCATTGTGCAGTCTCTCTCTATTTAAATAATATTCAGCTTTTCTATTCTTCCTGCCAAAGTGGACAAGCTTAAATTTTCCCACATTATACTCCATCTGCAAATTTTTTTCCCACTCACTTAACCTATCTATATCTCTTTGGAGACTCTTTGTGTCCTTCTCACAACTTGCTTTCCTACCTATCTTTGTATTGTCAGCAAATTTGGCTACAACACAATCAGTCACTTCATCCAAGTCATTAATATAGATCATAAATAGTTGAGGCTCCAGCACTGATCCCTGTGGCACTCCACTAGTTACAGTTTGGCAACCTGAAATGACCCCAACTCTTTGTTTCCTGTTATGTCGACAATCCTCCAACCATGCTAGTATATCGCCCCCAACATAATGAGCTCTTATGTTGTGCAGTTAAGGATGGCATTAGATTCAGAGGAGAGCCATGTAATGTTGTGAACAATAGTAGTAAGCCTGAGGATTGGGAGACCAAAATGTTGATTAAAAGGGGGGAAATAGAATATGAGAGTAAACTAGTCAGGAATATAGAAACAGATTATTAGTGCTTTTGCAAGTGTATAAAAAGGAGGAACACTACATCCTTGGGTTTTAAAAGAGATGATCAATGCACTTACAGGGCAGAATTTTAGGTCCCGTGGGCGGGTGCGTGCCCAACCCGATTGGGCATAAAATAGTGTGCGACATTTTGGTCAGCGGGCGAGCGCGCGAGTCAGCAGCGCACCCGCCGATAATTAAGAGGCGCATTGACCTGGATTTTTCATTGCCCGTCCAACGTTATGGTTGGCAAGCGAGTGAATTGGCCAGGTGGCCTTTGGGTATTTGAGCAAACCTCATCCAAGGGCGGGAGGAGATTTCCGATATTAATTTAAAAAAATAAAAATGTTTGGGCAGAATTTTTATCATCAATATGTTTAGTTGAGTGACTCTGGTGGGTGGAAATTTTTTTCAGAATTTCACAAGGTTTATTTTTGGCTTTAAAATTCTTCTGTTCCCTGAAGCAGCTCTCTGCCTTCAAGGAGCTTTCATTGCATCACCCCTGCGCCCCTGTTAACTTCAGCGCTCAGTCTTTTCCTGCCCCCGCCCTGGCAGCCCTGAGCCTTTCAGTGCGCCTTTCACGCTGGCTGGCCGTTAATTGGCCAATCGTGAGTGGTGGGTCATCCCAGCCACTCCCGGGCCTGGCCACCATGCCCACCCGATGACCCGAAAATCCTGCCCCTAGAATTGTCCCACCAGGTTGGAAGTTAGTAAATGTAACATCTTTTATTCAAGGAAGGAGGGAGAAAGAAAATGGAACTGCATGCCAATTAGCCTGACTTATGTCATTGGGAAAATGCTGGAATCTATTACTAAGGAAACCTTAACAATGCATTTTGAAAACTATAGTATGATCAGATAGAGTCAAAATTTGATCAGATTTTACAAAAGGGAAATTGTGTTTGATGAATTTATTGGAATTTTTTGAGGATGTAACTAGCACGGTATATAAAGGGGAGCACTGCATGTAGTATACTTGAATTTCCAAAAGACCCTTGATAAGGTGTCACACTTTAGGTTAATGTGCAAGACAAGGGCTCATGGAATTAGTATGGATGGAGGATTGGTTAAAGGGCAGGAGCAAAGAATGGGGATAGACAGGGTAGTTTCAAGTTCTTATGAAAGACACACCTTGTCAGAAAGTGGGGGTCAGGAATTCCAAGTCCCAACAGCCCTTGGAATTTCAGACCGGGAACAATCTACACATGTGCATATTGGCATTTTTAAGTTCTTTGGGACCTGTGCACCTGTGCATAAAGAAAAATGGTATGTAAACCCAGGTCATGTAACTGGGAGTGGTGGAACATCGAAGATAAGTGGCCCAGGCAGGAGGTAGGGAGGGAGGATAGGGAGAGGTCCCAAAAGAACAGTCCCAGAAGGGTCAGGGACATGAAGAGGTACAAGTTCAGTTAAAAAGAGAGGAGCAGTGAAAAAGGTTCTAAAAAGGAAGAGGGCCTCAGTTAGTAGACTTGAAATGAAGAGGGCTCAGGAGAAGCTCTGAATATCCAAGAAGGCAGCAGAAGATTGGTGACTCTGTGCTGCGGGCCACTGGAGCAAAGATACCCATTTGGAGCAGTAGTGTTCTGCTCAGCACAGCTGAAGAGCTAAAGTGAAGCTGTGCTTTTGAGTTTGTGCTTGTGTGCATACTCAGAATCCAGGGGAACAGAATCTCAGGAGATGAGCTTGAAACCCTGCAAGACGGCTTGTTGTTGCGGCCATCTGAGTTGGAGCATCATTTGGAAAGAATTCTAAGATGAGATCTTTGAAGCTGAAGACTGGAATCCCTTATGAGAGAGACAGGGTTTCAGTGAGATTGGTTAACTCACAGTTGTACTGATGTCTTGGTGGGTTGTTGAGAAATCTGTGGTTTCTGTCTTGGTCGCATTTGCCATTTTGTGTGCAAAGTGGCATGTTCGACCATACTTTGCCTGTCAATTCACATGTATCTCATATTAACCCCGAATGTTAGAGCATAGATATATATTATAAATTGTTTCATCTCGCTGGCCTTGTATAGTAAAGTTTACTTTTGTTGTTCAAAACCTGTGGAATTTTGTGACTTTATTTTCTGAGCAAGTGCCTGAATCTCAAACTTTGAACAAAACGTTATTGTTCCATAACCGGATCTTACCAAAAACTTAGGGATCTGGTCCAAGACCATAACAAAGTTAACAGGCTGTAACTAGCTACAACAATCAGCATTGGGCTCTGCTATTTAAAATGTTTATTTATGTCTTAGATGAAGAGACCAAGATTAATGTGTCCAAGTTTTCTGATGATACAAAGCTGGGTGGGAATGTAAGTTGTGAGGAGGATACAAAGAAGCTGCAAATAAACAATTGACAGGTTAAGTGAGTCATTAACAAGTTGGCAGTTGGGGTATAAAGTGGGGAAATGTGAAATTATTCACTTTGGTAGTAAGAATAGGAAAGCAGATATTTTTTAAAAAGTTTGAAACTTCTAAATGTTGATGTTCAGGGAGACATGGCTGTGCTTATACGAGAGACACAGAAAATTAGCATGCAGGTACAACAAGCAATTGGAAAGGGAAATTACATTGGCCTATATTACAATGGGATTGGAGAACAAGAATAAGGAAATCTTGTTGCAATTGTACAGCACTTTGGTGAGACCACCCCTGGAGTACTGGATACAGTTTGGGTCTGCATATTTAAGAAAGGATATACTTGCATTGGAAATTGTACAGTGATTGTTCATTGGATTAGTTCCCTGGGATGAGAGGACTATTCTATGATCAGAGGCTGAGTAATTAGGCCCATGCTTTGGAGTTTAGAAAAATGAGAGGCAATCCCATTGATGCATTGAGATTCTGAAGGTGCTTGGCAGGGTAGACACTGAGAGCTTGTTCCCCTGGGCTGAGGAATCTAGAACTTGGGGGCACAGTCTCAGGATAAGGGGTCAATGGTTTAGGACTGAGATAAGGGGAAATTTATTTGCTCAATAGGCTGTGAATCTTTAGAATTGTCTAAACCAGAGAGTTGTGGATGCTCCATTTTTGAATATATTGATGGTCAAGATAGACAGATATTTGGTCTCCCAGAGAATCAAGGGATACGGGTGAGGCAGAAGATCAGCCATGATTGTATTGGATGGTAGACCAGGCTTGAAGGGCTGTATGCTTTACTCCTGTTCCTCTTTGTTACGTTCTTATAGACAGAATAATGCAGAAATCCAGAAGTTGCTGCCAGTAAATGAATGCACCTCCATAGGGTACATGGTAGAGGTTCCCAGAGATTGCAATCTCTATTGCAAACACGATTTGATGAAACCTTCCACTCATAAATTGTTAGTCTCACTGTTAAGAAAAAGCTATACCAGGCTTGTCCAACATTTTGCTTGGGGGAGGCCAGATTTGCATATTTTCTCACTCAACAGATTTCAGAAAGATAAGCTCAGCTCTGAAGAAGAGTCATACAGACTCAAAATGTTAACTCTGTTTCTCTCTCCACAGATGCCGTCAGTCCTGCTGAGTTTTTCCAGCATTTTCTGTTGTTATTTCAGAAATATAAAGTTTAGTGCAATAATAAACCAATTTTTTTTAAGAAGTTGGGTTTTAAGGAAAGAAACAATGTCTGAGCAAAAGTACAGCAATGTCCTAGCAATAAATTGTTAATTAAAAAAAGAGTAATTAATAAACATGACCAAAGTGTTAGAGGGTCAGTGTGTATATATCCGGCTCACTCCCAGTCTCAGGGTGCTCACTCACTCACCCTCACCCACTGTGAGTGGGTGCGTGTGTACATGTTGTTGTGTGGTGGCGAGCGTGAGTGAGAAACTGGGTGCAAGGCAGACTCATACTACCCCCCACACACTCAGTCTTTCACACTCCCCCCGACACATTCAGTCTCTCGTACTCCCCCACCACGCATTCAGTCTCTCGCACTTCCCTCATACACTCAGTCTTTCACACTCCCTCCTTGACTCAACACACTCAGGGCGAATTCATCCGTGTCTGCTGGCATCGGATGTGTTCGTTGGCGTGAGCAGACAATATGACAAGCGGGCCAAAAATCATTTTCACAATGTTGTGAAACCAGTTTGCAATCGTCTGCTCAGCCTGTTGATGGCGGGTCGTGTTTCCCGCCCTCGGGGACTTCATTGTAATAGGCATGTTTCACAACAGCATATATAAGGCGTGCACTTGGCAGGCTGCATTTTGAGGGGAACTCGGAGGTGAGTGCACAGTAACGTTGCAGAGCGCTCGCGAGGGACGCCTGTTGGACTTCAAGGTTGAGGCGCGTTGGTGGGAGGGAAAGGCCCAGCAGGTTGAGGTGACTTGGGAGGGGCGAGCGGGCTAAGGCTGCCCTATGGTTAAAGGTAGCGCATAAGCACGTACTAATGGGGGGGTGCGGAGCGAGGGAAGCGGCCATGCATTAGGGGCACCTCGTATAAAGTGACATTTCTCTGCAGCTGAGACAGTTCAGGCACAGCCACATTGATATGATTAGAGTCGGCCTCTGGCTTATCTGCCCACTCAGGCAATGCAGAGGCATAGAAGGGCCATCAAGTGCTCGAGAGCTTTTCACCCCTCAGGCACAAACTGTGAACTAATGAGCATTTTAGTGGACTATAGTACAGTTGGACAACTGCCACGTTGTACAATCTCCTTGCTAAAGCTGGCCGTGGAACAGTCACTGGTGGAGGCATTCACAATCCCTTTGCAATGTCATCATCCCAGTTTGGACCAGTCTCCCCCATGGTTCAAGCTAACAGGGCAGCCTTGCAGTGTGAGTTAGGAGAATGCCTGTGCCTGAGCTAAAGAGCACAGCATGCAGCCCAGTGGGCAAATCTGCTCCCAATCGGTTGGGTGGAGTAGGGCGGAGGTGTTTGAGGTTTTGGCCAGCCATGCAGCACAATAATCCCTGGCCATCCAAGTGGTGGTCAGCACTCTCCGGGATGGGTTAAGGGGCCTTCAGAATTAACCAAGAGAAGTTCTCAGTACATCCAAGCTAATCCACACGTCTCTCTTTTTCAGCCTGCAGGAGGAGTACATCAGGATCATGGAATCTAGTGAACTAGCTGTATGCTTTGTGGCGTACAGAGAGTGAAGACAACGGAGAAGAGAGCGACTGAGGTGTCTGGCTGCACAGAGGGAAGAGCAGCACTCTCAGGAAGAAGAGGCAGCTGGGGCTCCCACACACGTCGCCAAAGAGCCACAACAAGCTGTCACTGGCGAGCTAGAACCACCTTTCACTCCTGCAGGTGAAGATTGTACATGCCTAGGGGACTGGTCAGTCACATCTGCCAGTTACTGCAGGATTTGGTATCATGTAGACATGGAGGGCATCCACTGCCAGTGGCTGTGAAAGTGACCACAGTGCTCAGTTTCTACATCAGTGGCTCCTTTCAGGGCTCCACAGGTAAACACTGTGGGATATCACAAGCCTCCAGCATCAAATGCACCCATGAGGTCATGGATGTCATCTTTGCGAGGGCACACAACTTTGTGCATTTCACCCAGGACCAGGAGAGCCAGGATGCAAGAGTGATTGGAATTGCCCAGCTCCCGGGTTTCCCACAGGCGTAGGGTGTGATTGACTGGACTCATGCAGCGCTCAGATCTCTGTGGTAACAAGAGCGGTCAACTATGTCAACCGCAAGGGATTCCATTCACTGAATGTGCAGCTGGTGTGTGACCACCACAAACGCATCCTGCAGGTCTGTACATGGTTTCCAATGAGTCTGCATGACTCTTACATTCTCAGTCAGTCACAGATCCTTGACATCCTCTGGGATCCACAGAAGCTGCAGGGATGGCTCTTCAGGGACAAGGGCTACTCGCAAAGGATGTGGCTGAAGACACCCGTGCAGCAGCCTCAGACTGAGCAGAGTGACGGTATAATGAGGCTGATGCTACAACTCGGTGGAGAAAACCATTGAGATGCTGAAAATGAGGTTCTGGTGCTTGGGCTGGTCTGGTGGAGCCCAGCAATATAGCCCACAGAGGATGTTACGCATCATCGTTGTCTGCTGCACCCTTTACAACCTGGCACAGCAACGGGGAGAGGAGCTAGCCGAGGAGGAGATGCAGGAGCTGGAGGTCTCCTCAGATGAGGAGGATGTTGATTGTGAAGAGGGTGAGGAGGTCCTCGAAAGCGACGATGATGGCAATGAGGCCCTCGCACTGGCCAGGCAAGACAGGAGCACTTGGGGGGCCCTCATAGCTGCAGATATATGGAGGATGATGATGACATGCAGTGTGGAGACATCGTAAGATTCTCACATTGCATCTATGAATGCTTGACTCCAGCCTGATTTCTGACAGCACACATACCCTCTGTGATTATGCTCCTGTCATGGAGATGCAGTGGAGGCCTTAATAGTCGGTCAATTGCAGGAGGATGATGGGTGGTTCTATAATAGAAAAGAAATTGTGCTAATTTAGTCGCTATTGAATCTCCAGGCAATTTCTTATACCAGGTTTGAACGTCTGAACTGCTCTTTCAGTGAGTCCATTTGAAGAAGGATGGTATGGAGGTGTTTTCATATGAGCAATACTACCGAGACTTGTAAATCAGTTAAATTCAGCATTTGTGAATACTATTCCATTATCTGATCCAAGCAATTCAGGTAGTCCATTATTTGCAAAATTTTGTTGTAGCTTGTCTATTGTCACTGAAGATATGGATGACTTCACTTCGTATATGTCCATCCATTTTGAATGAGCGTCTATGATAAGTAGAAACATTGTTCCCATAAATAGTCCCACATAATCAATGTGCACCCATACCCATGGTCTTCCTGGCCACTCCCATGGGTGTAATGGGGCTTCTCTAATGGCTACCACTTTTTCTTCAACTGGATGTAGGCCTTGTGAATCTACCTTGTAACCTAGGTAAGTTACCTCTTTTGCTTGGAATGTGCACTTTTCCTTTTTCAATCTCAATCCCTCCCGCAAAAAATGTTTCAAACTTCTTCCACGTTCATCAAATGTTCCTTTTCAGTGAGTCCAGTCATGAGAATGTCATCCAAATAAACTACAACATGGGGCAGTCCTTGTGATCAACTTTCCATGGTTCTTTGGAATATGGCAAAAGATACACCAAAAGGTAAACGGGTGTATTTGTTCAATGCCCTATGTGTATTTATGGTGACAAGCTTTTGGGATGCCTTCTCTAATTCCAATTGTTGGTAGGCATGACTCAAATCTAACCTTGTGTAAGCCTTTCCACCTGCCAATTTAGTGTATAAATCTTCAATTTTAGGTACGGGCTGTCTATCCAACTTTGCCATTTTATTGACTGTTAATTTATAGTTCCCACATATTCGAATGCTTCAGTCAGGTTTGACAACAGGTACAACTGGAGCTGCCCACTCTGAAAATTGCACTGGTTGTATCACTCCCAGTTTTTCTAATCTGCCCAGTCCTGCTTCTAACTTATCCCGCATTGCATAAGGTGCTGGTCTGGCCTTCAAGAATCTTGGTTTTGCCTTGGGACCTACACGAATTATTGCTTGTAGCTCTTCAATTTTTCCAAGGTCTTCCTTGAAAATATGCCTCAGTTTTCAAGTACTTTTATGAAGTGTAGTAGCTATTGAAATGTAGACAATGCAGCAGTCAATTTGAACACAACAATGTCCCACAGAAAGCATATGAACACACAAACAAATGAATTGGGAGCAGACACAGACCATTTGGCCCCTCGAGGCTGCTCTGCCATTCAATAAGATCATGGTTGCTCTGATTGTGGCCTCAATATCACTTTCCTGCTTACCCTCAAAGCTTTTGATTCCCTTGTTTGTCAAAAAATTATTTTCCTCTACCTTATAAATATTTGAGGACACTGCCTCTACCACCCTCTGGGGAAGGAAGTTCCACAGACTCAACACCCTCTGAGAGAAAAAATTTCTCCTCATCTCTATCTTACATAGGGGACCCCTTATATTTAAACCGTGTCCCCTAGTTCTGGTCTCTCCCACAAGGGTAAATATACTTTCAGCATCCACTCTGTCAAGCTCCCTCAAGACCTTATATGATCACCTCTCATTCTTCTAAACTCCAATGGATACAGGCCCAACCTTTCTTAATAAGATAGCACCTTCATCCCAGGAATCTGTCAAGTGAATCTTCACTGAACTGCTTCTAGTGCAATTTTGTCCTTTCTTAAATAAGGAGACTAAAGCTGTACACAGTCCTTGAGGTGTGGCATCACCAATGTCCTGTACAACTGTAGAAAACCATCCTACTTTTCTCTTCCATCCCCTTGCAATAAATGCCGACATTTCATTTATCTTCCTAATCACTTGCTGTACCTGCGTGCTAACTTCTTGTGATTCATTTACTGGGACACCCAGATCCCTATGTACCTCAGGGTTCTGGAATCTCTCTCCATTTAAATAATATGCTGTTTTTTTATTCTTCCTGCCAAAGTGGACAAGTTCACATTTTCCTACATTATATGCCATCTGCCAAATTTTTGTCCACTCACTGAACCTACCTATATCCATTTGCAGACTCCTTATGTCTTCTTCACAACTTATCTTCCTACCTATCTTATTCTCATCAGTAAATTTAGCAACTATACATTTGGTCCCTTCATCCAAATTATTGATATAGATGTAAATAGTTGAGGCTCAGCACCGTTCCCTGTGGCACTCCACTCGTTACATCTTCCCAATCCAGAAACGTGATAATTCCCTCCCTATCTTTGAATTAGTGCTGTGGGATCTTTAATATTTATTTTAGAGAGTAAGCAAAGACTCTGTTCACTATCTCATCTGAAAAACAGCACATTTGGCAGAGCAGCAGTCCCTAAGTACTACAGTAGAGTTCCAACCTAGATTTTGTGCCCAAATCTCTGGACCAAGTCTTGAACCCACAAATTTCTGATTCAAAAGCAAACATGAGACAAGCTTACAAATGGGGCTGAATTTCTGGGATCCTCGAAGTCAAGAATGGAGAAGGGAGGCCCCGAAAATACTGGCACCAGTTAGCATAACAATTTTAAGGTACCAATCCCAGAGCTGGCAATAACCACCAGTGTGGGGCAGAAGATGTGGCAGGAATAAAGCTCTCCTACCAACTGAGGCCAATTAGCACTGAGTAGAAGCTCATAAAGAGCTTTTCAAGGCTGGAACTCTAAATTTTTAAGGGGGCGGACAGGTTACCGGCACTTTCAGAAACTGAACAGTTAAGGGAGGTGGGTAAAGAATGAGGAGCCCCAGGGCATCACCCTGGTTCCAGACCAAGGCAAAGGAGGACTGGGGATATGGTAAGGAGATGCCCTTCACACTGCACAGGTGGCAAGGAGAGTGCCTGGGCTATGAATGGGGTCACAGCCCCTTGGCATTGCTGGGCCAAAAGAGCCAGGGGCAAAGGTGCCAAGGACAATTCGGTGACCACCTGCCCAGAAGGAAGGCTCCACCTGACAATGGGGGAACAACTGTCAGATTTTTGGCCCAGTGGTGATGAAGGGAAAAACATTCCCAGGAAGAGCAGAACCCTAGGCATCAAGAAGGCATGGGAGAGGAAAAAGGACCAAGAAAGACACAGAGGCATATCCCTCAACACAGATTCTACTGCTAAAGATGGAGGTACCCAGAGATGACCAAGAATCAGTGCCATGAGAAACTGTGACTCTCCAGGCAGATGGTCGCAGACATCTGTGTCCTCATTGCTGAACATCATGCTCCTCGCAGCACTGGTCACCATGCCCTGCGAGTGGCCATCAAAGTCACTATGACTTCTTTACTTCTGGCTTCTTCCAAAGGTCCACTATGGACCTTAGCTGCATCTCAAAAATGGCTGCACACTATTGCATCTCACTGATTACTGATGCCCTCTTCACCAGAATTGGACATCGCATTCATTTACTGACAGATGCATGGTTCAGGAACAGTGGGCATTGCGGTTCGCCTCCATCATTGGATTCCCCTGGCACAGGGGCCATCAAGATACCCAGCGACTGGCTGGTGAGATTCATCAACAGGAAGGGCATCCACTCCCTTAACGTCCAACTAGTCTGCCTGCACAACAAGAGCTTTCTCCATGTGCACTCTCCTGGCAGCGGCCATGATTCCTTTATCTTTTTTCAGTCTAGGCTGCCTCAAATCTTCACTCCAACCCCCAAAGTGTGTGGATGGATCCTAGGGGATAAGGGAAATCCCTTGAAGAGATAACTACTGAGTCATCAATGGGAGGTCCAGACAAAGGTTCAGAGGCGATATAACCAATGCCATCTGCTTCATCAGGGCAATCATGGAACAGGCCATTGGTCTTCTGAAGATGTGATTCTGGTCCTGGTCTGGTCAGGTGGTGGCCTCCAATACCCTCCTGCAAGGATTTTGGTCATCGTGTGGCTTGTTGCATTCTCTGTTACATGGCCCACCAGAAAGGTATGAACCTTGCAGATGGTGAGGCCCTGGAAGGAGAGACAGCTCATTGGGAGAAGGAGTGGAAGGTGAGAGAGGAGGAGGAGGAGGGAGATGATGCTGAACAGAGGGGTTTCCCTGCTGCATAATGAGATGGTCTCCTCCTGCCACCCTCTGGGAAGAGGACCTCTCTCCTCTCCCTCATGGCCTCCAGCATTAGAAATAGGCTGACATCGATGAAGCAAGAAGCAGCCCTGCCCTGAGTGCCAGGCCTCCAGCTTCCCTGTGACATCTTTCCTCCTCTGGTGCAGTGGAAGGCATTGGCACAATCAGCAGGAGAACCAGCAGCCTGAGCAATGGCTGCCATGAGGTGTCTAAATGAATCCCACACTTCATTTGACTCGCCTCTGTTCCCACCCCACTGGCTACGAGTGGACAGGAAACCAATCTTCATCACAATTAAGAGAGAAAATCTGAACTTTAAACAGCTTGCCCCCAGAGGCAGGTTTCTGATCCAGAAACAGACCCAGCCCCTGCTCCTGACCTCCATGGTGAAAATCCAGCCTGTGGACTAGTGTCGAGGTCACGTGCAATCTATTGAGCCATTACTGAAAATCCTTCTGCAAGTTGCATTCACTGCCCATTTTTCTTCTGTTTTTTCTGAATTTTTATTGTGCTTTTCCAGTTGTAGTTACTCTTGCTAATGGTCGTCAACAGACTCAGTGGCACTGCCTAAGAAAAGAGTCAGTGATAAACTTACATTTCCTTTTCAGTTTTGGAGTGAAAAGGGGGTAAGCTTAAAAATATTCCTTTTCACAGAAACACAGAATCATACAGTGCAGAATAGGCCCTTCAGCCCATCGAGTCACCGACAAGTGAGAAACACCTGACCTACCTACCTAATCCCATTTACCAGCACTTGGCCCATAGCCTTGAGCTTTTACCTCATCTTTTGGCAGTCACGTTTTAGTTCATAGCTGATCCATGCCACAGAAAAACCCATGAATTGCTAAATGTCACTCAGAAAGACACAGATGATTTGTGTGGGAAGAAGAATAATTCATATGGTATAAATGGAGGTTGAGATGCCCATCAGAATGGATTGAGTCTTCCTTACATCTGATGGTTCGTTCCTGACTTTTTAGATTGAGGGAGTATGATGTAGGGTCAGGGTGAGTCAGCAACATGTTGGAAAGAGTAGCAGAGAGTGATAGACCAGATGGCAATGATCAGCTGAAGCCGAGCTTGGGTCTCAAAGCCTAATAATTACAGGACAAACTAAAGACCAAGGAAGCTAAAGAGATCCATATTTCTAGATCATGAGGAGAAAAGAGCTGATGAATCACAGTGGGGATGTAGGTGAAAGGGACATTGTGCAAAATTTAATGCCTTCCCCCGGGGTGAGTTAGCGATGGTGGTTACTTAATTTGGTGGGAGGGTGCTGGGTGGGGACACCACTGCCTTCCTGTCTCTGCCCTGATTAAGTCTGGGGCAAGAAGGCTCGTGGGTGGCCTTCCCACCCTGCTGACAATTGAAGCCCTCAAGTGGGCAATTAATGCCCACTTAAGGGCCTCATCTTATTGCCACTCATTGAATACGAGCAGAGGGTGAGGCAGTCGCCACATGGGAAGTCTGAAAAGCAAATCCTATCATGTTTGCTTGCCGGCTCGTGGTGTGGGTGGGCACTGGCAGGCAGCCCCTTGTTCAAAGGCACTCAGCGCCTGATTGAGGGATTTGGCATCAGGAAGGGGTGGGCCCACTTAATGACATTCCCTACCTTTGCTTCCCACACCCCCTCCTCCTCTCTCTTGCAACCCCCACCCCAAAGTCCCCAACATGCCCTCACTCACCTGTGCCTGGAGTCCCTCATGGATCTTGGGCCTCTGTGGGGTGGACGGGGGGGGTGCATGGCTGGCAGCTACCCCCGCCTGCCCTTTGGTGCTGTCTTCAATGGGCAGCTGTCGGCCCCTGTTTGGCTGGCAACTCTTGCAGGTGGAATTTGCAACACCTGGAGTCCGTGATCCCGTGGAAGGCCCACTGCTGCCACTAGTGCCTGTCCAGCACTTAATACAGCAGGTTCTCCCCAAAGAAGGCGGTGCAGGGCCCTCGCCAGCTGGAGAGCTGGCACACAAAACTTTCAACATCTGGATTAAATACTGCCCAGAGGGTGGATATCACAGGTGGAATTGAAAAGAAACAAAAGGAATTTTGGGATGTTAAGGACAACATGAAAAGATACAATACAGATGCGAGTTCTTTATTCTTTACTGGATTTGGGAGCAGTATTCAGGTTTTCAGTAGGCCAGAATTTACAGAAACTTAAGACTTGTAAGGTTGCAATAGCATCTTGTGATATTGTCATATTTATTTGATATTCTTCTGTGTACTATTTAAGATAAATGGGTTGCTACACTTTCTGAAATAGCAGAAAAAGCAATTTCACACTCCAACTCATATTCTTAGGAAGAACCTGAGCTTTTTGAAGACATTTAGTTATGGAGGGATATTCAAATTCTGATTGACAAAATAGTGATGCTGAGAATGTCAGTACAGTCTCCTCTGAATTCAAAGTCACTTAATTCAAATTGACTATAAATTCAATTTCTTTAACGCTAAGTTCCGATATTGCTGTGTTTTTCAGATTGCTCGATTCAAATTATTGGATAATTCAATCTTTTGTGTGCAAATGCATGATTTAGAGTTACCAAAGAGATGACTGCAGTTGAGGAAGGGCAAAGGGTGGCACCATCACAGGCAAGAGGTGATGCCAATTGTTTGGATTTGTGAGAGACATGAAGAAATGGTCTTTGTTCCACACGCCAATTGTTTCTTGATCTACCCTCTCCTTAATGGCTGTGGTTCCGCAGGCATGATGTGCTCTCCAGTACCTCATTCAAGTGATCATTATTCAAATCTCACAATGAATTTGGCAGGCTATTTGACCACAGAGGCATTGCTTCCATTCCCAATCCCTATACCCACACTTCTAGCAGGGGTTGCAGAAATCCTGCACAGTTAGCCTCCCCTAAACCTGGAGTTGAGTGGAAGGCTATGGAAGGGGGGGACTGAAGCTAATTGCAACATTTCTGCCCCACCTGACATATGATAACTCAGCACAGGCTGGGGCTCGAACCCAAGGCTTTCTTGGTCTGTTTAGGTTCACCCATTTACTGGACATTGAAGTTGAAATCGTGGCCTGAATTTTTGTGCAGTTGGGGAGGCTCTCCGTTTTTGTGAAAATGGTGCTGGAGGCCAAATTCTGAAGTTCCGCCTCTGAACCTGGACCCCATCATTTTTCGCAGGTGGGTGGGGAGATGTGGTGGTGGGGAGGATGAGGGTGATTCTAAATTTGGATATCCGTGGTTCACGGAGGCAGCTGCACATGTTAAAGTACCGATCTGATTTTCTCAAGGAAGGCATGGGAAATACGGCTTGTGCACATTAGGGAGGCAAGGAGAAGGTCTAAACTTATTGGAGTTCTTTGGAGAGACAAGCTACCCTTTTGGAGAGGTCAGGCACTCTTTTGTATAGGATTCTGGGACACCTTTAGGAGAGATCAGACGCCCTTTGGGAGAGGTCAGGTGCCTGTTAGAATTGTTAAAATTAGTTATGAGTGCGCGCAAAAAGTGGATAAACTCATTGGAACTGTCAAGGGAACTGTCAAAGGGAACTGTCAAGCTGTCAGGCATTTAAATCTCTTGCTCTTTAACTATTTGAAGAAAAACTATCTAGTGTTGAAAATAACCAGTGCTTGCTATTTCATTCTGTCTGATGACATAAGCCCAAGGTCTGCCATTATAGGATTAGTGCTGTACAACTGATTTCACAACCTATCATTATCACAGTGGGGCACCTGTCAGTTTACAGTTTGATTGACTGCTAAAGTCTTCGAAGTCAGACTATGAATACAAATGCTTGTTCTTATAAGGAATTAAAGGAAGTTAAATGTAGTGAATGATTTTTTTCTCAATGAGTGTGTTCTTTTTAAAGAGTGAATTCATCAATAGACACTCAAGAGCTTTATTTAATCCTGGAGTCTGCCCATGGTGGATACTGGGTGAGTTGGCATAGAAGGTATAAGGGCAAAGAGTCTGGGGAATGATTTGGCATGGAGGGTATGAAGGCCCATGGGCAGTGTGGAGGGCATTGGTTGGCATGGAAGATATGGAGGGTCATGGGGATGGGTAGAGGAGCATAGGTTGGCATGGAGGGTATGAGGCACCTTGGAGAGTGGGTGATAGATATAAGATGGCAAAGGTTGGCATGGATGGGGCTTAGGGAGTGTGGGGGTGTTTGAGGGGTGTGAGGTTGAGTGCTGGAGGGCTGTTTTTTGTTTTCATTCTTTTTTCACAGTCGGGACTGAGTGCTGCAGCACTGAGGCTGGCCTTTTGCACAGTCTGCCTCCATACCTGGCACCCTTATGGCTGCCTGTGAACACTTTCTGGGTGCAGCATGCACAACTCCCATAAGTCCCAACCCCCGGAATGAAAATTCGAACTTCCGGAGAACTTCTCCAGGTGTTCTGTTCATGGAACCAGGAATTCTCCCTACTCTGGGCACCCTAGAGTGAAAATTCAGGCCTGTATCTTTGAAAGAAACAAGGTGCTGCACTTTACTGGGACTGCTGAGGTCCTGTTGCCAGGGCTGAAAGTGGGAGGTAAATATTTATCCCAAATTCACTAAAGAAAAAAGATTATCTGATCATTGTCACATCCTTGTTTATGGATCCTTATTATGTACAAATTGGCTGCTGCATTTCCTATATTCCAATGGTGACTACACTTCAGATGTACTTCATTGGTTGTCCTGAGGTCATGAAAGGTGCTGTATAAATGCAAGTCCTCTCTTTTTTCTTTCAATTGTTTTTCTTCCTTTGTACTTTCCTTCTCCACCCTGTCTTTCATTTCTCTCCCTTTCTTTCATTTGCTCTTCCTTTCTTCAACTGGAACAATCTATTCGTGACCTGGGACCTGTAGGAATCCAGGCAGAGCAGCAAATCTGAATGCCTGCTCATTCTGACTGGCCTCATCGGTTGCAAAGTCCACACAAGCACAAGATATGATATGAGTCACCTCTTGTTGTGCACCTATGGATGGCAGATTGCAACACTCAACAAATATCACTGGTGGACTCCTGGAAGGAGTCAACAGTGAAAGAAATTAAGCGCTATTGTGACTTTCACGGCCAATGACAATGAATGCAGACCTGCCCTCGGTAGGAGGAAACCCCTGAACATTCGGACACACTGCTGCTCAGTCATGTCCAGGAAGCTGGATAGCTTGTCTGGGAGGTATAACCTCCTGCATGCTCTGTGCTCATCCCCCCTGTCCTGTGGAGTGGCAGGTGCTTGAGGAGAAGGCTGCTTCGGCTGGTGTTGCTCTTGCTGCTGTTGGTGTTACTGGGGCTACTCCTGTTGTTCCTCAACAGAGCTCCAAGGCAGAAATGCATAAGCTGGTCTGGAGCTTGAGAGTTGAGATGTGAAGATCAAAGGCAAAAAACTCCAAAGTAAAAAGAAAGAAAAGAAAGATTTGTATTTATATAGCGCCTTTCATGCCCGCTGGACATCTCAAAGCACTTTACAGCTAATGAAGCACTTTCAAAGCATAGTCACGATTGTAATGTAGGAAACAGCATAAACTATGCACACAGCAAGCTCCCACAAACAGCGATGTAATAGTGACCAGATAATCTGCTTCTGTGATGTTATTTGAGGAGTAAGTATTGGCCAGGACACTGGAAATAACTCCTCTGTTCCCCTTTTTTTAAATAGTGCCATGGGATTTTTTTACATCCATCTAAGAGGGAAGACAGGACCTTGGTTTAACATCTTATCCAAAGGATGGCACTTCTGATACTGCAGCACTCCCTCAGTACTGCACTGAAGTGTCAGCCTAGATTTTTTTGCTCAAGTCCTGGAACTTGTGACTTAGAGGCGAGAGTGCTATCAGCTGAACCATGGCTGACATAGGTATGTAAAGCTACCTCCAAAGCAGTGAAAGATTATGCTCAGAACAAGGGAAGCAAGGAAGCAGGTGTCAGCTGTCAGTTGTTGTCGTCTGTGTGTCATGCCGAGTGTCATGTGAGTGTCATGCAACTGTCAGTATTTAAAGCATATCTTGCCTTTCAATTGCTCAGCACTGTCAAATTCACCAGCCTCTTGCCTTGTTTTCCCTGCCCAATTACTGTAAACCATACGCACAAAGTTAAATTCAGAATTCTGGATTAAACAAAACAGCTGATTAACACTTTACATGTTTGAGCATCAGACCTGCCTGTCCCATGGGAATTTCCTGCATGTTCCCGTCAATGCTCAGGTTAAAGATGAAAGTTGGCAAGCTGTTGCCAGATTCCTATCATCCCCCACCCCCCAATAAATTCAACTGTTTTAAACTGCCTCCTGTCCATTTTAACAGTTTAAAATTCTCCCTTATGTCTTTGTGCACAGACGGTGGAAACATAGAGCCCTTGGCAGCTTGTTCTGCCTATTCCCCGGCACACCCTAACATAGCTCCTCCAACAAGTACTTGCTACTTCAGACCTTTCAGCTGTACTTTAGTCTGTATAAACTATTCACTCTGTGCTGAATGGAAAGCAGCAACTACAAGTATCTGACTGTACAAAATCTTCAACTTGCCCATATAAAGGAGCAGAAGTTCAAATGTCAGACTAAGATTTCACTTCCCTGTCCATGGTGCAATGCACAAGTGGTTAGTAGCTCTGGACCTCATGACAGAAACAAAGACTTTTATTAAAAAGATACAGAAAACATTTGTAATTCATTTAAGTTAGACACAAATGCGCTACTGATTAAGATGCAGCATCTTCCTTAATCTTCTGTGATACAGCACGGAATAAAAATAGCAATTATAGTGAGCGTGATGGATTATTATTACATTTCTACAGAAATTTGATTAAGGATTGCTTCTGTTGATGCAGTGGTGTCATGGCAACAGACCTTTGTGGAATTAATTATCTATGTCAAGGGTGAGGATTTAAACAATTTGATAGAAATTTCACTGGCTGTACCAGGGGAGCAAATTAAAACCAAGGATTCTTGAAGATGTTAGAATAAAATAAAGCACAGTTAAAAGTAAAATGGGGAGACATTTATTGAGAAATGCTGTTAGTATTGACCTTTTTGCCTTACCATTTTGCACTGCAATAACAGAAAGTCTGTCACAACCATGAAGCACAATTCAGGAGTGTATAATGCATGTAATTGAAAGCAGCACTGAGTCCTGGGAGAAAAGTCAAATGATAGAATTATATACCCAAATTCCCGATTCCTTCTCCTGGTGCGTGAAACTCAACACTGGGGTAGTAGTTTACAAAATAAAACTCTCACTGTTCAGAACAGCCAGTTTAACGCCACCATTAAAATAGTATGCAAAGTGATAAGAGGTACTGTCATGATGCTGCACTTTCAGGACTGCACTACACTCACAATGAAACTGTTTGAGACTGGGCTACACTATTGTACCTTCAATTCTCCGACCCACTGTCCTGTGAGTACAACTCCTCATTGTGGTTAAGGGATTCCAAAATTGTTCCCATGCACTAAATGGGGATAATTTTAAGCACCCTAGAAGGGATTGTCTTGTCCGAAATAAAACATTTATGTTTCAAAGCCCACCTCAGTCCTGCCCACCACTGGCTTTAATGGAAGCTGTGCAGTGTAAAGGGTGGGGAAGGGGGATGATGGACCAATCTGGTCTCAGGTGATGGTTTGGTTGCTGAAATCTTTTAAGGAGTATGTGTGCCCCCATTATCACATGGCTTTTATTTTAAACTAATGTCGGCTGGAGCTCAGGAAACCTGTAGGGTAAGAGAAGCTGAGAAGAGTTGGATCCATGAGGCAATTGTCCTTTTATTTCCATGGGATGTGGGCATTGCTGACAAGGTCTGCATTTATTGCACATCCTGAATTGCCCTTGAACTGAGTGGCTTGCTAGGCCATCTCAGAGGGCAGTTAAGAGTCAACCATATTGCTGTGGGCCTGAGGTCATATGTAGGCCAGACTAACCAAGGATGGTAGATTTTCTACCCTAAAGGACATTAGTGAACCAGATGGATTTTTACAATAATCACTCATTGCTTCACGGTCACCGTTTCTGAGACTAGCTTTATGTTCCAGATTTATTCACTGAATTTAAATTCCACAAACTGCTGTGGGGGGATTTGAACCCCCCTGGGCCTCTGGATTACTCACCCAGTGATATTACCACTACACCACCATCTATACAGCACAGCTTGTGGGCCAGGAGTGTTTCCTCTATGCCAAACAAGTGAACTATTTTACAAAACCCCACAATCAATCAACCGCCCCCCACCACCAACACCACATCACCCCTGTCCCCCACAATCTCTGCCTGACCTCCATGAACTCCCTGACCTTCACAATCCACAATCATCCTCCCAAATCATCTCTCTCCTGCCTGCCATAACCTCCCATCACCCATGATCTCTCCCTCCTCCAGTCCTCTTCACCACTCCTCAGAAGCCACCTTTACTGCCTTTCCTGCCTGACAGGCAATAAGACTTTCAAGCAGATGTCAGGAAAACAATTACTTCCATGTTTACCTTCTGTAAATCCTTCCGCACTCTCCACACCACAAGTAAACATTGAGGCCAATAAGTGTGCACTTGCTAATCTTGTACAGTCATTTCTAGGAGTATATCAGTTTTGTAAAATCTTATTTCATAACCTCTGGTCATTAAACTGAATCTCACACTAATGGGCTTGGGGAGAGGGGGAGGCTTTACTCCTGTCCTGAAGATTCACTGTATGGAACAATGGGTGGATTGGAAATGGGGCCAAAGCAGTACAGGGTTAATTCTGTCACTCACCTCATGAGGCACCACGCCAGGAATAGAGCTCTCAGAATTACATCTCTTAAGTGTATGCTAATGTGAAGTCATTTTGTTTGTCATGCTAATGAGGCAGTCGTTTACTTCTACACCCTCTTGTAAAGTTGCTAATACACATCCAATATTAATGTTGGATCTGACCTTAATCTACATTCTGCAAAATGTGACACAGACATGGAGTGCCATTGATGTACTCTGGGAGTCTGCAAATTTTCTTGATCCTTCTAACTTAGAGGTCTGGTGAAGCAGCAAGCTCTAAGGCAGGGATTTTCTGGCCCTGCCATGGTGGGAGCTGCCACAGGGGATGTGGCAGGTCAGCCAAAAGTCCACTGACTTTCAGTAAGACTGGAAGATCCCGGCAGCAGGCGGGGCTGGAAAATCCTGGCCTAAGTCTTCTAACACAGGAACAGACCTCCCAACAAAAACATTCATGAAGACATTGGAATAAACAAGTGACATGTACAAAAAGTCATATTGTTGTGGGTTGGTTATAATTTTTGCTTGGGGAGAATTTTTCCCTCGTTGGGGGGGTTGTTGCGGGGGCAGCCGATTTTGGCGCCCCCGATTGCATCTGCACCGCCATTTTACGTGGGCGAGCCAATTAAGGCCCGCCCAGCGTGATGTGCGCCCGGAAGGGTTGAGCGCTCCCTGTGCGGTCGGGGAGGGATTCCCTGAGTCAGGGCCTGCGCTCCCTGTGCATGCACGCGAAAGAGCACAGAAATCTCCCTGAGGCACGGAGCTTCCTCCAGGAGATTAGTTTAATGAAGAAAAGAAAAAGTTTTAAGACATGTCCCCTCATATGACAGTATCACATGGGACATGTCAATGAACATTAATGAAAATTTATTTACTTTATGAGGTTCCATGAAAAATGCGAAGGCCGCCTGGGCTCTTTGCCTGCCTGCCAACATTAAGGTTGGACGGGTAGCTCAGTTTATTTGTTTAATTGATATTTAAATGGACTTAATAGGCCTTTGACAGTTTGGCGGGCGTGCAGCTGACTCGGCTGTTCGCCTGCCGAACTGAAAATCTAAGTGATGCGCGGTGGCGTTGGGACGCCCGCCCGACGTCACCCAATGTTATTTTACGCCTCGGCGAGTGGGCCTCGCCCCCGCTTGCTGAGCCGAAGATTCAGGCCTATGTTTTTAATTTGTCAGAAACTTTGTCCCAGAAATTTAACAGTGCCACATTCAGTTTTTAAGTGAAAAACACATGCCTAAGCATACAATATGGTAGACCGCCACACAAGCTAATTATGCGCTATTAATGCCTTGCTTGCCATATTGTTACATTCATAAAGAACACCTGTAACAGGAATTTTGCTCTTTACAGATGCAAATAGCAGATCTAACACTAGTTTGGGGCCCTCTTTACAAACTCGCCTAACATGCCTTACTTATGGACTAACCAGCATTACTTAACTGCTACAGGCAGCTACCAAAAGGTACAGAGTCCTCCTCCTAATGCTGTTGCAGTATTGAAGATCTCTGCTAGGCCCCGGTTTTCTGGCTCCCATTCACCCCCCACTTGGCTTCCACTCTCAGCGAACCACCCCACCCCATCCACAACAACTCCGGACCTCTACCTTAGGCCTCCTTCCAGTGATGCAGTGGCCCGAAATTCGAAACCCCTTCACTGACGAGCTGCTTGGGAATGACCAGCAGCTGCCTGAAGCTTGCTGATTTCCTATAGACAAGGCCTGAGGCTCAATGAAGGTGTGCCTCAGGCCTACATTCCCAGCAGCCAGTTCTACAGGCCCATTTTCTTTAGGATTATGTTATGAGATGGATGAGGAACTAAAACACGACAGCTAAAAGGATTTAAAAAAAAAATTCATTCAATTATTTTTGTTTTAATTGGTAGCTCTTACGCTATTGCCATATATGATTAGTTGTTTCCATTCCCTCTTACTATTTGATTTTAGTACATTGTGTAACTGATTTCTTAGTGTTTTAGGAAAATTATATTTGAGTCAATTGAGTGTGGTGTACACTTTTAACTGTGACTGATAAGGGAGACTTTACCGCTGGTGGGGGAGGATAGTGGTGCTGGTGACTGAAGGGGGATGGGGGTGCGGCAGCAATTGGAGGTGGAGAGCTTTGATGCTGGTGAGACTTCGGCGGGGGAGCGAGATCAGACAGCATGGTGGTGGGGGATGGAGGCACTAGAGGTGAGGACAGGTGGTTGCTGGTGAGACTGGGATGGGAGGAAATAGACCAGATGCCTGTCCGAGATGCAAGCTCCAGATCCCTGACCGAGCCTTGGACCTGAAACCCCTGCCAAGACTTGGGCCAGCCTTTACTCCCCAACTGAGCCTCAGCCCTTCACTCTCCAAGCAAGGCTTGAGCCTGAACCCTCCAGCAAGCCTTGGGCTGCACCATTACTTCCCAGCCCACCCATTTTAGGGCTGTCGGTCCCTGAACCCCTTTACCATAACTATTCTATGAAGTTGCAATTTCAGCGAGTCCCCTGAAACTCCACTCCAGCGCTCCTCCCGTGTGCTCCTTGCTTCTTCTTGGCTGTAGTTCAACTCCAGGCTGCATGGGCATGCGCAGTAAGCACCAAAAATACAAGAATATCAGAAATACAGGACAAATTGAGTCCCGGGAGGAAATGTTACATGGTGTGCAACAATTAGCAAAATTATGGGATGATCCCATAAAATATGGAATGGTTGGCTATCCATAAACTGGACTTTTAGGAACAGATAGAAAAAATTCTTGGCTGGTATTTTCTGGCCCCACCTGGGCGGACTTTGTTGCAATGGGACCGGCATATTTGGAAAGTGGCCAAAAGTCAATTGACTTCTTGCCGCTCTCCAAATTTTCTAGTTCTGCCCACGATGATGCCTGTTGCTGGCAGGACAGGAAAATCCCACCCATTGGCCAGGATTTTCTGGGCCTGCCTGCCCCAGGATCTTTCGGTCCCGCCGAAGGTCAATGGACTTTTGGCTGGCCCACCACATCCCCCACGATGGGTCACACCATGGCAGGGCCAGAAAATCCCAGCTCTTATGCCCTACCTGTTCATCTCACTTGTATTTTTCATCAGACATAAATTCCTAATTGGCTCCAATTTTCCAGGAAAAAAATCAAATTGTCTCTGACCATGCCTCTCAAAACCGCAGGAAATTTTCTAGTTGTTAATGGTTCAGTTAGACCTGCTATTTTCCGTATCAAGAATGAAAACTATTGTGCTGGTGCAGGCGTGGTGCTTCTCACATCGCTACAACTAAGTTCTGAAGCAACTTATTTTCATCTTAGAAGATGGGCACAGGCAGAAGTGGGCCTTTAGTACTTCAGCTGAAATTCACATTATTATATCACATGTTGTCCATTCAAATACTGGCATGTAAATCTACTCATGGGAATTCTATAAGTGTTTTTAAGGTTGCCAAAATTTATGGAACTCAAGGAGGAATTGGCAATGGATGAGGGCCTTTAATTCTTAGGCCTGGATTTTTGCAATGGCAGAGAGCCTCCAAACACAGCACCTACCATTTTCACAGGTTCGGGAATGGGCCTGGGGGTCAGGATTTGTGCATGTGCATTTTTCGGAAGCATCTGCCCATATAAATCAGCAGCTGCCTCCGCTCATTTATAATTTTGGTGACCCAGGTGTGTGAAACACGATATACGTAGGTTAGACCTGGTAGGAGCAGGTCTGCACTTTGTGGAGTCCTTTGAAGAGATGGGGTACCCTTTTGGCGAGGTAGAGTACCTCTTTTGATATGGTGCCAGGGTGCCTTTCAGGAAGGTCAGTGCCCTTTGGGGAAGTCAGTTGCCCCTTGAGAGAGATAAGGTGCTCCTTGTAACTGTTAAAAGTAGGCTTGACTGTGCATAAAAAGTACATGAACTCATTAACTGGCAAGATCATTGGAACTATCGAAAGTGTCAAAAGAAACCTTCAAACACACCTGTTAATCTGTCAAAAATTTAAAACCTCTGCCCTTTAAATCTTTGAAAAAAAAGTCTGGAATTTAAAAAAAAGTCATTGCTTGCTGTTTCACTCTATCTGTTGGCATATACGTAATGTGCAGAATTTAATGTCTGATGGTTGCCATTAATTAATTGATGCTACATGACTGATTTCACAACCTTCCATTATCACAGTAGGGTGCTTTACATTTTGCAGTTTGTTTGTCAGTTCCAAGTCATTATAAACCCTTTGAAGTGGGGCTATGAATTTCATTGTTTGTTCTTATAAGAGATTAAGCAGCTTAATGAAACGTTTGTTTTTATAAGGATGTAGTTGAAGGAATGTAAATATAGTGAACAGGTTTTATGAATGAGTGTTTTTTTTAAATAATAAAGTCTGCAATATACACAGAGATTTATTTTATTTAATCTCAACATGGGTCATGAGTTCTGCCCATGGTGTATATTGGGTGATTTGGCAAGGTAAGCGTAAAGGCAAAAGGTGATGGGTGGTGGGCATGGATTAGCACTAAGTTGTCATGGGGCTGTAAAGGGCCATAAGG
Source organism: Carcharodon carcharias (assembly GCF_017639515.1). Classification (NCBI taxonomy): domain Eukaryota; kingdom Metazoa; phylum Chordata; class Chondrichthyes; order Lamniformes; family Lamnidae; genus Carcharodon; species Carcharodon carcharias. Next base: position 189,584,587 of record NC_054469.1, read on the forward strand.
GTGATAGATGGCCATAGGCTGCCATGGAGGGAGAAGGAGCCATGGTGGGGGGGGGACGGGGGTGGGTTGGTAGAGGGGCACAGGTTAATATGGAGGGTATGAAGGACCAAGGGGTGGGTAGAAGGCATGGATGCAGCGTGGAGAGTGTCTGGGGGTTGAGTGTGTGTGAAGGGTGAGGGATGGAGCTCTGTTTTTTGTTTTATTGCTTTTTAAAAATTCTTGGACGCAGTGCTGGAACACAGAGCTAGGCCTAGCCTGCCACCACACCCGGCAGTCTCCTCACGTGTTCTTGGGACCCGAGTCTCAGAGAACCCCGCCACCCCAGATTGAAAATCTGACCACCTGGGGCACTTTCTCCCGGGTCAGGTTTGTGGACCAGGAAATGCCCCAACTCTGCTTTCCTGACCTGGGAGTGAAACCCAGGCCTTACAAACTATTAATGAAATAACATTACCGAAGCCAGTGATATAAAGGTTAGTAATGTGTGGATGCAACGTATTGTTCTTCTGTGTTGCTTAACTTACAGAGCAGGGTCACATTAAATTGGAAATAATGCGTAGAATTTAATGCGTGCGACAGGGTCTCGCCCACCATTTGGAGAATCAGCGGGAGCCCTAAGTCACTTTTCTCCAGGAGACCTGACATAATTACCAGGGAATCAGGCAAATACCTGGACAGAAATCCTGCCCCTGCAAGCTGCTGGCCAATCAGAGACCAGTGGCTCTCCATACTAGCAGCGTCACCAGCTGCTGGTACAATCCTTGGCCTGCCTTGAGAACCACTGCTGGATCCCCAGGTAGAGATGAATAAGGTTGGGATGGGATTGTAGGGGGGTTGGGGGGTTGGGGGGCCGGGGGTGGGGGGTGGTGTGCGTCAGTGAGAAAGGTGGGGGAGGGGGGTCAGAAGCAAGGGCAGGGTTTTCAGGAGACCCATCTTCCTGATGCCAGGTCCTGCAAACAGTTATAGAGTGCCCGAGAGCAAATGAAGCCACCCAACTACCCCAACTACCTACAATGCCACAGGCAAACCCAACAGGACTTTCTGGGCAGTTGTTCCGCTTGGCAAATCCCCTACTTGCCATTGGGTGAGGCAGTGGCTGCTTAAGGGCCTTAATTGGCCTCTGGGAAGGAAGGTCACCCTCCACCCTTTCCCCTTGAACTTGTTCACAGGGAGACTAGAAACCAGTAGGGGTCCCATCCCTTCACCCTCCCACCTGATTAAATGCCTCCCCAGTCTCTGAACACATCTCTGGGGATCATTAATTCTGCCTGATGGACCATAGTTTGCCATAGGAGTGTCTGTCATTAATTAGATTTGCCCTTGCCTATTTAATCGTAACAATGTTTTGCAACAGGAGTTACTGAAAGCATGAGCTGATAACATTGCAGGAAAGGAAACCAAGCATCTGGCACTTGATTGAACAGGACAAGCAAATGTGTATCTCTTTAACCAATCAGATTAAATGATTATGAAGTAGTCAGCGTAACTGAGGAGGTGTACATTCGAGTGGGTGAGTTCAAAGTCAAATCAGGTACAGAAAGAGAAATAATGAAAAGGAAAGAAAGACTGGATTAAGAGGAAGTGAAAAAAGAGACAGAAAGGTAAAGTAAAAGTAAGCTACGTTTTTAAACATTACCTGAAGGAATGAGACTCCACACTTGTAATAGCTATTTTTCAGTTCCAGCAAGGTTAATTGGCAATAATTAGCAACTAGTATAACGTTAAAACAATCTCTGACAGCTAATACAGATTTAATTATTTAATCTGAATTTGAAGTCCTTCTTTGGATATCCAGGAGACCACTTTGAAGAAGTAACGTATCCCTGTTGAATTTGTTTTAGAAATGTATTCACTGCCCCAGAGTGGCACAACACAAATTCTAATTGGATAAGGAATCAATCATTTAGAACTGAGATGCGGAGAAATTAGTTCACCTAAAGATTTGTGAATCTTTGGAATTCTCTATCCCAGAGGGTTGTGGATGTTGCATCGTTGAATACATGTAAGGCTGGGAGAGACAGATTTTTGGTCTCTCAGGGAATTAAGGATATGGGAGCAGGCAGTAAAATGAAGTTGAAGCCCAAGATTGGCCATGATTGTATTGAATGGCAGAGCAGGCTTGATGGGCCATGTGCTCTACTCCCACTTCTCTTTCTTGTTTTCTTCCCTTAACCCATCCCTGGGTAGGTAGGAGGATGGGGCTCCTGGTCTAGCAGGGCAATTATTTTTGCCCCTACTGACTTGTGCACTGAGATGCCAGGAATAGTTTTGCGATGGAGAAGGGTGCATAGCGCTTCATGTGAAGGAACATAGAAGACTGGCATGGCACCCTTGCACATAGAGGCCATAGAAGCCAGCCACCATGAGCCGCTGGAGGTGAGAGGGAGGGCAGAAGGTCAGGAGGAAGATGCAGGAGAAAGATGACAGGCAGGACAATAGGCCCTACCCAGTGGAAAGGGTGTACAGACCTAGGACATCCCACCTCAATATGACAGAGAACCAATGCCTAAGGAGATTAAGGCTAAGCAATGAGTTGATGACAGACCTATGTTGCATGGTCCAGCAACAACTTGAACCACAGTCTATCAACCCCCATGCCCTATCAATGGATGTGAAAGTAACTGTCGCTATCAATTTCTGTGCCTCAGGATCTTTTCAGGGATCATCAGGAGACCTGTCTGGTATATCCCAGTCAGCAGCATACAGCTGCAATAAGGCTGTTACTAATGTCCTATTTGCTAGTGAGAGGGATCTGAGATGCAGAGATCTACAGCCTTTTCCCAATTAACAGGCTTCCCTCAAGTGCAAGGTGTTATTAGTTGCACTCATGTTTCCATAACGACCCAAACTTAGTATGGGGATGTCTTTGTCAACCAGAAGTCCTTCCACTTAACAGGATCTTCCTTCAGGTGTATGCAACCCCATCATTGCACTCCCTCTCATACCAACATCCCCTTATGTTCAGTGAACTGAAGCATGACCTCCACCATTACCATCACGTGTCATGGTGATTTTACCACCACCTTTATCACCTGCTAATAGCAATTCACCATTGCCAACAGGCAGCTGTTTAGATACCCTGGCAATCTCCATGGCCATCTGCTCCATGGGATGGATGTGTCTCAGCCAGGCTGACCTGCCCACAGTCTGGGCCATCTCTGCGGCATCTTTGCCTTTTTGGTCTGCAATGACAATGTGAATTTATGTTCACCTGATATATGGTGCATGGAGGGATATTGTTCTTCACTGTGTCTGTGCATCAAAGTGCTCCAGTGCTCAGTCATATGTGTTTTGTGCATACCTACATGAGCTGCTTACACATACAAGCCTCAATGTTGAAGCAGAGGCATGTGCCATGTCTTGCACCTTAGCTGCAGCATGCAGATATGATCCTTCTCTAGAAGCTGTATGTGGATGAGCCAAGCTACTCACCTTGTCAGAAGACCATTGAACTTTTCCCTGCGCTGAATTCATAATCACTGATGGTCTCCTGCTGTACTCAGTGCAGCCACAATTTGAATCCAGGTCTTCTTGGTTGCTGCAGGGGCATTACAGCAGCCAGCTGGGTAGAGGACTGGACTCCCCTCCTGGACCTCTTCCACCAAAATGTGAAGGGGCATCTTGACCCATCCCTTCCCCCATGTCGCCTGTGTGACATTCTATGAATAAAAATGTAAGGTGAAAATGTTTGTGATCTATTCAGATTACAACGGTCTCATTCACTTTTGTGTGCTTACATGCACTAACCATCTTCAGCGTATCATCAACGCTTACTGGTGAGGTTTGGTAGAGAAAATGGTCCTCCACAAATGCTTGGTGCCATGTATGTTGCAGCTGTAACTCCAAGGTCGCATGCTGTGCTCCATGACCAATGACAGCCCTACTGGTTTCCTCTCGCTTAGTCACACTGTTATGCCATGACAGTGGTAGTTCTGAGGGACCTGGTTAAGGGTCAACATTGTGGGCAAATCCTGATGGATGGGTGATGAGGGCAAGTGGATGGGATAATGACCATCACACTATTCATCCACTAACTAAGTCTTGGCAGCTGACTATATGACTGCAGTATATATGTACCATATAGCGATGGCAAGATGATACCATGCCCATGGCTCTGCATTGAGAATCCACTCCATACTTTCAGTGGGTCAGTAGAGTACACTTCGATTTGGCAGCAACAATGACATTTCTCCCATAGGGAAAGGCCATGTTGGGCCATCCGCTCCAGGGTCAGCTAACAGTTGGACAACATTTACAGCTTTGACATTCACCTATCAAGGCAATGATGTCTCCTCCAAGGCACAAAGAATTCAGCATTGACAACCTACACCTAAAATGGGCCTTTCAGAAGGCCTGCTTTTTATTTGTGCCCAAGACACCCAAACCATGCTGGGCCCACCTCGAACTCTTCAGTACTTCCAGAGTCACCTGCCCCAACTCCATTCTAGTCCACACCCACCACGCCCACCTCTTGAACCGAAAATCATAAGCTCAGACATCCATTATAAAGGTCGGGTTTGCAGAGCCAGAAATTCTCCTATCTCTGAACACCCGAGCCAGGAGCAAAAATATGGGCCAGGGAATATGTTTCCATCTGTGGGGAAGAGAAAAATTGGAGACTATCACTATAAGATGGTCACCAAGAATTTAAACAGGAAATTAAGACGAAACCTCTTTACTCAGGCTGCTACTACAGGGAGTAGTTGAGGTGAATAATTTGGATGCATTAAAGGGGAGGGGGAGAGGTGCTAGGTAAGCATATGAGAGAGAAGGAATGGAGAGTTATGCTGATAGAGCTAGATGAAGCATAAATGCCCTGTAGACCAGTTAGGCTGTTTCTTTGATGTATATTCTTTGTATTTCTATTTGAAGCAAACACCAGGAGAGAAAAATATTGGAGATTTTTTTGCTTACAGAACAATCCAGGGGTCAATGTGCTATGTGGGTTGATAAGCACATTTTTTGAGGGTCTTTTTTTTGAGGGCCTCATCTTAACATTATAAATGTATTGCCAAAGGTGTTGGACACTGATTATGCTGATTAACTGAGGAGGATTCAATTAATTTGGACATGTTATACTTACCTCATACTTAAGTGGCTCATGGACAAGTTGCCTTCAAGTTGAGGTTGGAGTTGGTATCAAGAATACAAAGCCTTCGCCAAACTTGACAGCCGTACAGGAACATGAACCTTAGTCCCCATGTGGCTGCCATCATTCCTCGAGTGAGTCATCGGCCAAACATAAATTTGGGTAACAAAAACAAAAAATGCTGGAAAAACTCAGCAGCTCTGACAGCATCTGTGGAGAAAAAGACAGTGTTAATGCTTTGAGTCCGTATGACTTCTTCAGAACGAAAAAGAAGTAAAAATATGGTGAAATATATACTGTTTAAGGGGGGTGGAACAGGTGAAGCTGGATAGAAGGCCAGTGATAGGTGGAGCCAAAGGAGAGATTGCCGAAGGTGTCATAAATAATAGGTCAAAGGGGTGTTAATGGTGGTGACACTGGCTAAAGGAGGTGCTAATGGTGACATTAAGAGTAGAAAGCAGAATGTGATAAAAACTAGACCAGGGGAAGCACTCTGGAAAGAACAACAAGTGACAGGTGGCCCTAGTGGGGGTGGGGTGGGGGGAGGGGACGGTGGTGGGGAAAAAGCTTGAAAATAGGCTAAAAGGTGGGGATAAAACAATGAATAAAAATGTAAATTAATTTAAAAAATAATAATTAAAAATAAGTGGAAAAAAAATGGACATTGAAAAAAGGGGTTTCAAAAAGGGGTGAGGATGGAGGAGAGAGATCATGGTCTGAAGTTGTTGAACTCAATGTTAAGTCTGGAAGGCTGTAAAGTGCCTAATCGGAAGATGAGGTGCTGCTCCTCCCAATTTGGGTAAAACTGACTACCATTGTTAAAATTCCTGTAGAGACCAATAATTTTTAAAAAGAGATGAATTTCCCAGCAACCAATGGAAATTATTAAAAGTGTAAGTTTTCACATTTTAAGACCTTTACTGTAACAAACCAACTAAAATCAACATACATCAAACATTAATTAATAGGCAACTAATACACCAAACTAAAGAAAAGGTACTTTTTCATTAAATAACTAATACAATAAGGAAATATGTTATAATCCTTTTTACTGTGCATTGCATTTCTGCCAGATGTGTAGCAACACAGGGCTGGAGCGTAGAGGGTGCTACAGTCCCGACCATCAACCCCCACCCCTCCAAGTAAAAATTCAGGGGGTAGCCTGCCCATGATCCTGATGGCTGTCCCATGACAATTTAGTGATGGGAGCAATATTAATTCTTTTAAGGCGGGTCTTCAGCTACTGTCTTTGGAGGAAGTCCCACCTTGGATAGCTGCTGGCCAATGGATGACTGGCAGCTCTATAGTCCTGGCAATGTTAGTCAGGAGCAGTGGCCATGTCTAGGTATTTGGACTGAGGAGCCCTGTTAAATCTGTGGTCCGGAGTCTCAGCAAGGGGTTGAGGAGTTGGGCTCAAGAGATGATTAAACGGGAGATGAGGTTGGGGGGGGGGGTCTCCGATGGGCCAAAGGGTCCACAAGGGAGGTAGCTGCCCCCCACCCCACCCAACACCAGCCCATGTAGCTAAAGCTGCAAGGCTTCCCACATTCCATGGTCCTCCTCCCATCGCAGGTAAAATACTGATGGCAGTGGGATGAGGTCCTTAAATGGCCATTAATTGGCCACTTAAGGGCCTCAATAAGCCCAAGGGGGTGGGCCACCCGATGTCTCCCCCCATGTAAATTTTCCAGAGAGGTTGGGCGTGGGTGTGGAAGGCCACCAGCTGGATTTTATGTGCACCCCCTCCACCTTAAAATCTGTTAGAAGGGAACATCAAATCCATCCCACAGAAACAAGTCCAAGGACACTCTCAGCTCTCCAGTAAGTTCACTTTTCCCTGCCATGCTAGGTTGAAATTGCAGTATCCTTCGAAAATCGTTCCACTCAGCCCAAGTCTTCCAGATCCAATTTTCACCAGTAAGACCCACCTTGGTGACTCTTTGTTCCAGAAATCTGCAAAAGTCCCTTCTGTTCTGTCCCCTGCTTTTCGAACAGAAAACAAACTCTCACAAGCACCTTGCTTGGCTGTTAACACAAACAGCCCCTCTGGTTTTCTACAGCAGTAGCTGCTTTGCCTCTCTCCAGCAGTATCTTCTTTGTTTCAAAAAGAATATGTCTCATTTCTGTGAGTAACTGCAACAAGGTGTGAAAACTGTCACTTGATTTCGATAGGTATTTGTATTTCTTTCCCATGGCCACTAGATCACATGGGCTTGTATCTGAGCATAACTTCTGCATCCCCTTTTCAGAATGTTCTGTTTCATCTAAGTTAAAGGAAGCATTTTGAAACATAGTTGTCCTGTAAAGTCTAGCTTTATAACACCATCCATTTCAGTGAAATGGAATTCTTCCTGTGCAAAGGCAGGTAGCACTATATACAGATCTGATGGATATAAATGAGAGAAAAATAAGAATTTTCACCTTACGTTTTACATGGATTTGAAGTTTCAAATAAAAGGTTGGATATAAAAGGCGAAATAGAAATATTTCATCTGTGACAACCAGGCAAGTTTGTTGTTCACAAACTAGCTAATGAAGAAATTTCAATTTGATGAGAGGGCAACAAGTTTAAAATGTTAATATATGCAGGGTTGACAAATGGTCGTATCCTATTTCTAAGGGTTAGGCTGGGCCACATTTTGTGGTAAAGAAGTTTCACTTGCACTTTGAGCTGAGGAATGCCTTATTAGGGGGCTCAAAAGTTACGTAAGTTAAGGACTCATCAGATTTCAAGAACTTCTGCCCTAGGAGTTCTGTTCACCCCAATAAAATGGGGGTGTCATTAATCCTCATACCTGACTGACAGAAGTAGGTTTCTTAAAGGGCAATCATTCTCGCACACTTTGGGTGTAATTTTGACTTTGCATGGTAGTGTAAAACAGGCAATATTGATTCGCCTGTCTTTTATACATTGATGGAAAAGGAAGTCGGGGGTGGGGAGGAGCATATGACAGGTGGCTGAATTGATATTAGCCATCTTACACATTAGCCCAAAGTCAAAATTAGTCCCTTTCTTTTGCAACTTGGAACTTTTTGGAGGCTTGAAATTAAATTTTGCTGAAAGCATTAACAAGTTTTATTGAGCAGTTTGCCACTTTGGCTGTTTTTGTCTGCCAGAACTTCCCTTGGAGAAGAGAAGGTTGAGAGGTTTGATAAAGTTATTCAAAATCATGAGGAGTCTAGACAGAATAGATAGGGAAAACTGTTCCCATTGGTGGGAGGGTGGAGAAGTGGGGGCCATAGATTTAAGGGCATTGGCAAAAGAAGCAATGGCGACATGAGGACAAATTTATTCAGGCAGCGAGTGATTAGGATTTGGAATGCCTGAGAGTGTGATGGAGGCAGGGTCATTTGAGGCTTTCAAGAGGGAATTGGTTCATAATCTGAAAAGGAAAAAATTGCAGGGCTATGGGGAAAAGGCAGAGAAGTAACACTAAGTAAATTGCATCTTCAGGGTAGCAGCATAGACACGACCAGCCAAATAGTCTCCTTCAGTGCTATAACCATTCTATGTGTCATTATCCCTGGTTGCTACTATCATTAAGTAGTATCAGACAAAGTGGTGAAGATTGAAATTTGATTGAAGCTTTCAAAAGCACTCCATGATTGAGATGACGTAAGTAGCTTCATGAGAACATGACTAATACAGGTGCAAGAGCACCTAAGCCATTTTGTTCACTCTCATCAATACCCCATTTATCCTTCCATATCTATTTGGACATGTCAGAAAAGACCTGTTTTTCTGCCTCTGCTTCACAAATGGTGCTATTATAGAGTTACACAATCTTCCGCAGTAACTTACAGACAACATCTGCAGGAGGAATGTGGAGGGGGGTAGGAGAAGTGGTGGTAGCCAGCTTGTTAGAGGGCCAAACTTATAGGTTTGGTGGAAAATCTTGATGAAAGCCAGGAATTATCTCATTTTAAGTAAAGCTCATTCCCGACTAATGCTATCCAATTGTCTTTATTGTTTCAGTTCATGAAAGGACCTGGAATACTCTAGTGGGTCCCCACTTCTGTTACTGGAGGAAGTGTACAGCTGCATCTTGCAAGCTTGCAGTATTTTGCAGGTACTAGAGGTAGGACTAACAGGAATTACAGTGGGTAATGCCATCTTCATTGCCCTCTTCTGTTCATGGCTAAGGGTAGATGGAAACATGGAAGAAACAGCACCCCTCCAACTTCTATGGGAGATCCTGAGGATAGGTTGAATGGGTCCAGATCCAGTAAATCTGGGTCCCACTAGAATTCCCTCCATTTCAAGTCTCCACATGAGCTGAATGCACTCTGAATCCGCAGTTATGCCTCATGTTACATTCTGCTTGGGAATTCAGTTGCTTCGCAAATAATCCCAAACTGTCACAATGTAACACACCTTTCTCTAAACAGGCTCAGGAAAAGATTTTATTATTTTACTTTTGGGCAGAACTGTTTTCTTTCATCAGTCGCTATGCAAAGCAGCTTTTGGCCAATAGGCAGGTTGCTGTGTAACAAGAATCACACAGCAACCTTTTAATCCCAATGGTAATTAACTGAGCAAATTTTACATGCAAATACAGCACCCCATAAGCAAAATATTGCAAACTCTGTTATACTGACTGGAATGTCAATGGGTGACAGTGTGTTATTCTAATTATGACATTAATTTTATCTGTGCCCTGCCTTTAGAACTCCAGTGAAAGGAATAGGCCATCTCTCATGGCAGTAAGATGTATAGGTATCTTTTTTGCAGGTGAATTTTAAGCATTCTGACCTGTTAGTTAATCTCTCTGATTATGCCAAAGGATTCTATTTAAAAAGGGGCATTAAAGCACTCTGAGTGTATCTGCTCAGTGTTTTCATATCATACATAACAAGGACTCTCCTTCAGGTTCTCTTTGTGAGGGGTAGAGTTGAAACTGCAGGTCTACAAAGCCTTGGTATATTCCATCCACTTAAATGAATAGAAGGAAAATCAAGGGGTGCTCCACCAACCCACTTCATCCAGGTGTTTGATTGGGAACTGAACCCTCAATTGTGTAACAGGTGGGCAACTCAGGTCACCCTGAAGATTTCATTATATGATCTCCCACCTTCATATTTTAGCTTCCATTAACTTCCTCCTTGTTGGTTCTGTTACGACTAGGATGGACAGAGAGTGCAGTTTATCTAGCCCCACTGCTCTGCAGGTCACTCCATTAATTTAAAAGTTTAATTCACTTATCAATTATTTACCTTTGCTAATGTTAGACCCAGAATAAAACAGACATTATATTATATATTTTGTAATATATTAAATTCTATTGTCTTATATATGAAATTAAAAGATTATATATTAAAATAAATTATGTATTATATATGATAAAAGAGACTTTAACCAGGCTTCTTTCAATAAACTTAGAATGATTGAATTATTATAAAACAAGTTTTTTTTAAAACAAATTGCAAGAACTGGTTAACATACAGTTGTAATCTGTATAACTATCTCTCCATTTTAAAATACCCCCAGCAAACACACACACACACACACACACACCTTCACGTACACATGCACATACACATACAAACAAAGGACAACAGATAGGGCCTCTGTTGAGATGGGCTTTGGATAAAGTTTGCAGGGTTTTGACTCTGTCAGCCTGGAGCTATCTCGTGTGAAAATGGTCCACTGGTCCCAGTAGATGTCTGGAGGTTCTCACCAATGGAGTTTTGTCATAGAGGAGAATACAGAGCTGGAACAATTCTTCTTGTCTCAGCTTTTCAGGTCTAAATGCAGACAAGTTATACTCAGATGAGGATTCTCTAGTTGTAGGTTGATAATAACACACAGAATTTCGGGCAAGACTGGGAGAAAGTGAGTTAGGGCAGTCTCTTCTCAGCTTATTTCCCAAAACACACAGGGCAGAAATTTATGTTTGTCGGGCGGGTGGGCCCAACCCAATTGGCATCGGATTCATAGCCAATCTCCACCGGCAAAACGGGCCGTGCTGCCATTTTGTGCAGACGGGCCAATTAAGGCCCGCCCAGCATGTCGCAGCCTCCCCTGTACAGCAGGAATTTCAAATGTGCAGCAGGCGGGTTCGGACTGCTGGTTCCAATGGGGAACTGGCCATCTGTATAAAGAAAGGCCAGGCAGCCTCCTTTAAGCTGTTCACCATGGCCAGCGACCAGCCTGCACAGCAGGCTCTAGAGGAGGGCAGGGCAGTGGATGAGGGAGGCAGGCTGCAGGGTAGGCCAGCGGGGGGCCAATGTGCCCCTCAGTTCTCTGATGCCTGCCTTGCTGCCCTCCTCCAAGAGGTTGCAGAATGTTTGGTGGTCTTGTTTCCCGAAGACGGGATGAGGAGGGCACCCCACATTACCAAGCAGGCCTGGCGGGAGGTGGTGGAGGTTGTGAGCTCTCAAGATCCTGTCCATCGAACAGGGACCCAGTGCCGCAAACGCTTCAATGACTTGTTGTGCTCTGGAAGGCTGAGTACCATGTTGTCCTTGGCTATTTAATCCAGCAGGTAGCCTTAGCCTTTAAGGCCCCCCCCACCCCCCCCACCCCCCTACGTCTTAGTGTCGTTACTGCATTGGGCATTTGGCGCACGCTGGGTGGGCAAACAGATAGTGACCATGCTTACATCAGCCTTAGTGGTTGCTGAGAAGATGGGTTCTCCCTGCAGCAACTGTTGGTGTTTGTTGCATTTGAGTAGTCTGGGGACAACCTGCAGGTGAGGCAGCTAGACACATACTCAGAACTCCAACATATGTCTTATTGATGGTGATGAGATGGTGAAAGGGGAGCCTCAAGGTGTCGTGGCCAAGAGCCAGCTGCTGGTCTTGGCGCTGCACCCGTTGCGCCTCCTTGCTATGGGTGCTAAGACCCGTGTGTTACTGAAAGTGATGGACGCCGAATGTGTCCAAGGTGGCCGTTGGGGGAGGGGTTTGGGAGCAGCTATACTATCTTCTGGTGACTGGTCACCAGTAGTGTGGACAGGAGCCGCTGGAGGCCTCAGATAGGCCTGTGTGGTTGGGGTGTGGCATGCGCATGCAGAGTACATGAGCGATCAGCCCCAATAAATGCTCTTCTCTGTTCTGCGGGCAAAAACAGAACACAATAGCTGGGAGCATTTGTGGACTGGTGGTGGGCACGCCGTGCTGCAGCATATCACCAACTTTGAGGAGCAAGCCATGGAGCTGGGGAGGAGGCAAGCGGCCAGGTCGGCAGGTGTCAGTGAGGCTGGGGTGCAGCGGTTAGGTATTTGAGGCCCACAGTCCCATCCACTCTGCCTTCTCACCATCCAAAGCACTGATGATTGCTGCAATCGTTAATGCAGCAACGCTGCTCATTCACAGACTGATACAGTCAGACATGTGAGTCATACACAAAGGTACCTCGGTCCCTTGAGGATGCGCATCTCTAGCACCTTCCAAAGTCGCCTTATCCCATTTGTTACCACTATCCCCATGGCCTAACATGCCATGGCATCGCTGCTGCGCAGCCAAATACTTATTGCATCTTAGGAGGGTTTGTACCTCCACCATCCTTTCAGCCAGTCTGTCCCACATTACTCTGTTGAAAATGTCCTCAGCACCTCACCTGTCAACCTCATGGCACTCAACTTAAATAAATGCCACCACGTTAGTCATCCCTGCACCAAGGGGAAATGTTGCTATCTATCCACCCGTTCTATGCCCCTCATAACGGTGTGAAGGTCAATAATGTGACCTGTCAATATCCTGTGCTCCACTGCAAATGTCGCAAGTATTTGCAATGTTTCCTCATCAATCCAACTCTCCAGGCCAGCATGCATCCTGGTCAGGAACCTCTGCATTCTCTCCACTTCAATGCTATCCCTCCCATGAAGCGCAGGTCACAACTGAATGCAGAAGCGTAGCTGTGGCCTTGACAGCATTTTCTGCACTTGCAACATGACCTCCCTTTTCCTACATTCTATTCCTCACACAGAATCACAGTGCAGAAGAGGCCCTTCGGCCCATCGAGTCTGCACCAACATGTGAGAAACACCTGACCTACCAACTTAATCCCATTTACCAGCACTTGGCCCATAGCCTTGAATGTTATGATGTGCCAAGTGCTCATCCAGGTACTTTTTAAAGGATGTGAGGCAACCCGCCTCCACCACCCTCCGGGGCAGTGCATTCCAGACCGTCACCAGCCTCTGGGTAAAAAAAGTTTTTCCTCATATCACCCCTAAACCTCCTGCCCCTCACCTTGAACTTATGCCCCCTTGTGACTGACCCTTCAAATAAGGGGAACAGCTGCTCCCTATCCACCCTGTCCATGCCCCTCATAAACTTGTACACCTCGATCAGATTACCCCTCAGTCTTCTCTGCTCCAACAAAAACAACCCAAGTCTATCCAACCTCTCTTCACAACTTAAATATTTCATCCCAGGCAACATCCTGGTGAATCTCCTCTGCACCCCCTCCAGTGCAATCACATCCTTCCTATAATGTGGCAACCAGAACTGCACACAGTACTCCAGCTGTGGCCTCACCAAGGTTCTATACAACTCCAACATGACCTCCCTACTTTTGTGATCTATGCCTCGATTGGTAAAGGCAAGTGTCCCATATGCCTTTTTCACCACCCCACTAACATGCCCCTCCACCTTCAGAGATCTATAGACACACACGCCAAGGTCCCTTTGGTTCTCAGAACTTCCTAGTGCCAAGCCATTCATTGAATACTTCCTTGTCAAATTACTCTTTCCATAGTGTATTGCCTCATACTTCTCAGGGTTAAATTCCGTCTGCCACTTATCTGCCCATTTGACCATCCCGCCTCTATCTTCCTGTAGCCCAAGACATTCAACCTCACTGTTAACCACCCGGCCAATCTTTGTGTCATCCGCAAACTTACTAATCTTACCCCCCACATAGTCATCTATATCGTTTATATAAATGACAAATAATAGGGGACCCAGCACAGATCCCTGTGGTACACCACTGGACACTGGCTTCCAGTGACTAAAGCATCCTTCTGTCATCACCCTCTGCCTCCTATGACTAAGCCAATTTTGAATCCACCTTATCAAATTACACTGTATCCCATGTGCATTTGCCTTCTTTATAAGTCTCCCATGTGGGACCTTGTCAAAGGCTTTGCTGAAATCCATATAAACTACATCAACTGCACTACCCTCATCTACACACCTGGTCACCTCCTCAAAAAATTCAATCAAATTTGTTAGGCATGACCTCCCTCTGACAAAGCCAGCTGACTATCCCTGATCAAATCTTGCTTCTCCAAGTGGAGATAGATACTCTACTTCAGAACTTTCTCCAACAGTTTCCCTACCACTGACGTGAGAGTTACTGGCCTGTAGTTCCCTGGCATATCTCTAGAACCCTTCTGAAATAGCGGAACCACATTAGCTATTCTCCAGTCCTCTGGCACCTCCCCCGTGACCAGAGAGGAATTAAAAATTCAGGTCAGAGCCCCTGTGATCTCCTCCCTCGCCTCCCTCTGCAGTCTGGGACACAAATCATCCGGACCTGGATATTTGTCCACTTTTAAGCCTGCCAACACCTCCAATACCTTGTCACTCCCTCTATCAATTTGCTTAAGAACCTCGCAGTCTCTCTTGCCGAGTTCGATACCTTCATCCTCATTCTCTTGGGTGAAGACGGATGCGAAGTATTCATTCAACACTCTAGTGATGTCCTCTGGCTCCACCCATAGATTGCCCCCTTGGTCCCTTATGGGCCCTACTCTTTCCCTGGTTATCCTCTTCCCATTGATATACTTGTAATATATCTTGGGATTTTCTTTACTTTTACCAGCCAGAGCTTTCTCAAATCCCCTCTTTGCTCTCCTAAATGCTTTCTTAAGCTCCACCCTGCACTGTCTGTACTCCACTAATGCCTCTGCTGATTTGCTTCCCTTGTACCTGCTAAAAGTCTCTCTTTTCCTTATCTTTGTAACCTGAATATCTCTGGGCATCCATGGTTCTCTGGGCTTGTTAGTCCTTCCTATCTCCCTAGAGCCTGTACCCTCCCCATTTCCTTTTTGAACACCCCCCACTGTTCCTCTGTAGATTTCCCCACAAGTAACTGTTCCCAGTCTACCTTGGCCAGATCCTGCCTTATTTTACTAAAATCCACTCTCCCCCAATTCAAAACATTTTTTTGCAACTTGTTGATTTCTTTGTCCAAAACAAACTTAAACTGTACCATGTTGTAGTTGCTATCACTAAAATGCTCACCCACCAACACCTCAGCCACTTGTATGGCTTCATTCCCCAGAATTAGGTCCAGCACTGCACCGTCCCTTGTTGGATCCTCTGCATATTGACCTAAAAAGTTCTCCCGTACATATTTCAAGAAATTCACTCCATCCAAGCCCTTAGCACTATGTCTATCCCAATTAATGTTGGGAAAGTTGAAATCACCTAATATAATTACCCTATTGTTATTGTTTTTACACACCTCCACAAATTGTGCACATATTTGCTCCTCAATTTCCCACTGACTGTCTTAGGGTCTATAACAAACAACTAATAATGTGACTGCCCCTTTTTTGTTTCTAAGCTCTACCCACAAGCTTCATTCGATGTCCCCTCCAAAATATCATCTCTCCTTCCTGCGTCCAATGTGACCTCACGTCGGCACAGCAGCTGCCTGTCATCGCTTTGAGCTCCTCTCAGGGCGCTCTGGATGAGGGCACCAGCAACTCCGCCCCTCTACCAGTGAACGTTGCATCCGTTGAAGTTGCGACAACAGGGGAGGTGCCAGTTCTGGAACTGGCCACTCCCTCCCAGGTGAGGCCAGCACAGGCTCCACAGGCCAGAGGACAGCCACCAAGGTCATCGAGGCCAACAGGACAGCAGAGTTAGCAGGCTGTCTCACAAGCCACTCCGAGCGATGGGGCGGCACCAAGACATAGCACCTGCAAACATAAGCATAAGGCACAAAAACAAAAATACCTGGAAAAACTCAGCAGGTCTGACAGCATCTGCGGAGATGAATACAGTTGACGTTTCGAGTCTGTATGACTCTTCATCAGAACAGTTCCAATGAAGAGTCATACGGACTCGAAACGTTAACTGTGTTCCTCTCCGCAGATACTGTCAGACCTGCTGAGTTTTTCCAGGTATTTTTGTTTTTGTTTCAGATTTCCACCATCGCAGTATTTTGCTTTTATCCAAGCATAAGGCACGTTAGGCACTCCATGGATTTGTCACTGGTGATTTTGTGTTGACCTTAGATTAGGGAATGTTTGATTCTCAATGTCAGAGCGGCGTTTGTTCATCTTTTTGGTGACACTAAAGTCCACATTTGTGACCATGGCTGAGGGTGTTTCCTTTGTGCTGCATTTGTCTGTTTCACAGTCATAGCATGAGTGTTTGAGTGGACATTGATGTTTCTGTACTAAGCTGTTAGTTGCAGCTGATGAGTTAGAAGATGTAGCACCTAAGTGCCATGTGTGTGGAAGCGCCGGGTAATGCTGGTCCTGCAGATCCATGTGTGTGGAGCTAGCTGAAGGTTCGTTGGATTAAAGTGTCCCAGATGTCCCTGCCTCCTTAGTGTAATTGCGGGTTGGTGTGCTGCCCCTCATCATCGCCCTGTGCTTCCTCATCCTCTGAGGCACTGCTGGATTCATCATGTGCAGCCTCATCCAGGGTGTCAAGGTCTTCATCGTCAACTGCATCTCCCCTTTCCAGCCAAGATTATGCAGAGCGCAACAGACTACCACGATCAGAGAGACACGATCTGGGGGCTACTGGAGTGCACCCTCTGAGCGGTCCAGGCATCGGAAGCGCATCTTGAGAAGACCGATGGCTCTTTCCACCACAGCCCTTGTGGTGCCCTGGCTCCTATTGTACCGCTGCTCAGCTTCTGTCCTTGGACGGCGGAGAGGCGTCATGAGCCACCTTCTGAGGGGATAGCCCTTGTCACCCAGCAGCCATCCATCCAGCCAAGCCGGAGCACTGAAGAGCCTCGGCACCTGGGAGTGTCTGAGGATGTAGGCATTGTGGGAACTGCCTGGGTACCTTGCACAAACTTGTAGAATCTGCATCCTTTGATCACACACTATCTGGATGTTCATGGAGTGGAAGCCCTTCCTGTTGACAAAGGCTCACCTGCTGGTGGCTTAATGGCCACATGTGTGCAGTCTGTTGCACCCTGGACACGGGTGAAAGGGAGCAATGGCCGCGAAGCCTCTGGCTCGCTGTGCCTGACTTGTCTGGTCCCAGTGGAAGTGGATGAAGGTCAATGCCCGTCTGAACAGAGCGTCTGTAATCTCCTTGACACAAGTGTGGACAGCTGATTGGGAGACACTTCAAAGATCATCCACCGAGCCCTGGAAGGAGCCAGAGGCATAGAAGTGGAGGGCAACTGTGAGCTTCTGAGTTGCTGGCATGGGGTGTCCACCCACATAGTTAGGGGAGATCTCAGGGCCAATCATCTGACAGTTATAGTTCACTGACCCCCCTGACAGTCGGCGCTCCTTTGGCACTGCACCTCAGTCATATTGAGGTAGCTGCTTCGCTGCCTGTCAACACTGGCAGCAGGATAGTGTCGTCTCCTGCGGTCCCTTCCACCTTGGGCAACCTCTTGGCCCTGCGCCCCTTGTGCTTGTGCCTGGCCTCCCAAAGGTGGCTCCCCTGGTGGCTGATTGTCCACTCCTGGCCTCCTCCTTATTCTATCCATCCCTTCCTCCTCCTAGGAGCTGCCTCCAGTGGAGATGTCAGAACCCATTCCCAGGCTCTGGAGGCATCTGAAAAGCTGCAGGCCTGATAAAGATTCCTGACTGCAGAGTGCTGAGCTGAAGCTTCAAAGTACAGAGAAAGCTGCTGGAAATCAATCTGAACCGAACACACAGGCAAGTTTAAAACACTTGCTGCAATAAATACTTCACATAAAACATTAACAACCTCTCTGAGCCCACATATCCCTCCCGTGGATGAGGTTTGTTTAAAAGTCACTTACCCGCTTGCCCGTTGGGCCCATGCGCTGAGCCGAAGATCACATGGGCGCCTCAAAATCTGCATCGATTGCTGAGTTAAGGGCCTTAACAAGGCCTTTAATTAATGGCGGGTGCACGGTGCGCTTCATCAGGCACCCGCCCAGCTAAATATCGTGATGGCGCGCGGTCACGTCGGGATGCTCACCCGATGTCAGCGCGCACCATTTTAAGCGCTGACGTGTGGGGTTCACCACCCGCACGTCATACATAAAATTCTGCCCACAGAGTTCAAAACAATAGGTTCAAATCTCAAAGCTTGTCTTTGTCATGTGATTTCAGTAAATGACTGGCCTTTGCCTTTACCAGTTTTTTCCCCATCAATTAAAGTAATTGCAGTTCAAAACAATTAAACAGTTCTTCCCTCTCAAGTACCATGCTGGTCAGGTGACTTCTTAGAAAAGGCCAGCTTGTTGACAGTCCAAGGTCAAACTATGACCTTCTTTAAAAGAAAATCCAAGTGTCCAAATAAACTGTGTCTTTCCATGTTTTAAAATAAAAAAATACAGCTTGTGAAGGTATGGTTTTCCCAACAGTACTGCTTCCAGGTCAATTGTCACCAAGTCACATGACCAGCATTTCCTATTATCTAAGACAATTCCAATTGATCCATTTACAATTTATATACACTCCCAAAAGTTCTTTCGAAAACATTTTTAGGGATTACCCAGACATTTTTTTAAAATTACAGATTTTTATTACTGTTAGTGCTCTGGGTCAAATGTCGTCACACTGTCCCTATGAGTTGCTCATAGTTTTCTGGGGATTAATTCTTTAATTCCTGGAGGCTCAAGGACAAGACTAGGGAGTAAGCAACTCTAAATGTGTAACTGAAGGACTGGCAAATGTTAGACATTAATGTGTGATATGGATGAGGCAGATGATAAAGGGGGAATTTCCTCCCCATTTTCAGTGATTTGGCAATCTAAAAGATTTAGGACATTTACAGATTAAAGAAATTTAGGCAAAAGATGGTTCCACCCATTAGACATCTTTGAAAGGCTTTCCCCCCACCCTGAGTTTCTTTGCATTCCCTGAACCTTCCCTTGATCCACCGGTGAAGCCCCCACTGGTCTTATTTGCACATATGCGAGTGAGGGCCAGAAGCATGGCAGCTGCATGTTTCCTGGTTAAGTGTGCTCTGGGTAAGTTATTCTGAGAGTTATGAGGTGCAGAAGCTGCCAGGATCACCTTGTCAAGTAAGAAGTCTGGGAGTTTGAAGAGTCTAGGAAGTTTAAGCATTTATTTCTGCATCTTTTTTGGATCTATCATTACAAATACCTGCATTTACTTCTGATCATGTTGCACATGCCCAACCACTGGAAGATTTTCAAACATCCCCATTTCTGCATCTCCCTCCCCACCACCACCCCGCCCCCCCCCCCGCTCCCATCAGCAGTCAGGGTATATCAGAAGCAGGCTTGGCTTTGCATATGGTCATACCACTCAATCATGTCCTCCATGGTCATTTCGAATATTGTGAGCAATTTTGGGCCCCATATCTCAGGAAGGATATGCTGGCCCTGGAGAGGGTCCAGAGGAGGTTCACGAGAACGATCCCAGGAATGAAAGGCTTAACAAATGAGGAACGTTTGAGGACTCTGGGTCTATACTCAACAGAGTTTAGAAGGATGAGGGAGGATCTGATTGAAGCTTTTAGAACAGAGATGAGGAGAAACTTCTTTAGCCAGAGAGTGGTGAATCTATGGAATTCATTGCCATGGAAGGCTGTGGAGGCCAGGTCATTGAGTGTATTTAAGACCGAGATAGATAGGTTCTTGATTGATAAGGGGATCAAAGGTTACGGGGAGAAGGCGGGAGAATGGGGTTGAGAAGCTTATCAGCCATGATTGAATGGCGGAGCAGACTCAATGGGCCGAATGGCCTAATTTCTGCTCCTATGTCTTATGGTCTTATGGTCAAACCCTGTCTGAAGTGCAGTGTTATGTGAAGCACATGAGATGCCACTCGATTTTGGATATTGTATAGAACAGACCTACACTCATACATTGGTACAGCTGATATGCTGCAACTTGTATTCATATCAACCATCATTCCCTTCTTCTATGATATGTTGTGCAAAAGTACTGATTCACCAAGTCATGCACTTTAACAAGTAGTGTCATGTTTTGTAAACAGTTGTGGCAGCTCAATCATGCACTTGCCATTCATTTGTGTATTTCCATCAATTTGTTCAATCAGAAGTGGCAGACTGAGCAGCTCAGTTTGGAAAACAGAGATTTGATGCTGAAATGAAGATGGGGCACTTGAACTATGAAGGGCCAAATTTGTAAATCGAGTACCCTCCTCATTCAAGTGAATGAAGTTTCAGTGTGTGATTATTTGTTTCCCATAATGGATCCTTAGAGGTTACAATCTGGGCACGGCATTTACTGGACTAGCAATCTAGAGAATGTCAATTCAAATCACAGCTTGGCAGTTTGAGAATTCAAATTCAGTTTTTAAAAAAATCTGAAATAAAAACGTGGTGCCAGTAAAAGTGTCCATGAAGCTTTTGGATTGTTGCAAAAATCTGACTGATTCACAGATGTGCTTTTTGGAAGAGAACTTGCCATCTTCGTCTGGCCAGTTTCACATCAATTTAGTTGATAAGTAGCCTAGCCAGAAGCACAGTTCTTTGGGAAGCCTCACCAAAATCCGAGAATGCTTTTTCATTCACTCTCCATCAGCAGGAACTTCCCCTCTGCGGACTAAGTGTGATGGGTGGGCGGGAAAAGCGGCTTTGCCCCGCCGACCGCAATGGCGAGTTTCCATGCCTCTCACCTCATTAAATATGCATCAGCTGGGAACACGCCATTTCGCCAGCAGGCAGCTTGTGATTTGCCTGCCCTGCCGTGACCTCTGTGGGTTATTGCGCTGGGCGCCATACTTAATCCGTACCCACACACAGGCCTGAATCTTTCGTTCAGCGTGCGGGGGTGGGCCCTGCACGCCAACACGTAAAATGATGTGCGGTGACGTCGGGCACGTGTCAGTTCGGCGGGCGGGCACCGGAGTTGGCTGCGAGCTTGCTGAACTGTCAAAAGCCTGTTAAGGCCATTAATCACCTAATTGAAGTGATTGTCAGGGCTGCCCATCCAACCTTAAGGTTGGCGGGCAGGCAAAGAGCCCAGGCGGCCTTTGCATTTCTCATGAAACCTCATCCACAAGCGGGATGAGATTTCATGAATGGTTTATAAATTAAATAAAAATTTTTATTAAAATTCACAAACATGTCCTAGCTCATGTGACACTCTCAAATGAGGGGACATTTCTGAATAACTTTATTTTTTTATTTTAAAAGACTTTTGAACTGAACTTAATCTCCCTGAAGCACTGGGCTGCCTCAGGGAGATTTCTGCGCTCTTTCGCGCGCATGTGGGAAGGTACACAGGTAGTGCTGAGCGCTTCTGGGTGTGCATCACGCTGGGCAGGTCTTAATTGGCCCACCCACGTAAAATAGTGGCATGCAGCCAATTGTGGGCGGTGATCAGCACCTCGCCCGCTCCCGACCGGCCTGCCCGATGGGGAGAAAATTCTCCATACATCTTTCAATGCCTGAAGCCCAGGACTGCTGCAAGACAGAGATGGCCCACAAAGGGAAGAAGCATGCAGACCCAAGGTCTACCGATGCCTCGCTGGAACATCTGCTTGGCACAGTTGAGGCCTGCCAATACATTCTGTACCCCATCATGGCCCAAGGAGCTCCACAAAGGTAATCAACCCGGCTCGGGATGAGGATCTGTGACGGTGAGCTCCACCCGGGAGATGTCAGCAGAAAACACATGAATGATCTCACCCGCATAAACATGGTAAGGCAACCTTCTCATGACTCTCAGCTCACATTCTCGCAGCCCTCACACATTCATAGGATCAAACTCCACAGCAATCTCACACATTGCCATCACAAGGGACATCACCACTCACTCTCCTGCACACACCTTAACATCTCCATCTTGCCTCACACCCTGTGCAGCTTGTGTACTCATCTCGAACACGGCTCTAGTCAGTACACACACAGGCATCCTTTTCATCTGCATTGGCATGCCCCATGCTCACACTCTCTCCATCTCTCTTTATACAGATCAAGCTTGTCCATAATAAAAGGGGGAGGTCCCGGACTGAGGGGCACATGGCAGAGATCAGGGCCCTCACCCAGTATGAGGAGTGTGCACTTCACCAGGCTGGATAGGACTGGGACCATGCCTGCAACAAAGGTAAAATTTCTGGCTCACACCCAAGTGAGGAACCTGCACCAGCTCATCCTTCGGACTGTGAGATGTGAGTTCAGTGTGATGTTTTGTATTTTGATGCCGTGCACTAATTATCTCAACTCTCTGTCATAGGCCCCTTTCAAGTGCCCTAGGGACACCAGGAGCGAGCCCTCATCTCCAGCTCCCTGAAGGCTTGGATGAGGATTCTGAAGATGCAACAAATGAAGACCTGTCACAGTGCTTACTCACACCCTCCAGCAGTGCAGACACACACCTCAATGGAACCTTTTTTTTAATTCATTCATGGGATGTGGGTTTTGTTGTCTCGGCTAGCATTTATTGCCCATCCCTAGTTGCCCTTGAGAAGGTGGTGATGAGCTTCCTTCTTGAACTGTTGCAGCCCATGTGCTGTAGGTACACCAACAATACTGTTAGGGAGGGAGTTCCAGGATTTTAACCCAACGACAGTGAAGGAACGGGGATATATTTCCAAGTCAGGATGGTAGGTGACTTGGAGGGCAACTTCCAGGTGGTGGTGTTCCCATCTATCTGCTGCCCTTGTCCCTCTAGGTGGAAGTGGTCACGGGTTTGGAAGGTGATGTCTAAGAAGCCTTGCTGAATTCCTGCAGTGCATCATGTAGATGGTACACACTGCTGCTACTGTGTGTCAGCAGTGGAGGGAGTGAAAGTTTGTGGATGGGGTGCCAATCAAGCGGACTGCTTTGTCCTGGACGGTGTCAAGCTTCTTCAGTGTTGTGGGAGCTGCACTCATCCAGGCAAGTGGGGAGTATTCCATCACAATCCTGACTTGTGCCTTGTAGATGGTGGACAGGCTTTGGGGAGTCAGGAGGCGAGTTGCTCGTCGCCCGATTCCTAATCCCTGACCTGCTCTTGTAGCCACAGTATTTATATGGCTAGTACAGTTCAGTTTCTAGTCAATGGTAACTCCTAAGATATTGATAGTGGGGGATTCAGTGATGGTAATGCCATTGAACATCAAGGGGCGATGGTTGGATTCTTTCTTCTTGGAGATGGTCATTGCCTGCCACGTGTATGGTGCGAATGTTACTTGCCACTTGTCAGCCCAGGCCTGAATATTGTCCAGGTCTTGCTGCATTTGGACATGGACTGCTTCAGTATCTGAGGAGTTATGAATAGTGCTGAACATTGTGCAATCGTCAGCAAACATCCCCAGTCCTGACCTTATGATGGAAGGGAGGTCATTGATGAAGCAGCTGAAGAAGGCTGAGTCTAGGACACTACCCTGAGGAACTCCTGCAGTGATGTCCTGGAGCTGAGATGACTGACCTCCAAAAACCACAACCACCTTCTTTTGTGCTAGGTATGATTCCAAACAGGGCAGTGTTTTCCCCCTGATTCCCATTGACTCCAGTTTTGCTAGGGCTCCTTGATGCTACACTCTGTCAAATGCGGCCTTGATGTCACGGGCAGTCAATCCTCCTACATCTCGGAAGTTCACCTCCTTTGTCCATGTTTGAACCAAGGCTGTAATGAGGTCAGGAGCTGAGTGGCCCTGGTGAAACTCAAACTGGGCATCAGTGAGCAGGTTTTTGCTAAGCAAGTGCTGCTTGATAGCACTGTTGATGAACCTTCCATGACTTTACTGATGATGGAGAGTGGACTGATGGGGCGGTAATTGGCCAGGTTGGATTTGTTCTGCTTTTTGAGTACAAGACATACCTGGGCAATTTTCCACATAGTTGAGTAGATGTCAGTGATGTAACTGTACTGCAACAGCTTGGCTAGGGATACGGCACGTTCTGGAGCACATGTCTTCAGTACTATTGCTGGAATATTGTCATGGCCCATAGCCTTTGCAGTATCCAATGCCCTCAACTGTTTCTTGATATCATGTGGAGCGAATTGAATTGGCTGAAGACTGGCATCTGTGATGCTGGGGACCTCTGGAGGAGGCCAAGATGGGTCACTCGGCACTTCTGGCTGAAGATTGTTGCAAATACTTCAACCTTATCTTTTGCACTGCTTTGCTGGACTCTTTCATCATTGAGGATGGGGATATTTGTGGAGCCTCCTCCTCCAGTCAGTTGTTTAATGGTCCACCACCATTCATGACTGGATGTGACAGGACTGCAGAGCTTAGATCAGGTTGTAGGATCGCTTAGCTCTGTCTATCACTTGCCGCTTATGCTGTTTGGCACGCAAATAGTACTGTGTTGTCACTTCACCAGGTTGATACCTCATTTTTAGGTATGCCTGTTGCTGGATCTAGAGCAGGCTCGGGTTTACAATCTGGTGAACACAGCACAGATTCTGCTCCACAGCAGTTGGAAGCAGGTACATCCAAGGTCACAGGTACTCGGAGGACTGCTGGAGGCAAGGATTCCGCTGAGTCCGAGTCAGATGACAAGCCTCTGGACTCAGTCTTAAGGTAGATGTTGGAACTGCAGTGAAAGACAATGGAATATCAGGGTTGTCAGATAAATTCCACAGATTGGAACATATGATGGAGGAGTCCCTCCATATTCAGTCTGGGGTCATTGCACCGGCATTGCCAGGGTACAGTGGTCAAAACTGGTAGGATGGCAGCCACCATGGAGAACTTCAACCAGGACTTAGGTCCTGCACCGTGCCAGCAATTGCACTCCATTTCTGTAGGCATTGGTGGAATCTATCAGGAGATGTGAGAGAGGGAGCCAGGGCATCTCGATCTCACTCCTCGTGCCCCTTCTCCTCAGGGAGTCAGCTGGGGGCTCTTGGGCAATCACAGGGATGAGGACGAGCATCTGGACATGATGGGCCATCCACCCAGGTGACTCTGGGAGGGTCCAACTGATTCCAATCCCATCTGCCTGTGATCCCATCCCCTCCAGCTCCCCAGGCCAAGGAGAGTGCACCTGCCCCAGAGCAGGAGACTCAAAGCTGGTCGGGACCCTCCAAGTTTCGGCCCTCCAAAGGATGCCTGTCAAAGTCATCACTGAGACACTACCTCCATCTCCGCTGTGAATGTTGGGGAAGCACCAAGATGTCATGTCAGGGTTAGGAAGATCAAAAATTAATAGGACTACAATGGTGACACAGCTGTTCATCACATGTATATACTTCCCACCTATGTAAGTAGGATAGCACCCATTCAACACCTGCTCTTGTGTATGCCTCCTTGGTATGCTGAGTTGTATTGTGGTCTATCAGGAGTCACACCATGTTCCCTCTCCTCACTTATCGCTGATCTCATATCATGTGTCTCTGGTCCGTGTTGTGTGATGGCATCTCATCACAGTGTGTGTCCCTTCTTAGTTCTTCTCCGATATCAGTGATGTGTCACCCTCCATGTAAAAAGAGTATGTGTGAGACATCTTGTTGACAAACTGTAGTAACTGAAGGTATAGCCCCTCCTGCTGTCTATCAGGTGTCACGTGATATTCTTGGAGGCTCCAGCCAATAAGCCCTAAATGTGGATAATCCGGGGGGCAGAGCTCCCTGACGAGAGTCCTGATCGAGGATGTAGCATCTGAAAAGCTCCCTGTAATAAAGTTAATCTGTTTCTTGTTGAAACCTGTCTGCTCTGTCAAGTCCATTACACAAGCACTGTGGGCACAAATGATATTCATTCTTGGCTATGTAAGATGGAGGCTCATGTAGTCCCCCGACTCTTCTGCATTGTGGAAAGGTGAAGGCGTGGTGTACAAGGAGAGATGTAAGAGCGCATTTAGAAGGGTAACCTTTTCTTTATCTCCATGTACTGTCTGTCACCCTGAGAGTCTGCAATCTAAAAGGCTATGCTCAGAGGTCATGTGCACTCCTGTCTGCCTTGTGATGATGGCTGCATTAAATGCAGCCTCCATTTTCTTCACGTTCTCCTCTCTGTTGGATCATTGAAATAAAAACATGAGTTAGCAGCAGTCTCAAAAGGTTCTTTTTCTGTCGCTGACTAGTGAGTGACTGTGGCTTTAAGGGCTTGCTTATTGTGTAGTCACCAATTAGCCAATGTGATCGTGGCCATGGCTATGAATAGTATCCTTCCCCTGACCAAACCACCCCTTCCTCGCCCCACCCCCCCCCTCTCCACCACCCCATCTCAGTAGACTGACTGCAATGAGATGAACTTGGTCAGATGCTTGGAAGGCCTGAATTTATTCCAGTTTGCACATGACTCATTCAATGGACTAGATGACTACATCCTTTGCAATACATGAGGGCAGATATTCTGTGAGGGCAGTAGATTCTTTTTGTGGGGCCTGGGATTCCCATCTCTGAACCTGGCAGCTATGAGGTCCTGAGGTGGTGTTACCAAAAGGCTTCTCCTACTTGTCCAGGTGCCCACTTGTTTTTGGAGTCACTAGCACAGAGGGGAATAACCATGATTGCTGTAAAGGGTTACAGAGATTGATAATTGGAACTAATTGGAATTAATCTCGCATGAGTGCATTTTTACATTGATGGCTCATTATTTCCTCCATTGTAACAATGCTGCTTCTAACATGTCTCAGCTGTGCATGCTTCCTCTTTTGGGAATGCAGATTTCAGATGGGTGCCCCTTTAATTGCCGCCCGCAAGTGCTCTGAGGCACTCCGCTCAGAAGCCATAACAGCCCTCTCCAGCAATGTTTTTAGTTTTGTTTTCCACTGCTCCATTGCTTCCGGTTCCAAGACGGTGGTCCTCAGGTTTTATTACGAGGCAAGCTTTGACCCTCCCTGTGTGACCAGGGCCCATCATCCTGGAGGAGCATAATGTCCAGGTTTCCTTCCCCCCTATTACTCGCAGTCCCCCAACCTCTCCCCCACCGTAACCATTGTTATAGTGGTTGGTATCCCTGTGTTACCCCTTGAGTCGTTTCAGGTGGATGTTCCTCTGCCTCATGTAGACCTTACCCCTCTTCATCTTGAGTCTTATTTTATGGTGACATATAGGGACTCCCCCCTTGAGACCATCGAGTGCCTGCCCCGACATTACCTATTCCTAATCCACAGGCTGCAGGTGCATCCCCTGCCTGTGGCTGTGCCAAATGCGGCTGAGTACTATGCCAGAAATCCCCTGGACTGTGGTGTGTTAGGTGATGACCATGCACTCCGCACAACATATTGGGCACTACTGACAGTGGACTGTCATGCCCTCCCCCTCCCTACACTGGCACAAGGACAGTCTTTTCAAGGTCAAATCAGTCAACTGGATTGTCATTCTGCCTGGGACTCCCTTTGGACTTATGCCCTTGACTTTCTTTACTCTCGGGCCACAAGATTTCTTTGCCACCAGTTTTCCCAACCCCTTCCCCTAGTCATGTGTCTGTGTTCAACATTCCCAGTCTTTCTGCCCACCTCCCCCCCCCACCCCCCCCCCCCCCCCCCCCCCCACCACCCCCAGTCAAGCCTTTGCCCTTCTGTTCCTTCTGCTGCCTCTGCCTTGTCAAGGTTTGACTAGTCAACTAGTCAAACCCTTAACCTGTAACATATTAGAACCCACCACCTGCCTTCCCACTGGTCTGGTATATGGAACTTTGCCTGAGAAAGTCCCCTGAAGATGATGTGCTGAAGCCTGGCATGGAGTCTGTGGAGGTGCAAACACAGCACAGTGTAAGGTAGACGAACTTACCTTGGAGTTATGAAGTGCAGTTCGCCAAGTACACATTGCTTATATCTGGTTGTGATGCATGTCAGTGTAGTTAGATGCTGACGTGGCCTTTTAATCCCGTGTATTACGCAGGATTATTACGTAGGGTTATGATCTCAGGAGTGCTACCTGTGCCACGTGCTAGTGAGGCTAGAAATAGGAGGATAATGCAGCTAAATATGTGGCTAAGGAGATGGTGCAGGAGGGAGGGCTTCATGTTTCTTGACAATTGGGCTCTGTTCCAGGGAAGGTGGGACCTGTTCCGACGGGACGGTTTGCACCTGAACTGGAGGGGGACTAACATGCTTGCGGGTAGGTTTGCTAGTGCTGCTCCGGGGCGTTTAAACTAGATTTGCAGGGGGAGGGGAACCAGAGTGTTAGAGCAGATAGTGAGGTGGAGGAGGATAAAGGTCAAGCGAGGAATGCATGTATAGACAGAAATCAAGGGTCCGTAAGTAATAGAAATGTTCTCATGTGCATCTATTTCAATGCAAGGAGTATTGTCGGAAAGGCAGATGAGCTTAGGGTGTGGATTGGCATGTGGGATTATGATATTATTGCTATTAGTGAGACTTGGTTGCAGGTGGGGCAGGACTGGCAGCTCAATGTTCCGGGGTTCCGTTGTTTAAGATGTGATAGGGGGGGAGGGATGAAAGGGGGAGGAGAAGTATTACTAGTCAGGGAAAATATCACAGCTGTGCGTAAGCAGGACAGCCTGGAGGGCTCGTCTACAGAGGCCATATGGATGGAGCTGAGGATTGGGAAAGGTGTGACCACACTAATAGGGTTGTATTATAGACCGCCCAATAATCAGAGAGAATTGGAGGAGCAAATCTGTAGAGAGATAGCAGACCGATGTAAGAAACAGAAAGTTGTGATAGTAGGAGATTTTAACTTTCCATATATTGACTGGGATTCCCATACTGTAAAAGGGCTGGATGGATTGGAGTTTGGCAAACGTGTTCAGGAAAGTTTACTAAATCAATATATAGAGGTACCAATGAGAGAGGATGCAATACTTGATCTCCTATTAGGAGGTGACTGAAGTATGTGTAGGCAATAATTTTGGGTCCAGTGACCACAATGTCATTAGCTTTAAGCTAATTATGGATAAGGATAAGTCTGGTCCTCGAGTTGAGATTCTAAAGTGGAAATGAAAACGGATCTAGGAAGAGTGGATTGGCATAAGTTGTTGGCAAGGATGTGTTCAGTAGGTGGAAGGCATTCAAAGGCGAAATTTTGAGAGTGCAGAGTTTGCATGTTCCTGTCAGGATGAAAGGCAAAGTTAACAGGCATAGGGAACCTTGGTTTTCAAGGGATATTGGCGATCTGGTTAAGAAGAAGAGAGAGGTGTATAGCAGATATAGGCAACAAGAAGCAAATGAAGTACTTGTGGAGTATAGAAAATGGAAGAAAATACTAAATGAGGAAATCAGGAAGGCAAAAAGACATGAGGTTGCTTTGGCAGATAATGTGAAGGTAAACCCGAAGGGTTTCTAGAAGTATATTAACCTCCCATGTGGGACACAATTGGTCCCCTTGAAGAACAGAGTGGTCGTCTATGTGTGGAGCCTCACGAGATGGGGGAGATCTTAAACAGTTTTTTTGCATCAGTATTTACTCAGGAAACTGGCATAGTGTATAAGGAAGGAAGGGAAACAAGCAGTAGTTTCATGGAACACAGAGAGATCAAAGAAGATGAGGTGTTTGCTGCCTTACAGCGATTAAAGGTAGATAAATCCCCTGGGCCTGACATGATATTCCCTCAGACCTTGAGGGAGACTAGTGTGGAAATTGCAGGGGCCCTGGCAAAAATATTTAAAATGTCCTTAGCCATGGGTGAGGTGCCGGAGGATTGGAGGGTAGCTCATGTTGTTCCATTGTTTAAAAAAGGCTCCAAAAGTAAACCAGGTAATTACTGACCAGTGAGCCTGACATCAGTAGTAGGTAAATTATTGGAAGGTGTTCTGAGAGATCGGATATATAATTATTTGGACAGCCAAGGGCTGATTAAGGTTAGTTAGCATGGCTTTGTGCGTGGTAGGTCGTGTTTAACGAACCTTATAGAGTTTTTCGAGGAGGTTACCAAGAAAATAGATGAAGAAAAAGCTGTGGATGTTGTCTACATGGACTTTAGTAAGGCCTTTGGCAAGGCCCCACATGGGAGGTTAGTTCAGAAGGTTCAGACACTTGGTATCCATGGACAGGTTGTAAACTGGATTCGAAATTGGCTGCGTGGGAGAAGATAGAGAGTGGTAGTGGATGATTGCTTCTCAGACTGGAGGTCTGTGACTTGTGGTGTGCCTCAGGGATCTGTGCTGGGACCATTGTTGTTTGTTGTCTATATCAATGATTTGGATGATAATGTGGTGAATTGGATCAGCAAGTTTGCTGATGACACTAAGATTGGAGGTGTTGTGGACAGCGAGGAAGGCTTTCAAAGCTTGCAGAGAGATCTGGACCAACTGGAAAAATGGGCCAGAAAATGGCAGATGGAATTTAATGCGGAAAAGTGTGAGGTATTACATTTTGGAAGGTCAAACCAAGGTAGGACATACACAGTAAATGGTAGGGCACTGAGGAGTGCAGAGGAACAAAGGGATCTGGGAGTTCAGATACATAGTTCCCTGAAAGTGGCGTCACAGGTAGACAAGGTTGTAAAGAATGCTTTTGGCATACTGGCTTTCATAAATCAAAGTATTGAGTATAGGAGTTGGGATGTTATAGGGAGGTTGTATAAGACATTGGTGAGGCCAACTTTGGAGTATTGTGTGCAGTTCTGGTCGCCTAACTACAGGAAGATTGAGAGAGTGCAGAGAAGATTTACTAGGATGTTGCTGGGTCTTAAGGAGTTGAGTTACAGGGAAAGATTAAACAGGTTAGGCCTTTATTCCTTGGAGCGTAGAAGAATGAGGGGAGATATGATTGAAGTTTACAAAATTATGAGGGGTATAGACAGAGTAAATGCGAGGAGGCTCTTTCCACTTAAATTAGGAGAAATAAACACGAGAGGACATGGCTTTAGGGTGAAAGGGTAAAGGTTTAGGGGGAACATTAGGGGGAACGTCTTCACTCAGAGAGTGGTGAGAGTGTGGAACGTGCTACCATCTGACGTGGTAAATGCGGGCTCACTCTTAAGTTTTAAGAATAAATTAGATAAATACATGGATGGGAGAGATCTGCCGGCTTATGGACTAGGTGCAGGTCAATGGGACTAGCGAAATAATATTTCGGCACAGACTAGAAGGGCCGAATGGTGTGTTTTCTGTGCTATAGTGTTCTATGGTTCTATGGTATGAGACGTGATAGCAGCGAGCTGCCTTGCTAATGAGCATTTGTGATATTCTAATGTGTTCAGATAGCCTTGCTGACAGGGCTTGCTAGGAAATGTGACTCGCCATTGAAGGCTGGAGCGGACGGTGGAAACCTATTTTCCCGCCGATGGGAAACTGGCTTCTCGGCTCCCGTGATATTTTACTTTCCCACCCACCATTACACCTGCCGCATGCGGGAGCAGGAAATCCTGGCCTATGTTTTTGTTGGGGAACATAGCCATATTCTGATCAGCCTGAACACTTCTTCTGACTGTAAGATACAGTTTTTGTCAATTGAAATCGAGGATTTTGAGTGTCACTTCTTAACATATTGTTTCCTGTGCATATCAACCAGCACCAGATTTGTATGACTCAATTGTGGTTATGACATTGGAGGAGCAAATGATGCACACAACTGAAAGGGAGCATTGATGGCTCAGATAACTTGTCACTGTGCCTAACACTACCCTAGTGCTAGACACTTCCATGCAAGACACAAATATCTAGACATCATTAAGGAGCAGAATTTGATGAGGCTCAGTTGAGCAGGGAGGGTATCATCAGATGCAGGAAGACCTGGAGATAATATCAGCAGGAGCACAGTTGATAAAAGTTAAGATATTTGATAACTTAGCAGCACCTTCCAAAAATCCAACAGTGTTTGGCAGGGAACAGGCTTTAGACAAAAAAATTGCTGCATTCATGATATGATTGAAGTTTTCCATTGGAAAGTTCATGTCCAGCAGGAACAAGGACAGCTTGGATCTACCAGTAAGCTAGGGTGACACTCCAATGCAGTACTGCCACACTGCCGGAGGTGCTGCTCTGCCCTCTCAGGTGGATGTAAAAGATCCCATGGGACTATTCAAAGAACAGCATAGGCAATCTTCCTGGTGTTCAGGCCAAAATTTATCCATCAAACAATATCACTAAGATGGATTATCCGGTCATTATCACAATGCTGTGTGTGAGAGTTTTCTGTGTGTAAACTGTCTGTACATTGTTCCTAATTTAAAATAGTGGTTGCACTCAAGAGAAAGGTGCTACATAAATGCAGCTTTTTTTTTACCAGTAAGTCTTCAATTCCCTCAAGCTATTGATGGTTTGCATCTAGTAGCTCAAAATCATGCATATCAAACCGCACTCTACCCATCGAGTGAATGTAAATTCATTATCATCTTTGAGGTTTGTGGATTTGCATTGATGGAATCAGAAAGCACATGTAATGACTCCTCTCCAAAACTGAGATGCGAAGGAATTTCTTCTCCTCAGAGGCTAGTGAATGCCTGGAATTCTCTGCACCAGAGAGTTGTGGAGGTTAGATCACGAAAGTATTTAAAGAGGAGGTAGATAGATTTTTGAAATATCGGGGAGTTGAGGGCTATGGGGAGCTGGCACGAAAGAGGAGTTGAGGCCTGTCACAGATCAGCCGTGATCTTATTGAATGGTGGGGTGGGCTTCAGGGGCCAAATGGCCTACTCCTGCACCTATTTCTTATGTTCTTATGTTCTCTCAACATTCAACAAAGTTCTGTTTTCTGACTGGGATCTCATAGTTATGCTTGGTAGCATGTACATGGAACAAAATGTCCTTCTTGGTATCAGCACATGGCTTGCTAATCAAGTTCAGGCACAGGTTATCTGGCTATGGATTAATAAGTGTTTCAATGCAATTTCAGAGATAGAAAGGACAGGGAAGAATGTGAAGAAACAGCATAACTTGAAGATAGTCACCAAGATAATGCAAAATGTTATATTATTAATTCATCTTTACTGTGCTCTGCATTCACATTATTCAATCTGGTCCTTTAAGACTCTGCAAATGTTGCCATTGGAAATCATGCATTGCCCTCACAACCAAATCATACTTTAATCTTCCGCTTTTAGCAGAGCCAAGTATCGGGGTAGTTTACCTCTTTTGTCCCTTTAGTTCTATAATTAACTTCATATTATTAATTGTCAGTAGAAAGAATTACACTGCAAATACTTTGCAAATATTAAATAGCAGATCAATATATTGTATATTACACTGCTGTCTAACAACAGTAGTGTTAGATCACGTTAGACTGTACTATTTGCTGTTAAGGGTGAATTATGCTTAACTAGATCTGTTCCTTTAAGGTTAGTCTGCTTGCTAAAAATAAAAACCGCTTGAGGTCAATGGGAGTTTAATTGTTGTTCGATGAGGGAAGTCAATAAGTTTAAGGAAAGGTGGCCAAAGAAAATGGAGTGTCCCATATGTTGGGCAGAAATTTGTGGAGGTCGAAATGATAGCGGTGGCAAGAATAAGGGACTGGCACAATTCTCTGGGTGGTCAACAATTACTGATGGTTAGAATTATGAGATTGAGCAAAGAAAGGCCTGGCATATTTCTGGGTGGCAAAGTTTTGTTCAGGCAGGAAACTTGTACAACTGCTGAAGCCACTCCAGACCTGAAGGAAGATTACCCAGTTGACCCTCCCAAGGGGGCAGCAGTGCAGTATCTGGCTGGAGCTGGTAAGATATATGAGCTTAAGGAAGCTACCGTAAGTAGCTTGTTGTGCTACATTATTAAGTGGATGACCCCAAGTTTTCATGCCACAAATAGTTTCCCGTCTGTTACGTTTGCCTCTGGCCCCTGCCATCCTTCAAATCTTTCTTGATACCAGGCATGCCATACTTGGGGAGGGCACGCAGTTTAGCTGAAACTTTCAGCTGGAACTTTGATGTGCTGATGTTTTAAAAGGGCATCGTATAGCAAACCATTGTAATACAACCAACTACATGATGGATGGTCAGTTACTGACACAAATGATGCATTGCAAGTTGGGTACATGTGTGTTTTGTATGAGTGCCTTCACTTTACAACATTTCGAGGCTACATTTCTGCTTGCAAAACAAGATGCATCATTACACATGAAACCTGAATTGATGGGCCCAGAAATTATAGCCAGTTGAGTCCCTTTGAAGAGGTCACAATGGTCATTCTTGCCTGTGAGAGCACCGAGGGAAAAGGGAAAGGGGTTGAAGGAAAGGAGGAAAACTGGAGGACTCCCCAAGTCCACAGTTAGTACCATTCAGTTTAATTATGTCTTGAACTCTTTCTTACTCAGTAACCAGCAAATATGAACCTGTGTGTAAGTATTGCACACTGTATGTTGAAATGCAAGCTCTGGTTGAAAACCTATCTTGCAGATGTCATGGTAACAGTTGCTCATTTATTCTGTAATTGAGGGGCTAGAAGAGCAGCCTGACAGAAGTGCCAGTGGGCCAGAGTACCGTTAGCATCCTATACCCCTCTCATCAATGTTTCTAAGCATCAGCTCAGCTACATATATCTAAACTCAACTGGACCAGTCAGATAAATGTCAGTTCAAAGACTGGGTGTTCTGAAGTGAGTGGCTCACCTCCTGACTCCCAAAATTTTTGTACCAACTATAAGACAGGAATGTGATGGAATAGTCTCCAGTTGCTTGGATGGGTGCAGCAGCAACAACACTTTTGAGGCTCAACATCATCCAGGACAAGGAGTCTACTGTAATATAGGTTCTTTAGATGTCTCAGTGATGAGATTTTGAGACTTCTATATTTAAACATGAATCCTTTATTGTTAACCTTTAACCATTTGCAGATTCCAGGTTACTGTCATTTTTAAAAATTCATTCACGGGATATGGGCTTCCCTGGCTGGGCAAGCATTTTATTGCCCATCCATAGTTGCCCTTGAGAAGGTGGTGGTGAACTGCCTTCTTGAACAGCTGCAGTCCATGAGGTGTAGGTACATCCAGTGCTGTTAGGAAGGGAGTTCCAGGATTTTGACCCAGCGACAGTGAAGGAACGATGATATATTTCCAAGTCAGGATGGTAGGTGACTTGAAGAGGAACTTCCAGGTGGCGGTGTTCCCATCTATCTGCTGCCCTTGTCCTTCTAGATAGAAGTGGTCGTGAGTTTGGAAGATGCTGTCGAAGGAGCCCTGGTGAATTCCTGTAGTGTATCTTGTAAATGGTACACACTACTGCTACTGTGCGATGGCAGTGGAGGGAGTGATTGTTTGTGGATGTGGTGCTAACCAAATGAGTTGCTTTGTCCTGGACATTGTCAAGCTCCTTGAGTGTTGTGGGAGCTGCACTCATCCAGGCAAGTGGAGAGTATTCCATCAAACTCCTGACTTGTGCCTTGTAGATGGTGGGCAGGCTTTGGGGAGACAGGTGAGTTACTCGTCACATGATTCCTAGCCTCTGACCTGCTCTAGTAGCCACAGAATTTATATGTCTAGTCCAGTTCATTTCTGGTCAATGGTAACCCCCAGGATGTTGATAGTGGGGGATTCAGTGATGGTGATACCATTGAACATCAAGGTACGATGGTTAGATTCTCTCTTGTTGGAGATGATCATTGCCTGGCACTGGTGTGGTGCAAATGTTACTTGCCACTTGTCAGCCAAAGTCCTGGACATGGACTTCTTCAGTACCTGAGAAGTCATGAATAATGCTGAAATTGTGCAATCATCAGTGAACATCCCCACTGCCGACCTTATGATGGAAGGAAGGTCATTGATGAAGGAGCTGAAGATGGTTGGGCCAAGGACACTAACCTGAGGAACTCCTGCAGCGATGTCCTGGAGCTGAGATAACTGACCTACGACCACCACAACCATTTTCCTCTTACTAGGGGTGTGACTCCAACCATAGAACCATGGAACCATAGAACACTACAGCACAGAAAACAGGCCATTTGGCCCTTCTAGTCTGTGCCAAAATATTATTCCGCTAGTCCCATTGACCTGCACCGAGTCCATAACCTTCCAGACCTCTCCCATCCATGTATCTATCTAATTTATTCTTAAAACTTAAAAGTGAACCCGCATTTACCACGTCAGATGATAGCTCGTTCCACACTCTCACCACTCTCTGATTGAAGAAGTTCCCCCTAATGTTCCCCCTAAACCTTTACCCTTTCACCCTAAAGCCATGTCCTCTCATGTTTATTTCTCCTAATCTAAGTGGAAAGAGCCTATTCACATTTACTCTGTCTATACCCCTCATAATTTTGTAAACTTTTATTATATCTCCCCTCATTCTTCTACGCTCCAAGGAATAAAGTCCTAACCTGTTTAATCTTTCCCTGTAACTCAACTCCTTAAGACCCAGCAACGTCCTAGTAAATCTTCTCTGCACTCTCTCAATCTTACTGATATCCATCCTGTAGTTAGGCGACCAGAACTGCACAAAATACTCCAAAGTTGGCCTCACCAATGTCTTATACAACCTCCCCATAACATCCCAACTCCTATACTCAATACTTTGATTTATGAAGGCCAGTATGCCAAAAGCTTTCTTTACAAACTTGTCTACCTGTGACGCCACTTTCAGGGAACTATGTATCTGAACTCCCAGATCCCTTTGTTCCTCTGCTCTCCTCAGTGCCCTACCACTTACTATGTATGTTCTACCTTGGTTTGACCTTCCAAAATGTAACACCTCACACTTTTCCGCATTAAATTCCATCTGCCATTTTCTGGCCCAGATCTCTCTGCAAGCTTTGAAAGCCTTCCTCGCTGTCCACAACACCTCCAATCTTAGTGTCATCAGCAAACTTGCTGATCCAATTCACCACATTATCATCCAAATCATTGATATAGACAACAAACAACAATGGTCCCAGCACAGATCCCTGAGGCATACCACTAGTCATAGACCTCCTGTCTGAGAAGCAATCATCCACTACCACTCTCTGTCTTCTCCCACGCAGCCAATTTCGAATCCAGTTTACAACCTGTCCATGGATACCAAGTGTCTGAACCTTCTGAACTAACCTCCCATGTGGGACCTTGTCAAAGGCCTTACTAAAGTCCATGTAGACAACATCCACAACCTTTCCTTCATCTACTTTCTTGGTAACCTCCTTGAAAAACTCTACAAGCTTCGTTAAACACGACCTACCACGCACAAAGCCATGCTGACTATCCTTAATTAGCCCTTGGCTGTCCAAATAATTATATATCAGATCTCTCAGAACACCTTCCAATAATTTACCTACTACTGACATCAGACTCACTGGCCTGTAATTACCTGGTTTACTTTTGGAGCCTTTTTTAAACTACGGAACAACATGACCTACCCTCCAATCCTACGGCACCTCACCCGTGGCTAAGGACATTTTAAATATTTCTGCCAGAGACCCTGCAATTGCTACAATAGTCTCCCTCAAGGTCTGAGGAAATATCATGTCAGGCCCAGGGGATTTATCTACCTTTATTCGCTGTAAGGCAGCAAACACCTCCTCCTCTTTAATCTCTATATGTTCCATGAAACTACTGCTTGTTTCCCTTCCTTCCTTATACACTATGCCAGTTTCCTGAGTAAATACTGATGCAAAAAAACTGTTTAAGATCTCCCCCATCTTGTGAGGCTCCACACATAGACGACCACTGATCTTCAAAGGGACCAATTGTGTCCCTTACTATCCTTTTACTCTTAATATACTTCTAGAAACCCTTCGGGTTTACCTTCAAATTATCTGCCAAAGCAACCTCATGTCTTCTTTTTGCCTTCCTGATTTCCTCTGTTAGTATTTTCTTCCATTTTCCAAACTCTACAAGTACCTCATTTGCTTCTTAT
The DNA here is from genome assembly GCF_017639515.1 of Carcharodon carcharias. NCBI lineage: Eukaryota > Metazoa > Chordata > Chondrichthyes > Lamniformes > Lamnidae > Carcharodon > Carcharodon carcharias. The sequence goes on from NC_054469.1 coordinate 189,622,344, forward strand.
TGCCTATACCTGCTATACACCTCTCTCTTCTTCTTAACCAGATCGCCAATATCCCTTGAAAACCAAGGTTCCCTATGCCTGTTAACTTTGCCTTTAATCCTGACAGGAACATGCAAACTCTGCACTCTCAAAATTTTGCCTTTGAATGCCTTCCACCTACTGAACACATCCTTGCCAGAAAACAACTTATGCCAATCCACTCTTCCTAGATCCTTTCTCATTTCCACAAAATTGGCCTTTCTCCACTTTAGAATCTCAACTCGAGGACCAGACCTATCCTTATCCATAATTAGCTTAAAACTAATGACATTGTGGTCACTGGACCCAAAATTATCGCCTATACATACTTCAGTCACCTGACATGTCTGGTTCCCTAATAGGAGATCAAGTATTGCATCCTCTCTCATTGGTACCTCTATATATTGATTTAGAAAACTTTCCTGAACACGTTTGACAAACTCCAAGCCAACCAGCCCTTTTACAGTATGGGAATCCCAGTCAATATATGGAAAGTTAAAATCTCCTACTATCACAACTTTCTGTTTCTTACATCGGTCTGTTATCTCTCTACAGATTTGCTCCTCCAATTCTCTCTGATTATTGGGCGGTCTATAATACAACCCTATTAGTGTGGTCATACCTTTCCCAATCCTCAGCTCTATCCATATGGCCTCTGTAGACGAGCCCTCCAGGCTGTCCTGCTTACGCACAGCTGTGATATTTTCCACTCCTCCCCCTTTCATCCCTCCCCCTCTATCACGTCTGAAACAACAGAACCCCGGAACATTGAGCTGCCAGTCCTGCCTCCCTTGCAACCAAGTCTCACTAATAGCAATAATGTCGTAATCCCACATGCCAATCCACACCCTAAGCTCATCTGCCTTTCCAACAATACTCCTTGCATTGAAATAGATGCACATGAGAACATTTCTATTACTTACGGACCCTTGATTTCTGTCTATACATGCATTCCTTGCTTGACCTTTATCCTCCTCCACCTCACTATCTGCTCTAACACTCTGGTTCCCCTCCCCCTGCAAATCTAGTTCAAACGCCCAGGAGCAGCACTAGCAAACCTACCCGCAAATATGTTAGTCTCCATCCAGTTCAGGTGCAAACCGTCCCGTCGGAACAAGTCCCACCTTCCCTGGAACAGAGCCCAATTGTCAAGAAACATGAAGCCCTCCCTCCTGCACCATCTCCTTAACCACGTATTTAGCTGCATTATCCTCCTATTTCTAGCCTCACTAGCACGTGGCATGGGTAGCACTCCTGAGATCGTAACCCTCGAGGTCCTGTCCTTCAACTTAGCACCTAACTCCCTAAACTCTCTTTGCAGGACCTCCTCCTCCTTCCTATCCACGTCATTGGTCCCTACATGGACCACGACATCTGGCTGCTCACCGTCCCTCCTGAGAATACTGAGAACTCGATCTGATATATCGCGGACCCTGGCACCAGGGAGGCAACAGACCATCTGGGGTTCTCGATCTCTCCCACAGAACCTCCTATCTGTCTCCCTAACTATCAAATCCCCTATCACTACTGCTCTCTTCTTTTCCCTCCCTCCTTTCTGAGCTGAGGCTCTAGTCTCGGTGACAGAGACACGACCACTACAACTTGTCAACAGTGTAGAGTTTTCCCCTTGATTCCCACCAACTCCAGTTTTGCTAGGCCTCCTTGATGCCACACTTGGTGAAATGGTGCCTTGATGTCAAGGGCAGTCACTCTCACCTCACCTCGGGAGTTCAGCTCCTTTGTCCATGTTTGAACTAAGGCTGTAATGAGGTCAGGAGCTGAGTGGCCCTGGTGGAACCCAAACTTGATGTCAGTGAGCAGGTTATTGCTAAGCAAGTGCCCTTTGATAGCACTGTTGATGACTCCCTTCCATCACTTTACTCATGAACGTATGGTGCTTTCATGCATGATGCTGTTACCTCTATGCAGGCTAGCTGCTTCCAGACTGTTCTCTCAGTCTAATGCCATGTGACTCTATCTATCACACCATGGGCGATGCCATTTCCAGTCCCACATTATCCCTTGCTCTGCCGAGCACCTTTTATATTACAATGACATGCAGGCACATACAACATCATACAACAAAGTCAGCTTGATCAATAGCCCATCCATCACCTTAAACATCCATTTCCTCCACCACCAGTATATCAGGATTACATTGTGCACTATTTACAGCGTTTCAGCGATTTTCCAAAGCTCCTTCATTAGTAACACTCAAACCCATGACCTCTAACACTGCGAAAGGTAAGTGCATGGGAACACCATCGCCACCAATTTCTCATCCAAATCACACACCATTTTGGCTCAGACATGTATCGCTATTCCTTCATTGTTACTGGGTTGAAATCCGGGAACTTTCTATTTAATAACACTCAGGACGTGGCTGGAATTTTCTGGCCCTGTTGGCATTAAGCATCATGATGGGCATGGTGGGGGAGGGGGGCACAATATGGCGAGAAGGCCAAAAACCTGTTTCACGCCGTTGTTTGTTTGCAATCGTCTACTCCACCCAACAATGACTGGCCTCGTTTTTTGCCACCTCATGTTGGGAACATAATTTCATTACGTTAGCATCTCATTATAAGCCCTGCTCACCAGAATGATCCCCCTATGCTGGATCATCTGGGCACATTGCCGTGAATGTACACCGACGCGCTTCACAACTTCACATATGCAATGTGCACCTGGCGAGCTGCACTTTGCTCAGGACTTTGAGGTTTGTTTGCCTACCTTGCTTCTGGCAGCACTCATGGTCTTCAGCACCAGGCTTCACAGGGGGGCTCACGGGCAGGTCTCTACCTACCATACCACCCATAAGGCTTTTCAATGGCTGCAGGGCTAGAGCTTACTTGTAGAAGGAGGAGGAGTGGTCTCAGGCAAGGGAAGAGGCTGCAGTGAAAGGACTTTACTGGGGAAGGGGGTTATCTCAGGGTGTGTGTGGGGGTATATGTTGACCTGTTCAAGTGGCCTGAAGATAGTGAGGGCTTGAGAAGGCAGTTTCCAGAGGACATGAGGCCAGATGGAAATGTGAGTGTATGAGAGAGTGAATGGTGATGTTCCTTGAGCTGTCAGTGAGTGAGATGCCAGTGAATGTGTGATGGCCTTGTGAGTGGGTGAGTTGAGAGTGATGAGATGGTTTCCTTACCCTGACGGCACAGATGAGATCATTCACCCATACATCCACTGGTGGCTGATCTCTTGTGTGCATCATTGGCACTGACTACCATTGCCATTGCCTCTCAAGCTGGAGTGATGAGACTGATGGGCCTCCTGTGGCCAGAGCGGGAGTAGAGGACATTGCGGTGTGCCTCTACAGTGTACAGAAGGCATCCCAGGGATGTGTCACTGAACTGGGGGGCTGCACTCTTCTTAGCTTCTGGGGCCATGTCTTCACTGGAGTAGTCCTAAGCTGCAAGCATTGAGAAGTGTGCATGTGGCTGCAATTTAAATATGGCGTGCTGCATGAGGAACGGGCGAGGTAATGGCATGGTGGGCAACTCAGAGGCCACCCACCAACAATCCGGTGTGTTTCCTATGGCTGCATAATTAATGAGTTGGGAAGGGGACGATGTTATGACACAGCAGTTGGTAAAAGCTGAATTGTTTAAATCCCAGAAGGAAACTTGAACAACTGTCATAACCTATACTTTTAATTGATATGTTTGAGATACAGCTCTGAAGTCAAGAATAAGAACACCGATCCTCAAGAGATTTTTTATATAAAGCTAAGCTAAAAATGTATTCATTTAACAATAAATTAAACACATACACGTCTACAAATTACTACCATAATAACTTTTAAACAAATCCCCAAATTAATCACTTCACCAAGGCAACAATAACCCATAGACTTTAAACAGATACCAGGCAAAGCACATATGACATTATGAATTCAGGATGAGGTTTCTTGCAATTTGGTTCCTTTGCAGACACAGTTGGAGGCTTACAGCCAGGTTAGATCTTAAATGCTTCTGACTTACACACACAAACTCATTTCTGTTTATACCTAGCTTTTCCTTTGAAAGTAAATTTTCCATGGTATCCTAGGCTTTTAACATCACATTTTCGTCTCGCAGCTAGGTGCAAGATTTTACTCCCACTCTTGAATGCTTTATTCAACAAATGCAAATGTATACTTTACCTTTTATCCTCCTTACGTTTATGTAATAAACATCTCAAACTACTATACATCAAAGCATCCGGACTAGCTGGCTTTAATCCAATTAACACACACACAGACACACACATAGATACAGACCCCAGTACAATTCCAATTTAAAAATAATTTCCCATAACGTTATAGACATTAATATCTCTTCATGACAGATGAAATGGCACAAAAACCTACCATTTCAGCTGGAGGGTAAAACAACTTTTTTCCCCACCCACTACTGCACTTTGTGCAAACCTGGGATGATTCCATCCAGTATCTTCACCATGTAGACTGTTCAAGAAGATGGTTAATCAGCAACCTTCTTAAGGGGAACTAGGCATAGGCAATAAATGCCAGCCTTGCCAATGCTTGTATCCCAAGAACGATTTTTTTTAAAAAAGCAAGCAGCAAGAGATTAACAATACAACAGAGGAGCAACATGGACCTGTGCCTCAGCTGCTCACCTGGAATGCCAACAATGATTCCTGTACTTTGGAAAATGTAGTAGTGCAGTGAAAATGAGCAATTATGCATAATATTGAGGGTGATGGTGATCTTTGGTAATGCCACCCTCATGGTGCATAGTGGTTGCACGCAACCTTGCAGCAGTTGGAACAGTTCTGCAATTGGCTCCATGCTGACACAAAGCCTGTGGAAGCAGTGGTTCTCCTTCATTGCTGGGTAGATGTGCCAGGGTCTTGGATATAGTTGGTGACAAATTGAGAGCTACAAGGAGTTTGAAGCCAGACCCCCTAGTGTGTCTTCTTGCATCTATTACCTCTTTAATCATGAAATGCTGTGTTAGTGCACTTTAACAACCACCTCCATCATTAATTTTAATATGATTCTTGAAGTGGATTTGAAAAGGGTTGCCCTGTAGGCACACCTCTGTAAATCTATGAAGCCAGCTGTGGCACCTGCTGCAAATATTTGCAGTCAACCTGTATCTGTGAGGTTACAGGCAGGAGGGTCACCACACATTGTATTAGTCGGGGAGGAATGTAGCAAAGGAGATTCTCGTCATTAACCCCTTTGTCATATATACTGTGTTTCATGACTCAGGTTGCCCTTAGCACTTTACAACCAATTAAGTGGCTTTTAAGGGGAAAATTGTAAAAATTATTGAAACAGAAGCAGAACAGTTGAATTAGTTTCGGATTGTTATAACAAATAAACAGTTTAGACAGATGGCCTGAGTGTCCTCCTTCTGTGCTGTAAACTTTTGTTTTCTAATAACGATGAAAAAAAAAACATGGATTATAATCTTGTCTTTTATGACCTCAGGATATTCCAAAGCATTATATAGCTAATTAAATACTTTTGGAGTGTGGTTACTGTTGTAATGCTGGGAAACACTGCCAAAAACAAAATCAGCATAGATGATAGATAATCTGTTGAAGGATAATGGTTGAGGGATAAATATTGGCCAGGGCACTGGGGAGAACTTCCCTTCTTTTCACAGAATCACAGAATCCAAATGCTTCGACTGAACCTGCCTCCACCGCACTTCAAGGCAGTGCATTCCAGCCATGAACCACTCGTTATGTCAAAAAGTTTTTTCTCACGTCACACTTGCTTATTTTGCAAATCACTTTAAATCTGTTCCCTCTCGTTCTTGACCCTTTTACTAGTGGGAACAGCTTCTCCCGATCTATTTTGTCCAGCCCCCTCATGATTTTGAACATCTCGATCAAATCTCCTCTCAGCCTTCTTCTCTCCAAGGAGAACAGTCCCAACCTCTCCAATCTATCCTCATAGGTGAAGTTTCTCATCCCAGGGACCATTCTTGTAAACCTCTTCTGCACTCTCTCCAACGTGTTCACATCCTTCCTATAATAAAGTGCCCAGAACTGTACACAATATTCCAGCTGAGGTCTGACGAGTGTCTTATATAAATTCAGCATAACCTTCTTGCTCTTGTACTCTATGCCCCTATTAAGAAAGCCCAGGATACTATACACTTTATTAACTGCTCTCTCCAGTTGTCCTGTCACCTTCAATGATCTATGCACATATACACCAAAATCTTTCTGCTCCTGCATTTCTTCAAAATTTCACCCCTTATTTTACATTATCTTTCCATGTTCTTCCTACCAAAATGCGTCAGCTCACACTTCTCCGCATTGCCACCCATCTGCCCATTCCACCAACTTGTCTATGTCCACTTGAAGTTCCACACCATTCTCCTCACAATTTACAAACTCCCAAGCTTCGTATTATCCAAAAACTTTGAAATTGTCCCCATGCACACCATAGGGACATTAATAAATCTCAGGAAAAACAAAGGTCCCAATACCGACCCCTGGGAAACATCACTACAAACTTTCCTCCAGCCCGAAAAATATCCATTGACCATTATTCTCTGCTTCCTACTTTTCAGCCAATTTTGTATCCATGTTGCTGCTGTCCCTTTTATTCCATGAGCAACAACTTTTCTCACAAGTTGGTTGTGTGGCACTGTATCAAATGCCTTTTCAAAGTCCGTGTAGACCACATCAACAGCATTACCCTCATCAACCTTTTCTGTTACCTCTTCATAAAACGCCAGCAAGTTAGTTATACATGATTTCCCCTTTAGAAACCCATGCTGGCCTTTCCTTATCAACCCATATTTTTCCATCCCGAATAATTGTTTCTAGAATCGTGCCCACCATTGAAATTAAACTGACTGGTCTGTATGTTACCATGTTGAATATTACCATAGGATCTTTTACTTCCAACTGAGAGAACAGATGGAGCCTTGTTTTATGTATCACATGAAAGACGGTACTTCCAACTGTGCAGCACTCCCTCAGAACTGGACTAGAGTGTCAGCCTAGGACACATGCTCAAGTCTTTGGAGTGGAACGTGAACCCACAATCATCTGAGAGCTGAGAATGCTGTCAGTGAGCCAAAGCCACTGAACCATGTGCAAATCAGGACCAATCTGACTGATAAAATCCTAACATTATAAATGAATGCTTGTGCCACCATCTTCCTTTTCTATCAACAATTTCAGTAAGTAGGGCTGCTCAGAAATTGAGCACAACCAATGGCTTCCATGACCCTGAGAGATACAGCAATGATAAATACTTGTTTTATTTTTCTCACTTGCCATTGTTTCATCAAAGGGGTAAAGGACAAACACTCAGGAATAACACTTCAGCACTTCAGCAACCTGAGAAATAACCTTTGACTTTGCTGCATGATTCATGCATTCAGTAATACCAGCAGGAATCTGAATTGGTACAGAAGGGGATACCACAGTCACAGAAGTTAAAATTATTGATAACCATGACCTCCCAAATGTTCATCTAGCTCTTCACAGAGTGTGTGCAACTCATTGCAATGAAAGCTAAATCCACAGGAGCCATGATTGAAAGTGAAGAGCAATAATGTGAGAATGATTTAGTGTCTTGATTCTTTAGGGATGTGCTCTTTCACTGAACTCTCTATTCTCAGCACCAAATAACTTTCAGATTGGATCTGTCTTGCTGACCTGAAGGCTTGAGGTGGAAACTTTTTAATAGTAAGTTTAACATTTGTTATACAGAAAGTTTTTAAACAAGATTGAGAAATCAGTAAACATTTGTCAAAATGTACAGAGCTGATAAATACAAAGTCTATCTCCCAGAGTCCTAACCAACTATCAGCCCTAAATCTTCTCATCAAAAACAGGTTAACTGGTCATTTATCTCACTTGCACTCAAATTGACTGCTGTATTTCCTTGAAAGACAACAGCCACTACACTTTTCAGTAAATGAAAAGCATTAAATTAATCCATATCTGTCTCTTGGCACCATTTACTAAATTTGAATGTCTGCAGAGTAATCCTTCGCTATATATGTCTGGTCATCTGTTCAAACTGCTTAAGTTGATACAGTTGCTAGGTGGCCTCATAATGCATGCTTGGCTGAGCTCCAACAATGGCTAATGGACTCAACTCATTTGGGGTTGGTTTACACAGCTTTTGAAGGAAGTGGGGGGTGGGGGATGTGAGCTTTGTTTGATTGACAGCTTTATGAGATTGTAATAACTTATTCTTTCTTTGATGTCGTTTTAAAATTCCTGTTTATTTGGACAAGGCTATGAAGAGTACAGCTTTATTCATTGATACCATAAATGGCTGGGGTTGATTGACTCTTTTTATCAAAGAAGATTTTCAAATCCTCTTTGCTTATTTTGTCAGTTTCAGGAGAATTCCAAAGACTTGCCAGGTTTGCCAATGGCTCATTGGTTCTATACATAGTGGATACTGGAACATTGGGTATTGAGGGTGCATGGGGTATGGAAGGGACAGGGGAGTAATGGAAGGTATATGGAAGGAGCACTGGAAGGTCTTTTAAAATTCATTCATGTGGACGCTGCTGACTGGGCCAGCATTTATTGCCCAGCTGTAATTGCCTTTGTGAGTTGAGTGGCTTACTAGGCCATTTCAGAGGATTTAAGAGTCAACCTTGCTGTGGGACTGGAGTCACATGGAGGCCAGACCAGGTAAGGATGGAAGATTTCCTTCCCTAAAGGACATTAGTGAACCACATGGGTTTCTATGACAACCAACAATGGTTTCAAGGTCTTCATTAGACTTTTAATTCTAGATTTTTATCATTGAATTCAAATTTCATCATCTACCATGGTGGGATTCTAACCCAGGTCCCCGGAGCATTACCCTGGGTATCTGGATTGGTCATCCAGTAACAATGCCACTATGCCACTGCAGGGGGAGGCATGGGGAATATGAGAGGACATGGAGGAGGCATGGAGATATGGGGAACCATGGGGTTAGATGAGATAGTGAGGCAGGTGAGGGTTGAGGGCTAATGGGCCTCAAAACCATGTACAGGAGCAATGTCCCAGTAAACACAGGTGGCCTTCTCACCTTTCAGCCTTGCAATCTGCCCGCCGCTATTCCCAACTTGGGTCCGCCTTGGGAGGCAGTGGACCAGACTCAGCACTTGGAGACCAAAATACTAGCTGAGTAGGCTGACTTTCAGAAGTTGGGACTGTGACGTTGGGAAATAGCCTGACTCATGGTTCCTGAGCAGATGAACAAAAACTGGCCTATTTTTTTCACCTTACAACGTGCTGTATATTTGTGTTTAATAAATGCTATCAAAATATAAAAGGGGAATTTTTATCTTTCCCTGACTGAAGGTGTCAGTGGGGGATGAGGTTAGGAGAGGGGATGGAAGTGTCAGGGGAGGCTGAGGTTGGGAGGGGAAGAGGGAGTAGCGGGGAGGAGGACGTTATGGGGGAGAATACTACAAGTGAGGATGTAGGTGTAAGGGGGGGAGGAAGGTGTAAGAGAGGAATTTCGGAAAGGGGAAGATGTCTGGGGGAAGAGGGAGTTCGCAGGGGGAAGGTGTCCAGGGGAGGATGGAATTTGCAGGGGGGAGGGGTCCGGGGGGGAGGAGGGAGTTCAGAGAGGGGAATATGTCCTGGGGCAGGAGGGAGTAAGGGTGGAGGAGGGGTAAAGGTGGAGGAGGGAGTAAGGGGGGGGCATATCCAGGTGAATGTGCAAGGGAAGGGTCTGTGGAGTCAATGACTGTCTCCTGGGGAGCAAACTGAGTGTGGGCATGGTAGGAGGGAATGGTGAGTGTGAGAGAGGGCAGAGGGAATCGGTAGGCTATGAGGGTGAAGGTGCATCGGTAATGTTAGAAGGGATGGTGAGGGTGGTTGGTGGAGACACAGAGGCAGACACAGACCTTGGGAGTCAGAAAGAGGGGGTCGGGGAGGTCATTGTGGCTGGGGTTGGGATTCTCAGAAAGATGGGGAAAGTGCATTTTCACCTGGACATACTGGAATGATAAGTGTTTGGGTTGGTAGGTGACAGTGGGGAAGTAGAAGGTGATGCCAGGGGGGTCCAGAGTGTTGGAGGAAAGACATGGGTGATTGAGGGAGGTGAAAGGACAAGGGAGCTGAGCCTTGTGTTAGACGGGCACAGGTGCTGCATGGGAGTGGGTGGGCGGAGATGCAGGTCACCTCAGATGGACAACTGAAAGAGAACCCCAGCAGGCAGCATTGAAAATACTCGGGACAGTGAGATGAGTAATGGATGAAGGCTCTGCTTGCATGGGAGAGTCCTTGCACGAGGCTCCAAAATGACCTGCTACACACAGTAGGGTGCACCCCCTTACTCCACTTCTCCCTCCAGAATCATTCATGGTCTGGTTGCGTGCAGCTGAACTGCTAGTGGTGGTGGGGCGGGTGGGGGCACAGTGGGAGGACTCACAAAGCCTGTAATTGAAGATGAAAGACAACATTACATATTATACAGTGAAAATGAATATATTCCCAGATTATAAAGTGATAAAATGTGTTCACTCGTACAACCACTTATGATCAGAATTTCTTAACTTTTCTTAGCCTAACACTTCTTCTAGGTGCTGCCCTGACATCTGCTGCAGGGATGAAGACAGCCTGTGAAACATTTGGTCCTGTTGCCGCTAATGACTTCAGCGTGCATCCTCTGGAGAGCTGAGGCCTTGAGGGCCCTAGCTTGCTTTGGCTGTTCTCCTGTGGGCCAGTTTCTCCCTCTGTGGTGACAGAGGACGAGGTTGAGGGGGCCACAGGCAAAGGGGATTCAGAGTTGATGACCCATGGGTGCCCAGAAGCCGTTCCTCCTCCCTTTGGATGCCCGAGGGCTGTGGCCTGACTCCTTGAGGTGAAGGAGCACCTGGAGGAACATCAAGGTACCCCGTTTCCCCCTCATGTTGCCACTTCAGGAACTCACCCATGTCTACTGCGATGGAGTGCAGGTCCGTGTGCATGTCCACGTTTTACTGGACCAGGGTCTCCATGGCGTCCACCATCCTTCCCATGGAGACCTCCATACGTGCACATGTGGGCACCACTTCATCAGAGAGCAGGCGGCTGCACTCTGACTCATGTGCCACTCTATTGAGGGCTTCCAACAGCTTTGCGTGATGTTCCCCTGCCATCTGCTGACTCTCCAGGATGAGTTGGAAAGTCAAATCTAGAGGCTTGTCATCTGACTAGGACCTGAACCCAAACCTGCTCTATATCTAGGTCCCACTGAGGTGTGTGTCTCTGTGCTGGTGGAGGTGAGGACCTGGATGGAGCTGAGGGACTGGTTGGCTGATGGCATTGGTTGCTTGGCAGAGCTCCCTGTGAGTTAAGGTAGAGATAATTAGTGCATGGCAGCAGAGTCAAAAGCAGGGGAGGGAGCACTCACAGTTTCATTGAGAGAGGGATGATTTGGTGCAGGATCCTCATGTATGTGTTCGCTGCCGACTTCACCGTAGCCACAGGCAAAGTCCACAACTTCATCAGTCCGCAGGATGGCACGCTCCTTGAAGTGAGCAAGGCCTAATGTGGGACACTCCATCCCTGGTCTGGAACCTTTCCCTGCTGTTGTGAGCCAGCTTATCCTGCATGAAAACAGGTGGACAGAGTGTGAGCAGGACACATGGCACTGTGTGGAATGTTTATGTGATGAGTGGAGCCATGGATGAGATGAGGATAAGAGCTCCAGAGGATATGAGTCTGATGGAGATGTGAGGATGTGTGTGTGTGAGAGTTAGTGGCGTTGTCCCTTGAGGTGTGAGATCCCTGTGAATGTGTAATGGGTTTGTGAGTGTGTGAGCTGAGAGTGATGATGTGGTTGACTTACCCTGGTGGAACGGATGAAACCGTTTACCCTCTTCCTGCCCTGGACAGCTGACATCCTCTGTGCTCTGGTAACGCTGACCGCCACTGCCACCCCCTCCCAGATCAGATTGGTGTCTCTAGTGGAACTCCTGAGGCCAGAGCTGAGGTAGAGGACATTGCGGCAGCCTTCCACTGTGTCCATCAGGTGCCTCAGAGGGGCGTCCCTGAACTTGGGGGCTGCCATCTTCTTTGCTTACGGGCCCATCTATCGCCTGGAGCAGTCCTGGTCCATAGACATGAAGTAGGCTGCACTCTGGCACACTTTAAATATGACGCCTGGAGCAGGGAAGAGCTGAGGTCACAGCATAGCGGGCAAATCTGAGCCTGCTCACCAGCGTCTGGAGTGTTTCCCGTGATTGCTTTATTAATGGGGTGGGACACACCAGGAAGGAGAAAATGCGGTGCGAAATCCCACCATTGCGGCCAGAGGGTATAAAGTCTTTTTTCACACCCGCTACCGCACTTAGTGCAAATCTGGGATGATTCTGCCCTCTAACTCAGATACCGTGGACAGGAATGCCATCCACTCCTGCTGGCTTCCTGTTGGGAGTCAGAATCACCTCTTAATTATTGTAGAATTTGAGATTGTTTGAAAGATTGCGCATTGTATTAATCTAATAGAGATCTGGTGAATGGGATTCCCTGCCTAGATTTCTTGACATTCGCACACAGAGTGGTTGTGCCAGCTGGCAAATCTGGCCTTATTCATGAGATGCCACATGATTTGCAATATTGTTTGGATGGGAAAAAATTTGCAGATTTGACTGCTAATACTGGCATTATAATTAGAGCAGTTCTGTACAACCCACACACACAATTTTCATAATAGATGAGCTATTGTTCCCGACAAAGCCCCTTATTCAGGTCATCAACCGCTTCTTTGGATAATGGAGGAAAATATTGCCGAGCAGGTGTTCAGAAATGAGCAATGAATAGAACAACAACAAAAATATTGAGCATTTTTTCCAGTTTTAGAGGAGGAAGAGGTAAATCTCCTCTTTTATGGACAACTACAAAGCAACACATTAAAATGGCAATCTGGCTTTGCTCCTGACTGGATGACTTCTTGAAAAGGGTTTCCATTCGATTCATGTTCGAAGCCTGGTCAAATCCCAATATATGTGAATGAATGATCCATTCCTATCTCCAGTGTTTTGTTAGCTGCCTCGCTAGTAATACACTTAGGGGAGACTGTGGCATAGTGATAATGTCACTCATAATCCAGAGGGCCGGGCTAATGCCCTGGAGACACTGGTTCAAATAACAACTGGTGGAATTTGAATTCAGTTAATAAATCTAGAATTAAAAGCTAGTCAGTAATGGTGACCATGCTACCATCGTCAATTGTGAAAAAAAAAAACAATCTGTTTCACTGAGGCTCTTTAGGGAAGGAAATCTGCCATCCTTATCTGGTTTGGCCTACATGTGTTTGTAGATTCACAGCAATGTGGTTGACTATTAACTGTCCTTTGAACTGGCCTAGCAAGCCACTCAGTTCGACTGCAATTAGGGATGGACAACAAATGCTGGCTTTGTCAGCTCCGTCCATATTGCATGAAAAAATAAAATGAATAAATAAGGGCACTAGCCAACTATGGAATGCCCACAACAGTGGTAACTATAGGGTGCATTGAGTGGTGCTGCACTTCTCAGGAAAGATATATTGACCTTGGAGGAGGTACAGCGCAGATTCGCCAGAACAATGCTTGGGTTTAAGGGCTAGATATGTGGTCAGGTTGCACGTAAACATGGCTTGTATACCCTTGAGTTTATAAGGTTGAGAGTGATTTAATCAAGATCTTTAAAGTGCTAAAGTGATTCGATAGGGTAGATACAGGGAAGCTATTTTCTCTGATGGCAAAATCAAGAACAAGAAAGGAAGCATCATCTTGGATTAAGTTGATTGAAATAAGGGACAGGCAGGATCAAAATCAAGAAGCACTTTTTCAAACAAAGGATAGCAGAAATCTGAAACTCTCACCCTCAAAAGTCTGTGGATTCTTGGTCAATAAATTTTCATGACTGTGAAAGCTGATAGATTTTTGTTTGGTAAGCATATCAAGAGGTAGGGAGGAAAGATGAGATACAGATGAGCCGTGGCCTGGCTGAATGGCAGAGCAGGTTGGGGGGACTGAAAGGTCTACTCCTGTTTTTATGCTTTCCATGGTTCTCAGTGTGGAACTTGCTTGTAGAGAATACAAATAGATCACCACGGTATGGTGGTGGTGGTGGTGGTGGTGGTGGTGAGTGGGGGGAGGGGAGGGTTATGAAATATCTACCAAAGTTCCACATTAAGGTAAGTTTTTTAAAAAGGTGCCACTCTGATGGTGGCCTTTGAAGTTCGATGCGGATCAGATAATCCTGAATGCAACAGAGCCAATGCCACTTTCTGTACTGACGGTGACTATTTAACAGTGCAATTTGTGAAAGGTTTATTATGTGCTCCATTCATATTATTTTCATTGTTTTCTCATGGGTAGTTGGCAATCGGAATAATAGAATTTTCTCAGCTTCAGTGTTCCCCCGCCACTGGGACTGAAAGCAAGAGGTGGCCAGGGACGGATGGGTGAAGGCACTGGCATATTAACGGAGGCTGTCACTGGAACTGCTGTCCAAGTGAGGATGGCAAACCAGCTCTCAGAATTGCAGGTCCTATCTGAGGGCCAGCAGCTCAGCCACCTCGGCAGCACTACCGATAGAAGTGGCCACTGCTGAGGCTGCAGGAGGAAGAAAAGGGAGCCTCCATGTTGAGGCGATTGGAAGGCTGAACACTCGATGGCTATGGGGGCCACTATTGCCACCTCCATGGCTCTGGAGCAGCCATTAAGGAAGACCCCAACCCTGCAAATCCACTGGGAGGCTGCCATGATTTATCTTCAGTCTCTCCATGCTGCGGGGCCCCATCCCGGCACCAGTAAAATGCCAACAGGGGCAAGAAGTGGCCCTTAATTGGCTTACTGTTTGGTTTGATTGGTCGTCCGCCTCTGCACCACTGGCTACACTGCTAATGTGGTTGACTCTTAAATGTCCTCTGAAATGACCTAGCAAGCCACGCAGGTGTAAGAAACCACTACAAAGTCACAAAAAAGGAATGAAACCGGACGGATCACCCGGCATCGTCCTAGGCGCCGGAAATGTCAAGGGCAATCTCAGCCCTGTCAACCCTGCAAAGTCTTCCTTACTAACATCTGGGGGGTAGTGCCAAAATTGGGAGTGCTGTCTCACAGACTAGTCAAGCAACAGCCTGACATAGTCATCCTTACGGAATCATATTTTATAGATAATGTCCCAGACACCACCATCACCATTCCTGGCAGGACAGTCCCAGCAGAGGTGGTGGCACAGTGGTATACAGTCAGGGGGGAGTTATTCTCAATATCGATTCCGGACCCCATGAAGTCTCAAGGCATCAGGTCAAACATGGACAAGGAAACCTCCTGCTGATTACCACGTATGCCCTCCCTCAGCTGATGAATCAGTGCTCCTCCATTTTGAATGCCACTTGGAGGAAGCACTGAGGGTGGCGAGGGTGCAGAAATGAACTCTGGGTGGGGGACTTCAGTGTCCATCACCAAGAGGGGCTTGGTAGCTCCACTACTGACCGAGCTGGCAGAGTCCTAAATGACATAGCTGCTAGACTTGGTCTGCGGCAGGTGGTGAGGGAAACAACAAGAGGGAAAAACATACTTGACCTCATTCTCACCAACCTGCCTGCCACAGATGCTTCTGTCCATGATAGATCTGATCCTTTGGTTGTGGGATCGCTTAGCCCTGTCTATCACTTACTGCTTATGTTGTTTGTCATGCAAGTAGTCCTATGTTATAGTTTCACCAGGTTGACACCTCATTTTTAGGTATGCCTGGTTTTGTTCCTGGCATGCCCTCCTGCATTCTTCATTGAACCAGGGTTGATCCCCTGGCTTGATGGTAATGGTAGAATGGGGGATATGCCGGGCCATGAGGTTACAGATTGTGTTCGAGTATAATTCTGCTGCTGCTGCGTTATGAATGCCCAGTCTTCAGTTGCTAGTCATTGTGGAGACATGGTCCCGCCTTCACATTGAGGATACCCTTCATCGTGTTATGTGGCACTACCAACATGCTAAATAGGATAGATTTCAAACAGATCTAGCAACTGAAGACTGGGCATCCATAAGGCAGCAGCAGAATTATACTCGAGCACAATCTGTAACCTCATGGCCCGGCATATCCCCCATTCTACCATTATCATCAAGCCAGGGGATTGACCCTGGTTCAATGAAGAGTGCAGGAGGGCATGCCAGGAGCAACACCAGGCATACCTAAAAATGAGGTGTCAACCTGGTGAAACTATAACATAGGACTACTTGCATGCCAAACAACTTAAGCAGCAAGTGATAGACAGGGCTACGTGATCCCACAAACAAAGGATCAGATCTAAGCTCTGCAGTCCTGCCACATCCATCATGAATGGTGGTGGACAATGAAACAACTCACTGGGGCAGGAGACTCCACAAATATCCCCATCCTCAATGATGGGTGAGCCCAGCACATCAGTGCAAAAGAAAAGGCTGAAGCATTTGCTACAATTTTCAGCCAGAAGTGCTGAGTGGATGATCCATCTCAGCCTCCTCTTGAGGTCTACAGATCACAGATGCCAGTCTTCAGCTAATTCGATTCACTCCAGTGATATCAAGAAATGGCTGAAGGCACTGGATACTGCAAAGGCTATGGGTCCTGACAATATTCTGACTTGTGCTCCAAAACTTGCCACGCCCCTAGCCAAGCTGTTCCAGTACAGCTACAACACTGGCATCTCCCCGGCTATATGAAAAATTGCCCAGGTATGTCCTGTACTCAAAATGCAGGACAAATCCAACCCGGCCAAGTCCGCCCCATCTGCCTACTCTCCATCATCAGTAAAATAATGGAAGGGGTCTTCAACAGTGCTATCAAGTGGCACTTAGCAATAACCTGCTCACTGATGTCCAGTTAGGATTCCGCCAGGCCCACTCAGCTCCTGACCCCATTACAGTCTCGGTTCAAACATGGACAACAGAGCTGAACTCCTGAGGTGAGCTGCATTTGACCAAGTGTGGCATCAAGGAGCCCTAACAAAACTGGAGTCAATGGAAGTCAGGGGGAAATCTCTCCATTGGTTGGAGTCATACCTAGCAAAAAGGAAGATGGTTGTGGTTGTTGGAGGTCAGTCATCTCAGCCCCAGGACATCGCCATAGGAGTTCCTCAGGGTAGTGTCCTAGGCCAACCATCTTCAGCTGCTTCTTCAACAACCTTCCTTTCATCATAAGGTCAGAAGTGAGGATGTTTGCTGATGATTGCATAATGTTCAGCACCATTCGTGACTCCTCAGATACTGAAGCAGTCCATGTCCAAATGCAGCAAGACCTGGACAATATCCAGGCTTGGGCTGACAGGTGGCAAATAACTTTCACGCCACACAAGTGTCAGGCAATGACCATCTCCAACAAGAGAGAACCTAACCATTGCCCCTTGATGTTCAATGGCATTACCATCACTGAATCCCCCACTATCAACATCTTGGGGGTTACAATTAACCAGAAACTGAACTGGACTAACCATATAAACACTGTGGCTACAAAAGCAGGTCAGAGGATAGGAATCGTGCGATGAGTAACCCACCTCCTGACTCCCCAAAGCCTGTCCACCATCTACGAGGCACAAGTCAGGAGTGTAATGGAATACTCCCCACTTGCTTGGATGAGTGCAGATTCCACAACACTCAAGAAGCTTGACACCATCCAGGACAAAGCAGCCCACTTGATTGGCACTCCATCCACAAACATTCACTCCCTCCATCACCGATGCACTGTAGCAGCAGTGTGTACCATCTACAAGGTGCACTGCCAGAATTCACCAAGGCTCCTTCGACATCACCTTCCAAACCCATGACCACTTCCATCTAGAAGGACAAGAGCAGCAGATAGATGGGAACACCACCACCTGGAAGTTCCTCTTCAAGTCACTCACCATCCTGATTTGGAAATATATCACCGTTCCTTCACTGTTGCTGGGTCAAAATCCTGGAACTCCCTTCCTAACAGCACTGTGGGTTTACCTACACCACATGGACTGCAGCGGTTCAAGAAGGTAACTCACTGTCACCTCTCAAGGGCAGTTAGGAATGGACAATAAATGCTGGCCTAGCCAATGAAGCCCACATCCCATGAATGAATTAAAACAAAAATTCCTGCCATTCAGGATATCCTGTGGCAGCAGAAAGACATCAGGTGCCCCTCCAATGCTTGCTGCCACTCTTTTATGAGGTTTCCTGCCTCCCAGCCAGCCTTTAGAGAGGTGGCAAAATCCAGCACAATATTGTACAGGTCTGAAAGTATCTGATAGAATCTTATGTCCAAAACTTTAACCTACCTTTTTCTTTCAAATGCTGATTAACTGGCTCTGCATTTCATAGATTTTCTTTTTCCTTTCCTTTAAATTCACAGCATCCAGTTTGTCATCTTTCAAAATATCACTCTTTATTCCATCATCCATACTCAGTAATCCATGTTACTGTGATGAAGCCATTACAGGCTGTCAAGATGATATGACTTGTGCATGAGTGATATCAATCTGTAATTTCATCGGCTAACCAAACATATATTGAGCTGTTTAAAAAGGACTTTTTGAAAGCAGGTCAGGCCAGGGTGAGGGACAAGGCAGCAGAGACTGAAGGAAGTACTCAAGCACATGCCAGAGGGTGGGGGGAGGGTGGTGAGGGAAGCGGCCACGCACATGGTAAAGTTTGTCAAAAGTGAGCATTCTTCCGCAGCTGAGACTGTTCAGCTGCCTCTCCATCGATGTGCTTGGAGTCGGGCGTCTGAAGCTTTTCTGCCCACTCGAGCAATGCAAAAGCATGAAAGTGCCGCCAAATCCTCCAGAACTTTTCACCCCTTGGGTGCAGATTGCAAATTGATGTGTGTTTTAGGGGGCAGCGGAGCAATGGGCCGACTGGGGAAGTAGAATCCCCTTGTGAAAGATGGCTATGGTGCAGTCTCTGGTGGAGATGCTCACAGTCAGTTGCAATGTGTTTATTAAGGTTTGGGCCAGTGTCCTTCATGGTTCAAGCCAGCAGCACAGCCTTGCAGTGCGGGTTAGGAGAATGCATGCGCCTGAGCTGAGAGCACAGCATGCAGTCCATTGGCTGAAGTTGCCGCTAAACGTTCAAGTGGAATGGGGCGGAAGTGGGTGGGGTTTTGGACAGCCAATGAGTGCACTATACACTGCCCATCCAAGTGGTGGTCAGCACTCCTGCACGCGTGAAGGGACCTTCAGACTTAACCAAGAGAGGTCCTTAGGACACCTATGCTAACCCACGCATCTCTCTCTTTGATCCTGCAGGAGGAGAACATCAGGATCATGCAGCCTGATGATTTAATGGTATGCCTCATGGCTTACAGGGAGCGGAGAAGCAGAAGAAGAGAGTGGCGGAGGGCCGGGCTTGGCAAATGAATGAGCACCTCCCTTGAGATGAAGGACCTGCTGCACAAGCAGCTGAAGATCCAGCATGAACCGTCACTCATAGGTGCCTCACTAGGCCCAGGATCTATGGATGGCGCCTATCATTTTTGCAGATAACCAAGAACCAAAGTTGCTGAAGACTGTGCATGTCTAGGAGCTGGTCGATCAGGTATGCCACCTGCTGCAGAACTTGGTGCCAAGGGGACATGGAGGGCATCTACTGCCAGTGGCTGTGAAAGTGGCCGCGGTGCTCAATTTTTACATCAGTGGTTCCTTCTAGGGCTCCACAGGTGACCTATGCAGGATCTCACAAGCCTCCAGGCACAAGTGTATCCAGGAGGTCATGACGCCATCTTTGTGAAGGCACAGAGCTTTGTGCATTTCACCCGGGATCAGGAAAGCCAAGAAGTTAGAGTGCTGGGATTTGCACAGATCCCATGGGTGCAGGGTTCGATTGACGGCATTCATGTGTTGCTTTTATCTCTGTGGCAACAAGCAGTCAAATATGTCAACTGCAAGGACTTCCACTTGCTGAATGTTCAGCTGGTGTGTGACCACCACAAATGCATCCCAGGAAGCATCCATCTTTCCTACATCCTTAGCAGGTCTCAGATCCCTGACATCTTCCATAGTCTAGAGAGGTTGCAGGGTTGGCTTCTCAGGGACAAGGGCTACCCACAGGGGGCGAGCCTGATGATGCCGATGTGGCAGCCTCAGACTGTAGCAGAGCGATGGTCTGATGAGTCTCATCCTGCGACCTGGACTTTGGTGGAGCAAACAATAAGCATTTTGAAAAAGATGTCCCGGTGCCTCAACAAGTCCGGTGGAGCCCTGCAATACAGACCCCAGAGGAGTGCTAGTGCTGCAACAGGGGAGGACCTGGCTGAAGCAGAGATGAAGGACCTATACTCTGATGAGGAGGATGTTGAAGGGGATGATGATGAAGCCCTCAAAGGTGAGAATGGTGGCAACGAGGCCATCACACTGACCAGGTGAGGGAGGCATGCTGAGGAGGCCCTAATTATCACAAGATTCATGGAGGATGTTGACGAAATGCAGTGAGAACAATCCTGCATCAGTGAATGTTTGAGATCTGTCCAAATCCCAGTGCTCTTGCTTCCTGGCTTTCCTGATCCCGAGTGAAATGCACAAAGCTCTGTGCCTTCATGAATATGGCATCCAAGAACTCCTGGATACACTTGGGCTTGGAGGCTTGTGAGATCCCGCACATGGTAGTGCACACAGCCTCAGTGCTCAGGCTAATGTCAGGGAGATGATGCAGTAAAGGCCCTAATAGTCACTAGATTCCAGGAGGAAAATGACGACATGCAGTGAGGACACTCCATAGATCTTCACATATCCTCTGTTAATGTCTGACTCCTGGCTGGTTGAGGGCAGCTCACTTGCGCTCTGTGATCAGGGTCATATCATGGAGATGCAGCCATTAAACTTTTTAAGTGTTCCTGATCCTTTGTCAGACTTCAGCACCTGCCCCCTTCATGTGCACAGCATCACCGGTCACAGATGCTGACGAGATGGGGGCCAGCCCCACCTTAAGGGTGCTGAGAGCACACAGAGAGAATGATGGTACTCTGTGACCCTGCCCACGATATTCTGGCAGCAATGACAAGCACTGTTGAGGTGCAGGCGTCAGTAATGTGCCCAGGGAGTGTGAGGCTGGACCATCACTTTAGTTTGAAGGTTACACACTGCATAGGGAAGGGGCCCTGGACTGAGCCACCTGTCATCGCCTTTTGCAGGAACCAAGGTTTCACATCTGAGTGACATGAACACTGCTCATCATAACAAGGGGCCACAGGCAAGGCAATATTCTTGGGAGTTTATTTACAATAGTGAACATTTATGTCCAAATGATTGACATCTGTGCGCAGGCTGTGCAACTAATTCTTCTTAACTTTCCTAACTCTGTTGCTATGTCTTGGTGCTCCCTGGACATCCACAGCGGAGGTGGCGGCAGCCTGCTGACTGCTACGCCCTGTCTGTGATTACCTTGGCGGGCGTCCTCTGGAGGGCCGAGGCCTGGAGGGCCCTGGCCTGCATTCAGGGTCCTGCTGCGTTTCAGTGACGCCCTCCTCAACCTGTGGAGCTGAAGCTGCTGAGGTCACAGGAAGAGGGGATTTGGATGGGCTGGACACTCCCAGAGTCACCTGGGTAAATGGCCCCGGGGTGGGCACCTGCTGATCCACCTCACTATGGGTGACAAGGAACTCTACTTGACTCCTTGAGTAGAAGGGGAGGCTGGAGTGAGATTGAGCTGCCCTGCATTCCCCTTGCATTGACGCTGTTGGAGGCCAACTATGGCATCAGTGATGCAGTTCAGCCCAAGCAGCAGTGCAGGACCAATGTCCTGGACCAAGGTCTCCAGGGTGGCAGTTATCCTTTTAGTGATGCTATCACCTCAGAGTGAAAGCAGACGGACTCTTCCACTGTGCCTTGCAATCTGAGCAGTTCAGTGGATACCCCTTCCTGATGTTCCCGAGCTTGCCTTTGCAGCTCCAGCAACTAGGTATGACCAAGTCCTGAGGCTCCTCATCAGGCAAAGACTCAGCAGATTTCTAGCCTCCAGCAGTCCTCCGAGTGCCAGAAATCTGGGAATTCCTTGCTGTGGATCAGACAGTGCCAAGCGCTCGCCAGATTGTGACCCCTTGGCTACTCTAGAACTAAGTCCCACCGAGGTGTGTATCTCTGTGCTGGTGGAGGCTGTGGGTGAGTACTGTCACCGGTCCTCACTTAGGGTGTCATCAGATTCTTCTTCTGAGGTGCCTTTTGGGGTTTGAGTTGAGGACCTGAGTCGTGGACTGCCTCAGCTGCTTCCCAGATGTTCCTGCAAAAGCAAGGAGAAATAATTAGTGCATGGCAGGAGAGTACGGAACAGGGAAACTGACTCACAGCGTAGTTGTCTGATGGGTGTTGCACTGCTAGATCCTTACCGCTGACTTCACCGCCAGCACAGAAACAGCCAAGATCATCACCAGGATGACTCTATTTTCAAAATTTTTGAGGACTTTGATGTCTGGCATTCTTCTACCAGTCTGCAAGCTCTCCCTTTTGTTGTGTGCCAGCTTGCCCTGCATGAAGACAGATGGAGAGAGTGTAAGCAGGATGCCTGACAGGCCAGATGAGAAGGATGCTTGGCACGTCTGTGTGGTGAGTGGTGCAATGGACGGGATGAGGACACGATCCACAAGAAGGTGTCTCAGAGAATGAATGGTGATGTCCCTTGAACTGGCAATGAGTGAGATCCCTGTGGAGTGTGGTGTGGTTTTAACTATGTGAATTTTGCAGGGCATTGCACCGACCACCCCTGCCACTGCCTGCTATGCTGGATTGGTGTCCTTACTTGCTGGTCTTTGCCCAGAGTGTGGATAGAGGGCTTCACAGTGACCCTCCACTGCATCCAGTAGGCACCCAAGGGAGGCGTCACTAAATTTGGGGGCAGCATATTTCCTCCCTTTTGCAGCCATGACTTTGCAACAGCTTTTGATCCCTGAGAGAGTGCTAGCTCTGCAGCGGCACCCTTTAAATATGGTGCCTGGATTACTGAAGGCCTGAGCTGACAGCAGGATGGGCAAAACAGAAGCTGTCCCACCAGCAATCCGACGTGTTTCCTGGGGATACAATATTAATGAGACAGGATGCTCTGGGAATGGGACGATACGATGCGAAAACCCATCATTGGGGCCAGCGGGTAAAACATCCCTTTTCCACAATTCTGCCCATGGTCTGGAAAAACCTTCCAGTGGGCAGTAATATTCTCCCCCTTCCCTTCTCCCTCAATTCAAGTCTCTATCGCTTTTCCACTTCATAATCCAGCACAGAGATAGAGAATTTTTAATTGCAAGGAGCCTCAGGTGCAAAAACCATCACATTTTTGGAAAACAAAGATTTCATTGTAAAAAAGATACTGTCTCCAGAAATTACTGTCTACATGGGCTTCAACGCCACTCAATTTCCAAGACCATGGTGAAACATTTCTGCTTCAGCCACAGATACCAGCAAAGGACTCATAAACAGTGAACTCTCTATTTTGTTTCATTTTTGCACTGAACTTAAATTTGGCTAAATAAGTAACTTCCTATTGTATAACTTATAATTCTGCATGCTTGCATGTGTGCGCAAGTAGATTGCGAAGGTCGGATGTAGGTTTACTTTTATAAATATTTTTATATATTTGCCTGGGTGGGATTTTAACTCAATATAAACAAACTCTTTCCTGTTTTAAACTCAAGAAAGCCTGCCAGCCTAGTTTCTTTACAACAATCAGCATGTATATGATTAAGCACAAAGATTGGGTGGAATTTTCTATAAATGAGACTAAGTGCGGTGGCGAGCGGTTTCGGCAGTGCCCGCCCTGTCAACTGGAATGGCAGGAACTTGCTCCCGATTCTGCGCATGGAGCCTCATTAATTATGCAAAGGTGTGTATAAGTCTGAATTACCTGACAGGTTGGGTGTTGATTTGTACAGCAGGCGTCAGCTGGTGGGTTTGCAGGTCCGGAATCCTGAGATGGCAGCAAAGCAAGTGAATCCCGCAGCCTGGCTACCTTCACCCAGAGCAATCCTGACATAATGATAGGCCTTCCTGTAAAGGGCATCTGTGACCTCCTTTATGTACCAATGTGTTGCGGACTGAAAGATATCACACAGGTCACCTGTTGATCCTTGGAAATAACCAGAGGCCTAGAAACTGAGTGCTAAGGTCATCTTCAAAGCCACTGGCAGAGGATACCCTCCAACTCCATGTGGCATCATGTCTGCATGAAGATTGTGGCATATGTCATGTACCAGATTTCCAGACAAGCGCAGATGTGCACGGCATTGCATCTCACCCATTTATAAATAGGAGACTCTTGGGCGATAAACCCTAGGTCTGGTGAGTTGCCCCCTTGTCTGGGTCTCTCCTCCTGACCCTCCTATTCATGCTGTGACTCCGCTTGACCATGTCTCTCCTGCTGGAGCTGCGTGTGGTGTTGCCTCTCCCTCCTTCACCTCTTCCATTGCATTAGGACTCTGACAAAGGCAGCATTGAGCCATGGATCCATATGTGTTTCTATCTTCTCTCTGAAAGGAAACTTTAAAGACATTAATGATTCAAAGGGCAAGAAAATGAATCTCAGAAGATGACACATTTGGAGAATGTAAGGATCCATAGTTTTTCCTGCACTACTTACATGGTGGCTGATGCTGCCTTGCCTCTGAGACATTAGCACACACTTTGAGGTGGCCAAGACGGCTTCGCAGATTGTTGTGCCAGGCTGACCAGATCCACAAGGGAAACTTGACCACGCTATCACAATAGTTTTGCTATTTGTATTTATTATGAGAAGATTTGTGCACTGAATTCAGAAGTAATGAATCCACTAACACTTTTAAAGATTTTAAAAATTAAATTAAACATTAACAAAAGAAAAGATTTCAAGCACATACATAAGATTACAGCTACTTAATACTATAACAAATCCCCAAATTTCCGATTAACCTGAATACACACCCTCTTTAAGGCAACAGTCCAAAACAGATTTTAGATTTAGATAGGCCACAGCACCCACTCCACAGGCATTTCGCCAACTTTGGTTACTGTACACAACAGACTTCTGCAAAAGTGGCTGGAGATTATTTTCACAAGGCTGTTTTACACCATTCTTTTAGAACATACATGGGCCCCCCAACATAGCCTTCCATCTTTCTTTATATATATTTCTTTCTTCTTAATGTGTAAATTACATTGCTGTATATGTCTTCGGAAATTTACTTTTCCCATAATATAAAAATCTTTCATGTTGCCAATATGGTCAGTACCTTTGGGAAAAATAAACATACTGCTTGGCCTTGCTTATATTGTTAGTTGTAAATATCCTATCGTTCCTTTGAAACCTAAAAAACCTCCTCACTTATCACTTAGCAGTTCAAATGCCTTTTACACCTAACTTCTTTTGATAATTTCAACCTTGCAGTCCAATTCAAATAAATCACACAGACAGAACCATACACACTCACACTCATAAACTTACTTTACAATAAAACACAATAATATTATGAAAAATATGATAATTTCATGACAAGATGTAACATGCTAACGTGGGATGCTAAAGTTTCAGTGAGATAAGTGACCCAACCTAGCCCTGTGCTCCAATCTCTGATGTGGCATATTAAAGACCAATCAGTTGCTCATGGTCAATGAGTGGGCACCTTTTGGCCTTCATTGATGGAATGTCATATATGATACAGCTGTGCCTCCTTTACTATTGCCTGCATTCCCAAATTCTACATTCTTATGTATTCCGCTTGAGATGCAGCGACTGATATGTTGCCACTGAGTTCTGAATAGCCCTTTAAGAGTGTGAATGAAGCCATTGACTTTAAGTGGCTTTCATTGCAAGGAAGTCTTCCTCCTTTCTTTCTAAGCAGACTCCTGCTCATTCCTGTGGCAACAAGAGGTTAGAGGCAGCCCCAGAAAGGCCCCCATCATGTTCACGTTTCCCTCTCACTGGCATTCTACTGCCTTCCCTCTCCTTTGCCCCCATGGTGTTCGCCCTTCCCTCTCTGCCATTTCACTGCCATCCCCCTCCGTTGCGCCATCATGTTCATCAACCTGACCCTCACCTCACAGCCCACCCCTGGTTGAAGTCCTAGTCTCTGAAAGTGGAGGCCTGCATGAGTATCACAGCACAGTGGTGTTCCTCGGGCAATCAAAGTAAAGAGCAGGAGCAGTCCAATCCTACACCCCCAGCAGAGCGGTGTTCATCGCTACAAGACCGGCACAGCGCTATGGCAGCTGTGTTCCACTCGCCTCGAAGTTACCTGCGAACTGAGGTCCGCTTTGTGCATGCCACTCCTTTTTCAAATGGGTTTGAGACCGGCATAATTTCCCACTGGCATGATGGTAGATTGGAAGGCATGGCAAGATTCCAGCGAGCAGCTGTTTCAATGACCATTCATGACATGCTAATGAATGCAAATGGTATTCATGCCACTAGTAGGCGGGATAACTGGCCCTGCCTTGATCACATTGTCGGGAGAATTGCAACTTGTTTTTACGACAGGAGGTTTGCGACTTTTTGCCTGGCGCTGGATACTCCGCCCCTGCCAGCCACAAAACCCGCCGCAGACGGGATGGGAGAATTCCAGCCATTGAGTAAACACCTTCATCCCTACAAATTCACAGAAAACCCTGTTACGGTCAGATTTAGAGTGCTAGGATAGGGGAGTCATTTTTCACCCAAATCTCATGTGCCTATAACAAGGCATTGTGAAAATGATGTGAATCTACTTTCCATTTTGTTTAAGTAAAATTATTACCATGAACTTTCTATAAACAAAAGAGCTTTGGAAAATCCCAACTAATATTTCAACATTCTTCACAGACTCCCACCCCCCCCTTAAATGCATATTCTCTATATAGCGGGGTTAAATGCCCTTTGTGCGACGTTGTGGTCTGACATCAAGGGGACGATTTCAATTTCAATCATCTCCACAATTTCATGGGACCTAACTGGGTGGAAAAAAAAGGAATAATTTTTGTTGGGTCTTGTGGTGGGTGTATGCAGCTCCAGCCTGAAATGGGTAAAAGCTTCATTCCAATACTCAAATACTGGAGCCTCCAGTCTTTACAGAGGCACCAGTGAATTCCATCCATGTATAATGGGCCAGCAAGCTGGCTGGGGAATCAGCTTCAGATGGAAGTTCATTTAATGGGATATTAAGTAGAACAATATTGAGCATATTTCTGTATTGATTTACATTTTTTTTCCTCATCTGCTGCACTTGGGCTTTCAAGAACCGTAGTACTTGCCCAGAGCTCCACCAGTGCTGTCATTTAATCATATGTGTGAGTTTGATACTTGCATTTAAATGGCACCTTTCACGGCCTCACAATGACCCAGCACCTTCCAGTCAATTAAATACTTTGGACTGTAGTCACTGTTGTAATGTCAGAAACATGGTGGACAATTTGCGCACAGCAAATCTCATAACTGAAATGTATTAATGACCAGGTGATATGTTCATTTTGTTATTTGAGGGATAAATATTGGTAATGACGGAAGGGATAATTCCCGTACTCTTCTTCAAATTAGTGCCATGCGATTTTGGTGCCCACCTGAGTGGCAGGCAGAGTCTCAGTTTTAAGTCTCATCTGAAAGATGGCACCTCCGACACTACATAAGTCTCTGGAGTGGGACATGAACTCACACCCCAGTGACTCAGATGTGCTACCATTGAGCCATAGCAGAATCCTGAAATAAAAGAAAGACGAGTGAAGGAATGCCAGACAGGCCTGCATCAGGAATGTTCTGTGCCCAACTCTGCACAACCACATCCATGGACAGAGGTGCACATACCTCACTTTGCAGGCAATTATTGCAAGGGGGAGCTCTAACTCTTAAAATGGTTTGTGCCAGCAGGCCTGATGGACCAGATAAGGCCTTGTCAACTATTATTCTAATTGATCGTTCAAAAGCACCGAACTACAGTTTATGTCCCTGGCTGGTACATTATGCCAGAGTGATCAACAGCAGGCTTGGCCCAATTTGCCCTCGCCCCTGACCCTGAACCTTATCTCCTGTGACCCCTCAACCCGCGATTCTCATCCTGCCCTCATACACCTTAGGTCTGGAATTCATATTGATTCTGGGACTCTGGTGGGTGCATTGCTGCCAGTTGCCCCCACTCCCACGGGTTCTGACAGCATGAGGTACTGCTAGCCTCTGATTGGCTAGCAGCTCTTGGAGGGCTGGACTTCCACTGCCAAGGGCCTCAATGGCAGGGTAGGCCCAGCAGTGGCCACTTAACTGCCTGAGCAAACTTGATTCTGTTGGGCCTCCCCCAAGGAACTGATGGGAGTTCCCTGCATGTTCCCCAACCAGTGAATGACAGCCTCATTACCTGACAGAATCCCGGTCATAGTTTCAAACGATATTGCCTGACTAAACAAAAGCCTTTTCACCAAATCATTGTTGAATTTAGCAACACAGAAAATGACTTGGTCGAGGAACACTTTGAGGAATGCTGGAACAGGCAATACCACAGGACGATGGGGCATGCGTCCATGCCCACACGTGCCAAAGAGTAACGTATGGCTCCCAAATATGCCAGCCTGGATAACTGCTGAACAGAGGCCAGGAAAGAGGGGAATAAGTAACATCGACTCGATAATTACATCAAAGCTACATCCCACAGTTTCATTAGAGCCCTTTCAATAAATTCACAGGTGTTGGAAATGCTTGCTGAAAACATTCCCCTATATTCTCTCACTGGAGCACGTTAAGATTTACCCAAAGTGAATACCAGCTCTGTTATTTCGCTGGATAGGAGCTTCATGGAGACCTAGAGGAGCAGTTTTGTCAAAAGCTACAAGTGAAGGGACTGCAGGTCACAAGTAGCCTATGAGAGCCATTTAATGAATACTGTTGATACAAGGGCAGGAGTCACAAGGATGTGGGTCTTTAATAGCAGCTATGACATGTTCACATGAGCATGTCCATAGTTCTGCTCCCAATAAGAAACCTAAATAAACAAGAGGCACCCGAAGTTTAGTTTAGCCACACATTTTACATCTTATCTATATTTTATATTGCTGCTCAGTGATGTCCCAAACTAAACTAATTCTTCTTCGTCACAATACCTCTGTGTTTGATATTCTAAACTACAATTATCTCAGAGGACTAGAGAGTTGTTAATGTAATATATCTGTAAACCAGGAAAGTTCTAACATTGATAATGGGTACACATCTAAAGGGCATAACATAATAAACTCTGCTGCCTGTATCCTAAGTCACATCAAGTCCCATTCACCCAACAACCCTGTGCTTGTCGACCTACGTTGGTTCTTGGGTCAGCATGCCTAATCTTAAAATGTAAAAATTCTCCTCATTGTTTTTAAACCCTTCCATGACCACAACTCCATAATCTCCTCCAGCCCTCCCAAGATCTCTGCACTCCTCCAATTTTGCCCTCTAGCATTGCACTGATTTTCATCACCCTTTGGTCGGTTTCCATATCTTCAGCTCCCTAGGCCTGAGCTCTGGAACTTCCTCCCTATACCTCTCCTCATTTATCTCTCTGTCTCCTCCTTTAAGAATGCAGGCAACCTCCCCACCTGGGGGGGAGAAGTAACTTTTTATTTAAAGAGGGAACCGCGAACAGGGATAACAGCCCCCACAGCCCCAGCAATACTTCAGTGGGGTTTTCCCTCCGTTAAATCATTTTCATGTTTTTTTAAATTATCGTTGGTCTGCCTGATATAAACCTGCCCAATGTATCTACTTGTGGGAAAGGGCATTCCTGGAGGCATCAATATAAGATAGTCACAAAAATACCCAATAGGGAACTCAGAAAAAACGTCTTTATCCAAAGAGTGCTATGGATGTGGACCTTGCTCCAGAGGGAGCGGTTGAAGCGAGTAGTATAGATGCATTTAAGGTGGGGGGGGGGGGGAACGGACTAAACAAGTATATGAGGGGGAAAGGAATAGAGGGTTATGACGATAAATTTAGATGAAGAAAGGAGGAAGCTCAAGAGCAGCATAAATGCACTATGGACTGGTTGGGTTGAATGGCCTGTTTCTGAGCCTTATATCCTATTTGAATCAATCAGTCTTTGTTTTTTGTCCTTTAACCAACTTTATATCAATGATGCTAAACTCTCATAAATATCAAGTTTCTTCATTTGATCAGCTTCCATGAGGCAGCTTATCAAGCACCTTTTGAGAATTTATGAGGACTGCCTTCACTTCATTTCCTTTATCAATGTGCAAGGTTTCTCCCTCAAGAACTGCGGTTAAAATTGTCCGATGCATTTTATAAATTATTTTTGACTATCCTTAAATAATCCATGTCTCTATTGGATATCAATGTTATGCTAGCAGCTTATATTTATACAGTTAAAAGCAAAACACTGCGGATGCTGGAAATCTGAAAGATTTTTTTCCACAAATGCTGTCAGACCTGCTGAGTTTATCCAGCAATTTTTGTGTTCGTGTTTATATTTATGCAGTGTTTGATTAAAATGTCCCAGGTGCTTCATAGAAAAGTTAGCAGACAAAATTTGATACAGAATCACATAATAAGATATTAGTTTAGGTGGTCTAAATCTTGGAAAAAAATGGCAGGTTTTAAGAAGCGTCTGGACTGAGACACCTGCCTTTATCTTGTGCAGGAATCAAGGTTTCACATCTGATTGACACAAGCGCTGCTCATTATAACAAGGAACCATAGGCAAGGTGACATTCTGGGAAGATTATTTACAATAGTGAACATTATGCACATGTGATTAACACCCGTGCCCAGGCTGTGCAACTGCATCACCTTAACCTTCCTATCTTTGTCTTGGTGCTCCCCCGACACCCACAGCAGAGGTAGAGGCAGCCTGCTGCCTGCTAAGCCCTGTCTGTGGTGACCTTGACAGGCGTCCTCTGGTCTTCTGTGTGGCAGTGGCATCCACCACAGCCTGTGGAGTTGGAGCTGTTGGGGTCACAGGAAGAGGGGATTCAGATTGGCTGGATTCAAATATGGCTTCAGCAATGGAGTTCAGCCCGTGTAGCAGTGCT
Source organism: Carcharodon carcharias (assembly GCF_017639515.1). Taxonomy (NCBI): domain Eukaryota; kingdom Metazoa; phylum Chordata; class Chondrichthyes; order Lamniformes; family Lamnidae; genus Carcharodon; species Carcharodon carcharias. The sequence goes on from NC_054469.1 coordinate 189,653,212, forward strand.
GGACCAATGTCCTGGACCAAGGGGTGGAATTTTCTGTGCCTGCTGGCGCCGGGTGTGCTTGGTGGCATAAGCAGACAATATGGCGAGAAGGCCAAAAACCGGTTTCATGACATCGTGAAACCAGTTTACGATTGTCCACTCAGCCCGTCGATGGTGGGCTGTCTTTCCTGCCATCAGATGTCAGGTACCTTATTGTAATACCTCTGAATATCATTATAAGGCCAGCCGTCCGGAATCAGCCCCCCACAGTGGATCGTCCACCCACGTCGGCATGATTGCATGCAGATGTGTTTCACAATTGCACATAAGCAACGTGCACTTTGTGAGTTGCACTTCACTCGGGACTTCGAGGTTTGTTTGCCTACCTTGCTTCAGGCAACCCTCGCGGTCATCAGCACCAGGCTTCACAGACTGCATCATATCAGGAGGGCTCACGGGCAGGTCTCTACTTACCAACTCAGTCAAAAAGCGGGTGTGGCTTTGTACAGCTGCAGGACTAGGGCTTGCTTGGTGAAGGGGGAGAAGTGGCCTCAGACAAGGGAAGAGGCTGCAGGATGAGGGCTGTACTGGGGAATGAGAGCATCTCAGGGTGTGTGTGGGGACACAAGTTGATCTGTGCAAGTGACCTCAAGATGATGAAGGCTGAGGAGGCAGTCTCCAGAGGAGATGAGGTCAGATGGAGGTGTGAGGGTGTGTGCGAAAGAGTGAGTGGTGATGTTTCTTGAGCTGGCAGTGCATGAGATTCCAGTAAATGTGTGATGGGCTTGAGTGTGTGAGTTTACAGTGATGAGATGGTTACCTTACTATGGCTTCATGGACAAGATCATTCATCCTCTATCTGCATTGGATGGCCAACCTCTTCTGTGCAGCATTGGCACTGATCACCACTGCCATTGTCTACCAAGCTGGAGTGGTAATGTTGCTGCCCCTCCTGTGGCCAGAGTGGGGATAGGGGACATCACAGTGAGCCTCCACACCGCCCAAAAACATGAGGGATGTGTCACTAAACCTGGGGGCTGCAGTCTTCTTGCCTTTTGGGGCCATGTCTTCATTGCAGCAGTCCTGGGCTGGAAGCACTGAGAGGTGTGCACTTGGCTGTACTTTAAATGTGCCGCCCGGCATGATGAAGCGGTGAGATGACAGTCTGGTGGGCGAATCAGAGCCTGCCCGCCATTGAAATGGCATTTTCCTGGGAGTGCATAATTAATGCAGTGGGATTGGGACAATACGGCATGAGAAGCTGCCATTGCGGCCGGCAAGTAAAATATTATTTTTCCCACCTGCTACTGCACTTAGTACAAATCTGGGACAATTCCCACCAAGGTCTCCATGGCGGCTACCATTCTACCATTGTTGACTTCAGTGCGTTGGCATGTTATCACCTCAGATTGAAGGTGAATGGACTCCCCCATCGTGCTTTTGCAGCTCCAGCAACTGAGGTATGACTGAGTCCAGAGGCTCGTCATCCGACTCAGACTCAGCAGCTTTCTGGCCTTCAGCAGTCCTCTGAGCACCAGAAATCTGGCAAGTCCCTGCTGCTGCTTGCTGTGGACCAGACAGTGTGATGCGCTCACCAGATTGTGACCCCCAGGGCTACCCCAGAACTAGGTCCCAACGAGGTGTGTGTCCCTGTGTGGGCAAAGGGTGTGGATAAGCTCTGTGATGTGTCTTTCAGGCTGCTTATTTTCAGCTCTTCGTTAGAGGAGGTGTCCTCTTGGCTGGAGTTCAGGACATGGAGAAAGCTGAGGGATTGGCTGGCTGAGGGTAGCGGTCGCTTGGTAGAGTTCCTGGTGAACCAAAGTAGAGATAATTCGTGTATGGCAGCAGAGTCAAAAGCCGGAGAGAGCACTCACAGTTGCGTTGAGAAAGGGATGATGTGGTGCAGGATACTCACGAGGGTGTTTGCCGCCGATCTCACCGTCACCACAGGCAGGGTCCACATCCTCACCAGTCAGTGCAATGGCACGCTCCTCAAAGTGAGTGAGGGGCCTAATGTGGGCTGCTCCATCCCTGGTCTGGGACCTCTCCCTGCTGTTGTGAGCCAGCTTTTCCTGCATGAAAACAGATGGAGACAGTGTGAGCTGGACACATGGCACTGCATGGTATGTTTGTGTGGTGAGTAAAACTATGGATGGAATGAGGATGTGAGCTCCGGAGGGTATGAGCCTGATGAAGATGTGAGGGTGTGTGTGAGAGTTAGTGGTGTTGTCCCTTGAGGTGTGAGATCCCTATGGATGTGTGATGGGTTTGGGAGTCTGTGAATTGAAAGTGATGAGGTTGTTGTCTTATTTGACAGTACAGATGAGAGCACTCATTCGCTTCCTGCACTGGACGGCTGACCTGCTCTGTGCTCTGATACCACTGACTGCTGGTACCGCCACCTCTCAGGCTGGATTGGTGACTCCGGTGGACCTCCTGCGGCCAGAATGGTGGTAGAGGACATCGCAGCGGCCTTCCACTACATCCATCAGGGCCCTAGAGAGGGGGCTGCCGTCTCCTTTCCTTTCAGGGCCATCCTTTGCCTGGAATAGTCCTGGTCTGTAGATATGGTGCACTTTAAAAACGGCACCCGGAGAGACGAAGTGCTGACATTATGGCATGGCAGGTAAATCCGAGCCTGCCCGCCAGCGATCCGGAGTCTTTCCCGTGAATACATTATTAATGAGGTGTGACACGCTGGGAAGGGGATGGTATGGCGCAAAAATCAGCCATTGTGGCCGGCTTGTAAAACAACTTTTTTCACAACCAATATCATACGATTCTGCCCTAAGATATGCAGTGCCCAATCACCATGTTGATAAAGCAAAAGGCTTTGCTCATGTCATTGCTGTGGACAGCAAGGCAGCTCACTATATTGAGGTTGTGTGAGATACCATAGACCTGAGGCACATGTTGGGAGATAAGTAAGGAGTGGGGGGATTTATGTTACACTTCGATGACCTTGGAGCATTGCATCAGACAGAAGAGCCATTCACTAGATGAGAATTTCAGATAAGCAAAATATATTCACAGATGTGCAGAGTATATACAATGAGTGAACACCCATGCTCTCAACATTTCTTAATTTTTCCTATCCTTCTGCTATGCCTTGGTGCATCCACAACATTCACAGAGGAGGCGGAGGCAGCCTCCTGACTACTCTGCCCTATTGTCTGTGATGGCCTTGACGGGTGTCCTTTGGAGGGCTGAGGCCTGGCGGGTCCCGGCCTGCTTTGGGTCTCCTACTCTGAGGCAGGTGCACCCTCCTCGGCTTGAGGGGCTAGAGTTGCTGGGGTCACAGCAGAGAGGACTAGGAGTGGCTGGACAGCCCAGGAGAATCCTGGGTGGATTGGCCCGGGCTGTCCTCCTTCCTGTGGTGCTGAAGGGCTGCTCCCTGACTCCTTGAGGAGAAGGGGCTCCTGGAGGCTGATCGCTTTTGCCTCGCCACTGCTGGAACACTCTCATTTTTGAAGCGTTGGTATGCAGGTCTGAGCGCATATTTGGCACAAACTGCTGGACCAAGATCTCAATGGCGGTCACCATCCTTCCAATGGTGATCTCGCTGCACTGGCATGTTGGTGCCACAACATCAGACAGAATGTGGACACGCTCCTCCATTCTAATCTGGTGATGGCTGCCTGCTGTGCTCTCTGAGGGCTGGGTCCAGAGGCTCATTATTGGACTCTGACTCAGCAGAATCCTGGCCTCCAGCAGTCCTCTGATTATCAGTGACCTTAGCTGTCACTGTCTCTGCTGTGGACCTGAAACTGTTCTGTGCTCAACAGGTGGTGACCCTGAGCCAGCTTTAAAACTAGGTCCCACTGAGGTGCGTGTCTCTGTGCTGGTGGAGTGTTAAGGTGAATGCTGTGGCAGCTCGACATCTCGTGAGTGCCCAGGTCCCTCATCCGAGGTGGCCTGGAGCTGATGGACTGACTGGTGGTGTGTCTGCTCCTTTTCTTGCTGTAATGGAGAGAAGAGATAATTAGTGATTGGCTAGATAGTCAGTTACGTTTAAGAGCACTCACAGTTTCGGTGGGTGGGCGAAGACTAGTGGATGGGGCCTCAATGGCTTGTCAGGAGGTGCAGATCTTGCCTTTGGCATAGGCATGAGATCCCAGTTCTCACTAGCCAGCTCTACTGCCTGCTCTTCATATGGGTGAGTGACCTGAGCTCCAGCATCCCCCTTCTGTCTGGGATCTTTCCCTGTTGTTGTGGGAGATCTTTTCCTGCATAATAACAGATGGACAGATTGTGAGCAGGACAGATGCCAAAGCAGATGGTAGGCATGCCTGCCTTCTGTGGGTGTTGAGTGGACATATGTAAGGGCTGAAGACGTGACTAGTGCAAGATGAGACAAGAGATAATGATGTAAACACGTGTGTGAGAGATTCAGTGATGAGGTCCCTTGTGTTGGTAGTGTGTGAGGTCCCTGTGGACTGCAAAGCTGCAAATGACTAATGGCCTTGAGAGTGAGAGTAGAGTCTGAGGAGAAGTTTGACTTACCCTGGCGGACTTACCTTGCAACCTCAAGGCGACGAAGATTGACCCCTCTCAGCCACATTAATGTGGCGCTCGAACGTCCAACCTTGTGTGTCCCTTCACTTGAGCACGCGCCGAGGTCACTGATGCTAATTCCAAATGGTGATTGCTGGCAGGCAACAAAGGCTTTGAGCAGGCTCCAGAAGTGCACATGGTTGCTTTAGACAATAGGATAGGAACAAGGATATACTGAAGCTGAAGTGTGCTCTTTATTAGCAATGACACTTGCCCTTGAGGGCTTCATGGTGTGTGTACATTTTGCACTTGGCAAGAGCCAGGGCTGGCCATGAGGGCACAATGCCTGTGTTAAAGAGGATGCATTTTAATGGCAGGCAAGTGTTTGACATTACCATGCTCAGGTGGTCCGCATCTGTATCAAGCTGAGGATAAATGCAACTCCGGATCCCTAACTGAGAGTGCCGGATGTCAGTCTGATTTGGAAGAAAGCACCAGAAATGACTGAGTCATCTATGAATGGATTTACAGCAGCAGAATGTCATTGGCTGCCTTGCCCAAGTGTGAATTATCTGATTCACAATTGGCGTTACACAGAGTGAGTAGTTCAATTGCTTCTGATGGATCTCCTTGATAAACCTTGTCACATTGAAGGCATACAAATATGAGACCACTGAGGATTGACTGACAGCTCTTGGCTCTTGTAGGGTGCTATTGCGACTGGGATGTTGGAGTGACGCTTGAAGAGGCAGCATCTTCTGACATCTGATGCCAGGATGCCCTCCTCCAGTTAGCACCTCATCTCAGCAAGGAAACTTGTTGCCCAGGGTTCACCATCCTTTAAAGGATCAGGACAATGTGAGCCCGGTGTGTAACTATTCACTCTCGTGTTGCAGTGCATGAGCGAAATGAGAGGAATTGGAACACTGGAGCTCAAGCTGGCCAATCTTGGAGGACTGTTGTCCAGGAGCATACTCACTACAACTCATCATCCTCCTGGTTGAATCTGGTGGCTATCAGGGCCTCACATGCATGCCTGCCTCATCTGGCCCATGCTATGGCCTATTCCTCTGCAGCTTTGTCTTCCTCGAACTCTTCACCCTCATCCCCTTTGAGGTCCTTCTCATCAGAGGTGACGTGCAGCTCCTCCATCTCGTCATCTGGAAAGTCCTCCGCCTTTTCACGTCAGGTTGTTCAGCGTACAGCAAGCCATGATGATCCATGGGACCCTCTGGGGACTGCACTGGAGTGCTCCACCAGATTTGTCCAGATGTCAGAATCGCATCTTTAGGATCCTGATGGTCTGCTCTACTAATGCTTGGCTAGCACCGTGAGCATCGTTGTACCTTCTATCTGCAGGAGTCTGAGGCTGCCGCATGGGCATCATCAGCCACATCTTATGTGGGTACACTTTGCCACCTAAGAGCCAGCCCTGGAGCCTGTTTGGTCTCTTGAAGATGTCTGGGATCGGCAATCTACTCAAGGTATATGAGCCATGGATGCTTCCTGGGTACCTGGCACAAGCCTACATGATCAGTTTCTTATGGTCACATTGAGTGAGTGGAAGCCTTCCCTGTTTATCTATTGCAGTGCCTGTTGCCAGGGAGATTTTATAGCCACAAGAGTGCAGTCGATGGCACCCTGCACCTGTGGGAATCTGGAAATCACTGCAACGCCCATTCCTCTGGCATTCTGGCTTGTTTGATCTCTGGCGAATTGTGGGCATTGGCTAAAAGGGCATCTGTGACCTCATAAATGTATTTGTGCATGAGTACTTGAGAGATCCCACAGAGATTCCCAATGGAACCCTGGAAGGAACCACTGGTGTAGAAGTTTAGAGCGGCCGTTATTTTCACAACCACTGGCAATGGATTCCCTCCCAATCCCTGTGGCAACAGTTCCTGGAAAATGTGGCAAATGTGAGTCACCAGATCCCTGAACATGAAGAGCCGTCAATGACACTGGTTCTCACTCACCTGCAGATAAGACATGTGAGTCCTGTAGACCCTGGGTCTTGCAAGGTGCATACACATGATGTCTCTGTGAGCCTCATCCCCTGCGTCCAGAGGAAGCCCTGCTGACCCTTGGTCTTGAGGGTCTTGCTCCCCCCTTTGGTGATCCAGGTGCCTCTGTCACAATCTTCTTCTTCTTCTCTCCTGCCTGTAACCGATAAGCAGGCAGCGATGAATCTAACCTCCATCTTCCTGATGGTCTCCTCTCTGCAGCATCAATGAGAAAGGGACAAGTATCAGCATTAGTTTCCAAGGGTCCTCTTTGTGTAAATGGCACATCAGTGAATGTGGGTTCAAGGACTTTGTTCTCATGTTGAGAGTACTCGCCACTTAAATGATGGCCAGTGCGGGGTGTGTATCAAAATTCCCCCAACCACACGCACCACCCTGCCACACACACACCCCCCCGCACCCGCACCCCCCCCCCCCCCCAGATGATCGATTGCTATGACATTGCTTTGGCCAGGTGCTTGGATGTGCTGCTTTCAGTCCAGGCGCTGGGAGCCTCATTCATTGCACTCTAATACTACACTCTTGGGATTAAGCATGTAGGTAGATGTTCATTAAGGAAATGAGATTATTTGAGGGGGGCCTGAGGCTTCTCTTCAGTGAACCATACAGTGCCAACTTTCTAACAGGCTTCTGGAGCTTGCCCATTCGCCCTATTGCTATGGAGTGCATGATTACTCTGAGGAATTTCCATACTGTGAACAAGGGGTTAAAACAAGGAGATCGATTAGTGCAGCTAATCGACATCATTGCTTCACTTTCCTGACTCCTTGCACTGTCTTTGAAAGGTTCCTAAATATGTCTGAACTATGCCTCTTTCCTCATTTGGAAAGGCACAGTTCAGTTGCATGCCAATGTGATTGGCCCACCTAGCCCTCCAGCCCCTCCTCCTGCCTGAGGCCACTTGCTCCCCCCTTCCCCAGTATAGGCCTAGCCCTGCAGTCCCTTCCCATGCCTCAGGCCAGTTCCTCCCTTTCCCAGTGCAGCCCTAGCCCTGCAGCCCATTAAAAGCCACCCCTACCTTACAGCTGGTCTGGTAGATAGAAACTTGCCTGTGACACCTCCTTGAAAGCGATGTGGTGTTCCCAGCGAAGCCTTGCATTGATTCCCATGAGTGCTGCATGATGCAAAGTAGGCGAACTAACCTGGAAGTGACCAACAAAGTGCAGGTCGCCAGGTGCACGTCTCTTCTATCGTGTTATGATCCATGTTGTTCTAATTTCAGGCTGACGTTGCCTGCTGATCCAGCGTGGGGGGCATGATTCCAGCGAGCAGAACTTATAATGAGATGCAAATGTATTAAAATGATGCTCCTGATATGCCTTGGTGGAAAATTCAGCTGACCATTGACAGGTGGAGGGGACGATTGCAAATTGATTTCACAACGATGTAAAATCGATTTTTGGCCTACTCACGCTATTTTACACTCCCACCTGCCAAGATGCCGCTGTGAACAGGCATGGAAAATCCTGGCCAACGTTTGATATTTTTGCCATTTATTGTTACTTGTGGTATTAACCTATATTCCTCTAATGGCCCTATTCCCATCCCAGCCTTCTTTTTTATTGATGTTCATGAAATAGTTTACTAATTTGTTTTATGTTTCTTGATAATTTAATTTCATAGTTATTTTTTGCATACCTATGTTTTTAAAATTCTCTCCTAATCTTGCTTTCTCCCTTATCATGCATTCATTTGCTGTCTATGTGCTTAATTTATGTTTCTTTCCTTACCTTCAATTGGTCCCTTTTGTCTTTATTCATCCAGGGAGCCTCGCTAGTGTTTAGTTTGCCCTTTCCTTTCAGCACACTGAGTTGCACTGCACTGTGTTGAACACTATTCTAAATGGTTCCCTGCGTTGTTCTACATCGTAGATTGCCAATATTGTTGCCCATTTTAGTTTTCCAAGATCTAGTCACAGCCTCTCAAAGTCAACTTATCTCCGATCTATTCACCTGGTTTTGTCACACTTCTGTCATTCTCTATTATCATCTTATAGCATAGTATGGTCACTACTGTTACTTTTCTTAACACATCTGGTACATTCCCCATTACTAGATCCAATCGTAATCTATTTTTGCCTTGCTGAAAACTGCATCTCTTTTTTCTACTGCCATTATATCATTCCTAATAAGTACAGTTACTCTATCTCCCCTTTATCCTTTCCAGCTTTTCTAAACATGTTTAATTCCCAGCCTTGATTTCTCGGTAGCCAGTCTCAGTAACCCTTACTTTCACTGATTCCTCCCAATGCATGATTGCCTCCAGCTCCCCATCTTTACTACGGATACATTGCTGTATAGACTGTTTAATTCATTTTTAATAAGATTTCCTCCTACTTTATGTTTAACCATCTTTTTAGATTACTGTTCTGTAGCTTTGGCCTAAATTTCATGCTTGGCATGTGCACCAAGTTGGCAGACCCATAAGCGGACGTGAAATGCACTTCCACCTGTGATTGGCCCCCGAACGCAATTTCATGCTGGCTGTCCAATCAACGACCAGCCAGCATGAAACGCATGCTGAGAAAGCCTCAGTGCTGCTGAGGGGGGGCAGGAAGAGGGCGGGCGCCGACAGAAGTGAGGGTGCGGGTGGACACTTCTAGCGAGCTCACTGAAGTCAGACAGCTGCTGTGGAACTACCTCAGGGAGCTGCAGAACTGGACAGGTTAAATGACAAGGAAGGAAATGCACCAAACTTTGTCTATGCAACACATTCAAGCACCTGACAGCAGAACTCAAAAAACATCAGTCCCCAGTATCTTTTTTTATTATATTCCATCCTGGACATTTCATCCCGCCCTTGGATGAGGTTTTGTTAAAAATGGGCTGCCCGCCTGTCTGTTTTGCTTGAGTGATGTGCGCAAAATCACACAGGCAACGTAAAATCGTGGACAATAGGGTTTTGATGGCCTTATTGGACCTTTAATTGTCGGCGGGTGCAGCTCCGACTCCCACGCGCGCCCACTGGCCTCAATATTGTTTGCATGCGCGATGACGTCGGGGTGCATGCCTGACGCCATTTCACGCAATTTCATGTGCGAGCCCGCCCGGTCAACGTAAAATTCTGGCCTCTATTTGCTCCCTTGCTTTGTTCTACCTTACTTTACTCTTTCCTCTTCGCTCTTTTGCTGTTTTGTTTACAATTAGACTGTTTGTTTCTTATAGACCCCTCCCCCATCTTACTACTCCAAAGACTTTGCCTTCTCCCTATTTACCCTTTCCATGAGGACACGGGTCCTATTGCCGTTCAGGTGGAGTACATCCCACCAGTTTAGCTCCTTGCTGTCTCAGGATTGGTGCCAGTGTCCGATGGAAAGAAACCTTTCATTCCCACTCAGGCTCTTTAGCCACATGTTACATCTGCTGATTTTTGGAACACAGGGGGTAAAACACTATATAAATGTAAAATATCTTTCTCTGCTGTATTTTCTGAAACTAAACACCATTGGGAGATTTATATCGAACTGACATGTATAGTAGATTTTATGTCAATTATCAGACTTGGTGCAGTGTTAGCATTCTCATCTCTGAGTCAGAATGCTGTGGGTTCAAGTCCCACTCCAGAGACTTGATCACATAATTTAGGCTGGCAGTTCTGTGTAGCATTTTAGTGTTGGAATTAGCTACTATCTTTTGGATGTGTCATTAAACAGAGGCCCCTTCTGTCCTCTCAGGTGGACATAAAAGATCCTGTGGCTCTATTTGAAGAACAGTAGGGGAATTCTGTTAGTCAAACATATATTCTCAAACAGCATTATTAAATTATTGCTTTGGGGAGTATATTGTGTGCTACTTGGCTGTGAACATCTCCTACATTACAACAGTACCTGCACTTCAAAAGTACCTTACTGGATGTAAAGTGCTATGGAATTTGCTGAGGTCCTGAAAGATGCTACATATATGCAAGTCTTTCATTCCTTACTAGAACTATGGAAGCTTATAGGACAGAAGGAGGGCATTAGGCCCATCTTGTCTATGCTGGTTATTTGTTTGAAGAATCCAAAGCTAATTCAACTCTTTTTTTCTTCTAGCCCTGTATCTATTCTGCCTCAAATATTAACCTAATTTCCCCATAAAAGCTCCCTGTGACATCCAAGCTCTGACAAATCACTGCTCAAAGAATTTTTTTCTAACTTCCTCACACTCTCAATGATAATTTAATATTGATAACCCCTTATCAATAACTCTCCAATACTCTTCCCCTATTCACCCAATGAAAGCTCTTTATAATTTTAAATGTTCTGATAGTATCTCAAGTCTCTCCTCATAACTGTAGTTTCACATCCTTGGCATTGTCCAAGAAACCTATGCTGCCTGCTGGCTATTGCAACAAGTGCAGTTGTGATAACAAAAGGAAATGTTCTGATTAATTTCTGCAGAAAATACTAGGACAATTTGCATTCAAATGCATGGCTTTGAACATGATGTAGACAATGTATGCTTAAAATGCAAATGGTGGGCATTAGTGCACTTCAATCAGCTGCTAATCTGTTAATTGTTCATTTAAAATTGACACTTTAACATCTCATTGTTCAATAATAAGATAAGGCCAGCATAAGTGATTTTAAACAATCCTCATTTTCTAAATGTAGATTTCCTTGATAAATTAGCATTAGCATCCCAGAGTTCTACATTTGAAGAACTTTCTGATATTACACAGCAAGTCAGACAGCATTGCAAAGGAAATATTAGATAATTAGGGAAGCATCCTTCCACAAATTGGCCAATGGCTTCCTTACTAAACCTTCAGTGATCAGGCAATGTCTCTCCAAGTAAACTCTCGGAGATCGGGCAATGTCTCCCCTACTGAACTCTTAGGGTGGAGTCATCCCAGTTTTGTACAAAGCAGGGTAGCAGGCGAGGAAAGTTTTACCCACCAGCCGCAATGGTAGGTTTTTGCGCAGTATCATCGCAATCCCAGCATGTCCCGTCTCATTAATCACACATTCCTGGGAAATACACCAGATCGCTGGCCTCTGATATGCCTGCCCTGCTGTCGCCTCAGGCCTTCAGTAATCCAGGAGCCATATTTAAAGGGCTGCATGGAGCTAGCGCTCTGAGTCATCAGAAGCTGCTGCAAAGTCAAGGCTGCCAAAGGGAGGAAACACGCTGCCCCCACATTTAGCAACGCCTCCCTCGGGTGCCCACTGGAGGCAGTGGAGGCCCGCCGTGAAGTCCTCTACCCCTGCTTTGGGTGAAGGCCAGAAGCAAGGTCACCAATCCAGCATGCAAGGCGGTGGCAGCAGTGGTCAACGCCAACACCCTGCAAAAGAGGACAGCCACCCAGTGCAGGAAGAGAATGAATGATATCCTCCATTCTGTGAGGGTAAATCACTCTTCTCATCACGCTCAACTCACACACTCACAAATCCATCGCAGATCCACAATGACCTCACTCACTGCCAGTTTAAAGGACATCACCATTCACTTTCTCACACTAACCTCCAACTGCCCTGCAAACCATGTCCTCATCCTGTCTTTGACATCGCTCACCACCCACACATGCTTAAACTCCATCCATCTGTATTCATGCAGGACAAGCTGGCACACAACAAAAGGGGGGCGGTCATGGACTGGTGGAGGAATGATTGACAGGAAGGTCCTCACAGATTTTGAAAGTTGAGCTATCCAGCTGGCCGGCGATGATCTGGACCATTCCTGTGCTGACGGAGAAGACAGTGGTGCTCTACCAAGTGAGAATCCAGCAGTACAAAATCCATCAGACAGTTCCCCTGTTCTGCAGTCTCTGCCAGGCACTAATTATCTCTCCTTGCTTTCACAGGCACATTTGGGAAGCAGCCAAGGGGTCCATGACCTATGTCCTCAACTCAAGCCCTGATGACACCTCGGAAGAAGAATCCGATGACACCTTAATTGAAGAACTGTCACAGCGCTGGCCCACACCCTCCACCAGTGCAGAGACACATCTTGGTAGGACCTAGTTCTAGAGTAGCCTCGGAGTCACAATTTGGTGAGCGCATTGCATTGCCTGATCCACAACATGTGGCAGCAGGGATTTCCCAGGTTTCTGGCACTTGGAGAACTGCTGGAGGCCAGAAATCTACTCAGTCCGAGTCAGATGAGGAGCCTCTGAACTCATTCATACCTCAGTTGCTGGAGCTGCAAATGCAATCTCGGAATCTTCAGGAAGGGATGTCCGTTGCACAATGGAGGAGTCTGTCCATCTTCACTCTGAGGTGATAGTGCCGGCATGCCAATGTACCGAGGTCAACACTGGAAGCATGGTGGCTCCCATGGTGACCTTGGTCCAGGGCATCGGTCCTGGACTGCTGCATGGGCTGAACTCCTTTGCTGATGCCTTGGTTGGCCTCCAACAGTGTCAACACAAGAGGGGTGCGGGGTAGCTCGATCTCACTCCAGCTACCCCTTCTTAAGGGGCCCTCGGGCACCCATAGGGAGGAGGATCAGCAGGAGCACACCCTGGGGACATCCACCCAGGACTCCAGGAGGGTCCGGCCCATTTGAATACCCTCTTCCTGTGACCTCAGCAGCTCCAGCTCCACAAGCTGAGGATTGTGTCACTGCCACAAAGGAGGATGCCAAAAGCTGGCTGGGGCCTTTCAGGTCTCGGTACTCCAAAGGATGCCTGCCAAGGTCATCACAGACAGGCTGTGGTCATTAGCAGGCTACCACCAGACGCACTGTGGATGTCGAGGGAGCACCAAGACATAGCGGCAGGGTTAGGCAGTTTAAGAAGATGTAACTCTTTTTGTTACAAAACAAATAAACTAAGTCAACAAATCAAGGACAAAGTAAAAGGCAGCCCCTTCAAGGGAAACTACAAAAACAAAAGATCAAATGAAAAGGGAATTTACCAACATTAAATCAAAATGTGATTAATGGGGTGGATAAAACACCGCAGACCCCGTGGTGCCCACTGAGCACGGAAGGCCTCAACGGTGTCGGCAGACACCTCCTGGAGTCACCTGGGTGGATGTCCCCAGGGTCCCTCTCCAGGGACAATCGGCTGCGAATGTAGCCATGGAAGAGGGGCAGACAGTTGGGTTGGATGACCCCCTCGATTGCCTGCTGCCTGGACCTGTTAGTGGCCAACGTGGCCAGGCCCAGGAGCAGGTTCATGAGGAGGTCCTCCTCCCTCTCGGCCTCCCTGCACACCGGGTGCCCGTAGATCAGGAGCGTGGGACTGAAGTACAAACAAAACAACAGTAAAAGGTTTTTCAAGAAACTAGAAAGCGGGTGCAGCCTACAACACCCTATAAAGGCTTGGTCCACAGATTCCACAAGGCCACAAAAGGCACAGGTATCACGGGAGTCTGTGAACCAACACATCCTATGATTGTACAGGATTGCTGCATGCAATACCCTCCACCCCGAGTCCCCGATGGAAAAGGGGAGGACACATCCCTGGAGGACCTCACACTAGGGACCTCTGCTGCCGGACGGCAACAAGGCACACCAGGGTATGTCCGAATGGCAGGCGAAGGCAAGGAAGTGAAGCATGTGCAGCAGCAGCCCATAGAGGAAACCCCTCCGCGCCGCGCTAAAGGCCACAGAGGGCATTTCTGCGAGGCAACTCATGTTGTGGGGCACCGACTCCCAAGGGAGGGTTTGGGGCTTGGGGCAAATGTGGAATTCCATCCGAACAAGGGTGCACTCAGATGGAAGACCACTGCATACCTGCGCCACCTCGAGTCCCAGTATAACGTCGGGTCTGAGCACAGCCATCCTAAGGTTTTGAATGGCATTGGCCACGAGACGGATGTACCCCAATGCATGTTGCTCCAACTCCTGGGGAATCGTCCAGCCCACTCCTCTGCCATCCAGTACGTCCTGGCCACCTCGGCAGCTACAGCCCTCCTCTCCGTCAGCCACTGAAAAGGGTGGATGGGCAGATTCCTGAGCTGTGGCTCTCTGACAATCGCCACTACTTCTGCAGGGGAGAGCTGCATTGCAAGGTGAACATGTTCCAGACTTTCATCAGATCCTGGTAAAAAACAGGCAACGCCTGCAAGGAGCCACAAAGTCCCCTCAGGTGTACAAACAGAAGCTGCGCATCATAATTCATATCGTGCACCTGGCAGAAGAAATACATCGCCAGGGCACACCATCTCGGAGGGGGCTTGATGTAAAGGTATCGCTGCAGGATTTGAAGGCAGAAAGTCGCCACCTAGGTGCGTAGGCACAGCAACGCCTGACTGTCCTCCACAAGCAGGAGATTCAGAACCTCAGCAGCAACCCAGTGCAGCCCTTTGTCCCAGAAGAGGTCGACGAGCATTCTCTGGATTTTTGTGACAAAGTCCGAGGGAGGAGTCAAAGTGACCAGCCAGTACCACAACATGGCAGCAATCAGCTAGTTTATGACCAGCACTCGACCCCGGGAAGACAGCACTAGGAGCAGACCTGTCCAGCGCCACAGGCGAGTGATGACTTTGGCCTCCAGCTCCTGCCAGTTCGCCGGCCAGGATTCCTCAGCAGGGCAGAGGTGGAGGAGGCTGCTCCTGCTCCAGGTGAAAGGCCTGAGCTCCTCGAGTAGGGGATCCACTTGCCACAGACCGATCAGGAGTCCAGAACGCTTATCCCTGTTGATCCTGGCAGAGGACAAGACAGAGTAGACCTCCTGGCACTCACGCATCCTCCGCAGGTCAGCCGGGTTGGTGAACATTAGGAGCACGTCATCAGTGTAAGCCGAGAGGAGCACCTCGATGCCCGGCCTGCCCAGAAACAATCCCCACAGCGTCCTCTGCAAGAGGCACAGGAAAGGCTCCACGCAGATAGAAGACAATTGGCCAGACAGGGGGGCAGCCCTGACGCACTCTTCTCCCAGAGCAAAGGGGCATCGTCAGGGACACTTTAACCTTCACTAGACACTCTGAGGCAGTGTACAGAAGTTGGATCCGGGCGACAAAATGCATCCCGAACCCGAATGCTTGCAGAGTCCTGAATAAATATTCGTTACCCACCCTAGCAAACGCCTTCTCCTGGTCAAGAGACAGGAAGGTGTTCGATAGACCAGCCCTTTGGGAAAAATGGATCACGTCTCGGACCAGATGGATTTGGTTGAAGATGGTACGGTTTGGGACTGTGTAGGACTAGTCAGGGTGGATCATGTGGTCCAGCACGGTGCCAAGGAAAGAAGACATTGGCCTGGCAAATATTTTATAGTCCGCGCTGAGCAGGGAGACCAGGCACCAGTTTTTAAGTTGGCGGAGATCCCCTGTCTTAGGTAGCAGGGCAATCACGGCCCTGCGCCATGGGAGGGGCATCTCCCAGGTGGTGATACTCTCCCCCAGGTCCCCCGCATGGTCGTTCCCTAGAACGTTCTAGAAAGCCCTGAAGAACTCCATGGTCAGTCCGTCCAGCCCCGGGGACTTGCCCCTGGAGAGGCTGTTGAGGGTGCCGGTCAGCTCCCCCAGACTTATAGGGAAGTTAAGCTTTCCAGCACCCTCCAGGCTGACCTGCAGCAGGTCCTCCCACAAAACTCTGCGAGTATCCTCGCTGGACCAATCTGGAGAGAACAGGGCAGTGTAGTTGGATGTGGCGATGGCCCTGATGCCCTCCGGATCCAAGACAAGGGATCCGTCGTCGGCCAGCAGCGTAAGGAGCTGCTGTCGGACCCCGTGCCTTTTTTCCAGTGAGTAGAAGAAGTGGGAGCCATGGTCCAGGTCCCAGACAAACTGGATCTGCGACCTCACGAACGCGCCATGAGACCTGATGAGTTGCAGGTCCTGCAGCGCGCCCTTCTTCTCATCGTACACTGACCACAGGGCCTGGTCAGCGTTGGGCTGTTGGAGATGTGCCTCCAGGTCGAGCACCTCCTTCTCCAACTCGTTAACATTGGATTTCTGCCTCTTTGTCAACCCCCTTGTGTACTCCTGACAGTAGATGCAGAGGTGAGCCTTGCCCACGTCCCACAATAGCCGCCCTGCTTCCTTCTCCAGCTGGCCAAGAAACGACGGAACAAGTCCAGGAACTGCTCGTCCTCCAGCAGCATGTTGTTAAATGGCCAGTGCATGGACCCTGTCTGAGTGCAGAATGGAATGAGTTCTGTCCACACCGGACAGTGGTTCATGCACAGCACCTACCACACAGAAGCCAACAGAACGCAGGACACGAACACCTTGAAATGTAAAGACGGCTGAGTCTTGACGCTTTAACCCCAGGTGACATGAAAGTGAAAACGCTGGAGTCAGGATGAAGATGTCACCAGACGTCCATCAAGTTGAAGGACCCAACCAGGTCCCTCAACTTGCTCACACCTAGCGAATGGTGCTGGGCACCATGACGGTCCCTGATCTTGAGGGTACAAGTGAAATCCCCGCCGAGGATGATGCATTTACCCATGTTGACGGAGCCGAGATGAGTAGACACTTCCTCAAAGCTTGCTGCTGCGCGCCCAAGGGAGCATACACCTTCACAAAGTGAAGCGCTGCACCCCCTAGGTGCACAGTAAGGTGCAGCAACCGGCCTGGCACTGGCTCCTTGACCATCAAAGTCTCCGGCTGAAAATGTGGGGCCAACAAGATAGCCACTCCGCCAGAATTAGAGCCTAGGTAACTCATGTAGACCCCCACTCGCCACTCCAGGAGTCACATAGTTTTGTCTCCTGAACGATATGGGTTTCCTGCAGGAAGCACACCTCATACTTCCCGTTCTGGAACCAGCGTCCCTGCTGCTGTTGATATGAGGGTAGCTATGGTAGTCTTCATTGTCAGAAGTACCTGCTACCATCACCTAATGCAAAGTGTAAAAGGAGCGGAATATGTTAGTCCTTTCTCTCCTTCAGGAGCCCAGCGAGAAACGTGTGGACCCTCCTCTTAGCATTCTGGTCCAGCCAAGGGCCCTTGAGGGCCTCCCGGGCGGACCAGAACACAAGAGGAAAAGAATGCCACCGGTCCACAGCCGACTGGACCCTGTCTCAGCGAATGCGAGTACTCACTAAAAAATCCTGGAGCTCCCATAAAGGGATGAGGGGAAAATCAGTCCACCACCTCACTTGACAACTTAATCATCCCTGGTGCTCACCACTGAAACCCCGCCCTCCTCCAGGTTGTCACCTCCAGCTTCCAGCCCCTCCCCCATGTTGAGTACAGTTGGTTCGGAGCTGCCAGTCGGCTCCACCTCCACCTTGATCCCACCCCTAGGATCAAGGGCAGAGGGGTCCTCTCCAGTCTCCTCTTGGGGGTATGGGCTAAAGGGTGGCGGTGGCTCAGAGCCCTGTTTCCTCTCAGGCATCGGGTCACCTGGCGAGCCTGGGAAAAGTTCCAGACTTAGTACTGAGGCATTGGGCACTGAAGGTTGGGAGGGAGTGGGGCGTCCTTCCTCGCCACTGCCGGCCAATGGCCCAGCGGTTGGGGCCATGAATTGACTGCTGCAGTCCCCTGGTGGGCCAGATGGCATCTCAGTAGTAAAAGGTGGGTCAGCGTGGGGCACCACCACAACAGCGGTACCCTCACCAACCCCTGAGGTGCCCTGCTCAGAAGACTACAGCAAGGAGTCAGGGATTTGGGCTCCCCACAGAGGGCAGAGTGAGGACTTACAGGTGGAGATGCCACCACCTTTTCACTGGGAAAGCCGTCACATCTGACCTCACAAGTCGCGAGGTCCTCCCCTTCCAAGGGTGGCGTCTCTTTCGGGGTAGGCTGGGGGCTGTGGAGGCCTCCATCTGCATGGCCCCCTCTGCATCGTCCAGCCCCTCCAGACGCTCTGCTTTCTGGGGTTTTGGCTGGTCTATTCTTTTTCTGACAACCACCAGCTCAGGGTCGCACGCCCATGGCCGCTGGATTCTGGAGCCTGCGCATGAACAGCGCTGGGCCCAGTACATGGCGCTGAGGCGCACATGGGCCCGGGAGCACATGCAGACACATTGCTGGGGCCAGATGAGGTTTTTCTCCCTGAGCTGGTGTGTCTGGGGATCAGGGTTGGTTTGGGGAGTTCGGGGGGTTTTGGGGTCCACCTCCTCATGGCGGGCCTTCTGTCGCGCCTTCTTCCGGTGCGGGGTCTCTTCCCCTGCCTCACCGTCAGCTGAGATGACAGTGGCTGCTGACAGCTCCTCCTCTTGCAGGGACAAAGTTGGAGTGGTGGCAGGGAGGGGAGAGGCGGTGCCAGCCACGGCTGCCTGAGTGACATGGGCAGTTCTTTCAGACGTACCCCACCTCCTTGCAGGCATGGCATCGCACGCCATCCGCTGACCAGAAGACACGGTAGGCAGCCCCCTCAAAGCTGACATCAAGCCACCCCTCTGTGTGCTCCTCCCTGGCCAGACGAACAAAGACCTGACGCCGGAAGGAGTACACGTGGTGGAGACCGGGCTCCGTGAGGCCCAGCGGGATTGGCCCACCCCAGACCTGACCTCCCCCAGTTGGTGAAGGTGGGGGAGGAAAACTCACCGGGAACGAAGGGCGGGACGTTGGATAAAACAAGCCTCTCCACGGTGGCCTCAAGAGGATCCACCGCCAGTTGGGCCCACCTACGGTGAGCCCCTTGGTCAGGGCCAAGTGCACTGCCTGCTTGGACCTCAGGACCACCTTCCCATACATGCGTGAGGCTGCAACAATGGCTGAGGGGCTGACAAGCCCAGCCAAAGCCTTCACGCGTGTTTCTATGGTCATCTCGGGGCGAATGTAGCTCTTTACCCCCATGGCCTGGTCAGGAGGCGGGAACGTGACGGGGCTGCGGGAGCAGCAGAGGCCACGGAAGCAGTCACTCCCACACAGGTCTTGACAGGCCACCGCCACTGGTGAGAGCGCTGCTCCACAGCTGTCCAGGAGGGCCCGGCCCCCGGTCACCCCACGGCAGCCATTGGGAGATGAGCCACACCCACCCCGAGCTCTGTTGGTGGGAGCAACAGCATTCATAAAGGGGGAGAGGGGGGAAAAGAAGGATTACCCGCTCCCTCCTGATGGTGTGTAAAGACAGAAGGGGAGGAGAGAGAGAGAGAAAGGACAGGGAAGCACAGAAGGGGAAAGGATAATGAGTGCAGGATGGGTGGGTGACACTGGGTGGATGTCGTGGGGTGGCGGGGACCTGGCTGTTCTTCCCATCAGAGGAGAGTGATGTCTTCGCCAGGCAGCCGGTATTGCCTGGCACACGGCAGTCAGGTCCGCCCCTGTTCACCAGGCACCAGCTACTACCTGGACTTGGACACGGGTGGAGCAAGAAGGGAGGTGGCAAGATGTTAAATGGACACACGCATGCAACCCTTCTCCCCGAGTCCCTTCAGCAGTCTTCTTCCTCCCCTACAAAGCAACACGGTCTTCAGAGCCTCCACCAAACAAAAGTCCAGACACCAACCGTTCTTGCCTCCTGGCCTTTCGGTCTTGCAGCACCTCCTCTCTCTCTCCTCCAATTCTTCAAACCTCAGGCCTTGCAGACTCCAGGCCCCTGCAGACCCAGCAACAATACCAGCAGTAGACTTCTAGAGTCCCTTGGACAACAGCAAAACCAGGACAGCTTGTGAAAGTCCAGAGGGGTATGTTGGAAAAAGCAATAGTAGCAGCAGCCACAGCCAGCACAATGCACACAGCAACAGCTCCCGCTCAGGCAGGAACAAGCTGCACCTGAGCCCAATCAGGAAGCATAGTCTGGGTACAGGTGTTAATCACTTCTACATAATGTTCATTATTGTAAATAAACTCCCAAGAATGTCTCCTTGCCTATGGCTCCTTGTTATGATGAGCAGTGTTCGTGCCACTCAGATGTGAAACCTTGGTTCCTGCACAAGATAAAGGCAGGTGTCTCAGTCCAGGGCCTCTTCCCTTTGCAGTGTGTAACCTTCGGACTAAAGTGATGATCCGGCTTCACACTCACTGGCCACATTACTGATACCTGCACCTTGATGGTGCTTGTCATTGCTGCCGGAATGTAGTGGGCAGGTTTACAGAGTTCCGTCATTCTCTCTGTGTGCTCTCAGTAGCTTTGAGACGGGACTTGCCCCCATCTCTTCAGCATCTGTGACCAGTGATGCTGTGCTCCTGAAATATTCAGGTGCTGAAGGCTGACAAAGGATCAGGTGGATTTAAACTTTCACGGCTGTGCCTCCATGATATGACCCTGATCATAGAGTGCAAGTGAGCTGCCCCCAGCCATACTGGAATCAGACATTCACAGAGGCTATGTGAAGATCTTTGGAGTGTCCTCACTGCATGTCGTCATCATCCCCCGGAATCTAGTGCCTATTAGGGTCTCCACTGTGTCTCCATGACATGAGCCTGAGAAATGAGGGTATGTGCACTGCTATCAGCCACACAGAAGTCAAATATTCACAAATGCAAAGTGAGAATGTCAGGACTGTCCTCACTGCATCATGTCATCATCCTCCATGCATCTTGTGGCTACAAGGGCCTCCCGAGCGTGCCTGCTTTGTCCGGCCAGTGCGATGGCCTCATCGCCAGCATACTTGCTTTCAAGGGCCTCATCACCGTCATCTCCTTCAACGTCCTCCTCATTAGAGGAGACATGCAGCTCCTCCATCTCCTCTTCAGACAGGTTCTCCCCTCTTTACAGCGCCAGATTGTGGAACGTGCAGCAAATGAAGATATGTGACACCTTCTGGGGGCTGTATTGCAGTGGTCCACCTCCCCAAAAGAGGTAAATCTGGTGTGGGGGGATGATTCTGGCTAGCAGGGCTTATAATTAGATGCATTAAAATTACATTCTCAGCTTGTGGTGGCAGGAAATGTGGCCCTCCATTGACAGGTGCAGGGGAGGATCGCAGCTGGTTTCATGACAGCGTGAACCTGATTGTTGGCCTTTTCGCCATATTGTCCACCCCGCCCACCATGACGCCCGATGCCAACTGGGCCGGAATATTCAGGCCTTGGGTTACAGGAAATGCCTCTGGCTCACCCTGGAAGGTAAGGCTTCCAGGATTCTCCACTGGGACAGATCACAAATGTGTGGTCACTGGCAGTGAGCTAAGAGGCAGTGTATCAGAAATCGTGTGTTATAGTGCCTGAGCTGTGATACAACTGAATGTGGAGAATGAAAAGTATGCACTGATCATGGCTAGACTTGGCGAGAATTAATTTTGTTTTCTTTTTATTTTATTGTGTGTGCACAGACTGTCAGTAAGTAACTAGCATTTCCAGAGGTTGTGTTAACAGTTTGTACAGCTGCTGTTTCCAGAACATTTGGAGAATGTATTCTTTTAGGGCATCAATCCACACATTTGTATGTAAAATCATGCCAGCGAAATGTACCACTTATGTTCTGGAAAGAACCAACCTATCCTCAGATCTCATCTGCTTGTAACCACTTGTTTATTAAAGAATGAGAGCCAGGTGCTATATTACACTGTCTGTAACACCCTGTTTTTCACAAGAAGCATAACCGGTCTCCCCATTTTTGTTCCTGCTCAGCACCTGGTGGGATTAACTGTCTCCCTCCCATATCAAGAGGATATTGCTGTATCTTCGGGATTGTGATACACGATGCGTAGAGAAAGAAAAGAACTTAATTTTTAAAATTCGTTCATGGGATGTGGGCATCGCTGGCATAACCAGCGTTTATTGCTTATCCCTCGTTGCCCTTGAGAAGGTGGTGGTGAGCTGCCTTCTTGAACTGCTGCAGTCCATGTGGTGTAGGTACACCCACAGTGCTGTCATGGAGATAGTTCCAGGATTTTGACCCAGTGACAGTGAAGGCACGGCCATATATTTCCAAGTCAGGATGATGAGTGGCTTGGAGGGGAACTTCCAGGTTGTGGTGTTCCCATGTGCCTGCTATATTTGTCCTTCTAGATGGTAGCAGGCATGGGTTTGGAAGGTGTTGTCTAAGGAGGCTTGGTGAGTTCCTGCAGTGTATCTCGTAGATAGTACACACTGCTGCCACTGTGTGACAATGGTGGAGGGAGTGAATGTTTGTGGATATGGTGCCAATCAAGTGGGCTCCTTTGTTCTGGATGGTGTCAAGATTCTTGAGCATTGTTGGAGCTGTACTCATCCAGGCAAGTGGAGAGTATTCCATCACAATCCTGACTTGTGCATTGTAGGTGGTGGATAGGCTTTAAGAGTCAGGAGATGAGTTACTCGCCACAGGATTCCTAGCCTCTGATCTGATCTTGTAGCCACTGTACTTATATGGCTCGTGTAGTTCAGTTTCTAATCAATGGTAACCCCCAGAATGTTAATAGTGGGGGATTCATCAATGGTGATGCCATTGAATGTCAAGGGGTGAAGGTTAGGTTCTCTTTTGTTGGAGATGGTCATTGCCTGGCAGTTGTGTGGTGTAAATTTTACTTGCCACTTGTTAGCCCAGGCTTGGATATTGTCCAGGTCTTGCTGCATTTGGACATGGACTGCTTCAGTATCTGAGGAGTTGTGAATGGCACTGAACATTGTGCAATCATCAGCGAACATCCCCACTTCTGACCTTATGATGGAAGGAAGGTCATTGATAAAGCAACTGAAGATGGTTGGGCTTAGGACACTACCCTGAGGGACTCCTGCAGTGATGTCCTGGAACTGAGATGATTGACCTCCAACAACCACAACCACCTTCCTTTGTGCTAGGTATGACTCCAACCAATGGAGAGTTTTCCCCGATTCCCATTGACTCCAGTTTTGCTAGGGCTCCTTGATGTCACACTCTGTCAAATGCTGCCTTGATGTCAAGGACAGTCACTCTCACCTCACCTCACCTCTGGAGTTCAGCTGTTTTGTCCATGCTTGAACCAAGGCTGTAATGAGGTCAGGAGCTGAGTGACCCTGGCGGAACCCAAACTGACCATCAGTGAGCAGGTTATTGCTGAGAAGTGCTGCTTGATAACATTGTTGATGACCCCTTCCATCATTTCATGGATAATCAAAGGTAGACTGATGGGACGGTAATTGGCCTGGTTGGGCTTATCTTGCTTTTTGTATACAGGACATACCTGGGAAATTTTCCACCTTCCCAGGTAGATGCCAGTGTTGTAGCTGTACTGGAACAGCCTTTGCTAGGGGTGCAGCAAGTTCTGGAAGTTCTGGAACTATTGCTGGAATATTGTCAGGGTCCATAGTCTTTGCAGTATCCAGTGCCTTCAGCCGTTTCTTGATATCACGTGGAGTGCATCGATTTGGCTGATGACTGGCATCTGTGATACTGAGGACCTCTGGAGAAAGCCGAGATGGATCATCCACTCTGCATTTCTGGCTGAAGATTGTTGCAAATGTTTCAGCCTTATCTTTTGCACTGATGGGCTAGTTTCCCCCATCATTGAGGATGAGGATATTTGTGGAGCCACCACCTCCAATGAGTTGTTTAATTGTCCATTGAAGCAGGGTTGATCCACTGGCTTGGTCGTAATGGTAGAGTGGAGGATATGCTGGGTTATGAGGTTACAGAGCATGATCTTGCTTGCTGATGGCCCACAGTGCCTCATGGTTGCCCAGTCTTAAGCTGCTAGATCTGTTTGAAATCTATCCCGTTTAGCACGGTGGTAGTGCCTCACAACAAAATGGAGGATATCCTTAATGTGACAACAAGACTTTGTCTTCATAAGGACTGCATGGTGGTCACTTCTACTGTCATGGCCAGATGCATCTGCGGCAGGCAGTTTGGTGAGGATGAGGTCAAGTATGTTTTTCCCTTCCTGTTGGTTCCCTCATCACCTGCTGTAGACCCAGTCTAGCAGCTATGACCTTTCATACTCAGCCAGCTTGATCTGTAGTGGTGCTACATTGAAGTCCCCCACCCAGAGCACATTGCCACCCTCCGTGCTTCCTCCAAGTGGTGTTCAACATGGAGGAGCACTGATTCATCAGCTGAGGGGGGACGATGCATGGTAATCAGCAGGACATTCCCTTGCCCATATTTGACCTGGGACCATGAGACCTCTTGGGGTCCAGAGATGATATTGAGGACTCCACAAGCAACTCCCTCCCGACTGTATGCCCCGGTGCTGCCGCAACCTCTGTTGAGTCTGTCCTGCTGGTGGGGCAGGGCTGGTGATAGTGGTGTCTAGGACATGATCTGTCAGGTATGATTCCATGAGCATGACTATGTCAGGCTGTTGCTTGACTTCTCTGTGAGACAGCTCTCCCAATTTTGGTATGAGCCCCCGGTTGTTAGTAAGGAGGGCTTCGCAGGATCAACAGGGTTGTTATTTCGGTACCTAGGTCAATGCCAGGTGGTCCGGTTTCATTCCTTATTGATTTGTTTTTAGTGGTTTGACACAACTGAGTGGCTTTCTAGGCCATTTCAGAGGACATTTTAGGAGTCAACCACATTCCTGTGTGGGGTCCTCCTTCCTCA
This sequence comes from Carcharodon carcharias, assembly GCF_017639515.1. NCBI lineage: Eukaryota > Metazoa > Chordata > Chondrichthyes > Lamniformes > Lamnidae > Carcharodon > Carcharodon carcharias. The sequence goes on from NC_054469.1 coordinate 189,677,921, forward strand.
CTATCCAAGGGCCCAAACACACCTTTCAGGTGAAGCAGCGCTTCACTTACACCTCCTTCAATTTGGTCCACTGCATTTGCCGCTCCCAATGTGGTCTCTTCTACTTTGGGGAGACCAAACGCAGACTGGGTGACTGCATTGCGGAACACCTTCTCTCTGTCTGCAAGCAACGCACCACGCTGCTCTCATGCCCACTTGTCTGTTCTTGGCCTGTTGCAATGTTCCAGTGAAGTCCAATGCAAACTGGAGGAGCCAGCACCTCATCTTCCAATTAGGCACTTTACAGACTTGTGGACTTAACATTAAGTTCAACAACTTCAGACCATAAATTCTCTCCTCTATCTCCACCCCTTTTTCAATCCCTTTTTTAAAAAAAAAAAATTTTTTATTTACGTATTTTCATTTTAATTAATTAATTAATTGTTTTATCCATTTTAATCCCCCTTTTTATTCTTTTTCCCCAACCACAGGCCCCTCCCCCACTGAAAATGGGCCATCTGTCACTTGTTCTCTATTGTTCTTTCACAGAGCGCCAACCCTTGTTCTACTCTTCACACATTCTGCTTTCTTACCTTCAAGCCACTATTGGCACCGTTTTTATTCTTCATCACTACCATTAACACTCCCTTTGTCCTGTGTCCGTGACATCTCTGTCAATCTCTCCTTAGCTCCCACCTATTGCTGATCTTCTATCCTGCTTTACCTGCTCCAACCCCGTTAAACAGTATAATTTCTGTTATTTCTACTTCTCTTGAACTCTGAAGAGTGGTGCGGACCTGAGGCGTTAACTCTCTTTCTCTCTCCACACCTGCTGAGCTTTTCCAGCATTTTCTGTTTTTATCTCTGGATACCACTACGCCATCACCTTGTCTGAGGGATTTACGCAGTGACTTTCACAACCTCAGGCCATCTTAAAGTGATTTATAACCAATAAAGTACTTTGGAAGTGTTGTCAATTGTAATGTAGGGAACTCAAATCACGAAAGTTGCACATTATAATCTTACTTTAGGCAGGATTTTCTCATGCCACTAACAAGCCATTTGAAATGAATCAACTCAAATCACAATCACACTTGCATCAACTTAAGTTCAAAATGATCCTTTACTATTTAAATAGTTTATGGAGAGCATAACTATATTCATGAGAATATGGAGTTAGTGAGTATGCCCATGTTGTGTGGGCTGGTTGATTTCATGTTCATAGTTAATAACACCTCTAATATATGGCTGACTCAGTCCTTTCTTATCTAGCTAGCTGTTGAACAGGAAGCTGTTCACACAGTAAAAATGGCTTCTTTGTTTCATCCCAGATTGTTTTTTTTTTGTTGCTTACAATGATGTGAATTACCTTTAAAGGGAGCACCAAATTCTTGGATTCTAAAGTTGTTCTTGAAAATGAATTACTTAACTGAAGTTCCTGTCCAGCCATCATCACTGAAATGAACTTTAAATCAGCCTTTTGGTAAATTGCATTTAGCTGTTGAACTAATAGCCTGTGAGAATCCAGCTGAACCATATGAAGGTCTTTACGATGAAATAGCAATGCAGTTAAAGGGTTGATGTCACCATATGGTGGATGGGAAAATCAATCTGGCTTTGTTCCTGGAACAGTTAGGAACATCATGCTTCAGAAACTCAGCTGTAGAGCTGTGAGTTGAATACTATGATGAGACTGTTCTTCATCAGAGTTATACTGGGCTAGAAATTGTGTGCTCCATTTCTTGGGGGCACAAGAATAAAAATTTGATCTGCATGCCTATGCAAGGTAGACAATACACAACCTTTGTGCACCCATCTCATCTGCAAAATTGGAACATTGGCCTAAGTGGCTCCCATGTTGCTGTCTGTAACTCCAAGCCGTTTGCAGCCTTTGTACTCAACAGAAGAAGTCATCAGGGGTGTTTGCAGACCACGTGGTATAGTTAGCCTGCTCTTCTTAAAGACAGGCTGTCTCTTAAGTGGAAACTGCATAAAGCTATTGCTGCAATGTAAAATATAGTTGTTTGGTAGTACAGGATTTGAATATCACTGAAAAAAAGACACGTCAAAGCATTTCATCCTGCATTCATCAGGCCATTCTCAAGAATACCAAATGTAAAGGGAACAACAATTTATACTTTATGAGAGGAGAGTACTGATTGGTTGGCAAGTGGACTCTGAGTGGTAGAGGAATTGCCATGGAGAATGCACCTGTTAACTGTTGACTGACAGTTAACTGATGACTGACAGTCAACTGCTGACTGACAGTCAACTGCCAATCTTTCTTTAAATTCAAACCAGGCAAGTTGACTCTGAATGGTCACGGCATTGCCCTGAGGAATGGACCAGTGAATGGCTGTCGCCTATTTCGTTGAAACAGGCACAATGTGTGTACGCATTCTTTCTGTCTGCAAAGAACAGAGTTCTGTGTATTAATAGATGTAGCATCTAGCAGCTCTAATACAGTGTGCACCTTGGAGATTTATATAGAGTTGGGATCAGTATGTGGGAGTCATTCAGGCACGATGTGGTAGACTTTGCAAAAATTAAAAATGATTACATTATTTTATACTTTTTCTTTCTATCTCTTTTTATGTCTCTCTTTCTAATCCCATCATTCTTTTTCACTCATTACTTCTCTTTCTGCACATGTTTTAATGTTGAATTTAATATTCTAACATACACTTCCTGGTTTAAACTCTGCTCTCTTTAGTAAGGATTCTTCAATCTGATCAGTTGAAGTGATATGCTGTTTCTTGCCCTGACCCTAAAGCTGCCAGATCCCCTGTAGAGGACACAGGGCTGTTTTCATATCCTAATGACCCTAAGTTGCTCCATAAAAGCCCATGAAATATTTGTGGGGAGTTGTAAGTGTAATGAACAACAAGAAACATTCATTCATTGTGACTGCTAAATCCAGGCCATTCAGTATAGGCATCAGCCAGAAAGGTCATCAACCTGAATTGTTTAATCTGTTTCTTTCTCCACCAATGCTGCCAGAGCTGCTGAGTATTTTAACCATTTTATCTTTTTCTATAGCCAAATTTGGCATTGTTGGACCTCAATATTAACTCTTTCCCCACAACGGGTGGGGGAGGGTTTGGGGTGAGAGAGGTTTAAGCCATTAAATATATGACACGTGGCACTAAACTGCCATATAGACGTCCATTGCCTTTTTTACAGCAGCATATCTTGGAGTATCCACAAATCCCACTGTGGAGAGGCAGGTCAGTCATTAACAGATTTAAATAAAGATCCTATGATGTGACTTTGAGCTGATTTCGAATTGATGGCTACTACATGAGTTTCCCGGTGGCCGGGAAGCCTGGCAGTGAAACTGAGGTGAGATTGACCGGGCTTAGAGGGTCAGGGGGCCAGATACAAATAAAAGTTCAATGCTCACACCTGCTTTCTCAGTTCCTTCTGGGAAACAGTTTGACGAGAGCACTAGTTGTGAGAGATTTATTTGTAGAGATTGGAGTTGTTCACACTGAGGACATCAGCATGGGTGGTGCCATGGCTGCATAACATCCGATGAGGAAGGAAATGGGCACCAACAACAGCAAGGGCTTCCAATGGAGGGAGCTGCTGGTGGCTGGTAGAGAAGGAAGAAACAGAGGAGTTGAAGTCACAGGAAGCACTATACACGTAACAGGATCTATAGGCAGGGGCTCAGTTTCCTTGACCTGCTGGAGAAGAGTTTACAAAGGCTAAGGTTGTCACATTAGCTGGTTGTGGACATTTTCAGCCTCTTAGGAGAAGACCTTCTACCTGATGTTCCTGGTGATCATGCATTACCAGTGGCTGTGAGATCACTGCCCTCAATTTCTTTGCCCCCAGTTCCTTCTAAGATATTACCAGAAACATACCAAGGATCTCCCAGTTGGTTGCACATAAATACATAGATTGTTTGCCAGGGCTGGGAGATATGTAAGCTGCCCCTGTGATGACAATTGCCAGAATGAACAGACACTCAGACTTGAATCTCTGGTGGCTTTGCACAGGTACAGGGTGCCATCAAATGTACACATGTGGCAATTGGAGCAACCCCAGATCAACCAGCAGCATCTGCCAAAGCAAGGGGTTTCATTCCATCGATGCTCAGCTGACATGCAATCAGAAGAAAAGGTTTATGCAGGTTTGCGCCAGATTCCCTTGGCAATGCCATAAAGCTTTCTTACATTGCCAACATTTTTGGATCTTAAAGGTGATAAAGGACACCCTCTTCAAACTTGGCTGATGACACCCCTGATGAACCCCACTGATGAACAACAGGAGTGCTCCAGTGCGAGTCTTATGAAAACCAAATGTGCCATTAAGCAAGCCAGCAGCATGTTCATGTCATGCTGCAGGTGCCTTGGACAGGTGCGGTAACACCCTTCAGTACCCACCAGCTAGGATCTCAGGATAGTTCTGAGCTCTGCATAACTTAGTGCAGCAGCAAGGATTAGAGGTGCAGGAGGAACAAGACATTCATCACTCCTCACCTGTTAAGGATTCCAATGTCAAGGAGGAGGAGGAGGAGGAAGAGGGAGATGGGACACCCATTGCCAGAGCAGCTTCTCAGATTGCTGCTTGAAATGCCAGGGATGGGCTAATAGTTCAAAGGTTCAGCCTTTGGGACTAAGGTTTATATCACATTCTGCACTCATTTACACAAGCAGTCCTGTATCCATCCATCCACTCATTACAGATGCACCAATCGGTCTCAGTCAATTCATGTCTTCAAATCCAGCACCAAATAAATGAAAAGCAGGGTTGACACTCATTGTAGAAGAATGGGAAAATGGTGAAAAGTAATAAATTTATTGTGATTCATGAAATTAAATATGTTAACAAATTTTCAAAAACACCCATGTGCGTATACTCGGTGAACGACTAAACTTTTCTCTTTCTCTCTCTAGCAGCAGTGCAATCCTACAGTTTGTGGATGGCTGCCCCTGACACCTGCTCTGACTACTGAGTTGTTCACAACTGACAACTCCTGAATATCGAAGTTTGTGAGCGACCTGGCAAAGTTTACTCCACTTGCATCTGTGCAGGGGTAGACGACAGAAGAGGAAGAGGGAGAAGCACGCTGGAACTGGTTGAGTGGAGCGGAGGAGGGCAACGGGTGAGATGGTTTGAGAGGAGTTTGAAATTTTGTCCCCCTCATCATCTCCTTTCCCTTTTGGATCAGTGGCACATCGCTCCTGCCTCTCTGTGGTACAGCAGCTCAGAGGAGATCAATGACATTTTGGAATCAATCTGCGATTCTGTGGAAGGCAGTTGGCATCCATAATTTGCAGGGCTGCTGTGACTCAATAATGCACCGTGATTCAAGTTTTACCAAGGAGGCCAGTCTCTCAGTAGAAGATTGTATCATCGCAAGGACCTGTAACAACACTCTGTGATCATGCTCAATTGTGACTTGCAATTCACCAGTTGAAATCCCACCTAAGTTTCAAAGAGGACTCACTTGTATTTGTGCTGGTGCCTTGAATGCATGATCAGGATGTTCCGGTCATTGAGTGGGCTTGGCAGGGGTGAGTGGGAGTGGCCACGAAACGGACTTTCACCCGCGGTTGGGCTCTGGTTGCAATTTCATACTGACTGGCCAATTAATGGGCTCAGCACTGCCTGTGTGGGCGCAGGAGGAGGGCAAGTATGGAAGTTCACGTATGTGTGCAGGTGCACGCAGTAAAAGCTCCCTGAGGCATAAAGTTGCCTCAGGGAGCTGAAGATTTTCCAAATAAACAATGAAGAATTTAAAAATGTTAAAAAAAACATGTCCCCTCATGTGACTCTGTTAAATGAGCAGGGACATGTTAGAGATGAGTGCAAAAGGATTTTTTAAAATCACTGGATGAAACCTCATCCCGATTGTGGATGAGGTTTTGCCAAAAATGCAAAGGCCTCTTGGCCTTTTCGCTCGCCTGCCAATCGAACGGTTGAATGGGCAGCGAAAAATTTTGATCAATTAGTTCCTTAAGGGCCTTAATAAGCCGCTTAATTGTTGGCAGGCGCGTTGCTGACTCCCATGCGCGCCCACTGACTGAAATATCTCACGTCTGCACAATGACATCGAGACGCTTGTCTGACATCATCGCGCGTCATTTTATGCTAGTTCAGGTCGGGCGCACACCTGCCAAACGAGTGCAGTGTTCTGCCCATGTGTCCTGTAATGGTGTATCATCAGCAAAAATGAACTCTGTGGAATGTTCATTAACAAAGGCTAGTGGCTGCTGTTCCTCTTAAAATAGCCCCAGAAGAAAGAAGCTGTGGATACAATTTAGCCATTGGAATGTATAAATGTTGAAAAAAGTGTGACTAAGGTGGTCATAGTTCATTAATTGCTGAAGTTAAATCAAGATAATTTTGTGTTGTAGGAGATGTGGGTCTGAGAGATTAATTCTGTTAACTTGCAGCAATCTTGTTTTTCAAACTCGTTAATAATTGGTTATTAAACTATTAGTGAGAGCGAAAATATAGATATGTAGGAAGAGTAAGGGGTACATGTTGTGATTGAATGTGTATTCATAGTGTCACAATTCATGCATATTCTGGACCAAAAACAATTCAAGATTACACTGGGATCTATAATTCACACAGACTATCCATTACTCTCTATATTATCTCCATCGTCCAGACAAGAAACTGAGGAGAAAAGAACAATGATGGTACTCACAGTAAGTTTAAGGAAAGGTTACATGCACAGGAGATCTTATCTTGTAAATGGGCACATTCATTTTTGTCAGTATTTATGGTCTGATAATAAGTGATGTATAGTGCCTTGGAGAACGGTGGAAACAAAAATATAGTTTGTGGTTATGCAGAAACATTTTGGGCTATAAGCAGTTTAAATCAGTCAAAGTTACTGTAGTTCAATGTCATTGGTGGCGAGAAAGAACTTGCATTTATATCACAGCTTTCACCACATCCTTAACAGCCTTTGAAGTGTTTGCTTTCAAATTGTAACCACTATTGTAATGTAGGAAACACGGTGACCAATTTGCACATAGCAAAGTCCTACAAATAGCAGTGAGATTAATGACCATATAATCTGGTTAATTGGTTAATCTGTTTTCGTGATGTTCGCTCACAGGTAAATATTGACTGGGACACTGGGGAGAACTCCCCTGCTATTCTTTAAATTGTGCCATGTTATTCACCCAAAAAGTCAGACAGGGCCCCGATTTTAAAAGGTCTGGCAGCATCAGCGGAGAAGAAAAGAGTTGACGTTTCGAGTCCTCATGACCCTTCAACAGAACTGACTGAATGTTAGAAGAGGGGTGAAATATAAGCTGGTTTAAGGTTGGGGGGGGAGCTCTCCCCCTCTCCCCCCCCCAACTTAAACCAGCTTATATTTCACCCCTCTTCTAACATTTAATCAGTTCTGTTGAAGGGTCATGAGGACTCGAAAGGTCAACTCTTTTCTTCTCCACCGATGCTGCCAGACCTGCTGAGTTTTTCCAGGTAATTCTGTTTTTGTTTTGGATTTCCAGCATCTGCAGTTTTTTGTTTTTACCCCGATTTTAAAACCTTATCCAAAAGGCAAAGACAGCAGCCCCAACAGAACAGCACTCCCTCAATACATCATTGAAGTGTTAGTCTAGATCACATACTGAAGTCTCCTGAGTGGACCTTAAAACTTATCATTTTATCACACAGTGGCAAGTGTACTGAGCCAAAGGCTGACACCGAGAAACATTTTGAGAGCTCAACTATTTGGCCAACTAAACCACTTATTTAATTAGTTACTCAACTCTGTCAATTTTCAGGGCATGGACAGGTCTATCAGCTAGCTATACACATTAGGAAACCATTCTATTCTGTGTTGGTGGAAGATGGAAGCAGTCAATCTGCATTTTTACAATAGGCATTGCCATCGGTCAAGGTTCACTAATAGCAATGCACACTTGGAAAAATAGCTCTTATATCTTTACATTCTCTCTATTCCCCTTAGCTTTCTGACACCTGTAATGAAAATTAACAAACCTGCTCTGCAAAGAGAGAAGGCAGTTCAGAACTGAACTCCCAGTCAGGATACTCTTTCTTGTTTGAGCTCTCGGGAACTTGCAGTTCTGTATAATTTATGACAGTGGCTGTCTTGACATTTACTGCCATTTTGAGGAGATTCAGGGCTACACAGGCATTTCTACTCAAGAGAGAAAAAGACTGGTTACGGAGGATGTACATCAGCTCGAAGATTTGTTTGCCACAATACCTCCGTGGTTCCAGATTCATGCCTACGACCGGATGTCACATCCCATAGCATTCTGTGGATGTAGGCATCGCTGGCTAGGCCATCATTTATTGGCCATCCCTAATTGTCCTTGAGAAGGTGGTGGTGCGCTGCCTTCTTGAACCGCTGCAGTCCATGTGGTGTAGGTACATTCACAGTGGTGTTAGGGAGGGAGTTCCAGGATTTTGACCCAGCGACAGTGAAGGAATACTGATATATTTCCAAGCCAGGATGGTGAGTGGCTTGGAGCGATATTTTCAGGTGATGATATTCTCATGTCTCTGCTGCCCTTGTCCTTCTAGATGGTAGTGATTGTAGGTTTGGAAGGTGCTGTCAAAGGTGCCTTGATGAGTTCCTGCAGTGCCTCTTGTAAATGGTACACACTGCTTCTACTGTGTGTTGGTGGTGGAGGGAGTGAATGTTTGTGGGTGGGGTGCCAATTAAGTGGTCCGCTTTGTCCTGGATGGTGACAAGCTTCTTGAGTGTTGCTGGAGCTGTACTCATGCAGGCAAGTGGAGAGTATTCCATCACACTCCTGACTTATGCCTTGTCAATGGTGGACAGGCTTTGGGAGAGTCAGGAGGTGAGTTACTCGCCACAGGATTCCTAGCCTCTGACCTGCTCTTGTAACCATAGTATTTACATGGCTAATTCAATTCAGTTTCTGGTCAATAGTAACCTCCTGGATGTTGATATTGGGGGATTCAGCGATGGTAATGTCATTGAATGTCAAGGGGCGATAGTTGGTTTTCTCTTGTTGGAGATGGTCATTACCAGCACTTGAAAGCATTGGGCTGAAATTGCAGGATGTTGACCTAGCCTGTGGGAGCGCTTTGCTCCAGAGTGCTGGCATGGTCATTCTATAGGCTCACTAGGATATTGCTCCCTTTGCCTGGAGTGTCCTTATTTTTGTGCTGTTTAACTAATAGGACTGTGGGGTTTCCTTTGTAACAGGGTTTTCTTTTCCTTTTACAATGGCCCTATGCTGCAGTTCAGACTGCCTAACAATCTGAATAGCTTCCTTGAGAGTTAGATCTTCCTTTGCTTGCAGCATGTCTGCAAATCCATCGTCCGCTACTCTGATAACTATTCGATTCCTGATATGTTCAGGTTTTAAGTCTCCATATTCGCATCTTTCAACCATTCTGTACAAATCATTAATGAATGAGTCAACAGATTTTCTTGGCTGCTGGACACAGTTATTAAATGCAGCCCTTTCAAGGATTTTGTTACTTTTTAGATTAAAATAAACATTGAATGAATTTAGCACTTATTTAAATTTAGCAAACGATTTGTCAATTCCTTCTCAAGCAATATTGTCATCCACTATTGGGCCTACCGAATAAAGCAGTGTGTTAACTTGTTGAGCTTCTGTCTTTTTATCCAGACCTGAAGCAATCATATATCTAAGGAATCTTCTCCAAAGTTCTCAGTTATGTGGTTGATCTAGTGCTTGGATCGGTCCAAGCTGATCTGCAAGAGTGGATTTCTGATCCATGGTTAAAAAAAATTTAAAGTGTAGGCTCAGTTTTAAAAAGTTGCTGAAATTCAAGTAGGCAGGCTCCTGCTGCAATGGTGCTTGTGCTCAACCTTGAAAGGATTTTAAACAATGGCTGCTTGGATTGAGTGGCTGCAGACTTTGCTGTCTCAGTGCTATGCTTAAGGGTCACAAAAGTATCAAATCCTGACCTTTGCTGTTGTTTAAAGCTGACTCTTTAGTTGCGGTTCTTTCAAATTAATTCTTAGTTTATCTTCTCGGAGCGAGCTTGTGTTCAGGCGCTGACTCGGGAATTGGGCTGGCCGCAGTGCTCTTGGAAATGGGCTGCTCTGACTTTTACAAGACTGAAAACATTTTTAAACTAGTTCTGGCCAAGAACTAAATTTTCTAGCTCACCCCTGCCTGGTCCTTTGACTGCAATCCATGAGCATTCAAACTGGACCTCCACACAACATCTGGAGTCCACAGCTTCGTGGTGGAGTTTTTTTTCTCTTCTGCCCTCTGTTTCCAATTCGGTTATGGAGCTTCTTTCAGGCAATCTCCCTTTGTGTTTTCACTTCAGGTGCTTTCAGTCAGGTAAAATGCTGCTCCTTTAATTTTCCAGCTTTTGAATTCCTATTCCAGCTTCTTTGAGGTTCTGAGTGTTTCCAAGAGTTGGCATCATGTTGTAAGATGTTGGATACCATTCGGTAGGTCTTAATGAAGTCTTTGTAATCTTAGGTAGGTTGACTGTATGTATTAATTAACTGCAAGAACTATGTACATATATACAGTAAAGGGTTCAAGCTATGGGCTCTCTCCATGCTTGCTTGTGCACATGGCTCTGTCCAACATAAGACTGACCCCTAGGTGCAGGTCATGTGATCTCTTGCATCATTTTGTGGGTGGTACTTTACTCAGTCCTCCATTAACCCTAAATGTGCCAGACCCTTAGTAATAAGTCTTGCTACTTTTTGGACATTTGACCCCTACTACTAGTGGGCTGGGCCCTTAATTGCTTGGTGTGTAGGTTAAGTCGCATTTTGTCATCATTTTACACATTTTTGAACTCGTGTATTTGACAAAGACAAGAACAGAGATTTTAAAACATAGGGTTGAATATTTGCTCCCAATTTGGGAGTACAGAGCCAGGGAAATTCCCGACTCCACAAACATGACTTGAGAGAAAGTGCCCTGAATGATCTGCTTTTCGTTCGGGGGGGGTGGGGTTGGGGGGGCAGGGTGGTGGGGGGGGGAGTGGTGGTGGTGGTGGGGGGGGGCGGTAGCGTAGGCAAGGGTGTGAGGGAGGATTGCTAACTGGATTCAGACCAGCGGCCCTGGATAGAGATCAGAGACAGCCACAGGGGCTGCCAGGTGCCCAGGTGGGCTGGTTAAGGCCCACTCCAGTTCTCCAGAGCTGTGTCTAGGGTATAAAAGAAGCAATACAACTATAAACAGTTGTCAAGGCCTCATCTCCTATGTCTGCTCACCCCTCATACATTCCCCATGCCCCATACATGCCAACTCATGCCATGATATTCCCCACTCACCCCTAATGGGTCCTCATACCCTCCAGGCTACCTCATGCCCCCCCACCCATACCCCTGGTCCTTCATATCCTCCATGCCACCTCATGCCCCCACCCAGCCCCCTGGGTCCGTTATAGCCCCTATGCCAACTTAGTGCCAACTCATGCCAAACCATGCCCCCACCCACCACCCTTTGTTCTTACACACTCCAAGTGAACTCACCCAGTATCCACCAGCCACCAACCAATAAAATAAACATTTTGTTTAAGTACCTAATTCATTACAAAAACCAGTCGGACGAGTGCTGAGAAAGCAGGGCTGGATTTGAGAAGGGCGGCGAGGGCGATTGCTCAGGACATTTTCTTGTAAATCTAGTGATTCAGCCAAGGTCCACTGAAGAACTGGGAGTAGTTTGCAGAGCAGGTGAGGTGTGTATAAATATATAATGTAGTGTACATTAATGATTTATGCATGAATATAGGAGGTATGATCAGTAAATTTGCAGATGACATGAAAATTGATGGTGTCGTAAATAGTGAGGAGGAAAGCCTTAGATTACAGGACAATATAGGTGGGCTGGTAAGATGGGCAGAGCAGTGGCAAATGGAATTTAACCCTGAGAAGTGTGAGCTGATGCATTTTGGGAGGACTAACACAGCAAGGGAATACACAATGAATGGTAGGACCCGAGGAAGTACAGAGGATCAGAAGAACCTTGGTGTACATGTCCATAGATCCCTGAAGGCAGCAGCACAGGTAGATAAAGTGGTTAAAAAAGCATATGGGATACTTGCCTTTATTAGCCAAGGCAAACAATATAAGAGCAGGAAAGTTATATTGGAGCTGTATAAAACGCAAGTTAGGCCACAGCTGGAGCACTTTGTGCAATTCTGGTCACTACACTATAGGAAGGATGTGATTACACTGGAGAGGGTGCAAAGGAGATTCACCAGGATGTTCCCTGGAGTGGAGCATTTCAGCTGTGAAGCAAGACTTGGTGGGCTAGGGTTGTTTTCCTGAGAGCAGAGAAGGCTGAGCGGGGACCTGATAGAGCTATACAAAATTATGAGGGCATAGATAGGGTAGATAGGAAGAAAGCTTAGGGAGGTATCAATAACCAGGGGGCATAGATTTAAGGTAAGGGGCAGAATAGTCAGAGGGGATTTGAGGAAAAATGTTTTCACCCAGAAGGTGGTTTGAATCTGGAACAAACTGCAAGAGGGGGTGACAGAGGCAGCAACCCTCATAACATTTAAGATTTATTTAGAGGAGCACTTGAAATGCCATAGCATACAGGGCTATGGGCCAAGTGCTGTAAAACAGGATTAGAATAGATAGGTGCTTGATGGCCGGCATGGACACGTTAGGCCTATGGGCCTGTTTCTGCGCTGTATAACTCTATGACTCTATGCTCTAAAACATTTGCATTCATAGTCCCATATCAAGACACTAATCTCTTTACAAGTACTTGGAGCTTTCAATCCAAACTGTGAACCTATAGGCCTCCCACTGTGATAATGATAGGTGTGGAAGTGGTCAAGCAGCACTAATCCTATGATGATAACCATAAAGCTTATGTCAACAGAAAGCTTGTGAAATTCCAAGCAGAATCATGGCAGGTTGTTTTTTTTACAAAAAATTTAAAGGGCTTGGGTATTTAAATGGCTTGACAGCTTAACAGTTTCACTGTGCTTATCCACTTCTTACACACATTTTTGTCTATTCCTAACATTCCTAAAGGGCAACTTACCTCTCCTTAAGGGCACCTTTCTTCTCCCAAAGTATACTTTAGCTCTTAAAAAGGGTACCTGGATCTCTCCAAAAGGGTACCTTATCTCTCCAAATAACCCCAGCAGCTTTAGACCTTTTTCTCAAAGGTCAAAAGCCCACCAGTAATGTTTTGGATATCACAGTTAATGAAATTGCTTTTTCTTCTGCAGCTGCCTCCATGAACCATTGATGTGTAAACTACAACCCTCCCCCGTTTCCCCCCATGGTGAAAACAGTGAGTGCTGGGTTCAGCAGTGGGATTTTCGGAATGGGGGCTCTTGCACCAGTATGGCTAAGGCTTGGAGACCTTCTGGTTTTACAAAAAGTCTGGCCATAGGAAAGAAGTTCTGTACACAAAAAATTGAAAGTTGCTGAGACCATAGTCAGGGCCCTGGAGCATTGAGCTAATGCAAGCCCAAAATCAGCCCCCCTCACAGCCTGTCCTTTCAGCCCCCAGGACTTAGCTTAGGTGAGGCAAGAGGACAGGCATCAATATAAAAACAGAAAGTACTGGAAATACTCAGCAGGCCTGACAGCATCTGTGGAGAGAAAACCAGTGTGAACATTTAATTTGAATAGACCAATTTTTGATCCTTGCCAAATGGGTGAGCTGCCTCCAGAGTTGTGGGAAACTCATCCAAATAATGTTAATGAGGTTGGAGGTCAAACCTATGGCTGACCTCTGGTTTTAGGATTAGGATGTATGCTCCAAATGGATCTAAGGGTCAAGTGCTGTACCTCTAATGTTAGTATGGAGCTCCATCAACTTCTAAGTACTTTAAACTGATTCATAGTGCCTGATTTTATTATTGTGATTTACAATCAGGTGTTTTAGTTGTTTGATGTATGGCTTAGAATTGTCAGAGAGTAGGAATGTGTCAGACTTGAGCTCTGGTCAGTACTCAGTTAGCTGACTTCAATCCGGCAGCAGCATGTTACAGTGCCTGAGGCTTCTCTGAGTGTGCACAGGATGCACTGCAGCAACTCACCAAGGTTTCTTTAGTAGGATATCCCAAACCCACAGCTTTCACCACCCAGAAGGGAAAGGGTAGCAGATGCATGGGAACACTATAACTTCCAACAAAAACAGAAAATGCTGGAAAAGCTCAGCAGATCTAATAGCATCTGTGGAGAGAAAGACAGAGTTAACTTTTCGAGTCCATAAGACTCTTCTTCAGAAGAAGATCCGAAAGATAGCACCTGCAAGAATGCTCTGAAGAAGAGTCGTATGGACTCAAGAATTTAACTCTGTCTTTCTCTCCACAGATGCTGTTAAACCTGCTGAGTTTTTCCTGCATTTTCCGCTTTTGTTTCAGATTTTCAGCATCTGCAGTATTTTGCTTTTAGCATAACCTCCAAGTTTCCATCCAAGTGACATACCATCCATGCTGACATTTATTGCTGTTCCATCATTGTCGCTGGATGAAAAGCCAAGAACTTCCTAACTAATAGCTCTGTGGGAGTACCTTCACCACAGGGACTGCAGCTGTTCAAGAAGAAAGCCCAACACTACCTTGAGGGCAAATTAGGTCTATAAATGTTGCCCTTACTGGCAACACATATAAACCTGAGAATAAATTAAAAACAAAAATCATCCAGGGGTTTCAATCCTGTTCATTATCTGGAGATTCTTGTTGGAAAATGCAAGAACATGAATGACAGGTGAGGGTAGAATTGGCTTATCTACGATGCATTCTGCAGTCATTTTGCTTGCTTACACCCATCAGGTAATCTTGCCCATGAATGGTTACTCCCCTGCTTGAGCTACTGGAAGAGGCAAGGTGATTGTCAATCTGTACCCCAGCTCCTGTGAAGGAGTAGAGAGGAGAAGCCAAAATTAAAAGCAGCTAATCTCTACCATGTGGTTATATTTCACACAAGAAGAAGAAAGGGAAACAACTTGCATTTATATAGCACTTTTCACAACCTCCAGGTGTCACAAAGCTCTTTACAATCAATGAAATACTTCTGAGATGTAGTCACTGTTGTAATATAGGAAACGCAGAAGCCAATTTGCACGCAGCAAGTTCCCACAAAGAGCAATGTGATAATGGCCATGTAAATAATCTGTTTTTAGTGACAGCGGTTGAAGGATAAAATCAAGTGACCCAGGGAGAAATCCACGCTCCACTTCAAAATGGTGCCATTGGATCTTTTCCGTCCACTCTGAAAGGGCTGGCTTAACACTTCATCCGAAAGATAGCACCTTCAACTTTTGCAGCATTTGTTCAGTTCTGCACTGGAATGTCAGCCCAGAATATGCACTTAGGTCCCTGGAGTGGAATTTAAATCCACAATCTTCTGACTCTGAGGTAAGGGTGCTACCACTGAACCAAGGTTGACAGCTGACATGTGTTTAATATATACTTAATCTAGGGAAATTAAGCAGATCTAGCCTGTTTGTAATATTCTGGGGAAATTAAGCAGATATATACAGCAGATATTATTCACATTTGTAAAAAAAATGAATAGCCAACCTGTCTTTATTTTTTAATTGAATGTGTATTTTATTCATATTTTTCTCCCATTCATCGTCAGCACACTCTCAATTTCATCAGAAAGGACAGGTGCCTGACCATAGACATCTCCAAAACCTCAAACCAGCACCAGTCCTGTGAACCGAGGTGAACCCCCTGGTGATTTTTTCCTTCCTTCTGTCAGACAGTCAGCTTGACAACTGTGGGCTCCTAATGTTAAAAAGCTAATAACCTATTTAAAAATGTTGATAGCCTGGGGGCCACTGGCAATTATAGATTTCAATTCCTGCCACCCACTGGTTTT
Source organism: Carcharodon carcharias (assembly GCF_017639515.1). Classification (NCBI taxonomy): domain Eukaryota; kingdom Metazoa; phylum Chordata; class Chondrichthyes; order Lamniformes; family Lamnidae; genus Carcharodon; species Carcharodon carcharias. Next base: position 189,693,681 of record NC_054469.1, read on the forward strand.
TTTGACAGCCTAATGTCACGGTACATAAGCACTCACAAATGTTACTTCTTAGGCCACTCGTCTTTGCAGTTATTTGTAGTGAAAGACAGCCATTTTGGTTCACATGCACAGACAATAAAAAGCTATTACATCTTGACAGCATTGCTCATAGAGTCGTTACCCTGGTGGTATTAAAGGCGAGAGAGGACCGATCAAATCAACAGAGAATTTTACAATTAAACCATCAGCACAATGTTCTGACTATCTCCTGTGCCGTCATCTTTGATCTAACTTGGATTGCTTTGATAACAGATAAATTCATTCAAGCTCACAGGCGGACTAAATTAAGTGTACTTTACAACCTGTGACCTTTAAGAGAACCAGTCTTTTTTTTAAAAAAAACAAAACACTGCAGGAGTTTGAGCATAATGTTTAAAGGTTTCTGCTCCAGCATTAAAGCTAAAAGGCCACTTTACACTTTAATTTTTCAGTGGTTTTTCTAGTAATTCGAACATATTGGCTGAGTTTTGTTTTCTCCAATATTCAGCTGTACTTCTCTTGCATTTTGAAATCTTTTATGAATCTTTTGAATGGTGCTAATTTTTCCATTTGAATGCTACTAGATAAATGAGGTTCAGTATTAAAATATTGAAATAAGATTTATAGTGGAACTTTCTAGGTGCCATTAGTGATGTGATGTGACTTGTGCTTCCATGTAATGTGACTTCCTGGGTATAGGTGTGGAAAAATAAAATAGAATGTCTTAAAACCCCACAGCGAACAAGAGAGCCTTGATTTTCCTGTGCTCAAAATGTTCACACAAACACAAGCTCTAAACACAGCACCATGAAAATACTCCCCAATGTATTTCTTTGCTGTTTTAGAGGAGGGATTAACCTATGTATTTTCAATGGATAGACAAACTACCTAAGGAACTTTATAGTGTCAGCTGTGCCTCAATGGTAGCAATCTTGTCTCTGAGTCAGGAGGCTGTGGGTTCATAGTTCCCCTTCAGAAAATTGAGCACAAAATCTAGGTTAACACTCCAAGCACAGTATTGAGGGAGTGCTGCACTGTAGAGGTTGAAGTTAAACTGCTCTCTCAGATGGATGTAAAAGATCCATGGCACTAATTCAAAGTAGACCAAGGGAGTTCTCCCCGGTGTTCTGGGCAACAATCATCCCTCACCCAATATCCCAAAACAGCTTAAATAACCATTGTCTTGTTGCTGTTTCTGGGATCTTGCTGTGTGTAAATTGGCTGCTGTATTTCATACATTACAATAGTGACTGTGCTTCAAAAGTATTTCATTGGTTGTAAAGCACTTCAGAACCTTTTGAGGTTGTGAAAGGCATAACATAAATGCAAGTTCCTTTTTTTATTTCTTTACCAGGCATGATGCTCTAAGGTTATATTGGTTCAAGCCTAATTTCCTACAACATGGAGGTAATGGCAAACGGTTTTCCAAATCAATGCAAAGTGTGACTGCTCTTTCAGAGGAGCTGCAAAGCTGGAGTTCACCAGTATATTTTCAGGCATCAATTGTGGATGACATTTATAAAACTATAAAGAAGTAGGTATT